>NC_051192.1:4526504-5776504 GCF_015220075.1 Falco rusticolus | reverse complement strand
GAGAATTGTAAATAATTTTTGCATCATTTCTTTCCTAAATCCAATGCAGCATAACCTGCACACTTTGTACAGAATATCTGTGTCCATTCATGGACGGGAATTGAAGTTACAAGTATGTAATGGTAGAGTCAAAGCTAAGGTTACAGTGAAGGTTTGGAGCTGGAGGTGCTTTGGATTTCAGGTTATGAACATATCAGACACCTACCTCAGGAATAACATGGAAACATTGTCCAATACTGATATGTTTCCCGCTTTAGCCTCCCCATGTCTTTCTGGATTCAGCTATTAACCAAACTCTTCACTGTTTCTTGCCTCAAATTTTAACACTTTTCTTCTTTGCATAATAGCTAATTAAAAAAAAAATCCTCCCCAAAACCCTACACAAAACACGCACCTGTTAGAAACATCATTACTCTTGAGATGTCTCCCCTCTGTCAGATTTGCTTGAAATCAACCATACGTTTCAGAACACATCAATCTGGGACTGACAGACAAATAGTACAATCATAAAAGCTTTGTTTCCTTTAGAAACCAAATAAAAATATCTGAGAGATCAACTAGTGCATCTCCCATTTGAAAGAAAAGATTATATTGTAAATACCGTCAAAGTTTCCAATAAGCTAGAACTCCAGGGCTAGAATTTTTCTCCTTTTGCATCCTTTACACCTCCATATAATCTAAGAGGGTGCTAAACTGGCCCCTTGGGAGGCCATGCTGAATGCATACCAGTGTGGATTGGGATGCTCTCACTTTCACCAGGGGTTGTGACAGAATATATTATATCTTCCATCCCAAATCCAGCTCTGCCTTCTTTCTTTCCCCTCTCTTTCACCCCTCCCTCCACACCCATCCACACATTGCCAAAGAACATATTCAGTTCGGGGACTCAATAATCTTGTCCAGACAAAATTTCATCCTGCACCTTAAAATAACATTCATTAGTGGCACATACTAATGGGGCCAAATTCTGTCCTTCATTGCACCTCTATGTCCCCACTGGAGTCACGAGAAAAAAAATAATTGTATAATGAAGGTGTAACCAGGGGGCAAAATTTGGCCTACATTTTTTTAAAATAAATCTGCATCAAGTAAAGCCTGTACACCTCCCCTGAGAATGAGACCCTTTATGTCTGTGTGAAAGGCGCTGGCTTTTCTTTTGTTTACTGGGTAGGTTCACGTCTGTCTCGGCTTGGGTTCTTCACGCTGAATTTATGTGGCTGGTGCAGCTAAGTGCAATAGGCACACTGCTGACAAGATCTAAGCTCTCGAGTACTCTTGCTCTGAAGTGAGTAGTTAAAATTGTTCCAGAGGAGTAGTAGTCAGCAGAGGAAAAATACTGTAAGAGACGTTTTTTCCAATGAACTGGAACTGAAAGCACAGCAGGTGAGGGATCTGTACCAGCAGAAGGAGGGATCTCCAGGGATGGGGGAAGGCTTTTACACTTTTATTTTCAACACATCCATAAATTATGGTAGATAACAAGGGATATATTCTTTACATCTGCACAATGTGAAGCGTAAGGAGGGAGAAGAGAGAAAAATTGAACAACCTTTCATGAATGTTACTACGTAAACAACAAAGAATGTAAAGACAAGAAAATCCAATTAGAGGGTGAGAGAAGTAAAACAGAGAAGAAAATGTTTGTGAAAGCTTTTTTGGAGCTGGATTGGTAGGGCCATATTGGGAAAGAACAGGCTGTAAGATTAGCACTCTGAAACTTATTCTCACAGTGCATAAATATAGGACAAAGGAAGAAATATATTCCAAAAAAAGATAAAACAGCATGGAGTGTTTTATTTTTAGTTTTTAAAATAACTGAGTACCTCCGTAGTG
The DNA here is from genome assembly GCF_015220075.1 of Falco rusticolus. Classification (NCBI taxonomy): domain Eukaryota; kingdom Metazoa; phylum Chordata; class Aves; order Falconiformes; family Falconidae; genus Falco; species Falco rusticolus. The sequence goes on along the minus strand of NC_051192.1, from coordinate 5,774,671 downwards.
TACATTTGCACTTACTCAGGAAAATTTCCAGTTTAAAAAAGTATTAGATCAAGATGTGTCCAAAGAGCTCTCTGACATGTAAGACTTTTTTTTCCTATAAAACCTTGTTCATACCATAGAAAAGAATATACTTTAAAATAATCCAAATCCAATTAAAAAAACTTTTAACACAGAAATTTGTGTGCCTCCAAATTATTCTTCAATATATTCTACCTAATTTCATAGCAGATAAATATATTTGAAGCCATTTCTCTGAACCATATAAAAATGCCCTAAATTATAACTGCCCTTTGGAAATTAGCTCAAAACTTCCTGCTCAATAGCGTCAAGCTGCAAGCTACAGTATAAGAAACCTTAATACAAACTGTTTTCTAGTTGCAAAAAAACTTAGAAGTAACAGTGATTAATCTGTATTTGTGATATCCTGTGTACTATAGACACAGCTGATTTAAAACATTTTGCACTGAAGTGTTTATAAGCATTTGGATGCTGGCTTCCAGTGACATACAGGTGAAGGGTCGTTATTTACTGAGATATTTCCTACTGAGAGCAAGCAGAAAGTTACATCACAGAAGTCATAACTTTTTCCCTCAAAAAGAGATATGTCATGTTACGTCAGACATCAGACTTAACTTGTGTGACCAGAAAGATGTTTACTGATGTGACAGCACATGAAAGAAGATTAAATATGATTCATGAGACAATATGACATGAGGTCTTCAATTTCATGCTTATCTCTGTACTCTGATCCAACCGATGGGACAGCATTTAGGGTGACTGCCTTTCAGTCAGCCCAGCTACACATGGAAGAGTGGAATGGGAGGACCGTGTTGGCATATGGTGCAGGAGAGAACAAGGACAGGTTGTAGCAGCCTGGATTTAGAGTGGTTTGACTTATGGGGAACCACGTCCTTACAATTATGTGTACCTTATGTAAAGCTTGACTGACCTATAAGGATTACATACATAATTAACATTTCAGGATAAGCTTTCTCAGGGTTAGTAATCGTCAGTGACTAGCACACATTATAGCACAGATACAGTATAAATAAATCACAGGCACTGTCACATTCAGTTTTGCTGTGACAGAGATCTTGGGACTCCTTGTGCAAGGTTTTTCACAGATGTGTTATAAGTGATAATCTCTGCTGCTCAAGCTCTGTATCAAAACAAACAAGACAGAGATTGGAAAAAGAAAGGAAGCAATGTTATTCCAATTTAGCGGGTATAATCTGAGATACAAAGAATGTAAATGACATGCCAAAAGATGAGAAGTGCTGGAATTCATTCCACTATTTAGCCAGAAAATGCACCATGATTTTGTGTTGATCATTAAACAAGTTTTAATGGTGAAATTTTGACACACTGGTTGTGTAGTAAAGGATTTCACTGTGTTTCTCTACAAGGGCTTTACTACTATACCAGTGAGGGTGCTGTCAAACTAGTATGTCCTCAACTGGACTTGGCAATGTTCACTACACCATTTTGACAGCTGCATTACAGACTTCCTCAGACTCTGGATTAATTTACAGCGCTGATGCTATTTCACAAAGAAGTCTGAAAACAAAGTAATACAGAGTGAAGCAGCAGTAAGGTACAGAAAAACAAGAATGTGTCACGTATTATCTGTAAGGAGGGGAAGAGGTGGGAAGGAATAGCTATTGGTGTCAAATGCTAACAGGAAAAAACAGCTTATAATAGGATGGTGATAAAAAGCAGGCAATATGGACCAGTTTGTGAGCTGTAACAATACAAGGCAAAAATAAAAATGGTGTTCAGATACCAGGAAGGTGCATCTACCTTGACAACAATCTGAAAACAACGAGACTGAAGCACATTCCTAGTACAAAAGATTTACTGTTAGAAGGCTAGGGTAGTTTTCTACTGAGATAAACTAGTTTAAAGAAGGGGAAAATTGCAAATATCAAAACTCAGTGTTAGGTTTTTCTTTGGTGTAGATCACCTCAGCTGGCTCAGCTGTGTTGCTTGCTGTATCAGGGGCCAAGAGTCAAAGCTGCCAACGACAGACTGTTTTCCACCCCGAGCAGCAGTAGTTGCTTTGAAGATTAAAACATATATGTATATAGCATCTCACGTCTCAGAAAAATGGGGAAGAATGAATGATGTGGTCTTTTTCCCTGTCCTAAAATAAATCTTTTTTTTTCAATACATATCTTTGTGTTGCATTTAACATATTCAAAAGGGGACATACTGAGACAGAAAAGCAGTTAGTTCATACTTAATTTTATGCATTTGCATATGCTCACTGATGTGCAGTTGTGTTAAAGTCATGTGACCAATACTTTGCTACTTTGCTGAACCATTGATGGCTATCATTCAGAAAGACTGAATCTGTCCGAGCTCCACGGGACATATAATGGTCTTACTTTTTATGAACTTCTGGGGTGAGATTAACATAATTAAACACCATACGTATTGCCTTTAGAGCCACAGCTTTAAAGCAACAGTCTTAGTTCATCCTCACTTAGCTGCATCCTCACTTGGAGGATATAGTGGTAGACCAAGGCTAAATGAAGAAGCATGGATTTATATCCCTGCAAGCTGTGCTTCTTAAATTGAATCATATGGTTAGGCCCTTGTAGGTAGCGTTGGGCGCATTGCCATAGCTCCACCCTGTCACAGCCACATCTGAGACATGCTCCTGTTGAACTTTGCTGACTTTTGTACAAAATGTTTCGTTCTAATAAAATCCACAGGAAATGTATTCTAAGGGAAGAGTTATTTTTCCTTATGAATGCTCTCAATGGCTTAAATCAAGTCTTCTTTAAACGAAAAATTAAAACTCCTGTGAAATTGGAAAACTTCATTCCTTAAATCACCAGAACTGCTGTAAACAGCCGAGGGAGGAATTGCAGTCATCACACGCTTTGCATACTCAAATCTAGAAAGGAAAAATTCCAACCTTTTTGGGGGGGACTGAAAAATAAAAGATGCTTAAAACTTTTTTCAAAGTGAAATACTGATCATCTGCAAGGCCTAGAAATTATTATGAGTGTTCAAGATATACTACACTACCCTTCCCTGAAAATTGGTTGTGGTGCATATGATCCCTTTTTATACTGCACAAGAAGGATTAGATTAATTCCTGAGATGTGTAGCAAGTAGTTCACTGACGCATTCCCTTGTTTTAAAGATGAGCATATGAGATAGACATCTTATCTACATATTTTGCTTTCTTCTGTCAGTAAGACTTTTTCATGCAGAAAACATTTGCAATTGTGATAGTCCTGAAGAAAAGGTAGGCAAGAATGATCCAGTAAAAGGTATCTTAGTGTTTAGTAGGTACACTGGGTTATTTTTGTCTGTTTTCCAGTGAATCTGCAGCATTCTACTTCCCTTCTATAAAATATTCAATTATCTTCACATAATGAAAATGCGCTACTATACGTATGTTCAGCATATATAAAATTAGAAGCTGAAAAACCTGAAGCAGTTACATAAATGCTCAAACCCTTCAACCAAGTTTCTCAGGAGTTCTAGAATTTACAAACCCAGGTGCAAATTCTTGAAATGTTAAAAAGAAAAACAACTTAAGGCCAAATTGTGTACTGACAGAACTGCACAATGGCAATTAAATTACACCAGTTTTACACTTGGGCCACAAAAATCTCATTTCCTTTTGAGAAAGTAGAAATAGTGGAAAGAGCATAGTGGAAAGAGCAAACAAACCATTCAAATGCTGCAACCAGTCATTAGGGGCTCTAGTGAAACCACCACAGAATCATGAAAGTGCAGGACAGGGAAGACCTTAAGTGAACATTCCCCAGTAATGACACCAGACAATTGCCTTAGATTGTCTCTAATGTAGAGTTCTCTGGCCTTCTGTTGGTGGAAGGAGATTCCATAGCCTCTCTCAGCTGCCTTTGCCAGTGCTTTTACTTTGGATGAGTGTATTATTATCTAGCCTGAATCTGCTTTATGTATTCGCCTTTTTTTTTTTTTTTTTTTTTTTTTTTTTTTCCCAGCAAGTGCATGACAGTGAAAGTGAGTAACTGGTCATTGTCCTTTTCCTAATACTCCTTCTGCATTGAAAGAATGTTTGCATGTCTCCTGACCACTGCCTTCAGTTCTCTCTTTTAAACAAAATGGATTTTAGTTTTTTTCTCAAAGCAGATGTCTTCTAAACCTTATGTTCTTCTTGCTTTCTTTTTTAGTTACTTCAGTTGGTCTATTTTTTCCCTAATTTATGGTGTCAACGACCTGATGTGATCCTCCAGCTGAGACCTTGCAGAGGCCAATTACAATAGAATTTTTTTGTCTTATTACTCGTATACAGTGCTTCTTTTTCTATAACCAACATTGAGCTTCATCTTGCTTGCACCAGGATCGCCTTGTCAGGTTATATTTCAGTCATGGTTTCTTATAAACTGCCTGTCATTCTCTGCAGGATGATAGCATAACCAGTTACCACTTACATTTTGTATGTGGACTTTGGGTTTTTTCTGAATACAAAGCCTTATTAATTTCAATTTGTTCGCCCCTCCAATTTATCAAGACCATTTTGAATGTTGATCCTGTCTCCCACATCAAATACAAATCTTGTATCTTCCATGAGCTTGGCGGTGGTAATGTACGCTCATTATTCTTAACATTAAAGGAAATACCGGATAGGACCGGGCATAAGGCAGACTGCTGCAAGATACTTGACATATCCACTCAGTCCAACACCAAAACATTAGTATCTGCTTTTCCAATATATTTTTTCATTCAGTTGGATGCCAATTCTATTTTATCTATCCGTCTCATTTTGCAGATGATTGTATGTCCTGTGAGAACCTAGAACAAGCAAACATATTCTTATCAAGCATGCATTTGCCTTACAAGCAATCTGCTCCTTCCCTGCTCAGGCACCTGGCCAAGGCCCCTGGTGTGTATGAACCTTACAGATCATGAGACACTGCACGCCTGCACTTAGCATAAATGTAAAAGTTTACATACACTCGGTATGTAAACTGGTTTTTGTTTTTCACCGAGTATAAAGGTGGGCAAGCTCTGGGACTGGGCCAGAAGCCTCAGCTATGGGTGGATGCACCACACAGGGATTCTCCCAGTTACCGAGAGACTCCTGGTGCTGGCTGCAGTGGGGCTTCCCAGCCAAAGAGTTGGCCTGGATGGTGTTAAGGTGGTAATAGGCGATGTGTCCTTTCTTATTCTCTGAAACACTTTGCAGTAACGATTTGATGCTTCACTCCTATTGCTCTTTTCTCATATTGTGCATAATAACGAGTACTGTTTCCTTTTATCATATTGCATGCTATTTTCCTTTATTGTATTATAATATAATAAACAGCATTTATTCTTGTATTTGATTTGGAATTAATTTTTGCTTGGTATTCAGTCAATCAGCAAAACAAGCACCTCAGCTAAAACATATTTCTTAGAGCAATATTAGGAAAGCAGATTGTGCAATGTACATTAGGAATATTTTTTGAAAGGTTTTAGTATGCTCCATGCTTTGGAAGAGAAGTAGAATTTACAAGGAGTTGATTTTGTACCAGGAATGTGCTGCTTCATTACTTGTAAAAATTGACAATATTGTACTTTTAATTCATACAGTTTGCTGTGAGATAGAAGAGTCCATTCAAAAAGGAAGAGGTTAGAAATGGGTTATTGTCTCTGAGAATGGGAAGTTCAAAGTGGGAGTTAATTAAAACTGGCTTTCAGACTTTTTGCCTAAAGAGACAAGAGTTTGTTTTTAGAGAAGTGCAAGGCTTGTCTTTGTGTGAGTCAGTACATTGTGTTAGGGGCTCCTGAGACTGTTCCAGAAATACTACATCCCTACAATCAAAGTGTTGATCAGCCACAAGTTCCTTCTCCTGGTTCAATGGATACTTCTTCAAGAGCTTTCCCTGTAATTCTGACTTTAGGCAAATGTGGTACTGCCTGGCTAGCAACATCATAAAAACAATAAACTAATCTCAGTATTCCACAGAATCATAGAATAGCTTGAGTTGGAAGGGACCCATAAGGATCATCGAGTCCAACTCCCTGGTCCTCACAAGACTGCCTAAAACTAAACTGTATGACTAAAAGCATTGTCCAGACACTCCTTGAACGCTGACAGGCTTGGTATCGTGACAACTTCCCCGTGGAGCCTGTTCCAGTGACCAACCTCCCTCTTACTGAAAAGCCTTTTCCTAATGTCCAATCTGAACTTCCCCGGATGCAGCTTCATTCCATTTCCTTGTGTCCTATCGCTGGTCACCAAAGGACATCAGCACCTCCCCCTCTGCTGCCCTTCTTGAGGATATATCCTATCTAAAGTGGGCATGGAGTCTTTATCAAGCTATATCCTATTAATGACTGTGGGACCACAGTCTGAGAATGGCAGACAAAGAGGATGGACTAGCCTGGTGAGGACTGAGCAACATTAAGGAACCTGGTAATGGAGCAGGGCAAAAGAGTGAACTGAGAGGCTGGGGAGAATAATGTAGCATTTAGCTGTGTGTCTGCAGTGTAAAGATCTTCCTATGTGGAGTTTTCTCCATTCAAACTATAATTAATCTTTCTCAGTCTGCTGTGAGGGATCCACAATTCAAGAGGAGAATGTCATTACTTACATTTGATTGTAGAGTAGAGATGCATCCTTCAACACTGTTTTAATATACTTAAGTTTTATAATCTAAAAAGAAAGGAGAAAAAATTATGTAAGAATTTTATATTTAGTTTTCTGTACCAGTAATGTAGTGAAGCCAACTTTAATATTTATGAATATGTTAAGGGAATCCATTTTCGAACAATTCTTCACAGAATAATTTCTTCAAAGACTAGGTTATTAATAATGAATATGTCTTGCAAATCTACTAAAGTAGTCAACCTATATAATTTCTTCTATAACACAAGCTGTAAAGTAGTTCAAAATGGAGATGAGGAAAGCATGTTAAACAGTTAAAAATTATGGTCATATTACAGTTAGTTTAATTCTAACATTGAATCTTTGTATTTTTATATTAATCTGATTAACATTTTGGTAGGCAACTCAGCACATTTTCAAAATTTGACACAATTCTTCTCCTTGTTATTCTGGTATTCTTTTACCTTCTCACTTTTAGCTGGACGTTTCCTGATGTTGTCCCTGCCTTCTCCCTAAGCCATAGGTAGGCACAGGACCTTTCTAGCAGGGTGAAATGCCCTTCCAGTTCACTGTGTCTTTCTAGCATGGTTCATATTGGTTTTAGCCGAAGTTTAGCTGTAAATGAGTCACTTTTCTTTACCTTCAGTGTGGAGTCACTTCTCCATACAGAATAACCTATGACCTAGATGTAGAAGGGCTTTTTAGCCAAGACCTGCTTGTTACTTAACTGGTAGGATGGGAGAACCCTAGACTCTAACAGCCTAACGTGCTGCTTATGAGCAAAGAGGCAGAGTCACTGAGAGCTGATATTCCCCCAGTGTTCTTCCCAAATATGTCTGTCTCAGAACTGAAATAACTGGCTGGTAGAGACATCTGATGTGCCTCATCTGAAAGAGCAGCGGAATGTGCTTCCAGATATTTTCACAAGCAAAAGGAGAAACACAGATACGGGTAGGTCTTTGCAGGGAGGAAACTCACATCAGGATAAACCAATCCAGATACTAGTTACCTGAACAGATTGGGAAATAGAGATTTGCATTCTAATATAGAAGTATTTTTTTTTATCATTCTCTTCTGCATTAGTACGGCTTGTGCTTTCCTTTGTTCTGGACAATATAAGTTGAAATATTGTCGTGATAAACTGTATGATGCAGTAAGAAAGAATTAACCACAAACAATGAGAAAAGTAATGCAAGGGAAGAACAGGTTGGGGCTTTTCCCTACATTTGAGTTGTAAAAGAATCACAGGGAGTGCACCCATTAAAATGATTTGGGGATAGGATACTAGAATAATAGGCTTGTAATAAAAGCACACACAAAACTAATGAAGTTCTTAATATTGTCTCAGATTCTCATTCCCTATCAGTTTTATTCCTTGAAGTAAGGTGCTGTAGACAGTGACTGCCTGACCCTTGAAGCCTCAGGACCTGAGGTATTATGACACTAATTCTTATGATCCTAACATTTCAGAGGAGCTGGCTATTAAATGGAGAGTATTTACAACAGCCAACATGTGTGTAGAGTACTATCTTTCTTTTAATGTGCCTTCCCTACTACAAGAAGCAGCTGGGTGGGAAAGGGAATGTGGCAGAGAGAGCTGGGACTGTGGCAGGAGGATGAATTCTCCATGTTATCTTCCTTAGCTACTCCCTGAGGAAAAAAAAATGTTGACATATTTGGGGGAAAGAGAGTTGAACAGAGAGAAATAGCTAGCTCAGGCAACATACAAAAGCACGTGGGAGAAATGGTATCCTGAGGAATGTAAAAAGGAGAAAGATGTCCAGAGCTGAGGGAGGAGGTATCTAAAACCCTATGGAAAATACAATCAATTCAGAAAATTTCCTTATGTGTCAAAGGGATCCTTGGAGGAAGTAAGTTTTGGAATCATTACTATGTAAGACTGGTCACTACATCCTAACAAACCTCCAGGCTTGCTTTATCAGAAAAATAGAAATCGCTAAGATAGTAATTAATAATTAAGCTCAAGTCCTTTATTTCACTACCCCAGAAATCAAATTCTGGTGTTCTGCCACAGGCTTCTGGCAAAATGGCTGCAACCTAAAATCTCTAAAATGCCCTTGAGTGGCAGGTCCTAACAACAAGTTCTGTAGACTGTAAACAGAGAAAACCCTGAAGAAATAAAAATGCATTGGTTTGTCTTTCTGAAAGAGGAGAATTGAGAAAATGGATCCTAAAGAGACTTGCTATGCTGCAAACAAGTACATCCGTTTCTAATCTACTAATACCTATTGCTGGCCAGATTGTTGCTTGCTTTATTCATTCATAGAGTCCAGCTAACTGCTCATATGAGAAAAGTGAGTAAGATCTGGAGCATTTTCGATTCCCTTCAGGCCAAATTACACAGAAATATCAAGAAATGTCAAGATCTAAAGTCTAACTACTGGACCTGAACTGCAGGATGCCAGATTGTCTCCTTACCTTGTGAGGACAGCTGCTCTACCCAGCTGTCTCATGTAGAACCATCTCTCACTATGTAGTTTAGAAAATCAAATATAAAAACTTCAAAATTAATTAAAACAGGCCTGGAATGGCTTGTCCTTTATCTCTAGAGCATACTACAGGTGACACTATACCTCACACAAGCGTATCCCATTAGCCATGGGATGTGTCTGTCATGTTTTTATTGCCCCACCTAAGGAGGCTGATCATTGAACAGCTGGTTGATCCCATGACAGTTTGGATGACCATCTAATGGAAGTCACAATATTACCTAAAAAAGAACAACCAAGCAAAGAGTCCAATCCAAAATAGTTTCTGCAAACAAATGAGAATTTTCTATGTTGCATATTTGAGGGAGGGAAGGGAGTAACCTCCTAGGTTTGTAGAAGAAACCCTGAAATTATGACTCAGTTGCACTTCACAGTTTTAGAAAAACAGAAAACAGATATAAAAGTCAATTTTATCACGACTTTTTGCAATTGGGGCTATATTATTATTCATCCTCTTTAAATTATCGTATTTGTCAATAATACTACACAAAATTTTTTTTTTCCTGGATAGCATACAGACTTCTTAAGCTGCTTGCTTTTGTCTTACTAATTAGGCCATTGACAGCAGTTCTACAGGTGATCTGTGGTTTCCCAGAGTGTCTGTTTTAGGAGTGAGAAATAGTATTGTTACTTTTGTAGTTCATGGAATGCCTTGTCATTAGGGCTTGGAAATCAGTATTTGTGGCTGAAAAAAAACCCAAACCAAAAAAACCCCAAAAAACCAAACTGTTGTTCCTGCAGTTTTTTAGTGTGGGATAAAAACATAGCAGCTTGTTACAGAGCCAGCCTTAAAAGCTCAAACTTTTGCTGATCTGCTTGGCATTAATTAGACATTTGGTATCAGGGAGGAAAAACAGTACACTGAAAAACAAAGAGAAAGGACCTGAAAATAGAGAAGAAACTAGGCAGGAAAGCTTGGAAGTAGAGATGCTGATAGCAAACTGCTGTCTGGGACAGCAATAACTTTATTAAGAATATCTCACGTTTCTATATTGTACAGTTCATTCCGTATAGAGGGGAAGGCAAGGCAAGGCAAGGAAGGGGAAAGGAGAGGAGAGGAGGGGAGAGAAAGAGGAAAGAAGGGGAGACAAGGCAAGAACGCATGAATTTGCTGGATTCTTCTATGTTTCTAGGCAAGTAGAAAGAGCAGAGATGATTCTTTAATAGCCCAGAGGACAGAAGCAGTAACTGCATTGTATGCTTGTTTTCTCCTATATATAGAAAAATAGCACTATATATTGTAGTTCTGTCTACCTTCTATATTCCCAGTGAGAAAGATGACACAAATGTGGAAACAAGGGAGCAAATGCAAGGAGCATAAGTGGTTTATTTATTTGGTATTGAAAGGAAAAGTCTGTGAGAGTGTTTGACTTTCACAAATAGTTTAGCTAAGGGGCGAGAACATCATAGACTTGACTACTTCGGTGGTGCTGGTACATCATTAAATGCACATGGATCATGTGAAATGATTGTAGGTGCATGGCTTTCTGTCAAATTGCAAGAGGATTTTCAGTCAGTATTATACTAGAAATTTCCCCAGATAACTACAGCTGCACAGTGCTCAGCAATTCTAAGGCAGTTTCCTCCGGGTTTTAGTGTCGTTGTTTTCACAGGAGGTAAATCACGCACTATCACATACTCTGCTGCTTGCTAAGAGTCAAGCTGTGTTTTGGTGCTAGTGGTGGTTTTGCTTTCGTTTTTCTTTTTACCTGACCAAAGTAAAGAGACGTGGCATAGCTAAAGAAGGTATTTTTGTAGGAGTCAGTGGAGAGACAGGCTATTCTGCAGCAGTGAAAAGCAAGCCATCTGCAACAACCTCTTACAGTAATATAGATGGGCTCACATCTATGCACAGAGTAAGCATTCTCCTTGAACTCCTGGTGTGTCGCCTGTACTTTGGAACAACATTCTACCTATTGTCCATTGGGCCTCCCACACAGGAGAGGGACAAAGAAAGAAAAAAGAAAGAAGGATATAAAGAAAAACAGCGGCAGCACATTTTTTTATGCTGCTGAGCTTTTCTTCCTGCAAAAGGAAAGCAAATGGCCTTTTATTCACATTGCTGCCTATGGAACTTTCCTCTCTGTGGATCCCATTAATTTTAACACACTGGTCTTGCCACATACATCCAAGCTCCTGTCTCATTTTTGGTGCCTTTTGGTGCACTGAAGACTCATAAGAGGAGGCAGGACATAGCTTCACAGGACAGAAGAGGGCAAAAGCTCAAAGTAAGTGAGAATTTTCTGCAGAAATGATAGATTGCTGACAATCTTGGAAAACAAGGCAATATTTTCCCCTTCTCTCTTCATTCATCATCATTCAATTTACAGTCAGAAAGGGGAAAGTGTTTTCTGCAGAAGTTGAGCTTCTATCCACTTCCTAAATAGTCAGAACTTGTAATGATACAAGTGATCATTTCTGGACTGAAATAAATTCAATTCTTATTCAAGCAAATAAAATGTAATTCACAATTATAATGCAATAAAAAAGGTGCAGATGTTTCTTTGCAGTTCTCTTTACTGACTTTCTCCGTGTTAGATGTTACTCTTTTCATGCTTAATAAATTCCACAAAAAAAACATTTAAATAGGTAGTCTATTAGCTAGCATTAATGATCAATGACTAATAATCACACTACACTGCAGTTCAAGAAAGCCTAGAGAGTTTTATAATACAAACGCACAATTACATGTTAGTTGGAATGGCTGAGTTTTAAGCAATCTCTTTTTTCTGGGTGAAAAGTCTCTTGTCTACTCCTGGTTCCTGATATACAAATTAAAATGACATTTTCAATGATAACAACTCTGAACAGTTGAGATTTTAATCCCAGATTTTTTTTAACTGTCTTTCCCTGAGATTGCACAGGACTATAACTTATACTGAGTAGAAAAAAAAGGGAGAAAATGATGCAATTTTATTCTGCATCAAACTTCAGATTATTTTTTTTCGGATTTGATTAACAGTATTCTCTCCTAGTTCACAAGAGAAGACCTCCCATACAGAATGGAGCACAATTCTATTTTTATGGAGATCAGTACAAACAGGCACTTGCTGCTTTTCTGTATTGTCCTCAGTCTTTGAAGATGTGATTTTTGAATGTCAAATACCTTTCATATAATCAGAAAGTAACCTATGCAATAAAAAAGACAGATATATTCATTATTTAAACAGAAGTTAAACATGAATATTTTACAAACTATTTTGCATTATGATAACCACATCTCTTAATTTTCTGAAAGAATATGCCTGTATTTTCCTTGAACTTCTGGGCAGCATCAGGATTTAATCTATACAATTCCAAAGAGAGATAAAAAGGCCCACAAAATCTGCCTCCCCCAAGATTAATTAACAGGGAACATACAAAGTCAAAGTTAACTCTCCCCTCTCTTTTCTTCCTGTCATTTTCCGTCTAGCAGAGCTGATTTAACGCTTCAGGAAGTAAGGACATCTCTAGCTATAGGGAAAGAATAGTGCTTTTGAGAGAACCATGAAAACTGCAATTGATCCATCACCTCTTATGATGGAAAATTGTTGTAACTCTAGCACACGGTGATTTTTCTATATCCATTAAAAAAAAAAAAAAAAAAAAAAATGGAAAAAATAACCAAGAGTGGATTTCTCACACTTATAGAAAATGTGCTGAAGAAGTGATGGAAGTAGGGTTTGCTGACATGCCCATAGCCTCCACATTATCGTTGTCCCATATAATACATATGTTTCTGGTCACATGGACTGAAGGGTTTATGCAGTCCCTTATGTTCCCCTCCATCACCATCACAACATGCATATTGTATCTGTACCTACTTTGGCACAGGCAACAGTTTTAAGTTCCCCAGTATAAGAAAAAAAACAACCACAACCCACAACTGAAATGATCATGGAAAAGTAATTTGCAAAGCTAGTAATTTTTTTCCTATTCTATATGGGACTGGGTAAAGCTCAATATCCACTCCAGCTAGCTAAACCAATATTACTAAGCTATATTCAAGTTAATCTTTCAGTATTGCTGGCCTCATAAACATAGTTGAATTAAAATGCCAATGAATGTATCATTGATATTTCTTTCACGCATAGCATACTACAGCTCAATAGGTTTTTGCGCATTTCCTTTGCCAAATAAAAGAAGATGGTAGGAAAATATTCACTGAAGTGGTATGTTAGTTAATTTAGGATGCTGACAGTACTGCGGTTCTTCAAAAATTTCTTTACTGGCTTGCGTTTAATCACCAATTTGTAATAACCCTGATTTCATTGCTGACTTGTGAGGCTTATGAGGAATTAACAGCAGCAAATGAGAAGAAGCTGGAATGAGAAGAAGCTTATGATGTGATGTTATTGCCTGTTATTAAAGCTAGGTCCACTTTAGTGAACTGCTTCTTATAAATTCATATATAATAGAAATTATGCACAGTTACAGAGCATTTTCAATGTACCTCAGGAGCAAAATTCCAAATGTTTTCTCCCTTCTCATTAATGATTATTGTGCAACTTTTATAAAATGCACTCAAAAAGCCGGTTGGTTTCTCCAAGTCAGTAGAAATGCTGAGAATTCTTCCCTATCAGGTGTCTCAAGCACAGCAAGCACCTACATTAGAAAAGTCATGGATAATTCTTTGGTATTTTCCCTAACTTCTCCCTAACAGTGATGATTATCCTGGTTTACCACATACCTGCACATAGTCAAGAACATAGCAGCTATGTAACAAGCTCAAACCCAACCACTATAGATGCTTCAAAGAACAGATCCTCAGCCTTACTGCCTGGGGGTTTCCATGGCACTCAGAAACACCACTAGCACTGAAGTCCATTCTTGGATTCACAGAAAAGAAGGGAACTCTAAAGCTATAGCACATTTTTCCTTGGATGGATTTTATGCAAAATGCTGAACTAAACCATTTAAATATGCATTTAATGATAGCCTTGTTTTTTAAAGTCTTTTGCCTGATATCCAATCAGACCTAAACATAATCAGCACATAAACATCTTTCACAGTAAAATGAATCCTTTGTTTCTCTTGACCAAGAGAAAAGAGCATGTTTCAAATGATGTTGGAACAGGTTTGCTGAAAATGGAACCAACAGCAGTGAGGTAAAGAGAATTTCTGTCAGTGAGAAACTTTTCTCTCCTACATTCTGGTGATTATGTACATAGATGTTCATACATTTTTGTTAAAGAAAAAACAATTTGCTTAGAACTGAATACAAATTTCAAGGCTTTGCTTTTTTATGATATTACTGTTGTTGGGTTTGGGTTTTTTTTGGCAATAAAAATGAACGCAAAAAAACCCCAAACAAACAAAACCCCAGAACATCAAGGCAATATGCCAGTTTCCTCACTGCTTCTGTCCTCTATGGTCAGCTACAGCAACTCTTGTTCTGAGGCTCATCCTTTTTTAAAAAAGATCTCAGTATATATTGCAATGTTACTTTCATTTTTCAAAAGCCTTATGGTATTATCATCACAAGCCAAGCCTTAGGGCATTATCACAAGCTAGAAATGAGGCAGTAAGAACTGTAGTTGTACAACACAGTACTTCAGGAATACCCTAAAAGGCACTCTTAGTTAAATGCAGTTCTAGTATCCAACTTTTTGAGCTGCTGGGTGCAAAATAAGCAACACAATGGAAAGCACAGGCCACTTCAAACAGAAAAAATGTGCCTTTTGTCAGGAAAAGCACGCAGGCTGTAGAATATAAAAGCATCAGCAACAGAGTGGCACCTATGTTTGAAAAGTAGTATGAAATACATTCTTAAATGTGCTTCATACAGAGAAGGTAGAACATATAATTATTATCTGATACTGCTGGGTTTTCTCCTTAGTTGTAAGTGGTGGCCGAAACATTGGCAGTCTTAGTTATCACTTTGGTTAGGAGGGAAGGCTCTCTCTCAGGGCTTCAACCCTGTATTTAAATGAGAGAACATAATGAATACCTGTATTCTGGTCCTTAAATTTATCTTCCTTACAATTTTTAAAATTCATGATCAAAGTATCAGTTGTCATTATGACAATCAGTTAAAAGGAATTACTTTGATGACCCAGAGGCATTGTAGATGTGCATTTTTACATTAAGCAGTAATATGTAATTTATTAGTAATATCTGGAGTAAAACCCAAAAGCATATCTTAATTTTCATCTCATGTAAACCCAGAAGAGTTGCAGACATAGCAAAAAAAAAAAATCTTGCCGCTGACAATGCATTAACAGCGAGATGTTCCTGTTTTCTTGACACAGGCTTGACTACTACTTTACCTCTGTTTAGTAACCTAATAATCTTTCCAAATTCCACAGGGGATATGAATTCTTTATCAGGCTTAAGTCATACTGGAGTAAATTCACAAAAAAAAATCCAAGCTGCTGTTTGTACTAATGCCAGCAGCCCCATCGATCTAGTAATGCTATACAGAGCAAAAAGATACATAACAGAATCAGTCTGGGGATTAAGTGAGAAGTTTCTTGTTGTTTCTGTGGACATTGCTAGTTTGTAAAACTCTGTAATGGGCTAGATTTTTCATTTTTGCAAGGCTATTTCTACATCTTCTTTCTACAGAAGGGAAATAAGCAGCCTAATAACTCTCAAGTCTGTTAATTTCTTATTCTGGACTCCAAGTACACTCACTGTACATGCACAGAAAATTTCAAGATTATTCTTTGTTTTTCTGCAATCTTTTTCATTAAAGAAAGTCAGGAGAACCAACAGGCTTCATAGCTGAGAGGCACTCAGGCGCTTGGGGAAAGCTGTGCAAGCTTCCTGGGTAGTTCTTCGTCCTTGTGTAGCCAAACAAATTTTTACTACATTTGTCGTATCACAAATTTTGGGATTGCCAGAAAAATAAATAAAAACATTAGGAATTCTTTTAAAATGTACTCAGGAAACATCTAAAACAACACAAATCCATGTACAAAAAATCTAGGTATGGCTACATTGAACTGCTCCATGATCCTAGCTAGGATCAGGAGAAATAGCTTGAAAGAGTTTACATTAATCAGTCCAGCTGATGGGAATTCCTATAAACTGATGCTACTTATAGTTAATACGAACATTACTTTCAAAAATAGATGCCAAAACATATGACATCAGTTTTTATCCATAGTATAATGCCATTGACTTTGACATGACTGCAACAAAGATATGTACCATTATTTAAACTGAGAGTACTAAGCTGCCATCATAGATAAATCTCTTACAGAGTATTCTTGATACATTTTTTTCTTGCCTAGAACTGATCAATATAGAAATGTTCCTGACTATGATTAATGATGTCCCATAGGTAATGGATTGTTTGCCCGGTGTCTTCTAAGCATACATAAGAATTAATATGTCTGAGTCAATACAATATGGTTTGCTCTCTGACAGAGGAATAATTTTATCAATGTATTTTACTTTCTGTTATGTGGAGAATGAGTTGAATTTGCTTTGTATACCCATCTGAGATGGCCACCAGCAGTACTGTACAGAAACAAGAACAAGGCTTAAAAAACATATCCCGTAATCTCCCATTGGCACTCATCGCCTTTACAATGAGGGTGTTTCATTTCTTATCAGTAGCAAATCCCTTCACAGCAATAACTGCAGAATATGTGCTAAGCTGGGATACAATACCGCAAATGGAATTTTGACTGGAGAAAAAACACATAGTACAATTTATTTGAAAGACCAAAGTTGTCAGAAAAAGAAGTAGCATTTTAAACTGAGAAGTCGCCTCAGCTGTACTATTTAAACCTCAAAAGAGATCTATTCAATATTGCAATTGTAAATTTAAGCATGGCCAGAAGGCCAGAAAGAAGAAAAGAAGTATATTTCTGCAGCTCTTTCCAAAACAAGTAATAAAAAAGTGCCTTTATTCTCTTTCTCTCATTGCTTTTAGAGCACACAAAGAAAACTGAAGTATGAAAGAGTGCTGCAGAAAGTGCAAGAGCAAAGGTAAATTTGAGAGTAGTTTTCAAAAACAGAGGCTTAGCAGGGAGAAAGCAGAGAAATAGAGTTCTCATTATTATATTAAGACATGCTCAAAAAATATTATGCTTATCGCCTTATTGGTCCGTTGGTTATGCTCAGGTACAGCATCAGGATAATATCTGATATACTGTCTCCTGAGACCATTTCCCCACTGGTCTTTAGGCTGTTTCTTAGGTTGTCAACTACAATATTTTTTCTTGCTCTATTTTCATCCTGTAGCCTCACTGTTGCATTTCGCTCTTATCAAAGTTATCAAGAGAAAAGCAGAAGGAAGTTATCAGAAGAAAATGTGTATGCACTGGGAGTTATGAAAATCACATATTGATATACCATTTTCATTGATAATTATTTATCTGAATTTATCTTTCACTTAAAAAAAATAAGACTGTGAGAAGTCGATGTGTGTGAGTGTCTATGTGTATGTAAATGGTATATGAGATTTTCTAAATAAGAAAAAAGAAAAAGAAATCCATAGTTATACACCCATAGTGTAATTTAGGTGAGATGGCATGTTTCCTTACCTTGCAATGCTGAAACTACTTTGTCCTCCATGGACTCCTTGTCCATGAGGAGTCATTCAGCGAGTTCCGACTACTCCTTCTGTAAGACACTTGCTCCCTCCATGCCTCAGCTCTTGCCCTGTCTGTCTTGCCTTGATTACCTAATCCATGGCCAAATGAGATGCAATGATTTACAAATGTGCATTTGTATAGAAAGATGGTATTTGGGTAGTGACATCCAAACCAATGTGCAGAAGATATGGATAATGTAAACTGAAAACAAGTCTTCTGATTCTTTTTTTGTACTGAAGTGGCTTAACAAGAGCAGCTGAATTCATCAAGGCTGGATCATCAAAGGATAAGCATAAGAATAAGAGAACTAAGCTAAGAAGCTGACAGCTAAGAAGCTGGTGCTCAGCTGTGTGAAGATGCTCATTACTGCACAGTAGTTTATATTTAGATATGCCTATTATAAATATCTATATCTACCCAAAATGAAAAATAGGAGGTTGCTCTCCACCCCCAGGAATGCCTTTACTGCAGTTTCACCAAAGGAGATGATATACCAAAAAAATAGAACTTCACCAAATTCTTCTGAAAGGAGATAGATAGTTCTGCTACTATATCAAGCTGGTAACTACTTAAAGAAGTTTGTTTTAAAGGCAAAACCAGTGAGATAACAACCTGAAGGCATACTCCAAAGCCAGGAGACAGAGCCACACAGATTCTGGCCTGAGGAGAACATGCACCGTTCAAGGCACCTAGTTTAAAAGGATCTGTCTTGATTCTCGGAAAATCCCAGAACCAAAATATGAATGTTGACACGCAAGTATCTCATTTCCCATCATGCTCTTTTCAATCACTCCTGCTGAAGGTGCAACATTATTCTGTACTTCACCCTTTCTTGACATAAACCCCATTCAGACCCATTCAGTTTTCCCTTGGAACAGTTATATCTTAGTTGAGGGTAGGTAAGTTAGCTACCCTCAGCTTCTCTGTAAACACCACAGAGCTCAGTATGTTATCACAAGACACTCTTTCTATAGAGATTCATCTTTACTCCAACAGAATTTAGAAGTTAGATAAATGCTTATCAACAAACTATCAGCTCTTTTGCCTGTGTTAGTACAGCAACAGAAAGTTGTTACTATCATATGGCCTTTATCAGATGATAAAATGTTCATGTGGTGTAATTGACACCTTTTTGAATAGTAGAACATAAGTGCTGTTTTTCTGATTTCTGTTTTTTTAAGCAGATGGGCTTCATATACTTTAAAATGCCGAAGTAAAATTTAATGTCCCATACACTGGGTATGTGAGCATAAATGGTCAATTGTTTGAGATTATTTTCAAATGGAGTTTAGGTGTAGAAAAATAAGAGTCATTTGGATTTTGTATTTTAGGATCTGATTTTGAACAGTTGTACATCCACGTGAGAGTTATCACTATTTTTGTTCATCTAATTCAGTTAAATAATGTTTTTGTGGCAGAGAATAAAATTCACTCTATATTTTGCTTGCAGCCCAGGAAGCCAACTGTATTGTGGGTGAGCAGCAGGTCAAGGGAGTCCCCTCTGTTCCATTCTCAGGAGACCCCACCTAGAGTACTGCATTCAGCTCTGGGGCCCCCAACATAAGGACACGGACCTGTTGGAGTGAGTCGAGGAGGGCGAAAAAGATGACCAGAGGGCTGGGGAACCTCTCCTGTGAAGACAGGCTGAGTGAGCTCAGGTTTTCAGCCTGGAGAAGAGAAGGCTCCAGGGACACCTTATGGGAGTCTTCCAACACCTAAAGGGGGCCTACAAGAAAGCTGGAGAGGGACTTTTTACAAGGGCAGGTAGTGACAGGACAAGGGGAATGGCTTTAAACTGAAAGAGGGTAGATTTAGATTAGATTCTCGGAAGGAATTCTTCCCTGTGAGAGTGGTGAGGCACTGGCACAGGCTGTCCAGAGCAGTGTGGATGCCCCAACCCTGAAGTGTTCAAGGCCAGGATGGATGGAGATTTGAGCAACCTGGTCTAGTGGCAGGTGTCCCTGCCCATGGCAGGGGGAATTGGAACTAGATGACCTTTAAAGGTCCCTTCCAATCCAAACCATTCTATGATTGCATCTACCCCCATGAGAAGAAGAATTAAATGACAACGGGATAAACTTTTCCCTGGCCTCAAAACTGCACAAATACCTGGGGGGGGAAAAAAGACGTTTCAATGACCTTTTCTTTCCTTCAACTGCTCTCACCTTAAAAAAAAAAAAGTGTCAAGCTCATGAGGTCAAAAGGAGGATTAAGGGATTTTACAGATAACCAGAATTTGAATCAACAGCTGAAATCTGAAGTTAGCAGGGTTCAAACTGGAAAAATGACACCATATGTAATAGCGAGACAGTGAGGGTGATCATCATGGAACATGAAAAATTTTTCATTACCTGCAGTTAAGATTGATGTTCTTCTAAAGGTGCACTGAAATGGAGCTTATGAAGTCAGATGTTGCAATCACTTTCAGGAATTCTATAGTAATATTATCTAAGACGTAAACAGACATTTAAAATATTTCTCTGACTTCTAATTTTATGAATATTATTTATATATATCAGAAAATTCTGATATATACAACAGGATAATTATGAATAGGTAAAAGATTAAATCAACTTTTACTCCAAAGAATCTGATTTTCTTTTTTATACTTATTCTAAGAAATAAAAAAACTGTATAATTATATTGGATAATTGTAATTAAAAGTAATTAATGTTGTAAAATAGACATATGCTAAAAATATCTATACAAATCATAATTGCAGTAAACATGCTTTAGAGGGTAAGAAGAAAAGTCTGTTAAGCTTGTTGAATCACCTATTTAAGAAAGTATGGAGAGAACAGCAGAGGTAATTTGAAATGCGTTTATCAAATTATATCAGTTCAAGCCATCTTCTCCCTGGAAAACGCTGAGGGACAGGTGAACTATTACGATGACACAGGTCACAGCATTCACTCACACTGAGCTGGAAGGCTCCTTAAAAATCCCTTTGGATCAAGCTTCAGGAAAAGGCAGCATATATGTGACATTCCCCGTCTGGAGGGTGTGATCAAAATGGGTCCATCAAAAAGTGGCTGCAGCCTTAAGTGCTTTCACCATAGTCATGGCTGGAAGCTGAGAAGTGATTTGTAGGTCAAGCTTTTACACTTACTGCTGATAACTATTAGAAGCTCTGTAGACTGCTGACAGACTTCTCAGGCACTGACCTAGATTTAGCCTGATTCAGTTCAAAGGCCTTTTTACAGGGAGAAAACCCTGTCCTTCCTTATATTCTGTTTAATTTATGCAACTCATTTGGTATAGAAGACTCTACAGCCAGTAGAATAAGAAGACAATTTAAAGAAAGCATCAGGGGAATCCACTAAATATGAGCATACTCCAATTTCATCACCTCTGTGTGACTGACTGCAACAAAGATTATTCTATAGCATTATAAAATCATGTTTCCTGTGAGCTATTCCCAAAGGACATCAATCAAAGGTTCAATCTCATTATAGACTTGAGAGCTTTTATCTTCATTGACAAGTTCAAGTTCAGGATGATGACTTTGACCTTCTCAGAGCACTTCTAAATCCACAGAAATGTGGGTCTTTTATCATGAGCACTTATTTCTGTGTATCCAGCAGAGCAGCTTACAGAAATTTTCTACTATATTCACCATAAGCTTAGATTTCACTTTTCCATGGTACTCCTTATAAAATTCTTTTCCACATCTAGAATCTCAAACAGAGGTAGGTCATTTACCATTTCTCTCATTTTAATAATTTTCTAGTAAAAATCTACCAATCCTTAACATATCAGTATCACATTCTAATGAGTACCTTTCTACTTAAATCCTTACATCTAAACAAAAATACCCTGTGCTTTTCTCACTAAAAAGGCTGAGCACGACCTTAGATGACTTCAAAGATAAGAAAGATATTCCCAGTTACACAGGGAGTTTGTGACATTCTGTACATTGGTATTCCTTCAACCTTAACCTTTCCCAAAATATAAGAATTTTCTGAAACTCTTCGGATTGCTGATACCACATAGTGTTCTTACCTTTAAAATCTCTTAGTAGCTATCTAGCAGAGTGCACCATCAAAAGCAAGCACATATATTAATTTTCAAGACTGACAACGGCTGAATCCATGCATTATTTTTTAAAAAATCAGGATACTTTTACATCTTCCTAAACTATCACAGTGCAGTGGGACAGCTTCCCAGAATAACTGCTGAGCCCAAAATTTTTAAAATTCCTGTTCTTTCTGTAGCAACATGTCATTTACAGAATGAAGCACTAATTTAGGTTGACTGACAATCACCAGATAAGGGCTTTTGTGCAAACCCTGTTGCATATCAATATATTAGGACTCAATTTTATAAAGATAATGCTAAAAATTCCTTTTAGCACACTGAGGATCAGTCCAAATTTCTATGCCAAGATGCATCCTATTTTTCAACACGGTACATTGGTCAACTCATTGCACATGTTAGCTCATCTTCACAGTGAAAATAGTGCATTTGCTGCTGATCTACACAGGACATTTCATCTTACACTAATTCCTCTAGATATTCAATAGCCCTGGAAGCCATCAAAATGGCTTTCCAACGCTATTTCCAGAATCTTTTCAGGGGTTTCTATGCTTGCTTTGTATTACAACCAGAAATGAATATCTGAAATAGCAAGTATACACAGGAAAATAAATCAGTTGATCTCTGGTTTTGGCTCTCTTGGAAGATACTTGCATTAGAACTGGAAGATAGCTGAAACTATTGGAGTTGGGCAATCCTTAGATTTGGAACGTCTGAGTTTTAAATATGCATTGCAGCCCCATTGCTATTTTTCGTGCTTAATATCATGTTCTTGTTCTTTCTTAGTTTTGGTCATTGTGTTCTAGGCACCTTGTATTCCATAAGTGCTCATTAATCAGCAGTGTATTCTGCTCATTATTGGCTTAATTTCAAGCCAATCTCTAACTACCTGAAATTCAATTCAGCTTTATAGGACACGTAAACCACATCAAATGAAGCACTTTTCCCCCCCTATTCTACTCTGGTTTTTTGACAATTCTAAAGATATAAAGGATCATAAAACCTGTTTACTTTTTCTGTTTAACTGAACCCTCATGTACTACTTTTCAGAACTGAGGGTGGGGTGGGGTTGTATTTTTTGTATACAGCCTAAAAGTTTGCATTTATTTTCTTATTGGTAACATCGCTGAAGTGTTTTTTTGCTTTTTAAGAAAAAACATGATGAGCATTGGAAAGCAGGAAAGGAAACACACTGCACTTCCTTCACTCTGGAACTGTAGTTAATTTTACCTATTTAAAGAGAAAACAGAATATCTAAAAAATATATAAGCTACTGCTCTGCTTTTTTCAGTTATTAATACCTGTAATAAAATCTGTATTTTGGTACGTAAGCCTTTAAACTATCCAGAGTTCCTGTTCCTTGAATTCTGCTTGTCACACTGCCAATTTATGTAATTTCTTTAAGTGTTTTTGAATCCAGCCCTTTCTAGTTATAAGTACTATAAATGGCATGTACATGTTCAACCAGCTTAATTAGTATGCAATACATTCCTGCTTCTTAGATTGTCACCAATGCATACAGTGAAAATAAGGGCAGAGGAATTTGCTATGAGTAATTTGTAAATATCTAACTGCAAGGCTAAATCTAGTCTTTGGTTTTCTTTTGTGGTCAGTAGTGAGCAAGAGGACAGTTCGAAGTGCCCAAAAGTTGGCTTCTCCTTGGATTTGCCTGGTGCAGGTTAGCTATGTAGGGTGCCTAAAGGTCAGATTTGTCTGACCAAAAGCAGATATGAAGAACTGAGCTGGTCATGTGAGGCTTCTTTTCAAGGTCAGTGGGAGAAATAGGGAGTAAATCTCCTCCTTCTAAACTGCGTGTCTATAATATGCCTAATGGATCACTTTTTCTTTCTCCCACTGACCTTGAAGAGAAGCCTCAAGTGACTTGGTTAAGTGTATATACCTAGAGTCTATGTTGTAAATGGCTGAAGCTGGATGAGACGATATCCACATTAACCTCCTAATTTAGATTATTAAATTTAGCTATCAACTTCATGCATAGCTCCAGGGTATTCAGTAATTAATCTTTTTTTCCAGGTGTTGAAAAGTGTTTCACTTTATTTGTTACCTCTTTGTCAGTTCGTCTTTAGTTTTTTAAGGCAGCAAAAATAATTTAGCAGATATATTTCACCCCAAAACTCACCCCACCTACTCCTTCCAGACCTGTAGCTCCCATTCCATACCCATATCAGATAGCTATCCAGATTCATGTCACTAAAGGTCTTTATCAGAAGTTGCAGTTTCTGTTTAATGATTGCACAAGATTCATGGCCTGCCTGACAACACAGGTGCATAGCTCTTGTTCAGAGGTTACACCCAGTCATTTAATCTCACCACACCATCCAGAAATATTTTAATTCTATCAAGCTTTGAGTTTGAATAGGTCAACCAGACCATTTGGAAGTGAGGCTCTCAAGTGAACAGTATGTCCTAAGAGCCACCCTGGGACCAACAGGGAGACAATGAGCAGGGCTCAGTGGTGAAACAAAAGGAAGGATGAACCAGGTAGGAAAAGTAAGACCAAGCGAAAATAGAAGCTCACTTGGCCAGGCCTAAGGAAAAAGAAAGAAGGGTTGTGTAGAGAGACTACAGCCTGAAGCCTGAAAGGCCGGTGATCTAGCAGCTTTTGACATATTCTCCAGTTTTTTGAGATACAGCAAGGCCTGATGGCTGTGCAGTTTACTTGCAATGTCATGTGGGCAGAACCACCATCTCTTGCGAGGTCCCTAGGACCACAGACCCTTAGCTTCTTCTGAACGGTTGGCTCTAGGACATTGGAGAGATTTTTGGATGCAATAGGAAGAGGCTAGTGCGTAAAAGGTATGTAAGTACTACGACTACACATCCCTTTGTCTGGAAACAAGATCCATGAAGACATTCAGCTGAGATCAGTTTACAATAGTTTATGAAATTGGACAATCACCCAGACACTAGTGGTGGCAAACAAAATAGGAACAGAAGCAGAGGAGTCTGACCTGGACATTAGGGGAGAATGTGTCATCCGTCTCAGCTCCAAATTTGTAAATTTGGGCTTGAAGATCCTTCCATTGCACAGCTAGGATAGCAGAATACTGAAAAAATGAAATAAAAGTTTGAATAAATGCAAATTATATATTTTTGTTACACATTTATAATAATCTACTTCTAACATTTCCAAAGAATTTTGACAAATAAGAGATCATTGTTGATCAATACAACTTTTGGTGGCTCCTGCTTGGCAATATATATCAACAATCTCTTCACTGATTTTTAATTTTTTTCTTCTTTCAATTATTCATAATACTCTACAAATTATGAATATTCTTTTCTTTGTAGAACTACCTCTTATAAAGCAAGACAGGACTCAAAATGTATACATGGCTCTTAAATGGTTACTACTTCTAGTAATAATGCGAGCTTTATGCCTGGTTGGAATTTTACATAAGCAAATGGCACCCCATTAAAGTAAACTTCATATTCCAAACAAACTTCATATGTCTGAAGGAAAAATCCCTCAGCAGCTGGCAGCATATGTGGAAGCAAGGCACGCTTGTCCTTTGTGTCTGAGAAAGGGGAAAATGAAAATGTGAATTCTGCCACTACTATTTAACTGCCATCGTACCAGGGCTGTCCAAGCAAGGGGAGCACAATCCACCTGTGTGTATCACAGTACCTTTTGGGGTTGTAACTTCTACGGGTATTGGCAATGAAACCCTGTGGGGCAGTGGCAGCAAACCACTTCCATTGAGAAGCAGGAAGGGCTGCAAAACTGCAGCTACCCTGTATGCAAAGCTCCCACCTAGTAATAACCCACATCTCATTGATGTGGCTAAGTCAAACTGTTTGCTTCTTTCACTGCATAAGAAAATATTCTTATATTTCTTATCTATTCTTATATGCTGGGATGATGTGAAAATCAGTCATTGTAAGGACCAGAAATCTTAAAACTGTTCATGGCTGCAGTGATAATGTAGCTGTTGCTCTGGACCACCTCCTTTAAGGGGCTAGAAGGGTTGCTTCTGCAATACAAGCAGCTCAGAAATTGTCTTGCTGGTTCAAGACGTAGGAAGAGGGTAAGGGTGATGTACATGCCACAGGGCTGTTGAGATACATTGTGCTTTAAGTAGCTGAAGGACTTGAGGTGCAGGTCTCAGTTTGGGGAAGGAGAGCAGGGATGTAGGATAGGAGTAAAGGGAAACGTCACCAGCTATGGGCTATGGACTGGAAACACTGACCTTGAAGGAAAATAGTTAAAGAGATAGAAGATGGGATGCTGGAATGGTGGATGAGCAAGCGGAGTCTGCACAGAGGAGATAGATATATATATATATATATATACACACACACACACACACATACACACATACATATACATACATATATGTATACATACATGTATGTCTAATTTTTTTCTTCGTTTTTGCTCTGGAATATTATTTCCTTTCACTAGATTTGTCAATAGTTGTTAGAACCATTTAGCGACATGAATATACCCCTACTTACATTCAGGCTTATTTATCACACAAATTAAACATCGTATCACCACTCTCCTTTTAATTACTATCCCTATTGAAAGCTGCTGACCTGATTTACAGAACAGTACAGAAAATGCAAACTTACACAGGCTTCATTATGAGCTGTAAGCACCTATGAAAATGAGGGCAACTTTGTACTGGGGTATTGCACAACCCAGAGCTAATGAACCAACCCTGCTGCCAAACATCTCCTGTATAAAACATTCATGATGACAACTGCACATTGCTGTGTGGAGGCTGGTACTTTGAGAGTATGGGGTTTTTAAATCACCTACTTTTTCCTGACCTTTGCAATATATCGATGATCATAGAAAGATGGCAAAAGACAATGGCATTGATTTTTGGTGGCTGTAAGCATACAACTGTTTAATTTTAAATGGTATTTAATGTATCGGTTTATTTTAATACCAAAAATATTGGCACAATTTGCTAAGACACAAATCATGAAGACAGAAAAAATTCTAAATACAGACACACTAAGCCAAATATAATAATAAAACAAAATATGTTTGACAAGAAAGCTATGTTGTTACTGTTTCAAGGTTTTTACTTTGATTTTTGATGGTAAAAAAATGTTTATGTATATTTTCTGAATTTCATAATTTCAGATGTCATAATGAAGTCTGCTCTGATTACTTACCTGGCTTATATTGTGAACTTTGCCAGCCTGCCACTTCATCCTGCTTAAATTGCTGTGGGGCTTGCACAGCTTCAGCACAACTTTCCAAACTCCAGCCATGCTGGCATTTTTAAAACTAACATCTTAGAAGAGATAAGAAAAATACCACTTTGCACAACATTCAGCCCTAGTCTGAAATATTTGAATTATTGTGAAGTCGGTGAAGTTTAGACTATAGTCTGGCTAAACTGATCCCATTGTTTTTGTAGAAACAAAGGTGATTTGGGTAGCAAGTGTGTTAGAAGTTATTCAGAGCTTACAGATCTGTTCTAGTGTTTGGAAGTCTTACTGTTCATGTCATGTTTGCTGTTTGACATTGAGGAACCAGAAATTTAGAGTAAAAATTGCCAGATGTTCTGTATTATAGTATTTATGGAACAAGATTATTTTTTTTCCAAAATCTAATCCAATGATGCTTGCAGGATCTTTGGGAACGGCACCGAGGGATTTATAAATGCAGCTGCAGTTCATACATGCCCAGGATAACTTAGTGCCAAGCAGTGATTAGACTATTCCTGTAATCTAATGACCTCCCTGACACTGGCCATGAATGTATTAATAGCAGCAATGTTAATTATGTGTAATGGACTGTACCTCCTCTTTGCTAAATTCAAAGCATTACAGAGAACTGATATATTAAAAAGTGTTAGGAAGTAATTCATCCATAATTGCATGATGGAAAATAACTAATATAAATTGTGAAGGAAGGGAAAACGTTACCAGAATATTAATGTTCTGCTTTTTAAATATAATATAGCAGTTTAATCCACTGGACAGCATCTTTGCTGGCATCAATGAGAATTTACAGTAGATTTCAATTAATAAGAGACCTTTTTTCTTGTTCAACATTGTCAATTAAAACACAAGAAGTACATTAAAAAAGTCTAAACCCACAGAGCTTCAGAGTTTAAATAAACTCCATCTCCTTCATTCATACCGGCATATTTGCATGCTGCAGTATTTTATGTAAATCAGGCTGTATTTGCATCTTCAAAAAAGCCAAAAATTAGACCAGGCTTTGAGCCTAATTGGTTGCAATAAAAGATCTGATTATGTAAACACTTGAGCATAATTCACAGAAGCCTGAGTAGGGGCACTCTATCCGCATCCAACTGCTGAAACATGGAAACATGTTATAATCTAAATTGTGATTCCTTTGTAGCATGTGTAGAAAAATATGCCTAGAATCTTTCTGTTTTAAAAAATTATTGAGACCTGTGTTTCCCTTTTAAGAAGACCTCGGTCTCTGGTTAACCTCAAATTACTGGCATAATCCAACACTTGTCCTTCATCAAAAATGACCCAATTACATTAGGTATTTTTAAACTGAAGATTACCCTTACAGAAAAGATCAGGCTGAAATGTTTTAATTGCATCAACTATCTTAAGTAATTCATTAAAATGTCACAACACTGACAGATGATGCTCTCCAGAGTTCATGTATATGTGATCTTGGCTGCTTTAATGTTTTTTTTTGTATCACCCATAATCATTTTACTCAGAAAAGACGCTTCTGTGTTTATGTAAGAAGAACAATGAAAAAGTCATTGTTTCAGAGGATGTAAAATCTGGAGAACTTGTGCACAGACCTGAAAACACATTTTTTCTTTTTTATTTTTGTTTTTTATGAAAATAAAAATCTCCTAAATAAATCACTGAGAAGTCATGAGCTATGTAATAATGTAATCTCTCACTCTGCTGTGTATTTATCAGTCTTCACAGGGAATGTGTTTTAACCGGTTATTCAGTACTCCATTAGTTATTTCAGATCCAACTAAAGCTGGTTTGAGCTTTAGAGGACCTAAGAAAAAAAAGCAGCAACCTGATTTCCTGGTCTCACCAAAAACAGACAGACGTTCATTAACTAATTTAAATTTCCCATTGCCTACACAAACAGTGTAAAGAATAAAAGAGCTGCCTGGGTGATTACTATATCAAAGCTATTCTTAGGCAGGTTAGAAGAAATAACTTCAGTTAAACTAAATAGGCATCTTGTGTATTAAGAAGGTCATAAGGTTAGCAGATAGAGGTATAGGCGAGACTTGTTAAAGAGTTGCACTTTGACTAAAAGCAAAGTTAGTAAACTAAATCAATACAATATTAACACTGCATATGTTAAGTAGATCGAAATCCAGCGGTAGGTTTTGAAATGTAGTGCTAACTTAGATGCAGAGATCATCAGGCACGATTCCCATAGGCCCTATGAGAATCAAATCAATTGATTTTATTGGAACTCCTTCCTACAGGAATCAAATCTTGCTCCAAAGCTACTTCACATTTTTACTATTGACCTGTTTTCCAATGACAAGAAAATGAAGAAAGTGGTAAAAAATGAGGGCAGTCTGCTTCTACAGTGACACTCATTTGGTTAACAGGGCACAGCCCTTACCTCCACAGAGAAAATTGTGTGTCTAAGACAAGAATGGAGGGAAATGCGGACTGGAGAGATACCTCTGTCCTTGGAAGAAGCGACCAGAAAAGCCTCCTGTGATCAGTGGATGATCAGATAAACATGTGCTTGTAGTGTTTTACTCAGTGGTCAAAAGAATTACTACATGTACCAATAGTTTGTGAAGAAATGAAAACATGAAAGAGGGAAACATAAGAATAGAGAGATTACATAGATGCAGCTGAGGTTAGAATACAGTTTCACAGAATCACAGAACCACAGAATCATAGAATGGTTTGGGTTGGAAGGGATCTTTAAAGGTCTCTAGTACAACTCCCCCTGCAACCAGCAGGGACATCTTCAACTAGATCAGGTTGCTCAGAGACCTGTCCAGCCTGACCTTGAATGTTTCCAGGGATGGGGCATCTACCACCTCTCTGGGCAACCTGATCCTGTGTTTCATCACCCTCATCATAAAAAATATCTTCCTCATATCTAGAGTGAATCTACCCTCTTTCAGTTTAAAACAATTAGCCCTTGTCTAATTGCTACAGGCCCTACTAGAAAGTCTGTCCCTATCTTTCTTATAAGCTCCCTTTAAGTACTGAAAGGCTGCAATAAGATGTCCCCGGAGCTTTCTCTTCTCCAGGCTGAACAACCCCAACTCTCTCAGCCTGTCCTGTGTTCCATTCGTTAGATCACTTTTTTGGCCCTCCTCTGGACTGGCTCCAACAGGCCCATGTCTTTACTGTGCCGAGGACCCCAGAGCTGGATGCAGCACTCCAGGCGGGCTCTCACCACAGCAGAGCACAGGGGCAGAATCCCCTCCCTCAACCTGCTGGCCACGCTTCTTGTGATGCCGCCCAGGATACGGTTGGCTCTCTGGGATGCGAGCACATATTGTTGGCTCATGTCCAGCTTTTCATCCACCAGTACCCCCAAGTCCTTCTCCTCAGGGCTGCTCTCAATCCCTTCACCCCCCAGCCTATACTGATACTGGGAGTTTCCTAGGTCCAGATGCAGGACCTTGCACTTGGCCTTGCTGAACCTCATGAGGATCACATAAGCCCAGCTCTCAAGGTTGTCCAGGTCCCTCTGAATAGCATCCAGTCCCTCACGTGTCAACTGCACCACTCAGCTTGGTGCCATCTGCAAACTTGCTGTGGGTGCACTCAATCCCACTGTCTACGTATTGATGAAGATATTAAGCAGTACTGGTCCTGAAACAGACCCCTGAGGGACACCACTCACCACTGATCTCCATCTCCACAGTTTCCACCTCTTACGTACATACGTGAAGAACTATGGGGCATGGAAATAGAGGGGGATCAGCATCGCTCAGTCTTTGGGATTAAATGTCATGGATGCCTCTTAGAAATTCCTTAACTTCTGTCTTGCAGCCGCTTGCTTATTACCACAATTGGGTGGTTTTAAATCCTACTTCTCCAATCCACAGGACAAGTCCTACTACAGAAAAATGAAGGTACTGAGGGATTGTGAGGATTTGATCTTTTCAGCTTAATCAAAAGATGACATGATTACAAAGTATACAAATATTTTTCTGAGAAATATTTTTTAAAACAACACCATTAGCCTTGTAGATGAAAGCGTAAGAATGTTCAAAGGCTGAAAGATAAAGCTGGACAACACCAAGCACAAAACTACTTATTTTCAATAGTCAAAATAAGTAATATTTGGAGCACTTTAGCAAATATTTACTTTTCCCTTCAGGGATCATGCTTCAGGGTTCACAGTCCAGTTACATTATATAGAAACCTATATTTTATATATATATATATAAAATGTGGAGCTACTGAAACACAGAAGATAGAAGAGAAACAAATGCCAAGGCATGCAAAGGCTCTGAGGCTGAACCAGAAGGATGAGGGAGAGTTCAGAACAACCTTTACCCTGTGAATTTTCCACAGAGCTTAGAATATATGGACAATAAGTGAAAAATATATGTGAAATAAGTAGCAAGCTCAGGGGGGTTAGATTTGCTTTAACAATTCATCCACATTAATGAAATCCTAGATATATTACATCATTAGTGAACTACAAGGAGAGCAGATTTTTTGCACCATCTTAGATAATACTATATCAATGCACCTTCAAAAAAAACTTCTAGTGTAACTAGAGTGTCAGATGAGACTATGCATGCAACTTTTATCTCCAAAAGCAGAAGACACTCTTGCTTTACAATTACAGAAGGATGGAACCAGAAGAAACCAAAGCATCGAATCAGAAATGGTTGGATATTTTGCTATACACAATCTTTAATTCATTCGGATAGTACAAATATCAGTATTGGAAATATTATGTAATCTAAATTGTTAATTCTCATTAACTGTAACAAGTCTA
The DNA here is from genome assembly GCF_015220075.1 of Falco rusticolus. Lineage (NCBI taxonomy): Eukaryota > Metazoa > Chordata > Aves > Falconiformes > Falconidae > Falco > Falco rusticolus. The sequence continues at coordinate 5,743,063 of NC_051192.1, read as the reverse complement.
TGCCCCTCAGAAAACCTGGGCTATGTTATTTATTGAAAGTGATATTTTGATTATATTGGCCAAGATTTGGAAAGTTATGTTATTTAAGGATTCAGGCAGATCCTAGGTTTCAGAAAGCAATAATCATCAGTTTATAGCCATGTTAAGTCATCTTAACCTGTCCAAATTGTTAACATAAAGAACAAAACAGATCAGTGATCATTTGAATTTATCATTCAACCGTGCACTTCTTACAATCAGGAGCAAACTATTTTTGTTTTTATTACATTTCTGCTACTACAGTTAATGAATATAAGCAGTCATTAGTCTAATCATGCTCCAATTGTAAATACAATACATGCAGTCATTCACGAAGTACCATATGGCAACTCGGCATCTAACTAACCCTTTGGACTCAAAGTGTACTAATTATACATTGCTTTGTAAAGCAAAATGGTGCTTTGGTTGAATTCAAAACTGCCTGCTGGAAAACTGAAAAAGCTACTGGCAGTGGATCTAGACTATTTACTTACATATATGTGATAAAAAATAAAGAAGAAAGGAAAGAAGAGTGATGCAACTAGGAGGAACTTCTTATCACCTACGAATAACCATCAGCAGTTCAGGGATTAGAAAAGGCAATCTGAGCCTTACATATGACAAACATTGCACTTTTGCTCAGACAAAAAGGCTGGATCATGTTTGCAAAAGAATTACTTGCCTCAGACAAGCATTAGCAAACTGTTCATGACATCCTTATAGAAAGGGGTTTTGATATTAGAAATCTCTTACATGACAATGAAGATTAATAAAAGCTATGGCAAACTATTATGGTTTTGTGCCAATTCAATGCAGTCTTATCAGAAGTCTTGTAACATAATATTGATCTCATATAAAGGACCACCATATTTCATAGACTGACAAAAAGAAGCTTTTGGTTCTCCAAAGCAAGCTAAAGAGTTCAGGAAAAACTCTGAAAATCACTGATGCTATTGAAATGACAGGTGTAAAAAAAATGTAATGGCTGAGTTATCTAGAAAATTAAATTAAATTTTATTTTAACATTATTTAAAGGAGTTACTATGCTTTTTCATGATCAAAAAGCAACAAAGATATTTGGCCACTAAGAACTCTGACCTTAGATTAATGGAGAAGAGAAACAGGAATGAACAAATAAAATATATACTCAGAAAGAGCAGTTTTCCCTCTCTTATGTGCTACTTCACAAAAAAGCAGGCTTTGAAGTTTCCAGGTGGAGTACAGTTATATACATACTTACTCCTGAGAGCAAAAATAAATTAAAAATGGAAAATTATATTACAGTTTCATAAAAGAGGTTTCATGACAGCTGTGGAAAGTTGTCTCTTAATGTTCTCACTAGATATTGCTCAGCAGCACACTAAACTTTTTTTTGGCATTTGAAAAGGCAACGGTTAAGTTATGTCCCTTGTATTAAAAAGCTTACTAAAATATAGTGACATAACTGTTTCTTCTGGTCATAAAAGTTATATAGAAGTCCATATATTTTCACAATGACTGATTGGGGTGACCTGTGTGTGTAATGTAAGTATAAAAGGCACATTATGATCTCAGAAAGAAAATACACCAAAAAGGAATTTTAAATTTAGTTGGTATCATTAGCTGTATGCAGAATTCTAAAAGTCCAGGATTTTGGCACATGCAAAACAAAATGATAAAGCGAATTAAATACATTCTTAAACACCAGAAAAGTTAAATAAAACAGTGAATGGTTCTGATTTCAGTCATAGAACTGTAACTAACATTTTCACTAATTTCCAATAATTACTTCTGGTCTACATCGCAGCTTCCTTCATGAGTTCTATCCTCATGTTGTAAATATGTTCACTGGAAGAATGTATTTGTGCCTACAATCTGTGCATTATGAAATCTGGAATGCTGGTTTGAAGAGCCAGAAACACATTCAAATGATATTAAAAAATAAAGTTTAATTTCATGTGGTATTTTTATATACTGTAAACAGATTAAGACGTCCCTTCAGAGTATCTCCTAACTAAAAACCACACAGACAGAAGGTAGAGATGCTGACATTAACATGAAGACATTTTTAGATATGTTGTCTCATATAACAATAAAAACCAGGAAAACATCCATCAGAGCCAAGGGATTCATAGTCCTGCAAAAGTGATTTGAAAAAAGAATATAGACCATTAACTCTTTGGCATCGTTCCATATAGAATTATTTTATTCTAGACCATTGCTCAATGTATGCTACAGATTGAGAGATCCTCCTTCACGCTTCCAACATATATTGAGAAGATGCACAAGAAAATAACAGCAGACTATGTAAAAGAATATCTGCTGCCACAGGCAAAATTTTCTATCATGTGTCAGACAGCTGATCTTTTATACTGTCTTCTCCCTGTCTTCAGTTGCCTATACCCCATTTTTACATTTGTTCTTGCACCATGTGAATTCATTGGCATTTGTGAAGTCACTCAGCTTACACAGGGACTGTTTACATCAGCATTTGAGTTTGGCTCAAGAGTGTGCTTTTGAAGTAAATCTCCTGTTCATGTTTTATGTATCGTGCTTTGGTTCACATCACAGAGCAGCTGTGCTATATACAAGAGACTTCTCGTACGAAACTGAACTGAAAGATGCCTTACAGGGCTGCCCCTCCAGCACACTGGACATTAGGTCCTCAGCATCAGCTGTTTCTCCCTACACACCCACTCCTATTGGATTGCACTGCTTGCTGATACCCACAGCCATGTACAAGCAGCAACAGGCCAAAAGTATCTCCTGCTTACCAAAATAAACTATTTCTCAGTTTTAAAATTATTTGGACACATAGCTGAATCCTTTTGTAATAAAAGTATGCGATAAAGAGTGCAGTCTCTTGACACAGGAGTCAGAGAGGAAGCAATTTGGGAGCATGGTGTGAGATAGCAACAGATCTTTCCCAAATTAGGGTGACAAATGCACATGGGGAGTAAAACATGCAAGATGTGCATTGTACCAGTGATAGGAAGGGCAGGGTGAATCTTACCAATACCTGGAAATATTTCCTCGTGTCTCCCCTCTCCCTATATATGCCTTACTTCACCATCCTTTCATATTAATTTTTAATAGTAGTTTTCAAAATGAACTAGTAGTAATAAAATTGGGGTAGAGTTCTTCTATATCACCAACTGAAGCAGAGTGTCTATTTTTGTTCCAAGTTCTAATTTGGAAGAAGCGGCTAGAGAATGCGGATCCTCTTCCCAACTGTGGTTGACACGTTGAAATAAAGAGATGAATTGACCGTATGATTGCTAATTCTGACCGAAGAGACTGTCATCAAGTAATGTATCTAGCTAAAAGTAATCTAAACCACTTTTACACTGCTCATTTCCTGTGCTAAACAGTGTTTCCCTAAGATTGCACTGAGGTTGGGACTTCAGCACTATTTCTGAAGGCAGTTTTACACTGAGTCATCCATCCATCCTGATGCCCTCACCTTTCTTGGAGATTCTTTTTAGTAGAAGCTTTATTTTCTTTTCATTCGCTTGAAGATCAGGTGTTGTTTTGAACTAACTGCAAGGATGTTAGCAAATGGTGCAGGGTCAGCTGGAGTGATTAGAGGTTGATTCTGAGGAGCAGCAGAGCTATCCAAGTGGTAGAGATCTCCAGGTTGAATCAGAAAATTCCAGTTTGAGCTCATCTACAACCTGAATTTTTGATGTTTATGATTAAAGACAACATGCCTACCCTTGCTCTTTCAATGGCCTCAACTCAGGTTTCAGACACCAGCTATCATACTGAGAGTAGCGGGCTCTTGCATCGGGGTACTGTCAGCATCAATGTAAAGCTGTGCCTAGGCTCATACATCAAGTATAGCTTGAATTCAGTTGGCAAAGTAAATCCAGTAAGAGAGGAACAAAGCCATCGGAGTATAGATCAGGTACATCAGAGGCCTGTTAGTACTGAGACCAAGTGAGGCCAATAGCTAGTTACAGCTAACTAGCAACACTTTCACTTAGCCCACTTCAAGCCCAAGATACCTTTTAAAATTATTATTAAAAAATAACATAGGAGCTCCTCCTATGTTACTGTTCCTGAACACACCACTTTCCCTCTATCCCTGTGCTCCTGCGGACTAAATTCTCATCTTCCTCCAGCTGTCTACAACTCTGCAAAGCGAACCACCTGCCTCCTTTAAAACCTCATCGAATCCCATGAGCATGCCTTGCTGAGACCTTTCATAGCATCTTCCATTTTGCTCCCAGATTGATTAATTTTGTCTGGTTTTCCTTCTCCTGTGCTTTTCTTATTAGCAGACATTTCTCTCTTACACAACCTATTTGGCCTTATCTTCTATTTACCTTTGTCTCTTTCTCCAGCTCTCTGCATCCTGCCTTCTATTTACACTCTTTCAAAAGGAATAGGGCTCTTCTTCTTGTGTTCCAAACATTCTTTCTTCCTTCTAATACAGCTCTTTGACTGTCCTCTTTTGCAAAGCCTTGCTACAATAGATTTCCCCAACAGCTTTCCTGACCATTTATTTTCTGAAAAGTTAGTCTGTAAAATTACTTAGCAAAGAAACCTCAAGGATGCCTGCAATGGTGACATGAAAAGGATCAAACCTGACTGTGTATGATGCTTAGCTGTTCTTCCCCAGATGGAAGACTTTGTGTGGACTGTTCAGACCAGTTTTCTCCAGAGCATCCCCACTTGAATTGAGAATAATTCATATCAGAGATCACACTGAAAAAGAGCGAGCATAAGGCTGCACCAGTTTTGGCTCTCTCCACCCTATACAATTCTCCACCACCCCACCCTCATCAACCAAAGCATCTCAGGGCCTGTCATAAACAACGTCTCTACCAGGTGATAAAACCACAATTTTGGTGGAATGTAGACCACCTCTCACATTTTTTCAGACACTTTGAACATACAAGTAATTGTGTTTCAGGGCTACAGGAATATCATGTAGGCCAGGTGCTAAATAATTATTGTGCTTCAGAAGGAACCAGCCTGAAGCAATGCAGCCATAGGCCCATGCACACAATTTAGCTTTAGGGACAGGGAAATTTTCCTGTCCCTTTTTATGTCATTGTGTAGAACTACTGTTTTTTCCCCCTGTGGAATACACCAGGCACATATCACAGCGCTTTATAGACATAATCTAATCCACCATGATGGTATCTTCTCCGTCATCACAGTTGTGGCACCTCGAAGCCACAACTAATACTCAAGACAGACACTTCCTTCTTTTATTCAACACCTTTGCTATTAAGACAGGCCATGCTATATTCATACTCAAACACACAAGCACAATATGTGGGTGGAAGAAAGAGGGTGCTGAGTTTTCCAGCTGCCTAATTTCCAGTTAGGCTTCCTTCTGCAGCTAAAAGAAGTAATGGCTGGGTGCTGCTGCTTCATCCCAGTGCCCATAAGACTTGTCTCCCCTGTTGTTAGGTCATGGTCTTACTCTAAGATCCACAGAATGCAGGACTGCTCAGTTTATTACAAACTGGATTCCAATAGTTTATTCATTAGCCAGATGGTGAGTAAATCTTTAGAGGTTATATACAAGTACTACTAGAAGAAGAGAGACCACATGGAATTGTCTTGCTGACCTCCAATTGAATAGTCCTGGTTTATATGGTCATAATTAGATTAGGGGAAAAAAATTCGTCTTATTTTTACCAAATTCAGTGAAGGTCTCTCCATTAGGAGAGGACATACGGCAGTCAGAGTTTGAATGGAGAACTGTATGTTTTTTAGACCTCCTGATACAGATGATAAAAACAGACAAGGATTTTTGCACAGACTTTGTTTTTCAGGTCAGAAAACAGAAACAACAAACTTCAAGTAGCTTGTGAAAAATTGCTTTCAGTTTAATTTAATTACATTTATCGGTCTGAAAATAAAAGAGGCAGGAGTTAGTAGTCGTAAGACAGAGTGATATGTTAGCAAAGGGGGAAGGAGAGAGGTTCAATAGCTCCTGTGAGAATACAGAAAAAGAAGTAATTATCACCTATGGAGCAATGAGGTATGAGTGATGTTTGGCACAAAGGAAATTCTAAAACCTTGATCTAGGTATGTGATTTTTTGTGTCTAAAAATTAAGAACTTCAGTTCTTAGGCTTGCCTTTTAATGACATTTTGAAAGTCTTCTTTGAGGTCAAAGACGTAACAGTTGTTTTGTGAATGTTTTGCCACTGGTAACAAAACTTCTCTAACAGCTGTATTTACATACCTTGCATGGAGTCTATTTGAAGTTTCCAGTTAGGTGGAAGTTGTGAATCTAAGAAGCTGTATGTACATTGAATATTCTGCTGGATATGTGATAAAGTTTATTGCACATTCAAAGGGTGATAAACAAGATAAAATTTAAAGAAATAAAGCAATATTAAGAAATGCAAAGAAGGGAACAGTCCATTCCTACAGAGTAGTGGTAAAGGGAAGAGAACTCTAACTTCTGCTCTCTCCCATCAGAGAAGGAAAAAAAAACCCCAAAACAACAAAAAAAAACCCCACCAAAAAAAACCCAAAAATGGAAGTTAGACCAAGGGAAAAGATGAAATAGCCAAATTCTTGATCTATAAATGATCCTTGACTAATGTTAAAGATACTGTAATTTTAAGCCTGGGACTTGGCAAAGTGAAGAATTTGGAATTGGAATTGGAAATTGGAAATTGGAAATTGGAATTTGGAATTGGAATTGGAATTGGAAATAAATTCTTAAGAGCGCTCATTAATTACTACCTTCCAACAAGCAGCAGGGAAAGTGAAGCAGCATATAACTTGGAAAAAATCGCCCCATTGTCACATAAGGCAAATAAAACAGAAGGAGCAACTTCATTATTTTGATGAGAGTGGACACTTTGTCAAAGTTTACTGAAAATTTGTCCATTTGAAAGTGTATGTATGCAGCGCATGCAGACTAGTGGAAATGTACTGCAAAAAAAGGATTTTTCCTTCCTTAGTAGTCTACAAGATTATATTGAAAATTTGTATTAAGCACTCTGTATTGCTCACTCATGTTTTTGTAGATGATTACTTGTTTACTTTCTTTTTTAATCCCTCATTCTAAGGCAGGTCACAGAGTAACTTCTATCAGTAGCACAGGAATGTAATAACCAGGTGGGGAGTGAATTTAAGTGGGGAGAAAAAAAAAAAGGACAAGCATTTATTGTGCTTAGTTTGCAACAGCATCTAGGATTTAAGCTTCCTGAGAACATAGTGTCCCTTATGCATAGAAAAACAGGTCCTTCCTCTCTGTTTTCTCTCCTCACCAAAACTGAGGATTGGTATAGCTTGTGTTTTTCCCTTCAAATATTGTTTATGAGGGACTTCTGTGCTTTTGAGGCTAGAAATATAGAGAAGCATTGGCTACCTAGAGAGAACATTCCAGAGGGTTATGAAAGCCCACTTGAACTGGATGCAATGTTCGGTGTAAATGAGGGGAGAAGTGAGATTTGCTAATACTCCCCCAAAAAAGTACCCTGGATATCACAGAGTATGGGGAAACCCAATTGCTGTACTGGCTTGATGAGTGCAAACTGGATCCCTGCCGTTCTTATTCCCTGTGAAACTGTCAACAAGCAATTTTTACTCTCTCATCAAGTATGAGTCTGAATTCAGAGTAAAAAAATGAGAGAGAGGGAGAGCATGGCATTAGACTAATCAAAATAATGTCCTTATTATGATGAGCTTAATAAGACAGAAAATCATCTTAATTAATTAGCTTTAAATCAGATTCTAAAAAAAGGATTTTGGTTTTAAGTGGGACCTCAGATTAACTAATTAGTTAATGTTTGCAAAGTGTGGTGAATACGTGGAAAGAGGGAGTTTGTTCTGTAGTGCAGGATCTGTACTTATTCTGGGGGAGTGCGGTCTCAGCTGAAGCTCTGTTTGGAGCGTAGGTTTGCATATAGGAGAGAATATATAACCTTATGGTTATAGTCAGCTGTTGCCAAAACATTGTGGTTCTAAGCTGTTCTGTGCTATTGACACATTGTCAATGGAAGCAAGTCCGTTTTGTTCCTCTAAACGACAGGGACAGTCAAAACAGACGACTTTGGTAGGGCAGGAAGATTCGGTTAGTTGATGTGTGTGATGCTTTTGGAAGGCCATGGAGTGATATAAAGTGTGAATTGAACTTCTTCACATCAGTTGTGATCAAATGCAGTCCTACAGACTGGGCTGGTAGAGGGGGAGAAAGTGACAAGAGTTATCTGTGGCTTTCACAGTGCTAACTGAGGTGAAGTGACCACAGTATACAGGGAATGATAGAAAAGATTAAAAGCAGAACAGATTGAGGGGGCAGCTCTCAGTGAGGGCCAAGAAGCACAACAGACTGAAAAATGAAGAAGGCATAAGGTGGGCTGTGACATGGGAAAGGGCAAAGTGGGGGACAGGTACTTAATATTAGAATAATAATTAATTCCTTGACAAACGAGAAAACATTCAAAGAAATTGTATTGTCTCTGGGAACTACTTAGAAGTAGGGAGGGCAAAATTCATTGATTTCTTACTCTTATGGAGTAATCTTTGAGCACTTGTAAAGGATGGCAGAAAGAAATTACTCAATGCTGCTGTACAGACCAAAGGCATCATAAAAAAGTAGGTGTGTTCATGTGCCACCAAATTAACTAATTAGTTAATGTTTGCGAAGTGTGGTGAATATGTGGAAAGAGGGAGTTTGTTCTGTAGTGCAGGATCTGTACTTATTCTGGGGGAGTGCAGTCTCAGCTGAAGCTCTGTTTGGAGCATCTGTGTCTTGCTCACACACAGATGAAAGAAGATGACATTTACTGTATTTTGTATAAAAATTTATGGCTGCTTGTTCTAGCTGCTTTCCCTTAGACAATCTTCCTCTCCTTCTATCCACTCTTAGGCAAGCAGCAAACTTGAGTCACCATTGACTGTTCCAGGACTGACCATCCCCCAGGTGTCAGGATTCACAGTGACTGTCTCGGAGTTTGTGTCTCTGCCCAGCGGGGGACACCTGTTCTTCATTAGCTTTATCTATAGAGCTGGAAACTAGCCAGGTCTTAGGATCCCTCATGAAACTATGAAGCATAACATGAGATACTGCTGTCAAAACAGCATTCTGTGATGTCCAACTGCCAGTAGCTTGAATTCAAAGAATCCAAGCCACAGCTCCTTTCCATATCCATTTACTCACTTCCTCGAATGCAGTATCAGGCATTTCTCATGATGAATCTTATTTTCCGCTGTAAGTTTGATTTTCATTATTGCTCAGTTTCATTAAAATGAAGAAAAATTTCATTTCCCCTCTACAAAATACTGTTCTACAATGTTCATTATTTTGAATTCTTACTATGTATTTCATTTATTAATCATTTCTCCAGACTAAACAGCTTCAATTTTTATACGCCCCATGCAAAAATGAAACTTCCATTACATTTTACCTATTTATGACAACGTCATACAATATTCCAGATGACAGCACACAATTTATTAAGCACAATTACTAATAAATTAATTTCAGGATTATTTCTCTTTCATTCTTAACATAATCTGTGCCTCAGTAAGTGCTGCTGCGTGCCACTAGAGGTTTTCCTTCATTTGGAAACAATCATTCCTGTGTCTATACTTCAGTATATTGTTATTTAGTGGGCAACAATGTCTACAAATAGTGTATAATGTGCATGAACTTGGATTTTTCAGCAATTAATTTCATCTTTTTTCATATTGATGATTTATCTACTTTTTCTTCTCAATTTATCTGTAGACTTGACAAATCTAATTACTCCTTTGTCCTTCAGAGCTGAGAACAACTGGACTCATCTGGGAAAAAGAGGGCCACTGAAATGGAAACGTAGAATTAAGCTGGGTTACAGCCAAAATAAATTCAAGTAACCAGTATCGTTTCCTTGAAATTCTGCCCTCTTATATTTTTTGTTTTGTATTTTAGCAACGTCTGGCATATACTCAAAAGGAAGAATATGTCATACTCACAGTACGTAGTAATTTAGAATTCATAATCATGATGATTCACACTAGAAACATCAGCCAACTAGAGTTACAAGAAAGTACAGCAACATCAGGGATCCTTACTCTTCCATGACCTAAAAAATGAAACACATGAATATTGTAGCGGTTTGATGCGAGAGTCACATTGAAGTTTGACTGTCTCCTTGTGCGGATAGAGACTGAGTACTTCTCATAGTGCAGATAGAGATTGAGTACTTCTCATAGTGCGGATAGAGACTGAGCCTGCCCAGACTTCTAATTATGGTCAAGGTAAATCTGCAACGGGTACCCTGCAGAGTGAAGGGCTCAGACTATCCTGAAGGCCACACGTCCCCAGATCCCAAGTTCCACATGGCTGTCAAAGAGGATCAAACACTCACATAAGGGCAAAACTGCATCCCCACAGTTCCCACCACAGATACAGGAGACGACCAATGTTATGGCCTCACCCCTGTTACTCTTTTTCTCTTCTAATCTTCACCCTTTTCTCCTGGAATTAGCTCTTCAATCCCTACCCATTTACTGTCAGTATCTCCATTTATTTCTTTGCCTCAGCATTTGTACCCTGCCTATAATCTCGGGTTTTTTCTCAGTTCACCATGAAAATATTTGCATGCACCCTCTACACACTTTTCTAAAAGGGGCATACTTCCCTATCTTTCCTTTAAAGAGTGTATCAGTCCTCTGTTGTGTGGCCCCCAGTAACACCTAGAAGATGCAAAGAATCTAGCAAATGCAAAGACAAACATACTGCATATCAATGACAGATTTTTTTCTTTTGGTTATCTCCTTTTCAACAATATTAGGCATTGTCTGGAACTAAGAATAATTTTTCAAATTGAGAAAATACACAGATTTTTAATTTGGCAATGCCCCTTTAAGTGATTCCAGCTTTCCTTTAAAAGACAGTAAAAAATCTGATAGAATGCTGCTAGCATGAGGTGTGCTGTCAGGGGACATGACAGTGATAAGTTTTGAAGAGAAAGCTCAGATAAAGAGGTTTGATGAAGTAGAGCACATTTTCTTTGTTTCTGCTTAATTTGATTCAGCAGGGGATATAAATACAACTCTTGGTATCCGCATTCAAAGAAAAAGAGCATAGCAATTTCTTCTCCCACAAATTAAAACTGAGCTGAGGCAGTACTACCAAGCACATCTGGAAGTTTTGATAACTGCCTACTTTTTATCTGAGGTATGCTTGCCAACCCCACACACTTAGATCAATTTCATCCATTTTAGTTTAATGTGATAAGCAAGAGATGTTTTTTTAGGAGAAACGGAAATCAGGTTCAAGGCAGTTTCTTTTTTTATCACAACTGGGCAGTTGGTAGCTAATCTCCCGGACATTTTGTCCACAATACAACCACACATGATTTTTTTTAAGTGCCTTCTCAGGGCAGACCCAAGGATAGAACTACAAGAGAACAGTAAGTCAATACACGTGTTCAAAGCTGTCAGATGCATAGTGAAGAAGCCTTGTACAGGCTGGAGGTTGTAGAATTGTTTTGTTTCCTCTAATACAGAAATGTAATGTTATCTTTTGTCTCCCATGATACAAGTTTGGTTTAGGGAGTGAAGAATTCATTCTCACTAGCAATCATATTAAAGGGAAGATTGTCAACAATTCTCAAGACAATGCCTGGGCAAGAGTAATAATGATATGTGTTTCACTCTAGATGATGTAATTTAAAACACAGGTTACAAGAGTTTTAGGGGATTAAAAAGAAAGTAGAAGCATTCAATGAATTTTTTTTAATCTACTGAAAATATCCACTGGAGCCTGAGGAGTTTATGAAAATTAGCTGTCATTCTTTATTACCACCAACATTACTAATAAACTCTTGATTAAAAAAAATCTATGTAACTAGTAATACCAAAACACTTTGCAGTCCTGTCAGATATCAGAAACAAGAAAAAAGATCAGTGACTATCTAAACCACATAGTTCACAGACCATCTGTAATTCAATTTTTTTTCACATACACTATTTGTTTGTGGAAACATGGAGGAGTAGCAAAATGAAAAATACAAAAAAAGGCTAAATTTATCTTTAGTTATACATGGTCTGCATGCTGGGGACGATCTTTATGCTTCTCAGTGTTTGCTTCCATTAGTTCCCTTTCTTCCTTGTAAAGATTTTAGAGATTTCCTGAGCTAATGCCATGTCTGATTTTTCCAAAAGGCCATTTTCACTTCTCAGCAGAAAGCTAACAGCCGACTATTGGTACCCTGCTTCTTTAATCATGTTATTTTCAGGGAATCGCTGCTTTCAAAACTTAGCAGGTTTGAGCTGAAGATGTGTTTATTCATGGAAGAGAGAAAACGAAAACACAGCAGCCACATAAATTTCTCCTCTACATCCTGTGCTTGAGGATTCAGTGCAGGAACGAGATGGCATTTTAAGCTCCACACCTCCTTTGCTGAGGCTGCCAACAAGTGTGCCTATTAATGTTAGAGGTGAGAGGATAACCTATCCTCTAGAAACTAGAAACAGACAGGCAAACATAATTTCATAAAGTCAAATATCACCCTAGCAAACTGTGCATCTATGATGACCGAGTATTCACATATCAAGGCCACCTCCAAGGAAAGAAATTATCTTCTAGAAGAATGCCGTTGCAATGGCACAAAGCAGGTGCAAAAAATCCTCTGTACCACTTCTTTCATATGTAGGAACAATTTATGCATGAAATAGAAATTGAGAATAATTTGAAACATTCTTCAGATACTCTCAGCCTGTTACTTAATCCCAGCTAAAAAGCCCTGAAGCTCCGCTTTACCTGCTAGGATCTGTCCTACTGGGAATCCATCTTCCAGTGCTGGCTGCAGCCTTCCAGGGGAACAGCCACTACAACAACCAAGCCTGTGAAGTTTCTTTGAGACATCTCTTCAGATATGTGAACTGGGGAACTTAGACTGGCCAGGGCAATGTTTAACAACACCACAGAAGGTGTCTGCAATAACTCATACTGGCTTCACCTACGGGTTTGGAAAGAGAAACTGTTCAAAGACTGTTCGCTGCTTCTTGCTACCTTAGATCCTTATACCCTCTGGAAAAAGGCAAAGACAGATATGTGAAAGTGGTGACCTTTTTCTACCCACAAAAGGGAGAATTTCCCTAAATGTCCTCTGGCTATACAGAAGCATCCATAGCAGATGAACAAAATAGTAGAAAGAATTCAAAAGCAGATGCACAGAAGAAGGATTATGTCCTCTTAGATATTAATTGTCTTCTGCTTAAAAAGTGGACCCTGAATAAGGAAGACCTGTGATGACAACTGCTGAAGAACACACACTTCTTTATACCATTGTTTGTCTTACACACCTGTTTCTGTACTGTTAATTGTAGCATCGGGCTTTGAGGCAAGGTGAAATGAGGTCTTTTTACAAGGCTAAGTTTTGCTCTAGCAGCTTCTAGCAGGAAGAGATAAGAGTTTGTTTCAGAATTGGATAAAAATCAAATTTAAAGTTAAATTAGTATCTTAATAACACACAATGTGCCAGCTAGGGAGCTAAAAGGCCTGATTCAGCCAGGTACAAATTCAGAGTGCCTCGTCAACAAGTCAGTGTCCAAAATACCAACTATTATCACAGTACAGTTTGACATTGCTTTAGCTCACAAACCTCGGTTCCATGGGACCTTTCAGAATTGCTTATGAACTAAATGAAAGATACCATGTCTTTATGTCACAAAGGGAATAAAAATGTGAAAACAATGACAAATTATTAATATAATTCATAATCCTGCAGAGACAAAGTGCATTTCTGGTAGAAGCTAACAGAATAAAAGAAGACCTAGAAATATTTTCCTGTGTATAGGGCAGTTATGAGAGCTCTTTTTCTCAGCAAACTTAATTTTTTCTACGAGAAATTCATGTTCCACTATTCTGTCTTGGGGGAAAACCTGAATACAAAGAGCTTCAGAAATCACAATACATTAACACAGATATTTTTTCAATAATAGAAATTGTATCAGTTTCCCACAAGACTTGCAACAGGTATACAGTTTTGGGTATTTTTTGGAGTGTGGCTTCATGAAACCTTTTTGCACTAAATTTAAATGCTACACGTCCATTTCCTAAAGCAATATGCATTTCATATATTTAGTTGCAAGTTTTCTTGATGCTATTTTTAAAACTGATTTTGGTTTAATCTGTTCTTTTTTGTCTTTGCTGGGTAGCCCTAACCAAACATTTCTTTCTCTTTTGCACCTCTTCCCTTCAAGTATTCTGTCATTCTGGTACTCTTTTCTCTACAAATACCTTCAGGTCTTGGAAGAGAAACCTTTTCTCAGCATTCTGGTCTCTATCGTTATAAATTTAAATAGTGGTATCCATATCTTGTTCCTTATCTTCGGCAATTTCCCAGACTTTCACTGCATTTTACTTCAGCCCTCTTGAAATTTGAGTTTCTATTCTTTATCTGAATGCTCCTTCTCTTTCTGTTGTAGCTGTTTGCAGAATACAACTTTTGTTCCTGTGCGATAAAGCACTGGAGCAATAAAATCTGGAGCAATTAAATCTATACACAGAAGGAACATGTATTTTTATTACAACTTAATGTTATATGAATTATAGAACTGCTGTGTTATTTTGTAAGAATTTTGTGTATTCTTCTGTCTGGCACAAGCATATGCAGAATCACAGATTCTTAGACACCTCTGCCAAAGGGATAATGAGCCTCAGTAAAATTCAGACTCTGTAGTCCTTCTCGTCCTTCCCACAACTCTCATTCCTACCAGTGAATTCAAAGTACTACAGAATTATATATATATTTAGACTGGACATTACGAAGCATTTCTGTGCCGAGAGGGTGGTCAAAACACTGGAACAGGCTTCTTTGAGAGCTGGTAGATATCCCAAGCCTGTCAGTGTTTAGGAGGCATTTGACAATGACATTAACAACATGCTTTAACTTGGTCAGCCTTGAATTGGTCAGGCAGCTGGACTAGATGATCGTTGTAGGTCCCTGTTCTGTTCTGTTCTATTCTATCCTAATCTATTCTATGCTATGTTATTCATGTTAAAACAACAGTTGTCCACACACACACACACACACACCCCCCCCTTCTCAAATGGAAAAGGATGATTAAGGTGAGTAAGCCCTCAAATGAACAAATCCATGCTAATTCAGATGGGATGATGAGAAAAAGGCTGAGTAAGTTTAAAAGCTTAGCACTCTGGAAGGAAAATGCAATTTTGCCAGCATCCTTAGTTCTACGCTAAGAAGATAACAGCTGTTATGCTTACCCCAGCCTTTGCAGGATGACAGGAGGATGTACATTGTCTGTTAAAGAGCTAAGGTGTGGTTTGTGAATATCTTGTACTTGGAAATAAAACACTGGCAGACACTGCAGATTTTATCAGCATGGAGGTTGGATGCACTTTACTTTAAATGTAGCTGTCCCTTATGTGTCCAGGCTAGTCTAGCCATCCTAGTTTTGTCAAAAATGAATGAAGAGAGAGAAGCACCTTCAGCAAGTAATTTATCTCTTTCTGAAATAACTGAGATAGATGTGATGAATCACTTTCCAGGGGAATCTTCTCCCTTCACTGATTTTAGAAGTCTACTTGGGTAGCTGAAATTGCTTTAGATGGTAACAATAAGGCAAGATGAATCTTGTTTACCAGGCCTGTGCTCTTGGAAGATGTACTGCTCTGTAAGTGGATATTACAGTCTTTTAAGTGCACCGCATCTACTTTGGGCTCCTCAACCACCCAGAAAGACATTGACAAACCAGAAGGAATCCAGTGGATTGCTACCATGGTGGCTAAGGGGCTTAAGCACATGACAATATGACATATGGGAAGAAGTGAAGGCAGTTGCATCTGTTCAGTCTGAAGAAGTTGAGGTTAAGGGGGGAATCTAATTGTAGTCTTCCATTACCAAGTGGATGGCTGTGGAGAAAACGTATCTTCTTGAAAGTGCACAGTGAAAGGAGTAGAGGGCAACACTCACAAGCTGCAGAAACAGAAATCCAGATAGAAGTAAAAAAAATTCCCCACAAGGAGTGTTATTAAACACTGGACCTGGCTGCCCAGAAAGGTTGTGGAATCCCGTGGAATCCCTGCCAGTGGACTCAAAACTCCTGGGCACAAGGTCCAGAACTGTTCTGTCTGAGTAGTTAGCTGCACTGCAAGCAGGAGGTTTATGATGCCCTCCAAAAGTCTCTTCCAAAAAATTCTCTAAATAGTATTTAGAATAACTTCATAGTAGCTGAATGTCATACTAAGTATAGGTGAAATGGCTGCATTAATGAAAAGCAAGGTCAAAAGGTACTACAAATGCATAGAGCTATGTAATCACACACTCTGTCATTTCAGCATGAAAAATTAATTGAATTTACTTTGAAAACTGGGTCAGAGACAAACTCCTTCATGAATAAGGCCCAATTTATTCTTTACCACATCAAAATCAGAAGTTCAGTTTATCTAAAAATAGTTTGGGAAAAAAAAATTTTGCAAACACCACAATGAATAAAGTTTGAATGTTCTAGAAAACAAAAATATTCTCTGACATGTACTTATACATAAGAACATTTACCGAACCGATAAAATGTTGTTTCAGCCTACACTGAGAAGCTGCAATTAAAATAACAATAATGCAAAATTAATTATCATTTAATGACCTGAACCTACATCATTTGTCCAATCAATATTTTAATTAAAATTAACATGCATGAGCAGTAGTACCGATAGACTTAAATTTAATTCAATTTTTGCCTGTTAAACCATAGCATTTACTACAGAATTGGCTGACTGAAGAAACACTATAGACAATCATGATTGATATATATATATATACAGGGGTGTGTGTATATATAGTGTACATATATATAGTGAAAGATAAAAATATATATATATATATATTTGGCCTAAAGATATTTAAGGTATTTGTCTTATACAGTTGCTGTAGTGCAGACTCATGTAAGGTAACATAATCAGATAAAGTTTAGTCACACAGAAATTCTTTTTTAATATCCTATTCTGCGACTAAGCAAAATTCTACACTAGTTTGTGTACATTATGTCTGCCACTGACTATGTTGACAATAGAATCTGGTCCTATTAGTTTCTGAAAACTAGCTGAGCTGTATGGTCCATTTTCTCTGGGTCATCTGTGTCCTTCTCTCTAGGAACTCTAGAAATAGAAACGCAGCATCGTACAGTGTTACTGTGCCACTTTTGCCTGTGTCCCTTTATAGATCATTTTGCTGAGAACCTGACATTTTATTGCAAAACCTTCTGTATATATTGTGCTACAGCTCCTATTCCTGACAAATCTTTTCTGCAAGATTCATTAGCATTCAAAATCATTTTTCTACATGTCCTGATTTCAGCTGGGCTAGAGTTAGTTTTCTTCCTAGTAGCTGGTACAGGGCTGTGTTTTGGATATAGTAGGAGAATAATGTTAATAGCACACTGATGATTTAGTTGTTGCTAAGTAGTGCTTACTCTAAATCCAGGACTATCCAGTTTCCCAGGCTCTGCCAGTGAGCAGGCACGCAAGAAGCCAGGAGGGGACACAGCCAGGACAGGTGACCTGAACTAGCCACAGGGATATTCCATCCCATAGAATGTCATGCATAGCATATAAACTGGGGGGAGTTGGCCAGGAGGGGCTGACTTCTGCTTGAAGACTGGCTGAGCATCAGTCATTCAATTATTAAACTGTTCTGGACTCATGGGTTTTACTTTTTCCCACTTCTACTCCCCATCCCACCAGGGGCAAGGTGGGGCAGCGAGCGAGCAGCTGTGTGGTACTTAGTTGCCAGCTGGGTTTAAACCACGACACTGCACCTTAGAGTTCCTTTTCCCTTTGTAATCACCATGTTTCATGTTCAAGAGAAAAACACATGAATTATTTATTCCTTGATTTAATGCAATGCTGGAAAAAAAATAGCCAAATGGCTTCGACTTACACTTTGAATTACAGAAAACACTGAAAGAGCATTCATTTGTTACTGTGATTCTCCAGTGTGAATTCTCCGCAGCAGTTGCATTAAAACATTTTATCTAAACCTTCTTTTCAATCTATTTTTTGCACCAATTACATTTTCTGAGATCAAGAAGAAAAGAGGTGTAGTTTGAGCAGGATGAAAAATGAGTTACTCTTACCCAAGATTTATCTTTTCTGTATAGATTAAGGTCCTCTCTTACTAACCCAACAATACGTCACAGCAGCAGAAAACAATCCCTCAAAGATAGCCAAGAAATACTCAGAGGAGCTTTCGTTGTTTGTATTGTTGATGAATGTCTTTCAAAAACACTAGATAAACCTCAAAAAGAAGTGTATTTTAAGGAGAAAGATTTACTTTAAAACATTAACAGCAAGTATGTAGAAACTTCTTGGTAAGTAGTTTTTACTTCTTATTGCAAGAACACATCACACTTGCA
The DNA here is from genome assembly GCF_015220075.1 of Falco rusticolus. Taxonomy (NCBI): domain Eukaryota; kingdom Metazoa; phylum Chordata; class Aves; order Falconiformes; family Falconidae; genus Falco; species Falco rusticolus. Next base: position 5,724,719 of record NC_051192.1, on the reverse strand, counting down.
ACAGTGTAAGACTAGAAGTAAATCATAGATCATCATTTTTTAAATAGTTCAGTGACACAGAGCTAGGTTCCAACCTTAAAGTATTTCAGGTTTTTGTTATTTAGAACAAGTTTTAAAGTTATAAAGAGTAACACATTTTACAGGAGGAATAAAAGTGTCTTCTCTAGACAACACAAAACCAAACAAAACCTGTAGTCAGCCTAGAGAGGGAAGCTGGGAAAAGAAGAAACAAGTGTACCACCAAAAAGATTCCTGAGAAGTAGAAAAAAAAATATATTTCTTTCTCATTCTAGGTGATAAACACACTTTTCACTGTAATGAATTAAGTCATCTAAAAGCTTTGCATGGTAAGTCCAAAGGACAGTTTTGGTCTTAAGTGAAGTGGATTCAATTCCTTGGCCTTCCTGTTCTCAGCATCCATAAGTTCTATACCCTCTAAAGTTCTATAGCCCCACCTAACTTAATGAGCTCTAAGGACCAAGATTGCCAGCTTTAACCTATATAGCCTGAAAATTTTAAATGCCATGCATTAGAATTTGTGTATTATTTCCTTGGCAAGTAAAACCTTACACACCTAAATATTAATGAGATTGTCACTAATCCACTTAATTTAAAAACTAAACAGCTTTTCAATGACTTTTAGCTTTCTGAGGATAAGAAATTGAACCAGAGTCAATATTATAACGTAAAACCTAACACTTGTTTCAAGCAGCTCATTTATTATAGAAAACATATCATGATTGTTATTCCCACTCCAGTGTGTTCCCCAAATGGCAGGATATATTTCATTCAAGGTGGTATTTGCAGAAGAAATACCACATACTGTAGAGAAAAGGTTGGGGAAGGCGTAAGCATTTCAGTCAGTTGTTTTCCTGTGAGAAGCTTACTACCCTTGCCCCACTGTAAAAAATACCAAACCTCACGGTAGACTTCAGCTATTCCTTGTCTCTCTTGCAGCCATTTGCAAAGTGAAAAAGGTAACAGAGCAAATATTTGTAATCATGTTTCTGAAAATATTTATACAGATGGTATGGTGACAAGACCTGCAGATCTGAAAGAAAGCGTACTTTCAAAATTATCTTAGTCCACCCATTTACCACAGCACCTTATCAGAAACAATATTGCAGATATATACGAAAATTGCAGAAAAAATTTCACTTAAAAAAAACTTCAGAGATTTCTCCGGCATAGTTGAGAGCAGACATTGTTAGGCAGTTAAATCAGCCAATATAGGAATTAATGGATGGTTAAATTAGCCAAAGAAAAGCTATGAGATACCCATATTCTTCTAAAAATAGATTAATATTGCAACAGTGTGTAATTGTTACATTCCAAAATGTAGTATTTATGTAGTATTTAGTAACACTGAATTTCATGTAATTTTTATCCATTTCACACATATTAAGAGATATCAGTCTATCCTAATCAAAATCTATGATAAAATTTCTCAAGCTATTGAGAAAAGATAGGATTTCAATAATACTTGTTTGGGAAAGGGTCACTGCTGGAAGTGTTTGCCATGGAGCCAAAAACACTAAGAAGTCTGAGAGATTTTAAAAAGCTAAATTCTTAGGGAACAGAAAAGATGACCTGTAGAAAGGAAAAAGAACTGAGCTCAATCAAAACCCACTTCAAAACATTTGCAATACCCCTATGACTGGAAGAAAATATTTGTAGTATAAATAGAAAATTTTTACTGAGGTATTAACGTAATTCTAAATGTATTTCTTTTCAAAATTGTCTTATATTTTATTTATTTGCCACTTAAAGTTATTTTACAATGTCAGCATACTTACGCTGTTATATCTGCAATTCCATATTCATGGTAATGAAAATATTTGAACTTAGTAACTCATACATCTGAGTTCCACCATAGATGCTCATCAATTTGAACTGAGGTTTTGTGAGTTGGAGGTATATGGACAAACCAGTTATCTTGTGTTTGTTCAGTCATATGGCTCAAAAGCTCTCTTTGCCTAGTGGAAGATCTCTGGAATCTTATGAAATAATTGTGCAATAACTACATCACTCAGTGCAGCTCTGAGTTCATTGTAAAGACTGCAACTCTAAGTGGAATCATTGTAAAACCAGGAAACAGAACAGTAAATATTAGTTAATAAAGTAAGCATGGATATACAGTATTTCTATTCAGGAGATCACCTCATGTTTCATAACTCTATAGAACTTTATATTTGAAGTTTATTTTATTCATGGTAATATTCAAATTAGGAAAGTGTGTTTCTGATGCTCTAATTCCAGAGAATAACGTTTCTAGGATGGATGCCAGGAACATGATTTTGCCTGTGCAGTTTCAAGCAGAAGCTAAGTCAGGCAGATAGATTAATATCAAATAAATCTGCAGGTCAATGAGTACAAATGAAACGGATACTCCTGGAGACAGAAGTTCTGTCCAGAGTGGCATGATTCAATTTGAAAGTGACAACTCTTTGCTTCTTTGCTCCTTACCAGGCATGTAGCTGTGCTGTCATCAGTTTCAGTGATAAGAAAATTGCATTTCTGTATCTAATTCCTCCACTTCTTTTCAGTGCTGCCAGAAAGTGTCTTACACCTGCCGTGCTGGTGACAGTGCTTTGGTGACAGCAGCAGTAAGGAATTTAATAGAATCATGGAATCATTTACGTTGGAAAAGACCTTTGAGATTATCAAGTGCAACTGTTAACCCAACACTGCCAAAGTCCGTCATTAAACCACATCACTAAGCACTGCATCTACACATTTTTTTAAACACCTCCAGGGATGGTTGATTCCACCTCCTCCCTGGGCAGCCTGTTCCAATGCTTGACCACCCTTTCCGTGAAGATTTTTTTCCCTAATACCCAACCTAAACCTCCCCTGGTGCAACCTGAGGCCGTTTCCTCTTGTCCTGTCACTCATTATCCGGGAGAAGAGACCGACCCCCCCTGCCTACAGCCCCTGTCAGACAGTTGTAGAGAGCAATAAGGTCTCCCCTCAGCCTCCTCCTCTCCAGACGAAACACCTCCAGTTCCCTCAGCCGCTCCTTGTACGATTTGTTCTCTAGACCCTTTCCCAGCTTTGTTGCCCTTCTCTGGGCATGCTCCAGAACCTCTATGTTCCTCTTGTAGCTAGGGGCCCAAAACTGAACACAGGATGTTATAGCTGGCCACACTATACCTTCTACAAGCCAGGATGCTGTTGGCTGCCTTGGCCACCTGGGCACACTGCTGGTTCATGTTCATGTGGCTCTCGTCCAGCACCCCCAGACCTTTTCCCACCAGGCAGCTTCCCAGCCGCTCTGCCGCAGCCTGTAGCGCTGTGTGGGGTTGCTGTGACCCACGTGCAGGATCTGGCACTTCTTGTTGAGCCTAAATGTTATGATGTTATAGACTCTGGTACAATAGGAATTTCAGAGCTGTTTTTCTTTAGACACCCAAGCAAAACAAAAAGCATCTTCTAGATTGCACACGTATATTTGCAGGCATAGTAGCTCATTCACACAATGTAGACACTACTATGAACAATTTCATTTAGGGCTCGTGAACACAAATAAACATGTCCTCAAAGAGGGGGCAATCAAGGAAAAAGATTAATTGAAAACATAAAAGATTAATTGAAAACATATATTTACACATATACTTTGTACTTTAGAAGAGTGTAAGTCAAAAAAGAAATCATTAACCATCTTCAGTCTGAATCTTGAGGAAGATTTACTTTTGCTTTTTGAAGCTCTGAAAATTCTTTTTCCTTCTGCATTTGTTTATCCATTCCTAGTGAATTTATTCCAATTCTGAATTCCCTAAAATCTTCTCAGCAGGCCTACAACATCATCTTCACCTCTCACACTTCAATTAAATAGAGCTCATCACTTTGTTGTGAATAGATATGCAGCATGCTAAGTACGGGAAGAAAAAGACTTCTCAACTCACTGTCTGATCAGTTGGAAAACGTTCTCTCGATCTAAACTTTACACCACGGAAGATCTGCCAGATATAACAGAGGAGCCAGTTCAGTCTCACAAAACGGTTTGGTACAGAGTGCTGACTTAATGGCATCTAAAAGTGGAAAGTACAGTGCCAGCAGGGATGGAAAAGTAAACAGGTGTTGTCACTGCAGGAGAGAGTGATATGCAATGTTATCAGGATTCTTACTGCCTCCATTTCAGGTGGTATAAGCTGGCTTATGAAAGCCCATTGTAAGGAAGAAAATCAGCAAGTCAGGAAGCAGAAAGACCTGCTACTCCCTGCTAAGTCTGAATATTAAGATATAACCACTGTGTCACTCTTAGCGAAGGCAGACAAGTGTCAAGGTCAGACAAGTGAAAGTGCCATGTTATTAATTGCTGGAATGGAGCTTGGAAGTCAAACTCTCTTTGCACAAGGCTAGGCAATCTGTATTCTAATATTCCTGACTCATGAAAGCTTGATTTTGCATTTCGTTTCAGATGATTTGTGTTTATAATTATTATCTATGTTATTTTGTCAAATAGTGCTTGATTTTCCTTGAGTTTTAAACAAAATGTGTTTAATTGTTGACAAGTTGGGAACACCAAGTTGTGCAACAGCAGAAGATAAAATCAATGCCTCTGATTCTATGGAAGACTATGTTCTTCCGCAATGTAACTGGGTTTATTTCAAAGATATGCCTATTTTCTTCATTGATTAGATCAATAGATTGCCTATGATATTTTCTAGCTAAATTATTGCTTCCCAACATACATCATAAATGCAATTAAGAACTGTCTACTGTTCCAAAACTGTTGTAGGTTAGGGACTATCAGCACTTGCAGTGGTAGAAAACACGATGCTACTTTAAATCTATGCACAGTTTTATCTTCATCTGTACATGGAGCAATGATTATTATTTTCAGCTTGCATTAGTCTGTATCAGGTAAATCGGCATAGATTATTCTGATTCAAACACCTTCCTGAGATAGACAGTGCTTTGCTTTCTTTTAAGGACACCTCATTTTCTGTATCAGCCAGTAGCTAATCTATCCATTTAGAGACTTTGCCTAGGGAAAACAATTAAAACAATAACTTCTCTATCAGTTGAAAGTCTTCTTTACTGAAGTTCTGACTGAGGCCTTGATGTAAAATTCCAACAATAAAAAGCTGTATTAAGGTCAAAACTACAATGCTAGAAAGTTCTTTAAAGTAAATACCTAGCATTAGGAAGAGGGGAGGGAGACAGACAGGAAGAAAAAGTGAGAAGGCAATACTCAGAACACATCCAAAGACACAGACACCCTGACTTTGAACAAAGTAATTCTGCAATACATTATTAATGCAGAAATGCAAATACATAGTGCAACTGAGGTAATACAGTCCAATAATTTCCTTCTTCAGTTATTTGAATATTATTCCACAAGTTCTGAAGAAGGAAAACCATGTAAATGACATTCCTTGAACATAAGGTAGTTCAGAAACTGAACATATGTCAACAGCAATGTGATGCCATGAACAAAAAAAATATTGCGTTCATTTATTATCAGTTATTGTCTGTAATACTCATAAATCACTGATTCCATTCCTCTTAACACTGGTAAAGCCCCACTTGGATTATGAGGTTGAGTGTTGAGCATTATAATGCACAGAAGATGCAGAACAACTGAAAAGACTGCAGAAAAAAAAGTATCATCTAGGGTGTCAAAATGATCTACAAGCTATAGCGGAAAGAAATGAGCCTTTTTGGTCTACAGAGCAAATATAAAACTATTTATCAATTTTAGAAAAGAAAGGAACAAATATTCTGCAAGTTTACTCTGAATATGATTTACAGAAATAATCAGTTTAAATTACAGCAAGAAATACTCAGAATAGGTGTTAGAAACCTCCTAATAGGAGAGCCAGAGTCTAAACAATTGCATAGTTGAGGAAACCCTATCATTTCAAAAATGGTTGATTAATCATTCAGGAATTATGTCAGGCTGGGGAAGATCAATGACACAATACCTTGATCCTCTTCCAACCTTATATTTATATTTTCCAATGAATATACATGTGGACATATGTACAACTATGTATCACTTCTTCACATTTTCATGAGAGGCTTTTCTTATTCAAAGAACAAAACAGCAAAAGCATGAATACAGTGATAACTGCAAAACCCTAGAGTCCCCAATTCCTGACTTTATCTGATTAGTGCACTTTATAAGTTTTACAGTCATGACATGAGATAGTCATTTCATAATTGCTTTTCAAAATATAGGTATAAAATTCCAATTATCTGTTTCATTGTTAACATTCATACCACAGTACATTTAACAACTGCAATACTAACATAAAACTAATTATACTCACATATGATGTGCTAGTCTAACTTTTTGCTAGTTTCTCCAAGTGATATTATGTCATCTATGTTTAAGTACGCTCCCTATTGATTTCAATCAGAAGTTCTGCTTAAAGTCTGATGACACATTATGGTCTACTGATATTAAATAGCATGTGCATACATTTTAAGAAGGAAGATAAGCACAGAAAATGATCAAAATCAGGAGTTTTGTCATGCTGCTTTATTTTAAAGTGGCTAAAACAGGAGAATCATATAAAATATTTTAACTGGTGATAAAACAGATTGTAGAGCTATGTAAAATGGAGTAAAGAATACAAATGGAACACTTCAGTCACATAAATACTAATTTCAAAAGAGAAACTAGATACTGTCCGCCCTCTAATATCCTTGGAAGGCACAAATTATCATGTTGATATCACAATTTAAACTGGGCAAAAACTTACTTGTTTCAGGATATTCGCTTTTATGTAAACACACTACATTGTCCACAATATATGATCCTCACATATTTGCATTCTAATTCTGCAAACCTTGCAAAATTCATTACTTCAATCCTGTAGTCATAAAGAAGCCTATGGCTCTTTAGCTTTTGACCCAAGATTGCCCATAACTGGCTTTAGTTCACCACAATATCAACTAAGGTCCTGAGTGTTATTAACTTCAAATTAGTAGTTGCATCCTGCTTGACTGAAAAGTGGAGTCATGGCTGTGTGATAAAATCAAAGGTCATCTCCAATTTCAAAACGCACACTGGACAACCGTTGCCAGTTAATGGTATTTGTATCATCTGTCAAGAAAATAAAACAAGCTGGATCTGCTGTTTGCCCTTGGGAAGCAAACACGGTGTGTGCTGTGACCCTCCATATCTGTCGCCTGGAGCGGTGACACTCCCGCGTGGCCTGTGTGCCTGCCTTTCCTTTCTGTGGATACTGGGAGCAGAGAAGCAGCTCATGGGCACTGGGACAGCACCCCACTTTGTACTTAAACGCAGGTGTTCAAAAGCACATATGGGTACAGGCATAACCAAGACACAGATGGAGCTACCAAACTAGGGATAAAATTTCAAGGGAAGTTAACAGTGAAAAATGTTGAAAGGTCAGTTTCTCACTATACCTAGGCATTTTTACATTTCACAGGACTTGACTTCTGTTGTTTTGTACCTTACACTTTTCATTAGCACCAGTGAAAAACTGAATGGAATTCTGCTTCAGACCTACAACTGTAAAGATGTCCATTCAACTTGTTTAAAATTGTTAGTAAGAGGTGATATAACCAAGAGTCTATAAGAATCTACACAGGGCTTAAAACTTTAAAAACTCAAATACTCTAAAAGAGGGAGAAAGGCAAAACAACAGCCAAAATATACAAGCAAATAATTGAGAGATTCAGACTGCTGTTAAGATGCAAGTTTTTAACAATGAGGGACTACTAAGCCATTGCCTCTATAATCTCAGAAAATCTAAAAGCTTAAGTGAGTGTAAAATTCAACCATTCTGTTTCAATAGTATTCAGCATTCAGTCTGTCCTTATGAGGATGATAACTTATCCCACACAACTGATCACATCCTTTGTGGAACAGGGCCCACACTCTCCTAAACTTACTTTTAAAGAAATCTTTTTCCACATAAAATATTCAAAAAGAATAAGGAAATTATATGTACCTTAGACAGGGAAATCCCACTGATTGGGAAATTCAATCTGAAAGCACATCTACTGAAACCTCTTCTAACAACAAATTATCAACTTTGATCAATTATTGCTTTGAAGAATAGGTAGACAGAAGGAGGTAGACATTACTTTAAACTTGAGTTGCAGTGCTTCTATTTATTGGCAGACACTGCCTTTCTGATAGCCATTACTGTGATTCTTAAGTTCTCTGGCTGCTTTTGTTTCTATTAACCAAGCATTACTCAGCACAGACAAGCAATGTTTTTAAGAGCTGATTTATCCCTGCAAGTCTAGAGGCTTTGGTACTAGGAATCTTCAAGGTCATCCAGGCCTAATTGAGCACAGGTGGAGCTACAAAATGAGTAATGCACCAACAGGGATGGTAGACCTGGAAAGCGCAGCCTGACTGGTAATTAAATATAAGTGCTTGTCACAAAAAAACCCTCTTTTTGCTGAGTGTTGTGAGGTAACAGTCACAGCTCTTGTTTTATCAGTACTTGTTCCTGATACCCCTCTGCTTTGCAGTGTTGAAAAAGCAAGGATCCTGAGGTCACCTAATTGAGAGACTAGGTCTCTTATGTTGTTAACATGCATTTTCTGAAGCATGGAAACTTCTTGTCTTTTAGAGGACTACATCTGTGCAGAATTGTCTCTGACAAGACATCATATGTGTATCTATTAAAAGAAATGTACTTCCCTAATATGATTCTGATCTGATAGAAATCCACCCTACTTCCATAATTTATTCTCAATAAACCTTTGCAGACAGCATAAGACAAACAGTGTGCATGTGAGACAAGACTACTTATCCATGTGGTATTTAAATATCTATAGGCATTAAACAAAATAATGAGTGTTAGCAGAGACATACCAAAGATAAAAGATACCTATTTTTTCAGTTTCTATTACACCAATCAGCACAGCTATTAATTTCCCAAAGTGCCTAAATGCGTAAGGCAGAACTGAATTAAGTAAATCACTGTGATTAATTGTTAAGATACTTCTCAAACTGTATTTTGGCTGACCTTCATGATTTAATTGGCAGTGCTGTAGAATATCCAGTGTCAGATACAGAACTGGTTGAATAGTTGACTGTAAGTGTTAGACGAAATTTTCAAATGTATGCAATTAAGATGGGAATCAAACACTTGCATTCATATTTACTCACATAAAGGACTGCACCTCTGACATTTGGATCATATATTTCAGCTCCCAAACATGGATTTTGGTGCCTTCAGTTAGGCATCAACATATAAAAAGTAGCACTAATGTTTTCTGATTTTCTTGTGTTTTTCTTCTAGAATGTATTTTCTTTCACACGATCAGATCTCTAGCTAACAAAGAAGTTACAAGAATTTGACTGAGTTGCTATCAAGGATGTGGATATTAATGTGCTCTCTAGCAAAGCTGGTACTTCTCATTATAATGCCATTATCATCTTAGAAAAGCTCATCTGGCTTTTCAAAGAAAAGATGACTGTTTTAATTGAATTTAACCCAAAGGTGCATATCTGTTTCATGACTTGAGATAAGAAAAGAGTGTAAATGTACCAAACCTTTTCAGACATAAAAAAGAATCTAAATAAAGAGGTTGGTGAGAATTATGCATATCTACAATTTTATGTTGACCTTTGTGCCTTTCATTTTTAGTAATAGCCACCCTAAAAGCCACAGAAAAATGTCAAGTAAAAGTGCTGTACGAAGTACTTGTAGCTTTTGCAACAACAAATAAATAATCAACATTTATGAAGTGAATTAGACACATTATACCACTAACTGATTCTAAGAATTATCTCTTTGCTGTTATTCTTCCCTAAGTCAAAAAAATACAAACCTGTGTTAATGTTCCTGCATCACCCTGAGGTTATTTTGAGGCCACAAATCTCTGAAGTGAAAATTTCTTCATTCTTTGAAGAAGAGCTACGTGAGAAAAAGCACTGTTCTGAAAATGACCTTCTGTCAAGGATATATTCAGAAAGAATTCTGTACTTGCCTATAAGGTAATGGGGTCTTTTACTTCTCAAAAGCCATTATATATGGAGAGCTTTAGATGAACTATCACTTCAGAGTGAGTCACAATTCTAGATTAAAATTTCCCTTCCACATCTCAGAAGAGATGGATTCTAAGACCATCTTCCTGTTCTGTTCCCCCCACCCTCAATGCTTGCTTTGTCTCAGTAAACTTTGGCTGATGCTTTCATTTTCTTACTTCCTCGACTTACTAGCCAAAACGGGGGGGGGGGGGGGGGGGAGGGGGGGGGGGGGATGGGGAAAGGAACTCTACAAAGCCCAAAAAGGTAAGTCCAGGAAAAGAGTTCTAATAGTTCTAATATTCCTGCCTACACTGAATAGTCTTCTCTGGTTACCAGTGAGACGGAGAAACAAGGTCTCACCATCATTCATTAGACTGACAGGTGAAGGTGGACACTTCATCATGACACATCTGAATGATGTGATAGTGTATCTGTGCTTTGCTTACTCTGACATCACAGGGTAAAAATTCTATCACAAATTCAAGCCTGCATATATTGCAGTTAGGCAATGGCAACACATCTTAACACAAATAAGACTTCCAAGCCACTTCCTACTTGTGAAGAAGCAGCAGCTCATAATACTAATTACATTTCATGGATTCTCAAGGGTTCAGATATGATGCTGGTATTCTTCTTAGTGAAAATGGTGAGGACAGAGACTAATAATTGCTGTGGGTTACTGCTGTGTATATTGATGTTTATCTCTCTCCAGGGAGACCTTATTGCAGCCTTTCAATACTTAAAGGAGGTTTACAAGAAAGATGGGGACAGACTTTTGAGTAGGGCCTGTAGCAACAGGACAAGGGGTAACAGTTCTAAACTAAAAGAAGGTAGATTCAGATGAGATATAAGAAGGAAATTTTTTATGGTGAGAGTGGTGAAACACTGGAACAGGTTGCCCAGAGAGGTGGTAAGATGTCCCATCTCTGGAGAGATTCAAGGTCAGGCTGGACAGGTCTCTGAGCGACCTGATCTAATTGAAGATTTCCCTGCTCTTTATGGGGGGGTGGTGGTGTGGTGGTGGTGGTGGTAGACTAGGTGACCTTTAAAGGTCCCTTCCAGCCCAAACCATTATATGATTATACAATTTATTTTTAATTTTAAAATACAAAGATTTTAACATTCAAAAACATATTTTAATTCTCTCTGTATGTTTGTGAGACAGCAAGAGACCGATCTTTGTAGGAATGGTAAGTCACTGCCTCATCATCAGTTCTAACCTGAATTCCACTGGAAATTCAACACTGGCAAAGAAAAACACAGACAGTGTTTGATTTTTTGTTGCCCAAACTATAGGGAAGAGAGCTTCTGCATCATGACTTACATCATTTGAAGTCTCTTTTTTCATAGTGATGGTCACAGTAAGTAAATATGGTAAAAAAAATCCTTGATTCAAGGTCTTTTCTATTAGTTGGCTCTAAAGGTGACTTAGCATAAAATGAGTTCCAGTTTGGATGTAGATAAAGTATGTCATCATGGATTTTATGAAGATAACTAGACAAGACAATAAGAACTGAATTTATTTTCTCCTACAGAAACCATAAGTATGCTCATGCATCAGTTAGAAATGCATGGGTCTATGATCATGAAACCTTGCACTCTTTGATTGCCAATGCATCTGGTTTACTCAACATCTTCCGAAAAAGGCAGGAAACTCTTGCAAGTGCTATTTGGTGGTGTGAAAAACAATTTATCCAATTTTCTCACAAAAAGTAGGGTTCTGTATAAGAGTGTTAAGGTGATTAGGCAGTTAGAGCACATCACTTGTGAAAGGAGGCTGAGAAAACTGGATTTGTTGAGTACATGAAAGATGAAGGGGAAGATTTAATTGCTGTCTTCATCTACTTAAAGGAGTGTTGCAGAAAAGACAGAGCCAGTCTCTTCTCACTGGTACACACTAAAATATATGTCTTCCACTTTCTTGACATTTAAAGGATACTGCAAGAAAAGCTGGTTTGATTTTATCTCTGATCTTCTAGCAGACTGCAGTCAGGAGGTCCAGGCAAAAACTGTCTTATAAAGAACATCTTTAGAAGAAAAGAGTAGTATTTGTAAGGCCTAATTAATACCTGTCCCTTTTTACTAGATTTCTAGAACATAGGGAGGTATTTTGTTAAGAAATATCACACAGAGCAAAACACACAGCTATGCCTTTTACATTTTATTTGGTCTATGCTGCAGACTGTAAGCAGTTCTGAACCACATCAACTAATGCATTAAAATGGATTTGCAAATCATTTTCAATAAACTTACAACAGACTTATTACCATTTTACTTATTACTACGATCTAACTTCATCAGTATCTATGCACAAATTTCACAACCAAAAAGATGCTCTAAATTAACAGCCCTTTATCTTCATTAACCAACAAATAAGGTCACTAAAAGCTTTCTGAATAGTAAGAACATTTCTTTATAAGAACATCAATGGCAATCAACTTACATCAAAGTTCCTAGGTTTAGTATTTCATCCATAAAGTTCTGCAAAGCTTTTCAACAGGGTCAATGGTACATAATTTGAGGGAGTACCTGGTACCATAAACTGGTACTACAAAGGTATGAAAAATAGATGGAACTCCTGAAGAGTGGTTTTAATATTCCTCACTATGTTAAGAAATAGCTAGCTAGGTGTTCTCCTACTGTACTTTTAAATTACACTGTAATTCCCAGCAGTAGACAGCAGCTGTTCGGGACGGCATCCTTATGATGGGACTGGACGCTCTCATGCAATTTTTACCCAAGGCTTCTACGTGAGCTACCTGTGCTTATACTCTGTATGGTCAAGACCAGGATGACCTGAGATGGTCTCATATTTCCAGTACAATCTAATTCTGTCTCATGTATCTATACCTACATCCCCTATGCCTTGTCAGTTTAGTGCAAGCTAAGTTCCAATCATGTGTGGCCTTTTTTTTTGCAAGAACTTAAAACTTGCCTTGACTGGATCATTTACTGTCTGCCTGCTTATTTAGCGGCTCTCCAAAATAGCTGCTATATTTCACTTAGTGCTATCGCCTTTAGTATTGATAATGCCTGTCTCTCTTTGTTTCCACTGTGTAAATACCTCTACTACAGTAAATGTCATCTCAATAAAAGCACTTCTAGATCCTTCTGCGTGAACTGCTACAAATAAATATAGATTTTTACCAAGGGGATCAAATTCAAAACACGTCATAATTGGGCCCATCTACCAGTGCACACTGCAAATATAATTTCTTTTATCATATCTCATAATGACCTCATGGCTCAAAGGGAGTCTCACAGATTGTGAAATTTTTGTACAGCTCAACACTTGGGTGGAGCTGATGCACATAACATATTTCCAGCAGTTCTTCAACTGAGGGCAAAAATACTGCTATGGCTAAAGAATAAAATGGAGAACTAGATCTTGAAAGAAAAATGAAACTGTGAAAAAGAATGTTATCAGTTTTATTGCAGGATATATTTTCAGTTAGAAATAATCACAAAAAAAGACCAACAATTAGGGGAAAAAACCCTAGGCTTTATCAATGCAGCCAGTGACCCTGCACTGAGTTTAAATTATTTAGAAAATTGAAGATACCGGATGTTTCTAATGAAATCAATTGGAATGATAAAAAGCCTAGCAAAATATGTTAAGTTTCTTCAAAAATATACTTTAAAAAGAAATATGAATCTAATAAACAGTTTTCCTTGTAAAATCATCACTTACTCAGAGAAGAGGTAAAGTTTGCAGCAGTTTTACACAGTAATACATAATTTTCTTCACATCTAATCTAAAGAAGGAAATCTTGACAATCAAATAGAGCACAGTTCAGCCTTAACTACAGAGCTAAAACTGTTGCTCCATGGCATATCTACACACCCAGCCATTCAAAGGGAAGATTTCAGTCTTCTTGAAAATCCTAACACTGAGATTGCACATGTGTAGACTTTTTTTTTTCTCATTTCTAGAATTCCATGCTGTTCAGCTAAGCAATGATAAGGTGGACATCTAGTAGTTGTACAATACATTGTGAATGAAGCAGCACAAGTAACAGACAGCAGGCACTAAGCTCAAATCAGCCACTTTGAAAAGGCTCACTAGAATATCTCCTAGACCAGAAAGGAACAGCAAAATGTACCGAGGAAGTCAAAACACTGTTCCCAACTCATTATCTGGCTTAGAAATCTTTAAGAGTATTAAAGCCGTACAGACTGACCACACTTTGTTGAATAGTATGGCACTCACTACTGCCAAATTTGTTGATATGCTCTGCTTTTATTTTTTAATATTCTTGTAACATTATATTAGCTAGTTACCAAGTACAAAGAAAAAAAAAAAAAGCTAACCAAATGCATATTAGTATTTGGACTCTTCTTAAAGCAATTCCATATTCATTCTTTGGGTTGATTAACTTTATGTCCTTGGTTAAAAGCTTTGCTAAAAATAGGAGTGGGAAGTAGCAGGAAAGTTATTCAGGAAAATTACACACACACACAGGGACACAGACACAGAGACACAGACACACCCACAAACACACACGCACACACCCAAGCTCCCCCACCCCCCCCCCAACTCCCCCCACCACCCACCCCCTTGAAAAAAAGTTGAAAAAACCACCAGTGTCCCACGATTCAGTGAATTCAGATCTGCCTAGTCCTGGTCCTTTCCTCTGTCATCTACCAATCCTTTCTGAGTCTATCCAAGCCTCAGGATTTCTATTAAGATTTCCTTATTATGCTTCTGCCCTCCCCCTGCCACTGCACTGATGCTGTATCTTTCATACTTCCTTGAGCATTATGGCTTCACTGTGTAATACTGTAATTAAAACTGAAGTAGAAAAAACTATATGGGCTATTGTGAACTGCTATAATAATTTCCATTTATCAGAAAAATTGTTAAATTTTAAATATTGCATTGTTTGTGTTTTCTCCCAGTCTGCGGTTTGTTAGTTTGCATAAAAATGTGCATTTGAACATTACAGGTTACCTAAAGAAGTTTTAAGGAATGCAGGTCACCCATGTGTTATGCTCTGAGAAATACCATCTGGAGGACTGGACACTCCATGTGAGCCCCTCACTGGAAGGACTCTTTAGAAGCTCTGGTGGCAGCTGCTTCTCACAGTTCTCCTTACACACTGTTTTTGCTCTTTCTCTGCCTGTACTTTCTCCAGGCTTTCCCCACATAAGAACCATGCAAGAATAGTTGAGCTACTCTTGAAAAACCCTCTGAATTTGTCTGAGGTGAGCATGGTGAGTCCTGATAAATGCAAACAATTTGGTCTGAAAGCAATTTCTTCAGCTTCCAATGCAAATATGGATTAATTTCGTTTTTCTCAGGTGAAAGTTCTGGCACACACAGATGCACAGAAATATATTCTGTAATATGCGTTTTAGAGCAATCCTTTTATAGCTGATTCTCCTCATAATTATCAATGCTCCACAAGTCTCATGCCACTGCATAATTTAAAGGAAACCTCAGTGATTACTTTAAGCAATACAGGAGGGAGAGCACTTTCTAAAGCTGAGGTGTGGCTTATCTGGTTATGTATTAACATCTTTATCAGGCAACTGAGATGTCCACATTCTGAACTAGTTGTAAATATTCCAGTATTCAGTTCTGTTTCCACATAAGTAAGGAAAGCCACCATGGAAATTAAGCTAAGTACCCCATTTGGGAAGCATAGTCTAAGGAAGAAGCTGACATGCAAACATTTGATGTACACTTTTCAATGTGCTTAAAAAGTCAGTCAAAATTACTGTCATCATTTTATATCTGGAGAAACTGAAGTGGACAAGTTAGCCTGTACGTGTTCTATCTTTTGACACACTGTCTGCTAGTTCAGGGGTTCTCATCCCTTTGGTAGCCAAGCTTCAACTGAAAAAACTACCAGGTGAATCCAGGTCTGCCTAGTCCCCAAGCCCTCCTCTGACATCTGCCAATCCTTCCTGAGTCTACTTGAGCCTCAGAATTTCTGTTGTAATTTCCTCAACTATGCTACTGCCCTCCTCGTGCCATGGCATGGTTGCTGCCTTTTCCTTCTCTTTGCTCTCAGTTGTGTCCACACTGGGTGCTGAAACCAGAATAATGGACCCATTGGGATGTGTCTGATTGTGTCCAGGGTCATTTTGACACCTCTGCACTGGAGCAGAGGCCCTGACACCAGCCCTGCACAGAACCAGCACCAATCCGTGCAGCTCGTTGCTTGGAGTGGCTCAGGGGAAGGCTCTACTCAGCAGAAATCACTTTCCTAGATCACATTATCTTCTTTTGTGGGCTTTCACATTTATGCAGAGACAGTAACTGCAAGAAGCTGTGCAGAGTAGGCAGTATATTTTCCAGTAAAATATCTGCTACATGTGAAGAGAATGATTTTTCTCCAGTTGGTTCACTGGGGAAACAAAATTCATTAGTGATATCTAAAGACACTAGCATTTGATGAATGTATGCCACATTAAAATAGTATTGAGAGTATGAGCTTTTTGGTGGACTTCTAATACAGTTCAGCTTACAATATAATTATTTGCCTCTAAGGATGTAGCTTTCTGTACAAAGACTTTAAGAATCTTAAATAATCGATCAATAAAAACCTAAAGAAAAAGAGATGTTTCCTTTTGCTGCTTGCCTGTTGTAAAACACTATTTTACAAAGAAGTACCTGACCTTGTCATGCAAATGAAAAATGTAATCAGTGCAACTGTAGAAATCTATATAACTTTTAAAAACTAAATTGTGTAAATTCAGACAAAAACAATAGCTTCCAGAATAGATGTTTTCAAGCTATGAAGTTATAGGTAATTAAAACTCCAAATATCTAACAGCTACTCCCCTCCCACAAGGTACCGCATATAAGACTATACACCAAGTTTATACCACAAACCTGTTTTATCTACTTGCAAGCATGAGACAGAAAATACCATATATTCTACATAACTCTGTATGATTGATATCAAGTGATCCACTACTATAATACTCCAAAAGATGAAAAGGAGTAGCAACTATGTCATCCTTTCCACCCACCAGCCTGCTTCAGATGAGTGTTATCAATCTTTTCAAGGTATCTGGAAACTAAATGAAACTGAGCATGGAATAGATACCCGATGAGTGACTTACCTGGCACTAATGCTTTTTTCTTGATAGGGGGAAACAAGCTTAGCTCCAGGGCTCAATGGGAAACATAAAGATTGACTGAGTGGGATAATGAGTGCTACCTGCAGGAGAGGATGGGGGAACTGTTAAGAATTTGTGGACTCAGTCAGCAGAGAAGGGTGGAACAATAAAACAGATGATTTGGGGGCAACAGTGGGAGACCAGCCTGTTTTATTCAGAAGGCAAAATTAGGCTCACTGAGCCATTCACACCGAGAACAGAGAGCAGATGGCTTATTGACACATTTATCAGGCACTCCAGTGACAGTAGCAGCATTCATGCAGTGGTAAGATTTATGTTTCTGAAAAGCATTTCAGTAAGGATCTATTTATTTTTTACCAAAATCACCCACAAATGTGTGCACGCAAGTCTCAATTCCTTCGGTTAGCATGGCTGAAGGCAGATGAGGACCTCTAAGCCATACTTCGTTAAAAACTGAAATATTAATTAAAAAAAAATCTTATTGCTTCCCACCATCACTGTAACTGCCATTACTGGAAGTTTTGCAAATAAAGAATAAAAGACTATTTGACAGGCAGAAATTCTTTCATTATTCCAGCTCTTTGCAACACACAAAAAAGAACAGAATAAAGTGATAATTGTCAACCCAGTTGGGATGAACTAGTAAAGAAATTATATTTTTGTCAAAAACAGGTAAGATAGTGCTGGACAAACTGATCAAGAGGCTTGCTAGAGCTTTGTGTGATATGACAGAAAGCACATTCTTTTTAAATAGTCATTATCATCACCTCTACTTACACAAAACCTTCTCATTTTCAATGCTGCAGTTTCTTTACTATGAAGCCTGACTGTACATTGAGAAAATGAAGGAAAATTAGCTTTCTAGAAGAGGTCACCTCTGGGGTAAGCTGTAGTTTATGTGAAACTAGTGATTATGCAAAGTAGTTCCTTTCTAATTCTTAGTCAAACTGCCAAACAATTGTGCATTGCAATGTCGAAGAATGTAGCACAACAGAAGGCTGAAACAAGAGGAGAATAGCAAGGAGCAATGCTGTACTGCAGCACCTTGCTGATCAGCTCATACTCAGCCTTTGTTCTGACATAAAATTCTAATCCAACTTTTTCTTAATCCTGGTGATTCACAGAGGTTTACAAAATAAAATAGCCTTTGGAGAGGAGATCCACTTCTTTTACTTTGCGAGTTGAAAGACTAATTTGCAAGATATTGATTTTTTCTCTTATTTCCAGATTCTTCAGAACCGATCACATATTTTTCATGTTTACTCTGTATTTGAATACTTTTTCCACAGGGAATTGGTCACAAATATTCAAAACCTGTAATATACTGCATAAATATTATATGTCAGTAGTTCACTGTTTCTCAACTGAATGAACATTTGAAGCAGCTAAAACATCAGCTTTTACAAATTTAAACATTCTGCAAATATTCCTCATGTAGTGTTAACATTTACTTTCTGTGAGTTTTTCCGCCAGCAAAACTCTATTCTTCAAATGCCAGTATAAACCAAATGCAAATGAAGTGCAAGCTCAGCTTAAACTAGCTTGCCATAAACACTCTAATGAGATCTACAGAGTATGTAATTTAAAAAAATTTCAACTTTGTCTATTTGATATAGCTTCTGGTACCCGCAGTGAGATGTAAACATACATGCCAATAGAAGAACGCACTTCAGGATATGTAATATCTGAAAACAACACTTTTTCAATAAGAATAAGGAAAAAGATGTCAAATAGAAATAATATAGTCATTGCTGCTGATCAAAGCAAGAGAATATGTATGATAAAATTGACTGTTCAAACAGCAAATACATGATGCAAGGAAAGTAGGTTTCTTATTTTTAGATTTTATTCCATCTAAAATACCAAAAGTGTTATGGTAAGTTGAAATAATAAAAACCTATATCCTTCACAGATAAAGGTTCTACAGACTGAATCCACAGCAATGACTATTTAAATGCTGTTCCCTAGATCAGATGGAACAACTAAGATCAGGAACAGGCGTCTCTTCCTTACGCTTAGTCCTGTATTTTGACTGTCTTAATGTGATTCACTGAAAATATCTTCCTCTTACACAGTTGTTTTTTCTGGGTTTGGTTGTTGTTAATCTGAATCCTACACAGGTAATTGCTCAGTTTTAAAAGAAAAAAATACCACATCTTACATTGAGCATCTTTATAGGCCTTGTTCTTTCAGGAAAGAAGTGCCAGTACCCTACCAGAAATTATTCTGTCCAAATAGGAAATAAACTGTTTCCAGCATATGGGCCCATAGGACTCTTCAAGACAAAAAATGCTGCCAAGATTCTCTCAAAGGCATCATGCTCTTTGTGAGTGGATGTACAACAGCTAAAGCATGCATGATAAACTTCTGGGATACCACCAGTCCTTGGAAGACAATAACCAATTCTATCTGGTTTTCAAGAGATATTTGTCAGGAGACTTGGTAAATCCAGGGACTAGTAATGGACATAGATTTCCTCTCTGACACCACATCAAATGGTACTGATTATCAAAATGATGGTTGGGCAGTCTTGGACTGATTTCTGGCCAGCATTTATGGTAAGAGAATTCCTATCCAAGACAGGAATTGAATAGTCTCATCAAAGCCATCCCAGCACATAAAGTCTGAAACAAGTGTAGCTAATAAGATGTATTCTGTTCACTTGAATGTGGATGAGGAGAATTACCATTACCCAGAAGTGCCTATACCAGTAAATAGTTTAATCCTAACAATCTTGTTCTTCCATTCCTATGAAAGCATGACAAAATATGGCTGATGAATAAAATATGTGGCATTTTCACATGGTCTAGCACAAGCTGAGGCAATACGTAGTACTCTGCTCCCTTTGCCTTTGTTTAGCCCACAATATGAGGGAGTGTATGGTGACATAAGGTACTTTGCTAAAAATTTGAGTCCACTTAAAAGCAGGAATTGTATGCTAAAAGAAAGAAAAAATGTCCTTGGCACTAGAGGGGACTGCCAAGTTCATGGAGTCTACTTTCACAGACAATTACCTCATGCAATGTTTTTCATGAGGCAATGACATACCACTTTTAAGTAGTTAGGGGTTTCTGCCACTACTGTAACATTGTGAAGCTGTCTCCAGCTCTCTCCACTCTGACTGTTACACTGGTGGAGTGCACTCATGGCTATTTTGTTTAATTTTTCTAGTAGTAAGAATGACTTGTAATTTCAATATCTTATTTTCCTCACTGGAACCACACACTGAAGAAATCCTCCCTATTTCCTCTAATATTATAGTAGACATTTTAAAGTAGCCGTTTATGTTTTTTTTAACAAAACATTCAGTGTTAGCTTATCACAGGAATTAATTTTCTGTGAACTTAAAGCTTTGGATATTACTCTAACCCCCAATACAAATCAGGGATTTGTCCATTCATGTTAACAATGCTACCGCTTTCCTCTGCAGGGCACTTCTCTCTCCAGACAAATTATATGTGCAGAGAATATATTGGTCTACAAGCTAGAATTGGCATTTGTCTGTTGCTGGGTATCTTAGTTAATAAGACACACCAATTTGCAAGCTTTTTAAGACTAACTTATTAGTTACTTTATTTCCAAAGCATGTGTTTATATTAACCTAAAGCCATTCTGATTCACTGTGCTGCAATCCCAATCCAAGACAGTCCTACCATCATGCCGAGCTGTTATAACTGTTACTACAACATCACATTCTAGAATACAGGTCACATTCATGCAAAAGCTAAACCAGCCCATATTAAAATAGGAAAGCACTCAAGTGTGCCAATGGCAAAAAACAGACCCTCTGGTTCTGACAATTTGCAGTTAACCAGAGCTTTTTTTACTCCTTTGCTCCAAGCAGAAGTCACAGCATAGATACGGCTTATCAGCTACCTAACTGAATCTTTCTATTGACTGGATGCTTGCTTATATAAAAGTTTTGCCTTTTGTGAAAGTCACATTTTAGGTGTGAAATTCTGGCTGTGAGGAGTTATAGCACATAGAGCTATACCTACATACCACAGGTAAGCTTTGTTTGTAGAACTGTAAAAGACTTAAGTAGTACCTAAGACATTTTTCATGCAGACTGAATTTAATCCTAAGGGGAAAAAAAAATCATCTCATCCTCATTGCTTGCAGAGAAGAAGTGAACAATTTTTTGACAGCAAATAACATCTACACAAAAGGGTCCAGTTTCAGTGTGGGGCCTCTTGACACACAACATGAGTATTAACTGTAAATCATGTTAGTTAAAATATTGTTAAGTGACTTAGAATAACACCAATTAGTCATATTACTTTCAAATCCAAAATAATTTTATATTCCAGTGGTTTTCAACCGCAGAATCAAGTTGCATGCCTAGATCCAAGGAATTACTGTGTAAACAGGATTTGTTAGAACAGGGTAACATTCAAATAGCCCTAGAATACGTGTTGTTTGACTGGAGATAAACCTTTTCTGAGTTAACAAGGAAGTAGCACATTCACAGTGTAAATGCTTTTTAGGAAAACTCTAGTACAGTTTGAAAGAGACACAGCCTATGGAATGTGCCCAGCGTATGTAATATAGTCCAATAATACTGTTTATATACTGTTCAGTTATAGTTTATAATGCTCTATTAAATAATATCCAAGAAGCACTGAAACATTCCTGAAACACTTCTCGTATCAAAGGCTTAGAGCTGTTAATTTTACTATTTTCATTAATACTTCTTAAGCAAATTCTGCTGTATTCTATAGCAATTAGTGGGAAAATCTCATTTAAAAAATCACGTTTATGCAAACAAGTAGTTTATTATATCACTAAAGCTGCAATATAGAAAAGTATGTTTCCTTATGCCTACTACTCTTCAAAAGTTCAGCTCAAATTAATGGCAGCTATCATTAAAAGAAAAAACAATTATGAATCCCAAAGTGTAGTTTCATAAAGGACATAGGAACAAGAGAAAAATGAGGGAAGGCAGACAGAAGTGACATATAAAAGAGCCCTAAATATTCTTGACCTGACATTTAGTCTGACACT
Source organism: Falco rusticolus (assembly GCF_015220075.1). Classification (NCBI taxonomy): domain Eukaryota; kingdom Metazoa; phylum Chordata; class Aves; order Falconiformes; family Falconidae; genus Falco; species Falco rusticolus. The sequence goes on along the minus strand of NC_051192.1, from coordinate 5,702,653 downwards.
TTTCAGCCTCTAGTAAATATTTATCGAGAACAGATATGAACATAGGTAAAACATTTTGAATAGAAGCTTTACAGTCTATCAACTTCCTTAACTCCTGTATTCCACTAAGGAGTCACTCTGAGCCCTTTAGTGTATCTGGTACAGTGTTTCCAGTCCACTCTCTGCGGAATGGATGTGACTGGAACAGTACCATTGGAGCGGCAGAGGAACTCCCATGTACCCCCTGTCACTTCTAGCCAAGGTCTTTGCAGCATCAATCCTCTGTTTAAGAAGATAAATGCTTTTGGCAGCATTTTTCTTGCACAACAGATACCCCGTCGTTGGGCCAACAGAACTTCCACATTGCTGGTATTCACATCAGGCAGAACTCAGAACATCCACAGCATCTGACCTCCAAGACTTTCCTATAACATTACTGTGCCTGTATAGGAAAAATTGATGCTGTCATTAGCAGTGGTATTTTTGAGTCTCTGTAATTTATTTGTGTACATGCTAATAAAGAGATGATTGGGCAGTTTCTACATTCACTGCACACAGCAGCAGAAGTCATCTGTTGCCATAGAACCTTAAGATCAACTGAGGAACAAGCCTGCCTGCAGGATATAGCATTGGGCCTGAGCTATGCAATCAGAGAATGAGGTTGCTTTTACGGTTATGCAGTTGGCAGTCAGAGATAGCCCAAATCAAAACAGTGGTTTCACAATTTACGAAGTTTCTGTGAGAAAAGAATCTAACTTGATGGTGCCTGAACACCACAGACCCTTGTGCTTTCTTACATAACTCAGCTGCCAGATCGTCAAATATAATATGACCTTTTTTAGCCATCAGGAGTAAGTAAAGCATTTAGCAATTGTTACATTCAGATATTCAAAGAAATCTCTTATGCTTTGTAGGTGTGTTTACAGATTTATTTCTAAATTGGCATAGCAGGTGGCAGGAACAAAGATGGTATTCACCCTTGCTGCAGCTGCTTGCTCATCCATCTGCACTCTCAGTTCTTATACACAGTACCCTTGCAGAGACTTACAATCTTTGATCATGAGGACATGGTTTCATCTTTCAGGATATCTGCCTCCCCAGAACATCCAGTTTGGGATATATAAAACCAGATGATGTGCTGCCTTCCCAGCAAGTTATGCAAAACAATATGGATCACAGAGAGATGCAGACTCCAATACCTTGTCAATATGAAGAATCACACTACACCAATGGCAGAAAGACCCATAAAAGCATAGTAGCTCCGTTCAGAAGTAGAAGTAACATGCACCAATGTCAGATGCTCCATGGGAAGGTCAGATCCGACAAGAATCAATCTGGCATTGGTAGCTGTCTATAACCAGCCTGATCCTGTTACCTTTCATATAAAACTGTTACCTTTCACATAAATACTTTCATTTAAATACTTTCAACTTCAGCGTCCCTGTTTTGCTCAAACGCTGAAAGAAACGGGCAAACAGCAGAAATTTCTGGGCAATCCTGCTGACTGCTGTAGTGAAAACAACATACCTCTTATATTCAAATTGACTAAATCTTTCATGATAACAGCTACTTATACATCTAGGAATTAATGCTTTACTCTTTGAAGGTGTCTGCAATACCTTGGGGTTTAAGATATTTGTAAAACCACATGTATCCAAAGATAGTTTAAAAGTTTCCTTCTAAGTTCATAAGTGCTGTAATGTATGTACAAATCTCTCTAAGACTGTTATGCAGATCAGAAACTTGTTCCAATGAAACACAGAAAAAACATTCAAAACTCAAGTACAGTTCTAGGTGTTGGAAAGAGAAGAAAATACAGCTAAGATTTAATTGTTTGCTTCAATGATATCAGGAGGCTGAGGAACTATGATCAGCTAATAACTGCTCTATATTAATGGATTCTCCACTTGATATAGCCACAAAGGAACCACTGTTTGTTTTTTCCTGTTGTTTCATTTATGTACTATCATTTTCATTCTCTCATTTGTTTTAAATAAAATGCTCAAACAAAGGCTCTCGCAAGAGGTGGAACAGGACAATCTGCTAAATAAGTTTAAACTATTATTTTTTAAGGTCTTTTTCTATCTTCAGAACAAATGGACATAATAGATTAACTTCATAACCTTCAATGGGAGCTCCCAACATTCTAATAAAATTACAGCTGTAGGAAAATAAATACCTCCAAAGTGACCTAAATAGCTTTTTCCCTTGTGTATGCTGTGTCAGTTTAGCCTTGTGACACAGAACAAGAGCACATTTAACATGAAAGCAATTATTTCTTCCCCTGAGCAGAGCTTCTATTATTTTAGAGTTCGCTTGTTCCAAGTTGCCTTCCTTATTCCTTCTATTGCTTATACTATGTGTCTATCCCCTCGCAAAAACTTGCAACGCAAGCAAAAACCTGAAAGTTAGGATCAAATTTTCAAAAAGTAGCAATAAGATTTTCAATGCCGCAGTTGTGGAATATCCAGCTTAAGACTTACAGACTGAAAGCCCATGGATTTTGAATTGAGTTACAGTTTTCAGCATCTCTGGAGAATTAGGGAGAAGTTATCTTGAGCTAAGTACACAAAAATTTAGACATCTTAGATCTGTGACTCAAATGAAAGTGATAAGGTACAATAATTTTTTTAGAGGCTATCTATATTATTATTGAACAATAAAACAAATGAGCCATATTTATAGTAAGTGTAATTCTATTGAACCAAGTGCCATTATATCAGCTCTGTATTTGACAAATAACCTCACATGCCACTTAAAACCCCAAAATTTAAGTATTGGAACTTTTGCAACATGTGATGACTGTGAACTGTTCAAAGTCATGTGTGTAATAAGACGTTTCTCCAAACCCCACAAATGTTTTGAAACGTAACACGCCCTAACCAGGGTCTTTATAACGGAAATACTGGCAAAGTGTCATAACAAAATAGGATTTTACCACAAAGAAAAGGAAAATAAATGCTAAAGAAAAGACTTACTAGTCTAAGGAATGGCCAAACTATTTGCTCCACTTGTGTATTAAGAAAGTGGGATATCTATACATATGTACTGTACAGGTAGAACTACTTCAGGCAGGAATTTCGCAGAGGAAGTAGTGTGATCATAAATAAACAGTTTCCAATTTTTTTCTTTTCTTTAGTTTGAACTAAAAGCTGTTAAATGGCTATAAGTAGATCAAGTTGTGAAGATCAGACATAGATTTTTTCATAACTTCACGAGTTTATAAAAGGTTACCTCATTTACCTCATTTCTTCCTTACTTAATGAACATTAACAGTTAGGTGTACTTGGGATTCTAAGGCCAAGTGTTCTTGTTGATACTGATTTTAATGCAGTGACACAATCATGTTAGCTTCATTATAATTAGACAAATCAGTATAAATTCCTCTATTAAAACTGATTTTGTTTTCTACTTAAAAGAAGACTGTGTCACTTCTGGTGTGAAGAACTTGTATCATTTTCCAGTTGACAGCACAAATCTGTCAATAGAAATGTAATTTCTTGGGGATCTTCAGGTAAGTTTGCTACAGTTTCTAAGCCAAAATTATTATAACAATTAAATTCTTGAAGCATACTCTCAGCATACATCTGTACAGATCTTAACAATTTTTTCTCATTATTTTTCATATTGTATTAAATTTCTGATTGCTCAAAATTAATTGCTATTTTTCACTACATATATTACGGTAACATTAGCCAATGGGACTTAGCTCCTTTTGTCCTCTATAAACACAATGGCAAAATCCCAGTCTTGGAGTTAATGGAATTTTTGCTTATCTAAGGAAAGAAGAAGTTGACTGATAAATGCCTGCTTCTGGTGATACAGAAGGCAGCTTGCTTTCTTGGCAACAAAAGTTTGTCAATATTTAAAAAAAAAATTCTTATCTGCTGTAACTCTTGGCCTCTTCTAAAATATGAAATGTACATCCTCTGCTTGGTTCATCATCACAGATTACACCTATTTTTCATATATAGAAAGAAAGACCACAATGTATTGTTTCTTTGTGCTCAATATTAAAATTATGGAAATCTCCAAGAACTAAAAAACAGGTAACTGTGAAATCCTGTCATACTTCCAAATTTCTATCCTGTGCTGCTATGAAGTCATTTCCAGTATGGCTTAAACATTCAAGCTGAAAGTTACTGCCTTTTTAACGACCAACATCTACAGGCACATAGTGTGTATTTATTTATGTGGGTACAAGCCTGTTCATTTTTATTCAACTGTAGATTACAAGGAAACAAAAATCCTGATTTCAAATTCCAGTTCCTGGAGAAGTGTTGCATAGGAACTACAGATGATTTAATTAGGCACATGGGTTTGGCTGATATTCCTTTGGAGATAACTGGGATGAGTTAATTATGCAGAATGTACCACTGTTGCAGACTAAAAAATATCAGGTGGAACATTTTTATTCCCTGGTTCCTGGTTTAATGCATGCTCCTATACGTTAAAGAGTATTTATTTTCCACATAAACCAGTAGCAATTTTAGCTGTGTGTTTTTTCTGTGAGACGTTGGAAAGCATTACCTGTTTTGATGCAGTGGCTGGCATCAGGTAGGAGAGACCTAATATTGTTTCTGTGCAGGTCCTGTGACTGGAGGCTAGATTATTTCAGTGTGCAATCTTTGTTTTTGGAATTTGTCACCTTGGGAGTTTGAACTATGAAGGTAATTCAAGGTCCATCTTTTTAGCCAAATCCATCTCAAATGTGCCATGCCAACATTCTTCTAATAGATTTATAAAATCTATTTCCTTTTAATTTTTGTAATAGTACAAGTCCCATAAATCCCAAAGTCGGTCATGTCGTTTAGACAATAACTGTGCAAGGAGCTCAGACTTTTAGGATTTGATTCTGCCATTTCCTGTTTAAACAGATAGTGTTTTGCAAAAAGATTCTTCCTTACAAAGCACTGATCAAGAAGTCAAATCATTTTCCTCCAAGACTGAAACAATAATAGGGCGTTGCTTGTTCTTCAGTGAAATCTTGGACCTGAAGACCAATAGAGACCTTCAGAAAGTGGTCACAATATTTTACTATGCCTCAAAATATTGTTTTACATTTTGAGTCTGCAGGCAACAGGCTTCACTGCTGACAGTACACAGCTGGTATTCCAAGCAAAGGCAGAGATTACAGCATCTGCAGTAAATACATCAGAGGTTTTAAGATACTAATTGGATCTGCTGCAATTTGGAAATTCCTATATGACTGCGAAGATGCCATGAATCATGTTCAGCCTTCTCTGCTGTTAGCACTCAGCAGGAATATTTATGACAGCAGCTAGAAGTAGAATCATGAAGGGCATGCCATGATCCTATCCCTGGATAATATATGTGTATACATACTGGGAAATGTAATACAGTAGTGTATTTATCACCTCCTATAGCTTTGCATAGGCTCTTGTCACTTATAAAGGTAATAAAAATTGATGTGTGTATTTAAATAAGGCCTCCTGCAAGTTTTCAGTCACATAAAAAATGGTGCAATTAGGCAACTAGATTTATATAATGCTCAGTATATATGCTGAGGTGATTTTAGCACAACATTTTCAATGAATGTTTTAAGAGTTCATTTCCCCTTCACTGTTGTTTTATTAAGCTGAAGATTCAGTATATTTTTATCTGCATTGTAATGGAAACCTTACCTACCAAACACTAGGTGCTGTCTTGATCATAGCTTTTAATCTAAAAGTTAAAAGCCTGCTGCCAGTAGCTCTAGCTTCCATTAATTAGGTTTAATGTCTTCCACTGATCCCAGAGAAGTGAAGATCATTATTCAATTACAATATATAGAGGAGCCTACTGTTTTCCACAGGCTTTGTTTCTTCCTTTACTTGGAAGCTTTGTTCTTATAACACAACTGGTTTTGGAATCAAGCCTATAAAAACACAGAAAGGTTTTTCTGTTCACTCCAGGCCAGGTTTTTGAACTGGCAGAAAAAAGGATGCTTATCCTGTATTCGTTTTCAGTGAATTCTCTTCAAGACTTCAGGCAATTTAAAGAAGGGTGAGTGAGAGAACAGTATACTGGGAAAGCAAGAGTAGAGCCTACAGCCAGAATTTGAGCCACCTGATTGAAGATACTTGTCCATTTAGGAGTACAGTTGCTGCAGGCTCCTTATACGATCAAAGATCTGCAAGTATTCTTAGATTATCTAAATCATCCTCTGGAGATGTCTCTCATTCTCTAGTGATTAAACAGAGAAGAGTTCAAGCTGATTACACTCTTAAGTCTGGCACCTGTGCTGTACACCTAAAGATGGGCCTGGATGTATTCCATCTGAGAAATATTTACCATGCTGGGAGGATGATTACTGGACAGGAAGACTGGGACCGGCATCAGGTGTCTGAGAAGTGAAAATTATATTCTCCAAGCGGGTAGACTATTGGGGTTTGACTAGCAAATGTGGGCTCAAAAATTAGGAAAGAAACAAGCTACTAGAGATCAAAGCTGAACATGAAGTGCAACTGCAATACATTAAGAACATGAAAACAAAATTTCTAGTTCTGACCTGCAAAGATCTGTTAGTTAGCATGCCAGAGCACATGTCCTATACCACTTTCTGGTCTACATGAAAGATGACACCCAACTGCTGCTTTTAATACTTCATTAACTAAAGCAGCAACTGTTGGTTTGAAAAGGTTTCAGCCCTGCTGATGGTAGTTGTTAAAATGATGCTGTGTCAAACAGCTCGGTTCAGTTTTGCATGTTTGTTTGGTCAGCCTGGAAATTACATGTCTGAAAGCTGGTATTAAAACAACAAGGTTAAGATTGAAAAGTGCAGTTCTCTGGGAAACTAATGCCAGAATTACACAGAAGTTTCCTGCCGAGCAATTCATCTGGGGTGGCAGTCCAACTGGGCACATGCAACAACAAAACTACATGTTCCTGGTGAAGATTCAGGTGCCTGTTGCCTAAACATTAGGAGGTTCCCTGAACATTAGACAGGGGTTTTGTGAAGCACCTTGCTAGAGTCAGAAGTCTATTTAGGTCCTCGTGTCCATCTCTATAGCTGGGTCTCTGATTCTTCAAACAGGTAGTTTTAAAAAGTGGTGAAATGGACAGAAGCAGTTTCTAAAGTCTTTTCTGGAAGTGCGGTATATGCTCTCTTCCAGTAGAAGGTCATACTTATGCTCCATTAGCAGACTGTCAGTTGCTTGAAGATGAGGATAAGGACATACGCTTTTTCAGGTTATCTACCAACGGTGGATGTGCTAGTAAGCAACTTCATATATCCACACTAGAATTGTTTCTGTGCTTTCCCTCCTTGTGGGGCACACACGAAAGCACAAAGTAAATTAGGAGTTAGAGATTTACTCTCTAATCTGTGAACAGAGGATGCATACATTTTTGAACTGGCAAAGGTAATGACTACAACCTTGTACATATGAGATATTCCCTGTCATTTTAAGTGCAGTTGTGTAACAGTAGTATTGATAGGCCCAGATTATATTAGGCTCCATGACACAGACTGTACAAGCCACCAATTGCTCCAGCAGAACCTGTGGGAAAACCTGCTGAGAAAACACAATCTTGACAGTAATATCAAGTAACCTTTTTCTTTTCCCCTACAGTATCTCATAGCAGATAAATAGCAGATACTATGATCTCTCCTAGGTATAGATTCAGGAATATCACAACAGCTACTGCTGCTGTCTGGGTACCTTTAGGCTCGTATCTTGCTACTTGTTATTTTTTGTGAGTGTTTAACCTACAAATCCTAATGAACTGTAGTTCATTTTCTACCAAAGTAAAATGGAAACATCACATTCATTTCTCACGAGAGATACATTCTGCAAGTTCTACAGAATAATTTCATTTAATTAGGCTGTTTCTGCAGTTGCTAACCTAAATAAGATGTATACATGTAGAAGACCTTTTAATATTACGTTGTAAAGAAATGTGTACTTCAAATCAGAAACGCTTCAACATTTCTAAAAATTCAAAATCCTTTGGAGAAATGATTTATCAAATATTTCTGCTCCTCAAATTTCAACTACAGATTAATATATAGTTTATATGTGAGAAAAAGAGAGAGAGAGTAGCTAAAAAATTTTTCAAGTAAAATTTAGAGTATTTATTTGGCATTATTTTCCCAGGTTTCCTTAGTAGAAGCATGCCACTATTCAAAAACAATGGTTGCTGACAAGAAGGTTGGCAAGATCCCAGATGGAGCTGATAAATATTTTTCAAACGGATAGATGAGGAGCAGGGGGACTCTTAAAACTGCTATTCAAATTCAATTCATTAAGCTTAATGGAAGAAAGTCAAGCTAAGACATGAGCTTCCAGACATCATGCATACAAAAGTCCAATTACATTCCCACTTGCTCTTGTGCTAGGAGCTTTCTTTAGAAATGAGTAAGCAGAAGATATAGCTGAATCCTAGGCTTGATTTGATTGTTTTTACATAACAGCAACTTTTAATATGGTACATGTTTCACTTTAAAATGAAAAAAAGAAAAAATTGCCAGGGACAAAAAGGGTGAGAAAAGAGAAGCAAGCCAAAGGACTGCTGTGTCAAATTTCTAAAGCTATTTTCTCTTTTTCTCCTCTGATTTATCCTCCACCTTTGAATTGCTAATAGTTTTCCTAAGCCTGCAATGAATCAGACACACACATTCTTAGCACTGTAACTTAAAGTTGTAGGTGCTGAATCCACACGTGCCAGCTGAGCACAGTCTACAATGCTTTCTTTGCCACCCCATCTCTCCATGAGTGTTTGCACAAACAACTTTGCATATTAGCAACTGCAAAGTATAAAACTGAGAGCTACAGAGTTGATATTAAAGACATTGCTTCAAAGAATTTCCTTTCTCAACAGGTGGCAGTATTTGAAATAAAAAATAAGCTGCACAAATGGTTTTGACAGAAAACAAAATATTTCAGTAAAAAGATAAAAGTGAGGATTTCATTCCCTAACATGTTTTGGTATGGAATCAATGAGAAATTTTATCCTCAATCACAGTAACAGTAATTATTACGTGAACTTTTAATATCAGACAGAAATAAAGAGAAAAAAATGCAGATAGTTATTTGTTGTCAAAAGTAATTCTCTCATAACCTTATTTTTGAAATCACAGTGGGTTATTAGTAGTTACGTACTTGTAGTTAGTCTCCAATAATAAAGTAATAGCACAAGAACTGATGACAGTTATCCGTTATGCTTAATAAGGCCTCACATGCTGAGCAATGCCTGTATGCTGTTGCACTAATCTAAATGGTCATTTTACAGTTTAAGGTATCATCCAACATGAGTGAAATTCTTAAATCATTCTCTAAATAAACAGGAAAACTCAATCTATAAACAATAGAAGCAATGACAGACTTTTCATCTTAGTAATAAATACAGAGTTTGGCTGTTCAGACCAAAAATTTCTGTTAATCGTATCAGAATTCACTTACTGATAGGAACCCACAAATTTTTGCAGTTACAAACAACAGAGAAGTTTCACCCACCTATAGTGACATGTGTCATTACTCTAGGAATACTTTGGAAGTTCTCAGTCCTTTAGTTTTATTTTGATTTTTTTTCTTTTCCTTTATGACGACTGAAGCACACTTCAATTAGTGGTTTTTCATTTTGACTACTCCCCATTGAAAGTAGGGCAAATGTTGCTTTTCTTCTCTGATTCGCTGTTTGGGGCAGGGGAGGAGAGATCTTTCTGAGGGACAAATAAATAGCTATTCTCATATTTGGAAACTCTTTTTCATTTACTATAACATTGTGTTGATGACTGTGGAGAGAGACTTCTCAGGTATTCTGAAGACTTGCACCCATCCTCCTTACAACATGAGTGAAAATCTATCCTGTTCTAACAGGAGCTGTATTAACATTTTAATTTTGCCTACTGCACAAAAGGCATTCAAAGGAAATGTAACAAAAGCACACAATTACCATGCACTAAAGACTGGTTGCGTCCTAAACTAAAACTGTAGCTTTATACTGAACACAGTCCTCATGGCTGAGAATAAACGTCATTAGTCAGGGAAAGCACACAAATTTTGGTCCAGGCCTTACAGAATAGTTGTTTATCTGCTCTGAGGTTTTCCCAGAAAAGTACATTCTAGATGATGCATTTATCAATTTTTTCTTTGGTTGGTTGTCATTTAAATGTGAAAATGAATTGCATATTTTGACATGATACAAAAACTAAGGTAAAATCAATATTACACAACACATTTGGAGTTTCTATGTGTATAATTCTGTTGGTCAACACAGTGCATCAACTTGTAAAAAAATTGCATGCTTTGGGACAAAGAATTAAGACTGCACATTTGCCTTTCTAGAGTTGCAGCACTGTTGCCATGATTATATGTCTAGCTGTCATTAAGTTGCAGTTGCAGAGATGCTCTTTCCTTTGTGGAGAGACTGTATGATCTAATAGGTCATTTTCTATTCCCAACTTCTATGGCTTGATGAACAATAAATAATATTACCGTGTTTATGTAATGTCTTGTTCCAGCAATAAAATATTACCCACAAGACACAAGCATTACAGAGATTGTGATATAATGCCTCAAATGTCCAGACGTAAGAACAATATATCAAACAGTATAATTTTTCTGTACCGTGGGCCATATTTAACACTGTTGTTGCTCAACAAATCAATTTGGTTTCCCCTACAAATTAAAAAAAAAGGAAACACAGGAGTTATAAATCCTACAAAGATAATCTTATGAACTAAGATTCTGTTTTCCTTCAGAAAGTATGTAACAGATAAGCATCTGCAACAATATCTGTTCTATACCAAAGAAAATTATTTGGCCCTAGCATGTATGCAGCATTAAGGACAGAATATATATATTCACAGCTGCCCAATATGCAACTAAAATTTTATCTCTTATGTTCCACAGTTGCAGTTTGAGTTTGGATAGGTGCCTAGAGAAAATAAATGTTTTCCCCAGTGCTGATAAGCTGGAGCAGAAGCAAAGAATAAAAATTGCATATCTGAGAACAACAGAGAGCCCAATTAGATGCCTACATTTGTCAGATCTGTCTTTATGAGGATATTGGTTTTTTGTTTTCACAACCCTTACTTAAACAGTCCCTCAGATAAATAGAAATCTAATATATGGAGTGTTTTTCTATAATAGAGAACAAAAAGAGAAATAATCACAGCAGTTCATACTGATTAGCAGTTAAACCAAGTCTCTGAATCCTGCTGGACATAAGGCAAATAAAATACTATCTCTATTTTTAAAGATGCAAAAAACATAAGAGTTTATATGGTTTCCACTATTAAGGCAGTCACCAAAGCCTTTATAGCAATTCCTGGATGAAGTCCAAGGAAAATCTGTACTATGTCTTCCACCTCACTGTACCAGAATATAATGTATATCTAGCATCCTATCAGCCATGTAATCAAAAGGGAGTAATGTAACAGAAGCTCTTTGTAGCTTTGGGTGTAAGAAAAAAAGTGAATTACGTTCCAGCTTTCCAAAGAGCCAAGATTCCCAGAAAAAAAGCTTCTTCATTTTTTAATGAAATATACAATAGCAAAAGTTTAAAGCCATAGAAAGCAATGTACTAGTATGCCAGTATTTTGTCAGGATTCTTTCATGCCACAGCTGAGAGAAAATAGCTACTTCCAGAGAAGGACAAGCAATTTTCTAAGAATATAATCAGAAAATGTTACTTTTTCCTGTTTAAGATTTCCCGTAAGGAAGCAATTTCAGCCAACTGATTTATTTGCTTTGCCAAATGAATTTCAGAGTATGGGTTGCAATACCCAGGGTGTTCTGCATATTGCCATAAATGTGTGCTATTTGAAAAGCAAGCTATGTAATTATCTGTCTAAATTACATGATATTTCCATATTTTGAACAGAAAATTGCTGCATCATCCTTCCCCAAGCAAAATCTAAATCAAAGAAATGTCATTCAATGATTAACCAAATATCAGACAATGAGCTGAAACAGGAAAACCAACAAAAAATCTCATGAATTTACATTAAAAATAGTGAAAGAGATTAAAAAATAAAGTAGAATATTTTAATAATTTACCCCATTCCTAACACACCTCCAATAATTTCCCAGTCCAAATAGAATAACGTTCTGTTTCAAATGGTATAACTGTTGATGAACGTTACATTTTTTCATGTGCTGAACTTTGCATTTTGATTATCTCCCTTTTACTTCTATGGCCCACATCATTTGTACACACTGTAGGTCTCTAAAATAATGAGATGAAATTTTCTCTGCCCCATATCCTCCAGATGAAGTTTTTCCGAATGGTAGAAATATTCTGTCTCTTGGAACAATGACATAAAATTATGGCCATGCTGAGTAACTGCACCAAACCAGAGCTCAAAACCTCATTCTCAGCTCTGCTACAAACTTCAGCTTGGAAGCAGATCAGTTTTGATCCATGCACTACAGGTTCCCCACCTCTAGAATGGACTAATATCATGGCCTACATCTGGGTAATGTACTGTAAGGTACTGTAATTAAAAAATGATTGGATTCAGCCTACCTTAAGATTGACCTAGGCTCGGACTTTTGAGTAGCCTACCTATGTCAAAATTCAATACACTCACTACATAGCCTAAAAGTTCCATCAATAAAGTAGCTGATCAGAAGTTCTTCTGCTCTGTGGATATAACTGCTTATCTCCCATTTCAACCTCCATCATAATCCAAAATAATGATTAATAAAATGGAAATGGCTAAAAAAGGCTAAATGAATAGAAATACTGAATTATCCTTAGATAAGCAGGATAAATTGTGAGTTGCGGATGGCAAAAACGTATAGTTATATCTTCTACTTTTATTTATATTTTGTTTTATATTTCATTGACTTATTTCAAATTGAATGTTTCTTTAAATTGAATAAAAATCCTATTGAGAAAATGAATAAAGTTTATGCCAGTTTTCAAAAAGAGTACACTACTTATAGGTTACACTGATGGATTTGGTAAATCAAGTCAGACAGCTCCTTTATTAAGCATGTCCTTGTCTTCAAGCCAAGGGATTTTCCCTGAATTTTTTGTAGGAATCCATGAACTGAAGTTAATCTTATAGCATCTGTTTCAATACTTTGTTATGAGCTGTAAAGATGCCAATATTCTTCAGTGACAGTATACTGACAGTCAATATCACAAAAAAATCATTTTACAGTATTCCCAGTCTTCATGAGAGAAAAACATCAGGCTGAATGAAGTTTGACAGAAAATCAAGGGACGTGCATGGCAATACAAACCTCATATGGAAAGAATTATAGTGGGAATGTAAAGGACAGTTTTCACAACAAAGAGAACTTGAGGAAGCTTATAAAAACCATCTACAACCAACAGGTTAGTAAAAAAATCAGAGTAATTCTTGGACTTGACTGTCAAATGTGATGACTGAAATGTTTTTATTTTCTCTTTAAAATTTATCTGGGCATTTATTTGACAAAATTAGCAGTAACACATGAGGTGACTGGCAATATAACTGTGTGAAAATATTAACAGAAACAAAAATATTGAAAAGGGGTTCATAAAAACCTGCATTGTACAGCTATATGTATATACATATATGTGATATATGTATAACTGGCACACCATTTGGGGGGGGGGGGGGGACACCAAAAAAAAAGAAAGAAATAATGAACCTAACTCTTCCTGGAGGGACTCCTTGTCAAAGATGCTGACTATAAAATCTTAAGCACCACCCACAGCAGTTGTACTATTTACCCCTTCCAGCCAAACTTACTAAGCCGACATTGGTAACTTTGCAAAAATGAGTATTGCTCCTACAGATGACCAAAATGTTCACATCCAGATTCAAAACATACTATCACAAGCAAAATAACTTGTATCAGACTGTCTTTGGAGGCAAGATATTTCCATTTCAGTCTTGCCTTGGCCTGTAGTATTGATATCTTTATTTCCTTTCCGAAAGTTCCATGGAGACTGTGGTAAGGTAAGGAAAAAAAAAGAAAAAAAAAAGAGGTAAAAAAAAAAGTGATTAACATCCTGGAAACAGTAAGTGCAGAAGAAAATCAGAACAAGGAGCATGCTCCGGTTTCATGGCAGATTCATCATTTTCAGGGTAAAGAAAATATGGAGGGGGAAATGCTACTCCATACAACTTCTATTAATGTACATATTATAGAGTGCATTCCAATCCTGTATACCACGCAACATGACTAGCACCTCTTTTCTAAGGAAATTTTATACACTGCAGTGTTGCGGTAGGGTTTTGCACTGTTTTGAGAGGGAATTCTTTGTTGGGGGTGTTAAGTTTTCCCCCAGAGATACCACTTGCTGTTTCTTTGCTTTAGAGAAGGCAGTATCAAAGTAACATCTTTATACCTGAGGCAGAAGTTAATGAGATTTGTTGTAATCTCAGTTCCCAGGAGGAATTTCATTCCAGTCACAGGCCAGCTCCTGCTTGAATTCTATCCCTCAGAGGCAATTTTTTACACCTGCAGCTCTACCCTTGCTGCAAACATAGTCAAGGATACATAGGCAGAAAGAAATTATCACTGCAGTTGCCATCCCAGTCAGGTACTAATTTGAAGATAAAGGAGTGAGAAAGTTTAATTTGAAATTCCATGAGAAGCCAGAAACAACAGAAACAACTACTGTTGTAATGTGCTTTCAGAAATAAGCACAGTTCACTCACTCTTAGGGGTTTGGCTTCAGAACCAGAATACAAGTCAGTGGTAGGAACCACTGGAAAGCAGCAGAGCACCAGGAGCCAAAGGTTCACACCGCAATCCTTAGCTAACAGGTAGGAGAGAACTGTTCAGTGGCTGCATGTATCAGTTGTTGATCAAGAGAGAGCAACCTGCAAGGAGCATGATGACTCCCAATGGCCCCATAGGCTGTTGTGCCTCTGTAAGATTTCATATCAGGAAGGCACCCATAAGTCCCCTTTAAATACGAACTGATTTGTAGATGTGTGCCTTCAAACAAAGAAGACCATGCTGTGGCTTCAGATTTTTCAGTAGTTCATCCTACTGTTCTTCACCAAGAAACAGATCTTTTTGAGTACATGCTCCAAACACTGAAGCATTCACAAAGTGAAGGCAGTAGTAATTTGTATCATCTGTGCTGTTTTGGTACCTGAGCCTTGATCATCTGCACAGTTTACCTAAAGAATGCAAGTGCTTGTTGAAAAGCTTAGAGCAACCAGGATTCTACTACAAGTTAGAGATCTTGTTTCCCACCACTGCTTCCTGGCTGCCCCTCTTTGCAGAATGAGGCAGAGGACTTTACTACACAGTCCCAGACTACTTCCATTTGTCTCAAATACGAGAACAGTATTTCATTGTCAGTGTTAAATGTGCAGTGGTCCTCAGGATCTGAGTGCAAGTATCTGCCTACAGAGCACAGAAAAGAAGAAATAATTCATCAGTGCCACTAACTTCCACATCCTGGCTCGTATCTAAATTCCTCACCCGAGATTGTGAGAGTTCAGCCCAGAACCTGAGCAGAAACACGATCAATACACTAAAATAGAAAAAAGAAATAGCCACGGCTGAAATCGTGTATGTGAAAAATACATAGGGATTGAAGGTAAGTATCTTGCAATATAGTACCCACAGTGCATACCTGGGGGGGGAAAAATAAAACGATAATAAAAAAAAAAAAGACTCCTCAAAAGAATCATAAAGCCTTTGGCCAGGATAATGCTTGACTTCAGGCTGGGGAAATCCTCCTCCTAAAAGTTCCACAGGCTTAAAAATTTTTGTTGTAAATATCCTCAGTATCTCATGGAATAAGTGCTTTCCCCAGAAATATTAATGCTACGTTCAATCACATACTACTCCTTTTTTCTGTTTATTGTCAACATACCTGCCCATGGTGATGTTAAGAAAGCAGAATACATTGTTGTACTTGTTATCTCAAGTTCTGAATTAGGACAGAAACACATTACAGCAAAACCAGAAAGTTATTTTCTTTTCTATTGCTATTTTTATAAACCTCTTCCTGTCTGGGATTTAAACTAACCTGTTTCCTACATTTTACTGAAACAGACAAAACATCAGTCATGGAAAATGAACACCTGTCATGAAAGGAGTTGAAGACAAGACATACTTTAGTGGACTAGCAGATAATAGCTATGATAAATTAAGCTAGGTAAGGAAAAATTTGCTTATACTGTACACAGAGACATACAGCTAGAGGATCTGTGCTGAAAAATATTTTTTCAAAAAATAGATTGCCTCCCCTTTTTAAAAGGTCATCTACAGATGAATAACAGAATCATTTAGGTTGGAAAAGACCTTGAAGATCATTGAGTGCAACCATAAACCTAACACTGCCACGTCCACCACTAAATCATGTTGCTAAGTGCCACATCTATATGTCTTTTAAATACCTCCAGGGATCATGACTCCACCACCTCCCTGGGCAGCCTGTTCCAATGCTTGGCCACCCTTTCTGTGAAAAAAAATTTCCTAATACCCAATGTAAACCTCCCCTGGCACAACTTGGAGCCGTTTCCTCTTGTCCTGTCGCTCGTTATCCGGGAGAAGAGACCGACCCCCGCTGCCTACGGCCCCTGTCAGGTGGCTGCGGAGAGCGATCAGGCCCCCCCTGAGCCCCCTCCTCTCCAGGCCAACCCCCCCAGGTCCCTCAGCCGCCCCTCACAAGGCTGGTGCCCCAGCCCCTGCCCCAGCCCCCTGCCCGGCTCTGGACACGCTCCAGCCCCTCCACGTCCCCCTGCAGTGAGGGGCCCAAAGCTGAACACAGGGGTCCAGGGGCGGCCTCACCGGTGCCCAGCGCAGGGGGACGGGCACTGCCCTGGTCCTGCTGGCCACGCTGTGTCTGCTACAAGCCAGGGTGCTGCTGGCCGCCTTGGCCACCTGGGCACACTGCTGGCTCATACTCTGCCAGGAACTAATGTCCACTAGGGTAAAGAAACAGATGTTCTAAGAAACTGCTTTGCAGATTATTTTTTTACATATTGGAATTAGCATAACACTTTGATAGAAAAGCTGAATCCTGCTGCTGATATAAAGTGAAATTGTCTAGCTGCCTCAGGGGAGGAGATTTGTTCTTTGAAATCAAACTAGCAATGGTAGTAGCTACCCATTATTCTAAACATAGTAAAATGATTACACAACTATTTTACTGAGGTTTTCAGTCAGCCACTCATGGTTCTTGAATATCCCACAAAAACTGTTAGCAGATGCAGAGCTGCTAACGCTTGGGATTTACAACACATTAACTAGTCCAGATTAAGTTCTGTGGGGAATATGAATAGAATCTGTACATAAAGAAGACAGAATTTCTAACTCTGTAGGTAAAACTGTCAATTATCTTCTAACTGATTTTGAAAATCTTGAAGCAATGGAATGTAAGGTAGGTGACATGAGCTGCAGATGTCCTATTAGATATGAATTCTGTGAGGTCTCTGTTGGTATCCCCAAGTTCCAGAACCTCTTTAACAAGCTGATTCTCAGTCTCTTTGAAAACAGAGCTGAAATATTGCCAAAAAATAAGCTATTAAATCCAAACTTCTATTTAAATAAACTGGCCTGGTTTTCACAAGCTCCAGTAGAAAAACAATGAAAAATTCCTGGTAACACCAAAAAGCAAGAAAAAAAAGAAAATATTTTATTACAATTCACCATTCATCTTTATAACCTGACATAAATAGGTCTGTAATATTTTTGTTTATTGCTCTTTTTCAGGCATTGAAGCCTCATGTGAAGATCTTTCCTAAGAGAAACAGACACATGAGAAACAATCTCACAGACTGAAGACTGATCACTCTAATCCAGTTACCAAGGAGATGCTCAATGCATATAGTATAGTTAAAGTTACAACTCTCCAGCGTTAAATTCTTCCAAGATTAATTCCAAAGGTAAATTTATTCTTATTTGCCAAGAGTTAGGTGGGTATTTTTCCAGAACAGTTACTGGTGATTAAGGAATTAATGCTGTTGCAAAAATTGAATAGTTATATGAGAAGACTGTTTCACCTTCATCATTTTTCAGATGAATTAATTTTGAGAACTGACTCCTTATACTAAATGCACTTACTAATCACAGGTTTTTATCTCTTATCAGACATGTCTTCAATTTTCTGTATTTAAAAGCATCACTCAGGCTTCAGTCATTTAGCTTTCTCATAATTTTAGATCTTACCAGAAACAAGATTACTGCCCTACCATGAGAGATAACTAATTTATAGTAAAAAAACCCCACCTACTTCCAAGAAATGTTTCTTTTTCTGTTTTGTTTTATCCATATATAAAACAGTAAAAAATAAAAATCTGGCAAAATACTGAAGTCAGGAAAGACCTTAAAATTGTAATCAGTGTTTCTGAATTTATTATCTCACTCAAATGTCTTTATAGCAACTGTCAATTATGGAAATGACGGAGGCTAAAATCTCACATTTTTCCACTCTCGGTAGGTTCTCTGGAGTACAGGATGAAAATGAAGTCGCTTTACAGCCAGAAGTGCTCATATGCATTATTTTGTTCTATTTAAATATCTGCAAATAATTAAAAATGGCAGAAATTCAACCAGAACTGCACCCCATCTTATCAGCCTGGTATCTACCTCGACAATGCTGGAAGCATGATTAAGACAAGTGTGATAAACTGGACTTCATATGTAGCTATTCCATAGAACTCTCAAGGCAGTCTTAGCAAACCTAGAGGGTAAAGGTGCTATTTCTAGAGCCAAATCTTGGCTATCATCTTGTGCATGACTTCAGTGGCCTATTCAGTCTCACTGAATCACAACAGCAATCAGAGTTCTTCATACAAATGCAATGAAATGCAACGACAGGTTGTCATCACTGGCTTTTGACATTTTTTAATATATCATCGACAGCCTTCTCATTTGATATACAAATCGAGAAGATTTGGTAATGACTTTTCACTCACATTAGTAATATTAAATACCATGAACTAAGAATTGGATCATTAGTCACAAAGGTTATCTGTTCTTTTAAGCTATATGAAATGGTCAAATGAAAGGTATTATTTCTATCAATATATACATGTAATACTTTCATACTTATATTCCAAATAGTTATGACAATGTTACTAAAATAAATATTTAGAACACTACCACAAATATCTACTACTAAACTTTGTAGCTGCTGTACTGATAGGATGTATTTACCACTCAGGCCAGAGGACTTCATGAGTATAAACTTTGAGTATCTTTTTTACAAACTTGCAAAATTCAGGGCTGTTCCACTATGCCCAGAGCAAACACATTTTGCAACTGAACTTAACAGTTCCTGACATGTAACCCGCCCTTACCAGCAAAGAGAAGGAGGAATCTCACTGACTGCAATTATCTACAGAACACTGAATTACTTTTTATTCAGTGCACAAAGAATCATGTGGTCATGGATGGAGAAGGAAGAAAACAGGGCTAAAGAGTTCATTTCTGATCAGGGAGTTAGGGCGTTTCTGGGGAGCAGGCCAAGGAAGGATGAACTGGGAAGAGTTAAACATTGCTTCTTTGAATATGCAGTCCTCCTAAAGAAACATACACTCCCAAGCTGAGTGAGACCTAACTGAGTTAGTGAACTGCGTCAAGCAGCTGGGTTCCCAGAGAATGGACGCAGACACCTGCCCTGCCAGTGAGAGGTTGACCATAGCACACCAGGAATGCACGAGACGTGTCAAAGAACGAATTTCACGCACAATGCATAAAATGGAACAGATGTGCATTTTCACATGAATTAAAGTTGACACATCTGTTCTTTCCCAGACAAATTATAAACTACTTAGGAGTAAATTACAAACATTTTGAAAACAGAAACTAAGGAGAGAACAGGATAATATTTGCAATTAAGGAAACCATTCACCCTTTGCATGTAGGCTTTAAAAAACATAATTCCACAGCATAAAAGCATTAATCTTCCTGAAGAGGTAACATTTCATTTTATATCCAAGAGATCTTACAGAATAATTACACAAAGAACCAAATGAAAGTCAGGTATATGCATGGTATCACTCTTTTGGAGCTGGTGAAACTACTTTGAAATACCTTTTACCATATTCAAGATTCTGCCACGCAGGTTTATCAACAAAAGAGACATTTTGCACATATCCACAAAGTCAGTGGACAACAAGTGTTTTAACTGGTCTATAACTCTTCCAGATTGTAATTGAACTGTCTAGTGTAATGAATGAAGCATGGAATAATGTGCATTCGGTTTGCATTTGTTTATTCAGGCTGTCAGCCTGGTTTTGGTTCACTTAATGTTAAAGAACTGTTTACAGGCAGATTTCTCTATTAATGTCCATATAGTTTCTTTCAAGTTTAACTTCCCAATGCTTAGCACTCCTTCAGGCACAAGACTCATTACAGTTCTAGATTAATAATTAAAGTGGGTTTCTTTCTGTCATTGTTCTATCTAAATAAATAACTGGAGTATTTTTAGAATGCCATGCATCAGATTTATCATGGTCTTATATATATGACTGTTTTCTCCTCACAGTAACTTAGTGTCTTCACTAAGTTTAAGAATGACATATCAGCTAACTGCTACTAAAATTTGCTTTGAAAAACAGTCTTACCAAGTTCTTTGATATCTGAGAAAAAAAGGGAGAACTGGGGTCTTTTTCACTCCAAAGCATTCACTTAAAATGTTTTTCCATGCAATAATGTTATTCCACTGTGTGATTTATTTCATATAAATACACAGAAAATTCAACCATAAGTAAATATTTGTAAACAAATATTTTGCAATTAAACATATGCAGACACATGCAGGTTTATTAAAGATATTCCTGGAGTCCCAATTTGTTCTATGTAAACAGAAATTCCACTAAAACTGAAATATATGGCCATTTTATCCTTTGAACATGAACCAAACCTCACCAAAGTCAAGAGGAAGCTTCTGTGGGCTTTCAATCATTCTCCCGAAATTTAATTGAGTTTGTAGAGATTCATTTGGGGCTTACAGGGATAGAAATCTATCACTCCTGCTCGAAAATATGTATGCCCCTAGAGCAATACAAATTTTCTGCACATTCACAGTTCTGGTCTTCCAGACAAATATTATATTGTCTGGCAGTTTTTATGTACAGACATAAAAGAGTGGAGACAGTTTTATAGCATGAGCAACCTCACTGAGAAACCTAAAAATGGACCGGGACTATTCCCCTCATTAAATACTGCTGCAACTGAACATCCAGCAGCTCCATACTTGCAAGCATTCAGTCAAGGGTCCTGCTTTGTACCAATTTAAAAAACATGTATCTAAGGAAAAAAACCTAAAACACCACCGAGTATCCTTTCATTAAAAAACTTGGGTTATTGCTTCATTACTGGCTTTGATAAGCTTTAGCTGATAAAAATGAATGGAAAAAATATTTGTATATGTCTACCTGTCTATGTATCTAGCTGCATTCATATCTATAAATTGCTTCTAGTTTACACTTCAAATCAATGACTGAGATTTCTAAACAGGAGGGCTAGATTCCCAGTCTCCATTATTTCTGATGAAATAAGGCATCTAGATGATTAGGTCATATTCCTGTAGCTAAAGAAAAAAATGCATGCTTTTTCCTGACAGCATAGACTATAAAGTCAATGAGTGAAATGTCTTTCAGTTTCTGAAGAAACTTGCCCTCTGTGGACTCCTATATCACCCACCAGTTCTGTCAATTAGAGCAATATCCAGGAATGCTTGAAGTTTTATCAAACTGTATGTGAGGTTCAGGTTATTCATAGTCTTCTGCAAATATATGGTGAAGGGAGAGCAGTTTCTAACAGTGTTTCACCTTCACCTCTTACTTTCCCAAAGCAGAGCTCCAGAATTTCATGGACATTCATGGACAGGTGTAAAGGAAAGAAATTAATCCCTGACACAAATGTGTCATTCGATCAAAATTCTACAAGAAAGATCTTCCAGAGTTAATGGGCTGATTCCTAGACGGCCAAGTAAATCTGTAGTAAACATGATTGCTTACACATGGAGCAGTCAGTTTAACATGGAAGAGGCTGGGTGCTGACTCCACAGACAATTGCAATGTACATATCTCCCAGGAAAGGTCAGGGTGCATCCTAAAATGATCCAACAAAAAGATATGAGACAACAGCCCCTTTACCCTGGGACAGAAAAGATCTTACATTTGGTAAGTCCCTTCGGTCAGAAGAAGACGGCAGAATACATGACTGTCTTAGACCATGCACAGAGTTTCATCCTTTATAGGAAGAGTGCCTGTGGTTCATGATGGCTGAGGAGCACAACTTGCAACTTGCCAGCTCCAGGGAAAGCACAGAAGGAAAATAAAATAAAAAAGAAGACCAGGAAGAAGTGCCCCCTAAAACAAACATCAGTAAGTATAAAACTTTCTTAAAAGAAGAAAGACAAGGACAAAAGCTGTAGAAGAATATGCCACTGCCTGTGTAAGGCACAGAGGAAAGATTTTAAATTATCCCAAAGACTGAAAGGAGCTGGAGGCTTTGGAGCTACATCTTAACATTTTATTCCATGCATACTTGGCAGGAAGGAAGTAAAATACAAATATGTGCCTGTAGGCACTACAAAGGCTAGAAATTGATATGAATGCTTGTATGCATATGCTACTAACAAGGTAAATGCAAACATGTAGTATCACTTCAAGAAAAATATCTTCATACTTGATGAGGATGTTGAGAAAATAACTGGGCTGGAAAATATTCATCTACTTTTAAAATACCTGCGATTGACAGCTCATGCTCAAACCTGGATGAAAATTTCCAATAATGTTTCATGCTAATGATTTGGTATATGACACTATTACCACTGAATACCTGGAAGCAGCAGGACTACCAACTCCGCTTGGTGCTAAATACATTATACTGCTAAAGATGACACCTCTGTAGTACAGTGACCCCAATTTTGGTTTTGCAAGAACAGAAATACTACTTAATACAATTAGCAAAAGGAAGTATAAAATGAAGGAAGGCAATAAGCCCTGCGGAACCCGAATGTGGCAGGGAGAATGGGCTCAAACTTCTGCAACTGGAGTTGTTAAAAAGTTACAGACCAACAGGTATATTACTTTACTCTCAACTGTATACATAGTGCCCTTGCTCCTACAATTGGACTCTGATAAAAATAATTAAGCAGTGACTTCTTCTGTGCCTACAGGTGCTAACACATTTTGTCCCTGCCACATACTCCCCCCACTTAGTATTCTTAGTGACGTGGCCTGGATAGCAATAGCTGGCAAGGTAGGAGCGTGGGTGTAAACAGTTACAGAAGAAGCACGAATATTTGTAACAGTGGGCAGAGGCAGAGATACATGTGAAAAAGCTGTAGTCAAAACTTGTATCTGTGTCAGAAGTCATCACACCTGCACTGCACCCTCCATGTAGGTCTGACAGATGCCAATCATTCCCATTGGATGCTGTCAGCAGCCAGCATTCAGATAATGGACAGACAATACAGGGTGCAATTGGTAGAGATCCGCACCTCAAGTGTTCATATGTGCACCTGCAGCATACTCCTTCACCAGCCTGTGTGTTAGGGAATTGTAGGAAGTGACACAAGTTCATATGAAGCTGGAGTACCCACACCTCCAACAGAATGTCTGTGTAAAGAGGGGACCTGCACTCCAGTGGGTCCAGGTTCACACCACGGTGAATGTTGCAGGGATTAAAATTTTCCAGGGTTCAATGTAGAAGGATGCTTAGAAAATTGTACCTGTTTTTTCATATTTTTAAGTATCTAGTATTGTGGTTTATCTCCTTCACAACTGATCCTGATCCTAAAGATACAGTTCATAAATTGTTTGTTAATTACGTACTGCTAATAAATCAGTAAACCGCTTCAGTCCTTATTTAAAACCTGTGAATCAAGCAGATTCTCACTTAAAAGTTTAAGTGCTACTGCTTTCATTCTGACTTCATAGTATTTCTGATGTAAATAAGTGCAAAGTGCAGAACAGAGACCCAGGCCAAAAGTTTTGGAGCAGCAGCAGAACCTTATTCCAGACTTGCTGGTATCTTACTATGGGTTCTGAATTGCAAAGAACATGAGGTTTTAAAGAACAGTTTTCATTCCAGACAGCTGGGGAAAGCAACTAAGTTTTTACAACTTGGTAAGTTCAGTAAAGCAAAAAGCTGGAAAAAACCTGCTACTGTTAACATATGATGATACCTGAATCTGACGTATCATCTTTAGTTATAAATGGCAAACAACTTTACAGAGCTAGTTGATTTCACAATTTTCTTTTAAGCATGGAACACTACATAAATTTGGGATTGCTTCAGTCTCCTATGAAACATACTAATGCAACATCTAAAGGAAAATTTGTCATTATACCTTGTTCTTTGCTCCAAAAACAAGGCCAGAAGACACATGAATTCAGGAAATCAAATCAACTGACTTATCATGTCAGTCATTCTGTTCATTGTTACAGAACTGGAATAAACATGTTGCATTAGTTCTTCCCTTGATGCTTATATCTGCAGCAGCACACAATTGGTGTTTTTATTAGGTAAGTAAGTTTTCTAAGAGCTAGTGAAACTGTCAGAATGCAAGAAGTATGCTGAATTGCTGCTGTCAGTTCCAAGGTTCAGTAGAGCTCTAATCAGTTATTAATTAATTATATATTGGAATAATAGTAAGTGCACTACATTTTAGACATTTACGGAACTCGTCATCTCCTCCTTCTGTGGACACATAGATATAATTTTAATTGATAATTCAAACTCTGCTACTAATTGATGGAACCTACTGAAAACTTTTGCGATTAACTTCTTATGCAAGCCACAGTAACTGAGCTGTGCTGAGCTGTTCATTCAGACCTAGATGAAAATTACAAACAAAATGCATACTTGGGAAAAACATTATAAAAAAAACTTACGCTTGGGCAAAAAAAAATTAGAGCCCCTAGCAGAAATTTTGTTGGTGACTGAATTAAAAGGAGCACAGTATTCAATCTGTGGCTAATGCATTACTTGGTACAACTCCACAAAGCAGTTGAGCACAGTAGAAAGGTTTCTTGGAATAATGTATATGTACGTAACAGTTACTTATCGTGAAAGACAGTGGGCATAAACAGAACAATTAGGAGTAGAAATACATTCAATTAAATAAGACTGAGTAAATGTTTGTAAAACATTTGCATCATGACTAACTTAAATATGTGTCTTCATACAAAGCTATTTAAAACAGTGGGAAGATTCCTCTCAACTTCCATGAGCTCTGATTCAAGATTGTTTTCTACAACCTTGCTGCTATGAAACACACAAAAAAGGGCAACCATAAACCACAAATCTTTTTACTCATTACCATAACACAAAACAGTGATTTTCTGTTGCACCAACCTTTGTTTTATTCCATCTGTTCCATTATACCTGCAAATATGGAGCCAGCACAGGGAGAAAGGCTTGCTCAGTCACAAAAATAGCAAGAGAAAAAGAAGAAACATGAAAGAATTGTGTAAGAATAAAAGTTGTCAGCATACAGCTTTGATCCAAAATAGTCCTGGACAGCAAGGGAATCTACAGAAGACCTGACAGCACCTGATGATAGTGATACCTTCAGCAAGGGAAAAACTGACAAAACTCAGAGCCTGTTGATGCTTGTACCCTTTGTACTGTCAATCACTACCATTAATGTTACATCATGCCCCGCTTTTACACAACTACATTCAAAAACAAACATGTCATGTAGTTGCTTTGTTTGTTCGTTAGGTTTTTGGGTTAAATAACAAAGATATCACTTTAGAGTAATAAAATCAAATATACTATTTTCTACCCGAAGTGACATTGAAAGTGCCATAATAGAAAAAATTATTCTTCTTATCACAGTATATTATGTACAAAGCAAAAAACCACATCATTTTGAACTGGTTTTGGAGATGACCAGTTGTAACACACAGAACTGGTCTGCTACAAGTACATGCTACCAGTTACACACAACATTGGCAAGGAGTATATCTTTGCTTGTTCATGCTCTTCCCTTATAACTCTTACATTGATTTCTAGTGATGTGTCTAAAGCTATTTTCATAAGATATGCTGTGGAATCATTAGGACAGAACAATATAATCAGACGAACTGGAGTGACAAATTGCTGGAATTGCTGTGAAAACCATTGTGAAATGTCTTTCCTTTCACTTGTCATTGCAGGAGTCTGTAGGAATCAACAGGAGTAGACTTTTCCCAAAAAATTTTAGTATGGAGTGCCAGACAGAAGGAGAAAGACAGGTACTATGTATCCTTGCATAATTCAGCAAAAGGGTATTTGTTATAAAGAATAAGGTGGAAAAAGAATTAGTTAGAAGGCTGTGAATCCCATCCCAACCTTGAGTAGAAGCATGAGCAGGCTGGAGTTTCTATGACAAAACTGAATAGAAAAAGGGACTGGCTTTGTACATCACACGATCCACTTTTTATTTTTCTGAGTGTTAAGAAATCCCCACCTGTTCTGTCAAAGACAATAATATATTACCTAGAATTGGGGAAAGGAACTGAAAAAAAGCACAACTTGGGAGAAGAAATACTGTTCCATTATCAGGACTGTTCTTTGACATTCCCACAGAAGGAAGCTCATAGAGTAGATTCATAAGATGCCTTCAGAGTGGCAGGTAGGTCCTTTATCAAATAAATATGGAGGTTGTATATTTTGGACACACTTTCCCCTGTTTCTTTTTAGGAGAGTACTGGTCCTTTTGACTCCATTCTTAGAATACTTATGTCAGAGGCACCTGACATTTTCTCAAGGTGAAGCAACTCAGTTTTCCCTCTTGCTCCTGTCCCAGGGGAATAAATGAGGTTAGCGTTGCACTGGAAATGAGATTCAGAGTTTGCAGAATATTTCCTCAGTTTAGCAGGCAATACAGAAAATTATTAACCAGGACAGATGAGACATGACTCCTTTTGCTGCTGATTTATCTTCTTACTCTCTCATGGCAGACAATTATTTTTACAAATACATTTCTGAGTTGCAATTTGTTGGCCTGATCCTACAGACATTTCAGATGTCATCTGACAAAGTTAGCGAGACTATCCACAGGGATAAGAAGCTGCCCTTAACAATTCATCTGCAAGTCTTGGATCTGTATTTGGAAACAGCTGGAACAACAGAAACAAATGTATAGATAAAGGTTTGCTTAATTTGCTGCCTATCTCTCAACAACGGCATGGCAAATCATGCCAAGCAATCTCAAATTCTACTGATACAGAGGGGAACTCCAACTGAAAATCTGTGAGTGC
Source organism: Falco rusticolus (assembly GCF_015220075.1). Lineage (NCBI taxonomy): Eukaryota > Metazoa > Chordata > Aves > Falconiformes > Falconidae > Falco > Falco rusticolus. The sequence continues at coordinate 5,675,550 of NC_051192.1, read as the reverse complement.
TTGGTTGAAAATTAGGGAGGGTGTTGGAAAAGAATAATCCATGGGTAAAAATCTGCAAAATCTAGTTTTCAAATAACATGCCCAAAGCTACTGAAAATCACAAGCTGACTATCAAAGGATGTCTGATTAAACTTGCATAACAGGCATTTGCAAATCATCAATTTTTTTGTCTCTTTCACACTGCAGGCTGACTAGCTGAGCAGCAGAGATGGACAATTACTGCTTGCATGCCTTCCTTACCAAGCTTAATTCTTTATTCCCTGATTAGAAAAAAATAATCATACTGAAGTATTCAGCCATTGTCATTAATTTTGCTTCCTGATTGCAAGATATGTTGCTGAAGAAAAATTTTGATCACCCATGTCAAGGTCACCCGATCAATCAGGTCAAGAAATAAATAAGTAGGGCTTGGAATTATGTGAATTTTCACATGAAAAGTGCGCCTTCAACCATATCTTGTTTAACATTACAGTTTGTAATAGAATTATTATTATTAATTATTATTATTATCATTATTGAAGTACAAGAATATTATTAGCATTATTGAAGCACAGTGTTTCTAATGAAACTTTTTATTCTTTCAGAGGATGAGTTTTCTCAATAATAAATTAAATGTACCTGACAGATGTGTGTAGTAATTATAACAGATTTCTTTAAACCAGACAACCACCATCAACAACAGAGGCTTCACCTGACTGAGCAAGCAGTCTGCAAGCATGGAGAATGAATCGTAACAAACAGAAAAAAAATAATGGTGGACAGTAATGCTGGAATATTGGTTCCCTCAGCATGGCCACTTAGATGACATTAATGCTCTTAGCAAAAAAACATACAATGTTTATTAGAGATATCTGTTTATAATGCCTGGAACAGATCCACCCTTCAGATCTTACAACAAATTTAGAATCTATTCACATCAGAATGTAAGAGAAGAGATAAAGTAAAGGTAAACAAAAACTATAGTACAGAAAGAGGTCAGTATTGGAGAAGGAAGTTCGCTGTTAAGGTAGCAATGTTAAAGGGACAATAAAATAAAACTTCATAATGTATCACCTGGCAAAATGAGGTGACAGCAACATATATATTCCAAAGACAGCAAGATTTACAGATACAGTCAGCAAAGAAGAATAAAGGGAAAGGTCAGAATAAAATAAGATTCTAAGTCAGGCTATCTACAAGAGTGACTCGTTGCAGATTCTACTGTTTTTAAAATTAGGATTGAAACATCTAGTACCCAGCTGGCAGCATCACATTGACTTCTGCTGCAGGGGGCCACAGGGCATGGCAGTGACCCACAGCAGCTTCTGTGCAACTGGCTGGAGCCACAGCTGTGGGAGTGTGCAGCAGGAGGAGAGTCTCCACAAAATCACCAAGCTTACAGTCTGGGTGGTATGAGCCACAAATATGAGATCACTTGGTTTCACTATCACAGCACCTTGCTGATGTACCCAGGAAAGAAAAATTCCATGAGCACCCTTTCAGTTTTTCCCAGAAGAGCAGGACATCCTTGTCTTAAGTCCTTCCCATATCAAATCAGTAGATTCAAATGGACCAGAGTGGAAAAAAATCAGCTTCATCTCTTTACACAGGCACATTCAGATGCCTTTCCACACAGTTGTCCTTGAGCTCTTACACCTGGAAAAGCTATGTTTGGTGTAAGTCACCCTCAGGTTTCACCAGAGAGATCACAACCAAGACAGATTCTCTTACAGGTAATAAAAGAGATCATTGCACCATGCTACCCAATAGTTCTTTGTCCAGCAGGTTGCTATCTGCACTACCAACTGCATCCATTAGATTTGTTAGTACCATAATATGAGCTGCTGGCAGTCAGAGAGTGGGTTGAAATACCACGCTCTCCATCCGGCTACTGAGAAGGGAAGTAAGCTATTACACAGCATAAAGACTCTATCTGCCACAGACAAACATTCTCTAAGAATAAAACTTCAAGAAGAAATCTAAAAGCAACACAGGGAAAGCTGATTAAAAAACAGCAAAGAAGAAATTAGTTCAGGAGCAAAAGCAGGGAAGAGATAAAAGAACAATTAGTGAAATGGGTACCAGATTCTACAAGGAAGCAAGTTTGGAAAACAGAAATGACTGTGGCTAGGTCCCTCTGTCATCCACAGTGTTCCCCAATTTTCTCTGCCATTGCTTCATGCCCTCCCAAGACCTAGTTTACAGTATTTCCAGCTGGAGATGCACAATAAGAAATATAAATGCTGTTCACACATGTGAGAAATTACTCTAATACTGCCCAGGTCATGATAAAAGAAGGGACCAGCACGCCTATGAATATGATTCTGAGGAAATAAGGTTTCCATGTGCCGTACGCCTCAAACTCTGGACTATGCTTCATGCAGTAGTGATTAAAAAAATACATATTTTTCAGAATCTGTACAATACATATTTTTCTGGAATTGTTCAGGTAACAGCAGAAAAAAGCCCACTGTTCTCAGCACTGGGCTGGCTTTGCAAAAAGTGCCTCCTCAGGGCTTGAAGAGCAAGTTCACTGAAGCTAAACACAGTTCCACAGCTGGAAGAAGAGAAGCCTGTCTTCCTGCTCTCCTCTGTGTACATGGTTATTTGTAGGCATATTCATTTAATGAATAAACAAAACATTGCTGAAGGAAACCTAGAGAGGGACAGGGAGAAGAAAGGAGGGGGACAGAGAGAATAGCATTTTCACAGAGATATGCTAGATCATAATCATATTTTTAGCTTTGTATTCCTAACATTCATGTGGGATATCTACAATATTGTTTTGACTTCTTCAACTGTCTGATTCAGAAAGCTATGAGATGGAATGTGCCTGAAATAGAGGTGAAACTTTAATGTGAGTTTTCTCCCTCTCTCTCACTCACCACACACACGCAACTAAAATCCACACTAAATATTTTACATAATTACTTATTGCAGGGCAAAATGCGTATTACCAGATGTACATATAACAGACTTGTTTTTGAATAAATGACTATTCAGCGCAGTTTCTATTCCAACACAAACAAAAAAAAAGCCATTGAAAACTTGAATATTGTTTTATACAATAAAGCCAGCATCTTCTAATCTCAAGAAAGAAAGAAAATCATCAAAAAGGAGTAAAAATCATGACAGAGATAAAAGGGAAAATTTGTGTGAGCTATGTTTATATCAGAACCAGATTTATACTACGATGTTTTTAAGAACAGCTAAATAAAGCAAGGCAATCTCAAAAAATGCCAGTAGAACAGAAACAATCAAAATACAATGAGGTGGTTTGTTATATACCAAACAGTGGAATCTATTTGCCAACAACAAAGCCCTGTAGCTATCAATTACCTGCCAAAACTACAAGATGAATTCACTGAAGTACCAAAAAAAACCCCAAACCCTGTGTCTTTCGAAGGTTTTGAGCCTTGCCTCTCTCACCTTCTAGAGGGACCAAACTATTATCCAGACCCAGAGCACTCTCATCTGATTTTGGATTTTGAGTATGTAACACAATGGGCCCCACAACACTCTCTGAACGTTTCTAATGGAAGTCCCAGTCTAGTTCGGCAAAAGAATCCAGCATTTGGAACCCATCTATAGTCACTATTGTGAATTACCGTACCAGAAAGCAATTCAGTCTGTGATAATACACAATATAATAAATGAGTTATTACCATTGTTGTGGGGTGATAAACCACTTTAATGAAGTATTTTTAAGGCGAAAAGATAAACACGCTAATCAAAATAACTAAAAAATGTTGAAAGATTCAAATATATTGTTTGATATAATTTGTGGTACCACAATAAAAAGGATGGCATATATTAGATATCCCAGAATAAAGCATTAATGCAAGACTGAGGGGATTGAAAGAGAAAAGTTTAATAAAATGCAACTATTGTATTCTGTATTGATGGACAACACAAGGAAATAGGAAAAGAAATCACTAGCTTATTAGGAAAAATCACTAGCTTACTCCAAATATTAAAGGTTTTGTCATCCATTTCATATGAAACCTTGAGTCCTGTGGAAGTCACACGTGATGTTATGACCAATTTTTGTTAAAGCTGTATATCTCAGCAACTTTAAAATGAGTGCAATGCAAACGCTGACCAAACTGATTCTGAGCACTGAACTTTCCCACTTGTTCTACTGGAAACAGGGAAGCCGCTTCCCTTTTCACAGTACTTCATCCAATCTAAACAGAATGAGAAGAATGACAGTATATCAAAAAGAAAATGCAATGTTTAAAGTCCAGTAGTTAGCGATAAGTTGAACCTAGAATTGCAGAGTTCTGACATATTGCTCTTTCACAGTTGCATTCTCTGCTGTTTAGAAAGGTGTGAGATCCAGCTGAAGCTTTCCTTGTGGTAGGAAAATTCATTAATCTCTCCCCACATACAGGCTTTGTTATAAAGCCCAGGTTAACAATCTTCCTACCTGGAATACACTTACTGGCTTCCACTATCCAGATGCCTAATTCTAATAAAATGCTAACAAAATATAGTCTCATATACCTACCACTGTTAGATTTGGTATTAATTATCCAGTAATTCAAGAAGATTTAAGATGAGGACTACAAGACTGACAAATGGAAAGTATGATACTTATATCTTGTTACTTGGTGAAACCACTTTCAAAAAAGAACCCCCTCAAAAGCAGATTTTTTTAAAAAAGATCTTCCTATGTAAGCATAGCTAAGAAAGATATGTATTTAATGATTTTCTATGAATGTGTTCTGATGTTAAAGCAGTACAACTTTCTCTGCTCCTGATAATCAGAGTGTTTCTATTTGTTTAATCTATTTTTGCCCTTCATATATCCAGGTGCCACAGGTCAGTCTATCCACACTAAGACAGAATCATATCTGTTGCAGGGTTTTCATATAAAGCAATATTGGGGGATTAGCTTTATATTTCCTATTTAGAAAGAAAGTCAATAGGTCTGTTTTTCCAGATCTATTTTAGCAAGGTCTATTACAGCAGCAACAGAAACATTCAAGTAATATAAATTGTTGAGATGGGATGAAAAACTCAAATTGCAGACTACAAAACTCCCTCTTCATCTTCTAATGGCATGGCAGTGCCATTACTTTGTTTCTGTAATAATGAAAATTAGTGAATAATATCTTGAAAATTGTCTGTGAAATTCTCATTGGGATAAAGCAGATTTGTGCACCTGACATTCATTGGGCTGACCAGTGCAGGCAGTTTAGAGGCTGTGAATACTACACCACACAGCTGGACCAAATTACTATTAAGTGTCTTCTGGCAGCAGAATAATGTGCTCTGAGGTCTTTGTGTAAGCCGCTTCCTTTTTCTAGTGAGTAATGCCTTCAAAAAGTGGATTTCCCTCTTTTTTTGTTGTTTGTAGAATGGTACGTTTTATCCATCCATGGAAAGTGTAAAATAATTTTTAGAAATTTCCCACATAGGCTGTGTAGTGCTGTGTGCTACATACAGACTTAAGTTTTCTTAAATACTTCCTGTGACCCTTCGGAATTAGTTTACAGACCTCCACAATTCCATAAAAAGATACTTATCTGAAACATTGTTGACACTTTCAAATAATGTATGAGACAAAAGGGTTAACTACTGAGCCCAAACTGCTATATAAGAAACCTGAGGCAGGACAGAAGCAGGGTGCCCTAAGGAGAAGAGGAATAAACAATTACTTATGTTTGGCAAGTGAAGAGGAACATCTGAACCTTACGTTGTGTGTTAACAACCAGACTGCACAGTCAGCACAACGCTGGATAACTAAGAACACTTCAAAGGAACTGAACGTGAGCGGACTAAAGTGTGTCTGTGTACTATTGGACAATTATGCTTAGCATTTTATTTCAAGCTGTATATAAATTCCTAGAAAATTCCTGTGGATACCTTCCTCCCCTTTTGGTGGTGGCAGGGGACATCTCATGAGCATGAAATAAACCTTTTGTAATTCTGCCCTTGTGTCCCTTTCCTCCTTGTCAACAAAAGTTCCAAATCGCTTTTGAAAAAATATATCAAACAATTGTTTTAAAAGCTTATATTCTGTAACTTCTCTTCAGGCTGCAGTGACTATCATAGCTCCAAGTGTAAGCAGTAATCCCCATTTGCAAGTAGATGGCACATTAACACAGCATATTTATAAAGAAGATATACTTGAAATGTATGTCTCAGTCACACAATAAGAAGTCTGAGATCATTCTTTACTGCTAATTAACTATAGCTCAGTTTTATATCAGCTATAGTTTATAGTTCAATGATAAGATACAGTTTAATAGTGCTAGCTGTTACTAGTAGAGTAGCTAGGCTTAGTATTTGAACACTGAGCTGAAAGCAAATTGATCCCGCCTCCTTTTACACTGTAAAATAAAATCAGGATTAACTTCATTAAAAACAGAGCATTCAGGAATGCATAATCAAATAATTTACTCCCTATCACATTGTTTAACTCATACAAAAGCTAGATCATCTCAAAATACTGCCACTGTATCTTAGTAACATCCATTGCATTTCAGTTACACAAACCTAAAACATTGGGGTTTTTTTCCTAACTAGATTCCAATCAATGTGTGCAAGAATAATTGGAAAGGTTGTTATATCGACTATTTGAAAGACAGAGAAGCAACTGGGAGGAGAAAATACATTAAAATTATCAAGAACCAGTCTTATGTATAGAATAAAATCATAGAATCATAAAATCATTTAGGTTGGAAAAGACCATTAAGATCACCAAGTCCAACCATTAACCTAACACTGCCGAGTCCACTATATATTATATAAGCAGAATCACCATAAACGTCAAAAATGCCAGTACATTTGCTAGTCAAGGAAAACAGTGCAATAGTGAATGTTTCCACCTTTATAGATGCTTCCCTACAGTTTTCCTGAGTGGAAATATCGTTCAGTATATCTTTTTACTTAAACGGATTCTTGTAGATTTAGTTTTCTCTAACATTCTGTTAGCTAATCACGTAAAGACAAAAGTCTCTCCATCATAAAGATTATAATCACCTCACAACTTTTCTCTCCACCCCTCCTAACAAAGGTTTTTATAACCCACCCAAAGTAAGCAGGATTAGTCTGTCAGGTGACAGCCATAATGAACACAGTTCCCATGGCCTATGGGACTAGAATAACCTATTTCAACTTTTCCCTTTAATAAGAGCAGATTAATATTACTTAAAGTGTAGGAAATAATTTCTTTGTTGGGCACCAATTGGACCATTAAAAAACCTTCACTGTACACAATATTTTTGGATAACTCCAAGATGGTGTGCATTAAAAATGAAAATATCTGTGCCCCAACCACACAGAGTATCATTAGATAAGTAACCTCTCAGGTTTTTACTGTATTTCAAACATTCTTCTGGTTCTAGGATATACTATACTAAAGTAAATTCCAGATCTAAAATTAAATACGTACACTTCTATGAACCCATGAAAACACTGTACAATCAATATACCGGCAACATCTAATTAAAACAGAAAGTATTAAGACATTTCCCTAACTTGATGTGGAACACTTCACGGTCACTGTACAAAAGGCAATCCCATTATTCAGTTCATAGTTTCCTGCATTCCACATAATTTGTTTCCACATTATACTTTTTATGACCTAGTCGTTCAATATTTAATTACATTCTTCATGTAGACGTGACATTATGACACCATAACCTTTTTTTTTGATGGTTTTCAAAATTATTAATTAGGAATGGGTGTTGCAAGATATTTCATAACCTCAGCCATCTCTGAAGTTAATGGAGAGTCTATCATCTTGCAGAAAAGAGCCCAAGGCAGTGATTTCTTTGCTAAACAAAGTAGTCAAAAAGACAATGAAGAGCAGAGTAGAAGAAACAGACAATGACCCTACCTGAAAGAGAATACCTTCATTTTATTATTCCTAGTCAGCCACTGGACTTTGAAGAGTTCATATTTGGCTAACATGAAAGACCAATCAAGCTGGTAAGCATAAATAAAAATATACATATACATATGTTAAGTAGTATAAACTGGGTATACGTTTGTATGTGTGCTTTCTTCTGCCTTATTATTTACTTTTGGGGTTATATACATTCCAAGATCAACAAGGATATTATTATTATTATTGTTGTTGTTATCATCATCATCATCATCATCTTGTTGCTGTTGTTGTCCACTATTAGAATCATTCTCCCTAGCTGAAATGTACATTTATGTCCCACTTAATCTCTTTCGCTTCTAGCTATTTGCTCTGACATGGCTTTGGGCCACCGCCTTTGCAACTGTTATTTTATTTCTGCACAAGTTCTTGCCCAGCATAACTTAGACAAATTTCAGTCTTTCTTTTGAGAAACTAAGCAGACAAAGCTCCAAATTCCCCATTTTAAAACACTTTCTCTGATCCTAAGAACATGTTAGATTTATTTCTGTATTCACTAGTTTTTTTAAAAAAAAATCTACATTACAATTTGGAAACAAAGACCAGATTAAGTATTCTATCACCAAAGCCATATATAGAAGTAAGATCACTTCCCTTTTGTTTTCTCTGCTTCTGTGTTCTATTAGGTCTTTTTGCCACTAGAGCACATGGGAGAGCTCAGAGTTGGGCATTTCTTTTGAGTTCATAGATCCTTTCAGCCACAGTTTCCATGTGCTTCATGCTTAGACAGATACCCTAGCACTTCATACTACAAAACCAACTCTCTGAGTGGGATCTGGTTGAAAAGCTCCAGACTGTTGTCTGTAACAAGAAATAGAGCGTAACCGAAGAAGTCATACAGATAATTGCCTCTCCTCTCTGTCATCACCAAAAAGCTTTCCACCCCTTCCATTATCCTGTCATTACTGTTCTCTTGTGCCTTCTTTGCTTTTATTAAAGATAGCTCCACTCAAAAGGAGTGGATACAACAGGATGTTGACAAAGGGATGCATAGCTTTTCTCTTGCACCATGTGATGAAGACCGTATGTAGTTCCAGATAGTGCTAACAGCAAAGATCGCTGGGCTATAGCTTTCTAAGTCCTGCTGCCCACTCCAATAAACACATACCTTATTTAACATGCAGTACACAGCAAATAGTTTATTTCTTATAAAAATAAGCAACTGGGGAAACTTTAGCAAGAGGTAGATTCAGGGAGTCATCTACAATCACACATGATGCTTGATCAAAGATTAAACACAACACTGCTGAATACCCATGATCAATTAGTTACACTATGTAATCCTAACACTTTGCACCATAAACAGCATTTGTGGGTTTTTGTGAGACAGAACGAACACCACATAAATAATATGTCATGATCCTCACCCTAGCCATTTGTACAGAATTACTGAGAATGTAAAGACCTCATCTTTCTCTTTTGCCAGAATGGTTTTCTTTTAACCTAACTCACTTTTAGGAACGTGTATGTATTCTAGAATGGGGTAGTTCAGCCGTTTCCCTTGGGCTTTTGTTTTATGGCCTAAAAGTTCAAGATACAAATAAGCATCACAATGTAGTTATTCTGCCTATGACAGAAGGTAGCATTGTAAGGCAGAAATTTGATATTTCCACTTGAAAATTTAACTTTAAAATGCTTCCAGTAAATCAGGTTTATTGTCAACAGCACTTATTAAAAATGCTGTTCTGCCTGCTTCTACCTTACTCTGTAGAACAGAGAACTGCAACTCCTTCATACATCAATTTAGTCTGTCTCTGAAAGGATGACACTGATGTTTAACACCTTTGGGGTTTTTAGATCTGTTATTGAAAACACATCTGTAAGAACCTGAAGCATTGCTACATCCTACTGGGATTCTGGCTATCGCACTATGAAACTCCATCTATCATTTCAGAAATCACTCTGGCTTGGATGAAAAGATTCCTGGTTTCAAAAGTGGCATTAAAAAAACAGCCAAAGCTGAAAACAAGATTTATCAAGTTTATATCCAGGGTTTGCTGAAGTACTTCAGAATCTACTTATTTTTAGAGAATGTTTGAATGATGTGCGTAAGTGCCTAATGGATCGGGACCATTGTCAATATATTTTCCCAAGGATAAGGGAAAAGAGACAAAGAAATTTTTTACATGCATCTTGTGATTTCTGCTTTTTTTTTTGTATTGACAGAGTAAGGGCATCATAACTGCTCCTTACTACTTGGTTGAAGTATGTGTTTGTTTGCCCTTTGTCATCTCTTCCAATGTCTAATGTTAAATAGGTTCTGTTTCCATCATTGAGCAAAATCTCCTGAGTTCATTTGAAATAGCAGATGTCACAGCCCCTTCATTTAGGAGATAATGAGCATTTGGGGCAGGGGAGTTGGACAAGGTCAGTTCTAGTAGAGTTGGGAACAGAGCCCAGATTCTCATCATGACAGACAATTGTTTTATTCTATCATGCTTTCCCAACTAGCTCCCAGTTGATATCCCAGAATATCTCAGAATACAGTGTTTGTGATGGATAAAATGGAGCTATTCCAATGACTTTACTTCAAAAAGACAATTAAAATAAGGAACAAAGAAATGCACACAGCGGTCCAGATCCTGATAGTACTGGGTGGTTAACACATAATCAAAAGCAAGAGAAGTACCAAAATACCCCTAAATGTATGGTTTAAGAGAGATTCAGATAAAACATTTTAACAGTCTTGTTTTATAGCCTATATCATTTTCTTTACCAGAAAAAAAGAAACAGAATCCAAAAATCTTGGTTTAGGTTAGAAAGAATATATGCAACCCAGGAGTCCAAATACTGTGGCTACCTCTAGTGATTTGTAAGCAGCCAGAACTGGAGCATTTTACTTCATAGAATGACTGTACAAAACAGACGTTTGAGCTGAAATTCTGAAAACCCCAAATAAAGATTTTATAACTGGGCTTATAGACTTGCCATTTAGGAAAACTACATTTTCTAAAAGACAAACCAAGTTTAAAAACAATCACACCAAACAATATAAAATTAAGCAAAATTCCAGAAAGAAAAATACTGCACTGGAGGCTGCCACCACAAATACAGTTGGAAATAGTTAACATACGCAGGGTCCCCTTGTTAGGGATAAATAAATATACCTGTATTGAAAAACTCATTAGTCAGCAATGACAGTAAAGGAGAAAAAGTTGGCTGTGATAGTCAACCACAGCATGAACTGAGCCAGAGAGAAGATGCACAGCTTAATGTGAACATGTGCTATCTCTGGCAAGGTCTTTCCAATAAAGATCTAAGGAATTAATGGTATATAGTATAAGGTGCAGGTTTAGAGCATATCTGTGTATAATTCTGGTTACCCTTATTCAAAGCAGATAAAATCTAAATAAAAGCGGTACAGAGGAAACCCATTACTTTTAATCAAAAGATCTGGAATTTTATACTGTAAGTACAGACAGAAGGAGCTTGGGAATTTGGTTAGCTGTGGTAGTGTCTGTGTATACTCAGAGATCAAACATCAATAAACGTTTAGGATAAAGTGTGCAAGAAAAAATCCAGGTGGGCATTAGTTAACACCTAAACCAGAAATCAGTAAGGTGCCAGCCATCAGGGAGGAGAGGTTTAGAGCAGAACACATCTGCTGGCCAGGATCCTCTACAGAAACAGGAAAGTAACAGGGAAAGGGAAGGCATAACTGACTAATTTGAAGATGGAAGCAAATCATTTTATGAAACAGATTTCATAATGAGATAATCTAATGTAGAAGCATGCATTGATCACTTAAGATTCTGTCCAGTCTTACATCTTAAGACAGGATGCTCTTGTGACTAATGCACTAGCCAGAAAGCTATGCTTTACCTGGAGCTTTCTGTATTGCTCAACTCAGAACGCAACCTTATTTTCAAAACTTCCAAATGACTATAGATCTATAAACAAGAGCAGGATGTGTTCTAAAGTTTCTCAAGCACAGACAAAAATTAGCAATTTTCTCTCTCTGCTTTAAGTCCTGTTGTGGTTTAAACTCAACCAACAACTAAGTACCACAAAGCTGCTCGTTCACTGCCCTCCCCTCGTCCCCCTGCCAGTGTGACGGGGAGGAGAATTAGGAAAAAGGTAAATAAAACTCATGGGTTGAGATAAGAAGAATTTAATAACTGACATAAAACGAAATATAATAACAAAAATAACAATCATAAAAACAACTGTAATGGAAAGGAGAGAGAGAGAGGAATAAAACTCAAAGGAAAAAAAAACAAAAACAAAACAAAACAAGAAAACCCTGCAAATGATGCACAAATACAGTTGCTCACCACCCGCTGTCCAATGCCCAGCCAGTCCCTGAGCAGCAATTGGTGGCCCTCAGCCAGCTCCCCCCAGTTTATATACTGAGCATGAGCATTCTATGGTATGGAATAACCCTTTGGCTAGTTGGGGTCAGCTGTCCCGGCTGTGTCCCCTCCCAGCTTCTTGTGCACCCCCAGCTTTCTCCCTGGCAGGGCTTAAGAAACTGAAAAGTCCTTGACTTAGAGTAAGCACTACTTAGCAACAACTAAAACCTTCACGTGTTATCAACATTATTCTCATACCAAATCCAAAACACAGCATTGCACCAGCTACTGAGAAGAAAATTAACCCTATCCCAGCCAAAACCAGGATGGTCCTTATCTGTACTGCAGAAGCAGTAACTCACTGTTTCAGAAATGTGTTGTAAAGCACTAATATGTTTGATACTTGGCTGTTGCTGGGATTAACTCAAATTGAAAATGCTGTTCTTTAGCTATGATAAACCTGTATGTGACTAAAAGAAAATTTTAAATCAACTATTTCTCAGCAGGAAAGGAAATCAAAAGCAAAACCCATCCAGATGGGAGGCTAGGTTACCTGACATGACCTTATAAACAGCAAGATGCCAAGACCCTCCCGGACAACAAAGAACGCAGTAAGAACAAGCCTTGACCTGTAAAAATTAACTGGTAACTTTAACACTAAAAGCAACAGGCCCAAGTGTATACTTAAGAGAATCATTTGCTCTAAACTGTCTTTTTTTCCTTTAAGCCTTTGTGCCAAAGCAAACAATTAGGACTGCTACTTTAATTTCCCCATTGAGAGTTAAATTAGGAAAAATTTCTAGAGGATTCAAAGATAAATGTACCACAAAGACAGTACTCATTTATCTGATTACCAACTTGCTTATGTGAACAACCAGGCCCTGGTATATAGTCTGTAAGCCTTATTGAGACACAGTAAGTTTTATTCTCAGTGGTTATGCCTACTTCTACCTCCTATGATACCAGCATCCATTTGTTTTCTGACTTCCAAGAGGGTAGGTTAAGGAAGGGAAATAGAAACAACAATAGTCAAAAAAAAAGAAGGATTCATACTGGAATGTTTCTCAGTCATATAAAGTGGGTGTGACTGTTTCTACACTGGACTTTTCTACCCATCATAAACAGGAGGGTGTTAGGGTAATACTACTGTATCTTGGTACTGTTGACTCTCAAATGGAGTTCATTAACCGGTGTGCAAAGAGCCAATCTCACACACAGAGCCAAGATATCATTTATTGCACGTCTGTGCAGAGGTGGGTGCTAGGTGGTAAATCCACAAAGCTAGAAGCACCTCTTAACACACAGTAAAACACTTTATATACTTTGATCAATTATTTAGCATTGTGTTTAGTCACACAATTCTCATTGGTTCTTACAAGTTTCATTTCTATTTAGAAGTATGCTTAGACACACAGAAGTCTATGGGGCCAGAGGGGATACACCTGGGGGTACTGAGGGAGCTGGCAGAGCAGCTCACCAAACCATTCTGCACCGTTTATCAACAGTCCTGTCAAACTGGAGAGGTCCCAGCAGACTGGAGGTTAGCCAATGTGATGCCCAGCTACAAGAAGAGCAGGAAGGAGGATCCCTGGAACTACAGGCTTGTCACCCTGACCCCTTAGTGCCAGGGAAGGTTATGGAGCAGATCATCCTGAGCGGCATCATGTGGCACATGCAGGACAACCAGGGGATCAGGTCCAGCCAGCATGGGGTTATGAAAGGCAGGTCCTGCTTGATGAACCTGATCTCCTTCTATGACAAGATGTCCCACCTAGGAGATGAGGGAAAAGCTGTGAGTGTTGTCTGTCTGGACCTTAGTAAAGCTTGACACCATCTCCCACAGCATCTCCTGGAGAAACTGGCTGCTGGTGGCTTGGCTGGGTGTACTGTTTGCTGGGTAAAAAGCTGGCTTGGTTATAAACAACCAAGCCTAAAGAGTGGTGGTGAATGGAGTTACATCCTACTGGTGGCCAGTCACAAGTGGTGTTCCCCAGGGCTCACTGCTAGGGCCAGTCCTGTTTAATGTCTTTATCGATGATCTGGAGAAGGAGGTTGAGTGCACCCTCAGTAAGTTTGCAGATGACACCAAGTTGGGCAGGAGTGTTGATCTGCCTGAGGGCAGGAGGCTCTGCAGAGGGGTCTGGGCAGGCTGGTCCAATGGGCCAAGGCCAATTGTATGAGGTTCAACAGGGCTCAGTGTTGGATCCTGCACTTGGGTCACAGCAACCCCACACAGCGCTACAGGCTGGGGCAGGGGGCTGGGAAGCTGCCTGGCAGAGAAGGGCCTGGGGGTGCTGGTTGATAGCCAGCTGAACATAAGCAGCAGTGTGCCCAGGTGGCCAAGAAGGCCAATGTTTTCCTAGCCTCTAACATGAGGGGCAATGGAAGGTGCCCAGCACCCTGCCTGACTGAGGAGGAACCAAGTCCACCCTGCCTATAGCTTGAAGCTGACAAAGCAGAACGAAGACACTTTCTAGAAGCCCTTTAGTTTGTCAACTGAAATGTCTTCCTTTTTTTTTTTTCTGCAAAAGTGGCCAGTTTTCAGTTTTACATCATCACTAAAAAACTGAAGCACTAGAAACAAATTCTCAGCTTCAGAATTTCCACTGAAAATGGAAATATTCTGCCAGGTGTCTTTTTTATTTGGTAAACAAAGGACATGTAACCTACAATTACACTAATAGAATATTAGCTAATAAAGAATGTAATAAATATATTTCTCTAAAAAGGTCTGAACCATGGAGGTTTGTACAAAATAAAAAGTGTACTCTATTCAGTAGTATGCACAGTCTTACTATAAATGTGGAGAAAATAGAGAAGTGACTAGCTAAAGGAATCATCCTTTCTTTACTCATGAGAGCAACTAAGTAACTAGAAAAATGAACAGAAAAGGTTGAAAGATTTAAAATGTTTATTAAAAATAAAATCAGGTCTCACAGCAATGTAATACATTGCAACCCTTAATGAAAAGCTTTGTGGCAAAATTGCATCTCTGGCCATCTGTATGTAAGCAGTAGCAAAACAAGTGGTGAATAACACTCTGTGTGCCTCAGTACTACAGCCAACTGGCCACAGATGCACCACAGCACCTTTGTGATACTCTCCTGCTGACCAAGAGCCTCCACCTCCAGCTCTCCCCACTATTTTGAGATCAGTTGCAGCATAAAAGTCATAGCTGTTTACACTGTGCACACATCTAGGAAGAGAAAATCATACTCATAAACAGGACCCTTAAAAGGTTATTTTTTGACCTTACAGGAAACCTATGTGTCCTGGTTTCTTTTCCTTAGTAGCTGGTGCAGTGCTGTGTTTTGGAATTCGTGTGAGAAAAATATTGATAGCACACTGATGTTTTTAGTTGTTGCTGGGTGATGTTTATACTAAGTCAAGGACTTTTCAGTTCCTTGGGCCCTGCCAGCCAGAGGGCTGGAGGGGCACAGGAATTTGGGAGGGGACACAGCCAGGACAGGTGACCCAAACTAGCCAAAGAGGTATTCCATACCATGGGGCATCATGCTGAGTATATAAACTGGGCAAAGAAGAAGGAGGGCAGGACAGCCAGCATTATGGCATTTGTCTTCCTGAGTAATTATTACATGTGATGGAGCCCTGCTTTCCTGGAGATGGCTGAACATCTGCCTACCAATGGAAAGTAGTGAATGAATCCCTTGGTTTGCTTTGCTTGCACGTGCAGCTTTTTTTTTTTTACATGTAAGATTGTTCTTAGCTCAGCCCTGGAGTTTTACATTCCTTTCTGATTCTCCTCCCCATCCCTCGGGGGTGGGGGGGTGGGAGTGGAGTGAGCGAGTCACTGTGTGGTGTTTGGTTGCCAGCTGGGGTTAAACCATGACACTATGTTACGGAGTCTCTTGTAGATAAGATATTATTATTAGTATCAATAATGTTTCTGCATCCCTGGCTTAAAGCAATATTCTGACATATATCACTATTTCAACAAAGTAGGGACTGAACAGTCTTTAAAAATAATCTAAATGAAAAATATGAGTTTGCAATCTTTTAAATATTGGTCTTTTAACCTCTTGAAAGAGAAGGTCTGATTTTTTCCTCAGTTTTTACCTCTTGGATTTTCCATTAGAACTCTGATTCTTTTATCTCTTTGTTTTCCGTTTTGTCTCCTGTCACTATAACTTTCCCAGAGAGCTTCATCTATGACTCCCGAAGAAAGGTGATCTATACTTTCATTTTAGAGGGGGAAGTAGGATCACAGGTCTCAGATCATGCAGCAGGCCAGTGGCAGAGCTAGAAATAGAATCTATGTTCCCTGTGCCACAGAATACTACTTCATATGGACTTTTAAAATATGATACAGTAGGGAAATGCTTACAAGTACAAGGAAAATAATTTGAGACCCTAACACTCTGAAGGAAAGAAAAAAAACACGCATCAAGAGTTAAACAGGTAAACCAGCAAGACAAAGCTGACAGCAAATTAGACACAAGCAGGCAAGAATGTATGAGAGACAGATTGTATCTGATTTCATACTGAAACCAATCTCAATAAGGAAGACACTTGTCTTTTTTTATTATGGATCTTTTGCAAGTGCAGATAGAAAAATGAGGAGGAGGCAGGGAAAAGCAAAGATAGTGACATTTGTTTTAATAGAAGGAATTCAACAACACACAGCTGAAATGATTGCTAATCTGAAATGTAGATATGAGCAAATACTAAACTAAGAATGTTTACATTAAATGATTAATTAAAATCAAGCATAATGACTATAAATATGTTATAACACACTATGAAAGAGGAAAATTATCAATGTGGTACAAAGAAGAATGTGTCTAGGAGTTAAAGGATTGAATAAGATAAAGAATATTTAAGTATTCATGTCAGAAACAGATTTCTAATGTTCAGACCTCTCAGGCAGTATAAGTCTCCCAAAGGAAGGAGTTTCACTGCATGAGTCTCTTACCTGGAATATTAAACTAATTCTATAATGGTCTTTCAGAATAACTTAGTACATATACTCTATTTCTTCTGCCCCCTTAGGGTAATGAAGCTACAGCAGCATTTATATCATCTTGCAGAATACATCCTGCAGATACAGCAATGACATTTTTTCTCTTCACTGAGTAAAGATATTAAATTACTTACAGATCTAAAGTGCACAACCTTTTACAGTGAAAGACAGGAAAATAATAGTGAAAGAGAAGTGAAACCAAACCTGTCATACAAGGATTTTTTACCTTAGCCACAGCCCCTTGGTACGGCTGTTTCTAGAGTTGTGGAAAAATTACTTTGGGGAGGAATTAGAGAAAACTGGGACCTAACAGAAGCATAGTATTACAGAAAGCTTTTTAGGGTCAAATACAACTATCACTTTCAGCATGGAATCTGCTTTACCACAGCTCCCTAAGCAACACGTCCTGCCATCTCAGCACATGTTGATAGCAGTAACAGGGGGTGGAGCAGAGAGGAGACCCTGTGCCCAGGCTCTGTTGTACTCCCTGCAGGAAGGGGAATCTGATGGTCTGATAACCTGCATAGCAGTTGTAACATGAAGAATATATGAAAGGATGTCCACTGCTGAGCCAACCATTGTGGCAAAATTACTTGCCTCAGATGAAATAATCTCATTGTCATACTAACGCACACCTCCATCCCCAAGTTATCCACTTTATGTGTAATATGTTATTATGTGTAATAAATTACATTAGAAGCGAGAAACTTTTAATCAGTCCTGTGTATGATAATGAATATGCAATGTATTATGAAGTATAAAAAGTGAAAAAATGAGAGGAGAAGTTAGGGAAGAGTCCATCATGGGGGGGGGAAGAGGCCCCCATAGGGACGCCTATTGGGTAAGAACTTTATTCTATGACTAACTCATGCTAGCTGTTACTAAGTGTATTATTTTAAGCTCGCTTTGCAGTCAGTGTATTACCACCAGCAATCTTTGAACCTTATTCTGTCACAGACTTGCATTTTGTATAATCAAAATCTTCAGCTCCGGAGGTTGAGTAGTTGTTATAAGGGATTTGACTCAGTGACACTGTCAGCAGGTGTCCCTGAATAGGGTTAGTTGAATCACCCTCCGATAGAGTGGGCTGTCAAAATGCAGGTAGCAGATGGGCTGGTTGGCCATGAGGGCCTTGCCTTTTTTGGCAAACTGACAGGCTGCTCAAATACAAAATGTTCAAGGAAACTCCCCTTCTTAATGTGACAAGATGCTAAACTTTCATGAGGATATTGCAAGATTTCCTTATTGTAACAGCACTAGCTTTTGGCAATGGAGAGCTGTAAATAAAACAGATCTTTCTCAGCAACTACCCTATGGCTTCTAGCTTCACTAAAGAAGACTCACTGCCTCCAGGTGGGCTTTTAGCACTAAAGCATTAAACACACATTGAAATCTTGGCTTTGTATTTCTGGTTCTAATCTGTAAATGGATGATACAGTTCCTCAAAAAGTAAACACAAAACCAAGATAGATAATACTATCTTTAGTGTGTATTTCAGGCACTCCAATATTTAAAATAATTTATGGTTCAAATTTCTCAGTAATCATTTAATAAATGTGCTCATGTGTGGATGTCTAGCTCACCAGCCTTTCATTGGGCCAGCTACGAAGCTTGTATGTTGTCACAAGGGATAATTAATGCAGCTTGAAACACTGGCTTAAGGCAGCTTTAAGCTCTGGAGATACAGTTGTATTATTGAGACTCAGCGGAGACACTAGGGAGGAATACTTAGTGAATAATGTGCACAATGGAAGCACCTGTAATGGAATCAGTGGAGTAAGACGAGGAAGCTACATAGCCTGTTCCTAGCTAGTGCATTGTTGTAACACTCCATGTTTAACTGCAACCTTTGTTATTATTTCCTGCCATTTCATTACCATTCTGTGACAAATCTAAATCTTTGAGAAAACAGAACCACTATAGTTTTAAGAAGGAATGTGGTAGATTTTGACATTACACCACATTTTCCATCGCGAAACCTCAGCTTGGATTAGTGGATTAGCCATATGCTTTGATTATTTCCCTACTCGGTGAGGCTGAGGGTTCACAAAATGACTCCATAACATAAGAAAAACTCATTCCCTTACAGCATCAAGAGTTGCTGTGGGCCATCTTTTCTAGTCCTACCCAAGTCCATTTCAGAGCATAGTAGTATGCTCTCAATTAAATAGAGAGATCTAGGGTCCTATTTACTTCACTTCTTTGCATACTAACTAGACTTTCACTGCTATGGTAGCTACACTTTTGTGTCCCCTCTGTGGCATGAACATTCATATCCCATGTCATTCACCTTCGGCTACCCAGGCACAGACAGCCCCAAATCAATCAAACAGTCCTTTGGAAAGCTTTCCAGTGAATTTCATTCTCATCAGCAAATTAAAGGAAAAATCTGTGCCCTCATACTCATGTAATGAAAGATTAATAACAATCTCACCCCAGGATTACAGATTAATTTTAATATAATGATCTATTTAAAATTTTTCTCTTAATTGCCACATATTTAATACATCTGTTGAAAGAAACAGTCATTAGAATAATTATTTTGTGTATTCCATTACTCATAAATTTCATTACTCAAGAGTCATGAGATAGCAGATTCACTTACAGAAGGTTAATTAGCTAAAATGCTCCATTTACGAAACTGTTTCCAACTCATGGGCAGCTACCCAGAATGGAAATATTTATTGTAAGATTTCATTTAATTATATAATACAGGAAAAGCAGATATGGATGGCAGCTTGCCATGGAAGACTATTATTCCATTACTTGTTTAGCTGACACACTTAAAGAGAATTATCAGTGTAACTTAAGGTACATGCAGAGCTTTACATTACTACCTGATGGTGCTCTGAACCCTAGATGCCAATGTCATCCTAAGTACTTCTAAGCATGGTATTCTGTTATTTCTGTTGCATCTTGCATTAAGCCTATCTTAAGCAGGACTCCAAGAGTTTGATTTTACTTGAAGGTATTCATTGAAAAATTTCATGATTTATCAACCTTTTTGCCATAGTAGCTTTTGTTACCCTTAGCAAGAACACCTATATTTCTGTAGCTATTACTATTACATATTCTTATTTCCAGCTGTTTTCTGTTCTGACTGCTATCAGGAGATAAACTCAGAACAGCTAAGGATTAACCACGAGATGTGGAGGTTTCTACCAGATGACCACTGGGTTCTGCCTGTTCAATGACCTATAGAAAATAAGTTTGTCTCAGTTCAGACTCCAGGGGACAAGCATTCTCACCACAAAACACAATGCTACGATTCTTTTTTATTTGCCTCCTTACTTGTAGGTTTCAGAAAGCATGAGTTTTAGAAGGACAAAGGCACCAAGCTAACTTCCCCAAGTCCCTCAAGGTCCAAGACGTAATAGTGCAACTTTACAGAAAACTTGCAATACACTTACCCCCGCTGTTCTTTTTCTTTGCAATGTCCATGAATACTAATTCTGTCACTCATTTTTTTAAGAATGCAGAATGTAGTTTTCAAAAAGATATCATCAGTATTGGCATGGACACTGTGTACAAGAAGTGACTATAAACCTGGCTGATAATCCATACAATCAGCTGTTTGATCCTTCTACAGATCAAAATGTAGATTTACACGTAACAGTGACTCTAAGTGGTGATAAGCAGGCAGCCTCCTCCCAGACTCTTATTCAAAATGAATCTTTCTTAGTTTTTAATCTTTGTTTCTTTTCTTTTCAAGTTAGTTGCTCAAGTCAAGTTGCTCAAGTCAAGTTGCTCATGAGAAAGTGGTACAATTTTTCTAGTATATGAGAAATCTACTCAGTCACATATACATTGGCATCCTGGAACAGAGAAGCAAGTAAGTTCTTTGCTGTGGCTCAGGGTTTATACTGAAGGAGTTAATGGTGTCTCTGTGACAAACCAGAAAGGAGATAATAGTTGTCCAGGCAATCGCGTATATTCTGCCATGAACAAATTCAAAGCCAGCCACTGTTTATTAAAAGCTGAAAGTGTGCAATCCATCCCTGCTCGCACTAATGCTTGCCAAAGCTGCTAGAGGTTAATGTGTTATTTTTGGAGACAAGATATTTCTCTTCCATTTCAATGAGTCTTCCTATCAGAGCTTTATAGCATAAAGAGACAAGAAGTAACTTTATGGAACATTTCTAGAATATGAAGCACAGTATTGCTAGCCTATTTAATGTAAGAATTCTTGTACTTCTGAATACCTTTTCTTCCTATGACTAACCCACATCAACTGGAATCAAGTGAGATGGGAAATCGCCAAGAATAAGCCACCTAGTTACAGGCTCTGGTCCTGAGTCACTGCTAAAAAACATGGAATGGTGTCTGGAGAAAGTAACTTCATTTCTCACTGTAATTTTAAGCAACTTTTCATTTAAAAGAAGCAACAATGGAAAACCCATGGCTTTCTGGAATCAATAGCTGCCTTTTGTCATTTTTTGAATGTCAGCTGAAGCCAAGCATACTCTAACAGCTCTGAGAGACAGAAGAGAGGTCACATTTGTGACTTGCAACCAGATGGACAAAATGAGTGGTGAAGCAAGGCTGGTCCGTATGATTGCAGAGGATGCTAACTGCAGTATCTCCTGTCACTTCCCAAACAGATGAAACGATGTGCTTTCAATCCTTTAAAATGTGTCTTCAAAGTGATACAGTTTTAGATGAACACAGTAAGTGAAGAATTAAAAAAAAAGAAGTAGGCAACACCAGCTTTACTCTTTGACAGTTATGGGTAGAAATGGAACCAGGGAATCATTTGGACCTTTTAAAAGATAAGGATGATGCATTGACATGTCAAAATTGCTGCTCACTAAGCTAATGATCAGTTCATGCTTGCTTGATGTTCTTTTCAGTTTTCTTGCTGTTGTTAAATCTATTAGTTTTGGGTTGTTGATTGGCTAGGGGGTCGTAATATACTTTGAATATACACTTTCTTTTGTGGTTACTGTCCTCCAATTGCATCACTGAGTTGTATGTTTAACATATAGCACATCTCTCAAATTCTTTCCAGTTCACAAGGCAGGAGTCTACCCACATGTTAGATCACAGGACAGGACAGCGGGATTCTTCCCTCCCTCTGGAAACTTGTCTCACCACTATAATACTCCTTAGTAAGTGTATTTGGTATTCCTTAATAAGAGCATTCTTTCTACTCTGAGCGACATAATAATACAGAAGAGATTTCACATTTTGATAACTTTCCTCTCACCATTTTTTCTCAGTATGGTAGCTTATACTATCTTAACTAATACTTGTTTTTCAGCTGCCCCAAACAAGTCCCAGACTCTTGAATATGTTCTTGCAAGGACCCTCCCAATAGGCTTTCCATGTAGAAATCTGATGTTGAACAAGAGAAGGGCAGCGCTGAGAGAGGAATTTGCAGGAAAAATCTGTAACCTATATAAACATTTTTCTGAAAAACAGTTTAGGCTAATAAGACATAAGAGTACTCAGTGCAGAACTAGTATTCCCTTCTTGCATCTCAAAAGACAGCAGGCAAATCTATGCCTTCAGTCATCATTGAACAAGTGTTCTGGATCTGTTTGGATATGGAATCCTTAGAGAAGATTGCCATTTGTTCACAGACTGGAGACTTTGTGCTGGAAGCAAATAAATAGTCTGCAATTCACAGCCAGAAGCAAAATCAGCTGGTAAAATTCCACATAGCCATATTGTTCTGAACACGCAAACTCTGTTGTTTCAGGATTATTTTTTTTTCTCTGTTCTGCATTCTGTAGCCTCTCAATGAATAGTGCTGACCTTTGAGAAAAAAGAACCAGGTTACCTGAAGTAATTGTAACTATCTAGTCAACATTGAAAAGTGAAATAGACAGTGGTAGTTTTAGATTCCTTACAGCTTTCTTGCTATTCTGTATGCCATTCTTTCAGAATTCTCAAATACCAACATAATTCACAATTGACTGCTGACGTGGTCTGTAAACCTCCTGCAGTGAGCAATGAATATTTGTGCAATGGAAGCTGCTAGTAATATGAAAAGCCTGGTGAGGCCCTGTGCAGAGCCTCCTAAGCAACAGGAAGCAGAGAGGCATTTGAAGGACAATTGTGAGCATGTACAGCAATCTACAGGGCTCCCTTGTGACAAGGACCAAGTCTGCAGTGTAAAATGCCAGGTTTTACTTTATATTTCTGGGTCTGAAATCTGCTGGGCTGTTGATCCTTTCTTTGAAGCTAGAAGGGTACAAATTTAAACATGTTAGCATGGTAACTCCTGGCTGCCAAGATGTAATCTATGACCTGAAACCATTTTCTCATTGATTAGATGTTACATCATAACTACTAGGAGACACAGTGGCTGTGCCTACCACCAGAAGAAAAGAGAAAGCCTTTAAAATTATTGAAATTTTAAAGCTCTAAGTTTTCCACAGGGGAATGACTTCCATATTCACAGAACAAGTTATCTTACTTAAAGAGACTGACACCCACCAGAGCCCTGTGTTCAACCACTAACAGTAATTTCTAATACTTTCTCTTGAATACACACTCTAAGGTAGGTAACAGCATCAAAATGCATAGTTGTAGATACAGTATTCACTGCCGTATCAATATGATGAAGCCAAACATTTATGGTTCTTTATTTTTTAGAGGACACAACACTAAGTATAAAGCATTTTTGTTATTTCAAGTGAAAAGCAGAAAGATTTTAATTTCTCTTTTTGAAACTGTGCATGAATTCAAAATATTTGCCATATCTTGTAAGGATAAAATTTTCCACTACAGTTTTCAGTTGTTCAAAACTTTTTTCTAGATCTCAAAAATACAGGTTAATGCACTCTAGTCACAGAGTTTATGTTCTCCTGGCTAAAATTTTTCATTCTAGTGAGATTTTTTAATATATATAAATATATATATTAAAAATATTTTTATATATAAATATATAAATAAAGTAACTTTGTTTTATTTCTAACTGTGTTTTAAGTTTCTAGTTATGAGATTCTGTGGTGGGAGCTTGGAGGCTGCAGGATGTTTTGTATTTTTGGGGTTAGGTTTTGTCAGAAATAGCCTATTTTCAGTTATGGTACAGATGTTTTAGTTCATATACATCTTGTGTAGCTATAGCTTCAGGATAGATAATACAATAGTATAATATTACTATTAAGTGTTACCAATTGCAAAATAATCATTACAACTAGTATATTTAAAAAGAAATAAAGCTGAGGAAAACAACAATTGATTAGTACTCAGTGAGCTGAACAATTGAAACTACCCTAAAAATAGCACTTTTGTTTATGAAAGTACAAAAAAACATGTGTCCTTAAAACCTATTACATTCTAATGCTTGTTGAAAGTAAGCTCTGTTGGATGTGTAGAAAAACTGTCCTACAAACTTAGGAACATACAAGAAGTGTGCAACAGTATGAGTAACTAATTTAGTGAAGTATCTATGTGAGATACTGTGTTTCTTTTTGGGAGGAACAGAAATAGCTATAAATTTTGTCATCCGTTTTGAATAGTATTAAAATCTGTAGGCTTACATAACTGTAAACAAAGACTCCCTCCAAAAGCTAAATAAGCTGAATCAAACTGTAACACATTTTACGAAGTGAAAAAAACTGTTCCAAGTGAAAAACAGGCAACAAGAGATGCTACAGAACCAGCCTCTGGCAGGATACTCAGACTGGGTACAGCTGCCCTCAGGTTCGACTGATACCGTTCTAGCTCATACCTCCCTTCTTCACAGTATGTCACTCACATTTGCTCCCCAACAGCTTCGCCTTTGCTCCACAGCAATCTTAGTCTCCCCATCTTTCCACCCACAAAGCTGTGGAAACAATTTGCTGTTCATTTTACCCATTCTGCTTATGCTCCCCTGTGCCTTTTTAGTCTAAGCAGATGGTTTCTCCTTCAAGACAGGAACCCTAACCTTTTCTCTGCTTTCAAAATACTCAGGTACTGAAGGGATTTGAGTGGAGGAGGAAGCAGCCCTAACATGGCTTTGGTTTCTTAAGGGAAGACGTGGTGAGTACTCCTGCCTCATGTTCTGGCCACGTAGCTGCTGCAGCCCTTCCATTAATATTAGGGCTGTATCTCCACTGACTGCCTAACACCAGACAGACAAGTTCTTCATCAGCCCTTAAGTACTACAATAAAAAGCACCATTATAAATATGATTCCATATAAAATGGCACTTTGTTGTAAAATTACAGCACAAATAAAAGGAAAGCCAGTTTCTGAAGCACATCTAGAAAATGTTTCTTTCCCTGCTGATGGATTTCCTTGGGCTGCCACAAATACTGACTTGACTGAAGCTCCTGTAAAGTATTGACTTTTTAAAATTGAAATGAAGGAATATCATCATCATCATCACCATCACACAAGTAAGTCCACTGACACTTGCTTTCATTCAGAAACCCCAGAATGCTCAGCACTTTCATGAGATAGGCCATGATAACAACATATTTTGCAAAGTGGCCAAACAGGGGAAGTCAAACGAAGGTTTATTGGAACAAGACTGTTCTTTTACAACATCTCATGGAGGAACACTTACTGTGTGGTGCCCTCCAGTTCACAGCTTCCAGCAAACTCTGCCATTACATCTGAGTCAGCTAGTCTGCTGTAGTCTGAGAAAACAATCCTGCCCACAAAAGCATTTATGACTTCTAGGTTCTTCCAACGTTCAGCTTTCTTTTCCTTGCTGACCAGAGGGGAGGGCAAAGCCTCCCCAGTTACATCCAAGCTTTTCTGGCAGTAAGTTCCAGTCTACCTCTTACATTTCCTTCACAGGCTTTTTGCGTACTCTACACATGTTACCCAACAAGTCTTCAAGGAATACTTAAAGACTAGATAAATAGTACTACCAACCTTGTTAATAGCTGGATAAAACTGGGACAAAGAGGTTCTGAGTTCACAGTGACTCAGAGCTAAAATTAAAACTACCCTTTCTCCCAATGTCGTCCTTCCTCCAGATTACACTAACTAGAACTAATGGCAAAGGATGTTCCAGTAAAGAAGGTTCAAAACCTACCTTGCATTTAAGAATAACACGTAAAATTTCACCACAGGTCAGAAGAATTATGACATTCCAAATCTGGCTGATTTATGCATACCTTTAGAGTCCAGATTATTTTTTAATTGAAAATACCTACTTCAAAATATTTTCAAGTGTTTGTTAGAAAATGATTCTAAACAATTAAAAATCTTTCTTCCTAATTAAAAATTTTAAAATATTTTGGCAGAATCTTCCAGCGTAGTAAATATTTTAGGTTATTTTACCAATGTCTTGAATTACATCATCTTCCAGAAGATTGTGTAGTATTTAAAACCCAGTGCAAAGGTATACCATACCACTAGGAAAACCCCAAGACTAGAATGGGGTAAAATGGCAGAACCAGATTCCAGTTCCAAATATAATCCCTAGAATACAGCAGCATCTGTCCACTGATTCACACCTGATACTTGCAGGCGCTTATTCTGTATCTATTTCTGAGCCAAATTCCCCAAAGGCCCATTATTTAAGTACTACTGATAGCTCACTGTACAGCTTTGTAAGAATAAAAATCAGTGTGTGGCAGTTTATAAGCTGGCCTAGATCTCAAGCTTTTTACAGCACAACTTTAAAACTATGTGCAGAACCAGCACCTGATTTCAGACACCACTTAAACAGAGGTCCTACACATCTAAGAAATTTAATCAGTTTGTCACCAGTCTGCTCTTCCATGCACTGCAGGACTGAACCACAGGTGCTGGAGTTGGCTAGAATTTAGAAGGTATAAAATGGTAAATAATTTAAAACAAGAATGGTGAAAAGACATCTAAAAGAGAATATAAACCATTTCCCTTCCAGCTGTGTAACATCACACACTGATTTGGCATACGTGGGTTCTCAGTAAGTAGGTCCAATCAGCTGGAAGAATGCCAGGAAAGAATCCTGGAACTGAATTCTGACCTGGGAGAGAAAGAAACCCAGATAGATCTCCACCTCTCACTGCTATGATATCATTCAATTAAAAGACTTTTCAATAAAACATTACATATATGAGGTCATACAAACTTCTGAAACTTTCTTAACTTCAAAAGGAGCATGTATTTCTAGAAGAGATGAAATTTTGTTTTAGCATTTAGGTGAAAAGTTCAGGATCAACCTGGGAATTGGCTATCACTATGGGATGATAACTGGTTAAAGCTCATGATACACATCTTTTACTGACACCCCTACTCTAAAGAACTTGAGTGGATGCTGACTGCTGCATTGAAAATATCCAATTTTCCATTGACTGCTGCAATGGAAATATCCATTCATCCCCTTTAAAACCATTCATATTCCCTGAGGTAAGTCAGTGTCGGGAGAACTGGCTCATCATGATAAACAGTAAAGACCTGAGTCCACTCTGTGGAGAAATCTGAGGATATTTCTATGCCAAGCTTCTTAGCAGTAACACTTGATACCATTTGTTGCAAAAGTCTTATGCTGGCCTTAATTATAATGTGACCCCAATGCATCTAATTCTGCTGAATAACAACCTTATTCTGACAGAAAACTTCTCAGGGGCTTTCTGACAATGCAGGAAACTTCTTTAAAAAAGAAGCACATATTTATTAAACTACTTCATGATCTAAAGAGTCCAATGAAATATTAGCTTTACTATCTGAAGAAAACAATTTATTTAAATGCAAGCCACACAAAAGACCTTAATGCTGCAAACAGGCAGAACATAAAATCACTGATGAAATGTAGAGGTACATATCACATTCAAGAGTGGTGCCTCTTCAGAATAGATTATTCTTACTGTAACTTTTTAATAACTAAAAGTATATCATAGGCTATAGGAGGAATGAGACCTTGTTCCATTGTACAACATGCTGGTTTTAGTAAAAATGGAGACTGAAAATTCACTACTAGCAATCCACCCATCTTCAGCCCTCTGAATTTAGATGCTTCATTTGCCATAAAAGATTCTTAATAAATTATCTTTGCACACTTTTTCTAATACTCAATCAGTCTATATTAAAAACTATTTAATAATACTTTACTAGGACCTAGTAAAAGGTACTACCTATTAAGCAGATGATAGTAGCATACATTAATAGCTTGTTTCACAATCAGCAAACAATGAATTCTTCACATTTAACCTTTAAAAGCTGTTTCAACAGGGTTTCTCTTATTACTCACTAGCTGAAAAACAAACTCCTTATAGGAAAAGATGAGAATTCTCTGGCTTAGACTTAAAACAATTCAGTTCAATTGCAACTGTCTCCACTTGCACATCCTCACAGGGGCTATTCCGCTATGTTGCACTGTAAACAATGCATCTATGCATCCATGCATGTTCAAAATAGCCTATTTTTTATTTACATTCAGAGATGAGGTCAACTAGGCACTAAAAACATCGACAAACTGAATACAAACTGGACTGTAAAGCTGAGAATTTACCGTAACATCTGTGAGAAAAAATTAAACACAGAAAAGTAAAAAGGCATAAAATAATTTAGATGAATGCTGCTGCCAAAAGGGTAACTCACATGTGATGGGACCTTATTCATAATTTTGCCTGGGAAGTTTATCCAACACCTCCTAGAGCAAACATATCTCAAAATCTAAACCTTTTGCAGAAAGCTCATAAGGTCTATGCCAACTCAGCCTCAAGCCATCAAGATTATCTTATCACTTAAGAATAAATTGAGACAACTTCTTGTTAAGGAGAGGCTATCTAGTTAAAGGCAACATCACAAAATCTCAAAAACCGTGCCAACTATGAGATCAAAGTTTGAAGGTGGCATCTTTGTACACAGACCCTTTCAAACTGTAGTTCATTCACAGATCATGGAAACGACATAGATGCATAGATTTCAGAACTGACCTGAACAGGCTGAAAATTGCCACAAGCCCTGAATGTTTAAAGCAGGAAAAAAGAGTGACAGTGATGAAAATCAAGAACACAAATTTCAGTGTACTTACTTTGTTTTTCACCAGACAACAGAAAACCTGTTGAAAACACCAGTAACACAGATGGGTTTGGCTAATACAAGGTGATTGGCTTGCAGCTGCTTTGCTCAGGTGATTCCGTTTTTTCTTACTCAAGTTCTATTTGTTACGTGTAGTAGAAGTTGTGTGTAGTACTGCCAACCCTATTCTTGCACTAAAGGTAACATAGCTGTGTGAAAATATTTTAGAATTCAGAGCATATTTTTTAAAATTATTTTAAGCCTGTCTTTTTTTTGCTACAATTTAGTGCTATTTGAGTACATATAACTCATTTCAGACTGGACTGGTATGAAGTAGCCTCTCTACGGTAAAGAGGACAATCATACAGTATGTTTCCATGCTCCTGTTTCCTCATGGTTACTACCACTGTTTTACTTCTTTGTAACTTCATGCATTCAACTTCATGGAATTCAGTCCCATTCCATAGTTAAAGAACTTCCTTTTAAATTTACTTTCTGAATCAACTTGGTTCCTGCCACAAGGAAGACGTGAATTTGGCAACAACCTACTTCAGCAAAGCTTTTTGGTCCATGAAATGGTTTTGACTTTGCCTCAAAGATAATTTTGCTTTGTGATATTTTGCACTCAAGACATTCAGATGGTATTCAAGGAAATACTACTAAACTGCTTAACAGAGAGTCATCTGAGTTTTTGATTGAGATGGGTCACGACATGTGAATTTAATGTCATAAAAAAAAATTGAACTGCATAACTTTCTATTATTTCTAAGGTCTTCTGTGTTCCACTTCTCTATTCTGGGAGTTGTCTCTTTTTATTCTCATTGCTATTTAATATATTCCATCAATCCATGATGTATGAAACAATGAAGTGCACACGCAGGTTCAAAGCCAGCCTGAGAAGGAAGGGGTGTAAAATGTTTTAAGAAACACCTGGACTCACTGCAGGAAAAATCTATTTCAAGGACTTGTAGAAGCAATGCTAGAAAATTAAGCTAACCCTAATATTCACCAGGAAAATATTGCACCCAGCACACCAAAGTCCCACAATAAACTAATATTTTAACATGAACCTCCAGATACTCTTATGAAAGTTCTGATAATAGCTAACATTAGAGATATATTCAGAAATACAATTTGACATCTAAAGGTCATAACACACAAACTGCACCAAAAGCTTTCAAATACCAGAGTAGGCCAGTAGAGGTAGGCAAAAGGATGAGCACAGGAGCTAATACACATTCCTACCTCTGTCTTCTTAAAGTATATACCTAAGATACATTCAAGAGAACTAGACCGTAGGAGCCTAAATTTTAGATAAAATACAATGGAAAGAGATAAGTACCTTGAAAGAGTGATTCAGTTACTAAATTGGAATCTTAAACAGTATAAATATTACCTTCACAGAACATTGAAACTGATCATAAGAGTCTCCTTATATATGGAGGCTGTATGGAGAAAGCACATCGATCACTTAACTGAGTTGCCATTTTATGTTCTCCCTGCCTTTGAGCAGAACTCCATTCCAGTGCTGAGATGGTCTGTCTGCAGAAATGCCCCAGATAACACAGCTGAGAGAAAGTTAGCAGGGTGAGAAGAAAAACCAGAGATTCCATTTGGATTATAACTGCCTGCTTCAGAATTCAGCTTTATCAATCAGGGCTGCAAAGAAGCTGTCAGGTGGAAAAGAAGAGTAAATCCACAAGGGAAAATGCCAGGAAAAATCTGATTTTGATTAAAATCTCTTCACATAAAGCAACACCAGAGGTTCAGAGAAAAAAATTGAAACTGAACTCTGAATTTCCTCACTCAATCTCTCTTTTGTTTTTTCCCCACATTCTCTTTTTATACATTCTCTATAAAATGGCTTTTTCAAGGAACCGAAAGTCAAATGTCAGCTGCTTTTACATGGTTTAGGTTTCAGATCGTTCATGAACCACAGAAATCCTAGAGCTTTTATAACTTTATTCACTTTTGAACAGGGATAAAGAAAGCATGTTTCTAAAAAACACAATGCATAGAACTATAGCCCTCATATTCAATTCCAGTGTGGTGTTCAACATACACTCACTTCAAGATCACCACACTCTTTTATCCTCATAATCTTTTTCTGAATTATTCTGTAATATTTACAGACTGAAAAAGTCAGTAGATATTTACCAGTAAAAATGTTTTACATCAATTTAAATTAAGATTTGAGTATGGTTAGGTCAGATAACGTTAATAAAAATAATCAAATCGAAACACTCATTTGGTTTCAATTATGTCATCTTGATTTTCAGCAGAACGATAAAGATGCACACAGTTGAATTCCCCAAAAGGAGACAAAGAGGGTGAACTGGAGAGAAGAATCATAGAATAGTTTGGGTTGGAAAGGGCTTTTAAGTGTCATCTGTTTCACTCTACAGATCTAGCCCTACTTCACAGCAGTGCTTGCTGATGAAGACATATCTCCTATAAGATAAAGGAGAAAAACTTTCCAAGTTGTCCAGTTACTTGACTGGTTCTTGAAGACAGGAGTTTTGGTACAGAAAGCATCAACACCCTACATTCACCAGAACATGGCGAATATTAGGTATTCACCTAATGGTGAAAATTAGGTATTCACCCTTTTATATTGACAGAAAAAAATAATCTTCCACAGTAAGAACTGTCTCTATATTAAGGCCAGAAGTTTGGTTAGGAGAGATACTGGATTCTTACAGATTATAATCCAGTTAATAAGGATTTTTCTCATCTCTTTGTTAATTTGCTTTTAAAAGGGAAGGTGGTCACCAAAAATCATATATAACTGTTATACATTCAGTATGAGAACAGTAATACCTATAACGTAGCATGGGGGTAGGTCCAGCAAAAGCAGTTACAAGTTGTCATGCCTAAACGCACCATTCTGTGGTGTTAATGAGAGAGAGGAGAGCAGATTTCAGCTCTTTTATTACTCATCTGTCCTATTAGCAATGAATGTGCCCCTGGAGATTTCTGGGGATACAGGCTCATGGTATCATTTTAGGAAAACATAAATCAGATCTGCTGTTTTGGAAACTATCAAAAGTACTTATACTATTGCATAGAACCCTAAGGCATCATTGGCATACATTATCTGCTATTTTTAAAGTATTAAGTTATTTCCATTTCCCATATACCATTTTAAAACCTGTAGATTATAACTTCAGCAGCTTCACAATAGCTAAGTGAAAAAGCAAATGAGTGGTGATCTGCACTGAGAAAAGAAAAAGATATATTGGGACATGCAGCTTGCTTTGGCATTTGGAATACTTTTTATCTGTGACTGCAAATTTACTTGGATTCCTAAGAAGCTGACCTTTCTTTCTTCTGCAGTCTCACTAAATTGGTTTTACCTTTTTTAATGAGTTAGCCAACCATTTTGCTCAAACCAGTGAAACTCTAGCTATCATGTCATTTCTTCCTTGACAAAGTCCTTTCAAAAATAAGAGTCAAACAGAAGATATGTTTCATATCATGTCTTTCCATTTCCAGATATCCCTAAGGCAATGAGAAAATGCTTACAATGCAACAACTCTGTATGCAACTATGGCAGTCATTACACACCTTGCAATAGCTCACACACAAATTTGGATAAGGCATTACAGTGTATGTCAGAGGGAAATAAAGTCAGTTAAGACAACGGTTCTTAAACAATTATTCTACCTGGTGATTCTGAGCACCCTTTTTGGTTGTAGAATAAATGATATGTTCAGATATGCCAAGCATGATTGTAAAGCCATTGCTACATGGACAGATACAGCTGGAAAAAGCCTAGTGAAACAGTATTAAATCTTCAGGAAGAATAGTTTCCAAAATTGTCTTCATTACATTAGGTATTCTACAACAAATATAAAGGAATTTTCTCTCTACTTCTTTTATAAGAGATTGTGCCATGTTTAGATTTTCACTTTTGTCAGGCAATGGCTTCTGTAACAATACTTGAGCATCCTGTTAGGATAACAGATCTAACCCTGCAGCTGGTGCCTAATAGTGCACCAACACAGCAGCAAGGCAGAGGACTACTGTGTGAGTTCTGACTCTCAAAAATGTTCTGATCAGTTCACTGGGTCTGATTTAGATACGGTCAAAGTAGTCATTTGGGAAATGTTAATGAGGGCAAATTGTAACTTGCACATTTGTGCAAGCAAGCGCTACTGTGTCACCCGAAAACGGAGAGGAAATGGAAGGCAGAGAAAGAGAAGCAGGGGGGATGTACACACCTTTGAACAGTTACAGCTGAGAAGCGCTATCATATCTGTGTACAAGGAAAGTCAAACAAGTTCTAAATGTGATTAAATATTCCCCTCCATCTCAAATTTGTCTGTGGCATACTGCAGACTTCTGGGTATTGCCTAGTGTCTGCACCAGCTCAGGCATAAAGAGCTGCAGCTGACAATAATAGAATACTGATCTCTCAGCAATCATTACAGAATGAGGAGACAGCTCCTTTAAGAATAATCTTTTTATCCTGAAAACATGTCCAATGACACCATGTTACAAACAGCCATACTTCCACAGGGTAAGCCATATGTCTACCAGAATAACCTGCAGCACAATCATTTCCATTTGGTCTCTTAAAATACCACCTATTAAGCTGCACTGCTCTTGCACAGCTGTTTGGCTGCTGTCTCATGCTGAGAAGTGTTCTCCAAACACGCTAGTGCTGCATTGGCACATCACTCAAATCAGGCTCCTCCTATCTATAGATACAACACTGTTGTGCCTAGCTCATTTCACATAAACTACATCATTTGCCATCTGTAATCTCTCTGCTGTTTTGAACTGAATATAGTCTAAGCATGAATTTACTAGCAGGGACAGGTGCTTGTTTCACTTTCATAAGCCCTGTCCTGTACAGCACAAGCTCCTGTATTACGAGACCTATTTGAAAAACTGTAACTGCACAATACCTCTTTTTATTTCCTCCTCCCTAGATTATGGCTGAAACACCCATTAAGCCATATACTTTATGCTTCAGACAGACTGTGACTCAATTGCTCAAATATAAACTAAACAGTACTATATCCTTCAGGTTCATGGTAGCTGCAATATAATTCCCATTCTGTTTAACATGACATATATCATACATGCATGCTCTGATGTTACAGCTTCTGTAGTGCCACTCCCAAATCTTAGCAACTTCAAAGCATTCTTGCCAGACAGAGCTCTTTGTTTCACATATCCTGCTCTCTCCTGTTGTTTTCCTTGTAATCTACTACCAGATGTTACATGCAATTTCTTACAGATGTTTGTGCCAAAACGTTTAATTGCCTTCTTTTCTTCACTTTTGGGAGTAAAAATTTACAATAAACTGCAACAGCAGATAGCAGAAAAT
Source organism: Falco rusticolus (assembly GCF_015220075.1). Classification (NCBI taxonomy): domain Eukaryota; kingdom Metazoa; phylum Chordata; class Aves; order Falconiformes; family Falconidae; genus Falco; species Falco rusticolus. Next base: position 5,641,165 of record NC_051192.1, on the reverse strand, counting down.
ATATTTTTTTTTTGTCACGTGAAAAATAACCAAATGAGGATTGTAACATTTTCTAGCATCATAAAAAGAAAAAAAAAAAAAAGACCTAAAAATCTGAATGCAAAGATAGTGGTCCTGAAAAGATTGTGTGCATACATGTTTGTATTTCTTTTGTTGTGTGTTACAAATAGTAATAACAAGAACTGAAAAGAGCTGCACATGGAATAAAGCTGATGCCATATATTTATTATCATTAAAAGAGACATAAACACTAAAATCCACATTTATTACAGGAAAATGTAAGCCTATTAAACTTTTTTCCCCATGTTAGATAGCTCATAAGATAAACTGATACCAAAAACGTAAGTACAGGCATTTGTAACGACTTCTTGGAGTTACAAAAACTTCTATAACTATCGCTCTTCATTCCATATGTATGAAGATAATAAATGATTGGTCTAATTAAAAGCACAGAAAGGTATATTTAAGTATGCTTCTTCTAGGAAATGAGCTTGCAGAACTAAAATTGCATTCAATCAGAATAGAGAAAGAAATTCTGAGAGAGATTGTAAATCAGATCTTGTCAGTCTGCCTGCTCTGTGACTTGTGTAACATTTAGCAAAGAATGGCTCTGGTTTTCCAAAAATGCTTGTTTTCATATGGTAATAATTACACTACTTTTTATTATAATTACAGCTACATACTCAATATGAAGGTTTCCCAGATATAAATAATTTAGATGTCTTCCCTCATCAGTTGTGCCACTCTCTTTTTCTCAATATAAACGCTGGAAAAGGACAACAAACCCAGTAGCTCCCTCAATTAAGGACAAGGTTAAGAACCTCAGGGAGAACAAAGTCAAGGGAAACCCATGTTAATATTGCTATATATATGATTTTAAAGTTAGATGAAGAAAAGCACTCCCCCCTGTTTGGAGCTTTCCACTCCAAAGACCTTTCTGTTACAGGTAAGAAAACTAAAATTCCATTAGAAATGGTATATTTGTGTCATCCGCCATTGTCAACAAATAAACAAAAGTACCCTAAAATACACTGGCTGGGCAAAAATAGTAACTCCTAAATAAACCATTTCAGACAATGCTTTTGCTCAAGATTGTCAAGAATTTGGAGAAATCTCCAGCACTAATATGCCTATTAATATGCTTATCAGAGAGTATAATGATAGGTACAATTTTTCAGTTCTAATAAAGATATATGGAGAAAGGACTTAAAGCTAGTTCTGTACATTTCCGTATTAATTTGATTATTTCTGTAGTTATGCTTGTTAATAGAGATATAGAAGCACAGACCTTAGCAAGGATGCAGGTCTCCTGTGTAGAGATGCTTATACTAGTGCAGATCAACCCTCTCCTAAAACAAAAGAGCACTAGCAGTGTAAGCACTCGGTTCTGCCAACCCTGTGACCACAGTGGGGAGGAACACATAGGACAAGAAAGAGCATTTGCTTGTGCTGCATCAAACATGCAGTATCAATTTCAATGGAAGAACTTGTGCCTGAAAGCAAAACCTCACATTTCTTGTGAATATAAAATCCATCTTGGCTGTAGTGACCATGAAATGGTGGAGTTCCAGATCCTTAGGGCAGCAAGGAGGGCACACAGCAAGCTCCCTACCTTGAACTTCAGGAGACCTGACTTTGGCCTCTTCAGGGATCTGCTTGGTAGAGTACCACGGGATAAAGCCTGGAGGGAAGAGGGACCCAAGATGGCTGGTTAATATTCAAGGATCACCTCCCCCAAGCTCAGGAGCAATGCACCCCAACAAAGAGGAAGTTGGGCAAAACCACCAGGATTCCTGCGTGGATGAACAAGTTGCTCCTGGACAAAATAAAACACAGCCTACAGAGGGTGGAAGCAAGGACAAGTAGCCTGGGAGGAATACAGAGCAGCCGGGATCAGGTTTGGAAGGCTAAAGCCCTGATAGAATTCAGTCTGGCCAGGGACATTGAGGGCAACAAGAAAAGCTTCCGTAGGTTTGTTGGTGATAAAAGGAAGACTATGGAAAACATGGGCCTTCTCTGTAAGGAAACAGGGGACCTAGTTACCTGGGACATGGAAAAGGCTGAGATACTCAGCGACTTTGGGTCTTCACCAGCAAGTGCTCCAGTCACACTGCCCAAGTCACAGAAGGCAAAGGCAGGGACTGGGAGAATTAAGAACCACCTGCTGTAGGAAAAGTTCAGGTTCAAAAACATCTAAGGAACTTGAAGGTGCATAAGTCCATGGGACCCGATGAGATGCATCCACAGGTCCTGAGGGAACTGGCAGGTGAAGTGACTGAGCCACTATCCACCATATGTGAGAAGTCATGGCAGTCCAGTGAAGTTCACACTGGCTGCAAAAGGGGAAACTTAACCCCCATTTTTAAAAAGGGGCATAAGGAAGACCTTATGTAAGAACCCCTATATAAGGAACCCATATAATGAGGGTCTACAAAAAAGCTGAAGAGAGAATTTTTACAAGGGCATGTGATAATAGGACAAGGGGGAATGGCTTTAAAGTGAAAGAGGGTGAAAGATTAGATATTAAGAAGAAATTTTTTACTGTGAGAGGGTGAGAAACCAGAACCGGCTGCTCAACAAAGCTGTGGATGCCCCATCCCTAGAAGTATTCAAGGCCAGGTTGGATGGAGCTTTGAGCAAGCTGGTGTAGTGGAAGGTGTCCCTGCCCATGGCAGGGGGATTGGAGCTAAATGATCTTTAAGGTCCCTTGCAACTCAAGCCATTCAGATTCTGGGATCTTTCCTCTGAGCCATGAGGTCTCTCCCTCCTGCTTTTTACATTATTGAGCTAGGAATCAGCAACTTAGGAACAGGAGATGCAGAATAACTGAGGCCTATTCTAACTCTGTCTGCCTTCTTGTAAACTAATCTAATATGCCTTCTTTTTTTCATTTAAACTCTGATTAGAATCCTCACCTTTCATAACAAACACAATTTTTTGAGGCTTCTGATAGCTGATAAGACTACCTTGAATTCAACAATTCTGCAGCAAGACTCCACTCACTACAGAACTAAAATTCTCATCAGTGACAGAGGTAGGGGGAGAACTCAGAAGTCATCATCTCAACCCTCCTGTATCATACACTCAGCCACTATACTTTATATAATTTCTCACCAGGGAATAAATATTATGGATACAAATGAGCAAAGTACTGAAAACATGCTTAATTTGAGGCATGTCTTGGTATCACTAACTCACATGCTTAGAAACAAACATTTGTTACAGCACATATTGAAGAGTTTCGCCTACAGAGGTCCTCTACAGGAAAAAAAACACCAACCTTTATTCCCTGAGCCAGGGAATGAGGGCCCAAGCTAGGCTACAAAACTGCATGCTCTTGAGAAACAAGTGGAATCAAATGATTCTTTAAATGATGACCTCATTCAATATTCCTACTTTCCAGAGGTTTTTAATAGTGAAAAATCAATGTCCTGATTGATTTTCCAATCATCTTTCATTTACATCTGTAGGCAAATGGCATTAATATTGAACTGCTCTACAGAAAGGCTTTGATCTATTAGTGTGCTACATTGTAGTACAATTAGAGGCTTCTTCACTCTCCTCTTAACTTCATGACCTATTATGTTCTGGACAGTTAAAAATGTCTATTTTTCCAAAGATGGAATTAACTTTTTATTTTAAATGAGGGTCATGCCCATTTCATACTTTTATCATACCAACCATGTAATTTTTATTTATTTTTATATTGCTATCTAATTGCATTTAAGAAGATGGAGCAAGTTCAGAGCTAAGTCTAAAGGAAAAAAAAAATCACCATCAATGACCTCTTTTTCTGACCTTTCTTATTTTTTTCTTCCATGTACTCCCTGCACTAAATTAGCCTTTGCTGTAACAACATGGAAATAAAACAGGATTGTACCTGGATGAAGATGACAGACACAGTGTTTAATTCTTTCACCCCATGAGCACTAGACGCAAGTAAAGAGAGACCAAAAGGGAAGTATCCATAACTACTCCCTCTCAAACAGGCTTGTGCTGCTTTTGTCCCCAGTGTAACTTAAGCAATCTCACAGCAGTCTAAATTATGCTGAACAGTATCCTGAAAGCAATCTCAGCAGTGAGATACCTTTTTGACTGTGCCATAAAAGCATGGTGGAGAGAAGTAAGTTCAAAAGCATGAAGCAGCCTAGGGATTCTCTATGCTGAAGGGATGTCTTAGTGAACTGCTATTTTAAAATATTCTATTAGAAAAACTGGCACAAATTTGGAGGCTTAATAATTCACTTGAAACTATTTATTGATAAGCAATGAGCATGCATATCCCTTAGCTCTCTGAGCATTATACTAGAGTTCTTATACGGTACTCTTTAAACTGCACTTTATTAGCATCTCATTAGAATATTGTTAAGCTCTTCAAAAAATATGTAAGAAATCAAACAGTCCTTTTTTCATTCTTTGACACCATACTTGCATAACTGTGAGGAAAAGGATAGAAAAGCAAAACAGCAAAAGCACTAACTCAGCCCTTAGGCCAAGCATCCCATCTCAGGCAGTATATATCAGAGCAAGGTTGGTTATGTGACCGATTTCTTTAAATACTGTGAGGTACCAAACATGTGCAGACATTGCTGATACTGTCCCAAATTATATAATGTGGTATTATTTTTGTGGAGCTTGTCCTCTTGTGACAAGATAAAGTGTGCCAACATTAATGCATGCACCAATACTCTATGTTCTCTTCCCCATAAAATAAAAGACATTTTAAAAGAATGAATGAAAGATCAGCATAAAAAAAATGGGGCAGTCTTAGCATGCTTTGCATTGAAGTCATCAATGGATTTTTCTCTTCAGGTATGTTCATATTCTTATGAAGTAAGCTATCACTGCAAAATCAAATCTTTGACAATACATTCATATTTTTTCATTTACTGACTCCTCTCAGCAGCAGAATATAGTGTCACATCTCACCATTTAATACCCTTTTGTACAAATAAAGGGCTCTTGGAAATCACAGAGGTGCTTCAAATGTTTTATTTTTGAGGGATCTTTATGTGCACACGGGTATTATAAAATGCTGCTTTGACTAAAGACTAACATTGATGTCAGTATTTGAAAAGAAATCAACTTTTTTTCCCTGAAATATGGTGCTGAATCTAGCTTCAGTCTAGTCCTTCATGAAATGAGATTTATAGAACACATTGGTGTTTTTTCCCTCCCAGGTAACTTTAAAACCCATGGGTTAAATTTTCAACAGAATGGTAAGGTTTACAGAAGGAAATTTCTGACAAGTTCTAGAAAAATGAAGGAAAATAAATGGTTAGAAAGCAATTTTCTGAATGAAAGATGAGGATACATCAGCTTTTTTTTCCACTCGGCAGTAGAAAGCTGCTCGCTCAGTGCCTGTATGATAGCTGACTTTTAGGCATGTATCAAATTATGACAGCCACTGTACCTACTCTTTTTGCCTAGCGAATAAGTATGCACACAAAAGAAGGTAGGAGTATTGGTACAACCTGGTGTTGTTGTAGGTGTTAATGGGGAGAAGGTTACAGACGATATGAATGAGACAGAAATCATGATTTGCCAGTGCCATAACTTATCTGCTTATTGCAAATCTAAGATAGAAAAGTTATTTACTCTAGCACAAAGAATGTATTAGCACCCAATTCATTATAAAGCCTAAATGTATGTTTTTGTATATATACGTATAAGATGATATATACGTATGCACATAGTTTGATTGGCAACAATGGCACCAAACAAACCTTGGCTTAAATCTGTGCCTTTATATTTTAATGGACCTGTTACACCATGGATTAAGTCAGAGAAAAATTAAATGTACGGCCAGTATTGTTCAACATCACCATAGACTACTCATACTGTTATTCTCAGTTTCAAAACAGAGATTCTAGTATTTCCAAATTACTAATTTCTTTTCTTGTCTGAGGTTTTTTTGCCACAAAATTCAAACATCTGAAAGGGATTAGATATTAAGGATCAGGTTAGGACATACTTAGGATCAGTTGAACATACAAAGCAGGGGAAACTGCTCCTCCTCTCATTTTCTCTTTACAAGGAAGATCTTATTAACCCTTCCCCGGTTAATCTTGTCTTCTGTCCTCTCCCTTTGAGTCTGCTGCTCTTGTGTTTTTCACCCATTATTGGTTATGACCACTTATTAACAGTTGGAATAACCTGCCAGGAAACATACAAGATCCCATGTAAATTCCTCCTTCAATAACTCTTAACAAAGCACATATATTTCAAATTATTCCAGTTCTAAAGTCCATGTACAATGTAGAAGGTTTCACTGTTCTTGCAGGAATATATGGTTCTCATATTAGAAGTGGTAGAAGCATTTTTGAAGACTTCTTGGGAACCAAGGAAGGGAGTTTAGTTTAAGGCATTACAGGGGTAACAGTTGTTCCAATAGTTGATGGAACCCCCCAGTTAATGTGTGGGGGTCTAAATTAAACATAAGCAAAAGCAATGATTATCCAAGATAAAACTAGGAAGTGTTAATGCTGGATAGAAGTCATTCTCATTCCTCATATGCTGAGCACAAGGTGTTGTGTCATATCAGGCATATAAAGAAAAAAAAAAGACAGAGAAGGACTGAAAATAGAAGGCAGAAATAGGTGAAGTGTCAAAAGAAAAGAAAGGAGAGAGGAAAGAGAATAGAAAAGCAGATAAAAGATGAGATATTATTTCACACATCAAAATAATGGATCATGACAGGTAAAGATATTTGCATTTGGTGGAGTGTGCTCTCCAAGTCTCTGATACTCAGATAATATCCTTCTAGTAATCTGGCACTGTGCCCCTCCTGCAGAACCAGATCACCTACTGTGTCCTGAGTCTGCTGAAAACCACAGCTACAGTCTGTCACAAATATAGATTCCTTAACAGATTGTCATTTTTAAAAAGTGTCCATGAGCAGCTGGGGAGGGAGCCACACCCTTCTTCAAGATGTTCCAATCATCCAAGCCCATGGAGTATGCCTCCAAATCATAAAAATAGCCCTTAAGAGTAACCCTGTATATTAACATAAAACTACATAATAGATAACAAAAACTTCTCTATGATGCCTTGCACTTTCTGATGGTGGAAAGCCTGAAAGGTCAATGGGTAGATAAAAATCTATTCCCATTCAGTTCTTGACCTAGTTCTACCAAACACCAGCATAGTTTATTATTTAGCTAAGCTAGCAGAAAAAGGTCTTAAGAGAACAGTAATATAAAACCAGTCTCACTTCTTAAATTATAATTATTAAATTTTTAAAGGAGTTTTTGGGAAAAAACTACTGTAATGATTTCTTTTTGACATTCAGGCCCTCCTTCTGTAACAAACATGAACACGCACTTATGTCAGTCAGAAAGTAACCTCTGATGGGTAAATTCTTGAAGGACAAGTCCCCTTCAAATTTTAGCCAGCCTAATTTACCAATATATTTAAATATATTATGTAGGACAACAGTTACTTGTAATGCCTATCTCCATGTCTCTGTGCTCACACTTTTCTTTCCCATTCTTCTTTTTTCTTTTAAGGTAAATAGAAAGTGTCCCTTCAATGAATGCTTTTCTGAGGGTTTTTTATAGCTGGTTTATACTTTGGTTCTACCAGAAAAGATAATGAGTGAATCAAAAAATGTTTTTTCTACATGCAGTGAAGCATAACTCTATAAACCATAATTTATGCCTAGTATAAACACAGATTATTTTATTTTCCCACTCTGCTAAGAACAAATCTTTGAAACGATCAGGTCAAGGTCTGCATTTTCATATCAATTATGTCTAGACTTACCAAACATTTTACTTCTAAACTTTTACTTAGTTGTTTGATTTTGTACTTTGTGCATAATCTGGATAGACAGACAAATAATACTTCAATAGTCAAAGGTACATACTTATCGGCCATTTTTATGCTCTGTTCAGGTCCTGGGGGGCACTGTATGTACAGACGCTTTGATGTGTGAGAAAATAATTCTATTTAAATCAGCTCTAGGTTTGCCTTTGCTTTTTAAGAAGCTTTCCTCACACAAAAATGTTACTGGCAGGCATGCCTTTTAACATTTTAGCAGTAAATAATAGCTGAGGTCTTATATCAGAATCTACTTACATATTCCAATATATAGTCTTTGTGTTAATCCAAAGGCTGTAGATTGGCTTTATGGTTATTGCTGTTCTGCTTCACGTGCTAAGGCCATTGTTATGCTATTTTAGAGAAGAAATATTTAATTTCAAAAAAGTGTGCAGCAAGTTAAAATATACTGACATTCTGCTTTCCCAAAGCAATCTGTGTCAAATGTATTAGCCTTTTATATTTTTAACCAACACTCAACAATATTTTTAATGTGTAACTTTCCCTTTCCTACACAGTTCACTGGAAGCCAAAATACAACTCTGAACGGAGTTTTTACCTTTATGAACATTTGTGTATCCAGTGACAAAAGTTCCCCTCTGGACCAGGCAGATGTTAACACACACCACCTACATTTATGGCTTATCGTATATAAGGCTTCTAACGAGGAATTTAGTGGGAATTACAAAGGCAGCTGCACCCGCCACAGCACACAGCCTCTTTGCCCAGCCCCTCACGCAGCGGAGGCCTGGTAGCTGCATTCAGCTCACACCTGCAGCTCGCCCGGCCCCTTTGCAACGGCTCCTACGCGTGTTAACAGCGAAAAGGGGCTAAAGGCTTCCCAGGCTGCCTGTTTACCTCATGTCCCGTGCGAGGGAAAACATTTCTGCAGAACCATCTGCCTCACCAGCCCTCCCTTCGCTCGCCCTTCAACCCCAAATAAATAGACAATACGAGTGTGCGAGTGACTGGAAAGCAGAGGACGAGCACAAAGGAACGCCGCCCGCCCCCCCCTCAGCGGCGGCGGGACGGGACGGGACGGGACGGGACGGGACGGGACGGGACGGGACGGGAAGGGGGGGAGGGGGCGGAAGGGAAGGCAAGGGAAGGGGGGGGCGGCGGCCGTTGGGCGCGAGGCGGAGGCGGGAGGCGCGAGCGGCCCCGCGCGGGAGACGTGGCGCCGCCGCGTTGCTCCTCCGAGCTGAAGCGGCGGAGGCCGCGGCCGGCCGGCGGCACCGAACCCCTCCGGTTTTACGCTGAAATGCCTTAAGCGTTGGAGGTCTGCCGTTACAGACTCGTATCGGCTGCCTGGGCCCCTAGGCAGGGTAATTCTGAGTCTGCGTCAGGGGATTTAATATGAGCAGTGTCCCGTGGTAAAGATCCCCGAGAGAAAGACTGAATAAAGGTAACAGGACAGTGTCAACAAGCATTAATAATAATAAAAAAATAAATTCTCTGGGTGTAGCCTTCCAACTTTCTGTGCTAGGTCTTAAGCCTCAAGGATCTCCTGGAGGCTGGAGTGGTTTTGTTGCAGTTTCAGGATTGCACGGCTGAGGGAAGCCAACCTCACCCACAAGGTCCTCGAAAAAATGACCAATTTCTGCGCTGTGAACCCAAAAGGGAATCCATGCATCTAGTGGTGAACCTATCTATCTGTGCCTGTAGCTGGAGGCGATGGAGGGTAAAGCTATACCTCAGAGATCTGCAGATATCACATGATAGTACTCACTTGCTTCAGAAGGTTGTTGACAGGTTATGTTCATTAATTTTTGTATGAGTCACGCTGTTACTAAATTGATAGAGCTACATAAAAGCCTACCAGTGAACAAAAATAAATAAGAACATTTCTTCTCCCTAACTCACCATCTGCCACAAGCTTATGATACCTTCAAATTACTTCAGGTAGTTAAGGCATGTTTCTATAGACTAGCCTCCCTGTTTCCATGAATTTCCCCAGAAACTGCAAGCAATTAACATCCCGTTGTTGCAGTCCTGGGGAATCATCCTGTATTTGGTCCAGTTAACCACTTCTGTGAGGTTTTCTAAATGCATTTTTTAAAAAACCCACAAACACTCATTCCACAGCTCCATGGACTTGCTAGCAAAAATTAGTTAGATACGAGTACTACCGGTCGTTTTTTTCTGAGTTGGTACATAGTATGAATAGCATGGCTGCGTAAAGTCTGACCAAAACCAACACTAACTCCAACAAAGACCAAGAGTAGGAGTCTCAGGATCAGCGGAAGAACAAAGCAGGTCAATATGCTACTTCTCAACAATGCTTCTCCACCCAGCAGACACTTTCAGCTGAGGGACAACACGTTTGTAGTAAGCGTTAATAGATTTCTCATCCATGAACTTGACCAATACTCCTATAAATCCACACAGACTTTTAGTACCAAAATAACCTCTAACCCAACAGCTCAGATACTCACTGCACAAAAAGTCACCTTTTGTGTTTGGAAACAGATTGCTATATATTTCTTTTCATGTCCTTAGTTTTTGTACACAAGTGATATGTACTTATATAATGTTTCCATGCTGCTCATGACTTTACAGTTGCATTATTTAGCTGTTTCCAGTATGTAGTTCTTCCATATGTTGTTCTTTCTTGTTGCCTTTCTTCAGATTTCTGCTATTGCATCCTTTCTGAGATGGGAGGAAAGACAGGAATGCCTTACAGGATTAGAGATGTAAGCACACCATGGATGTACACCATGTCAGGGACACATTACTAAAAATTCCTAGTGTTTGATTTGCAGATTTGATTCACAAGAGCACTGATCAGACATTTTCTTCGAACCTTCTATCATAATACCCCTAGATATTGTTCCTGAAAGTCAAAGGTTAGCTCAGAGCCCATCACTTTATATGCGAAATAGGAATTTTGAACCAATTTGTATTTATTACCATTGAATTTTATCTGATGTGCTGTAGCAACTGCAAGAAGATTAAGCTAACCACAGTTCTGAAACCTAGAAACCTAAATTAATACAAAAACAATTTCTCGCAATAGCAGTGAAAAGGATGGTGCCGTATTCTCTTACTTTTGAAGTGCTGATTCAGCTTTTACATTCCAAATGCAGTAACACCCCACCACTGAGGTTTGTCCTCATCACATCACTTTGTCCAGGCTGTTTTTGCTGATACAAAAGGGGTACACTGTGTCCAGACTGATACTGGTTTCCAAACTAAGCTATTTAATTTGTAGTTTCAGGAAAAATTGTGTCATGTATGTATTTAATGTAAAAAATGAAACTTCACTTATGCAATAGCAAATACTGGACTTATACTTGGAGTCTGTGGAATTTTTTATAACTGCATAAAGCCACTATCGGTAGAGTATAAAAATAAAAGCAGATTATTTTTACAGATTTTCATTTGATTTAAATGCAACTAAAACACGTATGGCCTAGATTCCCCAAACTTGTTGAGCTGGAGTATGTGTGAGGAACATTACAAGATATGAGGCTCAACAATTGTAAAGTCCAGTGTTTGGGAAATACACTGTTGTTGAGTTGACCAATAAAAATCTAAATAAACCAGATTACAAACTGCAAAAGAAATGTGAATTGCCAGCTGTATGTAACCTGCATTTTTTTAATTTTAGACTTGTTCCGACACAAATAAATAGGTTGAATCACTTTTCTGTAATATTAGCCAAGCTTTTAAATTGGTTTTATTTAAATATTTAATCAGTTGGATGTAAGTAGATTTGCTGTGGATTATGCAAGTTTGCATGAATCAAACTTAGCATTTTACATTTTAGCTTTTATTCCTTCTTCCTTTGCAATAAATTCATAATATATTTGGCCCAGTCCTATCTACTTTATTGCACCTTTTTCAATGATACTCTCTTTAGCTGCCATGTTCCTTGTTCTCTTGAGTTTCAACATGGGCAGTCCATTTTGTGGCAGCTTCCCATTTTAGCAGTCAGTTACAGTAAATGAGACAGCTATTTAGAATTATAGTAGTTTTAAGCCAAATGTTTTTTTCCCATTCTATTATATCAGCAGTGAACTTGGACCCAAAATATTTGCAGTATTTGGGTACACAGAAAGAAGGAAATCCTTAGGTTTGTCTAGGTGCTGAAACAAATCTACAAATTACCTATTACTTCATTCTTAATAAATTATTGCTTATTTGTAGTTTTCCTGCATATGTAAAAATTTTGCTTATTTAAAAAAAAAAAAAAGCTATATAGATTATTTAACATGATTACAAAACTAGATGTTTTTTCACTTTTTAGAAATACTGTCAAGTGAAATAGAAAAAAATAGTTAACTAAGGTTGCTTTATGGATTCCCATATTAAATAAATGATGAAAGATGTCATTCAGTCTTTTCTGATTCCTATGTCTGGGCTTCTCTCAACAGAAACTAACACCATTTGTCCTACCTTTACAGTACTATCGCCTATATTAATAAATTGATTTGCTGGATTATGTGAGATCCACAGTGTAGGATGCTAGCTGGTAATGGCTTTGGCGTGCAATTTGTAATTAGCAGTTGTACTGGTGCCAGTTGCTGAATTATGCCTGAGGTGGTGCAAAGGTTCAAAACTAAGTGGGATTGGGAGTTTGGTTTATTGCTGCCCTTCAGGAGCAGGAGAAAAAATGATGTGACATGAACAAATAGCTTCTGATTAGCTGCAGGTTGTTACAGTTCACTGCATTTTGGCCAAATCCACACCTAGGCATAGGACTGTAACTAATCATTTTAAGATGAACGTAAAGAATCAAAACAGAACAAGGGGCTTGCTTTAGTTTTGGTTCCTGAAAGACCTGCAATAGCAGGATACTGTCTGTTAACAAATGAATTAAGGTTAGTTCCCAAATAGTTAGAAAGTTCTCAGTGGGCAATGTTAGGATTTGAATTTGGATCCTGGAACAGAAAAAAGGCTTACATGAGGAATGGTACTAGCATCATCATGCTAGCAGCAGTAATTCATACCCAGTCTTCACCTCATATGATGCCCTGAAGAAACCAGGGGTTCAGCTCTTTTATCCATACCTAACCCCATCTGCAGTCATCATCCTAATGGCTCAGATGAACATGGCAACCTGTATGGCCAAATGACTTGTTGCTATTTCTGAAGTACTGCCAAGCTGCCGTTCAAGTTGAGGTTAGACTAGACTTGGGATTAGTAGAAAGATGATAAAGATTCAGTTTATGATTATATGAACAAAAACAACAAAGATGAGGGCTGATACTGACTTGGGCAACTTTTCACAGGGATTTCTGGAGCAGATATGGGATACTAGGCTCCGGCTGGATGGTAGGTTAGCAGCTAGAATTCGAGTAACAGGCAGCAAAGCGCAAAACTGTTGTTGCATGTTGCAGTATTTGTGAGGCAAGAGGTAGACTGCAGTAGAACAAGGATGTGGCTCATGATCTGTGGAAGTCAGGACTGCGTTCATTTAGGCCTCAGTTTTCAAGGATGCATATACTCACGGACCCATTGAGAGGACCGTTGTTCCACAACCTACCTGCCCTTATCTCAGCACTTGGGTGTTTTTCAGAATTCATCAGAAAAGCAAGCTTTTCATTCCCTACTGTTGTGCATGTCAACTCAAACCCAATGCCGCAACTAAGTCTAATTGCTACTATATATGCAGCAAGCAACTAAATGTAAAAAACATTGGCAATTTTTTGCTAATCCTTATCCTACTGATGGGGATTTTGCATGACCTGGCAATCAACCTAAAACTTCATTCACTCCTACTTCTATCCATAACTGAACTCTTAACATGAGACCCAACTGTAAACATAGTCCTCAGATTTGGTTTGTACCTCACCATGCTATTGGCAGGGAATGTACCCATTCTGTCACTGCTCCTAAACTTAGCCATCTAGGTCTTGCTGGAACCTGGAACAAAATGCAAGTCTTAGGACAAAGATCAGGCAAAACCTTTCCCTCAACCAAAATCCAGAAATAGGCAGCTGCCACAGCGTATGGTACATCGCTGGCAACAGCTGACAGTCTAGTTCAATGAGCCTTGAAGAAACGTGAAACAATCCTTATCAGTTGCACTAAGCACATACCTGGATGTAGCATGGACTTCCACACCTGTCTGATGAGTAACTACCCACTGTTTTCTCACTACCATGCTTCTGCCCTGGAGGATCTGGTAGGTTCTCCAGTACGACCCTTCCTCTGCCTTCTTCAATCTCGTCCTGACTTAGACACAGTGTTACCTCAGAACAGAAAGCTTTTGCCCATGCAGTTACAGTACCATTTCTCATTGTTTTCCTATGTGTCTTGAAGGATTTAATGACTAGTCTTAACCTTACCCTCAGAATTAATCAGGAAGCAATTGTCTTGCTGGCTTCAGTATCTTTATGTCTTGCAGTGTTCAGCCACAATCATAAATTCTTCAGTGCGTGCTGTCCTAAACTCCAGCCCTTAGCCTTGGACATAACCTACTGTATACCTGTCCTGCATAGAAACAGAATTACTGCTGCTGGAAAACTACCATCCTTTCAGAGAGCATTTAACTTTTAATTACTTGTCCAGCTCATGCTGTAAGAAGCATGTGCTCTTTAGGTTGTCCTACAGACAAAATTCAGGCTAGAACAAAATGCTGTCATCAGATTTAAGTGCTGCCATCCTGAATATTACAGCATCTGCCTAGGATATATTTATACTGTGTACAGGGCAGCTGAAGGCAGTATCATGTAGAAATACTAGATCTGGATGAACTGATATTTGCAGTCTTACAGCCTGCAACTTAAGGCCACGGAAAAGTTATTTCTACATTATTTGGGTACCTAAATATAAGGTATGTGACAGTGCCTCCAAGCACATGACTGTGAAGCCATGATCTCACTTCCAGACTTAAGTATTGTCAGATAATTTGTGCAGAAATGGGTCTCCTGAACACAGCAGCAAAATAAGTCAGTGATAACACTCAGATATTATAGTAGCTTAGTAGCAGGAGATAAATACTTTTCTGGCTGCCTGTCAGATCTCCAAAGCACACCAACCATCAAGCTATGTGGATTTCTGCAGTGGAGAGCACCAAGATCCACTAGTGAAACTGCTCTGCTTTTTTAAAACTAATTGAAGAACTACTTGGAAAACAGAGTGGGTATGGCTTTGCAAATAAATGCTGCGGATTAGAAGAATTGATCAAAGGAGGAAGACCTGAGCTCCAGTCCTTTTTCTAAAGACTGTTCATGCATTTAATCCTACCACTTTTTCATATATAAGCTGTTGGAACAAACACCAGGACTCATATCTTCCCCTCATCAAGAAAGTGTGAGGTTAGAGGAACATGCACAAATTACTTCCTCCTACACTTGAAAGAAGCCAGTGCACATCTTTCTTTACTAACAGCATTGATATTGCTAGTTCTCTAAAATATTGCTAGATTTTCAATGAAATGAACCATGCAGAATTGGTCAAACAGGGTGATTAGCTCTCATAACAGCCCCCCAAAAAGAATGAGTATATTATATATCTTTAAGCTATATATAAACAATACAGAATATAGTGAAACTGAGTGATGTGTTCAGTCATGGACAGAAGCCAGTTCACAGCTAGGTTTTTCATGGAGTGCAAGCAGTTAATTTGTGCAGGTTATCCTGGAAAATTCTAGTAAGCGTGAGGAGGAGGACAGGTATGATTTGGAATCCAAAGTGAATGACAAGCCTTGCTGTGGCCAGTGGATGCCATGAGCACCTTCTGGCTCAGCTGGAGCAATCCAGTCCCATTCTATAGTAAGGACAACAAATGGGAGCTACAGCCCAAATGCCCTGCACTGCATAACCAGTGCAGAGAAGAACCACCTGTGTCAGCAGCGGGTTTGCTTTGCAAGGGTTTTGGGCCACTGTTTGCAGCCTGTGCAGCAGCTTGAAGGAGAAAGCCAGCAGCATTAATTGCAGGCATGACTAACTGAGAGCATAGATGCAAGTTGTAGATGTCAGGGTACAAGATGTGTGGATTTTGAAATAAAACAGTTGCACACTGTTTAAAGAAACATGACTTCATGCAAGTAAACAAGATTAGACCAGAGACTATGCCAGACTTTAGAGTCTGCTTTTTAATTCTAATGGAACAACTGAAGTCATTAGGTTTGAAACATATATGCTAAAAGCAGGTACCACATGCAAGTATTTTGCAGATTTATGATCTTTTCTTTTTAAATGAGAAGTCATATTAGTCAAAGCACTGAAAGAACTGAGGGGGAAAAAAAGAAAATCAATGGCTGCCTGCAGGCCTCCGTTTCTTGTCCATCAATAGCAGCTCTGAAACTTGTGGCCTAGACACTATAAACATTGTACTGAGGCTTAGGTTTATGCACATTAGTTATACTGAAGACAATGGAATTTTGTTTGAATAGTTCCTGTACTATTTAAGAGACCAATGTGTAAAAATTACTGCAATCCCGAAGTCAGGGAAAGCCATTTATTTTCATACTTCTGTTTCTTCCTCTGCAAAGAAAAGGAACATGCATAAAGCAGAGTAGAATTTAACTGAGGAAAACAGGCTTTTCAGTCTTAGCAATGAATTAGCTGAAAGAATTCTGGCAAGTTCCATGTTGCCAATGCAGACATTCAAAAGCAAAAGGTAGTATTGTGCTCCTGATGTCAGGTTAAAAATAACTATTATCAGCTTCCAGTGAACACAAAGGCATTTCTCTCAGTATTGGTTTTCCAGAAGATTAATACAGAGACTTTCATTCTACAAAGACCTGTATTTTTTCATTTATGAGAACAAGCAGTTCAAGTAAATCTACTGAAATAAGATACAATATTAGGATTTTGCCTTGTTTGATAGCAAACTTGATATAATGATCATAAAGAGTTTTAAATCAAAGGAATGTGAAGATATATTTTAACTGGATATGTAGCAAAAGGAACAACATTATGACATAAAGAGATGATGGGTTTTGTATCAGTGAGTGATGTTATGTGAGTATTGAATATAAAAATGGTTTATCAGCACCAGTCAGTAAAAATCTGTCCATTGTATCTTAACGTCTTGCAAAGGAACAAGCAACTTATTAGATCTGTTTATACTATTCTTCCATTAGCAGAACAAGTGACTTAAATTGTGTTTCTTTTATTTCAGAACTGAAAGGATGAAGGATCAGTCTGTCTAGCTTTTAATATTGTATTTGACAAAAAAAAAAATCAGATGTGCATACTGGGAGAGGTTAATATGAGTCACACTGTTTATGAATCTAGAAGATTGTCTTCAGAAATTGTGCTCAGTCAAAACATGTTCCATCAAAGTGATAATGAAGGTGCCACAACTAATCAAATAAGGAATAAAACCACTTTACAGGACAACACAAAACAATAACATCCTAAGCAACCAGAATTCTTCTGGTTAATTTGGATATGAGGCTTAAAAAAGATCCCAGTCTTACTGAAGATTTCTAGTCCTTTTCCACTAATCAGTTGAAAGAAAAAGTAATGGATATTCTGCCTCTGTCAGGCAAACGGAATTCTGTAAAACTCATGGCTTTGATAGAAAGCAACACTGACTGAGATCATGGTGAACAAAAAAAATCTCTACCCAGTTTTTCACCTTTGCTGAGAGGCGTATGGATCCAGGAGATAGAGAGCAAAACAGGGACATTGCAAACCTGAATTCTGTTCCAAGCTCTCACACAAATCTCCTGTATGACTTTGGACAACTCACACCATATGCCTTTCATTCCCTTACAAACATTTTGCCTGTTGTATGTAGTTAGATAGCAGTCCCTGTGAGACAAAGGCTCTTGTTGAATGTTTGTTTACAGCACACAGCGTAACAATGTCAGGGCTTAAACTGAAGTCTCTAGATACGATAAATAACTATGGGCATGTTCAGCAAAAATAAAATGAAGAACAAATGAGATTGACAATATAATAAAACAAAGAAAATGGACTGTTTGGATTTGACACCACCTGGGTGTTAAATGTATCAGTGGGTAGAGGTACATAGCATAGTTCTGATTCTTGCTATTGACACCAAAATGAAGCTAGAGGGCAAGTTCAGGAATTTTGTAAGACGAGTTCTGCCTTGCAAAACTTAGTTGAATCTGTTGTAGCAATTACTCTTAAACGGAGAGTCACAATTTTCCCTTTGATAATTACATTACGAGGTTTGGAAGAGATTTGAATAACAATGCACCTAATTGTCCTTTCACACAAGTGACAGTTCCCAGTAAAGCTGGTAGAATTATATGAATGAAAGCTGAAAACTCAGGCCATGTGAGTTACGATGGTTCCAGCAGTTAGCTGCTACTCATCCTCTTAGACTTGCCTGGTTTATTACAGTGTCCTTTTACAAACAGTGGGGATATCACTCCTCACACAGCACAAGAAGAATAAGCTTCAACTTTTTTGAAGACAGCTTCATCGCATCAGAGGAGTAAACTTCTTAGTCTTGTTTTTTATCATTGTTAGTTGATCTCTCAGATTTCCTGGGCTCTAGTTAACAAGTGCTTGGAGATAAGAATCTGGCCTTGTTTTTTCCCCTTGGAGGGAAGTATGTGCAATGAACAACAGATCTGAAGAGTTTGTGATAAGCTGTGTTGCTAAACAGAAATAGTGCATCATGCTGCAACAGATGAATTTTCCTCAGTACTTAAGGGTTTTTGCCCTTTTGTAATGTCTCATTATACCTCAGAAGGTGTAACAGAGACACGAATAACTGAAGCCAGGTAATTACTTCAGTGTGAGAAAAGTCTCCTAGCCCTAAAGAATTCCCAGGAAGTGTTACTCACCACTGCTCAGGGTTCTGGATGCTTGCTGGGACTCATAATTCAAAGACAAATAGTTTAAGTGTGGGTGTAAACCTTTCGCCAAAGCAGACTGCATTCCGGCTTCTCCCAAATGGATTCCTACAAGCTTCATCATCACCTCTCTTTTGCTCAGATTTGCAATAAGGTATTTGCTCTATAAAGACAGAGCTTTGTCAAGCACAGAGCCATGTGCAGTGTGTATATACGTGGTTTGACACAGGAAGCATAGCGCGGAAACATTTGCTTATTGATGATGTTCAAGATCATGTCACCTATTTCATTTACTGGAAGCATGTAGGTGTTGCCTAGGACCAGGAGACAAGTGATCATTGTGAGATTTCTTAATGAAAACGTTTGTTAGTGAAGAAGCACTTGCTCATTATTATTCTTCAGATGTGTCCATCCAGGAAAGAGTCAGATTATTTATGGGCACCATATATCGTAGTAATTGCTATTACTGTGTATATCCAAATCACTTACACTTAAATATAAGTATCTTTTAGATGATGAAACACTTTTAATTCCATCAATAAGCAATCCAGAAAAATAATCAACAATAAGTACTATAGTTAGGGGGGGGTCTCATATCTGGCTAATGATCTGGCCAAGAAATCTGTAAGTTCCGAGGGGGTTAGCAGAGGGAAGCTGCTTTAAAGAAAAAGACCTATGAGTCCTGGTGGGCACCAAGTTGAACATGAGCCAGCAATGTGCCCTTGCCCTTGTGACAATGGTGGCCAACAGTGTCCTGGGCTCCATTAGAAGGAGCACTGCCAGAAGGTCAAGGGAGGTGATCTTTCCCCTCTGCTCTGCAGTGCCAAGACCACAGCTGGAGTACTGTGTTCAGCTCTGGGCTGCCCAGTACAAGAGAAATATGGAGCTACTGGGGAGAGTCAAGCAAAGGGCCATGAAGATGGTTAAGGGACTGGAGCATTTCTCCTATGAGGACAGGCTGAGAGAGCTGGGGCTGTTCAGCCTGGAGAAGGTTTGGGAGGCAGCTTCTCAGTGTGTACAAACATCTGAAAGGACAGTGTAAAGAAGGCGGAGCCAGACTACTTCCAGTGGCGCCCAGTGACAGGCCAAAAGGCAATGGGCACAAACTGAAACACAGGAGATTCTGTTTGAACATGAGGAAACACATTTTTACTGTGAGGGTGACAGCACTGGCACAGGTTGCCCAGAGAGTTTGTGGAGTCTCCATCCTTGGTGGATGTTCCAAAGACATCTGCACATGGTCCTGGGCAGACTGCTCTAGGTGGTCCTGCTTGAGCACGGGTGTCAGACAAGATGACCTCCAAAGGTCCCTTCCAACCTCAACTGTTCTGGGATTCTGTGGTTCTATGAATACTCTGAATCATTAATGCTGATGTTTGGTAATTCTTGGAACACTGGCAAAATTCTAGATAATGGAAGAAAATTTATGCTATGACAATATTAAAAACACCTATTAGAGACTATCCGTCTGACATCAGCCTTGGCCAAGAGACTAGAATGGCTGGAAAGGACTCCATGAGGAAATAAGTGTGGTAGTGTAATTACAGCTAAGCTAAATACAAATGATGGATATTTTCATTAACTTGATTGTTTAATAGCATTACAAATTAGTGTGCAAATACACCTCCCACACAAAAACAAAAAAAAAAAAAAAAGAAAGAAAATGTTGGTTAAATAAATTGCTTTGTGACATTTTTATTTATAAAAACAAACTTTGACAGAAATTAAATTACAGGTATAGAATCTTCGCATTTAAGCCAGGATACAGCAGTTATATTTGTAATTAATTTCTTCAGGGTTTCATTCCTCACTCTGAACCTAAAAGAAGATTTAAAATCACTAGTAAGATTTACAGGTGAGGCTGGAGAGCTAGAAAGTAATTAAAAGGACGGATTACTGACAAAAGTCAAATCACGTAGTAACCTGGGTAAACTGTTCATAAGCAGTGAGAAAAAAAGTAAGCAACCAAGTAAACAGCCCCTACTCACCAAGAGGATACGGGATGCTTTACTTAAGGGACAGGAGACTACTTGCTATGTCTTAAAAACTTGTGTCCTGCACTATATGGTCAGATCAATGTGAGCAGACTCTTTGTGAAGCTGTGACCAAGAGTAATAAGGACACGATCCCTGTACATCTGGGAACTCAAGGTTGCATAGGTTAAAACTATGCTACTTTTTGTATCCATGCTAATGCCACTGGAGCCATGTGTCCAGCTCTAATGGCTAAACCCCAAGAAGAGTGGGAAATAAATTACAGAATATTAAAGAAAATAAATCACAGGGATAACTAAGATGTGGAAAATGTTCCTTACAATGGAGGACTTTCAACTGCTTCCAAAAAAAGACTAACTTCTTTAAAATGAGCGTAAATCTCTCTGCATTGCATGGTGGTGAAAATGTCATCATATCTCTGAGGTAACAGTATCTTCAATCCAGCAAAGTCTCGCTGAATGCTGGAACATGCTGAAGTATAGCATCAACTACATTTAATTAGGTTTTATGTTTCTCTAATTCTCCAGCCCACCCTTTCAAGAAAAAACCTGCTAGAGATGTTCTTGAGACCTCCCAGTGGCTGATGACTCACACAGTAAAAGGACTTTGTGCAGCAGGAACATAATATATGCAGATAGCTTTTTCAGTTACCTCAGAGAGCCCCTTTGGCTCATCTTACTAATTCAATGCACATATTTGAAACTACATGCTTTGAATTACAACTTTCTTTTTTCCCTTCAGAATGAAAATATTACTAATTATACAGTGGAAGTCCTGACATTTAACCTCTCTAAATTGTTCATAACTTTAAACTTCACCAGCCTCTCATGAATTTGTCTCAAAGTGCTGCTTATCTGTATTTTATTGTGCTGCTTTTTCAATTGTTGTAGCAACGTTCAGGTCATGACTTCGGGCAGGAAATATCCATGAGGATTTGCTGAATGCTAATAAGATGATCACATAGACAGTAAATTTCTTTAGTAATAACAAATGTGGAAGGAGATACAGATAATAAGGCATGGTATTGCGGCAGAACCGTTCTAGTTTGTGTCTTTTATAACGCTTCTTGAAGCCTGAGGCATTCAAACCGTAAATGACACCAGCAAACAGTATCAAGTTCTTTTGTGCAGAAAGCAGTGAACAGCCCACTAACAATACTATTCAGCAATATACCTTTGAAGTTAACAAAAGAAACTACCACTGAGATTAAACAATTAGCCGAAAATCTGTATATGATAAGAAAAGATGAATGAAGCAACTGTCTCTTTGATTTATAGTTGCACAGCTAAATCCACCGAATGTCAAGGCCTCAGTAAGAATCAGATTTCTGATACAGCCTTTGGTTATATGTCTGAGTGAAGCCAGAGACGAAGTTACAAGGTCAACACCATAACTCAAAAACTCAGTGTAAACACGATCATCATTTAATGAAGCCAAGTAAGATCTTTTAAAGCCAATGATCTAGTCAAAGTATTCTGAAACTATAACCCCACAAAAGGCATAATCCAAGTGTTTGAATCCATGGTCAATAAACAAAAAGCTCTACTTCCAAACTGCAACCTCCCTTAACTAATGTTTTTTTTTTAACAGAACCAGAACAGTTCCTCCAAATTCTTGCCCTTTTGTCAGCTCATTTGCTTCCTTCAGCATCAGTCATAGGTGGCTGGTTCCGACAGATAGCCTTGTGATAAACGCACAGACTTAATTCATCATCAGGGAAGAGGTCGAGTCATCATCCGTGGAGGTGCTTAAAAGGTGTGTAGATGTGGCACTTAGGGACATAGTTTAGTGGAGGACTTGGCAGTCTTTGCTTTACGGTTGGACTCCGAGTGGTCTTAAAGGTGTTTTGCAACCGAAATGATTCTATGATCTTAGATCAGTTGTACTTATCTATCCCAATGCAAAGTGAAGTAGGTGATAAAGTTCTGATTGAATAGCAGCTTTTAAACTTTCCTACCATAGATATAAATGAGAATGCAGGCTTATGTACTTTTTTGTAGCTTTATTGATAAAAGCAAGTTACTTTAGAGAATTAATTAGTATGGATTCTTATTTAAAATATGTTTGTTTGCTACCATATCGTAAAGAGATATGTGTCATTTGCATGTGTCTCAAGCTGTTAATGCATCTGATTGCTTCTTAGCACTGAGGTATATCAGAGACAACTCCTAAGTTTGTAAACACCAGCAAATTAATGTCAGTCCCTCATGTAGGAGTCAACTGCATTTTCAGAATAGCCATGAGTTGCATCTGTTTTCCATAGAGAAATTAAAACATTGTTTAGAAACAGTCTCTTGGAAGGGAAATACATTTATCACTTTCCATAGGATGACAGCCACTGATCTCAGACTTGTTTTCTGTCGCACTCTTTGAATTTAGACCAGTGATGGCTGTAACTAAGTTGTTTGCATATACAGACAGCAGAAACATGCCAGCCTGCATCTAAGTGGTATTAAATTCTGTGAATGGTGTGACCATTTGCAATCATTGTTTATAAAGTATGCACCCTTTAACGTTTTATAGCAAACCGTGCCATGTTTTATGGCTTTTCTTAATGGCTTGTGAATCTTCAGCAGCAATGGGAAACACTACCAGCCTTGTCACTGCCACTTGGCTCAGCAGCTTCTCTGTAATTAGCCGTGACTGGGCCCATCCTCAGACTTTTCAGTTGGGTCCCACCTAAAGCTTTAATAGGTCTTGTTTAATAATATCTGAGACAAAGTCTTTCCACTTCTGACCACCCACGCAGGCCTTCATCATCTTCTGTTTCACCCACTGCAGCCTCCTCTTTCATGGCTTTCACAAATACATTTTACTCCACTCTTGCGTATTCAAAATGCTGAGGGAAGCTCAGTTACTTGTATCCCTGCTGGTTCCTCCTCCTTCCCCAGACTAAAGAACTTTATTTTTCTTTTGGGTAGCAGAAGGATGAATCTCTATGCTGCTCATTTCCACCACATAGACTTCTGCCAATAATGCCGGTCCACCTGTTAAATGTTCACACAAGTAGCAGAAAGCTTTCTACCATGCCCGATATTACATGTGTAAAGATGTCTTCAGGCATAGGTGTCAGAGGCCTGAGAACATCCCCCCTCCAGGAGGCTTGGCTCCCAGGGCTAAGGGCCAACGTAGAGCCGCCACAGCGGAGGGCAGCCCCCTGCCTCTGGTGCCCTTGGAGGAGGGCTCCCAGGCGGCACTTTGAGGGGACCTTGGGCCCAAGCCCCTTTCACTTGATTTGAAGCTGAGGGTCTACCAATACATCACCTGAGCTACTTACTGCTCCTGCTGCATCACAGCCATAGATGTGGCTGGCCATGAATCCCATTCACTCAGACTCCGTCCCATGGACCGATTTCCTGGTCTGGCCTCAGCCTGACCCTGTCACCAACCTGAGGCTGTGTCTGACCCTGGTTGCCCTCACCAGCCCTGATGCTGGCCCCCACCCATGGGCCAATGGCCCAAACTGGCCTCAGTCCATCCCCAGGGAGTTGCCTATTGCCCAGGGCTGGGGGCTGCCCCTGCCTGCCCCCCAGCCTGCCCCGCTCTCTGGCTGGGCAGTGGCACAGGCGCTGGCTGGTGATGCCCTGCCAGCCGAGAAAGCCCCCTGCGGGTCCTGGTTCCCTGGGATGTCAGGGAGCAGCTGGCCCACACTGTGCCCAGACAGTAAGCAAACCTACCTGGTAACCTTCCTTCAAAGCCCTCCCTGTGAACTTGATCTGAGGTGAAAATAAAAGCTAAACCAAGTCTGGTTTCGTTTTGTTTGGCTTAGTGTATTCATAGTGTTTTGTGCGGACCAGTACACAGTTACGTGTTGTCATTCTCACTTTTTCTTTATGTTCTTAGCTGTTTGTACAGAGCCATGTAGAGGAAGGTATCTATTCATGGCACATTCCGTCACTGGGAAATATTATTGGCATTAGAAAAGTCAATAGTTTGGAAACTTAACCATTCTTATCTGGAAACCTAGGGATGAAGTGCTGGATTATTTTACTCTAAATCAAGTCACTGCACTAAAATTATTTATTTTCATCTCTCTACAAGCTATATGGTTTTGAAAAGCCAAACTAGAAATAGAAGGGATTTGAATATTTTGCTTTTTGAGTTCTTGTTATGGTTTGGTGATAATTAATGCTTCCCACGTGGAGCTAGAGGTCCTTTTTGAAATCTTGGTTGTCTGTACAGTGAACAACAGTCCCTCAGCCTGGGGAAAAGGACTTAACTCTACAGCCTGATGTATTTGGTATCTCTGAAAATGAAACATTTTCTCTGCATATACTTCCTATAAAATTAGGTCAAATTCTAATATCAATTTTGAAGTGTAAGTTAGAGTAACTTCACTGACTTCATAATGGAGACCAGGACAGTTCTAGTACTTACATAATTTCATGTTTTCTGCTGTCATCAAGATGGCAGCCTTCCCAAAATTTGTATGGATGACAAAATTTTATCCCCTGTTACTTCCTCCAAAATGATATTGATTAGTTTAATACCTTTTGGCACGATACCTGGAATTGTCTTTAATAAGTAATTTTCCTACTCTCTAAAGATTTTTTTCTGTTTTGAATTTACATAGTTTTTATAACAAGTCTCTTTGATTAAGAGCACTATTAAGTATGGTTAAGAATGAACGGAACCGAATTTGAGCAATTCATCATTTCCAATTCCACAAGCCAATATTGGTAAGTATGGAGTAGTCCTGGCTGTCCTTCACTGAGACAGGAGTAATTTTTCAAAGTGTAATACCTGTCCAACCTGGAAAACAGCCACAGGGTATCTTACAAAAAATCCATTCAACAGCATTGTTGCAGCTGTGATGCTCAATAAAACCCTGCAGAGGTTGTTGACTGGTCTCTGTAGAGTTTACAGTTCTTCCAGACCATAAGTGAAAAGTTTACTGTGACTCCCTTGTTATACTAACATTCTTCTCAGTAGTAGTGACTGGATTTTCTTTTTCTGGGTTGGTGTTCCTAAACTCAGACACAAAATGGAACCACAAGCTTTAGGGACAAGCATTTGCATATTCATGCGTGTGGTCTGCACTACCAAAGGAGTTAATCACTGTTCTTTCATCCTCACTGTTTTGTCTGCTGTACCCAAGTGATGTTCACCTGTGTCCATTCTGTGCTTCTGGGTATTCTCAGAATGCTGTTGGTATTCAAAACTAAAAGATTTCTGAGATGGACAGACAGACAGAGACTGTGGTGGGCTGACCCCAGCTGGCAGGTAAGCCTCCATCCAGTCCTTTGCTGACTTCCCCCAGCCGGGGCGGGGCGGGGGGACACGGACGGACAGAAGTCACAAGTGGAGAAAAAAACCTCACAGGTCAAGGTAAAGACACTTTTACTTTACTGAGTGAAGAGGAGGGGGGAAGCAAAAGCTCAAGTGATACAAAAGCAATCACTCACCACCAGCAGACCAATGCCCAGACAGTCACCAAGAAACAGCTATTTTGGAAAACCTCCCCCTGTGTTTTACTGCTGAGCACGATGTTATATGGTCTGGAAGATCCCTTTGGCCAGCTGGGGTCGGCTGTCCTGGGGCTGTGCCCCCCTCCCAGCCTCTCGCTCACCCCCAGCCTGCTCACTGGGATGGCAGAATAAGAAACAGTGAAGGCCTTGGCACTGTGTGAACACTCTTCAGCAATAGCTAAAACAATGTGTTGGTCAACCGTCTGAAACACAGCACCAAATGGGTTGCTGTGAAGAAAATGATCTCCTTCCCAGCCAAACTCAGTACAGTGCTTCTCGGGAAACGGGTGTGTATACTCTTTCCTGAACAACCCCCAGGGCAGAAGTTATTTCAGGCAACCATCAGCGGTGTGGAGCTTGTTTGGCTTAATACCCTGAGGGTATTACCCTGGCCAGAACCAGGGGTCTTTTGGTGACACTCTGCTTAAGCACAGCCTTAAAACTGCGGTTTGCGGGAGTAATCATTCAGACAGATAAGAGGATTCTTTAGTATTACAGAATAGAAACAAAATCGACACAGTGGTCATTAAAGTACTTTGCAAACAGAGCTGAAAAATACAAGTACTACTACCTGCCAGGTCAGTCTGCCTGTTCACTGAAGAACTGCAGCATAGTGGAATGATGCTCACTTGCAGACACAGCCTGGCTAAAAGTAGCTTCTTCTTCCAAGAAAGCAGATGTGCAGGCTATCTTCTATACTCTTAGATAAAACAAAGCCAGTGAATGGTTCACTGGCTTACAGCCAAGTGGCCTGGGCTACATCCCCACTGACGGGCACCTGACCCACATTCTCCTCTGGGTTTGACGTGGAGTTTGATTTTCAGTCCTCAGAGGCTGTGCCGCCATACCTTAGAGAAGTGGTTTTGTAGGATGAAACAAAATGCATCTCTTCTTGCCTCTCTGAGTGTGACACGAGGGCAGGCAGGAGCATCTGAGCATGCAAAGCTTGCTGGACGGTGCTGAAGGACGGGGAGGGCTGAAGGAAGCAAGCCTAGTGCAGCGCTGTTCACACGGTGTATCAGAAATGCCCTCTGGCACATGCTTTTCCCTGGGCTTCCCCTGGGCATCGTCTCAGAGTGCTGGTTGGCACAGACCAAAATGGTGTCAGGAGCTAAAGGGTGAAGGCTTAATGATACCTCACTCAATCTCATGTCTTAACCCAGATCTATTTTGCAACATAGACACAGCCGCAGGGACCTTTTGCACCACAGCACACAGATAAAGGCGACAATGGTCTTATGGATGTGGGCTTGTGTTGCTGTATATTAAGATAAATGTTCCCCAGACCGCTATAGTTGCATGGCTAATCAACCATTGGCAAGCAACTGTTTTGTTGCTAGTGATGAAGCAGTATTGTATTGCCAACTGGGAACTCTTATTTTAAGAATGCACCTGAAATTAAGTGTGGTTTCCAGGTAAAGAGGTTTTCCAACTGTAGCATATAGTTTCCAATTCAGATGCATATAGTTTGTGCTCAGACAAAAGCCGACACCCATGTTAACCAAGAGGGGTAATGTGTCGTGGATTTGGAAAACTACATGAACATCACTGCAAAGCACTGGTAAGACACAGCACAGGATTCTCAGAATATCCAGCATTCATATTCTTTGACTGCCAGTGATGAAGAAATCACGAGGATGCTTTTGACCACCTTCGTTTGGGACTTTCTGTCTTTTCTTTCCCAGCTGATGGCAAAACCTCACATGCAAACCATGTGACTGCAAAGAAATTCAGATATACTTTCAGCATTTGGTGCTGGAACACCTATTTAAGACACTGAAGGAAAAGCGGCACTTGATTCAGAAGCACAAAATGCAAAAATTACAAACATTGCACAGAACTGCAAGTTCACACCAGGATACTGTATCTCCAAAACTAAAGAGAAGTATTTTGCATGCCAGAGTTCACTGTGGTTTGAAGGACTCTTTCACCAGTTCACACAAGTATGCGTTTGCAGGCAATATCGAGCTAGGGTCAAGGAAAATTAAGAACCTGTACAAGTTAGTATCTTTGCCATATGTGGTGGTTGTAATGAGTAATCAATTGCTGATGCTTGTACTGTTTTATGGATTGTGAAATACCTTGGGACACATTTTAATGATGTTACAGGCTACTGAAATGCCTGTTGTGCTTATTTTTTTAGACTTCTGGTGTGAATGGACTGCCAGCCTGCAAGGGTTACAGTATGCCAAATTAATTTCATAGATTGTGTTGGTAAAGGTCGATTCATTTAGCAAATAAAATACCAGTCAATTGTATCGCTGTGCTTGCTCATTAGAGACATGGGGTGCCATTTAATTGGGTCATGTAAATTGCTTGAGCTTTTGTGTGTGTGCACGCACATTTTAATAAAAACTTTTTTGCAGATCAGTGGCTTCCTCTTTCTTGCATTTAAAGCACTGAGAATGTGTGCTTGAACATGGTAACTTAGAAAAATACTGACAAGTAAATATAGTTCAATTGCTAAATAAATTCAACTTGTCCTGTAAGCAGGTCCGTTACCCAGTGCACAGCACCAATTCACACACCCAGATGAGGTATTTCTCTTTTTATTCTCGTTTGTGCAAAGTAGAGAGCTAGGTGGTAACCCACAAAAACTAGCTCAGCTCTCAACACATAGTAAAACATTTTATACACTTTGAACAATCGTTTACACTTGCGTTTAGTCTTGTTACTATCCTGTTACTTCTTACCCTGTGATATTTATGGTGTCTATTCCTTCTCCCAAGGCCAGCTGTTTGTCAGGATTTACTAACATCCTCTGTTTTTCATTGTAGATATTTATACATATTTTGTCTAAATTTCAAGTTAAATAAGACTGGCCTTCAATTAATCATGTCTTTGTGAGCCAGTCGACTACAAACTTGTAATTAAAAAGGGGATGGGAAGACATCTGTGGTAGGAAGACAAAAAGATTTCCTGGTAGATCAGTACTGAATTCAGTAGAAAGGGAAATTTTGTGTTTTGCCTGGTGTGTTTGGCTTAATTATTTTGCATCTCTTTCCCAACTCAGGATTTTCTGCATCGTCACACCAAGGTGGTCACTCCCCACATAGAAAGAAACTGAAAAAAGCACAATACAGGCACTAAATGTAGTACTGCTTCATAGATGTAACAACCATAAAGCATCATAGGCCAGCTGGGAGCTGTTGCCCAAGATCAGATGCTGGGAGGACTGTCAATCACATCTTCAAATTGCACAAATAGGAGGCTTTGCTGGACTGCAGACACTGGTTTGCTGGACACTGGTCAGTGTCTTTTGTCTTTTATGCTTGTTCATTTGGCATTGCTACCCAAAGCTACCAATGCCCAGCTTAGTGAGATTGCATTATGAAGATTAATTGTCCTGTTACCGAAGCCAAAATTATGGTGCTTGGCCTATGCTCTTCATCTGTTCACCAAAATATAAGTATCCCTCTCTGTGCAAATAGCTGCACAGGAACACATCCTTAGCTTCCTATAATGGGTGTTAGCTGGCCGACGGGTATCAGCAGGTCTCTAGTGGTACCCTGTAGGAAAAATGAGGGGTTTCACGCTGAGTAAGGTTTTCTAAAACACCATCCCTCTTCCAGTAAGTAGATGGACAGAATGGTCAGAAGACACAGAAGCAAGGAGTTGTAGGGATAACAGGGGCTGGGGCAGGGGTCGTCTGTACTGGAGGCTGTCACTTGCATCTTCGTGACAATCTTATTGCAAGCTGGACACAGAGAGAGGCCAGGAGCAAGAGAGCAGCATGTACTCGAGGCTTGGGAAAAATCCTCAGGACAGAGCCTGAAACATCAGTGCTGCATCACTGGCATACTTTAAGTGGAATCCAGGCTGTTCCTGTGAGAACTGACTTTGAGGAGGAAAGTAACCTCATAAAAACTTACAGATACATTCTGTAGAGAAATAACTGTAGCAGCTCCCAGGTCTTTGGCCATGTTAATTTGATGGGGGTGAAGAGATGCATGCTGTGAAAAAATATATATTTTAAATAGAAGAAGAGTTAACTCTTATGACACTGGAAGTATTTTTTACTCTCTTTGTGGTAAACAATTTGAATGCCCTTCTGATTTGGTGAATGTTATTTTGTCTGCAGTTCTGTGGGGTACAACTGGAAGTCAGTTCACTTAAGATAAGGGCATCTCTCCATCCTACACCCCAATCTTCTGTTACTTGTCAACTGTATATAGGAAGAGCCTTAGTGGAGCAAGGTACTTCGGGGTGAAGGGGACCCCTAATTTGTATTTGTGAGAGTAACTTGATGGCTCAGAGCTGAAGCAAGGTAAACTACTGTGAGCAAGAGCCAAATCAGTACAGGTATCGCTTATTTCACGCTGGTGAGAGACCCTCAGTCATCTGATCCCCAGTTGCACTGCCCTCATATTTAGCATGGCATTGCAACTGTTCTAATATCCCACAGACAGAAGGGGGATGACTAATTCAAGAACCTTCTTTTATTAACCACCTAGATATTTAATCAGCAGCTGTTTACTTCATCCACCTTCAGCTATTTAAAGATACTCTGCTTGCTTATCTTTGAAGTTACTTGTTTACCCCTCATTGAGTGTGTGATGGGTTTTGACGTACTGTGTTAATTTAATTTTGTTTTTCAAGTCTGTGGCAGAAGAATAAATCTTAAAGCTGGTTTTCATTGTATTTTTATATTCGCATAGCTGAGAGAGAATCAGCTAGACTCTTCCAGAAGCTCTGGAGGTTGTAGTGCTGTCAGCAGAAAGAAGATGGAGCACTGCTGCGTCCCAGAGCATGCAGAGCCCGCACATGGGCTCCACCATGACAGTCTATAAATAGATGCTGCATGAAACAGCTTGATAATCCCTCCACCTCACTCTCCTGATGTGAATTGCCTTGTTAGGAGCTTGAAACAGAGCCATGATCTCACCAAAGAACACTGCATGTATACCAAGACATCTTAATAAACCTTATGTTAAGCTAGTCACTGGGGGCAAGGAGACCTTCAGCCTGATGGTTTAACGGCATTATTTGGCAAGGAGTAATTAATTACTGTTGCTATGGAGCATGAATATTTTATGGCTGGTGATATTTATTAATAAATGAGTGTTTGGAAGATTTGGAGTAGCAAGGGGAGAGTTAATGCCAGGCTCTGTAGCGCTGAAACACATATCAGGTATTTCTTGACATAAATAGATAGGATAACTCCAGCTTTCCCTGGTGGAATGAATCTTACTGACAGTACGATGCTTCTGCTGGTGTTCATTATGCTCTGGGACAAAAATGTAGCTGTTTTATTAAAAAACAAAAAAACAAAAAACAAAAACCCAAAAAACTTGAAAACTGAAACCCAGGTATTTTGCTCATTATAACAAATTACCAGTTATGTAGATGAGTGACAGATTTTAATAGTGCTGATGTCTGGATTATGTTAATTAGACATATAGCAGCAGTACCCTTATAACAGCAGCACAACATTTGTTTCTTTCTATCTTGTGTGGCAGTGGAATATGCTTGAACAC
This sequence comes from Falco rusticolus, assembly GCF_015220075.1. Lineage (NCBI taxonomy): Eukaryota > Metazoa > Chordata > Aves > Falconiformes > Falconidae > Falco > Falco rusticolus. The sequence goes on along the minus strand of NC_051192.1, from coordinate 5,609,676 downwards.
AGAAATATTTTTCAATTTTAGAAGAATGCATTCAAGCATTAACCTTCAGGTTATCAGTCATTATCTGTGATTAATGACCAACTGGTAATAAACAGCTTAAAGCAATGATAAAATTAATGCTGTAGCCAAACATCAGCAGATAAAATTTGGCTGAGCAGCTGTGCTTCTAAATCAGCTGTCACCTAAAATGTCACATAATCCATGTCATATTACGAAGTAGGTGTTTTGCTCAAAAGAGGATTGACGGATAAACATGCTATATTGTTAAACTGGAACTGGGCTTCACCAGTGAGGACTTATTTCTTATCCTGCCAAGTAGCCAGCCTGCTGTTGAACCTTTGTTGGAGTGTTTTCTTTGTTCCATGGATGATGGTTCAGACACTGGGCATTCCTGAAAGACAGAAGGAAACCTAGGATGCAAAGCCCTCATTGCTTATATGACAGTTCAAATGAGATAAGCATGCTGATACAGAATACTGCCATGGGTTTTTTTCTAAGAAAACAAGGAGCAGGAAAGTAAATTTGACATGATTTCACTGTTACAATTTCCCCAAGAATCAGATTAAGCAGAAAGAATCTGACGCAACTGAAGAACATGCAAAATTTCCCAAATCCTGCATTTGACACTATTCCAACTCCTTCTCTAAACCTCAACTAATACATTTGAGCTCATTTTCATGGCGAAAAAACCACAGCAGATCATTTTCTTAGGTACAGAAGGAAAGCTGCCAGCACTTTGAGTGCTGTCACTGATACTAAGATTTTAGAAAATTGTCTTCAAAAGCTAAGAAATGTAAGTTTGTTTCCAGAACTCCTGATTTCTATGAATGCCACCGTCAGGGAATGCACATCATAAATCACACACGCGCAGGCACACATGGTAGGAGAGCTACTAAGCTGGGCTACTGCCTAGAAATGAGCTCCAGCAGCACCTTGGTACAAGCTGCTGCCTAAGCCACACACTGCCTGTGTGTTATTCATACTGAAGACCATGAGAGAAGGTGTTACAGGGAGTAAGTTTGGCGTTCAGAATAAGCAGCCTTTTGCCCTCCAGTCTGAACCTTCTTGGAGATATTTGAGTTAAAGGTTCAGAGTTACTTCCACAAGCACAGAGATGGCAAACGTTTTCCTCGTTATAAAATCGGTGTGGTCCATACTGGTAACATCATGCCACAGGCTGCAAATTAAATAAGGCATGTTGGCAACAAAGCCTGTGTTGTAGTACGACACATAGTGTGAAAGGTACTGCTGAGGCTGTGTTACCTAAAACAGGAGTGCCTATACCAGCCAGGTGCTTCCTCATGGGTAGTTAACCGCTGTGTGCTACTATTACGCACAGTTAATTTGTATGGCTTGAACCACCAATCAATATTTTTTCCATTAACTTTGCAGTAATGAAAGGTACTGGAGTGAAACTGTTGATACATTCAATAGCTAATTCCCAAATAATAGTTTTGGAAAGGATTTGGGCTGACATTATTTATCATCTCTGAGAAAGGTTTAAGTGTCCAATGCCTATAGAAGTTACAAAACAAAACAAGTCCCTTACCCTTTAGTGCACATTCAGGCACACTGGTTTCTGTGCTGGCCCTGAGTCTTCCCTTCACCATGCTTCTCATCTGCCTGGGTGCTCCCTTCAACTTTTCTGATTTTTCTTTACTGGTGAAGGTGTAGCTTTTGAATTTGTGTGAGCCAGAGTAAAAATACCATTACTTATGAGTAATCACAGCAAAACCACAAGCATGCCATTTCTCAGATTCCTGAAAAGGGATCAGATGAATGTCTCTTAGAAGAGATCTAAGACCTGATTCTGGATTCCTTGTCCAACTCTTCCACCGACTTCAGTGAGAGTTTGAGGGAGGACTCTAAGAAAAAAAGTGGCTGAACAGCCCTAAAAAGACAAAGTATCTCCATGTTGTCAGGGTTCCTAGTGTTTTATTCACAAAAGACTTGACTTCTCTTTCTGGCTACTAGTTTTGTTTTACCAAACAGAGCAAGAAGTCTCACTTATCCAAGACACACAAATTTTTCATCCCATGCAGAAGCAGCCTGTAAAACACAAACCAACAAGCCTTAACCCTTTCCCATGGTCAGGTACGGATGACAAGCAAGGCTCATCTTTGGTTTCTGTCCCACAACTCTCCACTGATCCAAAAAAGGGAAACGGACACATCCTTCTGTTTACCCCAAACTGCACATGAGGTCACATCTATCTTTTTTGACTTTTCTCCTGAGTATATCAACTGAGAGAATCACCCTCAGCAAGACACAGCCCATCTTAAAAAAATCTCTGGTAAAACGACACTACAAATGGTGGCAGCTTTTCTCTGCTTCAAGGACTGGGAGAGTCCTTTAATTCCTACCTAAAGGTCACAGCAGAACTGTTAGCTCATTCCTGAAGGTTAAAAATTCAAGACTTTCCCAGACTTGGTAAAATCTAATTATGTTTCAGAATTGGGATTGAACCTCAAGAGAAGGATGAATCCGATTGCAAAGATGCACCACTAATTTTAAAATGGCTCCAATTGTACAGGTCTTTTACCAAAATCAATTTCTGTAATGCGAAAGAAAAAAACTCAGTTGTTGAGTTAATAGCCTTTTCCCTGGATTTTAGCAGAATCTGAATTTCTATTTAATATATCTGCTATTATAAATGGCCAGTCCCCCATTTCAGGACAAGAATACTTAATGCATAACAATGCATAATACATAAAGGAAAAAAAAAATAATGGGGGTGGGGGCTAGGGTGGAATGGGACACAGAAAGCCACTTAAAGCGTCTAAGTTCAGGATCAGTTTTACTGCACAGTAGAATTCAAAATGAACCTGATTTACTGATTCTCCCATGGATTCCCTGCTTCATTACCGAACAGCCTTACCAAGACTGAAAAGAATTACTATACTTCAGTAAGATTGCAAATCTGCCTGGCCTTTTCCAGTCAGTCAAGGAAAATTAGGGTAACTTGAACGCTTATGCAATTAATAAAAGAAATGCAGCACCTTCTCCACAGATAGGCCTCAGCCCTATATTTTTACTATTTATTACCCTTCTGTCTTCTTTTGAGAATCCAGAACTTAAAGTTCTGATAATGAAAGCTCCTAGAAGTCTCAAATCCCATACTCAGGCATTTTCTGAGTATATGAATACCAGTCCCACAGGGTAAACCCCAGCAGAAAACAAGGAAAGAGAAAGATAATCATAAGCATCAGGCAAGGTAATCTCTGCATGTATCTTCCTCAAGAAGGCACAAAAATGTTGGAAAATAAGGTGGCTGGGCTGGAAATTGTTGGAGAAGACAGTGCTTCCCACAAATGAGAAAACCAAACCCTGAACTGTGCTGCTAGTCACAGTGCATCGCAGCCAGCCATGTCCAGCTTGCCCGTGGCACCAGGCTGCGGTGGGCTACTCATAGCTGGCAACTGGTTTCTTCAGAAAGAACAAGGGGGAGCAGGGGGAAGGGCGGTAGTTAAGAATATAAGGCATTTAATTTTGGCTTAAAATAAAGACAACACACAATACAGTGTGCTGGACTCTGATTCCTTGCCCTTTTTCAAATTTCAGGAACAGACATCTAAAATGACATCTGAAAGCACCTTATTGAGATACGGGAGGGAGCCTGCACCTCTCCGTCTGCAAACTAATATAAAAATCCTTGTTATCTGTCCTCTACAGGCCACTTACTTTTACTTAACAAAGTAGAGTTCCTAAGGTCCTTTGCATGTTCTATTAAATATGAAGTCCCAGATAACAAAAGCTGCCCAAGAAGACACTGATGTGTACAGTCTGACCTGACCTTCACCTACCTCAAGGACGGAACAGACCGCTATGTACAGATGGTAGTCGGACAGACATCTTGATTTCTTTTCTCCCCATCCCTATCTTGGACGCCAGTACCTAAACATCAAGCGTCTGTGTCTAATGTAACAGTATTACACACAGAGCAGCAGCCTCAGAAGGAGCATCCCCACAACTGTATTCCTATAGACCATACTGGGGCTTGTACACACCGGCGTGTGTACACACAGGTGTGCATACACAGCGATTACGTATATAATTACTAGGTGTTTCCCATCTATAGCTTGCCGTTTGTACATGCAGTTGCTGTCACTGGGAGCAGCACCACAGCGATGGTTCCGAAACTTTAGACCGATGTGCCATCTAGTGACAATGCAGATGATCCTAAAAACCAAACTCGGATTCTTTCTACCTTTTTATCTGAAATAGAAATCACTGGCTCTTGCCACATGAGCCCAGCTGAGTTTGAAAGAGATTTGTGTTTTCAGGTTTTTATTTTGTGCTGCAGGAGAAGCTTTGGGCTCTGTAATCAGGAGTTTCTGTTCAAAGCTGTGAGCTTGTTCTGAAACTGTGCTTTGCCTGCAATGGACAGCTTTGTAGCTGCTTTTTCCAGCATCTCAAGCTCTGTTTAATGCCCACAGTCTTAGAAAATCCTCTTTTATAGTGGTGCAAGATCCTACCAGGTATTCCAGATGATGGAATACATACTGGATGTTATAGTCCTTTCCTTTTTTTCTCTTTTTCCTGTCTGCAGTTAGAGCAGCTTGATTAGTTTATAATGGGGTTCATTTATATTTGAAAATGTCCAATTGCCAGGAAATTGGTGTAGGAAAAGCAGATGAGGGGAGAGAGATTAACATTTTATTCTGAAAGATGCCCTTAATTTAAATATTAGCAAGAGGTGATCACTCAGCAGATCATCTGCACTGCAAGCACACCTGAAAGACAGTGAAAAGATACCAGGAAGCTGACAGAAAACCTGGAGTTTAATTGTGCATTTTTATGACCTGCATGGGACTTTGTTTTAAATAATAAAATTATTGACCTAGATGTAGATACATTAAATATATATACATCTCAACATATATCTATGTGTGTGTTTAAAAATAGGCACCTGTAAGATAATATCTAAATAAATATGAATTACTCCCAGGAATTATCGAGTGGAGGTTTCTAATGTGAATTAATAAAGTGAATGCAAGAGAGAGAGGCAGAAAACAGTAATACAAGGTACATACCTGTACAAACCAGATGACGTGGGTCAGAACTGGGATGATAAAACACTAACAGAGTCTACCAACAGAGGACTTGACTAAAAGTCATTCATAAGACACACCTAAGTACAAATAAAGGTCAAAAAAAGGAATCGGCTGTTCTCAACCATTTTATAAAGAGAAGATAACAATTGTTGAAACTTTTGGAACTGAATTTACTCACTCAGCTGCTACAAAAGTAGAATGAGATCAGAAGAGCTGATCCAAGCTGGAAAGTACTTAAGGATCTCAAAGGAGAAGCAGGCAGTTAATGAGAGAAACAGCTCACCGAAAAATGGACAGTTAGCTCTGGCAATACAAGGGGCCACTATCGTAGAAATGCAGTTGTCTTTCTAGATGCTGTTTTGCCTAAAGAATAAATTCATTCATCTCAGCTGATGTCAAAGTCACATTCTAGAGCCCAGACATGCACAGCAGTGACCATTATAACAGTTCCCACTGGCACAAAGGTTTTAAAGTGACTAGTGAGTTTGGTTCCCTCTAATGTTGGCATCCAAAGACTCCAGCTCACAGGATGCATGGTACAGCTGACACCTGAATGTACCTTAGCCTTGTCATTTCTGAAAATTTCACTATAGAATTATATAGCTACCTTTTTTTTTTTTTTTATTGGGTTTGGTTTGTTTGTTAAACTAGACCCAGTAATTACTTCTGTTCCCACTAAGTCTTGGTAATTGATTTCAGAAATCAGAATTAGGCCAAGTGTCCATCCTAAACAGCCCACAGGTTAAGATTCAGGAGGGTAGTATACTGATCAGCTCCATAGGCCAGTTTTCTCCACAACCAAAATTTAGCTTTGAATACCCTAAACAACCCCATCTTTCTAAATACATTAGTCAAGGATCCAGTACAACCCGCAAGAGAATTTGAAGGTGCCAAGTTATTCTAAAAAAAATAACGTATGTAGCTTTTAAAAACAGACCCGATGAATTGATGTGTCTCTATGACAAACTTTGTGGGCCACATGAGCCTGTTTGTTGCCTTTTCTGCTGCCTTTTGCTATCAGTTCTCAGTTGGAACTATCAAACTTAAAAAAAAAAGAAGAAGGTGCAGAGTGGTGTTTGAGACAACAAGTGATGCCACTTCCAAGCCTGCAATTAGACAAGCAATAGATCAGAAGCAAAACTGCTCTCTAACAAGCTTTCATGGGTACAATATTCATGAAAGAAGAAGAAATATTGCTTCATCTTCTGAGCCGAAGTCTCTACACAGAGGTTGTTTAGCAGTGAAGATAAAGATATCTATAGCCTGCAGAGGCACAGTGTTCCCTTCCCAAGGGTGACTCGGGTACTGACAGGGCACTGTCTAAATATTTCAGTCTCTGGTCTGCACACTGCGGTCACAGGATACACAGCTTTACAGACAGACCCACAGAAATTCACCTCCAGAGCCATGAGCAAGAAAATAGGTGCAAATGGTCATGGCAGCACTCTTTTACCAAGTATGTGGTGCACCAGGGCTTCCTGGAGGGCTGTGAAAGTCCAGGTTGGCATGCCATACTCCCTGCCCTGTCCCAGCCTAGAGCCAGCAGGCAGCCAGACTTCATGGTCTCCCAGGTCTTTTGGTGGGACTCGGGACCAGTGGTGGCCCACTCACCAGCCTCCGCTCACTGTCATCACTGAACCTTCTCTCGAGGACTGATAGGATGGGACTGAAGACAGCAAGTTACTAAACATGCAGTTTAAGTTAAGCAGCATGCGGCTGGTGTACTCATCATAGCTGGTATCTCCTGTAAAGTATGTCGAGCTTGTGGTGCTGCATCTCGCCCCCTCCCCTGAGCTGCCCTACGATCACAGGGGTCCCCGCCAGGCCTCAGCCCCTGGGCAGTGACGGGCGGGTAAGCATCCCTCGGCCGTGCTAGCAAGCCTGGCACAGCTGGGATGGGAAACGGCACTGGCTGTATCAGAAACATCCCTTATCTGAACAACAACACCACCGGGCAGCCTTGAACATCCCTTAACAAGCCGGGGACACTCTTTATTATGACTCCGAGTGGTACGATACCACCGTCAATGGAATGTTAGAAAAACTCCATTAATTACCAACTCGGAGTGCGGCCAGGATGGAAAATTACTGATGACTTTAGCTAATCATCTCTGAAGCTATAAAGAGCGGCCCGAAGTGAGGCCCTTGGAGCTCCCCTGGAGCACAGCGGGTACCACCAGCATCCCCCTCGGAGCAGGAAGCGTCTGGAGGGGGACGGCTGCTGAAAGCTGACCATCACCTGGGCTGATTCTCCTACTTCTCGAGGCTCAACCCTTCGCCTGCTGAGAAATATGAAGACATTCAATGTGAGTATTTCACTGAACTCGAGGAGAATTTTTAACAGGTACATACCTTTGTACATACATATCTCTGTACATCAGTTCCTTTATATCTATGTGCATATGTGTGTGCATTGGTTTATGTACCTCAGAATAATTATAGTAAAAATATTAGAATCTGGGATCCATAATTAAGTTGGTGATGTGATTGTAGCAAATCCTGTTTGATTCATTTAGTAAAAGCTAAATTAGTTGATGATTAACTGCTGCTAAAATCCTATGATCAGCTTTTGACTGTGAACAAAATCTTTTGCATCCTATAGATATAAACTGTTGTCCAAGTCTGAGCCTAAGTTTGGATCCAGCTGCACTGAAATTCTGTTAAGGGTTTAGAGAGTAAGGGGGTCCTCTCTGAACCTTGTGCCTCCTCAGGAGGGTCCCTCTTACCCTTTTACGCCTTTAATCACTGTATAAATCATTCCAGCTTCATTGTAATTTGATTCTTCTTTGTGATTTATCTATATATTAAGTAAAAGAGTGAATCTTGCCATCAAAGTTTGTCAAGTTGCACTCCCACAAATTGCTATTAATACTATTTTGCTCATACCTTTGATGGTGATTCTTTAAGTGACTTAACCAAACCACTCATTCATGACAATAGCGGGATGGCAAGTGATATCACTGATTACTTAAAAAAACATAGCATAAATCCAAGTCCTAAATTCTCAGAAGAATGGGCTCATGATAACTGGCATGACTGGCCGAGAAGCTGGGTATATGACCCACATGGCAAAGAGTTAAAATCACTGGGATAAACGGAGCAAGTAGGATTTGTCAAACAGCCAAAGTTAATTTATGGCGAGGAGTGCATGGCGTCTGCTCCATTTATGATTAAAGATCACAAGGAAAACATCTGGGGTTTTAATGTTTTGTACAGGCATACCCGGCGCCTGCCAGACGGCAGCGTATGGTCCTTCGGTTTAAATATCGACCCTAACCCTGATAAATACCGGGAGGCTACGGTGCATGTGCTCTGCCCAGCACCTGCACTCCCTGACTCAAAAATTACTAATGTACTACAATACCCAATTTCTGCTGCAGCGCAAAAGGGAATTTCTGAAGTCATAGCTGATTTAGAAAATCTACAAATCATCTCCAGAACTCACTCCCCATATATTGGCCAGTCGGAAAAAGGGACGGGAGATGGTGTCTTACAATTGGTTACTGGTGCTTGAATGCCAGTACAGCCCCACTAACAGCTGCAGTACCTAACACTGCACCCCTAACAGCCATTCCACAAGCAGCTGCACACCCATGGGTGGCAGCACTAGATACATTCTTTATGGTCTCCTTACAAGACGAGGATAAAAAGAGATTTGCTTTTGCTTGGGAAGGTATACGATATACTTTTAACAGACTCCCAGGGGGTATAAATGCTCACCCACAATTGCTCATGCTATGCTTGCTGAACTTTTACAGTCTCACTTCCTCAGAATGTGAAACTGTACTAATATAGAGATGATTTCCTAATCAGAGGAGATTCCCCTGAACAGGTCAGGGAAGCAGTGATGGCAATGTGGCAAGTGCTGCGTGAAGCAAAAGTTGAGATCCCACCTGAAAAATGCCAGGGACCAAGCAGAGAAGTGAAGGTTTTGCGTACTTGGTGGATAGCAGGCAGTGCATTGATCCCTCCAGATACCTTCAGAAAAACAGAACAATTGCAGATGCCCCAATCTAGGAAAGAATGACGATTAGGATATGGGAGAAAATGTGTACCTGGGTTTTCTATTGTTGTATACCCAGCACACTCACTTTTACAAAAAGAAATGCCATGGAAATGGAGTCCAGATCATGAAAAATCGGTTAAAACTCTAATACAGGAATTAAAAACATATCAGTCATTGGGACCAGCAGAGCCCCATGACCCTATTATAGCGGAATGGGGTTTTGTTGAACATGGTACTCGCTGTAATCTATTCCAAATTTTACAATATTAAAATTTACATTATTAATAAATATTAATAAAATTAATAATATTAATAAAAATAAAGAATCTTTACTATTCAGCCCAACTGCATTTAAAGAGACAGAACAGAGATATTCCCAGTGGGAAAAGGACTTCTGTCTTTAGTCCAATAACATTACAACTAGGAGAACCTGTTACGGCAAATTTACCACAAATTGGAACTGTGACTCTAATGAAACCTCAAGGGCCACTTGCTTGGAAAGCTACTGATAGCAGTGGAGCAAAACATAAAACCAGTACTAGATGGATTTATCCTGGATCATGAAAGGGGTAACCCATTCGGCCTTCCCCACCCAGACCTTTCTTTTCTCCTACAGGAGAAAATTAAATGTTGCCAGCAACAATGGCATTGTATTCCCAACCTAGTTTCATTTTTCCTCTCAATTGTGATAAATCTAATCCTTCCAATTCAAATACAACATTTTTGGGACCATGCACTACTAAATTTTACTGGAAGTGTTGGGATCTCGCCAAAAGATGGGGAAACTTGAATCTTGTTACTTTGGTTATACATGGAAATGAAGCATATCTAAAGGATGAATGGAGATGGGAGACCCTATATGAAAAGGGAATCGAGATATTTCACAATAGTAATAACATCAATCAAATACGATCACTTCAAGTCACACTACGGGAAGAAATAAAATTAGGATGCTGGGCAATCAATGGATCTACCCACAAAACCCCCGCTGAAATTAAAACATGCTATACTGATTTTTCTATACCAAGAAACAAGATACCAGAACCAGATCGCTGGTACAATTTCACCTTTATAAAACCCACACTTGCATTTGCCTTTGCAGTAATCATGGTGTGTAGAACTATTGTTTGATTTTATGATTATCGAATATGAAACGTGGCATTTGTGTACAACAGGGTGGCCATGGGTTGATGCATACATACATACATACTTCTTGATGTACACATAGCTGTAAATTTATCTGTAGTAGCACCATATAATAACGTAACCTTTCTCAGGCAGGAATGGATTATTAAAAATGAAAGTGGCAATCAAAAAATCCCATATTTAAAGGGAACCAAACAAGACACCATTTTGGTAGGATGTTGAACTGAAAATCACCTTAAATGTATGACAGCAACCTTACACACTGTTGTAAACTATATTAAAGAAACACACTACACATATACCTGTCCTTTCAAACGTGAATGCTGCTATATCTTTACTATATCCCATCCAGCACACATAACGTGTCTTTGGATAGACCCCAACTCTCATTCCAGCTTAGGTTTTCAATTCCAGGTTGACAACAAAGACCCAGATCCACAAACTCAGCGTCTTGTTGAACTGTGCCCTTACATTTACAACACTGGTCCCCACCTCATTAAAAAATAGGGCGACAGTGAATGTCGCTTAGCCTGTCACGTTCTCTGAAACGAGTGGGACTATCAACGCAGGTTGATACATCTACAATTAAACCTACCTGCTCATAGGTCCTAACACAGCTTATACAGGGTGGTTAGCATGGCTGCATGGACAAACCCTCACCTCTCCGAAACAATCAAGGAGAAATGTGACAGGTATCCTGGGAGCAGGGCTAAGAGTGTTAAACAGCATAGATGCTGAAATTTTAACAACTTGGCAAGAAGCGATTTACATAAACTAAAACACCAATTACAATCTTTTTTAATGGCACTAGGAAGCAGTCAATGGCTCTTATCTGATATATTACCTAAGTGGGAAAGGATTAATGAAAAACCATCAATTAATTACAGGTGCATTTGGCGTCACCCAAAATAATGTTTCCCTAGCTCTCAGCTGCACGCGAGCTCGGTTACGGATACAATTTGCCATGGCAGCAATTATAAGAGAAGGTGATGAGGGCACCTTACCCACTGAAATCCGACAGGTAATTTGGGATAATGCAACTGAACTAGAAACAGAATTCCAGTCTTGGTGGCATCTAATGAATTTCACGGACAGTAAAGCCAGAGCTTTTATCATAACAGTACGCAACGCTTTGGTATACACCATATAACCAGTCGTTGCACTGGGATCAAACCGCAGGGGAGCTGTACTCTATCCATTAGAACGCAGAAAATGGGAACAAATGGCAAACTGTTGATGTTTATACAGGAACAACAGGGGTTTATTCGTAAAAGTAATACCATGAAGGCCCAAGGCATTTGTCTTGACACCGAACAAAATGTTGGGAATTGATGTGTTTGTATCAGAACACTTTATGGTTTTATACTTGCAGACAACCACACTGAGGAGATATAGTCACTCAAATGTCTGTATTAGTGATTTTGCCAAGATTATGGGATGCAACTTTTAACTGTTCAGCTCCCATCACAACCTAGCAATTGCTACAACTGAACGACACAACCTACCAAGATGTGCTACCTGCCCCCACTGGAATGAATTTTATTACTTTGGCAAAAAAACTGTTGCAACATGATGACCTGAAACAATTGCTAGAAAAAAAATCTGAAAAAATGGACAAAGAACTCTGATTACTGTCCATTATGATGCACAAAAGATAGCAGGCCCTAGAAGGAGTGAAGAAGGGTGGAGAACATCAGTGGTGGGATACTTTATTTGGATGGTCACCAATAGCAACAGAGACTTTAAATCATATGCTACATCCCATTGTAATTTTATTGATATCTGTCACATTATGCTCGTTGTTGAACATCATTTTAATACATTAGAGAATGGAGGATAGCCAGACAGATGGCACTGTTACAAAAACCTGTCTGCACATATAACATTTCTTGATCACATTTAAAGGAAGGCAGACGAACCAAAGGTTTCCCACAAATGACATGTGGCATTTCTCTGTTCATAGCCGCAGAGGCAAGCAAGACCACATCGCCGCGCTGTGAGAGAGATGGGTTGACTTCCATGACAGGGTGGATTGTGGCGCTGCATCTCGCCCCCTCCCCTGAGCTGCCCTACGATCACAGGGGTCCCCGCCAGGCCTCAGCCCCTGGGCAGTGACGGGCGGGTAAGCATCCCTCGGCCGTGCTAGCAAGCCTGGCACAGCTGGGATGGGAAACGGCACTGGCTGTATCAGAAACATCCCTTATCTGAACAACAACACCACCGGGCAGCCTTGAACATCCCTTAACAAGCCGGGGACACTCTTTATTATGACTCCGAGTGGTACGATACCACCGTCAATGGAATGTTAGAAAAACTCCATTAATTACCAACTCGGATTGCGGCCAGGATGGAAAATTACTGATGACTTTAGCTAATCATCTCTGAAGCTATAAAGAGCGGCCCGAAGTGAGGCCCTTGGAGCTCCCCTGGAGCACAGCGGGTACCACCAGCATCCCCCTCGGAGCAGGAAGCGTCTGGAGGGGGACGGCTGCTGAAAGCTGACCATCACCTGGGCTGATTCTCCTACTTCTCGAGGCTCAACCCTTCGCCTGCTGAGAAATATGAAGACATTCAATGTGAGTATTTCACTGAACTCGAGGAGAATTTTTAACAGGTACATACCTTTGGATAAATATTAGAATCTGGGATCCATAATGAAGCTGTTGATATGAAAATAGTAAATCCTGTTTGATTAATTTAGTAAAAGCTAAATTGGTTGACGATTATGCGCTGCTAAAATCCTATGATCAACTTTTGACTGTGAACAAAACCTTTTACATGCTTCACAAGTATTCTCCAAGTCTGAGCCTAAGTTTGAATCCAGATGCATCTAAATTCCATCAAGTGTTTAGAAAGCAAGGGATCCACTATGAACCTTGTGACTCGATGAGAAGTGAGGCTCCCCCCCCGCTGCCCCCCCCCGGCCCGCCCCCCCATTTTTACTCTTTAGATATCAACCGTTGCCCAAGTCTGAGACTAGGTTTGGATCCAGCCGCACCTAAGCTCTACGAAGAGTTTAGAGAGCAAGGGGGTCCACTCTGAACCTCATGACTCAACGGAAGGCCTCTTCCTTTATTCCTTTTACACTCCTTTCATACCAACCGTTGCCCAAGTCTGAGACTAAGTTTGGATCCAGCCGCACCTAGACTCTACAAAGGGTTTAGAGAGCAAGGGGGTCCACTTTGAACCTCGTGACTCAACGGAAGGCCTCTTCCTTTATTCCTTTTACACTCCTTTCACACCAACCGTTGCCCAAGTCTGAGACTAAGTTTGGATCCAGCCGCACCTAGACTCTACAAAGGGTTTAGAGAGCAAGGGGGTCCACTTTGAACCTCGTGACTCAACGGAAGGTCTCTTCCTTTATTCCTTTTACACTCCTTTCATACCAACCATTGCCCAAGTCTGAGACTAAGTTTGGATCCAGCCGCACCTAAGCTCTATGAAGAGTTTAGAGAGCAAGGGGGTCCACTCTGAACCTCAGGACTCAACGGAAGGTCTCTTCCTTTATTCCTTTTACATTCCTTTGATACCAACCGTTGCCCAAGTCTGAGACTAAGTTTGGATCCAGCCGCACCTAGACTCTACAAAGGGTTTAGAGAGCAAGGGGGTCCACTCTGAACCTCATGACTCAACGGAAGGCCTCTTCCTTTATTCCTTTCACACTCCTTTCATACCAACCGTTGCCCAAGTCTGAGACTAAGTTTGGATCCAGCCGCACCTAGACTCTACAAAGGGTTTAGAGAGCAAGGGGGTCCACTCTGAACCTCATGACTCAACGGGAGGATTTTTCCCTAATTCCATTTATATTCTCTAGACATGAACCGTTGCCCAAGTCTGAGACTAAGTTTGGATCCAGCTGCACCTAGACTCTACAAAGGGTTTAGAGAGCAAGAGGGTCCACTCTGAACCTCGTGACTCAACGGGAAGTGAAGCTTTCCTTCCACCCACCGCCCCCACCCCCCCATTTCTATTCTTTAGATATCAACCGTTGCCCAGGTCTGAGACTAGGTTTGGATCCAGCCGCACCTAAGCTTTATGAGTTTAGAGAGCAAGGGGGTCCACTCTGAACCTCGTGACTCAACGGGAGGATTTTTCCCAAATTCTATTTATATTCTTTAGACATGAACCGTTGTCCAAGTCTGAGACTAAGTTTGGATCCAGCCGCACCTAGACTCTACAAAGAGTTTAGAGAGCAAGGGGGTCCACTCTGAACCTCGTGACTCAGCGGGAGGTTCTCCCTTACCCTTTAACAACTTTAATCTGTATGTAAATCGATCCAATCAATTTTCATTTGATTATTCCTGCTGTGTTTTATCTACATATTAAGTAACACAGTGAACCTTGTCATCAAACCTTCTGAAGTCGCTGTCCCACCGCAGACAGGGCATCCTGGACGAGGCTGCAGGGGTTTGGTATGATCCTGCTCAGGATGCCCACCACGATTTCTCTTACCTCAATCTATGAAGCTACCAATGCTGTACAGAGGAAGAGCCGAGCTCCCTCTGAGTTCAGCTGGAATCTAGTGGTGTTTGGAGTCATTTCCATGCCTGATGGGTTTTGGAGAGCTTCCTGGTAGCACAGGGAGAGGTAGCACTGACACCTTCCAACCGAGCCAGGGCAAGTGCTTCAGTAAGGGAAAGGGAAAGGCACACGGCGGAGGGCCCCAGCTCCACTCAGTCGCAGGGGATTGGAGTATCCCTGAAGGATATCTCACACTGTTACGCTGGGAGGCAGCAACCCGCGGGGCAGAGACTCCAGGCAGCAGGCAGACACGGGAAACTTGGAGGATTATCAACCTCCTGCTGCTGCTTCTGCCCACAGGGGTTGGTGAAAGGGGCTTAGCAGGGCAGGCAGAGAAGGGCTCGTACACCAGCTGGGGGGGAAGCAGCAGCTCCAGCCACACACCATCCAGTTCACTGTGCTTTTACATCCCTTGTATTGCTCCATCTTCTCCTCCTCAATTTCCTACATTAAGTAGGGAGGGCAACGGAAGGGGCTTCCTGCATTGTATATGGCTCCTGCCAGAGCCTCAAGTGGCTGAGGGAAATGACACGTGAGTTTTACTGGACATTGCTACACACACAGCAGCTTCAATGGCTTTTAAATCCAAGACCTGTTTTTAAGAATTGTGATGCCTATTTGAGTCAAGCAAAGCGATTTTATGGCTTCTAAATGCACAGAACAATCCAGCCACCACCTGCAAAACCAGGCTGAGTCACTCACTACATCAGGTTTGATATTTATAAAAAATTCTGTGTCGATGTATATAGGACAAAGCACAGCTCAGCCATCTGCTACACAGCTGGATGGCTTGTGTCACACACTGATTTGAAGGTTAACAGGTGTAGCTTTCCTGCAAGAAAGAGAAAGAGAGACAGGGAGAAGGGGACACGTACCAGCGCAGAGACATAAATTCTCCACAGTCTTTTCTAGCTGATGTTTGCTCCTCTATCTCCCCCCACTACGTGCTATTTCTGCACCTCCCAGGTGACCACTGAGTGACATAGCTGGTCTGTTTCATGTGTGTGAGACTTGTGTTACGGCTTCTTTGAGCTCTTTGGTGAGAAACAAGAGCCCGTGCTGGTGAGATGCACATAGTGGAGGGGACAGAGCCCTGCCAGATACCACCGCAGTCTGCTGACTCCCTCGTTTGAGTTACAAGGAATATTTGAGTTCTGGATATGTTTGTGTCTCAAAGAAAGTAAGTGCCAAAACACTTCCACCAATATACATGTATTAAAGAATCGGGTCTGACCTTTTTATTCTCTCCCAAGAACCTTAGTCTGCCATCTGGTGATGCGCAGAAGATGAGCAGAAGGGTTACTTGTGTGAGTTGAGACAGAAAAGCCTCCAGAAGAAACAGGTGCTGAACAGCAGTCGTAGATGGCATAGAAAACAGAAAAACTGAGCATTTGCTTCTGCTTTTCTAAGGCTTCTCCTCTTGCTAGACTGGGAATGATCGAGAAGCAAGGCAGCCAAGTGTCTGTGCCAGGAACCACAGCAATCGCCTCAGAGCCCGTACGTGGTAAATAGCCACAATAACCTTACAAATGTTTGGAAAAAGCTGGGTGTGAATGTGGGCTGGCATGGGTAACATTTTGAGCTGATGGCATCTATTGCAGGCACTCAGTCTAGAATAATCAACCTGATTTTCACCAGTTCTAATTACCTGTACGCCTTGTAATGGAGTGAGTGTCAGGGAAGGGTAAACAGCCGAAATGGGGCAGTGTGAACCCTTGGTCTAAGTACTAGACAGCAAATCAATGTAATACAAATCTTTCTAATCACTTTGTACTTCAGCTCTGTGTCTCAGCACAGTCTCCGGAGATGAGCAGGGCTTAAAGGGAAACAAAGAAGGCAAACCGAAAAATTGCAAGTTCTTTGGATCTGAAAAATCTAAACCCATGATTTCATATCATATCTGTAAACACTTTAGACATTATTTCACAGGTTTCCTCTTAACGATATATGCCATATTCCAAATGTCTATAGAGTAAAAATCTAAAGCTTTAAATCACTAACTCAGAAGTCCGGCGAACTCATTTCATCTCCAGATGCCAGTCATGTGTGAAATAAGTCTGGTATGTTCAATTTCTTTTCACAGCTAACAGAAGCCTTGGTTTCTTCCTTATCACCAGAAATATGTATGTATATATAGTTTGCAATTCCAGCTCACATTACATATGATCACCAAAGTTCACTGGCAAAGCTGCGGGCAGTTGCGTGCAAGTAGCTCACAAAATGTAATCTGCCTGGTTTAAGTGTTTCACTACAAATTCCTCTTATTAATGAAAAAAAGCCATCAAGATAAGGTAAATAGCTATATACATGATAAAAAAAAACAAACCACGGGGTGAAAGTTGAGAGAGGTTTCCCATTCCTCAAGAGATTGACTCTTGTTTGCACAAACCTGGGGAAACTGGCAGAAATTCACTGTGGGAAGGAGGACCGAATACAAAGTAAATGAATGTTTTTGTCAGTTTACCTTGCATGCCCAAAGGAATACCATTGCCAAAACCTGCAGCCACAGGTGCCAGTTATTTTTCATGCCAGCCATTTACATAGCCTCACCATTAATTATCTTTGTCTGATTTGCTGTATTTGGCTGTGCAGTTGAGACAGGAGAGCTGAAACGTAGCAGGAGCTATTGCATATTGAACTGCGAATCAGGAGGTGGGTTTAATGCCATTTGAGAAAAGCCATGTTGTAGTTTGAACTTTAATTGGATCATATTAACTGTATTCCATGACTAATACAGAAATCCTAAGGGCTCTTTCTCATGGCCTCAACCTTAATTCCCTCATGACCAACTATCACGTTGTCGTCTCTGTCTGCTGTGTCTCAAATGTGCATGGGAAATATAAAGGTTACAAAGGCAGATTTAATCCTTCTGTTACAGGATGGGAAATGTCTAAGGAGTTATAACCATAAAATCACACAGCTTTCTTACCAACCACTTTATGAGAGTCTTTTTCTCCAAGTTCAGTGAAGTGTCACGAGATAGATGAGACAAAGAATAACGTGCCCTGCTGATGATAAGAACACAACAACCAAAACCAGACAGTGAACTTACTTGTGTCGCATTGTTCTGAAGCGTAAATACAAACAGCAGGAATCAAAGGCCGCTGATATCAAGGTTATAACATTCAGCATCAAATAGGAGACAGATGTAACTGTCTTGGTTTCATTCCTCTGGCAGCAAAGGAGCCCCTTGTAGGTGAAGGAAAGCCAGGCCAGGAGACTGCCCCAGTACTCTCATCTCCTCATATAAAATGATCTCCCTCATTCGCAGACCACTCAGACCAGACAGCCTTGCTGAACAAGCCACAGCATATCTAGCACCATTCTAGGTATGCTGAAATGTGAAAGAAATGCCAGGGCTTAAGGTTCAACTGAGTTTAAAAAGCAAGCAGTGGAGGCAGAGCGAGAAAACCAGCAGTGAAAGCTGGTGCTTTGTGCAGTCTCAGGGTCGGAGGTGTTTTATGTTTTTTACCTTTTCATTTCATGGACAGCAAGTATCCTGCCTGCCTGCAGCAGGCACTTTTTCAAGACCTTCCAGTTCAAACCCTCCACTTCTCTAACGTGCAAAACAGCAGAGCAGCCTGCAGTGTTATGTGACCTGGCTGGTGATGGCCAGCCTTCCTCCCGGCCACGGCAAAGCTGCTCCTCCTGGGCGAGCCAGGCTTGCCTCAGTCCTTACCAGCTCTCCACAGCTCCACTGCAATCAAGAAGAGCTGTTGTTGTAGTTCAGCCCTTGTAAGCATGTGGCTGTAGCAAGAATAATGCCGCTATTTAAGTACCTAATGCATAATGCCTTCATGCGGTCCACTGCTGCGATTACATAGCACAAATTGCTTATTTATAGCAGTTTATTAAAGCTATCTCGAGCTCATTTAAATTAATTCTGCTTGGTCATTCCTCAGCTAATAGCTATTGCTTGTCACTGCTCAGGTAACTCACGCTCCTGGAAACAGTCGAAGATGGTAGCCTACCCTTTTCATCGACTTAAGTTTTGAAAGCTCAGCTATAGGTCATTGATCCACCTTTTGATGTCAGCAATAATACATGTTGCTGAGAGCATGACAAATCTGGAAGCCCAGATAAGTCCCAAATGGCATTTTGCAGAAAAGGGTTAGCTCCTCAACACGAGCGTTTAATTACATTGCTCAGCACAGCTGACATGTATTAATTCTTATTGATGATCCCCTGGCAAACACAGGGAATTAGGGAATAAGTACAGGCACAAAAATACCAAGCTGAAATATTGCTTTTGCTTCTGGTGTGCTGTCAGTGGGACGGAGTCTCTGCCGGTGCCTGGGTCACGGACGCAGTGGCAGAGGGCATGCTTTGAGCCTGCAGGAGAAGCCATGACCCTGAGGAGCCCCCTCGCAGGCTCTCTCCAAAGTGACCAACTACAGAAGCTGCCAGCAACCAGAAACACAGTGAGAAATACGGATGGTAAACCGCAAGAAAACACAGAACCTGAGCTGCTGGCAAATGTGTCACACAGGCAAACCCTGCAAACAGATGATGTGTCAAATAAGAGAGGCTTGCAGTTACCCACCTCTGTCTTCTTCTGTCCAAACATCCCATTTCCATTGCTGTTGTGGTCGACTCCATAAGCAGGTTTGCTTCACCCACCAGACAGACAGCAAAGTTAGGAAAGCCCTGGATGCTTCCGTCTGATCTCAGACTCATAACAAAATAGTAAAATTTCACATTTTTTTGGTCATGTTGAGCGACAGCAGATGCAGGAGAGGGTGTCCAATGGACCTTGCACTCCCCTTGCTCGCACAGCCCTTTGTGACCTTCTTTAGGAGCGGGTGGCATATCCCAGAAGCCATCTGCCTCACTGGGACAGACACCTTTTTGGCTTCTGTTCTGTGTGAACGAAACCAAGACCAGTGGGTTCTTCAGTTTCAGTTTCTTGATATGTCTCTGTCATTTATTTATTTAGTATAGGAGCAAAAAAATAATCCCTGACTCATTAGATTTCATGTATGAGTGTAGTGGCCAGCCTGGCAAATGCACTCTCTGCTGTCAACAGGTGACTCAGATTTGAGATGCACTGAACTTACAGGATTCATTTTACAGGATACAGGAATTCTTGGTTTGTTAAACAATTCTAAAAAGTTAAATGCTGTTGACAAGAGGAGCCACTTTTCTGACTCCACAGAAAGGCTTCAGGGCCCACCACGCAGCTGGCAGACGCACCCAGAATCTGAGGGCTGCAGAATTAAGTGACATCCATCTCTATCCTGGGGATAAGAATTGAGGTATCTTGGAGTTTGCTTTTAGAAAGAGATCTTTAAAAACCCAAATGGAAATATGTGGTCCTGTTTTGTTCTTCAGAAAGCTGCTTGATTAAATGACTAATCCATGTTATGCTAAGCTATGGTTTAAAACAACACAAAGAAAATCAGCCAAGGAGAGTTCTCTTGACTCTTTGAAGACAGGTTTTGCTTTTAGTCGTAAGTTCCTCCCATTACAAAAGACAAGAATTGTTAATTATTTCAGAGCTAGGTAAAAGCAGACGTTGAGGAAGATATAGATTCAGATATCAGTGGAAATCTGGTCAAACTCCTTTCACTTCAGCGTAACGAAGATGGGAAGTTCTGCTGACGCACTTTCTGTCTCTGCAGCTACTGCGCTCCATCACAGGAGAGCGGCTGCTGGATCTTCCTTGCTCCTGAGCTATCGCATCTCCTCTACGGAGAGACCATTTGTGTCCACATCCTGCACAGCCGGTGGTGCTGCGCTGCACCCCCCCAGCGCATCACTGTCCTGCTTCACTGCCCTTACGTGCAGCACCTTACAGTCGGCGTGTGCTGCTCGCTTCTTTGCAACAAGGCGATCCAAAATTGTTAGTGTTTGGGGAAAAAAAGAGCGCAGAGCACGGGAGGACCATGAAGGTGCTGAAAGGCCCGTGAAGTGGTCTTCAAACAGCTCTCAAGGTGGTGAAATGCCCTTCCATGCAGGGATGGTCAGAACTGGAATGTCATGGTTAACTGGGCAGGAACAGTAATTTTTTGAATAATCCTATGATGGATAAGGACCAGAGAAATCAGTCTAATCCAGATTTGTGTGGGCTATGGAAAACTTTTTATTTGCTCAGTTGTGATGTTAATATTAGGGTTTTGATAGCCAGATTATCAGCTTTATTTTGACTTGAATTCTCTGCAAAGCACTTTAGGATCTTTTTAGCAGCCCAGAAGAGAAACTGTAAAATACAAATATGTCTCTTTCTCCCTTGCTCATGAGAATTTGGCAGTAATAAATCCCTATAATCCCATTTTCTGGAGGAAATAAGTGGCTACTTATTTCCACCATGTTAAATCTTGCTGGCCAGGCCAGCAAGGATGCGAGGTGGTGATGAGCACCCGTCAATCATGCAAGCACTGGAAACACATCACTGTTGGGGTGGCCCCGTTGGCTTTCACAGGCTGCTTCAGTGGCAGTGGCTCTTCAAAACTCTTCCCATATGTTTTTTATCTTCTTAAACTCAGCTGGAGAATGAGTAGTATGCTCCACAGAGTGACCTTGGAAGCTTTAATCCCTCAGCGTACTGGGGCAGGTATGTAAAGGCACCAACTGATCAGGCAATCCCCCACCTGCACTTGTAACAGCTCACACGGGAGTCTTTCCAGGTAGTAAAAAATTGGAAACTGTTCATCCATACATCGTTGATTTTTCTTCTGACTATCTGTCAGCAGGCAAAAAAAAAAAAAAAATAAATTTACAAAAAGTAAGCAATGGCCAAAGTCATTCTCTTTATTATGCGTGTATAGGTCATGTGCTGACACGAAGGGGATAAAAATACTCCAGTTGTCCAAGTTCCCAGTAAGTCAAAATCAGACATAGAAATGATAAGCTAGAAAATGTGTAAGTTTAGCCAGAATGATTTACGTTATAATTTTGACATGAGAACTTCACTGCTAAAAAACCAAAATCGAGAACCTTTGTAAAGCAGAAGGATTTTAAATTTGAGGAATACAATTGGGTTTGCCTGGACCACATAGAAAGAGAAATGTCCATGCAGGGAATACTCAAGATACCTTTTCATTAATTTTTCTCCAATTACTTGGCATAATTGATTTCTGACTGCTTGTTAGCACCCTACCAGCTCAGTTAATAATACTTCTTGCCCAGTGTTCAGGGTCCAGCTTTATGATTTTTAATAACCCGACTTCCCAGCCATTTTCCCTGTTTGATCCCAAGCAGTAACACCCTGGCTTTGGCTTTTGTCAGCATTATTTGGACAACTGGGCAAACCGCTCCTGTGTCTGAGCCAACCCCCTGCTTTTCTTGAGTCTGGGGGTCCTATCCACTTGTCAAACACCTTTTATTTTTTAGCACCCCAGATTTAGGAGCAACGTCTGACTCATTCTGGTATCTCAGTGTAGCCATGACCCTTTCCTCCCCTCTTTTATGGTTTTGGGTTTTTTTTATCAGGTCAAGGCATTTCATAAAGCCCCTGAAGTTTTTTCTTTAGTTGCTTCGAGCAAGCCCATGTAAGAACGCCCGTCCCACAGCTCTGTCACATACCTGAACATCTGCCCTCACTCTTGCATTACTGAAAGTTTCGCTCGTTTGAGGAAACAGATGTCAATATTTACTTGTTTTCAAAAGTGTTCAAAATGTAATGAACGAATCCATCACCCTCTTTTGATCCGATAAATTAGACCTAGAGGATATCTTGCTTTCCAGAGCCCTTGCTGACACTTCCCTCTTCTTCTTCGGTGTGGGCTGGGAGGGCTGGGAGGGCTGGAAGGGCTGTCCCTATCCCACAGGCGACACAGCCCAGAGCTGCTCTGGCTGCCTCCACTGCTGCGGTGCCCAAGGTCTGCTGAACCACAGAGATCCCTCTGCCAGCTGCTGGCTCCTCTTTCTTTCCAGCACTGACCTGTTTCTCCTTCTGCTATTTTATTTTTGTTTGTTATTTTGTGTTGACTTTGACTGTCCCTGGCATGTTTTCCAGTCTAAAGTAAAACAAGAGTCTCGCTTAATATTCTGTATGTTCAAGATAGCAAACTGTTCTTCATTTAGAAAGATGAAATTCTTTATCACAAGTCCTTTTAAAAAGAGTAAAATTATCTTGTCAGAGGTATATTCGATACTTTTAGGCTTAAGCACCCCTCAGAAGAAATTAATCTGGCCAGTTTCTCCATAACACTTTCGATGTCATACACTGACCTTTTGGGGTCTCCATTAAGAGTAGCTGTTGTGATTGTCTAACAGTGGCTACCGTATTATTATCATCATCAAAAAAGTGCTGGAAAGAACTCGCTGTTCCCCAGTTAGAAAATTAATGTTAGCAAAGTGCAGCATGCGAGTCCTCCAGGGTGAGGAGAGAGCCTCCCTGGGCTAGCCTGATTTTCCATCCAGGCAATCAACTTCCACAGAAATTGCCAACACTTTAAATTTCTTTGCAGCGTGACCTCTTAGTTGTCCAAATCCAGGTTGGGAAAGTTGTAGCTAGATTTGCAGGTTTCCCTGAAAATTTGATAGGGGTTGGTCCAATCAAAACTTTGTTTTCCTCAATTCTTTCTGGGAAAATTAATAGCTTGAAAAAAATGATTTCTGGGAATTTTCTTCCCCCACCCCCCTTTATTTATTTGAGGCATTTCTGGTCCTGATGGTAATGCAGTTTGCAAAGCTTTGATTCCGGTGAGACCATGTGTTATTTGTTGTAGCTCGGTTCTATTTGTTGTAGCCTGGTTCAAGCAGGAGTGCCAGGCGGCAGTTCCCCTCCCCAGTAGCTCTGCTACTACGAGTAGCAGCGCCGCTTTGTCTCTGTTACTCCTCGTCGGGCTCCAGCGCACTGGTTTCTATCGGAGAGAAAATCAGTCAGAGAAATCTAGTCTGTTCCTTGGTGACGCTGCCTTACGGGAAAGCCAGGGAGAGGCACAGAACCTCTGCTTTCTCCTCTGACAGCGACACCGAACCCACGCGTACGGCACGTGGGATTATCCCCTTCGCTCTCTCCGTCCAAACCCCTCGGTAAAATGAAAGCTGGATCCGCAGTCCCTTCTGGTCTGTCATTAACTTTGTGTCATTCAGTGGCAGCTGTGACAAAGAAACTGGAAACTTGATCATTTTTCAAAGGAAGGCAGATTTAATGGGCCATGTGGCTTTTCTCAGATAATTTTAACACTTGAATTCCTGGTGAATTGGCAGCATAATTAGAAAATTTTGGAGGCTTCCGATTTATTTTTTTCCCTTCCAGATATGCTCAACAAGGTACATCACCATGTTTTTCTTTTTCCCTGAAAAGCTGACAGGCAGGTGAATGGCTTCACATTTTTGCTGAGCCACATATACTCTAAACATCACTATTATTTTTTTGGTATCATGATCCTGTGGACATTGAACAGACCTGAACACATGCGCCATTGGTACGCCAGGCTCCAGACCCTCCAGACCCCTCTCAGAGACCCCTGGGGTCTGTGGCTGTGCCCCATCCCACAGGGAAAGTGCTGTGCCAAAGGTACGGAGGCACAAAATACCAGCCTTCAGATATTGCTGATAATCTTTGCCCAATTGAACAAAACCCACTTGTGTAGATGCCTTTCACTTCAGGCTTCTGCACGCATTTAGAAATTGAATCCTTACATTCAAAAACTAAAATAAATGGCGACATCGGCACCTCTGCAGTGCTGCAAATCTAAAGCCCCAAGTATCAGTGGCTGAAAACCTCTACTGATACGATCTGTGTTCATCCATTAAATCTTCAGATCTAAAAAATAGGACGCTTTCAAATATATGCATATAAACCAAGATAATTTGCATAGAGAATTAGAGCCCTTCAAGCATCGGCAGACAATATTAATTTAAATAAAATCGATAACACATCACTGCATTCCGTGTTGTCTAATAGACAGAAATACGGATAAACCTGAAAAAGAAAAATTTCAGGAGACCTGTGGAATGCCGAGATACGCACAGCACTGGGGGTGACCCGTGTGACATCGCTGTGTTTAGCAGAAGGGAGCAGCCGTCCCCAAAGGCTGTTAGCTTCCCGTTCCAGCCAGCTATCGCGGCGCGCTGCGGTACATCCCTGCCGCTCAGCAGCTGCAAGTACGCCAGCAAGGAGCACCGCTAGAAACCCCCACAGGGAGAGGAGAGGGAGAAGTGAGCAAAACTGATCTGGCTGGAAAGACACGGGTTGGGTTGTGAGCTCTGTCACAGCCACCCCGGAGCCAGGAGTAACTTTGGTGTTAACAACTGGGCACTGTCAGATCAATGGTTCATTACTGGTACCAGCAGGCTGTACGCTGGCATGGACCGAGGTTTCAGCCTTGCCCCAGCACTTTCTAGAAAGCAAATGCAGTAAGATTTTGCTTAGTCTATTTGCCCATCAGTAAGGATGCAGCTATTTCCTCACAGAAATCTCATAACGGAATGAATGTTTGTCAAGTGCTCGATAGATTTACGATGGAAAGCACCACTGGGGGATCAAATCTTGTAACTGGTTCTTTGGCTTCAGCACCGCTGTGCAAGCCTACAAGCAATATCGACGTGTATAAAATGATCCAAGCCAGCCTCAGCGCTACTGCCTGGGAGGCTCCAGAAAGTGGCAAGACCAGTTCATTGATCTGCAGTGACTCTCCAAAACTCATTTAGCTTCAAGCTTTTCATTGTGTCTCCCTGGAGAAAACCCTTAATTAGAAATTCCCTTCAGCTATGCTTTTAATCATATCTATTGCTTTATAGATTATTTTTTCCCTGCTCTCCTATGCTTTCCAGTTTTTGGCTCACGGCATTTTAAGCAGCAGGACAAATTCCAACATGTTTCCTCATCTGGAGGAATTTAAATATCAAGTAAAAGAAACCATTGATGTCAGTCAGGATGAATTTCTTCCAACTAATTTTAAAATCACTGCTTTTGCAACCAACGTCAGGTTAAAGCTTATAATCAGCTCATTTCAAAATGCTTTCAAAAATGCTTGTGCTGAGGGGCAGCTTTTCTGAATTTTACAAAACTGAAGCTCACGATGCCAGGATGTAATTTTGCACTCAGTTAAGCAAGTACGTAACTGCAGTGACATGAACCTTCCCACTGACCTCTCAGAGAGGAGCTCTGCTTAACTTGTAGTTCAGTGCTGGAGCATCAGGGGACAAAGGCAAGATTTTATTGGACACATTTCTTCCAATTACATAAAATCCACATATTTTCCAATTAAAATCACTTCATCGTTAAAAAGGAAACAATGGCTTTCTATGTTAACGTCACCTTGAACTTTGAAACTTACTTAAATTGGCCAAAGATAGAAACTTAGGTACTCAAAAAGCTTGGAAGCCTTAAAACACAGTCTCAAAAACTCCCAGCAACCAACGCTGGTTACACCAAGGAGCAAACTCTGCTGGTGTAGAATGAGAGGCTGCCCCTCTCCCAAGCTCAGCGTCCCTGGTGCCAGCGTCAGCACCCCAATAAGCCACTGAGCTGTCCTTTCAAATTTGTATTTGAACTTCTGCTGCCCACGGAATAATAACTTCAGTAAAGCCACAGATGTGATTTCCAGTAAAATACAGCATTTTTTTTAATGTCCAAAGGTGTTGGAGAGGAGCTGTCTTTGAGGAGGTTGTCCATTTAGAAAATCAGCTCAAGAAATCACTAAAGCAACATTTTTAACCTCAGATTTACAATGGGAAGAAAGCAACTTGCGTTCAGAACATCGCATTAAATCACATTTAAAAAAGCTGCTTTTTGTAAATGACCATTTTACCAGCCATCCATCATACTGACAGCAGCGACGACACCAGGAACTTGGTTTGCATAAATCCTTGCCCATTTGGAAACAAAGAATGAACAGGGTTGTGCGGCAGAGTTTTGCTAACACTTGAATTCCCAAGTGTGCAGGTAATAAGGTTACAATCCTATACACCTGCATCTTTAGCCAAATAAATTTCATCTGCGACTTGCAAAAATTCTTTTAGGAAACCAGCAGCAAACAACCTGCACTGGAGGATATGTATTTGGTGGGGTTTATTCCACTGTACGGAAAGAGCCTTCTATTGCTTCAGTCAGTTTGTTTGAGAAGCTCCAGCTGTTCCACAGAGTGGAAAATGGTGCCACTACTAACACACAGCGTAACTCCGGAGTATTTCCAGCTGCTATCCTCTGCCACGGTGCAGGGAGGCTGCAGCCTCCCTCGCACATCCCGGAGCAGGAGCCGTGTATCCCGGCACTGCTGGCCGGCTCTGAGAGCACCGCTCTCCTGGCCAGGTTTATGCGCCACCCGCATCCCTCACTCTCCTGTGCACGAAAGTTGCCTCGGATGAACTGCAGCGCTCAGCAACGCGTGGTACCCGGCCCGGGCTCGGCATCCCTCCCCACGGCCACTCGCTGCTGCTTAACTGGCATTTCATTTCTTCCTCGAGTTTTTACAAAAGTCTGCTTAGCCTTTCGTACTTTATTGAGTCTCCTAATCCAATAACGCCTGCTGAGAACACGGTATTTTGCCTGCTCATTTATTAATCAGTTTTCATCCTGGGAAATATCATTTCTGTCATTTTCTCCAATATCTTTTATTAAGGTATTTCACTTCTTAATACTTTTAAGCCCTCCTGAATTACCTGTAGTCATCTCTCAACAGAATCAGCCACGGATAACCTGAACCACAAATCACATCCATGTCCGTATCACTTGTTCAACGGATTTTTCTTTACTTAGAAATAACATTGCCTCAGAGGTGATGCCGTGACTGAAACATGAAGTCACCCGTTAACTTTTTAGAAGTTTATATATAATCCTCGGGTTTTGTGCCTATCTTCATGTAGGTCCGTGTGCGCATGGGCAGACATACAGAGCTTAGAAACCTCATGTTGCACATTTTTTAAGAAATCCTTAATATAATTCAGCTTTTTCTGATTTTTTTTTAAGAAATTTTTTTAAGAACCTTTTTTAAAGAAGAAACAGTTTGCTTGAAAGGGAAGCCATGCTGCTGCTAAACTGTTATTTTGTAACGTAACATAAAGACCTCTAGACTCCTGATAGTGCTTTTAGCTACTCCATAGGAGAAGAAAGCCTTATAAATGATAAACATGTGTATTAATTTTTAAAACAAAGTCTAAAAATGCCAGACCTAAGGAATTGATGGACTGGAACAACAGAATTTAATGCGGACATGTGTTAATTGGAAAGTGAAAATGTAGGATTTATCTCTGAAATGAGCAAATCTCTGTCCCCTCACTCCACCCTAGTGTTTGAATAATTTTGCAAGCACTGCTTGAAACCCTGTAAGGGTACTCAGTAAGTACAAACTCCTGTTTTAATACAGCCTCCCCGGCGAGGGCATTCTGTAATGTTCTGCCGTTTTGGGGGTCCTCCTCAGACGCAAGGTCAGGACGTGAACCTGCCTCCTGCACCGGTGACCGTGCCCGAGGCTGTCAGCACGACACCAGCACGGCGTTTAGCTTCTCACTACCAACTCTGTGAATATGGTGTTAGTTGGAATAGTATTGTTAGTATAAGACAGTGTAAAATAGTATTGTTGGAACAGATCAAGATCTTTGACAGCAGGCCTGCAGTGACCTTACCCTGCTTTAGGCTATTTCCAGGGCTGTATAATCCCGCTTGTTTGCTAACTACTTTTCCTCCAGAAACACGTGAATTGTGAGAGAAGAAGGTGAGAAGGGAACACCTTGCTCGCCAGGAAGCTCTGTGGGCCGTCACTTGCAGGAGCAGCATTGGGTAGGGCTTACCAAGTTAAAAATAAGTTTTTACAAGATTACTGAGCCGGTGCAGCTGGAAATGCTGTTCTCCAGCACTAGGCCGCAGCCCCCGGGCCCTGCTGCCAGGCCCGACACTGTGGGATGCGCTTGGTTACAGATGTGCTCTACTTGAATGTCAAAGGTGACATTCCTGTGCTTTTAAAAACCTGATTATCCATCAAGATGAAGCTAAGCAACTTGTGTGGCGAGCGGCCAAGTTTCTTCCTTGTATTTCTCGTCAATACAAAAGATGTTGGTATGAAAGCTCCCTGGCATGCAGCCAGCAGCCTCCTTTCCTGCACACCCCACTTCACAGAACGCTCCCCGCATTCCCTCTCTTTTCAGGGCTGCGTGTCAAAGCAGTAATTGTAGACCCTTTCAGTGCTTGAAACCTTTCCAGTTAAAATTACAAAGGCTTTCCAAAGGGCTTTAACTGAAACTCACTTTTCGGTGAAGCAGCATTCTCTTCCGATGATGCTTCGGGTGTAACGTACGTGCTGTAGTACCAGCTACTTTTGGTACAACGTACGTGCCACAGTGAAACACCACCTTGCTGTTCACCAGGTCAGGCACCCAAATAATACTCTCAGCTTTATTTCTGTACGCTACAACTAGATGCGAGCATCATTAAAAGTACACCGTGTGTCAGCCCACTTGCTGATGTCGAAAGGCAGCAGAGGACTGATGGGATCTGGCTGGATTTCCTAGGGGCTTCTGAAAAACATCCCTGCATAACCTCGGCTCAGAGCGGCTGGGTGAAAACATGAACGTGGGAAGAAATCGCAAAGTGCTACCCTATCGCTTCCACAAACGGGGCTCTCCGCACGAGGGTGTTCATGCAGCAGCACAGACCGAGGGGTACTGGCAACAAGCGAGGGAACAACCACAGCCAGTGAAGTTGGGGAATATGAAAAAGTCCTGAGCACCAGGAAAGACCTTCCAACTTTGTCTTGTCTTTGACTACACCAAACTGGCACCTCTGAACTTCAGTAAAAACTCCTGCCCTGCTAGACCCGAGCACTACCGTGTCCCATCAGCGCAGCCTTAACGCCGTCGGGCTGGGGACGCGGAGGACATCGGTGCATGGAAGCAGGATGAGAGCAGGCTGCCGCCAAGCCACAGCAAAGCTTGGCAAAACTAAAATGCACACACTGGGAAGGAGATCTTGGAGCTTCACGCTAAACTCAGTTTTGTTCTCGCGTGATGTTAGCTAAGAGGAGGAAATTTAGTGTTTTGCAGGAAAAGGGCATACAGAGTTGAAGCTGGGACAGATGAAGAAAAGGCACCGGCCCGGAGCAAACCCAGAAGGTTCAATAAAGCTTTCCAATATATCAAGCAGCAGGGAAGCAGTCAGAAAACCATCTACTGGTGCACCTGGCAGGTGCATTAAAACTCATTTACTTCCATTCTACAACAGGAAACATGGTCACTATTTGGTGACTGGCATACTGGATTGTTGTTGCCTCTAGCTTTGCACACAAAAATCAATTCCAGTGTGGAAACGAACCGCAGTACGGCAAAGAGAGCCAGTGCTGTCAGCACAGAATAAATGATGCAGCAGCAGCGATAATACAACTTTTTTTTTCTGGAGAAAAGATGCTTATGAAAAAATGTCATTTCCTATTTCAGTACCGGTAGGTTAGACTGCAGGGAGACTGAATTTCCCAGCGCTCAATTACAAACTAACACGCTTATAAAGTTCCAGAAACACTTTATTTAAAAATGGAGTTGTAAATGCATATAACAAAATAACATACATAATAAATGTAACAAAAATAAATAAGGAGAACATGTTCATACAAAATAAGAACATAGTAATGCAAAATGCTTATTACAGAATGTAAAGGTATAAACGCCTGAAAGAACACAAACAGAACCTCGCATGAAGAGCCTGCACTTTTCATCAATCCTTCCAGCCACTTCCCGCGTTCCACTTGAGTCTGCAGAAAAATTATGTTCCCAAGCATTAAACAAAAGAAGAATTATGGCGATGGTTTGGTACACTCGCTTTTCAACACCTAGCTCTAGTTTCAATTTATTTTTGCCCTTCCG
Organism: Falco rusticolus; assembly: GCF_015220075.1. NCBI lineage: Eukaryota > Metazoa > Chordata > Aves > Falconiformes > Falconidae > Falco > Falco rusticolus. The sequence continues at coordinate 5,579,205 of NC_051192.1, read as the reverse complement.
CGCCTTCTAAAACTTTTCTTGTAGCCTCTGTAAACTAGTGTAGTTCAGGCTCCCACAGTTAGCTGGAGCAGAGCATATCGAGTCACACATGAAGGCTGCTTGCTTTTAATTTTTTTAAAGAAAATACGAAATCCATTATACAACAGATTAGTGGTTTTGTTTTTACATCTCTACAAAAAAAGTTTTTGCATTTTTATTAACTGGTCCAACTTCTACCGACTTCTGAAAGCCTGTACAATTTAAAAGTGTACAGAAAGTAGTTTTTTTTAAAACAAATGTCATATAGGATTATTGCTGAAATATTACAAGACCATTTCATAAAAGCTGCAAAACTGTATCTTTAACCTTAATATATAGAGACTGATGCAAACATAGGAAAATTCCAGTCTATTAGTTACATTTAACAGAAATAACATTCCTCCAAATTACAGTGTTCTGGAAATACAAAGTAATTTACTTTTACTTTTTATTATTATTTCCAAATGTTAAGTTACTGGGACAACTTATAAGGAAAATAGGCTTATATAGGAAACTTTAAATAGACTTGCTTTTCAGTGGTATAAGCAAAATGTCTACGTTAGCAGTTGTCTTCCAGAATCCTTTTAAATATGTAAGACAGAGACAGCTTTACTAGCAAGACTACAGGAAAATATACAGAAGCAAATCAAATCATTTGCTTGGGAGTGCATCTATTGATCAAGCAAATTATGACAACTCTATTTCCAAGTCCCCTAAAGAAAATCTTACATCTCGTGGTGATTCCAAGGAACAGTAATTTCTTCTGTAAGCTTATGCTGCATTTGAATTGGTGAGAGCCCATTTGCCTCAATATGCTTTAAAATGTCCCACAGTGCTGTATGTTTCAATTTGTTCCCTCGTTTCAACAAACATTTGGACAGAAATGATATGAAATACTTCTACTTTCATTAACATCAAAAAGACATTTGAAGAAGATCAAAAAGTGCCAAATAGTCCTTTCAGAAAGTGGATTAAAACACTGCAGTGATAATACAAGCACAGTATTATCAGTTTTCTATGTACACCAAAACACTGCTTGCTGTTTATGGATATCGATATGTTCATCTATCACTCCCAGCAAATCTTAGTGCAAACATAATATGTGAACTTTGTAAACCCCAAGACAATTTACGCAGCAACAAGTTTATATAAATCACAGAACTGTTGTGGAGATTTTCCGCACACAAGAACGAATGCTTTCTGAAATCTGTCTTACCTTTTGCAGTAATTTGTCATTGCAGTCACGGATAATGTTTCCTATATAAATCATCTAATTCAGAATCAAGTGTTCCAACAGTTCTGTACAAACTTTAGTGGAGGAAGTCCATTCATTAGAGCAGCTTGGCAAAGAGATTTGGGGTTTCAGTAACATTAAATTTTAGACTGCTTGCATGGCTTTTTAAAAGAAATAAATCTATTAAGGGAAAACTGCTGATATAAATCTTTTGCAAAGCACACAACCACAAAGGGCAAACCTGCCACAATCTGCTTTCCTACACTGGTATCTATGCATAACTTTATGATTTTAAAAGGATTTGTGTGACAATCAAAGCATCACAGTTAAAGAAAACTGGTTTAATAAAACAACTGCTGTTTGACCAAGCCTTTTTTTTTTTTTTTTTTTTTTTTTTACATTATAAAACCAGTATTATAATTTTTCCTTTTTTTTCCTAAACATTCCACATGAACGGTTTTTGTATCAACCACGTGATGTCACTCATGCAGGGTGGCATCTTCCTCTTCCCCATCCGGGTTAAATCTGTTGAAATGTATGCTGAAATCCGACTCTGATTCAGCATTTTCAAATTCACCTGCGACAGGGGCGGCGGGGCGGAGAGCCTGAGCTTCGGGCGGGCAGTTTGGCTGCACTTGAGGGCGGCTACTTTGGGTAACGGGACTCGACTTCGGCTTCGGCTGAGCTGGCAAGATGGGGCTGGCGAATCCCAAGTTGCTCAAAGCATCCAGGGTACCATCAGGGTCGATCATAGCATTAATTGCTAAGCAATTAAGAAAAGATGAAAGGCATAGGGAAGAAACCATAAAAAATACAATTTTTTTTTTGTTACTATAAAATACACAAAAATCCCATTCTCAAACTTATTTTTATGATGACAGTCATGAGCTTTTACATGTGTTGCCATTGCAAATGAGTGGTGTATCCAACATGTATGTAGCTGATACATATATTTTAAAGCATTTACATATACTGAAACTTTAGATGAAATGAAACTGCACAAAATAAACCTTGCCTCATGTTAGAACAGAAAACAGTGATGACAAGCAGTCTACAATGAGCTTATAAGGACTGAAAGCTAGGATTTTTAGTCATGTGTGAAAGGGGCTTTCTCTCTAATGTTACTGTTATATTATGCTTCATTCCTCTCCCCCACCCCCCAAATATCCGTAGCTGCTAATTCCATGATTGAATGAAATCTGTATACAACAGCGGTCATTTATCCTTTTAAATGCATAACACTTACTGTCCTCCCTCTATACAGTGAGGGCAAACTGAAGCACCTGGCACATTTTCATTTTACTACACCATTAACACATTTGTCACATTTAACAGAGCCTCTCTCTTTTTTATTTCCCAAAATGTACTAACACCTATTTGAACACCACTGTGTACACAAGGAAATGATTCAGCCTCTTTCTCTGGGCCTTATTTCTTTGTTATGTTCTCTAAACACAATATAATTTGTAATAAATTAACATTTTTAAATTATAGCTGAGCATGAAACTAATACAAGTTTGTCTCTAAAGGTGGCTAATGATTCCTTCTGAAACATTCTATTGTAAGGTGTTTTGTTGTATGATTAAAACTGAATACTAAAAATAACAAATGAGGAAATTTACAACAAATACAATAATGATTATATATAAGCATGGACCAGTAATCCATTCAACCACACCAAATTAAACAATGAACTAATGCTAAACAATACAGAAATAAGACTGCAACTTCTTTTAAAAATATACTCAGTTTTTAAGTTGATTCTGAGAGATGGAATATATGTCTAAATAGCAGTCTTTGTGAGCACAACATAATTCTTTCCATTTTATACACAGATAAATTTTTAGATGACACAAAGTAACTTGTCAATTTTGTAGTCTGTGGGCTGCACCGTATCAAACAGTGGATTTACTCGTGTGAAAGGACAGTGTCAAGGGCTAATTCTAAATTTTCACGTTACTGTATCAGATATAGTTTGGGGTTTTTTTTTGAGATTTCCTATAGATTATGGTCCCAGTGCATTCCTTATACTGAATTGTGCTACACATGAGGGTTTTACTGATGTGCAAAGACTGCTTAATAAATCTCAGGATTCACTGTGACCTACTCATCAATATTTACCCACAAAACCAGTTATATTAAGAATGTTTCACAAATAATTCCTTTGGGATTCTCTGGGCTATTTTAGTTTTAGTTGAGCCTTTTCTCACTTTTATAAAAAATATCATCGTGCTTTGGTTTTAAAATAATTCAGTGTTGTTTCTTTACCAAATGTGTCAGGTATGTTATGATATTATATATATTACTGATTCCGTGAATATATTTTATTAAAATGTGAAAACTTTGTTTCATGATATAGATATATACAGAGAGATATATGTTAAAAAAAAATTAAAGCAAGCAAACGCAGAAGAGAAAAGTGAAAAAAGATTTGTACCTTGCAGCTGTTTCTCAACTCGTTTCAGTTCCTGTAAGATTGACGATATCTCCTAGGAAAGAAACAAACATGTTCATTAAGGAAAAAGAGACTCGAACTACACATCAGTAGTAAATGATCCCTGTCCCCAGCCTTTGCCATCAGCTATCTGCATTGTCCTCCCAGCGTCACGGTGGTGGCCCAGCCATGTCCACCACAGGTCCCGGGTGGTAGCGCTGAGGCTGGACGGCCCCAGCGCCCTCAGCTCGCCCCTCCGGCCGATGGCTGGGGTTAACACACCTCGCTCTGCCCCAGCTCACCTGCCTGCCCTGCTTCTTCTCAAGCACAGACCTACAGACACCACGGTTCTGTAGAAATGGGGCACAGTAACAGCAAAGCTTTAAAGACAAGTTATGGTACAAACCCAGGACCGATGAATTAGGGTGCTTCACAACTGCGTTCAGATGTGAGAACAGTAAGGTGACTGCACTGGGGTTTTGTCTGCAGCCCTTGGTGCCTTGTGCCCACGGGACCTTGCACAGCACACCAGCGCTGGGTCCTCAGCACTCCTTTGCCTGACCGATTATTCTTCTCTGTGCTGCACTACTTCCTAACACTGATGAACCCACGGCAACACACCCAGAAACACAGCAAACATTAAACGCACCACATCTTAAATGGTAAACGTGTAAATCCTACAACTGAAGGATCCTACGCTGAAGAATACTGTTAATCCAGCTGTGGAGGAGAGCTATCAGTGGTCTTCAAAAAATGGAGAATTTTCAAAGGCACCGATTTCAGAAACCCGTTTAACCCTTTTCACAACCCCCTTCTGTACCAAGTAATGTGATTTTTGTGGGTGGCAAAGAGTTCGATTACCCTGGATTTTACAAAATCATTCTCTTCAAGCAGATTTCACATCTGAACTGGACATAAATGTCCCAAGGACAAAACAAACATCAGTTACAACTGTCCTCTGTTAACTTTAGTAACATCCTGTGGTAAAAACAAACACTGCATCTGAACAGTATGTTGCTCTGAAAACTGAGCAGAAAACTTGAAAATCCATGCATAGACAAAAATAGCCCGCAGATTTTCAAACAATGCAAGATGCTTTAATGCACTGAAAAAAATATTTCTAAAATGCTAGGCTTAAGAAGAAATGTACAACTAATCATTTTCTTTTTAAATGAATGCCTTAAACACCCATATTCGTGGCATTTAGAATACGAAACACTAAATTCTGATCTTATTCTGGAAATGGAAAAACTCCTTATATTATACTTCTAAAATCAGAAACTTCTATGAGTAACTTGCTTAATTTAACTTAAAAAAAAACCCCAACAACTGTCAGTGTATCTATTAAATTGTAACACTCAGTTAAAAACGGTTGCTCTTAAAAAAATATCCCATTTTGCAGAAATGATGGGCCAAGTTTTTAATACTTCCAGGAAAAATCAGTCTGGATGAGTTTAATAACTCATGATGAGGTAACAGAGAAATGTTAGTCAGTTCAATGCCAGAGGAAACATGTTCACATTTTGTTTCTGAGCAGCCCTGTACAAAGTACGTGAGATTTCTTTCCCTCAGCAAAGAAAACTGCCTCTGCAAGTTGACATTCTTAACAGCACAATACCCCAGACGGGATAATGAAGCTAGAATCTCTGTCTGCTCCCACAGGCAGAGATGTTTTTCAAACTATGCTCTGTGTTTAGAAGCAGAGAAGCAAACTAGGAACCAACATGTGTGCTCTGCTCCTTCACACCGTCACACAGCCTGGCCATGAAATGGCCCTAATTAGGCAGGGGTAGAAGGCTACATGGATCAGCTGTAGTGGTCGCTGGTATCTTACAGTTATAACTTCCACACAAAATCAACATTATTATTTTTCACTGAAGAGTGCTTTTATTGCAATGTCTCTACAGATCGTTTTCATTCACATACAGCAAAATACAACTGTTTCTCTAAATAATCAGCACTAATAGTAAAGTATAAATAATCAGTAGGTAAAGCAGTCTTTAGATTGTAAAACAAGCTCATTTAAAAGTAATTCCACATTCAACGGTTGTTATCTTTTGGTTAACAAAATTACTGATGGTCTATATATAGTCTGAACCCCTTCTAATGCCGGAAAAAAACCTTTTAAATAATTTTGCCTTTACATCATTGACAATAACACATTCCTCTGCTGTTTATTTAGAAATTAGGTAAGAGGAACAATCAATCCCAGAAAAGATAACTATTCATACCATGCTTGATGTTTTCACAATAGGAACTTCACTTTCCGCTCGCAACTTATTTTCAATTTCTTCCCAATTTCTGTCTTTGTCCTTAAATAATATTCTAGAAGAAAGAAATTCAAAACCACTGTTTAAAATAGACAGAAATGAACAAACTAAAACTGAAAGATTGGGTAACACAATACATGAAAGCAGCATAGGGAGAACTGAAAAAAAAGTAAAATCTGAAATATTGAAAACTGACAGAAGCCAACCACACAGTTTAAATTTTCAGAGAACCAGACAGGGTTTCAGCAGTATCATCATTATTGACATTAAAATGGCAATTCTGTAGCTAAATATTTGCTTATGGTGTTGAAAAGACACAGCTGATTCTTTCCTCCAGTAATGAGAGGGGTTTTTTTGTTTATTTTTAAACATCCAGCTACTTTACAGTAGTCAGAGAATTTCCTATTAAACACTGCATTTTACTAAAATCGCAAAGTGTAAGAGAAAAATTAAGTGGTAAATAAATGCAACTCTTTTACATTTGTGTTTTATATCAAATTAATGAAAAATAAAACCCTTCAGGAAACAAAAGAAAAATGCATTTCACGGAAGAAGCTCTCATTGAAAAGTCTCAACATGTAAATTGTATATACATGGATTAATTATATTAGTAAAGAAGTCACTTCTATTATTTGTACAACCCCAAAGCATACAATGAGATTCTCCTTTTTTTTATGTTTTGGTTCCCCGCTGTGATAAAGCTTTTGTTTTCATTGTCTTATCATAAACATAATTTAAACTGCCTACATTTGCACAACTGGGAAAAAAAAAAGGCATGTGCAGATATTTAAGGTCTGGGTATTAATTTTTTAAAAAATTGACAGCATGATGATATAGAGAAGTCCAAATTTACTTGTTCTTTAATTGGTATTTCAGAGTTAGAAGTACCAAAATAGCTGCAGTAAAACTGCTAATCAAACAAACAAACCAATTTAAAATCACGAGTGAAAAGTAGTACATTTAAACACGTTTTCAGTGCAGGTAGGTCTCTTGAGAAAATAATTTTTAAGGTGGGAATTCATGATACCTCGCTTATAAAAACTGAGAATTTGAAAGCAAGCTGGGAGACTTAGACTGCATTTCTGTTCGTCTTTGCTCAGTTATTTATACCCTACGGAAAATTCCACTCTCTACTATTACCCTGTCAAGAAAGCCTAGTTTTTCAAGACATGTACCCTGTCTTATCAGTACATAGATGTTCACAGACAGCCCATCCAGAAGCTGCTTTAACTCTTCTGTCCTTGAAGTCCTCACTTGCTGCTGCTTCAGAACATGTTTTTGTTGTGTATTTCTCTAAGAGGGGGAGCGCTGCTCTCATGACACAATGTCAAGGGATTGAGGCAAATGACCATTTCTGCAAGCGACTTTAGTGTAGTCATGTACAAAGCATGCAAAGACTGAACATTAATACATACATACTCTTCTTGGAAAAGGAAAAAAAAAAAAATCAAAAGTAATTAAACCAGTGAACAAAACACAAAACACTTCGTGGCTCCAAGTCCTGTCATAATCCTGTAACAAACTGGATCGTCAGAGGTCTGTTGTTCTGGAAGGGAGTGCAAAAGCTTGCAAAGCCATACAACTGCACATTTGGATACCAGAAAGTCCAATTACCATGGAAAAAATTAAGATTTGCCTAACACTGCTGATTTAATTTTATTTATTAAATAAATAAAAAGCAGAGCCACTTAAAGCCTCCACAGGATCACACACTGAACACCAGGCAACTCCTGGAAATATTTGGATTCAGTATACAGGGAATCATATGCAGCCATACTTTCTGTATTTTAATAAAACTTATCACACTGGAAATCAGCAGGAACTAGAAAACAAGGCTTTATTTAGCAGTAAATATCACTAGTAGGGAAAATATAAAAGTTGTCACATTGTGTGGTTTTTTTCATCTACCTTCTTGCTCACATTATACTAAAATACTTCTGTCTATGCATGTGATTAATGCCTTCGCTTGTGTATGTGTTTTCAGTCTTAAAGACTCTTTTAGAGATAATTTTTTACTTCTCTTTTACAATTTGAAATCTTTCCATTTCATAGGTCATTTTATTTAAAAAAAAAAAAAAAAAGGAGGAAAAAAATGAAAGCAGTAATTTAAACAATGTTATTATTTCCACTATAAAGTGGACAGGCCAATTTGGTTTTGCTATATTTTTAGGAAGCCTATTTCCTTTTTACATATTTTTTTTTCAATTCTTAATTTAGTACATTTTTACCTCCTGGGGGGTGTTCATCTCTGCCTCCTTTGCTCTTCTCCCTTGTAACCATACTCTTTATATTAAAAGAACATATTTTTAAATGCCTGCCACCTTGTGCTCTTGCCTTTCCCTGCTTTCTGGGGCAACCCTGCCTGAACTTTCTTATTTGGTTGTGCTCAGTCCCCATTTTTTTTTCATTGCACATTGCAGGATGCACAGCGAAACACACAGACTGACAAGTAGTGCCTGCACTGACCTAAATGCTTTGCCTACATTTTGCCTGACTGCAGAGGTACTTGCCTGCTACAAAGCAAGGCCATAACAGTGCATTCACATCACAGAGTACTGATAAAACCATGTAGGTCTTCTCACTGCAAAACTTACTTACCTCTTCCCCCCATAATCTCTGAAAATCCCTGCAAACTCATTGTAACATATGAAAGACAGAAAAGCAAACAAAACTGCGTATCTGCTTCCTACAAAGCCACTACAGTAATTTGTTAGCAAAGAACAGGTTACAGGATACATGGCAAGGATGCTGCAGGATTTTTTAATATAACGTAGTTTCTGTATACCAGCAGGTAGGAACCTGACTGATTATTCAAAATCATGAATAAAAATAAATCATAATAAAGGAACTTAGCAATACTTAAGCTATGACCTTATCCTGAAGCAAACTGCACATAGGATTTGGTGAAAGGAAAGAACCAGGCATTTGAATCTGGTTCAAATTTGAACACTGTGCTAGGACTCGGGGGAAAGAAAACCAGTTTGGCCAGCACTGGGAGAATCTAGCCAAGGAATACAGCATCAAAGGTTCTCTCAATCCTATTTCTTAAAAACGATGACAGAATTCAGTGGAATTAGGAACATTATCTATAAATTAGAAAACAGAGATGGCAGTGGGGAGGTGGGGAAGAAACTGGTCAAGCATAGAAGTTATATATTTCCTTTTGTCCTCATACTAATTCATTTTCATGGCTGATTTCAGCATATTTTAATTGCTGATCTGCTTGTCAAGAATGACTGAGAATATTTATGTGCTTAATATTTTAGCCAAAGCAAAACCAGTCTTTTTGCAAAGCTAGTTACTGCAACTGAAGTATTACAGACAGAAGAGTGCTCACAGTCACAGCAAGCACATCCTTCTCCATGTGGACCCAGACAGCAAGGATACCATTTGTAGCATGTATGATGTAATTTGTAAGGGCCATCATTGCCCTACGCTGTCTGTGCTCTTGGGGGAGAGGTTTACATTGGTCAACAAGACAGTCAGGCTTACTTTTATTGGTGCCTCTAAAAATTTCTCCTCTCCTTTCATGTTCAAGTACTGTGGGGAAAAATACGCAACTGCTAGCTGGAAAAACCCCGACTGAGTCTCACTGCATCTGCTCTGGGCACAAATTTTAACTGGCTTAACTCCAGTAAAAGGAATAGAAGTACACCAGTTGGCTGAACTCATGTACATCAAAACAAAGCTGAAAAAAAGTCTCTAACAGGTCCTAGCTGCCTTATATGCTCTCTAAAATGCAGTTCTAAAACGATTGTTGTGTTTCTGATTGAAAATACTAATGACATTATGAATAACATCCTATTATTCAAATCCATTCTGAGCAGCAGGAAAAGGGAGTTTTGATCACAGCTCTGGGGAATAAGTAAGTAATTACTTATTAATGAAAGTTTCTCCGCTGTATTTTTGTAGAAATAAGCAATGACACTTTCTTTAAATGTATATAAAATGTTTATAGGTATGCTTATGTTTATAATACCATACATGATCACATCGTCATTACATTCATTACAATGTAGCTGACTTACCTTTTAAGCTCAGAAAATCAAGCAGAAGAGCGTAAGACTTGATTTTATAGTTACCTGCTTTTCTCAGAATGAATTCGCATACATACCTTTGTTTTAACTCACTGTACTGAACTCAGTTTTTTTATGTTAAGTAAACTACAGCTGCACTAGCAACACATTTACAGATTGGAAACTACAGATCCAAGAAAAATCAGCATGATGAAAAAAGTAGAATATCTATTATCTACTGCTTCTGAGGCATTTTAAGACACATATTATCCTAGATGCCTACCACAAATAAGTCAGTCAATAAGCAAGATTCTTGCTCCAATGATGCAGCTTTAAAAGGAAAAAAAATATTGGTAAGCAGAGTTCCTTACGCATGTCACTGTATTTTCCTGAAGAATTATGCTCAAAACAAAACTTAAAGTAATATTACGTTTCTATTTCCAAATTTCAAATGCCTTTTAGAATGACTTTCAAAGACTGGTCATGCTTAACTACCTCTTTGCATCTATTTATTTTCTCATTTTTTGAGATCAGCTATTAAAGTAAATGACAGCATGCATGCAGATGTTGATTAAACTTGAACAAACTTTTGCATAATTTGTAATAAATTTTGCATAATGAAGCTGTTCTCTGTTAATTTGGCACAGCTTTTGAGAGCAACCATATTGTACACCTGCATTTCACAAACTCATTTGTATCTGAAATTTACATAGCAAAAGACATTTATGTCTTTTGTTTAATGACATTTAAATAAATAGTATGATACATAAAAGAATGTATCTGGGGAAACCAAAGAGGGAGAGGCAGCAAACAGCGTATTTCCAATCCTGCAGCCCCAAAACGGTGAGCTGGAAAACCAGAAGTGAGATGAATGTCAGTGCAGGACTATGTCCCAGGGTACCAGAAATAAGGTACTGACAAATGTTACCTGTACCCCACCGGTAAAAACAACACACAAAAAGCTTAGAACAGAAATAATAAGACTGGGCTTAAGGCTTTTAAAGACTTGATCCTTCGACTTGATCCTTCACATGAAACTCTTCCTACTAGCAATAGCAGGGCTAGGAAATGAAGATAACTTACAGTTTTTACCGATTGATATAGATAATTTTTTCTTCTTGATTTCTACGGTCAAGTCTTTTTTGGTACTCCTATGAGAACACAATCTTCAGAAATGTTAGTATTTTGGTTACACTAGTTGCATCACCCTATGCTGAAATAAATTTGTGATTTGGTGATTAATGTGTCACTCATCTAGGATTTCAATATCTGACACTTCCTAGACAAGCTGATCAATTACAGACCTAATATTTTCTCACATTCAGAAAATTATACATGAAGTGCAGCCAGATTATTTTTAATGGACTCAATTTTCAAGTTTAACTGCACAAAGTCATTAAAAAGGACATGTGAATTATTACAGCCTTGAACTTTGTATTTAGAATTTTCATTTATTCCTGTCAACCAAAGCGGTCACCAAATGGTTGTATACTCGCTCATTCAAGTTAAATGGAACTGCTGGTAGAGCAATATGTTAGAATTTTTGACATGCTTGCACTTCCTGTTAGCTACTATGACATTTTATGCAGGAACATCTCTATCTAATCTAACTAAACTATTTAGTTTTCCATAGAAAACCCCAGATGGTTACATCTGTTATTTTAGATTTAAAACTCAATAGTGACCACCTCGTCTCTAGAGCAAGTTCTTTTTCAGAAACTGCTCTCCTCTGTCCCATTTGTTTTTCTTGCTAAAATGGGGGATGCCCACAACAACTTGGCAAGCATACAGGACTCGGTTTTACAGTTCAGCAACATTTCAAATATATATTTTAAGGAAGGGAGTTTTACAAGACTTGCATAGAGGTCATGTAGATTTTGCACAGCATTTGCATGTGTTGGAACAGCTCCTCTGCTGGAAGTATGACGGACGTTTTTCTGTCCATGTAAACTTTGTCGATATAATCATGGAATCGTTTAGGTTGGAAAAGAACTTGAGATCATCAAGTCCGTTAACCCAGCACTGCCAAGTCCACCACAAAACCATGTCCCTAAGCACCGCATCTACGAGTTTTTTAAAAACCTCCAGGGATGGCGATTCCACCACCCCCCGGGCAGCCTATTTCAATGCTTCACCACCCTTCCTGTGAAGTTATTTTTCCTAATATCCAATCTACTTATCTTCTTATAATGCGAAATACACACAAGCAAGAATGGAAAAATTATTCATCCCAAACCTTTCTGAATGCTAAAAAAGCCATAGGTAACATTGCTTTTTTAAAACACAGGTTTCTACTAAATACACAAGCTCTATCTGTATTGTACGGATCTCTTCTATGAGTAGGAATGCTGATGAGAGCAGACATTTTCAGCGATAACAATGATTTTTAAAAGCCCACCTGATTTTGCCAGCTGTTTTGTCTATGGATTGTCTTATCTTGCGAGAAAATTGGAAGACTGAAGACAACAGCAAACTGTCCCCCATAACCTGCAATATTTTTTTAATACAAAAGCGTATTATTAGTTTAATGGAAATTAAATACAAACAATTCCATATATTTTGAAATCATGCTTGTGTTCTAATTAGCATCACATATAAACAATCATATTTGAAATTTTTGCAAATTTAATAGTATACAAATAATCTTTTCCAGTATTAATGTCACCTGCTACAGGTAAGAAAGTTAGTGTCTAGAATATAAAGTGGGGAGACAACTGTAAAAGCTTAATATATACACGTTACTATAGAGAATCCTATTGTGTACTCACTTCATCTCTGCTCCAAGTCCTTCTCCGGGTAATTGTAGGGGGATCGAGGGCATCTGTTAGCTGAGGTCTAGCATCATTAGGGCGACCATTCCCCTCTGGTGGTTTGGCATGCACTAATGGAGGAATTTTTCTAAAATTGAGACTTTCATCAAATACTCTGTCAACCAACTGGGGGTGTAAAAGAAAAATGCAATTTATGAAACCTACTGGATACATGCAAAAATGAGATTCACATTTTTTCCTTCTGAAACAGTTTACAAGAAGTCTATCAAATAGAAATCGTTCTGTTGCCTTGTATAGTATAAAATGATGCATCTCTTATGTAAGATTACCTTGTAAAAAGGAATATATTTTTTTCCAAATACCAGACATACGTAGCAAAATTAGAACACTCCACGGAAATTTTGCTTATAGGCAGCTAACATAATAGTTACCTATAAACTGGTACCGAGTAATTTATTCCTTTGATTAATGGAATATATCTGTGGAATTAAGTACAGTACTATCAAATTTAGGTTTTTTTCCAGATTAATCATAGTGTTACAGAAACACCTATATGTAAAGGAGATACTGCCACCTGCAGTATGTACATGCTGTGCAATATTTCTTTTTAAAGAAGAAAATAATTATTTAGAAATATAAAGAGTGACCTAACTGGATCTGAGAAAATGAGCACTTCATTAAAGTTCAGCCCTAAGTCCATGAGAATTAAACCCAAAATCTATGTCAGAGCAGTTATAATTTTTTCTGAGTACCCAACTCACAGATTTCTTAGCACTGTATATATCTTTTTTTCCACAGAAAAAGACAGTATTATACTAAACACAGTAAGATAATGTATTAACCAAACTTTATGCACAAAAAAATGAATAAACACATTTTGAAAGAAATACTATGAAGAAAAAAATGCAGTAAACATTTACAACGTATTAGGGTGAATTTTAATATGGTAGAAAGTGATGATTTAAATTCGGATTAATGTGTTTACCAGCATTAGACCTGTGATGGTTACTAGAACAAGTTAGTCAATATATTCATAGAACAGCACACCAGAGAGAGTCAAAGAAAATAAGAATTATTAGAAGCACAAGGCAAACTTATTTCAAGGCAGTTTTTGACAACGTGGTTAAGAAAATCTGAAGTTATTGTTAACTGACGGTACCTAAGTATTTCAGTGTTCAGAAGATGAAACTTTTACGTCACCTGTGAAAAGAGGGACTTTTTTGTTTTTAATAGCTATGCAAAGTGTTAAATGTATACATTTATATATACTGTGCATACACACTAGTACCTTTAAGTGCACTTAGATACTATCCAACTGTATCTAAGGCTACAGGCAAGCAAGAAACAAATAACTATCTTGTCCTATGTTTCGTGGAAAAAAAGAGACAGACAGATAGTATGCATTCTCTTGACAAGCTGTGTTCATAGAATAATTTGTGTTGTGTGTTGAAATGTAAAGGAACTTTAAATCAAAAAACAATGTAGAGATCATGCACACGGGTTGAGTGAAAATAACTAAAAAAGGCTATGCAAAATGCTAAAAGCAAAAGAAATAAAGAAAAGGAAGAACCTTATGCATTTCTCCATGAAGATCTCCTACCTCTTCTCTAGTGTCTATGGCAGAGCCAGGGGTGGTGGCAGCAGTGCTTACTGTGGTACTGGGGGCAGTGCCTGATGAAGTCACTGAATCTATCTCTCCTGCTACATCGTTGATCTCCCGTGCGATGAGAGCCAGATCTTGACTGATCCTAGTAATAAAGAGAGAGTTACGTTCTCCGCTACAAAAACTGCTGGAGCAGTAGAGCCCAACCTGAAGCCTTTGAGCTTTTAAGTTCTAGTTCCTGGTAACTGTGCTATGAAAATATGTATACCCTTCCAAATGGAAAGTTTATTTGTAGAACCATAAAAGCAGATTTTTAACTGGAGTTTTAATAACATGCCTTTCTTTTTAGAGGAATAAGGTAGGCAACCTCAAAAGACAGAGCATCCTGTTTTCTTTCTATCCCAGGCAGAGATGGGTGCAACATGCAGTAAATCCAACACATGGGATGCACTGGAAAGATGCTGAAAACACTGCACAGAGTGTACATGCAGTAGATCTGAAATGTCCAGAACCCATTTATTTTATACCTCAGTTTATTGACTTGCAAAGAACTTTTTCAGGACTTCGTATTATCTAGCAGCCCTGCAGCTTGCTCAGATCAAGCTGCTTTTGTGCCTGAAATTCTAGACCAGTATGTTAAATCCTCAAATCTAATCAAGACAAGCTTTCTAGTTGGAAAAATAGAATGTGCCTGTAAACCTGGATATGACAGCACTACACAAATGCAGCTGAATTGTCAGCTGAAGATTCTTTTTTCTTTCTTCCGATCTGCCACATCAAAAAATATCTCTGCTCTGTACTCTGCTCAGCATAGGGAGAAACCTTGCCTAGCTCTGCTTGTGCTACTTCTCCCCAGGGCACCCCAAAAGGAGGAGGGAAAAAAAAAAACCCAAACCAAAAGCAAAAGCTGTAAGCCCCTACGACTAACTATGGCACCCTGAACCTCCAGCTTGGATCAAGCAGTTCAGCAGACCTAGAGTTCAGAGCAACCCACCGAGTGGTCCCTTTTCATACTTCTGTCTGAGAGGACTGAAGGCAGAGAAGTCAACAGCACTAATTCTGCACCACCAAGGACTCTGTCAGCAGCACCACCTGCCACTTAAGTGGAAAGCAGCTGCACAGCCATCTGACAGTGATGTGCTGGCCAGCGCTTGTTAAAGGTGAGCGTCTTTCTGCTCCTCATTCGCTTTGCCATTAAGTCAGAAAAAAGGGACGCTGTTCACCTAGACATCATTTCAGACCAAGTGAGCAGAATTTAAACTAGAAAGGCAAACGGAGACATTTCCAGTCAAATTCCAACACTAGACTTTGTGGCTAACCATCAGCAACCTGCAACAATGTGCAAGCTTGTGCAGCTTGGACACGTGTAATTGGGATACAGCTGTAGAATAATCATGCAGCAACTAGCTGTGACTACTCAAGACAGTACTCCCGAATTCAAGCTATCAAAGACTGGAATACTAAAGCAGAAACCAAGTCAACTGCTCATTTTAATTAAAATATGGCAAGTACCTATTACTACATTAATTAACCTGATTACTATATCTTTGGGGTCAATTTTAGTTTATATTTTGTGTTCTTTTATATACAGATACACCGTTAAAACTCCAAGGTTTGAGCTAATATTCTAAGCAGTAGAGACACCAGAGCACCTACTTCCTTTATCTCTCACAACCATATCGCATTTTTTCTTGAACAGAGAAGTTGCTAATGATCCCGTTTGAATTTCTGGGACAAATTTTGGTATTTTATGAATATTTGTGAAGAAAAAGAAACCCAAGAAATTTCAATTATCAGTAAACCCTCCAGAAGACAAATGTCATCAAACACCATAATCAAAAGTTGTATCAATCAATTGAGACTTAACTCTCTATAAAAATCAGCAGTGCTTCAGCATGCCACAGCCACTTCAAATGAGTTCTTACAAAGCAATCAAACTTACATAAAATGTCAAATGTCTACAGAAAAATGAATTCAAATGAATCCTGAAAATATCATAATAAACAGCTCTAACATGGATGGCAAGCAATTTGTCAGACGATCACCACAGTCAAATGCTAGTCAAGCGAACAAAATCTGGAATTAGTTTCAATGTAGCAATGACAGTAAGCTATAGTCAGTACTAACAGGAGTTTCTGTATAGAAACAACATAGAGCACTAAACAAAAAGCACTATGAAAAAGAAAATTAGAAACCAGCTGGGAGTTGGGCCTGACTTTTCATAAATAAAACTTTAAGCTCATTCTATATTAATTTTTAGAAACACAAAGTATTGCTTAAGTATAAGGAGTATGTTTTGTATAACCAAGGACAAAAGACATAGGCTTTAGGTACACACGAGTTACTCTTGCAGCTGTAGGTTGCCTTGCTGACTTCTATCGCTTCCTGCATCAAAACTAGCAATCACACAAGGCAAATAAATTCAGGGAGGCAAAACTAAAATAAACCTCAAATTCCTTAACCCCCTCAACCTGTTGCAGGAAATGTCACTACTACATTGACTCAGTGAGCAGAGTCCTGCAGCTACACAGTCACGTAAGGGACAGGCAGCTTCCAATGCAAGGGAAGAGGTGAGAACACTGGGCTTGGGATGGGGAGAGCATGACCATCTCTTTCAACAGCCTGGAACTCTAGTTCTTATTTACCTGTAGTGAAAGGATACCCATAGCATTAGGAAGAAAACCACAGCAAAATAAGAAATACTTCTAAGATATCTGTAATAGCTCTGAACCGCTGGATTACCAAACAGATTTTTATGCTTATTCTACTATGTTGCACTTCCTGCAATGAGTGAGTTTATTTTGTAATACTTTAAAATCCTTCAATAAAATATATGTGAAGCTCCTGTTATTCTGAGGGTGTACATTCCCTCCAGGGAAAGTGGTTTTAAATTATATTTAGTTATTTCATAAAGTTTTTTTTTAAACATCTCTTTCCAATTTTCAAGTTTATTAACATCTGTAAATTGTAGAGTCTGTGAAAAGAGCAAACTGGGTCAGTCTTGGAAGACCCGTTGAAAGACAGTATGATGGTAACACGGATGCAATGAAAAGTTTGCCATATGGTCTCTACGCTACTTGCAGCTGCACAAATATTTTACGAAAAACCTGCCTTTACCGCTGCCTAATCTAAGCAGTTATTAAAAAAAAAAAAAAAAAAAGTCAAACCATTTTAATGAGAACTTATAACTATCCTTGTTGTAACAGCTCTAATCACAGTTGAAGGGACTCTTGATCATAGAGGCTGGACTAAGGGCTGGGAAAAAACCCAACAGGGTAGACAATGACAGAGGGGTGACTATGGCTGGTAAGGTAAAGGGAGCAGAGACACAAATTATTAAGGACAGATGCTACACTTGAAGCCAGGGGAGCAATACTGTGCATCAGTACGAGATATGGAAGCACAGGGAAGATCAACTAATGACTGGAGCAGGGGGATTCAGTCCGAGAAGCAGTGACAACAGATGACAGCACTCTGGCATTTCGCAGCTGCCGAGTGCTAGCCTTCTTAGTCTTAAAGACGCTCATCTAATGCAGCTTGTGTGAAATTTTACACACAGATTTGGCAATACCCACTTAGGCCTCTCACCACTGGAAATAAAGAAGCTGAAAAAGGTAGGGTAAGTATCTAGCCTTCAAAACAAATATAAAACCAGTGTCTAAATGAAGAAAATGGTAAGAAGCCCAAAGGAAGAAAAAATTCTGCAAACCTAACTACATCAAATAAGTTTAGAGTGAATTGTTAATTACTTCCAGTGTTGGTTTCTCCTACATGAGCAAAATGTACCAAGAAATTTTGCTTAAGTAGAGGCTCAAGCTGCACTTCTTACGAGGACGAAGTAATATAATACGGCTATCAATTTTTTTTTTTCACATAGACCAACGTTCCTCCCTATACCCACCTCTAACTTTACATTTATTATTCTTGAAATAATTATGTCATGATTTATCAAGATGCTATGAGATTTCTTAAAGCATTATCCCTTTGCACAGACCACACATAGAAAAACAAATGTGGAATAATATTATCAAAAAGAGGAAAACAAAAAAATAATTATGCACACTAAGCAAAACACAATGCTTTGCATCTCTGAGACCACAGTGTTAAGATTGATTTCACAAGGAAAACACTCTTCTTGTTTAGGCTTCCAACTTTAAGTTCTGTGAAAATGTTCAGAACCTGAACACTGGCATCTACGTTTTAAATAACATTTATAAACTTACATAGTTTCACTTATTTAGTGCAAGCTATTTGAAGTTTTCACTGCTTGGGTATTGAATGATATGGGAGTAACTGGTTACCAGAATGCAGAACTGACTACCTTTTCCTTGGTTCATTTGAAGCAGGGTGCTATTGGCAATAACGGAGGAATTGCTGTATTAATCTCAGGGGCTCACAACAAAAGAAATTATTTTTTTGATAGATATACATGATTTAAATCAGAAAACACCTAACATGAAAAAATGTCTAGGTAAACCGAAAATTAACAAGAGAACACGGTCTCTCACATTGCCAAAATCCTTTTTGCGCTGTCACCTATGCATTGATCTGAAACTTTACCTCAGGATGAACGTACAGGTAGTACAAAACCAGACCTACTTCAGCCTCAGCAAACAAAGCAACTAAAAGTGCTACACAGAGAGTATCTCTGCAAGTCTCGCTAATGGAACCAAAAGTTCATATTCTGGGATCTGGCTTTCAAAAGCCAGAAACGACTATCATTTTCCATCAGAAAGAGATGTGCTGGTAACCTGAGTGTTCTGTCGGCCAGTCTCATAAGAAGAATCTTCAATTACCCATTCAGTCAGAGAATGAAAACACTCGGTAGAGTGCTACTGAAAGTCCATTAGCTCTCTTTCTTCTATATATGTACCTGTGCAACTGGTTGGGTACAAATTTTTGTTATTTTAGAGGTTGTCTTTAACACCAACCTTGCTATTTCTTCTCGGTGAGCAGTCCAGTCACGAATGTAATCCTCCTGTTCCTTTATTCTGTGCTTGAATGTATTGCTACTTTGAACTGCTGTCCCAGTGCTCTGCAGTCGCGTGGTTTTCAGGGCTGGAGAGGTACGTAGACGGGTATGTTTAGGGGAATTACGGTTTGATCCGAATTCATCTTCTGAGGTGGAAGCATAATCTGTAGGAAAGCGCCTCCATCTTGCACTTACTAAATTAGTTTAATTATTAAAAAAGAAATATTATTGCATCTTTAATAAGAACAAGCATTTCAGTAACATCACAAAAATACACAGCTATTCATTATCAATCCCCAGATACCTCACAGAAGGTTTATTTACTACATCTTAAAAAGAAAGCTACAAAATTTGTGTTAAATAAAAATATTAATAAAAACATAAACCGGATGCTCTTTGTATAATGATGAGTGAAATAAGACATAAAAGCCAGTAATTGTATGAGAGCTCAAGCAAACTGTATTACAAAACAAGGGCCCAATTCATTAACATTTAAGTATATAGTCAGACGGCACTTTTTCTGCAGATTTTTTTCCCAAGTTTCATTCAAGTTTTACGTGACACAAAAAAAAAAAAAAAAGAAGAGATGTGAAGGAAGGACGGAGCTGGCACCAAGCCTGGAATGCATGCTTACATAAGGAAAGCATAAAAATCCTAGATGATGCATTATGTATTTAGTTCGGGAAAAAATACGTTAAAATTAATACTGTGTTACAAAAATCAGCAGCACATCTACAAAAACAGCAGCCTCAGAGCAAAAAGCACATATTCATATATTCTCACATGTAGCACATAAAGCATATACAGCCATGTTGCTGAAGACAGCCTGAGGTATAGGAGAAGTGAAACTAAGTAGGAGGCTCTCATCCCCCTATGAACAACCAAACTCTAGAAAATACATAACAGATACGCTCTCCTGAAACATTCCCAGCAGGAAGAGATAATCACTAAGTGTGAAGGAATGCTCATCATGAAAACCTGCTAAATTTGTGCAGGGGATTTAGTCCCCTAAACTCATGGACATTCATGAGGCTCTGTAATTACTGCAGAAATTTTAAGAAGTGTGTGATCACCGCTTGGTAATTTAAAATAATACATTCAAGTAAAGTATTTATTTTCTTTAGTAGAAAAAAAATGCAAGAAGTAATTAATGATTTCTCCTGAAACACTGAAAAAAAATTACAAATGAAGTATCAATATGAATGTAAAAAATAATGAAAGTAATTTTTAGTTGAGAAAAGATTTGTGTAATGCTCTCAAAGATTACAGTATGTAGAATATGACATTGGTGTATAAGCTTACATCCCTTCCCTCACAATAATGCATTTTTAATCAATGAAAACAAAAATGTGCTTGTGTAATTTTTTCCAGGTTTAAATGTGGGCTTCAAATATTATTTTTTCTTAAGGTTCTAACTTTATTGAAGCAAATCAAAACGTCTCTCCAGTCACTTACTGTTCTCTTTTTAGAGGTTTCAAACTTGTTTTGATCTTAGGGAAGTAGAACATAAGCAGAAAAAGCACATTTCCCCACCAACAGCATGCAAGCAATGTGTGACTGACGTCCAAATAGCTTTATGAGTTGGGCCCACATTTTATCATCAACTTTTGTTTAAATTCTTTGTCCCAGTTCAAATTATATGCATCAAAATAAATATAAAATTTATCTTAAAATCTCTCAAATGAGTTAGTCCAGCAACTCAGCACTGTACAATGAGCATATGTAATCATATATTTAAAAACTAAAAACTGAATGAGAAGTGAAATATCAGAAACAGATTTGATTTCTAGTACTCTACCACTGTAAGTTTCAACATCAGGATCTGGGTCTGGGAGAAGCTTGGATTTCTCTGTGTACAAAATAGTGTTTTATCATGTTAATTCGTATTAAAACATTCAGATTAGAAGCATTTGTTGAAATAAAATAGACTGATGAGATTAGTCTTAGGTCCTCTTTTCCACTCACACTTTTTAGGAAAAGATTCTTACATTATACATTCAATCAAAAATACTGGATTTTGTAAAAGCTTAAACATTTCAGAGATACTAACTGAAATGACATCAATAATTGTCTACACAGTACCATAAAACCCCTCTATATTTTTAAAGACCATTCAATATTAAGGGCTTAATATGTTGTTTATATTATCAGTGGGTTTCTCATTAATATGAGGAAAAAGTTGTTGTAGGATTAACAGTAAGAATCTCTGTTGTATGGTTCATGACAAGCAATATCCAAGCACGTTTCGTATTAAGCTAGCTGTACATTTGCACGTTTTCAATACTGTTTATAAATTATGTAAATTGTCGTTACAGTTTATGTAGATTTCAGAAAGCTTTGTGCAATTAATTATCTCTGCCACCAAAGACTGTGAATATCAGTACCGGTAACTAGAAAATCCTCCAAAACACTGGCTGAAATAATCAGCAGATAAACCCAAATCGGTGACTACTCTGCAAGTGTAATGGGTTGACAACACCTTAAACTGGTAAGTGTCATCATTTGGACACCATAATCTCAATTTATCTCACATAATCTCAGATCACTTAAGATCTGAGGACAGACTTCATTAATTATATGCCTTATAAATTAAATCTACTCTCATTGATACATTTCCTTCTCAAGGTTCACCCATTTCAGAGATCCTGAAATTTGGTGCTCAGTAGTGTGACAATACTAAAGTGCAGTTAATAAGGGTTGCTGGGTTTTGGTGTTTTTTTTCCAGAGATACCTCAACAGCTTTGATCACCCTGTCTTGCTAGTTATTTGCAATGACAGCTAGGTCAGCAAGCCAGCAGAGCTGCTGAATACAACGGATCGTTCAAGGTCTCTCTGTTCTGACTCAATGCTTAATTTTACAGTTGCAGTTTAGCACTTTTGCAGTAGGTCTGGTCCTGTTCATTTTCCAAATACTTATCTCCTTCTGTAACATCATCTTCAATTTTCCTCCGCAATTGTGAAAAAAGGTCTCCAGTCTCCTCTGTTTTTATTGATGACACTTTACTCTTTGATGATTCAATGCCTTGATTAAATCTTTCATTGCTTGTACTACAAAATTACTAATTCTGCTTCACAGTGTTGCCAGTTATCAAGCCTCCCACCACAGAAACACTCTAGTAATTACTTTAATGTTGGTAATTTTCATCCAAGATGTTCCATTTATCTCCTTGCCCTTTCATTTAAAGGTAAGCAAAACTTAACAGAATCTTGAAATTATGGACTTGCTAATCATTCTGAAAATTTTAGTGCTATTATGTTGCAATTCATCCCCATGAAGTACAAGACAATAAAAAAAAGACAGTCACTACATCTTTTTTTGCCCCCTTTTTACAGGCATGTATATGTGAACATCCAAAACGATCGGGGAAATGCGGTGATAATTTTCTCTTTGGTAGACTGGATTTAAGAAGCAAGATTTTGCTGCCAATGTTTAGTGATCTACAGTGCGGTAAGGTTAACTAAACCTTGATGAGAAGACCCATGGAACATTTTCAACACTTCAATAGCAGCCAGTCTTCTGGTAAAAGAAAAAAAAAAACCCAAACCAAACTCTGTATTGGTAATGGTCATTAATTTTCCAGTCATTCTAGTCCAGGGACAGAAGAAAATGTATCGCTGTTAAGCCTTGATTAAATGTGCCTGAAGTAAAACACATTCAAAGAGTTGAGGCACTTTTGTCAGGCACTTCATTAGTAATTTCATAAGTGCTACAAGTGAATTGTTGACTTTTCTAGAAACAAAATTAAATTCAGGAATTATATGCTTTGGATCTGAAAGCTTCTGCTACGTTCCATTTTTATACACTGCATAGGAGTAACACATTTCTATTCAAAGATGTTTTAAATACCTTTAAGAATAAAATAATAAATAATATCGTTAATAACTTGATGTGTTGGGTAGTTATTAGCATGATTTCATAAAATGCTAATGGAAAAATGGCAATGTACTGAGTAGTGGCCTATATATAATAGGAGATATAGACAGATTTATATATGCACACACTTTTATATATACACTAGAAGATTATACAATTTTTAAAGCAATTTAGATTTACCTGAAGTATACTCTACGTATTCCAGTAAAAAAAAAAAAATGCAATAAGCTTACTGATACAGACAAAATCTGGAATTCCAAATCCTAAACAGCAGTAATAATTTTCTTTACTTACATAGTAACAAGACTTGGTTGATAATATTATTAAGCTATGATTTTGTTTTGAAAATACCTGACTTTTATTAATTTCTTTCAGATTTTTGCCTTTACATCGATACAGGCTTCTCCCTGGTTTTGATACATACACTGATAAAAGCTTTTTTTATGACAGAAGCAATTTCTAATGTAGATTTTTCTAACAATGGTCTTTTTAAAAATCCCTAGCTTATTATGTTGGATTAGCTCATGAGAGGATGGCATTTTTTCTTTCTTGAAAACAGGGTATTTTATACAAGCTACAGTAAACTCTGACTGTATAATGCAGGTAAATGAAATGACCATTAAACAGAGATGACCATGACAGACTAGTTGACTTGAGAAGAGAAAGATAGCCAGCACCCCTGCACAGAAGCAACAAACCACTTCAGTGCAGCAATGTGGGGCAAGTTTAGGAAGCATGCAATAGTTCACATGGACACAAAGCTCAAAACGCATATATAGTTTTGTGCAAAACACAAAAAGTAGTGAAGTGACAAATAACCTGGGGTTTACCTTTTCAGAAACCAGCAATATCATGATGTGAACTAATGTTAATTATTAAAGTAAAAATATAGAAGCAGTCTTAATTGATACTCTTCCTTGACCCAATGTTGCCACCTTTCAGGCTGCACACATCAGTTTAAAACTTTGATTAAAATTGAAGACATGCTACTTTTCCAATGATATTTTACAAGGCAAGACTGATTTTTTTATTTGAAGTTTTACCTTTTATTTGTATCTTTGTAGACACCTGTCATACTATCAAACATACTCAAGTTTATAGTTCAGTGAACACCTCATTTGTATCCCTCAGAAATTTCTATTCAGCTAAATATATGACACAGCCAAAAGATACCTGTCTGGGGAAGAATCTAAGAATGCTAAGAATCCTAAGAAGGTATACTTATGATATAGAAGCAACAGAAGAGCAGTAGGACTGTGGACTGTGAGAGATTTAAGTATCACAGGTGTTTATATCAACTCTGAATGGGAGACAGTACAGGAGAATATATAATCTTAGTACAACATACAGTACTGGAGGCTATTCTATTAATTTTTTTTTTTTTTTTTTTTTTTTTTTATAGATTGTGGATTGGCTTCAAATAAGGTCCAGCTGGTAACACGACAGTTCAAAAAGCAACACAGACATCAATTTTAAATATTCAGTCTACACGAAAGTTCACTTATTTAGAATTACCACATTGTAATTCTGGTTGATTTACTATTGCTGCTGGAAAAAACTATCAGCCTTTTTCACTGCTTGCATTTAAAAGTGTTGTGTTATGTTACACTTCTAACAGAATAGGTTAAAATTAATCAATTGTATGGACTTTTCCCTCCATACATAGGAAAATAGTATATGAAGGAACTACCACACAAAAGATGATCAACATGATTTGGAAATCATGAAGAAATCATAAATTGTCATGATTTGGCACGGAGAATAGAAACCATTCCATTGCAAGGCAAACATTTTAATACAAATTACTTAACTTTATGATATTTAGTTAGGTAGTTTGTGTTTAATTTTTCCATTTTTTACTTCATTGTTATTATTCTTACCAAATCTCATTTTTGTAGTTCTGGAAGCTAATCTTAAATTATAATTACCCTGCAGAGGGCTCAGGGTATACCTTGGGGCACACCTGCTGTTCAGCATATTTAAGCCTACCCTACAAATCAGTATCGTATCTTCTATGTAGTAAAAAGTGCTGCTGACCTTCTGGACTTCCACTATGACTTGAGCAAAGAGATGATCTCTGCTCTGTTTCTGTACTAATGCAAATCAGTGCTGTCACATCTGAATGCTTCAATGCAATTCTCTGTTATTGGTTTTAAATTAAAAAAAATATCCAGTGTTAATGCATTACAATTTCTTGTCTATATGATTTCAAGTGAGAAACATCCACAAGCCCTGCGCCAAGGAAGCCTCTTACTCCTAAAAGAAAGACTGCATCAACTAAAACTCAAGAAATGCTTCATAAGAACAGGTACTTAAAAAAAAATAAAAATAAATTCCTCATATTAAAAACATCTAGTACTGTATAAAATTAGTTCAAATAACATCACATACCTGAGGGAGAATTGTGAGCTGAAGCCAAAGATTTGGATTTTGAATCTGAAAGTCGAGAAATGCTATTGGCTCGAGTTCTAGCAGAAACTTTACTATCTCCTGCTGATGTTAATCTTGCACCACTTCTGATAATAGCTTCTGGGGTACGAGATGGGGCAGTGCTTCTAGTTATCGTTGCTTCAGAATCACTACGTGCTGATAAGGAGCCAAGTCGAGTTCTGCGAGGTTGAGCAAGTAAGTCTATTCTGGAAATACTTCTCCTCCCTGATGGAGGTTTTGACGTAGAACTTGTAGTGGACACTTCCGAAGCCACTGAAGCCTTATCGGCATCAGCAAGCTCACTATCTGAGGCTTCACCAAGCCGTGCTCTGCGCAAGAGAGAAGTTCTTGTAGGCCGAGGTCTTGGAAGAGTGGTAGATTTACTAGATTGCCCAAGTGCAACAGGAGAGGTTTTTGATTTAGCTGACTTGCCTTCCATCTTGGAATGTAAAAGTTCATCTGCTGAGGCAAAAGGAACTCTTCCATGTGATTTACCAGAGTAGGTTTCCTGGTCAGATGATAAGATATCAGAAATGGCAGAATGAGGTACACTGGATGTTTGGTCATCATCCGTCAAATCTACTGATGGTTGTCTCATTCTTCCACTGGACTGCACAGTTTTGCGAGCATCAGCTCTAGACCCACCATCTGAAGATCGACTTTTAGTCTTCTTTTCCATTTTTTCTCTGGCACTTGTTGCAGAAGATTTTAGAACATCCTTTGAAGGGGAACCAGAGGAACATCTATCTTTATATAAGGTTGTAAAGCTTTTCCGCTTCTGCGTGGATTTTCTTTCACTGTCACCAGTAACAAGACTGATTGTGCTGGCTGTATCTACATCTGATTCTGGTGATATGGAATTATCTCTGTTATAGCTAGGAGTCTCAGGACCTTCATCAGTTTTATTTTCTTCACGCAATTTAGCTTCAAGGAAAGCCATTACAGCTTCTGTGTCTTTTAAAATGAGTGTTGTATCTAGACTGGAATCAGTGTCCATTGAGTCACTTCTGTCACGTATCCTGTTCGCAGACACCAAAGGGGCAGCAGATCCACTTTGTTTATTAATGTGAGGAATAAGTTCTATAGGTATATTTGTGCTAGGCTTATCTATAGTAAAGCTACCTTGCCTCACCAATGGTTTTGAAGATTCCTTTTTTTCTCCCCCAGATACTTTAGGACTTTGTCCTTTAATAGTTTCCTCATTTTTTCTTCTTTTTCCCTCACTGTGCGCCAACTTCATTTCTGCTTTATCTGTAACATGTCCAGGAGCTTTGTCTTGATTATCCAACATTTTGGGTGACACAGCAATGTCCTCCCTCCCTTTCTCAGCCTGGTTTGCAGCAGGTTTTGTAGAGGAGAATTTGGAGGGTGTCCAGTGCCCTTGCTCCTTTCTTTCTTGTTGTTGAATTTTTGCTAAAGCTTGTTTCACCACTGAAGTTTCTCTGCCAGTTTCAACCCTCTCTTTACTGGAAGAGCTGGGGAAAGAGAAAACTTTGTCTACAGTAGCTTTGGGCGAAAGACCATTCACTGTTCTGCTTGACTTAGCTGTACTTCTGCTGTCAGTGTCCGAGGCACGAGGTGGCGTTTCTTTCTCCTGAAGTTCAGTGTCTTGCTTTTCACCAATTTCTGATCTCTGATGAGATGCAGTTTTTGCTTTTGAGCTTTCATTCACTTTCTCCTCTTTGGGAAGCTGTGGAAGTGTCCTCCTCTTTCGCTCACCTTGGCTGGTCATAGAAGCAGCCGAACCAGTGCTTCTAATGGAAATAGCAGACTCACTGATGTCCACGTCTAAAAACGAAAAGGAGAAAAACGGATCTGAGAAGTCATTCAATAGCAAGGTAAATAGAATCATTAAGTTCTTAAGACTGCATAAGACTAATATAATAACATAAAACAGAACTGAAAAAAAAGTAATTAGTCCATTCCTCTGTTCTATGGCAGGATCAATTATACTTAGACAAATGTATGTCTAAAAACATGTAACGAGTTCCTAAAAATCTCGATTGATGGAGATTTGACTATCCTATAAGCTGTTTGGGTAGACAACTCTTAAAATAATTTTCTTATTCTTTAACATGAGCTGGACTTTCTCCAATTTAGCCCGTTACTTCTTGTCCTATTCTCATTAGGCATCATTTCCTCTTTACAGGAAAGAGTGGAAACAGTCCACTTATTACAGACTGGAAACAGTTAGTGAATTACATTAACTACCTCTAAACTATAATAAGTAAGTTGTACATAACTAGCTGTACTATTTCATTCCACACTGTTGCAATACATTTTGTAATAAAACCCCAACAAAACCAAATGCTAACATAATTTAGAATGGGTATTGCCTGATTAAACAGATCACATATATCAAAAAAGTACTTCTGTGTTACCAGAAGCAGAATGTTGAGTGTCATACAAAAGAATAGTTCACTCTATGCAATCACAAGTGCTGATGAGCAAGTGTCTATGAAAGCAATGTCTCAAATGTTGCAATGGAATTACTGCAATGAGCCATTTCTGGTTTATCACAGAGACATGACCATGACAGAAAGTCACCTTCCAAATCAGCGTACTGCAGGGAAAGGGAAGGAGTCATTTCAGAAGGCAGTTAAGAGTGCAAAGACAGAACAATCAACATCCTTTCCTCCTGCTCTGCTACGGACAGGCAGAATTTCTTCCCAACATGGATAATTTTGGTTGTGACTGAACAATCACCTGTTTGTGTGGCATCTTGGGCTACCACCTTGCTGACACTCTGTGACTGTGTACTGGGGAAGGGAACAGTTCATGAACATTTGTGTTGTTCTTCAGAGGGTCTACGGTATTTTTTCCTGCTTCATTGTAATTTCAGTATATATATTTCGTAACATGGGCTAGGATTGCTCTCATATAAAAAGAAAAGTTTTCATAGATAGCAGAATTTGAGCTACAAAGATATGCTCTCCCTGAAATCAAACTCTTTTAGCCAGCCGTGTATACTGGGACCGTATATGCGAACGTAAAGTTTTTATGTTCTCAGAGTACGTTAAAATAGCTACATAGCAAATCACTGTGATATCAGTATGCTATTACAGCAAGGAGTGGAAAGCTGGAAAGCAAGTCTTACATTCCCAAACACATTCAGCACCAGATCTCAAAGCTACTGGACGGAGTACCATCTCCCTCCTTCCTCCCTACCTGCCTGTCCCACAGCTCAAGCTCTTGTCTCACCAAGGGGGTACAGCCACCCCCTGCGAGCCTCCCGCCAAAGAAGTGGTTGCAGTGTTGGGAGATACGTTCAGCAGTATCGAAAAGCCCTACTCATGAAGAAAGAACATACTATGGCTCAGAGAGCATAAAGAATGTTTTTAACCCAAACAAGGCACTGTAGTATAGAGATACATAGAAAACATATAAAAAGCATCAAAAGAATGCAGTAATACTGCTAGAGCACTGTCATTGAATTCTTAGTGGATACAGAACGTTCTTTGAGCAGCAAAATACAGCGGTGCCATGAACTGTTGCCAGGAATAAGTGATGCTGAATACCCCCATTTTAGAAATCAAACTTTATTTTTCCAGTGATGACTGTTCCCTCCTTGCCCGTTTAACAAACGTAGCAGTTCTGCTGTCAGAAACAAACCTTTATTACTCAGAGATAATACACATTGCTCTCCTGAGGTGTTCTAACTTTGTATATTTGGATAGAAAAATAATTCTTTTTGCAAGTTCATTTCCCAGTTGTTGCAATACAATGTGACACACTAACATGCACATCTCTCAATTCACTTTTCACCACAGGAGGTCTATAAACAACTGCTCTGCATACCCTGTTGGGATCTTACTATCAAGGCTTTCCACCAGCATCAGCTGTTCCAGGAATATAAACTGGAGTACCGCCTCCCTCTCTGTAAGAATTCTCTAAGCACTTAAATGAACATCTACAACCACGCTGTATGTACACAATTGTACATTTGTACAACTGTACATAACTGTTGCTTTCTGAGCTCCTCACAGTCTTTCTTTTCCCTTTGCACAGTGTCACACCTTTGATAAAGAATGCAAAATGACTCACACCTTTTTTTGTATAATCCGTGTTAAGACACTCATTGAGAAGCAGGAGGTATCTCTGAAACCTGAGCAAATTTTTCTAATTCGTGGACTATTTTGCTTGGAAATTATAAAAAAAATGGGAGGTTCAATGAAAATCAATACGATTGCTATCTGTGAAGATTTGACTTCTCTCAAACACACCTACCAGATCAAATTTTTTATACACATTTAGGCATGTAACTTTCTTCTTGGTAAATTTCAAGCAGTCTTTAGTAGAAAAAAAGGTGTGGAGTTGTTCAGCACTGTCTTTGGCTATACATGTTATGTAAAGTTTAACTACTAAGAAATCTAAAGAAAATGCAGGCATCTAACCCAACAAGACAGATTTTGTGAATTGGTCTTTGGACATATGTATCAAACTGTATTTTACATTACAGCTTTGCTGCTTGAATGCTTTCTGGGTTTCTCCTTAAGTATTTTAGAATTCTTGCAGTATTGGCATGCGCTACACAGTAGTTGCTTCACTTAAATTGTAAAGTTCTTATAATGGTTAAAGAAGTGTTAACCTCTCCAAAGATCCTAGTTAGTGTCCCATCTGAAAGTGACAATTTAAAACAATACCAAAACCAAAGACCATCCCTCATTAACCACCCAAAGGATCAGTCTCAAGAGCTATGTTTTTAAGTGTCCTACATGTACACCTGATCCTTCCAAGTCATGCATAATTTGCTCTTGATTTCCGTTATTCTATGTACAAGGTATACCAGATAATTTATTTTTTCCCCTTTCCATCTTCTTTGAATTTTAGTATCCCGTGCAAAGTTCAACTGCTATGAGGTGTGGAAAAGCTACCGTAGAAGCAGCAGTTAACTGGTAAGAATTCTTCCATCCATTAATACAGAAGTTTGCATTATGTAAGATCAAAATAAAAATTTCTTTGTAAACTTTCCCAAAAAGGAAAATGCAACTATGAAGGTGGAATGTATTTTATTGCTTGCTTCAATAAAGGGACTCGCCTTCTATGATTTTAAGATCATGAAAACTTATTTGAGAAAGCAAAATGTCAGAAAAATAACTCTACCTGATGAAACAATTAAACATGCTTACATATACTTTCATCTGCTGAATATAAACCTGAATAGAAATTCAGTTACTATTCCATACATCACAGCAGCTTCATTTTGGAAGAAATTCCCAATATTTCAGTTTGACCTTTTTTATTTTTTAAAGTAGTCAAATTATTTATTCAACTTCAGAATTAAAAGTCATGTTCTTTCTCTTCCTTTCACTGTGCCAGAATAATACACAGAATTAAAAGCTAACTCTTTTGTGAGGAAGCTAACTGGCTTTTTTTCCAGTAAAGAATAAATTGTACAGGTAAGACCTCTATAAAGAACATAGAAAGTATCTGAATTAATTTATTAGTTTTATCTGAAATCTGAGGGTAGTAAAGTAAATCTATTGCAAATCCACTTAGGAAATGCATATATTATTTACATCTACGTTAAGGTGGTGTAGGAGAAACAGAGGGTATATGAAAGAAAAAAAAATGTATTTATCATCTATGGGAGTCAAGATTGAGCAGTTCAGACAATGGTTCAGTTCATCTAACTTAGGCCAGGAACAAAGAGAGTTATCTAAACTTAGCAAGCACCTTAAAATTTGGGCAGAAAAATACGGACAACATAATTACTGTGGGTTTTGCCCTCTTTTTTTGTTTTTCTATGTCATGTGCAATAGATGAACATTTTAGAGAAATCTCTGTCACTGGTCTGAAGACCGAAGAAGGTGGTGAGGGAAAAAAAACAAAAGAACCTGGTAATAGCCATTTTTTTTTCTGCAGTAGGCTTGAAAGCTGAACAGAGGGCTGGGACCAGGTTTGCAGTCTAAGCAGGGAACAAACCACATGGTTCTGCTCTGAAAGCAGGAAAGACCTGGTTTTAATCAGCTGAAAATGAAGTCTTCTCAGAAACTAACTTATAGGTCAAAGATGTAGCTTGCTCTGAAATTGTAACAGACACGGATTCTTGAAAATCTGAAGAAAGCCAGCAGCTATAACAAAAAAGTAGAGAATACACATTACACTTGTGAATGTAACTACGGGGAAAAAAAAGAAGTAAAAACCCCAAACAACAAACCCCCCTATAAAAACACTCAAAACTACAGAAAGAAATATTATTCTACTCACCACCATCTAACAAGAGGTTATTGGACATGTTCTGTAGATGGCAGTACATCTTCAGAAGTACTGTGCACAGAAAAGCATTTCTACCTCTAAACCACATTTTTTCCCCTAACCTTTTAAACTTTTTTTTGATGCTGAAACTTTCTAAGTCAGCTGGAATAAGAGGAAATGCTGGAATTGCAGGACAAAAACATACCTGAAGTAGTAGAGTGACAATGAGTTACTTCTTAATGACTAAACAGCACATCAGCTTCAGAACAGGAAGCACTCATTAACATGACATCCCTTCATAGCTACCAGTCAGTTTTGAAATTGAGAGCTACATTCACTCCACCTCAATACACATGTATCAGCATAAAAATTACTCTAGAGTTCTGTGTTAAATCATCATCTCTAAAGTGAAACAGAGGAAGAAAACAGCAGAGAAGTAAAGTACAGTAAGCAACTTCTTTACAGTCAAGAGTGTAGATCTTGAAGAACAAACCATTTAAAAGAAGAAATGTGAATAGTTTAACTAAGGACAGGCATAGCCTGAACATCAGGCACTCAAAAGAAAGGGAGGTAAAGTTGTTCATTACTCAGGAGAAGATTTCTATGGTTTTCAAGAAACATGGACAGTCTTATATGTTTACAAGATAAGGAAGTATGCTATGCTTCAGCTGAATGACAACTGCATAACGAAGTCTCAGGTTGGACTATTTAACAACCCATCCATTACAGTCCAATTTGGGGCCAGCACTGAGAAAGATGTAAGGAAAGAAACCTACTATGCAGGCCAACCCAAACTGCATTCAAGTGAAACTTTCTTTAATTTTAAACAGTTTTTGTATTTTTTCTTTTAGTAACATTCACTTTAATATTGGCACTCTTCTGCCACGCCAAACGCTACTGTTGAGCTCATTTTTATGCTGTTTCTTCTCAATGAGACAAAAAAATTTCAGATGAAGATGAGGTACTAACAGTAAGAAAGCTACTTATGTAGGTACATAATCACTCTTTTCATAGGTTTCTTCAGCAGAAATTATGACAAGACCAGCTTTTAATACCGTTTTCTAATGGAGCAGGCACGGATGACTCCAATCTGATGTCATCTTGGTCATGACGTGTGTGATTAGCAGCCAAACTGGCCCACTGTGATACCCAACGTTTACTTCCAGGGGCAGTAGAACCTTCCTAAGGAAGAAAGGAAGAAGAAGAAAAATTACAATTGTTTGATAAATAGCATATCCTCTTTGCAGTTTTTTCCTGAATATGTATGTCAGGCAGTATTTTCCTGGAGGAAGTTGAGAAAGTTCACCTCAATAAAGTTACCAGCTCTAGAATAGCAAACAAACAAGCGAACAAAAAAACCCCTATATAGCTGCAGAGTTGGTACAGAATAAAGAATGTTTTCTAGTGCGGTGAACTTGTAAGCATCAGAACCTATATAAAACATATTAGAACGTATGCTAGTTTTGAAACTGGGTTATTTCAGTCCTCAGCTCCGAAGAGCAGGAAAAAACCACATGGTGTAGAGGGGGTGTGTGTTCAAAAATTAAAAACATGCTTCAGGAAGACACGAAAGTGGAATTTTACCAGTTTAAAAGACCCTCTTGTCAGATGAAAGGTTTTATTTCCTTCATTACAGAAAGACTATCTTAAGGACTGAAAGAGTAAGATAAGCTATGATGGAAAGGAAAGGAAGATCAGGGTATTTGTCTAGCCTAAAATAAAAGGAGCAAAGATTAGTTTTAAACCATCCTACTGACTAACAGTGAAGTCAACGTAATCAGTGTCTGACCTTTTTTTTGCAGGTGACCTAGAAAGGAAATTTACTTTCTTGACGATAAGCCTTTTGAAAGCTTGAAAATTTTTAACATGTAAAAAACCCCAAATATAAAATTAAAACATCTTATGTTCTGCTGTTATAGTATCTTAAAGATCTTTTTTTTTCCAAAAACTGATTCCTAAATATAATGTAGTATTACTTTTTTTTCACAATATATTAAAAGTCTTTCTTGCTCACATCTCCAAAAAAAAGGCATCAGGCAAATGTTGATACATATATATGTGCACATGCACGCACACACACGGGCTGTACACTATCAAAGGCTTTACAAAGTTTACGTAGTCTAATTTATTGGACTCAAAAGACAAAGGACTGCAAATGACAGATGTCATTATTCACAGGTCTAAAGGAATTACAAAACCATAGGCCAGTCAAACGAGAAAAGACAATTCAAGATCAACAAAAGAGATGGGAAGGACACGGAGATACCAGGAACTTGCTTAATAAGGAAATCTGTAGGACCTGTTTCAAACGGAAGCTGAAGCTCTGCCGCCTGTTCAAATATTGGCACTTCTAATCAAAACACTGCTTTCTGCCTAATGCCCTGGCCACTCTGGGATTCTAGGCTTTGACCAGGAACCAACTCTATAACTTTTATAAAAATTTTTGGCAGAAACAGTATGGTGAACAATGTCATCTGATGTATGACTTCTTTCCAACATTTGAGAAGACTTGGATTTATGATCTTTAATTTCTCCTGATTAAATGAATAACCCTAATTAATGCAAGCAAGTCCAACATCAGAAATCTTTCAGAATATTAATGCAGTAAGCCAGAGACACACCAACTAATTTGTTTGAACTGTTACACAGATTTCCACATTGTGAATTCATTTCTTAGAATCAAAATGTTATAAAATTAAAGTCTAATAACAGCAAAGGAAGGGAATTCATTGTTTCTGTTATTTACGGGCATTTCTGAACACAATGCAAGGAAAAGGGTGCCAGAAAGAATATTACAAAAACCCCATGCAAAAATGTGCAGCATTTATGCATTGAGAACTCCTGCTGAAGCCTCATTTTTCTTTCGTATCTCCATACTTCCTTTTCTCTACTTTCTGTCCATACTTGTGAACGTCCATCTTTAACAAAATAATTAATTACAGCCAAACCCAAATCTGATAGATGTCCCAATTATCTTTGCTACAGAAAACTCCAACTAGTTCCTTGTGTACCACTTAAACAACTTCAGAGATACAGGCATGACATGAATCAGAAATCTGAATTCCATTTTACAATAAATATATTAAGACTTTGCAGATTAACTGTACTACAGCAATGTGCGTTTTGACAACTCTCTGTATGTACAAGCACAAACAACAAAGCTATGAAAAGCAGTTTAATAGTAGTTTCATCACATCCAAAAGGTGAAAGGTTTATAAAACACACATTAAAAAGTCACATCCAGTTATCTTAATGTTCTTCCTACAAAACCACATCAATTTGCATTTTACAGGCCCTCAAGTAAGCAATCCTCCAAATCTCTTGAATACCAAAAGGAATTTCAGAGCCTTTCAGAAAACCTGGGTTTACATAGGAGATACCAGCCTTTTAACGTCATGTTAAATCTGCTTTTCCTTATGCTTATTGCATATACAAACTCAACTGGAGCAACAGATCTTCAGAAAATGTACCAATGGATATATGTAGACTTATTATTCAGACTGAGGGCTTCAAGCTCTACCTCTGAAAAAAACCCACAGCACACGCACACAACAGCTGGAAGCATCTCCAATACTTGACATTTCAGAGCAGAATAATAGTTTTTTAAAAAAGAAATTTCAACAAGCTGGATTGAAAAAAAAAAAAAAGTCTTTTCAGACACATACTGAAGTCATCTCATGTTGTAAGAATCACATTACGCTATCTTTTCATAAATTGCAGTACCTCTTGAAGGCTGATCTTTCAGTCCTTCTCCACTCTACCTGCTTCAGAACCATATTCTTCCAGGGGTGATGATATTTTTTCAATGTCCATACTCACTTTATTTGCAGTCAATGCCTTCACATTCGGTCCTGGAACAACACTGACATCTATCCCAGATAGTTCTTTTTCCTTCCGTTGCATTACCCTACTTGTACAGCAAAACCCAGCAATTCCACCCATCTCAGCTACTACTTTGTTAGGCTAAATGGATTCTATCAATCTGTTCTTGTAAAGCAAATCTCCATCCCCTCAGTAATCTGAGCAGACCTCCTTGTGCCTTCTCTAGTCTCATATTCTCCCTTCTTAACCAAGAATGGAAATGATTCTAATGCCAGTATCTCAAAGGAAGTTTCACCAACACTTTCTATCATGGCTACAACACTGCCCTTTTCTGCCAATGCATTTTCCAATGTATCTAAGGGTCGTATTTGCTTTTTCACAGCCATATGACATCGGTGACACAATCACCCTACTTTTCAGCATAACATGTAAGTTCAAACAAAAAGTAACTAACAAGCTTCAGACAGAATGGTTTGCTCTCTAGGACAGGAAATTAGTGTAATTAGAGAAGACAAACAAAAGAAAATACAGCTCTAAATACACACAGCAGTTCTCCACTTCTAAAGAAGCAATATAGCAAATATTAAATGATTGAAGTTATTCAGTATTCACAACGTCAGCAGCATTATTTGTTTTACCTTCATTGGGAAAGACATGAAATGGGCATTCAAAACCGGAAAAGGAACATTGTAGGGAATGGTACTGATAACCCTCCCTGTAGGGGCAGAACCAGGTTTCTAACTGTGCTGCAGTCTTAACAAAGAATTAAAAAAAAACCCACAAACTGAACAAAAACCAGTATGTCCTTAAGATGCACATCAAAGACAATGTTGATAAACCATGTACATTATTTAAGAACTGTGATTAGCACAGACAACTGGCCACTGCACATTACTTAAGAACTGTGGTAAGCATAGATAAATGGCCACTGAAAATTAAATGGAAGCTGGATGGATAAATCATAGCCCAAATATCTGCACTATTTTTATTAATCAAGTTCACACAGTAAGAATAAATAACAATGACAACAACAACAATAATATTCTCTTTGTTCTCGATCTTATTTAAATTTTGTTCTTAAATCACACTTACCTTGGTTGGCAAGTGGCAGCTTATAATATAGAAAATAAAAACATTTAAATATTTTTAATAGATGGATTTAGTATTTTTACTGCCTATCTCTACTTATTGAAAAGGCAAGAACCAGTGCATGCAGGCTCAATCCAACTGTGTCAGACATTCACTCTGCATTTTATTTAGTACCATGACATACACTATTCCAAAGTTCCCAAGCTTGTTACATCAAAGGAAAAGCCGAGAATTACTTTACAAGAAAAGCAGGGGTTTAAGTCCTTTCCAAGCATGTTATTCATGATATTTCACAAGCTATGTCAAGTTAAGGTATTTAAGTTCAGAATAATCTTTCAAGCCCAAAATAATTTTTATAAAATCTTCCTAATTTCCCAAGCCATCTTTTCCATCTTACTGAATCGACATATCTTAATTTTTTATTCTCTGCTTTTTCTATGTCAACCATGTTTTCAATTAATCTCATTCTGCTAAATCATCTATCGGTACAACTATGATGGGCAGCTGGAACAAGGTCCACCCACAATCTGAGTGGATGCAAGCCTGGAACACAGGTAACTGAGGTTACCTATTCAGCCAAGATCTTCAATAGGGTTTATTAACTGACAATTTTCAGCTCAGTAACACAGCAAGTCTTCCAAAACCCATGAGCAGAAAAGTTTCTATATAATGAGAACCTGACATCCACATACTTTATAAATCAAACAAATTTACCTCTCCCTTTCCTAACGATAAAACAAACTCAGTATAAGTTTTGATAATAAGACTTTAACTATTACAGTCTTCTCTCAATGGTTACCCTCATGATTGTTTTCCCATTATGATACTACATAACACACCTCTATTTTTCTGAATTAGCTTCTTTTTCACTTCTACATACGTATCAACCAACTTCTATTTTTAAGCTCCCCTGGTAAGCTTTTTTCCATCTTCATCTGTCTTCAACTCTTCTTACACTAATTCTTGCTCTATCCACATCGCTTATGTCAGTTTTGCTCCGTTAACTACTGAACATTTTTCATTTTTCCCCTATCATACCTTGTAATAATCTTGTAAATTAAGACTATGCCAAATAATCCATTCCCTCCCCGATATATGAAGGCCTTTTTATTCAGCAAAGTATCCCCAGTAATAAAACTGCTTCACTGTTGTTTTTTCAACCTAAATCAAAGTGAGTTGTAGTATGCCATTGCCAGAATGATTCTTAAACCTGCCCTATAACTGCAGATGTCATCTCAGTCTTCTAAAATCAAACCCTATTATTTGCAAAATATGATACCTGGAAAGCTCAATTACATTGATAAAATAAACCATATATTCTCCTATTGCTTATGAAATTATAGGAATGGAAAAATATAGATACTTCTAATAATCTTGAAAACTGACATGGCCCAAAAGAGCTGAATGCTGCAAAAGGCATGAAAAAGAAAAGAAAGATTGTTGTTACAGATTCATGCAGAACAGCAAGGTTTGTCAAATTCTCCCACAGGATATGCCCATGGCACTAATTTACTCAAAGCAGTAACCTTCGAGAAACTATTCAAAGATACTAGTCTAGTTACAATATCATAACTGTATCAAGACTGCACAGCAGCTAAAATACAACCAGGATAAAGCACACCTTCTCTAGCAGAAAAGAGTCCTAGATACCAAAACCTATGTATTTGCATGGCAGGCACACAAAATCATACTGTAAGCTCCTGATATATTACAGAAAATTTCCTTAGTTACAAAGTTTCCTAATTTACAGGACCATACTTCAAAAACATTTTGCCATGGCAAGTAGAAGTAAGCATGGTGTGCTTCGTTACAGTTACCAAATTAATTCTGCTCCAGTGTGAGCCCATTCTGTTCCCAACACTTTTCAAGTTACAGTTTATCCATCACAACGGTATCATAAAGTCTCCCAAGATTTCAATATGAAATATGATTAACATCTAGCTTGCGTGCATATTCCAAATCTTATATAAAGAACAGGCATTTTCCTTTGCACAATCTTTCACCAACTGATTAAATTATACTGCTGCTGAGGCAACTAATGTTAAATGATTTCTCATGAGCAGCTTCTCACTTGAGAGCTCAAACCGTGCATGTAAAAACTTGCAAGTCCTCTGGCTTCAGAAAAAAACCTCAAATGTACTATCCACCCTTTTTTTCCTAGCTGACTTTGTATCATACATTAAATGCATACATATTATTTCTCAGTTTTAATATAGTTACTTGCTTTGGGCTACAAAGCATAATCTGCTTTTCCTCAGTTCTGCTGCATAACTTACAAGAAGTGTACACTGTGCAAATGTATGTTGCAAACATAATGTTGCAAGGAAGCTCCTGCTGCGTTTCCAGTACACTGGTGGTTAGTGCACACAGAAAGGTAGCAAAGTTTTAAAACCTTCACCATGTAACGTGCGGGTCCCTGACAGAGATGTCTTGATAATGCATTAAAAGCCTAAGAAAAAGAAAATACTTAAAGATCTGAGCTAATGTTTTCTAGGCAAGGTTTTGTTTGCTGTTTAACACTTACTGGTCCGTTATTAGTGCTCTCTCTTATTGGAAGAAAAAAGAAGACCATTCAAAAATTAAATTCTACCTCTGTGTCAAGAAATCCAGTTGTACTCAGTGGTCTTTTTTCTTCCAGCACTACTGTAGCAGAATTTATAGCCCAATCTTTTACTAAATCTTTCTGGTTCTCGTTGATAACAGGCCTATTATAATCCTGGCTGTCATCCACTCCAAATACCTGAAAATGAAACAAACCATTATATACATTAACCCAATACCATCCTGATACAATGTTCAATGTTAATGGATGGATGGTGGCATGCTGGAAAGTGAGTTTAACTAGGCTTTGTTGTATTATGCTTATCTGTCAGCTTGGTGAAATCTACCAATTAAATGGAAGAAATATCTACGGCAATTAAAAAAAGAGCAGAAGTTTATGTCAACACTGGAAATTCAAGGAATTGCTGGTTGGAATGGTCACATATGAAAAAAAATGACATTTTGATGAAAGAAACAAAAGGTAAAGGCAAAATCATTACAAAAAACATTTTACAGTCTACTTCCCGATTAAGGAAAAAAGCGATAACTGGAATCACCAAATCTTCAGATTTTTGCCATTATCTAGTGAAAACAAGAAATATAAATGCTTACATCTGCTACTAATATGTTTATTGAATTACTCCTCTAACACAAACAAAATTCCAGTATTTCATTGGTTAGGGACTTAGCAGATGTCAGAAGTCCACCAGGTCTCACAAACTGCGTAGACTCATCTCATTCCAGATGTGATTTGCCATAGTTTTTCTACTACACTGTTTCTTACTGATGCTTATACTAATTGCTTTCACTTAGGATAGAATAATTTTCTCATGACATTTAAAAGCCATTGCTCAGAGAAAAATACTAGAGAAATCTTATTATCAAGACAATTTAATAAGGACTTAAGCAGGAGAGCCAGCATGCTGCCTGGCAAATTC
Organism: Falco rusticolus; assembly: GCF_015220075.1. Classification (NCBI taxonomy): domain Eukaryota; kingdom Metazoa; phylum Chordata; class Aves; order Falconiformes; family Falconidae; genus Falco; species Falco rusticolus. The sequence continues at coordinate 5,538,995 of NC_051192.1, read as the reverse complement.
CTAATGAGTCATAGATACTAAGGAATAAGAATGGCTCTTCGAATTTGTGTATACTTCAAAGATATTTTAGAGAGTATTTTGTAGCTTGGAAACATATAATCTATAAAATTTGTAAATTTCTGTCTAAGAAATAAATTCACTACTTTACTAGTAAGGACTTGGACATAAAGAAAAATTACAGACTAAAAATGGAAAACCCCCAAACATTAAAACTGACTGCTAAAAAGAAATGGTTAACATCAAAATTTGTTTTGTCTTAGAGAAAGACAAAGGATAGAAGAAAATGACCTTCACAGATGTTATCCTCCAGTAAAAAAACACTACTGAGTGCAAAACAGAGAAAGATACACAGAATTATTTTTTTCCCCCAAAAGTGTTTTATGATTCAGTTTTGCACAGCAAATCTAGAGAACTGGTTTATTAAAATTCTGAACAAGGTTAGTGTATTTAAAATGGGTTCACCACTAGATGGCCACCAACCATAATGTTTTTTTAGTGTCTGAACAGCAGAAGAAGGAAAAAAAAAAATAGGCACCCTGTCATTCAACTCCTCCTTATGCTCTTCTAAATGTCCAGAAAGATGGTGCTATAACATTTATAACTGAGGAAGAAGCTTTTTCACATGCATTTGATTTGTATTTTGCTCTTGTGCGAAAGCCTGCTTTCTGCAATTCTAAATCCAGGCAATGCTCCCCGATTTTTCATTTATACATAAATCATGTTTTGACTTATGCACCAGCTGCTTAAGAATATTTCATAAATATTTCTTTTCTTTAAAAAGTATGATTTAAATAAAAATTTCTCTTTAATGATATACTTTTGATTTGTACAGTTGTAGCAATTTTTGCAGAATCAAACCAGTTCTTGTCCACCATCTCCTTTCTTTGAACAGATCACCATTCTGCAGCCACTTCTTCCCTTGTTTAAGATCATTCCATTGATTACAGAGCTTCACATGTTCTTTTAAATTAAAGGAAATTCTGATTTTATCACATAAGCATCTAAAGGAAAATATTAATTCAACACTTCCAATTCTAATCAGGACTACAGGAGTAAATTGCTGCCTGTAAATTGTTTCATATTATCTGGTGGCATATTCATCTCCTATGTCAAATTTCTTTACTTGTATCACAAGCAACAGCACCTAAGTCTTCTCTTTCAGTCTTACCTTTTCTAGAATCGAAGTCCTATTTAAGCAAATTTTGTTAACTCTTTATTCTATTACTGACATAACTGCAAAACCAAATTTGAATATTGCCTGTTTTTTCTGTGAAGAGTAGTATGGGTAGCAATAAGACCCAAGTAGTAAATTTACCTCCTAATACTACTCCTAATGCTTCCTCTGTATATATAGAGGGGATATCACAGGCCAGAAAAGATAAGCAAAATATTTGGGAACATTATTATTAGAAAGAAAGCAAAAGCACCTTCTTCAATAAATGTGCATTTTTGCTCTACACATTCGTTGTACATCTAGAAGCCCTGGTACGTGCATGCACCTGCCTTAAGTTCCACGGCTAAACAACTGCAAAGCTCCTCTTCTCAGCACGAAAGAGATTCACACAAGCGTGATCTAGCCCACTTCAGAAGCATGATACATAACCCCCCTTTGAAAACAATGCCATTAATACGTAATTTTGACTTTAAACATGAAAACTATGCAAAAGATAAAACAACTCATGCTTAGTATTTGACAAAATTTAGAACATCACTGACACACCGATCACACATCTACCAAAAATGAATACTACCAGAATTTCAAGATCCACTTACACTGTTCACCAAATAATGAGAATATACCCTCAACATAAAAAGCCCTGGAATAACCTGAAGATTGCTACTGGAAATAATTTTTCTACCTTTTAGAAAAATGCAGTTTGTACTATATGGGTTGTTATGATACGGTATCTGTGCAAAGAGTGGGCTGTTGTGATTGAAGCCTGAACAGATGAAGACCTGTATCTTCCTACAAAGACTGAATGACATTCTTCAAGGCTTCTAATTCTTCAGACGTTTCTGTTCTTTAAATACCTTCACGATTTCAAAGTCAGTTAAGGGAAGCCTAGGAGATAACTTAACCAAACCAACCAACCATACAAAAAAAAAATCCCGAGGAAATGCTGATGACATCCATTGCTGCACCTCTTACCTATTTATGCAAAAAGACTGAATTTTCTTTCTGTAAAGCTTGTATTTCGCAGCAGCAGCAGCTACAGCTTTAAACAGATGCAACTACCATATGTATTTTGATTAACTGTGTTTTGGGGAAGAAAAAGATGAAGCCAGATTCCATACTACAGGTTTGGACATGACAAGCTGTTTGAAAAATGAGAAGAATTTTGGTTTATTGTTGATAAAGGAGGTAAAGGGATTCTATGCATTCATTTATGAGTTCCAGAACTTTTCTAGCCATCTCAAATCACACCTATCCAGCACACAGCTGTCAATGAAAAAAGAAGTTTACTACATCTTTTACACTTTTTTGTATCACTGTAAAGAATAAGGACTTTCACAAAATCATGATCCTGCATTTTTTGAGAGTCTGGGGGATGGGGAGTAATAAGTTTATTTTTTTAACTTAGGTAGCTGTGTGTATCATGAAGAAGACAATTCCTAGAAATCTTTTTTTTTAAAAAAACCAAACCAGATATTAATGCTGTTGTTTAAACAGATGTTATTTAAAAATGAAACCATGACAGCTTCCTATAACTAATCAATCTATAAAGTTAAAGAGTTTTCTGCCCGCCTCTGCCTTATTAGTTTATTTTTACAAAATATTTTAGCAGAAAGACTACATTATTTCATCCTGAAAGTTTCCAGTTTCATAAAGTTACAAAACAAAAATCACGGTAATAATTTTCACAGAATCCCTGAAAATTGATTGAGGGTGAAAAACACAGGCACTGTACCACTCAGCACCGCTACATGGGGTTCCTGCAGGGTCTCTGCCACACAACTGTAATGGTAGAACCGTCAGAAACAGTGTATAAACTGTGGAGGTTAAAAACAACTGCTTTATTGTTCTGAAGCATGAAACAATTTCCATTGCAAATCAGAATATTTTGAATGGCAAGGGAATGACGACAACATTGCTGTAAAAAGTCAAGCCCCATTTATGAAACACAGTCAACGTAACTTAGTTTAACCTGCTAATCCAGTTGACCTCGTAAGCAAATGGATTAACAGGGGACAGACTGCATCCAGTTTTGGTCCCCCTGAGACATGAGAGACACTGTCTAACTGGAGGGAGCTCAGCAGGGGCCACCAAGATGGTCAAGGCTGGAGCACTTTCCCTGTGGGGAGAGTCTAGGGAAGCTGGGTTTCATCAGTTTGGAGACGGGACGGCTCTGGGGGTGCCTAGCAGCCCCCCAGTACCTCTGGGAAGCGTATCGAGGTGACAGCCAGGCTCTTCACAGTGGTGCACAGCAGGAGGACAAGGGAGAACTCACGGAAGTTGAAAACAGATTGATTCAGACAAGACAGAAAGAAAAGCTTTTTCACTGAGGACAGCCAAGCAAGGTTGCCTGGTCTCTGTCCTCATAGGGTGTGAAGACCCAAATAGATGAAGTCCTGGGCAACCTGTCGGACCTCAAGGCTGACCCTGCTTTGAGCACAGGGCTGGCCTAGAGACCTCCTAGGGTCCTTTCTAGCTTATGTCATCCTGTGATCCCTATACAACAGTGATCCTAGATAATAACTCTAGCATCTCAGATCAGCCTTCTAGCTCAAAGGGTCAGTCTTGAGCAAGCCTAAAAGGAAATCCAGTAATTTCTCAGCTGGGGAACTGCTAACACTATGGTTGACATATAATGAAGTCTCCTAAATCAGCAGGAAAAAAGGGAGTTCCTGACACATACTTTTCAATTTCAAAGCAATGAATGAATGGTAAGCTCTCCAAAGATCTCCCCGTGACACTCCGTTTACATTCTGTGGTTTGACCAGTAAAACAAAGGGACAAAACAGCAGGCTAATAAAAAATACAGCAAGTTCCAAAGCATCATGCTGCTACTTGCTGGAATGCAAACTCAGCCTGCAGAATACAAAATAACTGATGGCAAAACAACTGCACCTTGATGTAGACATGAATAAAGTACATCACTTTATCTCAGTCACAGTTTTTCCAATACTAACTGAGAATATTACTTTATCTACCTAAAACTCAATTTTAAAAATTCTTTATCCAATAGCAAACAAGAATTAACAAAATGTCTGTAGCACAACAGAAGCGAGATGCAATCACTGCAAGTACTGGTGTATTTTTGGAGACTGCATGAGTTTGCAGGACCAAGTCTAAGCACGTGCCTTGTCCTCTTCTGCAAGGGCTAATCTCGTAGAAAGCAGAGCAATCTGTTCTGGCAGGCCACACGCATTTCCATGTGAAAATGGCTCATGACTCAGTGCACACCTGCTTGTCACCATAGCTGAAACACAGCTTTAACACAAGCTAGCTTCAGGGACAGGGAATTGGTCTTCTTCACTCTCCTCTCCCCTCTTCCCCTGCTCCCCAGCAGATGAATTAGTATCTTTTCTACCACACTAGAGGTCAGTATAACGACTTTAGGAAAAATCATCAGAAGTGATGATTCTTTACAACAACAGAAACCATTTTTCTTTATTGATATATGCGACACAGTCTAAAAATTGTAATAAAAACTGGTCAGAAAAATTAATGGCAACAGGAACCATTTTTCTGAATCAAAAGGAAAAAAATGCATTATCTGAAAAAACCCGCAAACCTCACTTGATATTTTCCTTCTATGCTTTTTATGAAGTTCTTGAGTAAAAAGAACCCTTTTCCAGTTGTATCTCATTTACATGCCTTTCAGAGTTCCTAAATTGGGACTTTATATTTAAACTATTTTATGGTTTATGAAGATCACACTGCAGTTCCAAAATATTAAATTGCTTAGTACTTAACATTCACAGAGCTAGTTCCTCACCCAAATCATTACTGAAGATACTGACATCAGTGGAAAAAAGATCTGATTTGAGGCTCCTAGTAGATAAGTTCACTCAATTTTATAGCAGATTAATTATGTATATTAGAGCAGGAACTCTACTGTTCTGCACACATACTACACAAAGCATTAGAAAGCATTTCTAAGAGCACTAATACAAAATAGGAACATAAATTTTATTCAAAATACAAAACTAGAAAATTCTATCTAGTTCTAAAATTTTGCATTTCTAAAGTTTCCCCAGCTGTTGTACTGCTAGAGTCTTAACATAAAGCATATGCAGTAGTTACTAATACTATTAATGAGATTAACAGAAAAATCAACAAACAAATAGTAAGAATTCTCATTGCAATTCAGAGAGCTATAACTAGGAACCTATTCATCAATGATGGTATTTGTAAACTAAAAGTATCCGAGTAATCCTTCTATTCTTTCAGATCTTAGCAACAGTTACAGCCACAATCTAGAGATGTGCTTGAAAAGGATGATGATTTAAATGCTGTTAATTTCAGTGCAGGCAATCTGTATATAAGGAGCAGAATAAAATCCAAAAGACAGAAAGTGTGTAAAAGGGAATTCAAAGATGAACGTTTAAAAAGGCAAACTAAAGCAAAGCAGAGCACAGGTAAGGGACAAGGGGCTGTACTGTACAGTGTATCAAAGACAGGACCATGGCAAAATAAAACAAGGAGCAAGTGATTAAATTTGAAATAAGGTATTTGCCATTGTAAAGTGATGGGAATGTTAAGTTATAATAGCAATTATGTTTCATAACGTTTCAGGGGAAAAAAAGATGATGACTATATTTGATTGTCAGGGAAGTCAAATAAAAGTAGATTTTAGAAACTGAGCTGTGAACTGATACAGTCAGAGCAGCAAGAAAGAAAAAGAAAAAAAAAAGAGGGAAAAGACACAAATTTGGAAACACAAGGAGGATTTGGACACAGTTTGCATGTACTAAGCAAGAAGAAGAAAGTGTAAACAAGCCACACTCAGAGGATGCTTGACTGACGGGAAGAGAGGATTCCAGAGAGCAGGGAAATAGAAGAAGCTTCAGATCCATATCACAGATCATCTTGGCAATGCTGCGCTTAGCATTCAGACTGAGCTCTTCATAATTCTTCCAAAGAAGGTAGTCCAGACATTCGTAATATATAGTAAATGGGCTCTTAAGTCACAGAGTTGCTGATTAGACAGACAAGACAAAAGGCAAACATTTTCCTCCCACCTTTGAGAAAGTGTGATGAGCCAGAGTACAAAGCCTAAGCCCACTTGGAGTTTAGCTACTGCATGAACTCTGTTTAACCAAGCCGCTGCTGAGAAGCTGGATTTTAATAGTTTTTGCTTGTTCTTGGCAGTTATCCTAGCCATCCCAGGCGAACAGACTGCATTCTGTGCAGGGCACATCTCATGAATAGCCATGGATTTTCACAGAAGCTGTTTATGTCATTTTAACTATATATTGAAGATATAGAATCAGATGCAAGACACTCTGGTATAAAAAAAGCTACGTAAGCAAATGAAAAGGATCAACGTGCCAAGTCTAATAACTTCCTCTTACCAGACACCAGTTACATATTTACATGCATACATATTTTGTACCTGTTTGTGACACTGAAGAATTTTCTTTAGAATTCCAAATTCAAAACAGCAAGCTTAGAGACTGTAAGATTAATCCCCCCAGGAAAAAAAAAAAAAAAAAAGGCAAACATCCTCTGACCTCTTGACAAAATTTATAGGCTTGATGATTTGACAGTCTTTTTCTGTTCTACTCCTTTTTCAGCACTGTACTCATAGATTACAGTCATTCTGCAACCAAGACACCCTGTGGAGCCAAGAGGCATTCTTTCTAGAAGAAATTGCTGAAGCAATGGTAAAAGCAATTAAACCAAGAGGGCGTGAAAAGACGAAGACCTGAAAGTCATTCTCTGAAAATAGATATATCTGTCTCAATTCCTTAAATAGTCACTGAAACACGCTTTCCGTTCCCCAACTTAATCTCTGCCCGCTCATTCTTTTCAGGTAGTTTGCCATTTATAATACTGCACAAATTTGCCAAGAGGAGCCTCATAACATGTTTGTTAACTCTATAATAAGAGGAATTATAATAACATGCATGTTAAGTATTGTAATGAAAAGATTTCCCCTCTCTTCTCCACTTGCACTGTAAATATAAGTTTTTGGATGAACACAGTTTTAGTAAAAGAGTTCAGAATATACATTTTCCAATCAACCTCGCAGATCTTAAAAAAATGGTTTGATTTGGTATATGGCTCCATGTTTTAAGATCAATCCCTGGCATGCATTGCACACTATTTACAAATGATGGAAAACAACTGAACTAGTCTATACTTCTCACAGAACCAGACTGATATATAAAAATTTAACAATGTCATAAAACACCTACTTATGATTTTGTCACTATTACTTTCAAAATATTTAGCATAACATTAATCTTAAACTTGTCAGTCTACAAGTCTTCATTTAGCAGTTTTTTCATATTTGATACAATGTTTCATGCTATCTGCAAGATTACCCATAAAACTTTAACACAGGGAAGACAAGCTTTATGAACACTTAAAGCGGTAGCAACAAAAAATAATACAAAAGTACACAGTCCTTGAAGAACAGGTTAGCCAGTAAACATAATATGGTATGAACAGACATACCCAGGGAGCAAAAAGAGTAAAGAGATTCCATTTTATTACAAACACCTTTCAGAATAGATTCCCATTCATACACATACTCAAAAAAAAAGAAAGGTCAAAACAAATGGAAATGTAACTACCATTGTGAGCAGAAAGACAGAGAAAATTAAAATGGAAAACCTGCTGTCTATAGGAACACCAACACAGCTTTCCTTCCAAAATTACTAGTTATTCCAAATTTTTAAGGAGGAAAAAAAAATCTCTCTCGCTATTGTGTCAATAGAACAGTATTATATGTATACTCTGCAAAGTATACAATCAAGATGACAGCTTGACACTAAAAACATGGTCATTACTTTTATGGCCTTTCTATATAAACAAAGACTTTAAAAGAACATCCTTTTCCAATTCAAAATAAATTCCAAAATGATCTAAAATATGAACTTTGCATTGAAAACAAAATCATTAAATGGTCACAATAATTCTTTTTGAAGATAGCAGAAGGATGGATTGAGGTTTGATTTTGGTACTTTTTTTCAAGTTTTACTTCTGGTTAGGAATCAGTATGTTGAACTGGATATCTAAAATTACTTTGCTGATGAAAAAAAAAGTCAATTATTTACCAGGAAATTTAAATGAACGTAATGGAATAAAACAATTTTGGGACCAAAGAAAACTTTAACCAAGGCCAGTGTTACCATATGCATATGAGCTGCATTCTAGATTCCCTGGTTAGCTAGGCTGATGAGAACTGAAACATACATATATCTTCACTATGTTCCTTCCCTTCCCACACACACATAGGAGAGTTTAACTCTGCTATGGTAACTTCTACGAAGTCTTTCCATTCAGAGATACCCTGAAATGAAATTGGCTGAAGAAGAAAAACAACAACAAACCCTGCACAAAACAAACGAAAAAAAGACACCCTTACAAAAAACCCCAAAAACCACCCTCAAGAGCTTGCAAAAAACTCACTGAGTTGCTTTTTATTTATTGCAATAACCGCAAAGTATTTCATATTCCAAACACATCCCACATTATTTGCATATTCATTTATTAAAATTTATAACTGATAGTATTCTGCTTTATTGAAAAAAGGAAACTCATTAGACTGATAATTTGCAGTCTTCCTATATCAACAAAAAGGAAGATGAACTGCAGAAACATCATTTTGAATTCTTCCATCCACTGACAGACTTACCTTCTCTGTGGCCTAGGAAGATTTTTTTAACCCAATACAACTGCTGAGAACAACTTCCTTCTATTAGAACAAATTTGACTTATTTAAAAAATGTGAAACAGTAAATTTAAACTCAGTGCAAAATAGAGAGCAATTGCTAAGCGTTAAGAAAGTGCTGAAGATATCTAAAGGGCAGACTGGCTGGATGTAAAACAAATCCTATGGCTATGCCCCATTTACTCATGTATTTTATGTGTTAGAAAACATGTTGTAAATCAAATCAAGATCCTGAATTTGGTTTATTTTGTAGTTAGCCGTAACAACAGGAGTAGTATTCTGCTATAAAGACTTGTGGCTTTCTGAAGCTATTGGAACAGAGAATATTATATGCCTGGTATGTTCAAGGTGGTCTTTGTAGTTATCGAAGAGCAGCTTTCCTTATTTACAGATTGATGAAATTGCGCTCAACGGTAATTTTAAGAAGAGCTCTAAAAGTACAAAGAGCCAGCATCTATTATTCAATCATAACTTTCTTTCATGTTATTCATGTATTTATTTACTAAAGCTGTTTTTGCCTACTGAACAGTTCATACTTCTCTATGAATTTTAAGTGACGTTTGAACACCTGGATGCAAAAATATCCTTGGGCTAATGAAAGTACTTTTAAGAAGCAAGGTTTAATGCTATTTTTCATGTGTTCTCTATTTGTAGAGAACATTAAGACACAATCACGCATCTATAATATAGAGAACAAGTGAAAAAAACATGTGAGTTTGCAAAGAACAGCACCAATCTTGCTTTGAATTTGTATTTTATGAATTAAAGGTGAAAGAGGACCATATGGAAACCCATGATAGAATAAAAATTCAAATAAACTGGGACCAGAAGAGGGAAATGTACAACTCATTTCCATATCAGTAATACTGGCAGTATTCACTCAGTCTCTATGTAAAAAACCTAACAGGATTATGAAAGAAATAGTAATAATGTCAAGTTACCCACAAATAAAATGAGTCAGAAGTCCTAGAATAGGTGTGTCAGAGGAAATGTCAATAAAACCAGATGGAGCCTGTGTGCATGGGTTTGTGTTACTTGTGAAAAGCACAGCTGGATCCTACGTGAACAGAGGATCACCGCGGAGACAGCATCCTCACCATGGACCGATGAAGGAGAGAACGGCAGTTACAGTGGGTACATATGGGGACGGCAACTGTTGCCAAATTATAACCACTATCTCTACAATGGGAACTCTGATTAATCTTTCCGTCAGAAATATCACAAAATTAAATTCTCTTACGCAAAAACAAACAGACCCCCCACCTAAACCATACCCATTTTCCTTCTATGATAGTTTCATGTTTCGGTATTTGTCCTGGACACATATATACGTCTATATGTATCACATTTTAAAATAGAAACAACTATGAAATCTTATGATGACTGCTTCACTGTCTCTGCCTAATAACATAGCTTAAGATTTCTCCTAACTTCTACAAAATTTTATTTTATTTTATTGTATTAACTTATTATTTAACTTTTAAACTTTTTTTTTTTAGTTATTCTCCAATGTTTGTTTTGTTCTAAGAGACATGACACACCAACTCTAAACATAACTAATCTGTTCAAAGCTGGCCACAAGGCTGTGATATTTACTTCCTCTGAGAATATCTTTTAAGATTTACAAATAAAATTCAAGTAACAGCACAAAAGAAATAATTATTAGTATTCCTGAAAAACTAAGTAATTACATCAGTTCCTATCATGGCTGATCTCAGCACAGAGGATTTTAAAATACAAAAAAAAAAGTCCAAATGATTAGCTGACATATAATGTGAAACCAGAAGAATCTTTGGAGGACTCCAAGCGTGTACAGGTCTTGGATCTTTGTTTTTATGTTTACAAAACATAACTATATGCTTACTGTTTTTACGATGTACTTTATTTTTTCACTCTAAAATAAAATCTTTTTTTTTCCATCTTGCAAATTTGAAATCAATTTAACAAATGTCTCTTTTCCTACTCAGTTCAGTCTCTGTGGGCATTTATATAAATTGCTTTTACTCCAATGACCTTGCCTGTCAGCTCTTGATATTTTGTCTGATTTTTCATTTCATTGGCTCAGCAAATTATCAAGTTGGAAGTTGTGTAAGACACAAGCTTCAATGTTTTTTCATTTCACATAAGCATCTATTTTCCTTGAGTAAAAGTCTGTATTAATCAAAAAGGCTACTTGTGAAGGAAACAAAATAAATCAACATTAGGGTCTTCCCTCCCCCCCCCCCCCCCCTTTTTTTTTTTAATATATAATTTCCATCCCCATTTTTCTGAGAATTATAACTTTGATTTCCTGCATGCCTCTCTTGGATACTTAACTTAATGAAGCATTATTAATTATGCCCTAATATCCAACAAGTTAATGCCACTCTTGCATTTGTGGTTTGCTCTTCTGTTCCTTTCCCGAGAAAATGGTAGACTCCGCCTACTGGAGTAAGGCTAAGGCTAAAGTTTGCTACCTGACTGTGTCATGCTTAAAGTAATCTTTGGCTATTTTTGTTTTTCTCACCCTTTCCTCCAGTAAAAGGGAAAATATACCCAAACAGAAGGATTTTATACCATAGGAAATTCTATGGTATAAAACAGATCCTAGCACCATTCTTACCTGAATCGTTACTGACAAGACTGCATTATTGGTGCAAACATTTCAGGAAGTTATCCTTGCTATTTGTAGTACATTTTCATCCTAAACCTAGCAAATGCAGCCCTAGAATTTCAGTTAATCTTTTGACCTAACAGACACTCTTAAATGAAACTTGAGCAGGCATCATAACTGCTCAGAAAAGAAGACTGACTTGCCAACAAATAAAGAGAGGTTATACCGGAATTATTGATAAAATGCATACCAATAATTCCCTTAAACCCTCAGTAAAGCAGCACAGCAGTCAACAGGCTAACAAAAGTCCTTGTCTTATTCCTCACTTACCCACCTTTAGCAAAGTAACTGACTCCACAGCATTAGCAATTTAAAATAGGAGGGAAGCAAAGCTGCGCTCAGCTGGAGGAAATTTTGGCTTCCACTTGGTTTTGATTTTCTTCACTGGCTGTTTTTCTGCACTTCATAAAAATAGTATCATACTTCTTTCATATTACCAAATCAAGTAAGAACTGTGCAGCAGGACTCTTTGAACTGGGTGTGAAATATACTGTTCATACTTCAGTACAGATACTAAAGTGAAAAGATACAGGAAAATCTCAAAGAAAAAAATATCTGCTTTACTTCCTAGTAAATCTTTAATTTCTAGTGGTGATACCTTTTTAGGTTAGCAGTAAGGGGTATTCATGGTATCCAAAAGTTTTTAATACAACATTAAGAATATTAACCAATACTTTAGTAATTTCCCTAATACCTACATTAACCTTCTGTTTCTGAACCTCAGAGATTTGTTTAAAATAAAACACTGACTGTGCATATCCTGAATGGATATTAAAGACCACAAATAATCTTAAATCTTATTAAACATTAGGTAGTATTACCATTCTTATAAAGTACATCAACAGTCTAGTTCCAAATATTATTTTTTTTCTGGGTTCAAAAAAAATCCTGTTGCACAACTATACCAAGCAAACAGGACTTACACACTTTCTGATGCAGTTTATTTGAAGATTAATAAGAATTAAATGTAAATATTTGTAGCCACTAAGTCAAAGCAGTAACATTCTTTAACGTTCACTTGCTTCATTTGGAATGCTGTTAGTTCCCAGAAGTTCTTTGAATAATTGCTCAAAGTCATCAAAACTCTTCTTTACAGAATCCATAAGGGGCGAATCCATTATCTTTATGATTTATTGAAGTCAACTCTCTTCATTTTAATCTCCCCACACCACTGTTCCATAAACACCTTTTATAAAATAAAAATATCTGTAATAAAATTTCCTATTCCCCCACTACGTCAGCATTTTTCAACAAAATCAAACCAGTGAAGCTAGCTTGTCTTTCAAAAAATATTTTCCCATGTTTAGCCAAAATTAATTCTAAATATATGTATTTCTTCAGGTAGGTCTGAAAAAGTTTTATACATATAAAATCAATCCTTAGACAATTCTATAAGAAGTGAGAGAATCTTCTTTGAAATTGGACAAAAAATTACCTAGAATTGGATGCCAGCAATCTACCACAATGGACTTTTAAAACACCACAATTGCAGGGAAAAAAAAATCCCCTTCAAGAGTCAGTTAAGCCAAATGATTAAACGGAGCTTCTCCTACCCGTATCTTCCTGTCGAACCCAAAGAAAAGAGTTATTTGCAGTTATGTAACTGCAAATACGGTTTGTATTGTTATTCATATTTTATTGGTATTGTTACCAAAAAGCTAATGTTACTTGGCCATTATAAGATTCCTAAATCTAATGAAGCCTATATCTATATTCAAACTAGGAGAATGATGTTGCTATCACATAAACAGTTTTGGAAAATGAACGCATTTTTATACTTACTCTTTATAATGGACGTTGAAACTTAAGTTACTGTTATAGAATACAGCTTATTTGTAAGTATAGAAAACATTTACAATACTCTTCTGTATGATAATTTGGATGGAACCAATTTACATACTGAAAACTAGACAAGCCATAGGATTTTAAGAACAGGTTAGTATATCCACAGGGACATAAAAATTCAAATCTAACGACTCTCATAAAAATACCAGTCAACTGAATTCTCTTGCCTAGTATCCTTACAGTACGTTAATCTTTTGAAAACATTAGAACCACCAAACTAAAAGAACGGCAGTATCAAGCAGGAATAATTTTTAGCCAGATGCCTGCTGCTGCTTTTATGACATTCCACATTCCATCATTACAGACTAGCACAAAATCTTGTATGATTGCAGCAGCTTTAATAAGTAGAGCTGAAGTGTTGAAGGCAACACTGCTGCCTGCACATCATACACCACTTCAGCACCAGTATGCATTTTAGGTTTCTCACCTTGTCAATCATTTTACGGGCTTCCATTTCTTCAGAATTGGGATTTTCCAACTCGATAGTGTAAGTACCTTTGTCACTCTGGTCATCTTCATTGTCCTTTTCAGTAGCAGCAGAAATATGTTGGCTTTTCAACTTTTTGTCCATCTCCTGGTTCTGACTAGGTCTATGGCCGAGGCTTCCCGAACTCTTTAACAATGCAGCTTGTAAAACAGGTAATGCAGCAGAAGGTTCTTCTGATTTTTGTTTTAGAAGTTTTGCATGAACACCATGTACTGCTCTGTGATGAGATGAGCTAGTTTGCACAGATGAAGGGACTGCTTTCTCTCCTGACATAGGTTTCATTCTTTCAGCTCGTGCATGAGGTGTTGGAGATGGAGACTCTGGGCACAGGGCTCCTGCATTTTGAGAAAAAGAGTAAGAACGTCTCTTTCGAGGATGGTCTTCATCAAAGAACTCAATCATAAAGGCAGTCTGACTCAAGCTGGCTTGCTCTTGCTGCTTTTCTGTGGAATGGACTTTCTGGTGTGACTTTTTCAGCTCTGCGTGATGATGCCTTAAGTGTTCTTCAAGTGCTGCCCTCTTAATGTAATGCCGGTGTGCACCAGCATTTTCTGAATCACTTTGTGTACCATCATCATGCTTATTCCCTACAAGCAAAGCAAAAGAATATATAGCACAATGAAACAAACAAAAAAAAACCCACCCCAACCCAAAGACTGGCAAACCAAGAAAGAATTTCAAATTTGTTTTCTGATTGGACTCCAACAGCTTTCAGTACCTGGCTCTGCACGTTCTGTACAGCTCCTTGTAATGCATTCAACTCGCTACAAAATACCTTACAAGCTGATCGGTAGCAGCAGTGCAATTAAATCACCCTTTTTCACTGATATTCTCATCTGTGAATACTTATCAGTGACTTACAAAAGCTGGTATTTTATCAGCTGTACTACAGTATATTTCCAAATTACCTTAATTTTGTTACACAGCCAGTTGGTTATAAATGACTACTGAAACATTCCAGGCAGGGTTAAGCGGAAAAAAAACCACCTTAAAATAGTCCTTCCGGTAGCTGAAAAGACCCACTGAGAGCCACCGTTCATATTGTTGGATTCCTCACACATTTACAACAGTTCATCATGAGAAACGTCTACTGAAAATTGGAATCAATTCTTTATTACTCTTTCCAATAAGTACAATGACTTTTTCCATCATTCACTCCCCTCAGCTTCTGATGTATGCATGTAAACTGGTTGCTATTACTTATTCATTCCAGAAACTACTTTGAGATCTATGAATAAGGATTATGTATTTAATGAATCACATGCACACATATATATGTATATACATATGTATATGTATACATACATAATGAACCGTATATACACCTATAAATATACTTTGTAATGATACCTGAAGATGCATGGAAGGCTGGATATTCATCCACAGTAAGTCACATTTAACACAGAGCAACTTGAAGTACAATGAAAGTGTCTAGACTTCTAAGTTTGAGCTCAGCCTGGGAAGGCACAGTTTAACCTTCTTTGAACTCTTTTGGATAAAGTCTTACTCATGTATACATAGAGTGTACATTTTTTTTTTTTAATAATTCTCAAGAGAATAGCTTTTTTAACATTTTCTCACTTACACAGGATATGCAGCAACTATTCAGTTAAATAGTAATCACATATTGGGAAATCTTATTTATCAGACTCATAGCACAGAATATACAGCTGAAATCCTTATTTACATTCCTGTTTTCTATTCATTTGGACAGTGCCTAAGAAAATGATGTGATGGTTCATATAATCCAAATAATAACAATAAATATCAACACCACAGTGAAAGTCATGTAACATATTTTTAGCAGTGTGACTTCAGTACAGAATATTGTAAGAAAAAGCTGAGGAAAAAAACCAAAGAGGTCTTGTTTTGTTTTTTTAAAAATCAAACTTCTAAAGCGGCTAGGTATCTTCCCTACTATGATTTGAAAAAGTACAATGAGTGAGAATATACAAAATTCAGGTATTCATTATGCCCATATGCACCCCATAGTTTACACCTCTTTCAGGTGAAAATTTACCAAACTTTGATGTCTTTCTACCAGGAAAAGGCTAAGGCCTTGTAAACAAAGTCCTTCCTATTTATCAAAGTGACACAGCTAATATTTTAAAGAATGTTCATAAATGTAATACAGCATCATGAAGACCAAAGAATCCTCAGTGATACACTCTAGAAGAAATATTATACTATTATCTTAATGGCACTACATTGATGTAATTATTTTTCCAGAATTTTACTTTTTAGCTGAATTTGGAAGAGTCAGCCTTAAAAAGCAGACTTTTGATCAGTAACACAAAGCTCGTTGTACCCAGTCCCTGCTGGTTTAAGAGCTATACATGATAATGTTGCAGAATCAAGAAAAATGAGAATTGCAGGGTTAACATGCTGTAATTAGAAACAGAAAATAAGACAGACTTGAAAAAGTTCTTCAGAAGTTTTCATTCTGAAAGTCTGAATGTCACTGGAATCTTCATCTGAACATCAAAACTATTTTCTTCTCTATTCTGCTAAGAGGCATCCAAAAGAAAGTACTTACCATGATCAACGCTTGATTTAATTTTATTCTAAGTGTCACTGTCTGCAGTAAATCAACATCTATAATCACCTACAACTCCACTCAACAGCAGCATTCTTACAAATACAATATTCTGTAAGCTTAGTATAAAAATTGAAGCTCTTGGTCTATTTCAGATTTGTGACTCAAACGTGATCCATCAAACACGATCCATTTAAGCAGAGTAACTATATGATGTATTCTTTGCCATAAATGTTTTTCTTAGAGCACATGAATATTCACAGAACATATGCTATTGGAAGAGCTGCTAAAAGCATAAATTGAGCTTCAGAGCTTTGATTCTAAAAAGCAATTCAGCTTTTTAAAGTAATGCATGGGAAAAAGTTAAATATATAAAATTTAACTAAGGTTTGGGTTTTTTCCTGTTCCCTTTCAGTATCAATGTTTCAAATACCTGATGTTTTCAGCTGTACTAGAGTATCTCCAATTAGTATACGCATTGTAAGATGATTTAGGATTCGGTTTCCTGTCCTCTTTTTAAGACTTAACACTACAATAAAATTTCCCAGTGTGGATCCTTGTGCACATGTGGACTACCTGCCATTTCAACTGAACTCTGCAAGGGCTCAGGGATCCCCTCACTGGATGCTGGTGAGGAATCGTTGCTTTCAGAAATAAGCATAGCTGGAATTCACTTTACCTTTCAGTCTCTTCAAGTACACTGGAACATCACTCTTAATACTTTTGGAATCCTCCTCTGTTGGTTCCCATATCATTCTAGGAGGATTGTTCTGTGCTAGCCAATCTGCTACTTTGCTCTCTGCAGCCATCATCACCGTTTGAAGCCCAGGCAGGTCCTGGCCACTGGAGGAAGAAGGCTTTTTTGACTTGTGACGCTGTTCCGACGTGAATTTTGTCACGTGATCTTTGATCGTTACTTTTCCTGGAGTGTTGTCATCAAATTCAATGGTAAAGGAAGCATGACCTGCACCTGTTGCATGGGAGCTTTGGGTGTCTTTTGTTGGAATTTCATGAATAGTACTTTCGGCTACCTGTGAAGGCTGCTGGAATTCTTTTGTAGGGATTTCAAAATAACTTGGCTCCCTACAGAAAGGATAAAGTTCTTCACTTGCAGCTGCAGATTGCTCCTCAGCTTGCTTGGCATCTGTGCTGCATCCTATTAAGAAAAATAAAACACAGATTTCACAATACTTGGGAACTTCAGGTTCTTCAAGAAGTTTCTGCACTCCTGTAAAGGCCACTTGAGTAATTTCTGGAATAAACAGTAAGATTGTGGAGAAGATTGAGCAGCGTAGTGCTGGAAAGGTAATCCCAGAATTACATGTAAAAAGTATTACTGAAAAGACAGCACGAGCTTTGGCTGTAAGGAACGTAAAGTGGAAAAAAACTCACTTCGAATTTGTCAAAGGAAATTTGCATTCCAAATATTTTTAGATGATATAAAGGTCAGATGCGTTATTAGCATATGGAGAAAAGGTAAACCACATTAGAGAACTAGTTGAGCTGATCATTATTGCAATTCCAATTCACTGCAATAACATCAAATCAAGGTGCCCCCAAAACAAGTGCTAGTGATCTGGCTTTCATCTCCTGCAGTCGATAGCTAATATAATTTTGTTTGGTAGAACCCTTTGGAAAAACAATTCACACATTAATGCAAGATAAACATTAATTCTGGCTTGAAAAAGTTTCATACTGATAAGCACTGGAAAGTGTTTTGGAATTCAAACACTTCGTTTCCACAAAAGATAAAACCAAAGCATCAAGCTAAATCCTACTGTCATCTGCTCTTATCTTACTTGCTTCCATACTTTGTAGATGAACAGGAAAAGTAACAATAGCTGCAAGCACGCAGAACGTTACCAAACCATGCTCTAACTGGGTAAAAAAAGCACCATGTGGAAGAAGCACGAGGTAGTAATTGAAAGTCCCAGTGTATAGTCTGAACGAAGGTTAAAAGCTTCTTGTGGTTGCCAGCAAAGCTACCAACGTGCCTTTAAGAAAACAAACCTTCTGGTTGCATTTCATGAACTAGTAAGCTAGCCAAAATATCTGGTGTAGAGATCTGCTATAATCAACAGATGCTTGAGGTGTTAGCAGCAATGGCAAGTTACAGTCCAGCAAAAGAATTCTGAAGAGTTCCTACATGATTTATCATGAACCCCATTAAGATGTTGAAGAAATCATTTCAGGTTGCCAGGTAAAGGAATAAGAATGCAATTAATAGAGTTCTGGTGCTAAAAATAGCCACGCTGTATTAGCTGAGACAATATTTCTATATGAAACTACTATGCAACAAGGTGGAAACAGAAACATTTATAATGGAGTCAGGAATTTAAGGGGTGAAGGATGCAGGACAGCTTAACACGCCGATGCTGTTCTTCACAAACACATGCTTTTTGTGAAGATTTAGGAAAAAGTTAAAAACCAAAAAATAAAAAGGATGGTAATTTGATACAGAGACACAGAACTAATTAACAGACAGCATAAGAGCTGGAAAAGTTAAAACCAAGAATGCTGTTAAGGAGTGATAACAAAAATAGTACACATTTTTTATTATTGCCATGCTTGGATACCAACACGATAAAATAACTGATGCAGGTAACACAGCTATTTAATTTATTTTATTTAAAAGTAGCTGTTGCAAACACAAAAGACGTTCATATACTTTTTCTACTGTGCTGTTGCATTCCAAGAATACCCTAGCTAACGCTTTTCACTGTAGTGTCAGCTAACTCACCTCTGTGGGGTAGTTTTCAGGCACTACAACAGCAACTCACCACTCCCCTCCCTGGGAAGCAGAATGCCTTTTTACTCCCCTTCCTGAAAACATTTATGCTGGCAGACAAACAAAATGGGATGAATTCATTTTACTGATGCAAAGATCATTAAAAAGGCTTTTATGTTTATAGAGAAAATGCACAGAAATAAGCAAAAGTCACACTTTGCAGCTAATAAATTTCAAGTAAAATACCATCAGTCTCCATTTGTTTCGGTCAGCTAACAAGCTGGAAGAGATCAAGCTCTAGCAGGATCCATTCTAGAGCCAGGACCCTTACAGTACGCAACACTGTCACTGGACAGGAGAGTAATCCACCAGGGAGCCAATTCATATGTATCTTTTTTTTTTTCCTACAATCCTGTTCAGAGCTTCAAGACTACAATTCCATGCAATTACTGTAACCAAAAATTAAGCAAGATACTGTGCTCAATGCTCCTTCAAAAGACAACTGGCTAATACAGTGTGTTTTGAGAGATACTTCTACTTCTGGGCCAGGGGCAAGAGCAATCTGCTGGCCAAAAAAAATTATATTTTTTCAGCAAACATGAAATAACTGGTTCATCACCATCTTTTGGAAACTGTAAGAATGTAGCCAAACTGCATCAGATGTATGGTAGGCTTAAAATGAAGGGATCTATTAATACTGGCTTGTCAACCTTGATGGACAACTTCACAAAACAAATGTTCCCTGTGAAACTTGCCTGCACCAAATTTAACATGTGAAATCAACAGTTTATACTATAATGATATGTGCAGTATTTGATTCTAGTATTTTTGATTAAACAGATGCTAATACGGTTTGAATCTAAATTATGACAGAGTGAGTTTAATCAAAAGAAGTAAGAAACTGAACTACAATTAAATTTTAATTTTTTCTAAACTAGGAAAATTCTTAGAAATTATAAAATAAAAATATCTGCAGTACAAGTTAATTTTAATTACTTAAAAATCCTATTCTCAGTCTGAAGTACTTGCATTTTTAGAATACTTAAATACATCACAACTGATTACACAAGGAATTGAAAACAAT
This sequence comes from Falco rusticolus, assembly GCF_015220075.1. Classification (NCBI taxonomy): domain Eukaryota; kingdom Metazoa; phylum Chordata; class Aves; order Falconiformes; family Falconidae; genus Falco; species Falco rusticolus. The sequence goes on along the minus strand of NC_051192.1, from coordinate 5,518,816 downwards.
GAAAAAACAAAAAATATAGAACCTGATCTGAACCACCCTTCAGAATTTTTCACCCAAATTCTAAATGCAAGTCCTTACAGTTTTCTAAATATTGCAAAAAGTGATCTATAAAACAGCCTTACCTTTGAAATCCTATTATAAAAGTCATCTGCCAAGATGAAGGAAATTACGTATCAGACTAAATACAGACAGCTTTAAGAGAAAATCCTCAAGCAAATACTGAAGATAGCGGTCACCATGGCTCTATAATTTTTAAACAAAAGCAGCATAGTATCTGTACAGCAAAAGAGGCAGTTGTGTGGAACTGAAAGTGTGTTTTGGGAAAATGGGGGGATGGATGGGTTGTGAACTGCAATCTCTTCAGGGACTAAAGTGATTTCTGAACTGGCAAGAGTGAAAGGAAAGGAGTAGAAAAAGAACCGGGTATCTGCAAAGAATGAGCTCTCATTCTACAAAGGTCTAGAGCTACAAAAGACAACTGTGCAACAGTTTCTACAAGGCAAGTAAGGAAGCAGTGACTGTAGATGCTACACAGGTGTAGTGAGACTATTAGCAAAATAAATGAGGCTAGGAGAGACTAAGAAACTAATATTTGGGAAATCATAGGCTTAATCAAATGGAGATTCAGGGAGATCCTTTACTAGAACAGTCTCAGAGATGACCATCAGAAAAGCAACATTCACTTTTTGACATTAGCAGAATTGATTACACCTTCTAGGGCTTTTGTTTTTTTAAACTTTATTTCTTAAGTTACAGACCAAATACTCAGAATCTTAATATCTTACTTGCCCAACTGGACAAGAAATGTCATAGGTGTTCTGTGCTATTCAATACAATACACAATCACAAGAAATTGCCTGTGTATATGAATATATTATCATCTGCAATGACTGAATGAAACCTCAGAAAATATTTTGCAGTCTTCAGATTTTTAGAAATGTTCTTTTTTTTCTGCCTTAAAAATACAATTTTAAGAATAAAACTTGTGAAAGAAAATGATCTGGAATTTCCAAGCCCTTCTTGAAAAAATGTCTGTCAACCTGGAGCAAAATATTTAGTTCGCAGAAGGTATTAGAAGCAGCCAAAATAGCGTATTTACACAATACCCCAAAATACTTTTTGTATGTTATTATTGCACAGTACCAAATATAAAGCCATGTTTAATGAAAAAAAAGCTGAAGTTAGCGGTTTTGAACGTGTAATTGAATTTTTTTTTCCTTTCTCTTTCTCTCCATATTACTAATTGTTCTTTCCCACTTACCGTTTAGGTTCTTTTTTTGCTTTACAGCTGAAGCATATTTTTCATTTGTTATTTAAAGACGAGATTGTAAAAAAATACATGTAGTGATTCACCTAGCTATCTTTGTCTTCTAATGTTATTACAACCTGTCCTATGAAATAATACCAAAATTTTCTCTCAAAATAAATGTATAAAAATCCCTACCTCTCATAATAAAATGTTTAACTGCATGCTTTAAAGGTGTTAAAGTGGAAAAAGTGCAAAACTAATCTTACTTTAACGTATTGCTGTCACGGCTCTAAAAAGTTTTGTAATCTCCCTGTGACATACTGTGTACATTTGCTGCTACAACTTTGCAAAGCAAGCCTTACACACGCAGCACTTGCATGTATGTATTCCAGGCAGCTGACTTCTGCCTTTTCTCAGATCTCTGGTAAAGGCATTAATGATGTAAACTTTTCTAAGTACTACCATACCATGAGCAGAGAACGCAGTTTTTGCTCTTCCAGGAAATGGGAGTGTAACACATACCAATAACAGTAATTACACACCTGGTAAACTTGCCAATATCATGTAAGTTTAACAGCTGGGGCACAGATAGTCACACTGTAGTTGTATATGCAAATGTTCATTTTAATACGGACTAGTAGATTGATGGAACATTAGAGCAACGTGCATGTTCGAAAAAAAGCAGAAAGTTTTTTTTTCTTTTTAAGGTTTTTGAGGCTATTCTGCTGTTTGCAAATAATTTCCATTAGTGAGTTTCTGATGTGATAGAAAGACAGTAACATCAAAATAATCTTATTAACTTGAGACTGTAAAGACTAATTGTCTATAGTTGGCTTAGCAGAAACAAATTACCCATTTCAATCTCCTCATTAAACCTTGCCCCATCTGTTATAATTCATGCCTTCTTTTCTATTCGGTGAATAATCAGTACCAAACCATTAAAGCATGAAGCAGATTCTTCATAGGATTGATTTGTTAAAATGTTATCAAGCTTTCTTGATTTGAGATACTGAACAAAAAGTTCAAGATCTTACATAGGTGAATTCACCTTTAATGTACTTACTTTTAGGCAGTTTATGTTAGGAAGCATGTTCCAAATCAGTGTTTTAGATAGTTAATACAATTTGCCCCATGAAAGAACAAATAACTGCATCAGTCTTGAACCCTTTTTTTTCAGTTTGCTTTTATTAAAAAGTGTCTAAACATGACAGTTTGTAATGTTTCAAATTTCCTTTCATTAAAGTGTTTCTTTATATTGATTTCCAATCATTGAATTAATCTCTATTATAAAACCTATGTGCCTGAATAAAACATTACTTGTTGAAAATTAACTTAATGTTTTCATGGAATGTAACTGTGGGCCAAAGAAGCCCCAAAAGCTTGTCTTTATTTTATTATTGTGTGAAAACATTCAGGATATTTTTATTTTTTTTTTACACACTTCTACATGGACATAGTGTTCTGAGATTGAAGAAATATGTAAGAAATGTGTCCAGAGAGGCAAATATCAACTCTCATCTGGTCTGTCTTCTCAGGCTCCCTGCCAACACTACTAAAACCCACCTACAACAGTCAAAAACATAGGACTAATAGGACTCAGAGATTAAGTGATCAAGATAAATAAATCACTTGTCTATAGAAGGGATTTTAGTTCCACATCCTCCCAAATTAAATTGTTTTGCAATAATGTCAGGTTTTGTTTTTTTCCCAACAGTCTCTTCCTGTAACATTTCACATAAGTTTTTGTTTAGTGTGTGCTTATTCAAAATAAATTCCATTCTTGCAGATTTATTAGTATTTCAGTTTGAAGGAAACAGAAGCTATTCGTATTTTCTACTTAGACTAATTCTATCTGTAGGTGATAAATTAATGATTAAACAGCAGCAACATAAACAAAAGAGATTTCTAATATATGTTGGACATTTTTAAAAAACAGAAATGTATTTGCCAAGAATGCTCTGGACAGAAATTTTATTTTATTTAGTGTATATATATGGAAAACATACAAAATCAGCTAAACACGGTGGAAAATATTAGCCCATTTTCTCTACTCATAATTTATTTACTTTATGATGAATTCACTAAGGCAAACCATGTCAAAAATATCCCCATTACTGAAGGCCTGCCTCGAACAAACTTACTTTTGTCTATTACTGAAACAGACTGCACCTCCCTGGTTAGTTTGAGAGGAAGCTGGAATCTTACTTTTCTTTGAGCTCAGGAACGAAGACAGAGACACTGACCACTTGCTGAAAAATTGCTTGATAAAATAAATACCAGAGCATGTAAACCATTCCAATATTGCTTCTGAAAAACCGATTCAAAATGACGAAAAAATAAGTACAGGCATACTATTAAACAGAAGCCTTGTTAATGGCATGGCATCAGAACGACAGATTTTGGGATATTACTTTTTAATAATCCTATATTTAATAAGGGAAAATAACATGCATGTTTTAAAAATTAATGTAGATAGATACACATGAGTATTGAATGCTTCATGAATTCTTTTTTTTTTTTTTGTTTGCTACAGACACTGGCATCTAAGCAATGAAAACACAGATACTAGAGACAGTACCACCCCTGTTTTGGCATATACAGCCAGACACAGAGTCACAGGTTTCCAAGCCAACAATTAATATTTCCTGTAACCTGGAAAGCAAGGAGAATCATGTGGCTAGCAAGTCTGTCAATGGCATGACTCAAAGTCAAGGACTTAATTCTTCTTCATTGTAAATGATGACATACGTGCTTTCCCTTTTTGTTGAGAAAAATGGATGTGGAACAATGTCTTAACAGTCATTGTCTCTCATTATTATTGCCACTGGGAAAAAAACTTATATTCTTTAGGAATGCTTAAAAATATTTGAAGAACACGTTTCTAGACAAGATTTGAACTGTAGAGTTATAGATTGCTAATGTAGGATATTAAACCTCTAGTTAGTTAAAAAGCCTCCATAGGAGCACACGACAGCGTACTCCTCCTGTGCTCTGTACAGTAGTTTTTTCACCATAAACCCAACCAAATAAGAAAGTGTTCTGTAACTGGTACTGAATTATTTTATATGCAACAAAGTTCTTTAAGTTGCACAAAAAGACACTGACTTCATTGCATCAAAGAGTTAGTTTAGTTTGATTTTACATGCTTTTTCTCCAATTCCAGAAAAATACCTGTGCGATAACCAAAGCAACTACTATTACAGGAAGAGAGAATTCCCCACCTCAGTTGAAGTACTCTAAAAAAACTATAAATTAAAAACTGTTGAGCCTCAAATACATGTCTAAACAACTAAACAAACATGGCTGAATATTGTCCTAATTTAAGTTTTACAGCTATTCTCTTTATTAGAGTAGCAGTCACTTTATTTATATGCCTCGTGATAGCTCTAGAAGCCTAATTATAGACACTGAGCTTTAAGTTTTGGCAATACATACTGTGTGTAGACAAGCTAACTGATCCCCTCCCTGTATTATGGGGAAATAAACTTTACCAGTTTAGACTATGCAAATCTTTACTGCAAGAACTGTGAAATGCAATTCCCACAAAGCAGCTTTATTGAATTACAGGAGAGAACGCTAGCATAGATCACCTTATATAGCTAAAAATCTAGTACAGATATAATATAGCACCGTTTATTTTCAGAAATTATTTTGATGAAATAGCCCTATACAATCTCTAATTTTAAGCATACAAAATGGTAGATATGGGAGGAATTGATAAATAAGACACACTGGTTCAGGTAACATTATTTTCTATATTTACTGATAACAAATTGTATTAAATACCAGGAAAGTGATACATTACATGTGAAATTGGTCTTTGGAAATACATGGTTTCTCACAGAATAAATTTTTTAAACTAACTTAATTTTAATAGGCTTTCACCTTGCAAACTGTCTAGGAACTTCCAAACATTAATATCTGTATAGTTCCCTAGTTAAGAATATATGGACTTACTAAAGAGGAAAACCCCACAAAAATAAGACAACAGACTTACCTGAAGCCCCCTTCTCATTCATTTTTTCGTCGTGCTTGCTATCTGGCTTGCAACCATTCTTTTCATCAGCTTCATCATCACCCCACCAGGCTGGCTGTCCATACAAAGGTGTCCCACGAGGCATGGCAGAAAGATCTATAAAACCAGCCCAAAGCGGAGGAAATTACTTTTCTGTTTAGTTGTGATATTTAGGTTAAAATAACATGAAGAGAAAGTCATTTGCTTGGGTCATTTCTCCTGGAAGCTGAAGGGAATCAGCTGCATGTATTTGCCTAAATACAAAACAAACTTGGAGGCTGGGTAAGTGATCTGCTTCTAAATATAAAAGCTTACTAACAACCTGATCAAAACTTCTGACACAAATGTTTACGCAAAGGCAGCTGACATCTCTTATTGTTACCCTGATGTATCCGTAAACATTACTTTCTGCTTTCAGTTTGAGGTCATCCGCACAGCAGTACATTTGTAAAAGCTGTCCACTGCTATTTCTGTGAGAAGATTCTCGTTTTTACCCACACTGACCTTTCAATGAAATCTGAACTCCCTGTGTGAAAAACTGATCAAATTTTGCAATGTAGCCACAGTTCCAAATCGCTGACAGCTACTACAGAGTGCTTAAAGTTACCTTGCGTAAAACGTTACTAAGCACAGCCTTTTTTTTTTTTTTAATGTAATAGTTAAATTACAGTACAATTAAAAATGCTATTTCTTATATAGGATGTACACATGATTAAACACATTCAAACATAAAAATTAACTAAGAAACTCCCCCACTGATACAATTAAGATTTGTACCTTGATAATAAATTGACTGGATTAGTTGTCAACTGATCTCTTGGAACAATACTTCACCCTACTGAGATTTAGCCCAGTAAAAAAGGCAGAAATTCAATTCCAAAATTTATTAATTACACTTTAAGTATGTTTAAAATGTCACATTATGTGGAGTTTTTACTATCTACAGAAGTTCAGAAGCATGCTAAAAAAGCAAATGAATATCCTTTTCCAAGTTTTTGTGCTTCTGCAGCAAAAAAGAACCTTACCCATTGATTTCTCTTCAGATTTCAGTGCTTCTGTAGTTTTGTGGTGCGCTTCAGCTGTGGAGTCTGTTACCTTGGACTCTGAGCTTTTCGAGTTGGTTTGCTTCACACCTTCTGCCTCTGAAGATTTTTGGGATAATTGGAGTTGGCTTGTGAATTTTTCATGCTACATATCATTGAATAGGGGGAAAAAAAAAAAAAGCTCAATGAGTGGAAAACCCCCCTACGTCACCAATAATTACACAATGACAGAAGAACATCTAGGAACTGCATGTTGTTACCTTAAGGGCTTCTTCCGGGACTCTCATCTCTCCCCTGACAACAGTAAAAAGATTAGTATGTAGGAAATGCTAAGGAAAATACTGGAAAGATTTCTCAAGTCATAAAAGGATTTTACAGAAATCAAAAGTTCTGCAGCCTATTCTGCCACTGGAATGGTAACACTTCTACAGATATGTCACTGTTAGGATGAGCATGTACAATCATATTCATCAAAACAATCGCACAATACAATTACTTACTATTTATTAACAGAACATGAGTAGACACTTTAAGGTTGTAACAATACAAGTTCTTTTTTCATTCAGTAGTTTGCTGAGTAATTATTTGTAATCTTCTCTACTTGTAAACAATCTCATATGATGCAAATAGTTGTGTATTTGCCTCAAAGTAATGTTTCTTAGCAACACAGGAGTTACACATTACGTTTTAAGTTGTAATTGGAAGTTGAGGGTTCCTCAGTGAGAAGAAATGGAATGTACTTTATTGATAGTTCTGATCAAGGTACAGTATTCTAAAATGTGTCATTTTCTCTAATACAGGAATTTTTGTAATAATGAGAAAGAAATATTTCAAAGTTGTTCTCATATAGTATGAGCCCCCTTAATTTAACATAACCATACTTAACAACAAAAGAATGTCCCAACACTTTGCATTTTTATGACAAGGATATCATATCCAAATCTCAGTTTATCTTCTAACTTCAGAGTGATGTATGTCTGTTCTGGAATCCTCACATCATTCACAAATGTCTACAGAAATAAATGAGGACAGATACTGTTATATTCCCAAATAATAAAATGACAAATCACTTCAGTAACTTTATAAGAAAGTTTTCAGCACTGCAAGTTTTCTACTGGTGATCAACTGGGGAATTAAACTATAAGCTCAAATTGCCACCTGTTTTACAAAATATTTCAAAAGAAAGGTTAAACACCAGTCACTAACCAGGCTGCTGACACCACGCTGGCCTTGAAAAGTTTCTTACAAGTTTACTCTTGCTAGCAGCATTTACTGAATTGTTGATTACCAGTCCCTCAAATTAGCACCTCCATTCATTATTTTTCTTGTCGTTTGCTTTTTCAATCCTAATTAGGTGTCAGAATTGATTTATCATCACATTTGTACATCATTTAACACTGGATATGAGAGTTCTGAGGTAGCTTATAATTTCCAAGCATTATCAAAGGACTAAAAGGAAAAATGGATCAAGCTACTGCATCTGAGTAACTCCAAATAGCAGTGATAAAAAAATCAATATATTGCGACTCTTTCAAGAGTAGGTATAACGACATTTGTAAGCAGAAAGAGCATTATTATACCAGCTAGCAGCAAGACAGAGGAAATTCCGTAGGTTTCACAATATCTTTTGAAAATTCAGTTACTATTACAATAAGTAATCCTCTTGTCTTTGAAATCACTGGTGGAAATATAGTTGGAGAAATCAGACAAGCTTTCAGTGATTTGGAAAACAACTTGTGTACCTGAAAGTTTTCTCAGTATCAGTTGGCCAGTACAGATTAAAAACCACTTTTATTTCAAGGTCTTGATTAAACCGAACAGCAAAAAATTACATGGAATTTGCAAAACCATGCTGGTATAAATTTCAAAAGAACACCTAATATATATACAATAACTTATTACAGAAGCAGCAAGGAGGAAGAATAGCACATGTTCAAGTCAAAATGGATCTGAGATGTAATTTGGAAAAGCTGGAAAATATTTTCTCTCATCTCTGTGGGAAAATAATTAAATGAATATAAATAGGTCTTGAAGTTAGATTATTCAAGCCCTAAGAAAATTTTAAACCAGACACAAGCCCTTGTTAAGAATGGGGGGTGGGGGGTGGGGGTGGGGTGGGGAGAGCAGGGAAGAGTTTATTCCGTCATTGGAACTGATCTGTATCTTTAAAGACTGATGGATAGTCTTAGCAAGGTAGACTGTCAGCGTCAAGCAAACTGCCCTGGTTACTAATGTCAGCAAGACTTGAAGTTGCATGTGGTGACTTCAGGCAGCAGAAATCAAGGACAATTACACACTAAGGGAGGAGTGGATGTTAAAGAGCTGAGACTGTTCTTCTCACAACTTGCCCTTCTGCGGTGGAAGAATATGCTTAAACCTTCAGGTAGAGACTTCTCCCAGAACCTGCCATCTCCCAAAGACAGTTCTCAGACTGACCCTTCTGGTCATCCTGAGTCATATCACCACCCTTAGAACTCTCTAAATTACACTGAACCTCTTAACTGCGAAAGTGAAGTGTTTCTTAAACTGAATTTTCTACCTTCAGAGAAAACTCTATATTGTCAGTATCTTCTGAATTCACTCAGTGATAGAGAAACACAGAAGGGTGAAGGCATGTTTATGTTTTGCCTAGCAGAACAGAATATGAAGCTCTCAGTTACAAGAACTACAGATCAGGCTACAGAGAAAAAACAGTTCATGTAACTCTGTATACTATTTAAAACACTTTCAGAATTACAGAACCTTGAAGAGTTTGAGCTGACAGAAAACTGCACAGCATCTTGCCTTAAACTGTTCCTGAAAGCTCAATTCAAATCTGCATTAAGAAGAAATAATTCATACTCTAAGTTCTTCTCCCCTATACTCTCCCCTAGCATGAAATCTTCCCTCTCCTTAATAGCTGAAAAGAACACAACATCTGGACTTACAAGATGGTAGCATCTTCCTTGTAAGAAGTATGAGTAATCAGCTATAGGTGAAAAGTATCTTGTTCCTTGGCGTTGCTTACTTCATTTTCTTTTAAAATACAAAATGAAGCCTTAATTTAGGGCAAATTCAAGGCAAATAAAATATTTATGGACTAGCTAGTCTAAGACTGTTGCATTACTTTATGAATTATTTATCAGTTGTATATTTTCCCATTAAAATATACAACTTAAAAAATTTACAGCTGCTTGATCATTTTTACTTTTAATAACAAATGCATGGTAATACTACAGATAGGAGATTAAACATCCAGGGTGCCTTTCTGAAACAGATTTATTACTGGCGTGTGCTGGTTTTGGGAACTGAGAATACTGCAGCCCCACAGGATCATCCCACTTAAAAGAATTAACAGTTACTTAAAACCCACTAAACTTAAAAGAATTCTACAACAATATGTACATGTTTCTAAGGAATGCAGCAACTGAAATATGCCATTTTTGAAGCACTTTGAAGTCAGGGGCAGACACACACAAAAAATACACTTAATTATTCAATTAAGCCAAAACCTGAGTCTTTTAACATCGTGTTGCTTATCTAAATCTAGTAGTAGATGAAGTCTGGAAAGACAGAAACAATGTACTTCCCCAAAATAGTAAAGGGATCTTCTTTTTTTGTTTTTTTGGGTTTTTTTCTTTGCCTAAATGAAAACAATGTTTATTTCATTATCTAAGGAAATTGCTTATCTACTTCATAGAAAATATCTTCCATGAGAAGTAAGAATTAAAGGTACAAGTATTTACTGGTTTGTAAGCATGAAACTTCAAGTGGTGTTTAATGCATATTTATTCCACTTTAACGCTGTGTGAGACCACGTGAAGAATATCCTCAAGGCAGCCTAAATGTTAGTGAATCAACAAAATTCAAGCCACCTTGTGGACATACATTTAGGTATGTATGTGTGTGTGTGTGTGTGTGTGTGTGTATATATATACACACACACACACATACACATACATACATATATACACACACATGCAGGATACTCAACCCAGAGAACTCTGAAGGCAGTATGTGCAGTCTACATATATCCTCACAACTGAACTGATGGCGTACAACCACCAAGCCTCAGTTGCTTTGCCACTGGAGAGTTAAAATGCCACCACAGGTTTGGGATGCAAGACAAAGCTAGCTTGAAAAAGCTAGTTACTATGTAAATAAGGAATCCTTCCACCCCTTTAAATGACTCTATGCACATTTTTATATATTCATGATTTCCAAAGCTTTATTCTTCAAATAGTGAGAGAAAACTCTCTTTGAGCCTTCACAAAGTTTACTGAGCATTTCACAATCCAGGCCTAAAACATCAGTGTCAATGGACTTTCACTATCTTGTAAATATTCCTGAGAAGAATGCTATTCAGCAAGGCCATGAATGTTTGATAATTTTTCTGCTGGGGTTTTGAGGTCAGAAGTCAAAGGAGAAAATACAACTGAATTCTGTTGATATTGGTGAAATAATAGATTATATCTTCACACCCATACACATTTTCTTCAGATTTTGAGAAATGTCTTAAACCTATTTTGTATGAAATAAAAAGACAAGCAGGAATGATCAGGAGGAGTCACGATGGATTATTACATATAAAACTTTACACTGTGTAAATTGCCTTTTGCTTTACTTTCAGATGTAGATGTATAATATCCAGGATGAAGAGCGCTGTAACCCTTTCAATGAACTGAGTGGGAATCAACCACACAGGTAAGAATATTCAGGTACTGGGGAATCAGGTGCGATTAAAGTTCATCTCATGAAATTATTTAAGACTCACAAAACTCAAAATAAAAGCCCTACATACTCATAGTAGCCATCTCCCCTTAAACACTGAATTATCTTTTGTGGTTAAAGTGTGTTACAGCAAGAATGGAGTGGTCCTGTATACTAAGAAAAGTATGCATCTGTTCTCCAAAGAAATGGGTCTAGCTGGGGAGGCTCAAAATAAACATTTGCTCTTGATGAAGCAAGCAAAACAAGAACTTGTAGAAGCTGATGAAGCACTAAGAGGAACTTGTCCGTTAGGGTGGTGGTGTTCTCAGTGGAAGCAGTAGCGAGACTAAAAGAATTACTTGCCCAGTTAGTAGTTCACCACATAGCACAGAGGCACTGCATATAGTGTTTTGCCACAGAATTTAAGTATGGTGTTATAAAATTATGTTTCCTATTTTGACCTGAAACCAGGTAAGCAGAGGGATGTAAGAAAAGCAAAGTTGGAAAGAGACAGTAAGGGAAGCACAAAGAGCAAAGACTGAACATCTGAGATTTAATATTCTCTGTCCCAAAACTGTGGAAAGAAAGAGCTCCTTTGATGTCTCTGGGTAAACAGCTATAGAGCAACTGACACCTCAAACTTGGGAATGAATCAGATCAAGCGAAGCAAGTAACTGAAAGCTCAGAGGCAAAGAAAGGAATAGAATGAAGGCCTTTTAACATGTATCTTCATTAAATGAAGTTTTGTGACAAGGCAATGAAAATCTGAAAGTATGCCTATTGACTACAGGAGTAACATAGAATTAGGGAATAAAAATAAATGGCTCAGCAAAAAATTACTATGCGCTGAGTTAATTTTTGATCACTGACTTGAAAACAGTGCATTGACTTTCAATATACAGAGGTATATTAAATATTTAAGGAGTAAAGTTCTTACACGTCTACAACTGTTCAAAGGATATAACCCTTCAGGTTACAATGGCTTCATATAGACTTGAGACTCTGACTCTTTAGAAGGCGAAGTTAGTTACCTTAAAATACAGAAAACCTAATACAGACGGACTAACAGAGGTTTTCTTTTGAAATGCACTTGAAGATCAAACACAAAAACCTAACTCAATGCTAACAGGCAGTAACTTCAGATTTCTTCTTCATCTTCTTTTTTTCTCTAAACATTTGAAAAGCTGTTCACTACCAGTAGCTTTCTAAATACTGATTCAAATAAGCAATCACAGATGGACTTATGATTTTATTCTGTATGCACCCATGACACAGTCAAACATTCAAAGTTATATAAAACAAGAACTGTAACTAGTGTGTATAAACAGATCATAAAGAAATATCTAAAAGGCTACAAAAATATGACAAAGTTACTGTTTTTAATAATCTATTATGTTATTAAGAACACTTATGAAAGGTGAGGCTTACTGGTAATACCGTATACACAATTCCTAGAAAAGCCTTAAAACTTAAAATGTCATATGAAACTCTTATTTTGCTCATAACTTTGCATTTTTCCTATAATAGTTTGTAATAACTTGATATGTATTATTGCTAATGCAAATATTGAATTAAACAGGTTTACATATAACACGGTTATTGCATACTTTGTCATATATGGAATAGTTTAACATTCTTTTCTGTATGAAAAAGGGAGAAAGAATAGCATATGAAACAAAAAATCTATTTCTTAACCAGATATTTTAGAGATTGAAATACCTTTTTTTTAATAATATACTCTAGATTTTTTCCTACATTTCTGAAATACAGAAGAGTAGCATATTTCTTTTTATTCATTTGAGTTTTTTCCGACTGCTAAGGCCCTCTTATTATTGGCATTTACTGCAGCCCTTTAAATAACATGCAGTAGAAAACTCCCAGAAAAAAATACATTCTCCTTTTGAATGTGCCCCCATTTCCGATCTTGCATTAAAGAGGTATTAATGTACATTTGTTAAGTCATACCCTCCTTGCTCAAACAAAACCCCAAAGCCAACATACAAAAGACTATGGGTAGCTATCCACTTCTGATGTTAACTTACCCCATTCAAGCTGCCCAAATCCTTCACCAAGTGTTCATCCGTAGAGGCATCATAGTTAAGGACAGCATGTTGCTTGTCCACACTTCGTGACTAAAATAGATATACAAAAATTATATAAAATAAGGTAGATTAAGATAGCATTAATGGCTATTTCTTAAAGGAGTGTTATTATTTTCTTTCTACATGACATATTTATTGAAATTATATTAAAAAGTTAGTCTCACATATGAGAAAACTCAGTCCCTAACCTTACCCAACTCTGGTCCCAGGTGCCCATAGCAGTATCTTAAAAGAAGAATTATTTTCTTAATGTTTTCCCAAATGTGATTGTACGTCAGATCAAGCCATAACTTATGCAAAGATATTTTTTTTTCCAGTTCACCACAGTATCACTGATGTTTAATTTAATATCATCAACTTCACCTTTCTCTCTCTCTCCCCTTAACTACATGCATTCAAGACTGTGGTGTCCTGGCCAGCAGTCAAGCACCACACAGCTGCTCGCTCACTCCCCCCTGCCCCAGTGGGATGGCGGATAGAAGAGGAAGAGCAAAAGCAAGAAAACTCATGGGTCAAGTTAAAGATAGTCTAAACAGCGAAGGAAAGAGGAAGAAGAAATAAAACAAATCAAGTGATGCAAAGGCAATCGCCACCTCCCACAAGGAGACCAATGCCCACCAATTTATAAGCAGTGGTTACCTTCACCAAAGCCCCCTCCCTCAGTTTTTATTGCTGAGCATGACATTATATGGCACGGAATATCCCTTTGGTCAGTTTTAGTCAGCTGCCCCGGTTGTGTTGCCTCTCAACTTATTGTGCATCCCCACAGTCACGTGTGTGTAGGAGGAGCAGACTGAGAGAGTGCCTTAAAACTGTGCACACACTGTTCAGCTACAGCTAAAATACTGGAGTGTTATCAACAGTGTTTTGATCACAAATCCAAAGCATAGTACCATAGGGTTTCTATAAAGAAAATTAACTCCAACTCAGCCAGACCCAGTACAAAGATTTATATATGACTGCATAAATAATAAAAATCACAAAATAACTATGCTAAGAGCTGTACAAATATAAGAGGAAAACTCCACCCTCAGTTAAAATAAATCTGTTACTGGCATTACTTTAGACAAAGACGCTTAATTTCCATCCAGACTAAGAAAATGTTCAGAATACAGAGAATGAGAATAGTCTTATTTAAAAATAATTCTGGTATTATGAATAATGTATATTTTTTTTTCCTTGGGGATGATTTCCTTATCAAGATTCAAGAAGTTTTCTTAACATAATGGTGAAAGAAGGGAAAATGTGGTATTTATCCAGAAGCAGGGTGATGCATTGGAGCAGCCAGCTAAATACAAAGCCTGCACTCTATGTTTGAGCATATTTACAAAATAATACATTTAAAGCAAATCTGTATTCCCAGACATGAACAAAACCTCTTAGAAGAACAGTGTTAGGTACAGATCTGAGGTCAAATTCCATCAAACATGCAACACAGTTGAAATGCTTTTTAATGAGGCCTTTATAACATGTTTTCTGTCGAGAGATTATGAATAAAGCATTAAATTCTGCCTTCTTTATCATGCATTGTCCACATGCTTTGCAGTAAGAGAACCACCAAGTTGTCAAGAGTGGAAAGGGAGGTCCTACACAAAGAGCTACACATACAGAACAAGAACACATTATTAGCTTCTCTTTTGGTGGGTTCCTCCTCCTGAAGCTGTATGTGCTGGTACAATCATGCTGGCATGTAGACCAAACATAACAGCAGGCTAAAGAGAATATTCTTGAAAATCACCTCTTGATTCTTTTTACTAACTCTGAAGTCAATACATAACAAATAACATTTGTACGTAAGTGGAATTTATTCACAATATTAATCAGAGGCAGCAGCTTTCAAAGGCAATGATGACTGAAGTTTTGTAAGCCAAACTAATAAATGCTTGGGTATTCAGCTTCACTCTAAGGACTGATCAACCATGGACAGGAGAAAGCATAAGGGAGAGAGAAAGAAGAAAAGGCTCCCTCTTTTGAGAAACAATAAGCCATTACAACAAGCTAGTAGTAAAATAAAAGCATTTTTTTATTATAATCTTCTGGCCTGGAACCAACAGGGTGGGGTTTTGTAGTTTCCCTTTTTTTTTTTTTTTGGTTTTTTTTTTGGTTTTTTTTGTTTTTGGTTTTTGGTGTTGGGGTCTTTCTATGTGTGTTTGGGGTTTTTTGTTTGTTTTTTAATACTTCCACAAATCATCAAGATATCATACTGCCTGTCTTTAAAAGAGTATTTTCAATTACTTTCTAACAGGACAAAGTATTTCCATCAGCAATAAAACCTTTGGGTGCCTTCTGAGGTCGTGAGCTAAACACAGTTTTCTAGAGGTAATACATTCTCAATAAAACACATAAAGATAAGTTTCTAGGCACTTCCTTTGCAAGTGAGATTCTAATTTCGCCATTATTGGCTGCACACACAATTCCTGGGAACAAAAAATCCAAAAGCAAATATTTTATTGATGGTAGAAAGGGTTGAGAATATTAGTTTTGAAGTTCAATCTTCTTAAGAGCTCTACACTAAACAAAGATTTCAAGAACAAACGCCCAAAATACTACCATTATGCATTCAAAAAATTTATGTACTAGAAAGAAGCAGCTCAGAAGACTACAGCTTTGATATTACAAGGTGCATGCAGTATGGCTACATAACAATACAGTTACACACCTTTAAGAGTTCCACATCGGGATCCTCAAAGTTGAGGAAGCTACCAAAGTATCAAACTATTTTGTCTAAGACTTGTATTTTCAGTTCCACTGAAACCATTACTGAGACTGAGTCATTCAACTTCCTTAGAAATAGAGAAATACTCTTCTCCACTAACTTCATTTGCCTTTGTACAATAAGATCAGGACATGGGGATAGAGTTACATCAAATCACGTGGCTAAACTGGATTACAAGTTGCAGAAAAAAAGCAAGCTCTTTTCAAAAGCATCCAGTGCACTTAGCATTATGACATTTTATGGAGCACAGAGTCTACTGATCATACTGCAAAATCTATGTCACCTTCTATTTTTGCATTCTGTTTGTATTTTATATGAAGGAAATGTGATCCTTTGCACTTCGATGGCAACTGTATGACTGATGGCAATACATTTAAACTAACTTTTTTCTATGAACACGAAAGATTAATCAAAACAATCGTTCCTCCAACATCTGGGGAATTTAATTTTCAAAAGGAATCTGAAACTGGTGCATTAAGTTCATGATTTGAGCAGTTGCACATGGAAGGCTGATGCAATTAATTACCTGTAACATCAGCTCACAGTCATCTCTTCCAACAAAAATCATTTCTCGTGGCAGCCTATGGCGGGTGCCTCCACTGCTCACCAAAAACCAGGATGTTAAGCTCATTTTCTGCTTAGCTGATAAATCCTTGGCAAAGCTACGTCATCCTGCAGCGAGGAAGAAAGAGAGACAGAGAAATTCATTTTAGTTATTTTTAGCTACAGTTCCTGCTCAGCAAACACCGTGAGAAGACTACAAAAAGGCTCTGAAAATACGGCATTCTCAACAGCATTTACTGAATCCAGCAATCACAGGAAGTGACAGGCTCCAGATTTACATAGTCTGAGGCTCTGCTTCGTGCAACTAGGCAAACCTAATGGGAGGTAAGGTTCTTCAAAATGAACAAGCAGCTAGTTAATGCCAAAGCTGTATGTCAAGTTGTCAGAAAGCTTCTAACATTTGACCGCTTATTATCAAGATAATTGCTACATTAATGCATTTTCACTATCACAACCAATAAACAACGTGGCAAACATACACAGAATACAGCAAGTGATTTGCATGTCTGTCGTTACATTTTACTGCAAAAAAAAGAACTACCTCATTTGGTTTTAAGCTCGGGTCCTCTGTACAGCACCAAGTGAAAATTTTAATTTAAGGAAGTTTTGCTTCTTATTTAACCTTAGATTATCTCAATAAAACTTGTATCTTGGAAATTCAACAGTGTACATTTAGAAATGTAAACAAAAAATGCAAAATGAACAATTTAGAAGTTATTGATAAGTAATAAGTAGTACTTCTTCAAAACTTAACCTTAACTTTCCAATAAACAATCACATACTGCATACTTGCACAGGAAAAAACCAAAACCAGTAGCTATTTAAAATGTCACAAAATACAGAACAAAACAAAAATTGAAAACTAGTTAAAATCTTCTATGGAAAATTTCTTCACATAATATGGCCTACTTGAAACTGGACAAAAATATGATTAAAAGCACTGTCCACAGCACATCAATGGTTGATACTTAGAAAAGCCTTTAAAAAGTATTCCAAATCTCTCTTTTAAGAAAAAGGAAGCCAAAGCAATAATTTCATTAATTTATTACCACTCTATATTCACTAAAAGAGAAGGTAAAGAAAATAAAAATCAACCAGTCTGCATTCATCTCAGTACCAAACAGCTGGCATTTCTCTCCTCTTTATACATCATTTAGTGAAATTATGCAAGGAGAGCAAATGTACTGTAAGCAGACTGCAGTGGACTTGAGCATAATCTGCAATGTAACAAGAATGCAGCGAGGTTGTGAAAGCCAAGAGTAACACATAAACACTAAGACCACAATGCCAGCACTGCCCCATTAGGCAAACTACACTTGAGAAAAGGCACCACAACTGATGAAAGCTTAACAAAGAGGACTGAGGTAAGTCAAAACTGCACCTGAAAATGACAAAACAGATATCTACAAAGCTAAGTCAAAAGCATACCATCACAGATGCTAAAATGAATGAGCCAAGCTGTCAACCAAGTTTAAAGTAATTAATGTAACTCAAATAGAAGAAATTAGAAAGATTTAATGTGCTAAAGATTTACTTAATAAAAAAGTAAACACGTATTTCAACGAAGTGTTCTCTTATATAGTGATACCTACAATGAGATTATCTTACCACAGCTGGTAAGTAATCACAACACATTCTTCACATAAAACTTACATCTACTTAATGTTCTCCAAGTCAATGGAAGAAGTGATACAGCATCTCTATTACACTTTATTCATTGAAAATATGAAGATTACAAATTACATCTAGAATGATAACTTGCTGAAAATGTAAAGACATCTATTTACCAAATAAGTGTTTTAATAATTAAAAGTTTATTCTGCACCTTTGAAGGAAATTAACATTTGTATTTTTAATTTAACCCAGTTTAAAACTAAAAGATAAACTAGGTCAATCAAATGACATTTTCCCATTCCTTTTAAGAAAGGAAAGGGAGTATCAAAAATCACCAGCCTAGGTTCCAGCTTTTAACAAGTAAATTAAATTAATGTTTGACAGCAAGCATGCTATTCACTATCAAATCTCCTCATTCTTTTTATATTATACTGCCTTTTAAATCTCCCATCTGCTTATCATAACATTTACACCACTTGGCCCTCCTGCTCTAATTGGAAATTCCTTATGAAAACCTTCAAGAGGATATAAACTATTAGAAAAAGTTCTTAGTCAAAGACTATGTTTCAGTTTACATAGGTAGACTGTCAATAAAGGAGAAAAACTGTTTTTATTTATAAAACAGACAAGTAGGTTAACAACTAGAGCTAGAAAAAAAACCCCCAAACCTTCCACAAATGATAAAGCCTGACAACAAACAGATTCAATTAAGCTATCTGAAACAATTTTTTAAAAAATGTATTATACAGAGCAATCATTGCCACATGGCTTGGAAGCACATTTGTAGTTAAAAGCTCATCACCATTTCTGTTGAACTTAATAACGCAGTTCTTTTCAAACAGTCCTGTCTCAACTGTGACGAATCATCAACCCAGATACATATTTTATTTTAAAGTAGTCTTTAGAATAAACCAATGCCTTTGATCAAAGCTATGCTGAAATTCTGCATAGCTAAACTGGTTGAGAACAGGATACAGTAGCAATGATTACCAAAAAAAGTGCACTAAATTTGATAGGAAACTGCACACTTATTAGTTATATAGACAGTATATGGACAATTCCAACAGACACTGAAAACTTCATGAAAGCTAACGATATTTTGAATACACTGCTGTGTTAGGTACTCTAGTTGTAGTACTCTGAACAATACAAGGATGAAAGACTCTCACTGCCTAAGAGATAAAAAATTAAATTATTCTACGACGGGTGCAAAATCATCAGAAGTGGCTCTTTACACAGTGTAAATTTAAGTCATGATAATTCTTGTCATGAAATGTTATGGATACTAAAAGGTTACACAGGGTTCAAAAAACAATAAGCATTCACAAAAAAAAATATCATGTCTGTTAAACACAATGACCTCACTTATAGCTCAGGAACTGCACATGCTGTACATTTTGGGAGGCTGGGAGTGTGCTCTAGCGAGGCTTCACTTGCTATCGTCCTACTTAATAACCTCTCTTCCTTACTTACCCTTTGTTTATGCATAACAGGATACTCGCCCAGATGGACCTGTTTTTCTCCAGTACAGACTACACTTTATAACTGAAGTATTCACAAAAACCCATTATGATTTCTACTCTAGAAAAATGAATTTTAAATGCTTTACTGAAGCGTTTTGTTTTACTTGTCTTCCTAATAGGGCAGTATTGTGTTGTAACCTTCAAACAAACTAGCAAACATTTCAGCATTAAGACCTGATTTTTCAAAGCAACACTTCATTCTCTATACCTGGAAGTCGGTTGCTGAGACATCTACTGCAACTGCAAAATATTTCCTTGTCTGCAGAAGAAACAGCATTTCATGGTGAAGGACCATGAATATCAAAAGGCAGCAATCAGTGTGTAAGAATGAACACATGGGTAACAAGTCATTTGAAACAGATGACAGAGCAACAGGGATATTGGCTGCATCAGCCCAGTAAATATAATTCAGTCCTAAGAACTAAAGCCCTGCATTACGTAGCCAAAAGATGGGTGTAACCAATTTCAAATATGTTTAGACAAACACTGCCAAGATTATAGTTCTTACAATGTTACTGTAAGCAAAAATCCTTAATAATCTCACACTTGTGCAATCTAGTCTACATTTTTATCTTTGCCTGTAACTGTTCTCCAACTAAACCATTAGTGAGTACTGAGACACTGATCCTACAGAGAAACAAAAAGCTACGTTTAAAATTTAAACTAAACCAAATATATGCCTGAAATTCCAACTTTAAAGCATCACAGTCCTTCATAGTAAGAATAAAAATAGCATAACTTTAACGGTACACAATTATTCTATTACTGTAAATAAGATCAGATTTAAGAATATTTTAAAATAACATTACAAAAACCCTGCACCAAGCTGAAACACAGTACTGACAAAGCTGCAAGCCCTGTGTTTCCCATTACTTGGCCTTGTAAGTTCCTGTTTCCAGCTGCTGATTTTTTTGCTGAAACTTAAGTTTACCTTCTCATGAATATCCTCAAATATACTAGTCCCTAGTATATTTGGGGAATCTTCAGAAGAAATGACCTAAACTTTCTGAAACAAGGTTAGAAGAAAATACTCTATGTTACAATCTTTCAACATAACTTAAACAGTAGCACCTTATACATACAAATAGGTAACTGAAATGTGACAGGACACCTCAGTATCAGTTTCTACCTTTTAATATCACTCTTGAACGAATCTATCCAAATGCAGACAAGCAATAAGCTTTTGATAAATTTCCATGTGTATATTACTTCAACAAGTACACAGATACATTCTTTCAACACATCTGTCTACACAGATCATGCTTTACAATTTGCTTAACTAGCCATTTTTGATGTGCCAGTTAGCACCAAAAGTACGGCATCTTTGCCTGGCACTCTCAATTATAAGGGCAGACGACCCAGAAGGAGAGACCACCACCACACCTGGACAGGACACTTGAGCTGGAGCTAGGCAGACTGCAATGAGGAATCAAGAAAGGTAAACATAAGGTGTAAGCCATGACAATGGGAGAAATCAGAATTAAGAGAGCACAAATGGAGCCAGTAATGACTGGAGAAGACCTGAAGTTTAAGCTGATTCCCAAGTCACAAAAAAATGCTGTCAGCAAGCAATACCCACTGGAAAAGTGTCTACCATGACTGCTTTACTGACTACCCAATGTAATTAAGGATACTAGTGCCAGCAGTTCTATTTTTGACTGAAATGGAGAAATCTATGTTGCAGAAAGAAAAGAGCAAAGTGAAGGTAATTCCAACCACGAGGGGATCGCTGTATCAATATAACCGATACTAAAAAGTAATCTATAAAGATAACTGATTTAAGTCTAGGAAGTTATAAATGGAAAACACCAGAATAATATTGTCTCCTCTCTAAAGCACTCTGAAGTTGGGCAGTATCACAATCAGTGTTCCATGTGCAATCATAATTAACCTAATTACATACATGCATTATAAAATAACCTTTAACAACATCCACACTTAACATTTTAACCAGGACTCTACCTTACTCAGGCGAAAACGACAAACTTAGCAGTCAGTTAATCAGTATTATTTTTCCTCCTCTCTTCATAAATTGATTAGCCTGTGCCTTATTTATTGCACATCACTAAAAAACTTCTGTGAATTATTAACTTCCTACTGACTTCAAGTGCCATGCTCATCACCACAGCATAAGAAATTCATTAATACTTACAGTAAAATCTTCACAAGTTATCTCTATAGAGGGTTTATCATAAATAGGGAACTGTAGAGAGCACTTTCTAACACTAAAGTATCTTAATCTTGAGTATTTAAGTTCCAAAGCCATTAGCATTTCATCTTAAAGTACCTAGTTTTACACAACACTACAGGTGTTCAAATGGTCTCACTTCTTTCTCTTGTAACACTGAATGCCTAATTCTTTTGCAAGTAAAGCCACACGTAGGGTAGCTAGAAAATTAAGACCACTTTTTCCAAGATATGGGTAGGTGGCTAATCTGCCATCATAGGGCCATACAAGAAAATAATTCATACCCTACGGTAGCTTCTAAACGTTTTAGTCATGAAACTATCCTTGGTGCTTTCACAATCCCCTGCTTCTTTCACTACTCACATTACTGTCACCCCTAAAGGGGACCCAAACAGGCTCTTGGCTGAAACTGTTCTCACCAATTCCTAGGGCTAGTCCATCAAGTGAATTTATTAATGAAGCAAGTACCTCGTACAGGGAATGAAAAATGAAAAAAGATGTACACCTGAAGAACTTTTCATTGGGAACTGGAATTCAATTTATGTAAGCCATCCTTCATGTCACAGTAGTGTGCAACGCTGCTCCTTACAAGCCTTAAACAAACAAATACCCATCTATATAAAAACTGTTTAGGCTAATGATCAATAAAAATATTTCTGGACAAATTTATGGACCTTCTGAATTCTGTGTACTTCATAAGGGGAAGCAAGAAAGTGTCAGTGCTGGCCACTGCTTGCCAAGCAACATGGGATACAGGTATAAAGGTTTAGCACAGTGAAAAGACACTACCCAAGTAATGCTTTTTGGTCAGGTCAAACCGGATCAAGTTGTCAAGCGACAATACTTTTCACTATGAGACTTGTGTTAGTGTCATGACAATATCCATAAAGGTTAATCAAAATATACCCTTAAAAGGCTGTAAAAAAAAATAAAACAATAAAATCAATGAAAGCACAAATAATGTAAATTATGCTTAAAAACACTGAAAGTCTTCATCAACATCCCCCAGACAAGATGCATTCACATACTTGGGAAAGCTAACCAAAACAATCCTAGATTTTTAGCAGTTTGGACAACAAGCTAGAATTGCTATTACTGACTATTTCACTGACTGGAAAATTCATTCTGAACACATCCCTCTAGAACCATTCAAATGCAATGTACAGCCCTGAACAAGAAGCTGTTCCCATTCACACTGATATAAAAAAATACTGCTATTAGTTACAAAGTTCATGAAAATTTTACACAATTACTTGTGAGTTAACACTGACATCAGTCACACTGATGAAGCTGGAGGGTACAGTCTGGAACCCTAGGGTCAGACCTGGCTTCAGGATCAGATTATCACAGCAGACTCAGTGGTCTTTGTGGGAAGAAGCATTTATTCCTCGTATTTTAATTACAAAAAGGTATAAAAGCCACCTAGCTGGGAATGCCTCTAAGGACAGAAAAATGTTTTTCTCCTCCATTCAAGGAGTTTGAGATCTCTGCAGAAGCAACCCAGATACTCTTCTTGCCCTGCAGGTCATCCCGTGTGTCTGATGTAGTAAGGACAAGAAAGCAGCTCAGGAGGCTGTTGCCCTCTGTCAATCAGCAAATCTGTCCTCTAACGTGGCTACAGCTGTGGGACTGCACAAGCACCCCCTCCAGCCCAGGTCAGAATTAGATCTACGTCTATTTTATTGCTCTGACACACAGGAATAGCTGTCAGAACAGCAACTGAAATAAACCTCTTTTCCTGCCAACAGTGCAGCTGCACTGAAAGTTGCCTAGGGTTTTGATTTTGAGGGACAATGACTTAAAGGACCATATCCTACTCTGTTTTTTGATGTAACAATGACTAAAACCAAAACAACCCTGAGATCATAATTTCCTCTGCTGTTATATCAACAAATACTGCAAACAAATGTACAAGAATAAGGCTTACCCGACAGCTATCTTTGAGTGTCACAGTATGCAAAAATACATGATTTGCATGAATAGAGTCAGGATGTCTGTAACAAATTTGAAGTCCAACATTAAAAACTTCTACCAAAGCCAGTGCTATTTCCTTTCAGGAAAGGACTGATCCGTAAAGTAAGAGCATCTTTGCACAGGAGACCTGCATCCTTGCTACCGTCTATGCTTCCGTATCTCTAGTAACAAGCGCAACTACAGAAATAATGAAAATAATACCAAAATGTACGTAACTGGGTTTGAGTTCTTTCTCCATATAACTTTATTATAACTGAAAAAAAAAAATCTACCTATCATTACACTCTCTGATAGGCATGTTAATAGGCATATTAGTGTTGGAGATTTCTCCAAACTCTTGACAACTCTTGAGCAAAAACCATTGTCTGAAATGGTTTATTTGGGACTTACTGTTTTTGCCCATTCAGGGTATTTTAGGGAACTTTTGTTTATTTGTTCACAAAGTCAGATGACACAAATATATGACTTCTAATGGAATTTTAGTTTTCTTAACTTTTAACAGAAAGGTCTCTGGAATTGAAAACTCCTAACAGGGAGGAGTGCTTTTCTTCATCTAACTAAAATCAAATTATATAGCAATATTAACATGGTTTTCCCTTGACTTTGTTCTCCCTGAGATTGCTAACCTTGTCCTTAATTGAAGGAGCTACTGGGTTCTGTCATCCTTTTTTCAGCTTTTTATTGAAAAAAAGAGAGTGGCACAACTCTTCAGTCTCCATGGCTGGTGAGGACAATGTTTTCTTAACTTTTATAGAAGAGCATTCAGATAGCTAGTGTTTGGTGGGTTTTGGGTTTTTTTTTTGAAAATACAGAAAAACTATCGAAAATCTCACTGGAGTCTATTGTTAGGGTTTTGAACTGAAGTTGCTGGGAAAGGGGAACCTCAATTTTTCCCACTTCTATCAGTTTGATGCCAGTGCCAGCAAGAGATGCCCAGAGCCTGGATAGAGATTGCACGTTAACAGGAGAGCACCTGAAGAGCCGCACAAAGGAATTCCAGCCACTCCAGGCAGTAAGTCAGCTTCGTCCGGGGCCCAACTTAAATGCCTCTACTGAAACACAGGTAGCACAGGGAATAAACAGGAGGAGTTACGGATGCGCACACACCTGCGGGGCCATGATCTTATTGGCACCAGGGAGAGATGGTGGGATGGCTCCTATGACTGGAGTGTTGGGATCGAAGGATACAAGCTCTTTAGGAAGGACAGGCAGGGGAGATGTCGCCCTCTAGGTCAGTGACCAGCTGGAGTGCATGGAGCTCTGCCTGGGGATGGATGAGGAGCTGATGGAGTACTGAAGGTACATGAGTCCACGGGACCTGATGAGATGCATCCGCGGGTCCTGAGGGAACTGGCAGATGAAGTGGCTAAGCCACTATCCACCACATGTGAGAAGCTGTGGCAGCCCAGTAAAGCTCCCTGGAGCTTTCCTGACTGGAAAAGGAGAAATGTAATTCCCATTTTTAAAACTGGAATTACGGAAGACCCTGGAAACTACAGGCCAGTCAGTCTCACCTCTGTGCCCAGCAAGATCATGGAGCAGATCCTCCTGGAAACTATGCTGAGGCACATGGAAAATAAGAAGGTGACTGGTGACAGCCAGCATGGCTTCACTAAGGACAAATTGTGCCTGACAAATGTGGTAGCCTTCTACAACCGTGTTACAGCACTGGTGGATGAGGGAAGAGTAACTGACATCATCTACCTGGACTTGTGCAAAGCATCTGACACTGTCCCACATGACATCCTTGTCTTTAAACTGGAGAGACATGGATTTGATGGGTGCAACACTCCATGGATAAGGAATCAGCTGGATCACTCAAAGAGCTGCAGTCAATGGCTTGATGTCTAAGCGAAGGCCAGTGACAAGTGGTGTTCCTCAGGGTTCCATACTGGGACTGGAAGTGTTTTACATCTTTGTCAGCCATATGGACACTGGGCTTGAGTGCAACCTCAGCAAGTTTGCTGATGACGCCAAGCTGTGTGGTGGTGTTGACATGCTGGAGGGAAGGGATGCCATTCAGAGGGGCCTTAACAGGCTTGAGATTTGGGCCCGTGCAAACCTCATGAAGTTCAACAAGGCCAACTGCAAGGTTCTACACATGGGCCAGAGCAATCCCAAGGATAAACAGAGGACGGGCAGAGAACGGCTTGAGAGCAGGCTTCAGGAGAAAGCCTTGGGGTGCTGTTGTACGAGAAGGTCAACATGAGCCAACAATGTGTGCCTGCAGCCCAGAAAGCCAACTGTATCCTGGGCTGCATCAAAAGAAGCATGACCAGCAGGTTAAGGGAGGAAATTCTCCCCCTCTACTCCACTCTTGTGAGACACCACCTGGAGTACTGTGTTCAGCTCTGGGGTCCCCAGCATAAGAAGGACATGGACCTGTTGGTGTGAGTCCAGAGGAGGGCCACAAAGATGACCAGAGGGCTGGAGCACCTCTCCTGTGAAGTCAGGTTGAGTGAGTTGAGAGTGTTCAGCCTGGAGAAAAGAAGGGTCCGGGGGCACCTTATAGCAGCCTTCCAGTACCTACAGAGACTGACAAAGCTGGAGAGTCACTTTTCACAAGGGCAGGTAGTGACAGGACAAGGGGGGAAACTACTGAAAGAGAGTAGATTCAGATTAGGTATTATGACGAAATTTTTTACTGTGAGGGTGGTGAGGCGCTGGCACAGGCTGCCCAGAGCAGCCGTGGATGCCCCATCCCTGGCAGCGTCCAAGGCCAGGCTGGATGGGGCTTGGAGCAACCTGGTCTAGTGGCAGGTGTCCCTGCCCATGGCAGGGGGTGGGAGCTGGGTGAGTTTTACAGTACCTTGCAACCCAATCCATTCTATGATTCTACAACACCAAATTTAAGCAAACTCACAGATTTGAAACTAAATAATATCCCATTAAGACATCTATAGAAGAGAAATTAAATGTTACTTGAACTATGAAGACAATCATGTCTTTCCCTACCACAGAAGTCCCTATTTTTTTTTTTTTTAAATCATAAAGCTACCAAGGAAAAAAAAACAACCAACAACCAAACATCACAATTCCTAGTAGAAGCTAAGAGATCAAATTGTATTAAGAAAAGCATATTGAAACAAAGACTTCAGCAACTTGACAAAAAATAAAATACTAGGTTATCTTTACAGAGAATACCGGTAAAAATGCAAACTCTTAAAAGACTGATCATAAAACTTTGAACGACGCTGGTACTGTACATGGACATAGTCTTACACAACAGTTGTAAGCCTTTTCATTCACATGTTTTTTTATAATAATCAGGTGTACCTGACATTAAAAGTTTTGTTTTGGTTTTAAAGTATTCTCAGTCTAAACATTAGATTTGAAACTGTTAAAAGCATACTCAGTTATTAGCCGCTAGGATAAAGTTATTAAAACTTCAAAAAAGCAATTCTATTTTACCCTTTGGTAACAGACAAAAAGAATATTTTGCATTTATTAAAGAAAATGGACAGCTCATTTTGCACTCCTAATCTTTACATTCAGAAGCACAAAATCATTTCTCATGAATGTTGTTCTTTGTAGCCTTCCTACACTGAAAAGCAACACTTTTCAAAAGCTGCTTTGAATGAATAGTTAAAATAAAGGGTAATGTCTGCTTGTAAGAGTAGGTTAACTTACGATCAAAGCAGCAAGCGTTCATTTTTTGTCCATCATTCTCACTCAGATTAAGAAACCGCATAAAAAGAATTATTTTGAAGTTTTCCTATTTCACCATGATCAAACAAGGTCATCTATACAGAGATTAGCATACCCAGTATGCTAGTAAAATAGCACATCTGATAAGTAGCCTTTAGAAATAACTGCAGCAAGAAGGACAAAGAAACTGTAACCAAATTGTCTTTGGCAAAAAGCTTCCTTTAATGAAAGCTACAGAAATACTTACTTCACC
Source organism: Falco rusticolus (assembly GCF_015220075.1). NCBI lineage: Eukaryota > Metazoa > Chordata > Aves > Falconiformes > Falconidae > Falco > Falco rusticolus. The sequence continues at coordinate 5,491,238 of NC_051192.1, read as the reverse complement.
CCCCCCCACACACACACTTAATATCAGACTATACTGTTGCCAAGATAAGCAAACAGGAAAATAAATAAATAAATACGAATCAGGCATTGTTGCATTCAGGCAGAATGAAATCTTAAAAGCAGCAGGCAAGTCCTCCTCCTCCTCCACTTCCTATTCTTACTGCCTCCATCGTGGTGTATTCCAAGTTATTTTGTAGGCTGTGTTTGATGAGGAGGTTTTATTTGCATTGGCCAAGTACTGACCACAGCCCTGAGCACTACTGAAAAGACAAATACCACTTTGCAAATAAAATTGGACCTCTTAACCTCCCAAGGGTGGTGATTTCACTTTCCCCAAAATTGTGAAATATATGGGGTTTATTCCATGTCCCAAGATACTTAGCAAGATTAAATTACATTCAAGGCAATGCAAATTTTTTCTTCTTTAACACAGAGAATTATTTACTTTGGGAGTATGCAGATTAAGTATACTCGCCAAAGAAAAACATGTAATTCAGTACTTTTAACATCTATTTTTCAGTTTTCAGTTCCATTTTACTTCTTGACACGATGCGTAAGTACACAGAACATGAAAGTCGAACTGGTAGAGGACAATCATTGAAATCAATGTTACTGATCTCCACATGCATTCATAGTTTTATAGATATACAACACGATAAATGTATTCCATTATTATTTTTTGCTACAACTCCACTGTAATACGAAAAACATATTTATCATTCCTAGGTAGGTTCCATACAAAATACTTGATATATTCTACCCTCTCCCTTATGGAATGCTTTGGAGCTTTTTACAATTATTCTCAACAGCCAAGTCCACAGATGTATTTTTCTTGGAAATACACTAAGTTGTTTGTTCCAAGACCAGCAACATAGGCCCTACATGAAACAAAAAAAAAAAAAAAAAAAAAAAAAAAAAAAGTTGGATGTACTTATTTTACAAAACAACCAACAGCTCAAAATTTTGCCTTCAAGTTGTAAGCAATGTTTGCTCTAGGCAATATTCACTGTCTCAAGACAGGGAGAGTGTGTGTGCATGGACAAGCATAATAAAAGCTCCTTGATTCTGTGTCATAATTATGTTGTGCTACATGGGCATTCTGCAGAGTATTAACATCAGGACAAGCTTAAAACCAAAACCCAAAATTCCTTAAAAATCAGCATGGTAGCTGTGATGTAAAGAGAGCGGTTTTCTTCATGTTCAGCATTTTCCAATCTCAAAATCAAGTCCCGTGTTTTTACCTGAGATCTTTCACTGATGGGAAGTCCTCTTCTTGGAGAGTCATATAAAAAGACAGTAGAATAGGGTTTGGAACACCTTATATTTTCATTATTTGTTCAGTTCTTTATTCATACCTCAAATCATTCCATAGAAACCTAGTCTTGCAGTTTGGAGTATAGCATTTCTTTAGTTTGCTATGTCATATGTTTAATGTCTTCCCACCTCTCTCCTTACCATGAAATGAAACTGAAAGGTAACAAGTACAACACACGCATTTTCTCAATGTACAATCACATGAAAACAGCCGCCGAAAAGACAGTATTAACAATTTAGCAAGACACAAAATAGGGTAAGATGTTTTCACAGGCAAGAATAGCGATGGTTTTAATGATTAATATTACTTATGGCAAAGATCTGAAACCAGTCTGTAATTAGTACCTAGCAAATGGCTTCCCTGGAGAGAAGCTATTCCACATTCGCTTGCAGTCCCTACTCTCTCCTTTCTTGTATGCAGCCAAACAGGAATACAGCTACCAGCATGTTCAGTCTTAATTCTATTTCTCATACTAGCTCTTATCTACTAAACGTGATCAAACAGATACATGTGAAATTGTCACTATAACACTCAGAATTAACACATACAGTTAGTATTCAGCTTGATGTTTTTACGCAAGGACTTGTTTGACCAGGTATGTTACAACCCCTCAACTAAATCACAATAAGAAGCCCCCATTGCTATGTCAGCAGAATATTTTCAGGTGGACCTTTATAAGCTGGTTGAAGAATGACTGGTGATTTAAACTTGATCTGGTACAATACTAGCATATGTTTTGCAGAATACTACAATGAAAATCTAGTTAACTTCAGAACACTTAGAGACCATTGGAAAATGCTTTTATTAGTAACACACTATAAATATTTTCAAAGACTATTAAATGAATGCAAGTGTGTCTTTCAGTAGACAGAAATCTGGAATTGAAGTAGTTCTACAGGAGGAAACCTATATAGATTTTCCTTTCTAAGTGCAATAATTTTGCTGCCAAAAAAAAAAAAAAAAAGAAAAGAAAAGAAAAAAGAAAAAGTGAAGGCTAAATGGGAAGAGCTCTGAACTCCACGCACACTTCTCCAGGCATCAAACCAAACAAGAGGAAGTGGTTACAATAAACCCATCCACAAAAGGGGATTGAGTCATCCCTTCCATTGGCACTTTAGTGAACAAGTTTGGGGGTCTGGTTTTTGTTCTTTTAAGGACTACCCACAGTTACTACAGAAGTTACTCATTTTGTGTCTCCAACAAAAAGATTTGACTGGAAACTTAGGTTATGTTCAGCTACATAAAAAGTAAAAGGTATATTAAGCAACACTAAGCATGCTGCTGCAACAGAGAAAGTCTTCTGGTTTACCAAAAATATTTTAAATCATTTTAACATGGAACTAAATATGTACAAAACCATAAGAAGTTGATTAAGATAAATCATCACCAGTTGCCTTTTTAAAGGCTGAAACAATTCACATCCTCTGTTCTTTAAACTATGTTTCCATGGTATGAAAGTTAGTATCAATAGTGGTACCCACTGAGCAACACTTCTTATACTTTAATTAAATAACAGCTAACTGCAAATTTTTGCTGCATTTCTTTGTTTATTTTGCCTTGGCTCTTCCTGGACTTTATTTCTTGTGTATTTTCCTACTGAAAAGCTGGCAGTTATTTATTTGGTATATCTGTTACACACAAGACTAATACTATCTTGTGCTTAATCTAAAATAGCTCAGTTATAAGTTTCATTTTATTTCCTCAGACATATTTTTAAAAGGCGTATTTCTTACTTCAAGCAAAAGTGTGTGTTTTTTAAACAAATCATTTACATCTTTTAACTGTGTTCTCCTACCACACAGTTAGTAATTAAAACTCTTACTGAAACCATTTTAGTTACCCGAGGAAGCGGAACTTTTAGTAGTCACTTTTTTCCACCAATCACTCCTCCCACCAGTAAGCTTTAGGAGAGCTGGAGATTTCACAGATACAAACCTTCTAAACATTTTGGGAGAATAGAGGGCTGAGCAGAACAAGTTCAATAGAAAAAGTCCATCACCCCACTGGCAGAAACACTGTGCTACAAGTTTGACAGTTCCCAGCTCCTCCCAGCCTGCTGGCGGACCTGTGCTCACACGGCTCCTCTGTGCTCTGCTTCTGCAGGTTATTTCCCCAACAGAATATCGATGGTTCCCAACCAAGCGGGCAAGAGAGAGCACATGTGCATGTTGAGGTTCAGCACAGTTTGGGACACAGAACAATTCCCTGAGAAACCAGGCTACTTGGTCTCCTGCATTTGTTTTTCTCTCCATTTTATCTTAACAGGATTGCTTAACTTTGAATTAAAAGCACAGTGCTTTCCTAATGTTGCCAGAAATTTGGAAGTGATTTTTTCCCTTTAGCCTTGGAGGTACATGTGCTATTGCACGTTAGAGGGAGGGGGACAGAACACAGAAACATATTTCCTGTACTTGGTCCACAAGATGAACAGGCTGATGGTCATCCCATCCAGGCACACAAGCATTTTCAACAGAATGAGCGTGTTCTCACAGTATTGCGAGTATAAACACACACACATCATAACGGCTTAAACAGAAGATGTTTCAATAATAGAGGTCCATCCACATCAGCCAATGCATCCATAAAAGTCAAGCTCTAGAGTTAGGAACAACTGCTCTAAAATATACCAGTGACTACAGATCTGCAACCTTCTGCAGATAGAAAGACAGTTGACATTTAAAAGAATACTGAATAAACATGACAGAACGATTCTCCTTCATTATTTGTGTTTTAACTCTGAGTAGTAAAAAACCCTCTACACATAATGTAGCTCTAAAGACGTTATTCCCAGTTTCTCCTAAAGTTCAACGTGATTTTCAGATGTTTTTGCAAATTTGGTTCAGAGAGAAAGAAAACATATTTTATGTTCAAATCCTCCACAATTTTTAATATCTGAAAAGGTGATAAAATTCCAGTGTATACATTATATTCAGAATTTATAATGAGACAGGAGCACCCTCTGCCCAAGTTTTACTGGCTGAACTGGAGAAGTTAGCAGCTTAATTAAATGTAAAAAGCTAAATATAGGAACAGTTTACTGGGCAGCTGTATGTGATGTGAATTTATACTGTGGCACCGCTTCCTCATTAGCAGCTCCTGTATACACACGTCCACTGCAGCAAATCTCAAGTATGCTACTTGGTGTGAACTGCCTTGTGTTCCTGGCACATGCCACACAGTAGGAGTTACTATGGAAATTTAACACATACAAAGCTAATATATAGACTACCCTGTCATAAATTGCTTGCATGTCCAGAACTTCACTGTATTGACTATTTTTCAACCTTAGTGTTGAAGACTCAACTGGCAGGCAAATGAGCAGTTTTAACCCTTATCATATAAATGCTGAACTGAAGAAGTTGTGGTTCCACATTGGCCAAATTGAGTCTCGCTGCTGTCAGGATCCCAGCCCTCTAGGCCCTGTCCCAGCTGCCAAGTGTCACAGCTTCTCCCCTTGCCCTGGCCGCAGGACTCGCATGGCTCTGCAGCTGAGCTCAGCTATTGCAGCACGTTCCACTAGTGACAGACTAACCCTTGCACTCTTCTCCCCTCCCACAAACAAATGAATGGTTCCCCGACGGTACGCACAGCAATCTAGCACCAAAGCAAAAGGAGCGGGGCTGTGTGGCTAGGGGTGGCAGAACAGGGAAGGGCAGGGCAGGACCAGGACAGCCAGCAGTCAGTTCTGCTCAGGCTCCTACAAGAGCACGGGTCACTTACACCAAATCCACCTAAGTCTTGCAGGACTACTTCTATTTAGACAGGTCTATAGTAACCATAAGAAGCATTAATAATTAATCAAATTTAAGTTAGTTTTTTTATATTTCTCCATTAAAAAATAAAACTATACACTTTTTAAAAAGTTTTGGTGCGTATTTTTCCCCCACTTGCCTCAACCTTTTCTTTAATGCACCACAATCCAATGATCAAATCTTTAGTCTCCCACCTCATGATACACTAATGCAGTCATCCTTCTAAATCTGCCTTAGATCAGTGACCCCAAGTGTGAATAAGTACCTTGAAAAGAAAGAAAGGAAGCATTCCTATGCAAGTAGCTATACAAATAAAACAATACACAGACATCTTTGCATAGAAATTTTTGAAGGCAATGGCATTGCCCGCTAAAAAGCACAATATATAAAAATAGAAAGGCATAATGCTTTTCTTGGTTTTGGAATGAAAGCGCACCAAGGGAAAGACCCACAAAGTCTGAGAACTCAAGGATCTTAATCTGGTAAACGTAGTCTTCTCCCAAAGCACTCCTTGAAGTAATTTTATGAATTGCACTAAAAATAACAGTATGTTTGTGTATTTTTATTTTTTTTTACTAAATCAAAGGTTTCAATTTGCTTCAACTGGGCAAGGAATGACTCGTGACTTCCTAGTTCACTGTCATGTCCTGGTATTGATGCTTCAACTCTTCTTTTTTTATTTTGCTGCTACTTTACAAAAGTCTATACTAGGTGCTACAGGCTGCCCAGACAATACAAAAATGAAAATTAATTCACCTTATCAGACATTTAAGTAAATAACTGAAATGGTTACTGTGTAAGGCACATAAAATATGTAAACAGAATGGCAGACCATGAAGGCAACATTAGAAGCTCTAGCAGAAAAAATCTTCTTGCTTCTTAACAAACTAGAGCTCAGGGCATGATGAATAAAAACTTCAAAACATTTCTACTATGTGCAGGTACTGACATGTGATTCAAACATCAGGAACTGAGGCTGTTGAATATAGTTCTTAGTTCTGTCACAAACACTGACCTCAAAGCAAGTAACCAGGCAGCACTTTGAAACGATCAATCCACCTGCAGGGATAATCCTGCAAGAGAACCATTATCAGTTTGCCCTAAAGGAGGAAGTTGACTGTTGCTATTTGCACTTTCAGCAGTGTTGCACCTGAACATGTTATCTTCATCTGCTGCAGTTAGTGATACAGTATGCTCAAAGACAATGCAATGAGGCCACAAAAATGGAAAAGAGCAAGGGTGTGTGTTCATTTAAGAAAAGCCAGATAAATATATACATGCAGTATGTAAGACAATTATATGTGATTTGTAAGTTGCAAATACTGAAGAAATGTTTGTTCCAGGAAAAAAGAGAAAGACACTACTACTGGACAATGCCAAGCAATAAAGTTCCCATAGCAAGTTAAAGAATATAATGCAATAGCATTATATTGGGCCCTGCACTATTGTGTAAAAAGAGACCCTGCCATACACAGCAGTCATCGGCAGTACTTGAGGATTCACCGACTTCACCAAGACCTGGGGCAGACAGACAACTTATCCATTCTCAAGGAAGTCAAAAACAATTTTTTGAATGAGAAAAAGAGCCAACGAAACATAAAATAAACTCCGTCATGGCAAACAACGATTAATGGAAGCAACAATACATTTTTTGCGATGGCAATCTTGTTTCAAATATTGTCATTGCTAAACTGTAAAAAAACATAACACCAAACTCAACGAAAACAAGTTTGTGACATCTCTGGACTTTCAAGTGACTGGCTCAAGCTATGCTCAAACTTAAGTTCACCCTGGCATTTTTTTTGCATAAACATATTTTTTGATTGCTCATTCTTGGGTGGGTTTTTTTTGAAATATTTATTCTACTGACTATATCCAGCTACTAATTTTCACTAATTCCACTTCTGTGCCAGCAACATTACCTTTCTCGCTGTTGTCCAACTAGGCAGAAAACTAAAGAGAACAAAGCCATGCAGTATCATACACATAAAAGGAAGAAAAAAATAAAAAGTAGAAAAAAAATCAGCATGTTTATCAGAAGTTTCTCTGCAGCTCCCCATAAGAGGGTGGACACAATTCCCTAAATCAGGAATCTGTTTTCAGCAGATGAAAAGCAGCCTAATGCTTCCATTCTTCAGACTGGCATTTCAGGCCTTTATAGATTTACACGTCTTTTTGATATGCTGCATAAGATAAGATTTGTAGGATTGATATTGGACATGCAATTGCACCTCTCAGAAGAGCACTCAGCAAGAAAATTACATACAGGTTTCTTTGCAATATATTAGGACCGCAACTGGTCTAAAAAATAGATCACAAGGTATATTTAGAAGCTGATGGATTAAGATTTGATTAATTAAAAATATGCTACAGAATTTGTGATCCAAGTGGTAATAGTTAAAACTGAAACTTTTTCTTTTTTTTTTTTTTTTTTTTACAAACAGGCATGATTTATGACGGACTTGGAACTAATTAATTTCCCTAAGGTTGCTAAAGATTCAAGTTAGTATAGATTTTGTCAAAATAAAGGCACTACCCCATTAACTCCTGTATGGCCCAATAAAATAATTAGCGTGATGCTTAAAGGACTACTAGAGTATGATGACTGAACTGAGCAGCAATTAGAAGAAAAACAGCTTTTGAACAGTATCTTTTATTATGTTTATCAGCAAGAACTGTAAAACAAACACAAAGTGAGCAGAGGGCAATATCACCTCTAACATGAAGATACTGTAGCAGCTCCATAACTCTCAGATCAACCAGTTGCAATCATTCTTCAAAACTCTCTGCTAGTTCGAAAGCTAAAAAAAAAAAATGTTCTGGATTCTCAGTGGTTCCTCAACGGCTCTCTGAATAATATCTGCTTACAATTAAAAAAAGATTTATAATGGTCAGTTTTACAGTCAACCTAAAGCTAAAATTTAAGCTGTGCTTTTGACTTGTGAATTATCTCAACAAGCAGAATTACCAGAATGGTCTGACCCTCATATGAAACGACTATCCCCTTTAAAAACCAAGTACAATAAAAAGAAAACAATGATCCCTTAAAGAAATGGCAAATGGATGAGCAGAAGTGAAACCTTCACTGACCTCTTTTTAGTAATAACAAATTTGTAGTATCAAAAATATGTAGGAGATCAAGATTTCAATTATTAAGCTGGCTGGTATACAGCTGAAAATGTGTAAGAAACAAAGGCTGAAAAATATAGAAGGCCATTTTTATTGAACTGCCTGTTCAAGACATAGCAGAAGAAATACAGATCAAGTGGAAGGAACAATTCTTAATGGAAACTACACCTGGTCTCAAAAGTTCCGAGCAGAAAATAGATGGAGACCAGCAATGCCTTAGCAGAAAATACCATATATGCTTGCACCTTTCTTATCTCTCCCTTGGCACAAGGTTATAGCTATTCTTGGAGAAAAGATGCTGGGTTTGAGTCAGACCAAAGGCCCATCTACGTGGCCATTCTTACATTTTTAGGAAAATTTCATTATAAAATTAGGTAGAATGATTCCTGTCATCAAGGTTCCTGCAATGATACAGTTCCACAGGACTAAACAATCAGTTAAGTAATGGGGGGCAGAGGGGGAGAAGGCAAGATTAATGAAAGCAAGAAAAATATACATTCATGAGAAAACAGAAAAGATACCATGACATTTCAACTTCCTGCATTCTTCTTCCTAATCTTGAAATGTAATCCACAATGAGAAGACAAGTAAGAGATAACTGAAAAGACTTTGGTTTTAAACACCGAGCAGAATGCATATTTAGACAGGCAAATATTTGCAATTCAATAGAAAGATCATCAACAAAATTATTTAAGCATGTAATTTTGAGGGAAAAGTCATAAGTACATTTGATTTAATGTATTCAGTGTATTGCTACTTTCAGACCATAATGGTTAGCTAATGGATTGATCAAAAATTCTTTACACTACCACAGCTGAAGCCTAACAAAATACCCCGTGCACAAAGAAACAACTTGGAAACACCAGGGAGGGGCACAACTTCTGTTGTTATTGCTCTGAAAAGCTCAATAATTGCAATCTTTGTGGGAAGAAATGAGAAGGAACAGAATCAGAATCTCATTTTGAATGAGGTACAAAATGGGATGCGATCTGACAGAGATCATACAGACTTTAGACAATTCAGCTATTTGTCAAGGAAGATACTCTCTTAATTTTGTGGGAAAGATCAGAATATAAAACATTTTAGTTACAAGAATGGGAACAAGTAAACAGAGGCCTCTATTACAAAAATGCCAATCCTTGCAATAAACACAGCAGAACAAACCAAAGAAGCCAGACTTCAACAGGGCTGCAGTTGTTGAACCTAAATCAGATCACCAGGCCCATCAGTGGATGACAGAGCTCTAAAAAGCACCTAGCTAAGGAGGAGTCTATTTTTCAGTAACAATTTCTAAGTGAGAGAAGAAGCAAAGTTGACACATATGTTGGGCTCACATGGAAAAAATTATCATGTTTTATTCAGTGTTCTATTCAGGGGATGAAAAAAAGAGAAGACGCTTCATTATCTCTGTTTTGAATGGATAAAAACAATTTCTCTAAATGTATGCCAAATAGCACTTTTCTACAATTCACAAAAATCACACACTTCAAAACTAGTAAGTAGGCAAGAAAACACTATGAAAATATTTGAAAACTTCCAGCCCTGAATTCTGTGAAAGAGAAGATAATAATATTAGCTTGGCACAAAAATCCTGCTTTCCTTGTACAAAGGCCACACCACTTCACAACTGCTTCTCCTCCCTCTTTTCCTATCTACTTTGCAGAGAGACATTTTTTTCATCCAGAGAGATTCTCTGAACATTTAGTCTGTGGCTGTGGACACATTACATATCCAGGACAGTAAGAACAAACCCAGTATCTTAATTATTTTGTTTTCTTTGATTTATACATAACCCACAACCTTTATGACTGCGACATTCTACACTGGCACAGGAGACAGCCAGATAGGACAGCAGAAAAGACCAAATGTGTCTTTGCTACCGGAAAAGGGAATATTCCCTTCTTCCAGGCTTGAGACTGCTGTCCTCATTCTGTGTACTTGCTCTGGCACTCATCTGACCACACAATAAGTTAATTCAATTTGCTGAGCCAAAGGAGGAGGGGGTGGTGGTAGAAATCAAGCTAAACAAAAAGAAAAGGAATAGTTTTCTGCTAGGTTAGTCGAGTGAATTAAACTTCGCATGTACTTAGGAAAGTACCAGAGCCACTGTGACAGAGCAGTACAGCCATGCTGTACCAAAAACGGAGGATAGTGAGGAACTGGAACTACTCCACGCAGATGCATTAATAAAGAGACTGAGTAGCAATTCTCATGTAACATTCACCTACTCCCAGACTTACTTCCGATCCATAAGAGCCTGTACGACACACTTTAGTCATGCAGCATTGAGTACTTCCCCAAACACAGTTTTCCCTCTCTGAAATCTAATTATGTCAGCATTCTACTAAAACATCTCTGTGGGTTTTCTTTTGAACTTTTAGGGCAAGGTGCTTTTGACATAATCTGTGGAAAAAAATACATATATTAATTTAAAATATATGTGGTATTTTTGAAGGTCAAACAAAATTTTAATTAAAAAAGTCATTCTAACTGTAAATGCACCTGTAAAATAAAAATGGCCTCCCAGCTTTTTGTGGTAGAGTTGGAGAAACTAAACTACAACAGCAAACCAAGTATATACAGTTTATTTAAATATTTTTAAGCATGTGTAACTGTACAACAGACAGATACACAAAGCTGTTTAAACAAGTAGTTTGTACTCTCTTCCCACCCTAATTTGCATGCGTTATGTTACAGTTTGAGTCATGTGACCACATACTATTTTTCCGCAGGACATCTGCTTCATTCAGCACACTGGATGGACTCTAATCCAGGGAAACGTTTGCATTGTGCACTGAAGGAAGCTGCTCTTCGTAGACCAGCCCATTTAGAAAATGCATAGATACACAATGATCAATATTAGAACGGAAGCAATGCAGGCACTGGGTAGGAGCATTATAAACCTAATAGACAATAAAAGACCCCCCACAGGCGCACTTAGCACAGTGAAGTTGTGTACCTCAGAAAAGATGTATGTATCAAACCCTAGCTCCCAGCTGGCAAATCTGAAGCTCCATCCCCCAGTAACAAAGAACTTCCTCTTCTCAGATTTCAAGCAGGCTTTTGGTCACAATCGTATCAATTTTTACTACATTATGTAGCATGTCCTTTAAAGATGAGAAGTGCATGCTATCTACAACCTCACAAGTGCTAGAAGCAGATAGGAGAATTTCTGCAAGTAAATTCTGCTGTCTGCATAGATTCAATGCCTGACATTCCTGTTCAAAATCTTCTAAATGAAAACAAGAATTTCACAGATATTCTTGGCTTTCTAGCTAAAGCAAAAGAAACCCACATCTGTTTTACCTCAGTTCTATTCTGCCTGCAAAGCTAAGAAATGCAGCACTAATTGTCTTTCTGACCACAATGGCAATTGGCTTTCTAGGAGACTCAAGGAGATACTGTGGTATCAATATACATTAAATACCCTTTTTTTTTTTTTTTTTCCTGTTTGCAAGAACTGGAAATGGTACTCCAAAATCAATTTCTGCAGGTGCTCGTGGCTCCGGTTCCATTCCAGTCATTCAAGGAAGCTTCCTAGCTCCCACCTACAAGTGAACACAAGACTCTTCCAGTTTATTTTCATAACCTGGTTCTTTTTCTGGCTTGTGTGTTATCACCAGAATTGTTAAAAAATTCTGCCTGCCAAGTCTGTTACAGCTGATGAAACACAATATAGCAAGAACCCATTCTTCTTTGCAAAAATCACAACAGATCTGGGAAGCAGTCACCTGTCAAAAAAAATATGTGGTCCCATGATAAAAGTAAGTTTGGTAACAACTTTTATGCCAGAATGTTTCTGTATAAAAGAATTAAAGGAAACATTTTGATCTGATCTATTACAAATAGCTTTCAGATTCTTGAGATTTTGACAAAATTCCACGTATTCTCAGCTACACTATTCTACCTGTTCAGCCAGCCTTTCTGACCACCTTCAGAGAAAAAAAAAAGTTTAAAAAAAAACAAACAAGGACAAAAAAATTACGTGAAAGTGACAAGAACTGACAAAGTGTTTAAATAAAATAATAAGCAAAGAGTGAGCGGAGATTCTTTCTGGTATTTATGTTTAACTTTTTTCCCCATTTAATGAAATGTAATGTTGAGGAGCTTCCATAATAAGAGAGTTTGGCTCCAGTAAGACGGACTCCTCAGCATCTGGACATAGAAGTGATTCCCAGAGGAGATTAATCATAGGAAATCACAGCATATTTAATCATGTCTTAGTTGAGTTTACAAAAACTGTCCTGTCCCACATATGGTTTTACACTGGCAATCCCAGAGCCAAGAACACTCTCACAATGTCTTGAATGGCATTCCAAAGGAGGAAAGATAATAAAGCCTGTTCTAGCACTGCAATGATCCTTCCAAAGCAGTTGAATATTTTATGAGTACCTTTGCTTTCACAAGGAAGAAAATAATTTCCTCAAAGTGCAGATCAGTGGATGCCATTTGCATGCTCTTGTCATAAAAACACAATTCTCGATTATCTTCAACTCGTCAGCACAGCATCTACAGTTTTCTTTTTTTTTTTTTTTTCCTCCCATGAAGCCGTCAGAACAGATGGGCTAATTGTCAGCTCATTTTAAAAATGCCGAAAATAACGCCCCAAACGCTGACAACCGGGGCGCATCATCCGCACCGCTCCTGTCACCGGAGGGCTGCCCCGGGCCGGTGCCCACACGAGACGGCACCCAACGGGCCAGCGCGCGCTTCGCCCACCGCCCGCGCGACGGGGGCAACGCGCAAGCCCCGCCCGAGGGCGCCCCGGGCTGCGGCGGGAAGGCGGCCTAAGGCGCGCGCCGCCCCGCCCCTCCCGCCTGCCGCTGAGGAGAGCCCTCCGCCGCCCGCCTCGACGCCAGCTTCCTCTGCTGCAACACGCTTTCTGCTCGAAAAATCGCCATCGGATTTTTTTTTTTTTTTTTCTCCTCTTGGTTGTTGTTGGCTCGGTAACCCGTTCGTTTCCAACGCCAGAAAGACAAAGTGGGCCCCGGCACTGCTTCTCGCCACCAAGGAACAAAAAGCATTATTTGATGTTTTCCCTGGGAAAAGCTTCAAGAAAGAAAAGCTCACGCCTTCAGGAGAATATTTTTGAATGCTGAAGATCCGCCTCGCTGGGTGAAAATACGCAATACAAGAAAATGCAAAACCAACAGATTTCCTCCATCATCCTCCTCAGAAGACATTACTTTAAGGGGACGAGGGAAACACCTCGTCTCAAACGAACGCTATCACTGGTTTTTAAATCTGGAGAAACACACCGCCCTCAGCCCCGGGGCGATTTGTGAAACGGGAGCAACCGAAAATTGAAAATAATAAAAAAAACCATTAAACCTCTGGAAATGCACGCTCGAGTCACGCAAACGCGCGGGAGGGGAGGGCAGGCTGCGAAGCCCCGCTGCCCGCGGCCGGGTGGGTGTGCCGGCGGCGGCGTCCCCGGCTGGGCGCCCATCGGGCGGCAAGGGGCAAAGGGGCAGGGAGAGGCGGGCAGCGGGGTCCCGCAGCGCCGGCCACCGCCGGCCGCAGCGCCCCGCGGCTGACCTGGCCGCGCTTACAAGGGGAAAGGAAGGCGGGGGCGCGGAGCTGCCTCCGGACCCAGCGGGAACGGGGGAGGGGGATGTGCCCAGACCGCGCTACCGCCCCCTCCGCCGACTGCAGCCCCCGTCGCGCGGCGCCAGGTCCCGGTGGGCGAGGGCCTGACACAATAGGCACTGGGCGGATGGCGGGGCGGACAACCGGCGCGACCCCGGCCCCTCTCCCCGTCACGGCTCCCGCCCGACCCGCGCCCGGGGCGGCAGCATCCTCTCACTCACCCACCCCTTCCAGGAGGTTCGCGCGCCGAGCAGGGGCCGTCCCTAGCAGCGCCGCCGGTGCTCACTGCGCCGGCATCCCGGCGGGGCGGGGGCGGGGCGCTCCAGTCGGTGTCCCTCTGGCAACGGCTCCAACGTTATTCCCTGCACATAGCGGCTAACGGGCAGAGCGGGGCACGGCGCTGCGCAGGCGCCGCCCGAGCTCACACAATGCGGGGGGGGCGTGCGCAGGCCGAGCGGCGGAGGGGCCGGGTGCGCCTGCGCCAGCTGCAGACAATAGCCACCTCCGCTCCCACCGCCGCGCATGCGCCGGAGGCCGCGGCGGCAACACTGCTTCTAGCTCCTACCCCCCCTCCTCCGCCATGACCGGACCTGCGCTACACCCAGCCGCTGCGGCCCGGAGGACGTAGGCGGAAGAGCTGTACCCTGCGCAGGCGCGCCTGCAGCCGCAACCCACAACAAAGGGGAAAGCAGAGGCTGCCAGCTTCCCCCTCCCGCCGGCGGCTTGCGGGGAGGTGGCCGGCCGGTGGGGACTCCACCTCCCAGGGTGCGCAGCGCGGCGCGCTGCATGCTGGGCCTTGTGGTTTGGCGGGCGGCAGCCCCGCACGGCGCGCGGCCGGGAGGCGGGTCCCGAGCGCCGCCGCGCGCAGCTGTGGCGGGTAGCGACGGGCAGCGCTGAGGGGAGCTCCACCGGGGCGGCGGAACGGGGGGATCTACCGCTACCCGGCAGCGCTCGCCGCTGTCCCGGGAACCGGCGGCGCCCTCATGCGGGCGCCCCGGGGGGAGCCCGCCCTGGAAGAGCCCCTGGAGCGGTACCAGAGGCGGCTCCGAGGTGAGCGGGCAGAGCGGCGCGGGGTGAGGGCGGGCAGCGTCCCCCGCCGGCCGGTTCTGCTGCCGGGCTCCGCTGTGCCCGGCTGTCCCCAAGCCGGCTGAGCGGCGGCGGGCAGCGTGCGCGCCCGTTGGCGCTGCTGGGGCCGGGGAAACCCGGGGGGCTGTCCCGTCCCGCCGCGCCGCGGGGCGGCCGGGCTGAGGTCACCCTGGCTCTGGTCCTTCCCGCAGCCGGTGCCGTTTATGTGACCGCACGAAGCTGTCTGATCAAAACTTGGCTCTGATGAGGCCGCTGCCTCTTTCGGTGGGGTTTTCTTCGGTTCTGTAAGGGTTTTAGCTGCTGTTGCCACATCCCATTCTAGGCATGGTAAAGAAGGGGGTGCAAATTGATTCTAACGAGACTGGTTACTTCCCATGTCAGAAACTGTTTACATACTTGCCACCTACCTACTCAAGAAGCATTAGGTATAGCCTGACAGAGAGCACCTAAATCTTTCAGCTGCAACACCTGGGCTTTACCAACCTTTACAGTGTCTCTGATTAGCCAAAGTGTCTACACCCTAAAGAAAACTGGTAGATAATTTGTGGGTACGTCACCTGGCTTGGTGCAAAAAGCTGGGTTCCGGACACGGTGCCCACACATCATGTGTTGTGACACAAGTAAATTAAATGTGTAGTTGCTATATAGGAGATGTCATTGCAAAAAGTTTAAACAATGGAAATATTTTTAAATAGCTGCTTTATACTTGATTCTCAGCAAGTATTTTATATTTCTTTTTCAAAGAGCATCAGTTCCTTGCACAGAGGATGGCTTTTATTTGTTGCAGAAGGTAGAATTTTGAAGAATCACCTCTGTTTATTTCTCCTGTAGATTAAGCGGGCTTGTTTGGCACTTGCAGGTAGAACAGTTAAAATGACAGATAGCAGCGCATCTCTTGATGTTTAAAGTTCCTTTTGTGATATATAAAAACAATGAATAAACCCCAATGATTGCCACACATAGACATGGGTAATCTTAATACTATGTCATGTTTCCTTTCGCTGTGGATGAGTATGGAAAACCACTAGTTTCCCTGTACTGTATTCGGACTTTCATGGAGGCAAAGGGTTTCTGCTGTGACTGTTATTGCAAAGGAGGAGCCATAAGTGAGGATTTTAAAACCGTAGTTGAACACGTATGATTTTGCTGCTTAGTAAATCTTATAATGGCATTACATTTCTGCTTCAAGACAGTATTGTAACTTACAGAGACATAGCTTTGTTTAGAAAGGCCACACTTTAATGAGTTTTGTCCATTTCTGCTGCAGTATTGTAGGCATAAGTACAACCTCAGCCTATATGTTGAAAATCTGGTGTATTTCACAAGACATTCATTTTAAAAGTGCTTATGATTATCTTTTACCTAGAATACCTTTTGAATCTTGTTTGCCTGCTTTTATGCAGATCTGGGAAGGGGTTATGTTGTTAGTGAAACATTTTATAAATTCATGTTCCTTTTCTGTGATAGCTCAGTGGTTGACCTGCCTTTTCATTTTAGGCAATGAAGGCCGGTCAGTGCTGGCGTTTTGGATTACTGGCAAGTCCAAAAGGTGGCATGCGGGCAGTGGAGAAGGCAGATTTCTTCTGTTCATCCTCATCTAAGGAGATATGGAGATGTATCTGTGTCTAAATTCTGGAGTGCGCAGGCAGCATGTTGTGCTTGACATCCATCTTGCTGGGGCATCCAGCCACTGTTGGATACAGTGGTTATGTTGAGCTGCCTCGACTCCCCGCAGAATGCAATGTCCTCAGCTTCCTCAGGCAGCAACAGCAGGGAAAGCCAAAGACCTTTGGTCTCCACGTTTACAATGTAGTCCATAATTTCAGGATGCTTAATGCTTTTTATATAAATGTTCCTCTGTGTGTGTAGTTTGGTAAGCTTGGTAGAGGACTTTATAGTTGATTTAGACCAGATTTGTCATGAAAATATGCTTTGTAGCATTTTCTTTCTGATACTTGTCTGTCCTGGTTTTGGCTGGGATAGAGTTAATTTGCTTCTCAGTAGCTGGTGCAGTGCTGTGTTTTGGATTTGGTGTGAGAACAATGTTGATAACACACCCATGTTTTTAGTTGTTGCTAGGTAATGTTTATACTAAGTCAAGGGCTTTTCAATTTCTCAGGCCCTGCCAGCTAGAAGGCTGGAGGGGCACAGGAAACTGGGAAGGGGCACAGCCAGGACAGCTGACCCAAACTAGCCAAAGGGATATTCATACCATAGAACATCATGCTTGGTATGTAAACTGGGGGGAGTTGGCTGGGGCTGCTGATCACTGCTCAGGGACTGACTGGGCATCAGTCAGTGGGTAGTGAGCAATTGTGTTGCACAACACTTGGGGTTTTTTTCCCCCTTCCCTTTGGATTTTATTCCTTTCCCCTTCTCTCTTCTTTTCATTACAGTTGTTGTTGTTGTTATTATTGTTATTTTATTAAGATTATTGAATTATTCTTGTATCAGTCCTCAAGTTTTACCTTTTTCCTGATTTTCTTCCCCATCCTGCTGGAGGTGGGGAGTGAGCAAGTGGCTGCATAGTACTCAGTTGTTGGCAGAGGTTAAACCACGACATTGGCCTGGGCTTTTTGTGCATTTGAAATGTTCCAATGTGATTTCTCATTCAACTACAAATTCTGTTGGAGTGCTCTTCAGAGTTGTGATGAGCTTTTAGGCTTTTGATATGTGAACTTCTGAAGCGTGCCTTTGTACAAAGTTACCTGGACATTGCAAGCGACCTCTTAAACTCTCTCATATGTTCAAAGGGCCTTTCTCAAGAATTTTGCATCTTGGGCTGTTTAACTGTGTATAAGTCTACTATTAGATCTCACTGTATTTAATGATTGTATGAACAGAATACATGCATCCAATTTATTTTCATTTTGTCTGTTTCTGACTGAATTGCCTTACACTGGATCCATTATTATTATTTTTTTTAAAAGATTTCAGAATGTGACCTTCTGGTAGCTGTTTCTCTTTCTTTCCATTCTGGGAAACATGGGGTTTTTTCCTTACAGTGCCAAGATAGCTTTGATTTCATAGCTCCAGGGGTGCCTCTCAGCGAGCAGATAGGGTATTATCTCACAAACATAGCCCCAGTGCAGGGTGATATGGCATAAGTTCCACTGTGTTTCTCATTTAACTTCTTTATTTCTCAGTGATGTACAGTTTTGAAGTCCTTTGACCTGTACAGCATTCTCAGATCATTACCGCTGCAATTAGGAATTCACTGTAGGACAAACAGATCACTGTTACTCCTGAAGTTGTTAAAACTAAATCTTTACCTGTTTTTCTTATATATTTATACAGCTTGAGATTCTTCTCAAAATTCAGATCATTCCTGTCATGTGGATTCTGGAATTTCAGGTGGCATGCTTCGGGTGTTGTTTGACACTTTTGCAGTACAGCATTCCTAAACTGCTTGTAGTGCTATCTGGACCAAGGCTAACATGTGGCAACAGATTATCACTACCCATGCTGGAGATCAGAAGAATCATTTTACAGCCTTATTCTGTTTGATGGAAGGGTGTATAACTTCTCAGAATAATTGATTATTCCAGTGCAGTGTCCTTTGTTGTAAAGGTAAATCCCTCGGAAGACTAGTACACCGGGAGCCCAGGTGTTCAATAAACTGAGGCTGGTGGCCAAAGGACAGAAAGCTGGACCTGAAAACCTAAGACATAAATGGTCTTAGAGCCCAACATAGAGATTCTGGTGAAATCACAAAGGTCCTTGTAACAGGGCTTTTCCAGAATTGTGTAGACTTTGTATAATGAAGGTCTTTAATGATGTGTCTAATACAGGTTTACGAGGGTGGTGTTTGTTTAGTTTGGATAATTAGGTTACTGTGTAATTGAGACCATTTCAAATGAACCCCAAAGTCTTTAGGAGATAATAACATTTCCAATTAAAAGTTATTCTCAAGGGAATAGAGGTATTTTGTAAAGGAGACTAAGTGCTGTGCTATTGTATTCGTGTTAATAACTAAAAATTGCTAGGCATAATGTGACTGTCTAATGGGCCTTCTACTACACCAGTGCTAACAGCAGTATGTGATGGCTTCCTGCTACTTTACCCTTTTCTTCCAACAGCAGTAAATGTATGGAAAAGACTATTTAGAGCCCACTTCTTTGTTTGTAGCATTGACCTGGTTCGTTGAACAGAGAACTATTAAATTATGTTTTTATATTGAGCTTTCAGCCTGTTTACTAAACAGCACTGGCTTACTTGTGGGCCAGAGGCAGTGTAAGAGGAGGAGTGATGGAGGGGGAGACCATCCTTTTTGGGTACAGTGCCTGATACAGGCATCTTGTAAGCCTACCCTAAGAAAATGTGGAAGTTATGTTCTGTATTCCACTGCATTACTGAGTCCTACGTTGTTTCAGAGAATGACAATGCAAGCTGCAAGAGGAACAGATGAAAATATAAGACTGCTGCAACTTCAGTTTCACTTTGTGGCTACTTCATGTGACTCCAAAAATAAAGTAGCAGACATGTGAAGTCAAAGCTGTCCTTGGAAAAATGAGTATGTGGTCCAATTACCAGCTAAGTTAGCTGTGACACTGAAGCAGCTAAGAATTAAATTGTAGATGGTAATCTACAATTGTAAATTTTTTTGCCTTAAGCTTTTTATTTCTGTTTGACAATTATTTCCAAGTATTGTCCCAAACAGCACATAACGTTCATTTAAGGGTGAAGAATCAGTCAGAAGGAACCAGGAAATGCTCATAGTTGCTCCTCACACGTTGAGGGTCTCTAGAACCTTAGCCATGTGCTTTATGCTCTGCAGAAAGGGCTTGTTTAGGAATTCCTGGTGATGAACGCTGCAGCTCCAGAGAACAGTTTCCTCTTAAAGACGGTGATTTGGTAAAAGTTGTGTTGACCCCCCCCTATTTCTCATATAATAGGAAGCAACTCTGAAGATGAGGAAACCAAATCAAGTGGATTCTGAGTGTTAAACACAGCTTAGGACTTTTTCAGGCCCGGCTAATGAACAGCCTGGTATCACTTGTTATTATTGAATGTTTACATGTAAAATCCTATCAGCATAAGTAGTAATTAATAGGATACTTTCAGTCTCAAAACAGCCGTGTAGTATGGTAGCATACCTGTGTTTGTCAGCCAGTAAAGAAGAATAGCTGCATATCAGAATGGTAAGTAAAGTCAAGTCCAAGACTATGCAAACCACAATAAAAACTTAAAAGAATGCTACCTCAGAAGAGGTACGTGACTTACTGTTTTAGATTTCTAAGTGTCAATAGAAACAAAGTCAAAGCTGGTAATACTTTTTGGACAGCAAAGTTTTCTTTAAATAGGCACCATTTTTTCTGTTTTCACTAACTGGTCTAATTGTATGTTTTATCAGTTATTATTCTGCATAAATTCTATAGTGTTAGTTGTTTTTAAGAGCTGAAGAATCAGTGCAATTCCTTCTTTAACTTTCTAGGGCATTTTTCTGGTTGGGAACCATGGGATGTCAGAAAGTGACTTGTTTGTTGACTTTCTAGCCACTTCTGGTCATCTTTCTATAAACATTATTAGAACTGGACCATTACCTTTAGATGACAGACTTATGGGAAGCTTTTCATACAGCTGTGGTTTGTTTTCTTCAATTTATGTTGCTTAACACTTACACCAGCTGGAGTTATTTTCAGTGTCTTTTCAGGCAAGTCTGTTGTTTTGGTTGGTTGGTTCCCTTGCTAAGCTCTCCATTAGCTCCCAGAGTACTTTCTATGGCATTTCTGAGTTCATGAATGAGGTAGCTTTGGTGCTTTCATTTAAAGGAGTGCTCTTTATAGACAGTCTTGGGCAGTGTCTGAAAAAAACGTCTTTTGTTTAGGCAGTGCAAACACGGTTCAATGCCTTCTCTGTTTTTTTCAGTTTTTTTCACTTCAGTGGCAAATTGTTCTTAAATATTTTTTATTTTTTTTTTAATTACACCACCTTACCACCACCCCCAAGCTGATTACTACTTTGGAAATACAGCTATCTCTTTCGTGTTGTGTTCAGAGTGTCCTGATGCTAGACTTTTTTTTTTTTTTTTTTTTTGACAAGTTCAACGGATCTCTAATGTGTCTTCAACATAAAAAAATATGTTGTTGCTCAGCAGTAGTACTGACATTCCCATATAACCCACCCCCCCCCACCCCCCAGTTATATGAAGGTAATTCTCTGGAAAAACCGTACCTCGCCACATTTTCAAGGAGTAATACTTAGATTTTGTAGTTGCAATGAGTACAGAAAATAACCACAGCTACCAATGCTTCTTTCAGGAGCAGTATATTAATTCAGCACGTAGAATGTATGACGTGCTTTTTGAACATTAATTAATGTTTTGGGCAGGTTTTTGTCTTAAAGCATTATGCTTAACGGAACTCAATCTAGTCCAAAGTTGCAGTCATGTGTAGATGAGTTGAGGAGTAGGAATATCTCTGTACCAAGAATGTTATGGTTTTAATCCTGGGTTAGGATCACTGGGTGCTTCAGTCTCTGAAATAATAAGCAGTAATGTATTTCTTTCTTTTAGGTGTTTGGTCAGCTATGTCATTGCTAAGGCATTAGATAAGTTATATGCCTGTCCCTTGCAAGGACTGCCTGTGATTATCTATGATAGTTGACAGCTTGTCAGCATTTTTCTGGAGCAGTTGGTTGTATTTTGGGGTTTTTTATGTATCAGTTTTGATCCATCAGGTTTTGTTGCTATCTTGCCATTTTTCATAATCATCTCGGATCCTTTAAACACTGAAAACCAATGAGCTTTATAGTAAATAAAAATTTTTTTTTGAAGTTTTAATCCAGATAAGTCCAATTTAATTTATATCCTCAGCTGTTCCTATAGGAAGTAACACATCAATGATGTCTTATCATACAACAGAAATGTATGTTGGGCTTTTTATTCATAGAGTCTTGTTAAGATTTAGAACAGAAAAATGCTGATTGGATTTTAGATAGGCAAATAGTGCTGCACGCAAGCAGTTTTCTGCAGTATTTTTTTTACTGAGGCTAAGTTAGGTTGAATGTGTGTGCACTTAAAAATTAATGACTTCTAAATTAAGTACAAAATTATCACATTGTCTTTAAGCAAAGATTCCTTGTTGTCCAATAGTTTGCATCCACAGAGGTACTTTCAACTTCTTTCATATTTAAAAAGAATACTTCTACACTGGCAGGAACAACAAATGTAATCTTTCCACTTGGTAGTGTGTTGTCTTTTATACTAATGCCCACAATTATGCCCCTTATTTAGGAAAAAAAAAAAATACAACTTTCTTATTCCCTGTTACACATCCAGTTCAACTTTCACTGAAGTAAATGTTAGCTCTTTGGTGTCTAATGAGTATAAAGATGGACCATTGGAAACTCCTAACTCCCAGTTTCCCAGTGGTGAGTGTTTTGCTTGTGGCAGCAACTTTTGTAATTTGAAATGGGCATGCTTTTAAGAAGCTTTGGCAAATATGTGATAAAGCTTTCAAAAATGTAGTGATATTATTCCAGAGGCAGGGAAGTGTAATCAAGAGAAGTAGACATCAGTGTGCCATTGATAATGATTTCAATGTGTTTCACTACTACTGCCTGGTATGTTTATGGAAGAAGATGACATAGCGTAAGATCTCTGTTACCTTTGAGGCTAAAGTAGTAGCTTGGAGTTTAGAAGCTGTAATATTATGAAGAGAGAGAAGTTCTGGGAAAAATTGTATATGGGTCTGTTTGGTTTGGGTTTATTTTAGTTTGTTGTTCTTCGCTGGCTATGAAGCAAATATTGATACTCTGGGGTTCTCTGACAGAGGTCTGCAGTGAATAGGGAAATGAAGGAATTTTATTGCTATCAGATGACACACCACATAACAACTGATACTGAGCACTTCTTGGCAACAAATAGTTGCAACATAGTTTGCTAAATATTTAAGCCATTGCATCAGTGAGATACTTCTACCACTTCTCAATTAGTTCTCCCACCCTCATAGCATCCTGGAATGCTCAAGAATAGATGAATAGCTTGAGTATGCCAATAGAGAAATATGTGACCTAACCCCTTTTTTTTTTTTTTTTTTTGAGTCATTGCCTTGTGAGTTTTATTTGGTATTATTATAATAAATTATGAGTAATTAAAATGTGCTTTTTATGTCTTCTTTTATGTTAACTTCTTCAAGGGATGGAGTACCTGAAAACTAAAAGAGGTAATGGGAGCCATAAGATAACTGGGCTTTAAAAATAAGTGCTGAGAGAAGGTTAATAGGTCAGAAACGGGTTAGGTTTTTATTAAAAACTAGCATTGTAAAGAAGGGAGCGATGGCTGGCATACTGGACTGAGAACCATGTTCATAAATATAGTGCTTTTTTGGGGGTTATTTATACTTTATAAGCTATTGGTAGGTTACAACCAAGCGAAGAAAAAGACTGAAAAGGGCTGTGAAAACCATTACAGTGGGGAAAAAAAATCTATTTCCCAATATCAGCCAAGATGATGTGAACTTGAAAAAGATAAAGTTAAGGCAGAAATACATATTTAGCTTTTTTTCTCTGACTTGAACTGCCTTTCACCCTTCCATTTGGAAGAAAGGAGCTATTAACATTTGTAACCATCAGTATATATTATACTCTGAGGCATGTCTTCTGAATTCTACCTAGTAGATGCTTAACTGTGATTATATCTGAAGCTTTTTTTGTCTATGAGGAAAAAAAAATATTTTCAGTTATTTATTTATGCATAATATCAATTTACAGATTGCAAACTTGTAAAAATGAATGGAGGACATGTATGCTGGAAAGCTTGCCATTTTTCTAGTTGTAGCAGTTGGTCCAATAAAAGATGCCTCCTTACAAGTTTTGTCTCACAAGAGTGAAATTCCTATTCTGTTTCATATGCAGTCATCCTAGGGGAGAATAACCCTACAAAGAATTCAGGGCTAAATAAAGAAAACTGCTAACGTTTCACGTTTCTGACAGTCAAGTAAGGTTTTGAGAGTGTGGGATCTTTTTCTGTTTTAAATCATTAATAACTGTTAACTATTAAGGAAACTTTTCTAATTCAGAGTAGTTTTGACTGGTAAGTAGAAATGACTGTGGCATTATTTTAGAAAATTGTAAAAGAAACATGTTGTCTTATATTCCTGATAAAATGGCTGTGAATCAAGATGGAGAGCTGTCTCATTTTCTTGGTTCACTTAGTATTGCAGTAGATTCTGCTTTGAAGATTCCATAAAGCCATACTACTTAGGTTACTACTCTGTCTTTTCTAGTTAATATATACATTGCTTAAAGGGACGAGAGATTAAATACTCATCTCCCCTTGTACATTGGCAATTGAAGGAATGAATCAGAATCACAGAATAGTTCAGGTTGGAAGGGACCTGCAAGGATCATCAAGTCCAACTCCCTGCTCCCCACAGGACTACCTAAATCTAGATTGTATGACTAGGAGCATCATCCAGACGCTCCATGGCCTCGGTCATGGCCTCAAGCCCATCAGCTTCCCTGGGGAGCCTGTTCCAGTGACTGACCATCTCCTCAGTGGAGAACCTTTTCCTAGTACTATGTGTCTTTGCTCCAAAGCTTACAGGTTTTTTTCAGGAAAGCTGAAATATTCCTATCCTTATTTTATTCTGTTAACTTTGGTATTGTGATGGCTGTAATTTGTTAATAACTTTGTCCTAGAAAGATGTGCTCTGAACCAGTAAAGATGGTAAAAGACTGGGGATATTCGCTCACTGGAAGAAATATTTGTTGATCTAACCCAAGAACTGCACTACCAGCTACCATACTACCACTGTGGGTACAGCATGCCCTGTCTTTGGGTGATCATCTAAAACACCCTGAGGAGGAACCATTCACACCTGTTCAGGGACATGAGCCAGGGTAACATTTATACTATGCCCACAGAAGCTCATTTCTTCAGGCCTCTGCACCAAACTGATCCTCCCTGCGTTCCACTATGTCTTTCAGAGTTCTTAATCACAATTTAACTGCCTGTCCTGTCATCACACATCAAGTAAAAGTACTGATGTGACTAAATACTTTCAGCAGCATCTAATGAAATCTTTGCTTTTTAAAGCATGGGAACTATGAAGTCCATCATTAGGGACATGCATAGGCCAAGGGGACAGGATCATGGAATCCTAGAATAATTTGGGTTGGAAGGGACCTTTAAAGGTCATCTACTACAACTGCCCCTGCAGTAAGCAGTTATCTTCTACTAGATCAGATTGCTCAAAGCCCCATCCAACCTGACCTTAAATCTTTCCAGGGATGGGACATCTACCACCTCTCTGGGCAACTTGTTCCAGTGTTTTATCACCCTCACCATAAAAAATTTCTTCCTTTTATCAGTCTGAATCGACCCTCTTGTAGTTTAAAACCGTTCCCCCTTGTCCTGTTGCTTGTTCCCTGTCCCATCTTTCTTATAAGCCCCTTTTAAGTATTGAAAGCCTGCAATAAGGTCTCTGCAGACCCTTCTCTTCTCCAGGTTGAACAACCTCAACTCTCAGCCTGTCCTCATGAGAGGTGTTTCATCCCTCTGATCATTTTTGTGGCCCTCCCCTGGACCTGCTTCAATAGGTCTATGCCTTTCTTGTACTCCAGAGGTGCATGCAGTACTCGAGGTGGAGTCTTACCAGTGTGTAGATCTTGACCTGCTGGCCACACTTCTTTTGATGCTGCCCAGGACACAGTTGTCTTTCTGGGCTGTGAGTGCACATTGATGGCTCATGTCCAGCTTTCCGTCCACCAGTACACCCAGGTTCTTCTCCTCAGGGCTGCTGTCAATCCCTTCGTGCCTCAGCCTGTATTGATACTGGGGTTGCCCTGACCTAGGTGCATCCTGTGCCTTGCATTTGGCCTTATTGAACCTCATGAGGTTCACGTGGGCCCAGTTCTTGAGCTTGTCTAGTCCTTCTGGATGGCATATCAACCGTACCACTCAGCCTGGTATCATCTGCAAACATGCTGAGGGTGCACTCAATCCCACTGTCTATGTCATTGCTGAAGATACTAAACAGTACATGTCCCAGCACAGACCCCTGAGAGATGCTGGACATCGCTGATCTCCATCCGGACTGGAGCCATTGACTACTACTGTCTGGATGTGACCATCTAGCCAATTCCTTATCCACTGAGTAGTCCACCCATCAATCTGTATCTCTGCGATTTAGAGAGAAGGATGTTGTGAGGAACCGCGTCAAAGGCCTTAAGGAAGTCCAGATAGCTCATCCCTTGTTCACTGAGGTAGTCACTCCATCATAGAAGGCCAATAGGTTGGTCAGGCAAGACTTGCCCTTGGTAAAGCCATTCTGGCTTTCTTGACTCACCTCCCTGTCCTCTGTGTGCCTCAGCATAGCTTCTTTGGAAGAAGAATTGAGTTGCCTGGCATCCTGTGGTATGAACCAGAAGTATCGTTATCTAAAACCAGGCCCGTATTTTTTGTTTCCCAATCCATTCGGCATCTCTCAGATTCAAATCTCTCAAGTTTCTTTTCTGGCATAATGCAAATATTCAGCTGTATCTTAGTGATACTGCATTTATGATTGGAACATTTTTGATTTTTATGAAGTGAGCTAAATGAAGAAATTTTGAAAAAGGGAATGTAAGAAAAAAATATATTGAAAATGAGAGAAGACCATTACTGTATCACCTTCTAGTAAGTCATTGATCTCTTGAAAGGGTTCATAAAAATATCTGTGTTTTTATGGAAAGAGTTTCATTGCGGTTTTTCTTTCCAGAACGATGCGTGTTATTATTTAGTTTTCACGCTTGTTAAAAAATGATTGTTCTTTATTTAACCACTATCTTATGTTGGTTCAGTTTGCTGAGTTTTTACTTCATTTACTCAGATATTTTTTTAGTTGTGCTGTGCATTGCTTTGTCACATGTTGTGACATAATTTGAATTAAAAAAATATTTTTATTGGTGCTCAGTCCTGCACTTTATATGAAATACAGCATGAGCTTTAGGCTCATTGAAAAATATCACAGCTGCGTATGCTAGGAAATATTTTAGGGTCAAGTATACTATTACTCGTCCTGATGTATTGATAGGCAAAGATACTACTTACAGCTGCTTCTTTGAAAATGTAGTAAATAGTTCTGCAAATTGTGACATAAAGTAGTTGTTTTGGCTGTTTGCATTAGGTAATTCCTTCCAGTGGCTGAGTTTAGATAAAGTAGTCAAGCTAGACAGATGCTGAATGCTTTTAGTTCTCTCACTTTTTTTTTTTTTTTTTTTCAAATTTAAAATATCAGTCAGTAAATGTTTTCTTGTATGTTGTTTATTGTGGCTAATGTGATCTTTTTCAGAGCGTGCTAGTGATAGCATTCATCAACTGAAATATACCTTGGAGGAAAGACAGTTTGCAAAGGGTGAGGGTGAAGTTGGATTTGACGTGTCCTCGGTGGACGACGAGGGCAGTGATGATGAAGACAGGGGCGATGATAACAGTGGGAATACAGCCTGGCAGGAACGGCAGCACCATCACGCAGGTAAGATTACTTGAAAGCAAACAGCTTAAAAATTGTTTAAAATTATTTCAATGCAATATTTCAATGAAAAAAATAAATTTTTGTTATTTTTTTTTTATCTCTTCATAGTTAATCAACTTAAAACTTTGTTGCAACATCAAGAAAGAGTGGAAAGTGAAGGCTCTCCATCAGGGAGGAAGATGTCCTTCTCTGTATGTTGCTTCTTGTTTCTTTTGTGTTTGAATGAATGGCATGCATGATGAGATCAATTTTCTCTTATCCAGGAAGAAAAAGAAATATCAAATCATTTTTGTGTTCTGAAATATAGGAAACTCCTGAGGCTATGGCCAGAATTTGGTATGCTTATGACCACAGCAGAAGTAAAAGAAATCTATAATACGGGATTTAGACTTTTGTCCTGTTTTGTTGACTATGCAGTATGGTTAACAACCTGTATTGCTTTCAGGTTTCTCTTTTTTTTCTTTACACCAAAAGTTCATCCTTTTTGTTTTGGAAACAGTCGGGGTCAAGTATGTGGACAAAATTCTGTAAAAGCAGCCTCTGCTTCCCTTTGACTGTACTTTAGGGATTCTCAAAGGCCTTCTCATGCTGTAACTATGTTTTTTCTTTAGAGGATTAGAGATGTTCATGGAACAGCAGATTTTTGTTGCTCTCTGCCAAAATACAGTGCTGCCTGTCAGAGTTAGTTTACACCCTTACACAGGCTTCTCAGATTTAGCCTTCTGGCAGAAGAAGTGCACCAAAGTACATCCAATGGACAGTTCAGTTACAGAGCAACTGCTGGATACTAGTGTCACTATAGGAAAATAATTCAAAGGCGTTTTCTAGTTTTATCTTTTGATGGCCTGCACTGACTACTTTTGGTTTACACTAAGCAAGACAAGCAGCATTTTGCTGTTAGGGTTGAGGTAGCAGCAGAATAATCTAAAGCCCATATTCCTGCTGTGTTGCTTTGAAGTGTGTAATGAACCTAGCTCTACTGTTCTGACATTGAGAAATTTCACTTAAAGTTAACTTTCCCAAGTGTTCTAAAATCCATGAGTTCAGTCTGATTGTTCTGCTGGGTACTTTTGCCTCATAATGGTGCAGGATACACTTTTGTATACATTACACCAGTGTTTCTCAAGTTTCTCAGGTTAAACATTAAACACTGTTTTTCAGTGAAAAATAATTTGAATAGAAAGGGAGTTTTTCGTGTTTTCAAATACTGCTGTGGTGTAATTTTTTCAGGGATGCAGCTGGAGGTCTCAGCTGCAAGGTGTTTATTAAACTTTCAGAAAAGAGGGAGGGATTAACAGGAGCCAGAGGAACAGAATGATGAGTTACAAATATTATTGGTGCTATATTATATATATTTAAACAAGTGCGATTAATTTTTTTAAACTTTATGAAGTAGTTGAGTTTAACAGACCTTAAGCAAGGTGAATTCTGAGTCAATGGAACACGGAACTTAGGTGCACTGAGCCAGGTGGAATACATTGCAAATTTGGAGTCCTTTCTCTAAATGTTTTTCTAGATCATTCTGGAAAACCCTCCCTTTGTCTCTGCAATTGTAGTTCCGTTCCAGATTTATCAAGAGTGCCACCTTTAATATGGCCAATACTTATATCGGGTATAATTTAACAGGAAGGCATTCGTTGCTATAAATCTACCCTTCATCCTGGTTAGTGGATTTCATCTTTGCCTTTAAAGGTTGGACAGTGAACCTTAATACTTCATTGGCAGAAAGTGTACATAAAATTAACTAGTCGATGTAATAGCTAGCTATTAGTAGCTTGGTTTGGGTTTTTAGGTTTTTTTTTTGAATGGTGAATGTTTCAAAAATAATATTTTAAAAGAAAGATTACGTTTCTGAATCTTTTAGGAGATTTAGGAGTCAAACTGTTCAGTTCCTGAAAATGAGTTCTATAATCTTTAAGACTTTATGTATATTTGAGAAGCATATCACAAAATATTTTTGCTTTTTGACGCAAAAGTGTGTTTCTGACCTGAGATCACAAATGTCTGAATTGTATCAGTTTCAAAACTAGCTAGGGATCAGTAAAGATGCTTTTTTTTCATCCAGAATAGTGAACTAATGCTAGAAATGCACCTGTTCCTTTGAGAGGACCCCGTTAACAACTCTGTGTGTATTTTGTATCAGAAAAGAATAAAAACAAGGGAGATTTAATGTTTTACAAATGTAAAACTGTTCAGAAAATTGGTGAAAAACACAGACATCTTTTTTATAAGATGATATATGCTCTACTCCAAGACCTGTCCCAGCTTGATTGTCTTAATTTGAATTATTTAAAAAAAAAACCTAACAAACAAAATCCCATACCAAAACATTGTAGCTTGCTTTGATACACTTTCTTTTAGGTTCAGGAATTCAGATAGCTCATATATGTCAACTCGTGTTCTTTCAATATACTTTCAACAATACTTAGTTCTTTCAGAGAATGCAATTTGCAATAGTGGAGTATCAAACTAAGGGAGGAAACCAATATTCAAATACATAAAGATGACGACTGAGGATCTGATAGTGGCTTATTTCAATTTGAAAGTAGAGACGATTAAATTTTTTTGTGAATATTCAAAGGCAGTTTCATTGCAGACTAACATATTTATGCTTAATACTGTTACTCCATTAAAATTACTTCAAAGTATATTATACTTCATTAGAACTAAGTAAATTATTATACTATAAGAAAATGTTTCTTACATCCACTCTAAATAAGTCCTTTTTATTAGACTGATGAGGACTGTTGCTAGTAGGATCAAAGAGAGGCTGTAGTTTTCAGGAAGCTAATTAATTCATGTTTTTAAGAGCATTTTAGTAATTTTTACTTACATTCTTTATCTGTACTGCATTCTTAGAGTAAATGCTGTAAAGTTATAGTGATTGCATTTTTCACATTTTACAAAAGTTTAATCCCTGTTTAAATCTTGCTGAGCAAGGCAGAGATAGAATTGCTTCTGTTGAATTGGCAAGGATTCCTTTCATTACCTTTTTCAACTAGCTATTTGTGAAGCTATCAAAAATATTACCTACTTATAGGTCTTCAGAATTTTTGTTTAGAATTTTATTTTAAAATATTGATAACCAAGTTCTTTGATAAATGTAATATCTATTACACATTTTCCTGTGTTTCTGTGGAGGTACTGACATTGCAGACATAGTTGTGTTTCTGTAGTAGTTGTTAATGAACATTTAGAAGAGTTGCTTTTGCACATCCACAACTCATTAACGTTCAAGGTATTTTTATATTCATTTCACAGAAGAAAATACCTCCTTACATTTGTCTAAAGTGGATGATACACCTAAATAGCAGCATGAATTTCATTTACAGATTGGTTTGTGGTTATGATTTAATCCTGCTTTATAGATGTGCTTAATCAAGTAACTGAACATTTTGGCAGAAATGTTATATTTACTTTTTGTATTGAAGAATTTAAGTTCTTACTGATTCTTCCTTCCTCATGATGTAGTACTTGGTGACTTTTTATTATATGTATTCTGTGTGCAAACAACATCTTATTGCAATAGCTGGAAAACTGGAAAATAACGCCTGCTATTCTTTACTTCCTTCAGAAACCCCCAGAAGCTGCAACCGGAGACTTACCAGCCCTTTCTGATCTCGTTCCTATAATTAATGATCAGTCACAGTACATTAATCATTTAGAAGCAGAAGTGAAGTTTTGCAAGGTATTAGACAACATATTTCACCTACTAAAACCCTGGTCCCCTAAATATGAAGAATTGCTTTAAAAACAGCTTATTCTTAGTCTTGAGATTGATTGTTGCCATAAACAAACGGAGCCAAACGCACTTCAGTAGATACTGAGCCTTACCATGCATCTTGGGCTGTGTTTAAGGATCTTCAAAGACGTTTTTATGTCCTATCACAAATATATGTAAGCAATTTTTTTAAGAAGTTATATGGAAATTCAAGCTAGAAAAATACAAAATCTGTCTTTTGAGTATTCTTATTCTCTGTAAAAGATTTAAAATAGTTGAGAATGTTAATCTAGACTTTTGGTCTCAAAATGTATTTCGATGTTGGTGGCTGTCTTAAGGAACCTTTTACATGCAGTTCCTGTATCCTGTAGGAGGAATTGTCTGGGATGAAAGATCGAGTACAATTAGTTGTACTTGAAAATGAGGAGCTCCATCAGAAACTGAAATTCTTAACTGCAGAACATATGTGGAGAGAACAAACTCTTCTAGACGCCTCAGTGAGTTTTTACTTTTCTGTTGTTTTAATGTGTTCAGGGACCCGATTCTCTTTCAGGTAGGCTATATAAATGGTTATTCGCAAGCTGAATTTTAGTCAAAATATAATGAGAGTTTGTAAACATGGATTTTGGTGGATAACATCATTATCGTAGCTTGCCAACCTAATTGACTTGTTTATTGGTCCTTGTAGTCTGCTGTAATGAAAATTGTAAGGTTCAATACTTGTATAATTAACATTTCTTAAAAAAAAAAAGCCTACATAATTACAACTGAAACATGACTATTTTTATTTTAGGCAAATACTCAGAACTCCTGGCTTGCAGGTGGTAATGACTTTAGCATGTTTCAGCCTGTCACCTCATCACCAGCACGTAACAAAGATCAGGCTTTTGTTACAGCAGCTTCTGGAGACGTCGAAAAATGGCCAGTAGAACTGGTAGGTATTCACTTTCTTTGCAGTCATACCTTCACAAAACCTTTCGGTGCTTTGTTGTTGCTGTACTTCTGATGCTTAATTTTGTTACAGACATATAGGAGGAGTTTTAGTTGACTGAACCTTAATCTGAGGTCCAATTTTATTCTCTTAAACCTCATCTTCTTGTTATACCCTAATTAATATTATTATCCAGTTAGACACAGATGGCAGGTTGTATCTGCAGATGTTGAATTCCCAGAGACAAGTCTTGTTTTAAGAATGTCCTTTCAGTGATGGCTCCACTGTACTTTGGAGATTCTTAGCTTTAACACAACACACAAGCAGGTGGGAACTAGCGGGTGTGATTCAGATAGCTCTCCAGGCAAGCTCTTTTGCCATGAGCCTTTCTGCTCCTAGAGCAGCGCAGGACTTAAGGTACAACAGTAGCTTTGTGCAGTCTGTTTTCCCTAAGCTGAATTACACATTTTGTGCTTTTAGAGATACAGAGCAGCCCTAGTGATTCAGAGATGATGTTGCCTCTGTCCCGTATTTTTTAGTTTGGGAAGATATTCTTATTTTTTTTTGCTCTAAATTAAATGGGGTAGCATTGCTGTCTTTTGAGAAAAGCAAGGTTAACTGAAAGTTTTGATGTTTTTAATCCATGTGCATATGTGTAATGTGGAATTTAAAGGTTACTTTGATTCTTAAAGATAATTATATGTATTCATTGTTTCCCACTAAAGTATTTTTGTTGATTTTGTTCATCATCTAGAGCTGAAACCCTCTTCATTGATCCCTAACACCTGCAGTTGTTTGAAAGCTAGTTTTTACAGTAATTGCACTTTAACTTCATCTGCCATATTTAAAGAATCATACTGATTGTGATTTATTTCTAAAGCATCATAGTGAGCTAAATTTCTGGTGCTTTATCTGGTTTGTTACCACCGTTAGTTTGTTACACCGTAGTGGTGTGGTTGATTTATGTACCTAGTTCTTCACCACCTAATGAGAATAACTCACTGTATTATAAATAAATAGCCTGTCTACTTGAAGTTCTTCAGAATTCCTCTTTTGTTTCTGCTAACTTGCGGGAGAGTAAGATCAAATTTGAGACAAGATCATCAACTTGTGTAAATCGTTGTAGAAGGCTGCAGTTGGAGCTGAAGCCATTTACCATGTGAGGATCTGGCAAGATGTATAGAAATGAGAAAATGGGAGGGTTGTTCATTTTGTGGACTTTCCCAAGGGCGAAATATTTAGGTTTTTCTGACACTAGTGTTTCAACAAGTTTATATCTTCAGGGGAAAAGAATGAGTGTGGCTAATGTCTAGGTGTATTTGTGAAGATGATTATGAAGAAAACAAATGACACTACTTTTCTCCCATCTGTTCTAAAGGAGAAACTAAAACTTCTTTATCAAGGAAAAAGTCAAT
Source organism: Falco rusticolus (assembly GCF_015220075.1). NCBI lineage: Eukaryota > Metazoa > Chordata > Aves > Falconiformes > Falconidae > Falco > Falco rusticolus. The sequence continues at coordinate 5,457,843 of NC_051192.1, read as the reverse complement.
ATCCTTGAAGCTCAAATACAGTCTCTAAGGTAAAGTTAAATGTTTTTTTTTTCTCAAAATTATTGTTAATAAATTATCACTTCATAACAACACAAAACATTCTTAATTTGAATTTAAGTAAGAGAATGCCTGAGTGTCTAAATGTTGTGTTTTCTGATAGTGTCCCTGAATGCTGGTTCTACATGAATTTTTTGCAAATATAAATGTAGTAAAATTGAATGTACTGCTACTATATAGCAACATCAGCAATATATACATTTTATAAATTCAATTGAATTGTGTTTATAGAAATTACAACTTGATATAAAATGTCTTTATCCTTTTTATCCTTTCTTCTTATAGAAGCACCATGTCAATTAAAGAAAAAAAGAGAAGTTAAATTTTTAACTTATGTGAGCCCATCCATATCTAGCTTTCTTGTACTAATATTTTATGTTGCAAATTTTAGAAATCTTAAGCATTGAACTAGTTTAGGCCACATAATGACTTTGAAGCAGGAAAACCTAGTTTTGAAGCATTCAGGCAGTGTTTCCAGTCATGTAACCTGCATATCTTTTAAGCACAAAAATATTTGAAAATAAGTCCTCATATAATCCTTCAAAATATTGAAGTTTTGAATAGGTAGCAAACTATGGAAAAACAGAGGTAGAGGCAACCACTTTAGGATTTGTTTTTCAGGACTGAACTTGCCCCTGTCTGCCTGCATTTGTGATACTGCTGCTGAACCTATTTAATTATGGTTTTCCCTAAATGAATTGCGGTTTCATATATCTGAAAATTCTAGACTCTTGTGTGTGTGTTAAAAGAGTTACTGTTAGGTAGACAAATTTAAATATGCCCTCTGCAGTGGTGAAATCTTAAATGTGCAAAACCAGTTGTGCTAATGAAAGTAAAGGAGGATCTTACATTTCAGCTATGTAATCTCAATTGATTATTTTTTCCCCCCACTTGGCTTGAAGTGTTAGATATACTCAGAAACAAATACTGAAGGCTAAAATAGCCTGAAAATTTCCACAAGTACATTATTCACCCTCTTGATTTCTCCTAAGGGGCATGATCTTTCAAGCTGTAAGTTCTGCAAAGCACTTGAGCATTTACTAAATTTTAATTAAAGTGAGAAATTATATCCCTTTCAGTGGGACTATCCTTATTTCTAACTTTAAGCAGGAATTTCCTTAGGACTCACTGATTTCTGTCCAAGTTTTCCCAACAATAGGTCTGTTGTACCACGACTGTGTAAGGGTATATGCAGACCAAATTCTGTTCAGTTTATGGTGGATTATATTTAATAGACCAACTACTAAAATTGGAAAAAGTGCACAGAAGATTTCCCAGATGGAAAAAAGCATGCATGCAGTGTATATATTATGTGCACAGTAAATCCAATGCAACCAGAATGTGTCAGACTTACTATGTGTGTGCTGCCCAGATGGCCTGCATAACAAACCAAAAGCTTTGGATTCATTGCGCAATTTGTCAAATTGATCTATATGTGCATAGTGTGCATTTGTCTGGAACTTCCTGATGTCAGCATTCCTACTGCTTGCACTCTCCCTGGCCTGACAGATGCTTGGAAATTCTGGAGAAAATTCTTCAGAGCACCTGGTAAAAATTTCAGAGACGAGTATAAAAACTTACCCTGTTTTTCTGGAGATGTAGTTGACCTGGAGTCTGTGTGTATCGCTGGATCGGAGGGAATGTGCTGAATACATCTGGATTTTTGTCAGGGAGCATGGGAAACTTTTACTTTATATTGCAACTTTACAGTTAATTTAAGAGTAGAGGAGAAATGTGAAGTTAGTGATATTAAGAAAACTAGAAAACATGTTAGACCGGGTATTGAAATATACAGCTGGTAGTGTTTCTTGTAAATGAATCTTTTACTCTGTTCAGAAAATATGTAAGCCTTTGTACCTAACAATATTTAAGTTTTGTATCCAATAATCTTCTGTGTAAGTTCACCATTTTCTGATACTACAGAGGGAAGGAACAAATTAATTTTATTTTGTCTATTGATAATTTTGATTGAGCAGTTCAACTATTATTTCTCTGTTAAAGTCTTCCTTAGCCTACTGAAATGTGTCAAATAATGTTCATTACAGGGATACACACAGTTCTTTTCAGGTTACATCTGTAATTATATATTGCCCATAAATATAACTGGTAGAAATGTTTGATTGCACAAGTAATATTTTTTATTTCTTCTTTCTAGGAAAGACCTTTCAGAATCTCAGAAGACGTGCAAAGATTTGGAAGGAAGGCTAAAACACCAGAAGGCACTTGTTTCAGCTGCGAATTCTAGCCGGGTTGGTGGTCTGTGTCTGAAATGTGCACAATATGAGGCAGTTCTTGCACAGACTCATTCTAATGTTCACATGCAGACCATCGAGAGGGTAACAAAGTAGGTCTAAGGGGGATATTTACTTGCTCACTAAAAGCATGGTTAATTACATTAAACTGTGTAAGTCTCCATGTGCTGGGTTGCATAGAGAGATTGCTTGTGGGACAATGGACTCCCAGGTTGAAGTTATAATGCTAAAATCAATGGCAGAATATGAGTGTAGGTCCCAACCACCTTGAAATCCATGGTAGTTTTGCTACTGATTTCAACTGGGAAAGAATGTTAGTTGTTATCTTGTAATTATGATACCTTGGGCTGGCCAGATAATCAGACTGTTGATAGTCTGTTTCCCACACTTTTTGTTCAAAGAAACCCTTGACTCTGTCAGAACAAATATTGTGGAAGTCTGTGTGTTTTGATTGATTATTTCCTGCAAAAGTTTCTTATCTTTCTGTCGTTGGAAGTTTTAATGGCTTCACTTAATTCTCCTTACATTTGGATACTTCTAGGATACATGAGCAGTGTAATCCTTCTTTTGCCACTTGAATTTGCTTAGGAGGTCAGGTGTTTGGGACAGGATGCATTGTTCCTCCCTAACTACAGTAAGTCAGGGAAAAAAGTTTGTTTGGATAAAAATAAATGAAATTATTTGCTTCAGCCTTTTTTTAATTGTAGCTTTTATTTAAATGATTTTCAAAAAACAATTTTTTTTGTGAGTGTAATATATGTGATTCAGAAATCCCAACGGCATTAAAATGTGTTTTTCTTAAGAAATTCTGCTAGTCAACCATTTTCAAAAATTTCTCCCTTTCTACTTGCTAGTAATAATGACAGGGTACTGCAGCTTTCTCAAAGTTTGTTAAACAGGCATCTATTAATTGTCAGATATCGGAAGCTTCTTAGGACTTCTGAAGTTTTAGATTGAGCTAGCTGGAGATGAGGTAGTGGGTCAATTGGAAGCAAGAACACTAAAGGAACATAATATATATAGCCTATCAAATGGATATTATCTCTACACATTAGAGGACTGTTTTTGTATGAGTTTATTTTTCTATTGTGAAGTCCAAGAATTTGCTGGGAAAGCTCTCTGTTGCTGAAAACTCATGTTTCAAAATCTACTTTCATAAGAGAATTAATTATTTGTCACAGACACTGGAAAATATGAACAACCTAACTATAAATCAGTACATTCTTGTCATCTAGCATTACAGTGCAGTTTGAAATAAAAGATTTGAGCTGACCTATTTATCTTTCATAAACCATTATTTGAATTTGAGATTTAACGAAATCTGAAAGCTATATCTTCTTGTGATGCAACTTATTAAAACCAAAGCTATTTCAGTAAGGATTTTCAAAAGGACATAATCCAAATCTTGTTGAAATGAAATGTCAGAATATGACTGTTAGTTCTCTGGCAAATAAAACTGTGTTATTTTTCCACACAACACGAAAGAAAAAAACAAAAAAAAAAATTAAAAAAAATCAAAAAATTAAAAAAACAGTTTTCAGTCAGAATCTCTAGTTGCACTTAAAACATAAACAATTATACTCTTCATTTAAAAGCTTTCAACTTATCAAAGTAATGAAAAGGTTAAGTATTATAGTTTTACTGGCTGTGCATCACCATTTGGTATAGAGCTCAGTTTCTTAGTTAGCAGAAGTTCAGAGGGGATGTAGAATCCAGAAGTCATATTGCTTAGTTCCAGTTTGCAGCAAAGGGCTATTGATTATCATTTGATGTACTTAGTGATCGTGATCAGAATTACTTGTTGAATCTTATCCTTCCTTTTGGTTTTTTTCCTTCCTATTTTACATTTAATGGCAATGTAATTTCATATTGCTTTGATTTTATGTTTTTTTTTTTTTAAAGAAACATGCCTTTTTTGGGGTTGGTTTTGTTTGGTTTTGGTTTTTTAGCACAGTTCCCCATTTTGTAATGCCAACAGAATGTTGGTCATCTTCAGTATATTTCTGACTTGACCTCTGCTGTCATTACTGACAGTTTTGCTAGTGGTCCATCTTTCTGAAGTGAAGGACTGGTCATCAAGCAAATTATATTTTTAATATCTGCCAATCTAGCAGTGTGCTGTATTTCACTCTTAACCCATGCAAATTTTAATCTTGCTTCTCTTACAACCCTGATGTCTTTTATCTATTAACATTTTATATTTGATATACATGTTGTTGTTTTTTTCTCTTGGGAAAAGCTATAGAAGAAATACCTGTGTTTTCTTTATATGCAGAGAAAGAGATGACTTGATGGATGCACTTGTTTCACTGAGACGAAACATGAAAGAGATGCAACAAAGAGAATCTAATGCTTGTGAGCAAGTTAAACAAGCTGTGCAAATGGCAGAAGAGGCCAATTTAGAAAAAACAAAGGTAAATTAATCAAGAAATGAGAGCTTTCAGTATTCAGATTCACTGTAGATGTTAATTAGGTTTAATGCTAATGAGAGAATACCTGCATAAGACCTTTATTCCATGTTGATATGACGTAGTAGATTTATGACTGTTTTTGAGCAGTAATGTGAACTCTCTGAGTTCTTAAATTCTCATCAGGGCTGTAGGGTGTATTGCATTCGTTGGCCATCATTTAAATTCTGAGGTAGTTTCACAGCTGGGTGACAGAAGTTGAATGGTATTGAATGGTAGAATTTTCAAAAGCATTTGTGATGTAGGAAGATAATTCTCATATCACATTTCTGAGCTGTTCTTGAAAGAATACTTAAAGTGCTTACAAACAGCTTTTTTGCATCAGATGAACATGGTGCAAGAACTGGTTACCTAACAGAACTCTTTGAAGATGAAAGTCCTGTCTGATGCTACTTACAGGAAGCATTTGGTGCTATGTAAATAATAATGATAAAACCAGTTTTCATGTGATGTTTGTGTTAACCCTTGTTACTGTATAGAATCAACCAATATTGACCAAAATTATTTCCTTGATATTTAGTGACATCTACTGTATTAGTAGTGAATTACTATGGAATCGAGAGAGGGGGGTGGTGGTGGTGGTGGTCGTTGTTGTTTAACGAAATACTGTTGTTTTTAATAGTGAACAGGATTGATATAATTGTTCTATTGATCAAATCAGTATTATTCATCCAATGCTGTAAGAGTGTGTGTGTGTAGGGTCTTTAAATATAAACAGTGGGGAAAAAGATAATGAGAGTGGGATTCCTATGTACTTGTTAAATTTAACTTCGGAGTGGTACAGCTCCTTGTATTTTAATGAACAAAGAGAGAACGAATCCTTCTGAGCCCACTGTTTGCCTGTTGCATTCTGTCCCTGGGGGGTTAAATTTTTTAATTGCTTACTTGTTCACTGTTTTTGGGATGGGTTCTACAGTTGTCTCATAGAAATGTTACTCACTTCTACATAAAACTGCACAAAACACTTTTCCTTTTCCATGCAATAAAGTGAAACTATCTGATCTTCCTATTTTTTTCATTTGATGTTGGAAATGTTTATTTTAATATTTAAACAGAAAATCCCTATAAACTCTTACTCCGTTTAGCTCGTGTTAGAAATGTGGCCCGAGAATAAAACTAGTAAGACAAATTAGTAGAGCCTTTAATAAAATAGGTCTTTGTACATATACCATTTCTGCCACATGAAGAAGGGAGCTCTGTAGGGTCTCTGCTGGCCTCCCTCTTCACTGCAGCAAGGAAATGTGAAGTGCTATCTGCTCGTATGTAAGACTGAATAGTAGTCTTGTTTTTTGCATGCTCAAAACCTGTTCTAATAGGAAGGAATAAGAAGAAATCTTTTACTTATGCTGCATTAATTCAGCATTTTTACATGTACTGGTATTTCTCTTGGTAAGTACAAGCCATCCTTTATTTCCCTAGTCCAATTCTACTCTGGAGGTGAAGTGCTGTTTTTCTTTGTAATTATCATGGAATTCAATAGAACAGTCCACATAAGAAAAGTGAGGAATGAACACATTGGGCTTCCAAATGCTATAATTGCAGTTTCATCATCCTGTTGACAGAAAGTCTAACCCCAAGTGCTTATCATTTAAAACCACCATTTTTTTCTTGTCTTTTGCTTGTCTCTGTAGTTTGTGGCCTCTTGCCTATTACACAGAGCAAGGAGGAGATCTGGTAAGGTTAAACTTGCATAGTTGAAGCAAATCCAGGAATGTATTTTCCGCATAAATGTCACAGAAGAACAATTGTTTGAACCGCTCATTATGTAGTCAAAACAGTGGAGTTAACAAAATACACATTTCTTCTTGCAACTTATTTTTTCTGGAGTTGCATTTGTTTTACATGTGTACCAAACTACAGCAGCCTTACGCAGACAGTTTGCTGATGCTCCATTCCTACAGAAAAGGTTTCAAGGCAACAACAGAGGGATTCTCTCACCAGGGTAGACTTGTGATAGGAAAGAGGCCCTAAGGAGGCTCCCACAGAATCGACATAAACTTAATGGAGATTGTTAGAGTGTTCTCTAAAAATTACGGTGTAATTTGCTTCTTTCATGAACAGCTCAACACCAAGGAAATTGTATATACGGGATTGGCTTTGAGTAAAAGAAAAATGGGCAGTTTAAAAAACTGATTTAAAAATAAAGGGTAATAAGGTAAAATTCCTAAAAGGAGGTTTCTTTAGCTTCCTTGATGTAGGATATGCTGAATATCAATGATAGGATAAAATGAAACCTAGTTTACTCATGGGCTAGCAAGCTGCTTTTAGTGGGCTTTGAATACTTTGATCTACTTTTAATGGGGTAGTGTATTTCTGATTTAAACTGACATAACGTTCAACTTCTATCCCTTTAGCAGGGATACACCAGAATAAATTGATAATATTTTTTTTTCCTAGTTCTTTTAGAATGTAGTGTCTACTGTGCTTCTTGTATATAAACTTATGTTTCTTCTATTTTGGTAGAAAACACATCTATAACTGGTGTTATAGCACTTCAAATTAAGCAGGACATTTATGAGTTTTCAGAAAAATGAATCTTACTTGACAAACATGAAACTAAAAAAACCCCAAACATTATTTCGTTGTATCTTTCCATACTTCTTCCAGGTTTCTCATTAGCCTGCACTCAGTAATTCACTTCAGGGGGAGAGCAAGTGGAAGTGCATACATTATTTGTTTATTTATTTTACCTTCAGCTATGCAGTTAGGCAGTAATCCCAGTGTTTGGAAGGAGTCAAATACTGGAGGCTGGTTCTGGTGATGTACATTCAGGAATTTTAAATGCAAGGCAAGTAATCATCTTGGTTTTAGAAGAGCAGCTACTTCTTTGGAAAATGTACTTGGAGAGACGCATCCATCTTTGCCATGACTCCTAAAAGCAATTGGATTTCTAAATTATAGTAGGGCATGTATATACTTACAAACATACATATGTGTTCAATTTCTTAGTTCTGTTCCAGTTGTTAACACAGTAGGGTATGTATAAACATAACTATGTAAAAGAACAAAAGATACCGTTTCTAATAGCAATTCGGTTTCTCTGATGGCATTAGATAAATGGCATGTTTGTTTAGAATTTTAAGCTTCTTCCACTTAAAAAGCCATTTTTCCCCTAGGCTCTAGTTCAGTGTGAGCAGCTGAAAAGTGAGATAGAACGGCAGAAGAATCGTCTTGAAAGGGAGTTAGCTGCCCAGCTAAATAAGCGGACTGATGAAAAGGAAGCACTGCGTGAAGAAATGAAGAAGGAAAGGGAGGACTTGGCAGCAATGGTATGAGTTGTTGGGTATTTTTTTCTTCTATTTGTGTATTACAATGAGCATATTGTCCTCTTTAAACTTTCTGTTAGCTTGCCTTTCAGTTTGTTTCAGTTTCAGATTTGAGAACTCAGTACATCACCATTGCTTTAAAATGCTTCAAAGCAATGGTAGATAAGTGATCCTTTAGGTCTGAATAATTGGGGTTTCTCCTGTGTTATTAGATAAATACTAAGTTGTTGATGTTATACATTTTATTTTAGTTTGTATATTTTCTAATGCACTTTGTCAAAGTACGAAAGAGTTAATACAATGCCAGGTTTGTACCTAGCTTCTTATAAAGATTATTATTTAGGTTGCCAACTCAAGCATTCAGAAGTTGGCACATGTGGAATTTTGGATGCTTTGCTACTTTGAGCTGGGATATACAAATATATTAATGTTACAATATTGTGAATGCATTCTAATATGCATTTTCAGGGTGATCTTATCATATACTTAATTTGCCCACCTGCAGAAATGTGTTGGAATCTCTTTTCCCAGTTTTACTGATGTTTGTAAACTGTCGCAGAAAGAATCTGTCTCATCGTTTATACTGTGACCATTGCAACAGAGCCTTGATAACCTTGTTTCAGACTTCTAGATGCTAGTGTAATTTAAGCGTAAAACGTAAGAGGTTTCTGCCCAATAGAATGTGCAGAGGAAACCTCGGCCTAGCAGCAGTAAGTCTGTGACACATGACAGAGGCGGCACTTCTGAGGCGACTGGAGAAAGAAATGGGAAGAAGAGTAGAGAGAAATGCTTCATAAATTAGTGGTTTTCATGCTTTTTTGATGTGCACCCCCTTCAACCATTTTTTGGTGGAGGTTTGGAAACAATATAGTGAATTTCTCTTCTGATTGTAGGCTTTTTCCATATTTTTGATCTCTTTTTACAAATAAGCCATTCAGTTTATAGAACCTGGAGAGCAAAAACTGAACCATTTAAGTGTTTAAAAAAGAAGAGGTTCTTTTAGTAGTGTTGTTGCTTATGAAATGTCTGGAAAGCTACTAATATGAACAGGCAACCAAGGTGATATGGTTGTATTTCTGGTATTATGATATGGTGGGATAGTGTTCTGAAGCTGCTACAAGAAGGCAAAGCCTTTGACTCCAGTTCCAGATGTTAAAACAGGAATTAAGTGCAGTGATAAGGGCTAAGTGATATTTAAGAAAGTGAACTGTTGTAAGTGATCATAAGAAGTCTATTGCCAGGGAAACTGAAATAAAAAAACCACACCTTACACTGGAGGCAGCGAGACATTATTAAACAATTCCTTATTTGAGTCCCTGCTATCTACTGGAAGTTATCCCTCACGCATTTAGTTGTTTGTTACAGATTTGCTTTAAAGCAGAGTATGCACTCTGAAATACAGCCTATTAGATGAGCATTTCATACTTTTTTTTTTCATAGAATAATTCACTCCTTCATGTCATCACATTACTTGGTATTTCATCACCCACTGGGATGTGTTTTACTGGAACCTATTCTGACTTCAAGTAGTTGTACTGTTTGTAAATCCTACATACATGCTGAACATAGTACAGTGACACCATAACAATTTCACACTTGGTAATTAAAGATATGGGTTGACTTTGTAGAAAACTGATCTTATATGCATGATTTATGCCTACCTGTGATTAACTGCTTCTATGTTTCAGGATTATGAGATGGTAGAAATGGTATACTGTGCATCAAGTCAACCTCCATATGAATATTTTATGGCTTACTTTATGAACTGATTTGTTTGAAGGCGAGAATTGGCATGATACATAAATCAGGTGGATGTGTAATGAGTGAAAAATAGTTATGAATATATAATCCTCTAGGTTTGGAGTTAAATTCCTGTAAGTTAACCTAGAACTGTCAGACACCATTATTTCCACTTATATTAGTAAGCTTCAGGGCTAAATAGCTGAAGGGTCACTGTCTCTGTTTTATTGTTACATTTTTAACCATTCAGCAAAAATTTATCTGAATTACATTAGAATTTTAACGTACTATTTCTATATGATTTTTGTACAACATCATGCTTTGATCTCTAGTGCTGAAATGTTTTCTGAACTTGAAAGTTAATTTAAGATCTGTGGTTACAATGACATTTTTCTTTAGCTGGAGGAATGTGATTTAGTTTAAATCAATCTACATAATGATGGATAAGTTGGTGATAAATAGAACTCTTACAGCTGCAAGACTGATGCAACCAGCTTCTTCTGACACTGTCCATACTTACAAGTCCTGGAGACTACTCCAGTTGATTAAAAGTTTCAAATAAACTGCTGTATGATAAATTAATTTAAAATAATGAACTTATTGTTAAAATAATTTAGACATGTTATATTGTAATTCATATTTTCATTATATATTTCATCATATATATTTATTATTATCTTTTTAATGCGATGTATTTTTGCTACATACAGTTTTTTCAAGGAGGAAGTCTCACAAGATTTAGATCTGTAGTTGGACAAATCACGTCATTACAGTGCTCTTGGGCTTTTTGCAGGTGATGGCCATGTCTGAGAAAGTGGCCGTGTTGGAGGCTCAGGTAGAGAGAATTACAAGGGAAAAAAACTCCCTAGTTAACCAGTTAGAAGAATCACAGCATCAGCTTTCATCTCGGGAAATGGAGATGAATAAGGTAGGCACATTTATAAATGAGTATCTTTATAACTGTGACCTGAAAGATGAGATTTTTTTTTTCTTTCTGTTTCCCTCTGTATTGGCAGAGAATGTGTGATAAATGCAAACTTCGTCTCGATATCCCAGAGGCACAGTTTTATGAGTTAGAAAGATAACTTTTTAAGACTGCCAAGTCACCTTGTGATGCAAAAGCTAACCTTTCTACCTTGCAGACTGTGCAGATCACTATTTAAAACTGCAATCTAGTGTTTCATTAAAAATTGCATTTTATCTGAATGAGAGAACGTAGTATTCAACCCTGTCCTATAATTGCTACCTCTGGGAAATGCAGTGCTGAAATAAAGGCAGCTGTATCAAATCACTGTTTTTCAAGTACTTGCCTGTGGAATTTTTATATGGTGTACTGCTTTATTTGTTAATATTGATGGTATGCCTTTTACAAAGAGATCTTTCTTCCGGTTAAGAATTATAGCTTAACATCTATCTGTGTATCACTTCTGAGTGCTTTATTTTGCATGTTTCTCGATCTGTTAGATCCTTAGTATGAATCATAACATGAGAAAAAAACCAACCAATTGTAATCCAAAATTTATGCTGGGAGATTTCACATTGTTATAATTATTTGGTTTATTACCTTAGTTTCATCATTCACTTGTTACAGAACACGAAGATAAGGGGGTGCGAAATTTCTGTAGAATAGAAAATCTGAGAATTCAATTTTATTCAATTTACAGTATTTCAAAACACAAAGTTACAGCCTCTTGAAATGTCTGTATACCTTACCAATAATCCTAAGGCAAATTCTACCTCCTCAGTTGTTAATTGCAAGGGTTTTTTGGGAGCAATTAATTCCTTAGGCCTCTAGAGACTCCTGGCGAGGTTTTCAACAGTTCCTGTCTTCCTCTGCTGCCCCTGCTGGTAGAAATAAGTGAAAGTATTGCAGAAAATTTACACCAAAAAAGTCATCCAAACTTATTAGAAAATGTATTTCAATTTCAGCTGAAAGACAAATGAAAGAGCATTTTAAGAATGTCATGAGGGTTTGGTTTACCCTTTCTGAGACACCCTTTTGGTTTTTCAGACTGGGTTCACAGATGACTAGCACCACTTATGGGGCGGGGGTGGGGGGAAGGAGGTAGCAGGTATAAATATCCATTGGTCCGGAAAGAACGATTTTATAGCCTACCGGTCTGAAGCGCTCTCTCCGAAGAGCGACACTGTGGATCCAGTCCCTGCTTTGGTTCATGTTAATCAATACAAAGTTGAATAGGTAACCACCTTACCGTAGTTTGTGCCGTGGTTTTATTGCACTGTCTTGAGAGACTGGAGAACTGCATTTGTGTCCCTGTACTGAACTGAGAAGTCTCAAATACCTGGAGGAATGTCCTGACCATTGAGCGTTCGGGATCATGTGCAGGATCCTGACCCTTTTTGTTAGCTATGAAGTGACGTCTGTGTCTACTCGTGAGTCTGACTACTTGTTTCCCAGTTTGTCACTATTAAAAATGGAAAACAGCAATATTTTTCCTTCTGAGTTTTATCTGAAATTTTTTTTTCTGCATGCACCAGAAGTCAGGGAAAAAAGTTTGGAATGAGAATCTCCTGCCTTCATTCTGAACTGAAAAATCCATTATTAGGACAGCACCATCTGCTGATTCTTCTGTGTTATTCACTTTGTAGATGTATGGGGGAGCTGAAGGCGAGGATGGCTGGATTTTTTTTTTTTTATTTTGCTTGGAGGAAGTGACATATTGGACTTTGTTACATCCTTCGTATAGGGGAAGGAGGAGAGAGAAAGAATAGGCAATCTATGCAGTTTCATCATAGGTTTTTTTAGTTGCATATGATATTTCAGTATTAAAAGAAAAAAATGCTTCAGAACTTTGCCATTCTTCAGAGTATTTGTTACCGTGCATTATTTGCAGTAGGGCTCAATTCACAAGCTGTCCTTTTAATTTATAAGTGACACTGTTTTTTAAAGTTTTGCAGTTGGTTTGGTTTTTTTTTTTTTCCAAAGGAGGTTTGATTTACTTTTACCCTACCTTCTTTTAAGAAGAAGGGGAAAAAAAAAAAAGCCGTGAAAATGAGAAGAGGTATGAAGCTGAAAAATAGAATTCATTTGACATGTAGAATGTATGTGAGGAGATCATTGAGAGGCACAGAGGGCTGTAGCAGCAAATTAAAAGTTTGCACATTTAGGAAGCAAGTCGTGAAAATGTAAGTGGGGCAGGGAAGCAGCGTGAGTGAGTTGGAAAGAAAGTTCTCTAAGATTAGCTGCGAGTAAACACATTTATGTTCTCATTAGGGAATGTGCATATAATTAAGGTGAAATGAACAGTCACAAATTGGAGGTGATTGCACAGGATAAGGACAAAAAGGGGGCAGCTTGTCCACCATCCTTCTCCGTTCCCAACAGATAAGTTCAGATAGAATCATTTTGAAGTCTTAGATTGGGAATTGGGAGAAAAACATCCCTGCACAGCAGTATGAAAGTTATCTGAGAGGGATTGGTTTGGTTTTGGTGGGTTTTTTCCTTTTTCTTCATTTCTTCTAACCCCTCCACAGACCCTCAGAAGTTGAGCTGCCTTCAGGTGGAAAGGAATGAGGAGGTAACATAACAAACATCCCAACAGCAGAGAATAATCGTTCCCTTTGTGGAAGTGATACTAGATTTCTTTAAATGTTGCTTTGATCCCTTTCTTCTGGGCCATGCATATATCTGAATTAGGCATTGTTTTTAAAGAATTTATCTTCGGTTTATAGTAAGTCTATAATGCTAAAAATCACCGTATTAATATCTAAATGTTTTCTTTCTTAACAGTGTGAAATTGGCAAGATAAGAAACTACGCCCTTATGCAGGAGTGTGATAGATCATTTACTTCTAGGTTTTGGAATTGTTGACATAGACTTTCTTGGGAATTTAGAGAGAATGGGAGAAGAATATAAAACCAGCAACTGTAGTTTAACTGTATTTAGTAGCACATGTATTTACAACATAAATATTTATAATTAGCAAAATCTTGATCCAGATAGGATTGAATCTAGAAAGCACTGCATATTTCAAAGTTAATGACTATATAGAGAATTCAGATCCACCTTTTTATATAAAAACATTTACCATATGTAGTCTTAAAATATCTGTAAATTAAAATATGTTGCATTTAAATGTCCTGTAGAGGGCACCAAAAGATCTAATTGCAAACCCTGGGCTATGGATTCTTCAAGCTGCAGATCATGTTGTCTGTATAATCTAACAGGTGTGTGAAGAAATGCGCTATCAGTTGAATCAAACCAAAATGAAGAAGGATGAGGCAGAAAAGGAGCTCAGAGAGTACAGAACAAAAACTATAAGGGAGCTTGAAGTTAAGGACCAGGTAAGAGATAATACTGCTATAACTTTGCAGTTATTAGAAGCCTAAGTAGGGTTATTTCAGAAGCTGGAATGACTCATTTTTCTAATAGTGGTCATTTATTACTGTTAAATGGTTTCTAAATTAATGGCAACAAGCCAGCTATTACTGTTAAATAAATACCTCTTGATTATCTTATTCTTGTTTTCAGCCCTAGTATGTTCAGTTTTACATAACAGTCATCCCATGCTTTCATATCGAATTACTCTATCGTATGTATTCATACAATGTACTTAAATTGTATGTAATGTATACGTATGTTTATACACTTTTTCTCACAAATCCACACAAAATTACTTATACATGCAGCCTGACAAAACATTAAAGACTATAAGTGTAACCTAATGATATCAAAAATTAAAGTAATTTATCTTCCAGTTTCTTTAAAGATTCAAGGTTAATGAATGCTCAGATTCATAGAAAAGTTTTTTTTAAAAAAACCCAAACCAAACCAAAAATAACCTTCTAGAAAAAAAAAAAAATTCCACTAGGCATGAATTGCTGATTATCTAAAACTGTGTTTTGGAATAATACAAAAAACAGTATATAGGTAGTCTGTGAGAAAACAACCCATGCAGTAGGAAAGATTATTAGAGTAACCTGCGACATACTTGGCAAACAGTTTGAACAGGTGTAGTCTGCGTCTTTGGAAGTGCCCTTTTTTGTTGAGGTTCTATCTGTTTTTCTCTAGGTATTCAAACTTCCAGCTATTCCTTCCTAAGTTGTGATCTATACATGAGAGTGAATGTTTTCTGAGTACACAGATGTATAAGATGCACATGAGGATATTTTTTTTATTATGCATTTTTTTATTAGCGCAGTGTATCCGATACGTTTTAAATCATTCTTTTCCTTGTAAATAAGTGAACAAATCGGGCCCTGTGTTAAGAGTATTTGTAGGCAAAAATGCAGTATTTCTAAACTTGTATTTTTATTTACCAGTTCCCCAAAATTTTCATGTAGGACAGTAAGTTTATTAAATGACATGAGCTTAGGCTGGAAGCAATATTAATTCAAATTATAATCAACATATGTAAAATCCAAGAGAGAACTTGCTAGATAAAATAACTATTCAATACGTATAAAAAAAAAATCACACAGAGAAGGAAAACAGGGGCCTTTAAAGCATTTTGGTTTTGGGGTTGGCTTTTTTTTTTTTTTAACTCCTGCATCCTTTAGGCCTAAGGACACTTAGAAAAACAAAAAACAGGCTTGTCGTCTGTGTCTTGACAGATATCACAGATAAGAGAGTTGGCATAATCTTGGCATACAAATAAAACAGGATGTGTTTAATAAGATATTTGAAGAAGTATCTTGGATTTTAAATCCTGTTCTTCAACTTGCTTCAGGATTGCCTTTTGAACAAATTGCAAAATTTAACAAAATACTTTAACCTCATGTATCGACATACTGGTATTTTATTCAGTGTGGGAATGAATACTCCAAAATGTGATGATTTATAATTTGATATAATTAAAGTGAAGTGATGGGAGGGGGAGTTCCTATCAGCAAAGGTTATTAGAGCAATTCGGTAATTATGTAAAGTAATTATATTGTTCAAATATGATTGTAGGTTCCTCAAAAAAAAAAAAAAAAGGAAAACAAACCATTTTGAAATTCTAACACTCAGCATCTAGCAGCTGTTTTATAGCTGTGGCTTTGGTAACTTAGAAAGTTCCATGTAGGTCCCAATATTATTTAACATGCTAAAAGGCAACCAAAAAGAGTGTGTGTATGTTTTGGGGTTTTGTTTTTTGGTGCAATTTTTTGTTGGTTTTAAATCAAATTTTAACAAATGTTAATGTCATTGCAGATTATTTCATTTAAATGAAAACAGCTCAATTGCATCTAGTTTTGTTTTTAAAGAAAAACCTGAAATGTTTCATCTTACATGGCAATGAATAGCAAACAGTAATTGTTCTTTGGTCTCTCAGCCATGACCTGACCTTCTGGCTAAGAGACAGAGTTGATACTTTCCTTGGCCACCATCTGTTCATAATAAATACATATTTATTTTTTAAAAGTAGAAAGACAATAATGTATGAGTATTTTTGTGCTATTCCATATTAAATAGTGCATTTTTCTGTTTTAAAAGCAAATAATTGTGTTTCAGATGGCCTTTGGTATTTTGAAAGTGAGTTTATTGCTTCTTGAGGTATAATTGTATTTTTAATTGTGCTGTGGATAAATTCTAGTTTTGAAGATGTATTTTAGTTTATATATAGTTACTTTTAGAAAGGGATTTAAGTTATTCAGGTGTGTCAGAATAGGCAGGAATCCTGGTATGTACAATTTAGGATCATCAGATACATATACTTATATGTCAGTAAATACAGACATATGTTTATCATACACTTATAGATACAAATTTCTTCAAAACTGAATTTATGTCATTTAGGAAAATGAAAGGGAGTACATATCTTTGGTCTTATTCTCTTTTATTTTAACATATCTTTTCCTATCCTTATTGCTCTATTAGGACAAATAACAAATATTGGCACCTTGGCAGATTACCTGTTCTTAATATTTGACGTGAATATGTCTTACAAATGAAGAAGCAACGAGCAATGTTAAGACTGAAATTGAATACGTGTTTTGTGATATCATCCATCATGATCCTGATTAACATTAGGATTATGGAGGGAGGGGGCGAAAGACATACACCACACAGTTTCTCTACACAAAAACTGCATCTGTTCATCTGGCCCAGTATGTTGTGAAGCAGCGTAACCTACTGCCCTCTCTTCTTCTCTCTCAGCCCTCCCATTGTGGATGTAGCTGTGCCGAAATAACAGTGCCTTACTTAATACTTTTCCTTCTTAGGAACAAGCTTCGTAAGTTATACGAGTATAATGCTTTCATGGCAGTAAACTCTGTCCACACTAGGGGTTGTACTAGCACAGCTATATCTCAGAAAAGTCACACCCTAACCTAAATAGCTGTTATCAGAACAAAAATTGTGTGGCATATTTGACACAGCAGGACTGCACTTTTATAATACTTTTTTCTGTGAATTTGGAAGCACTGCATGGCATAATTTGTGCATTTCTAATAGAAATCATACTTCTGACACACTATGGAATCGTTTCCTCAGATTAGCATCACTTGCTAATTTCTGCTCTGCATTATAAAAATAAAAATGAAGTACACTTAATCATTTGCTTTGTGTTTGTCTGTAAATAGTTTTGATTTGGTTTATAAAATCTTGTAAGCTTCAGCATGTAGAAGTGAAAATAGTTTTGTACTATTGGTTTATGCAGTCCCAGCCAATTTGAGCATCATCCTTATTAGACAGTTCTTACCGGTAGCATTGCACCACTGGGAGTTGTGGTGGTCTTGTAATAAAGCAATAGGACTGTTAAATCCAACTTCAGAAACTTACTGAAGCTTTTAAATTTTATTTTACCATGTTTTGAGGAATCAAATAAATACTTTGTATAGAAATAAATCTGAGCTGGTAATCTTGGCCTGTAAAAAGCCATTCTTTTAATACTGTCTTTTAAATTGGGCAAACATAGCTTGAAGCAGGGAATTACAGAATTCGGTTGCCTACCTTGTAGGTGACAGAATTAAAAGCTCCAGAAATACTTTATGAAAACCCTCAGATTTTTAAGAGTTGCCTGTATGGAAGTTCATGACCCCAAATAAAAAGAAGTTTGAGAGTCACTGATATGCACAACCTCTATACAAATGGAAAGAGCTACACATCAAAGCATTTTTGTGTAGTGTGACAGAACCTAAATGATGTCTCTGTACACTATAGACTGACAATTTTGCAGACAAATAAAAATCTGGCAAAATTGCAGTCCAAAAGCATTTTGCCAAAAGGTATTTTGGGAATGTTTATCTCATTTGTCATAAATCCGTGATATATAGTAACCTAATTTAGACATTATAAGTGGAGAAATTACTGACTCTGTCTTCATCAGAAGTAATGCAGGCCAAGGATTTAGGTGTATATCCTGGGAATGCTGCAGAGTGCCCGATGCAAGACCAATACAACCTTCCAAAGACACTGATTCACTGAAGTGTCTTTCTATGAACAGGTACCAGGCTTCTGTGAGTCAGGCTATAAAATACTAAATTTTTCACAAGCTGGAACATTCAGGATGCCACCAGACTTTGTAAAACTTGCAAGTTTTAATAATGTCGATGAAGATAGGTTAGGATTATGTGTTATGTGTATGCTTGTACCGGGCCTATCCCTAAGATTTTGTGACCTCATTAGTTAAAAAGATGCTCTGGGGGTTTTACTTTGGAAAGAAATTCTGTTAACTCAGTTAAGCATACTTAAATACTATTTGGCAGGGAGGAAAAGCCCAAAACCTAGCAGACAGCTTAAGAAAATTTGATGCTAAGAGTTTTACTTGGTCTGACCTTGAGTATAGTGGCTTTCAAAGTAGGAACACCAAATTGCTTTTGGACAAGAAAGCATTAAGAAAACGTGATAGCCTTTGCTGTAACTGAACTCTTTTTTAATGTATCATTTTCCATTTGGGGCATTTAATGCATTAATTTGATAATGAGTAAATAAGGAGGGAGTAAAATGATGGTACTTTATGCCATGCTTTGATAAAAATTTTCTGACCTGTTCAGGAGGAACATTATTGTTTTTTATAACTGAACTTACTCGCTCATCTCAAGAATTCTGAGGAAAAACATTGCTCTACAACCCTGCAATATGTAACAAAATAGATGTTTAATTCCAATTACGTTATGGCTGCTGCTGCTCTGCTATGACATTACTTTCCTCTGTCAACCATCATTCCATAAAGATCACTGGTATGAGCACCCTTCATTACATTTTTTGTCATGTTTCTGTAGGAAGAATCCTTGGGATTCCCAGTAGTAAAATTTTCTGTACTGACTGGTCTAGGTTTTCTGTACTGATGTACTTCTCCTAAGCAGCTGGCCTGCTAAGAGGAATGACCCAGCTGGTAGTGAGATTTTTATTGTTCGTAGGTGTAGTTGGCCCATGTAACCTTGGTCCATGTTCTGTCATTCAGTGTGATGTCACCCCAATAGTATATGGAAAGAGAAAATCATTTATGTGCATTAAACATTATTCGAAGTAGGAAAAGAATTGCATAGCTCTTGGTATAGTGTGTATATGCATTATATTTAAAGAAATGCTCTTTTCTTCTTAGACTAGAAAAATGGTTGCTTTATCAATAGTTATTGTGCCAACAATCAGAAGAAAGAGTGTAAAAGTCCCTGACTATGACTTGTCGGTTGTTACTGCATAGGTTTTCTTTCCAGCTATTCCTTAATACTGTCCAGGAAAAAAGAGCCAGTCCCACATCAGTAATCTCAAATATGTGTTTGAAAGGATAAAAGGAGTAAGTTTTGTTCTCTCCTGTTTTTCAATAATGAGGTAGGAGTAATCTTCCCCTTCCTTTTTTCTATATTCATCCCTCCTTCTCTGAAATTCCTTTATCAGCAAGCAAACCATCTATTTTGCACCACCCCACCCTCCCCCCTGTCCCCGTCCCCCCCACAGTGCAATCCATTAAAAAAAGAAAAAAATTAAATCTTGTTCCACTGTGGAACAAAATCACTTTCTTATCTCTGCTGGTGGCTGCTGAGCTAATCTCTGGTACAGCACTGTTGTCTGTTGAAATGTGACTGCAGTAATCTCTATGGGTTTGGAAGTTTTGTTCCTGAAATAGTATTGCAGTTCAAATATTTTGGCAAGTTGAAAGCAAATATTTTCAGGGAAATAATGAGGTAAAATCCTTGTATAACATGTTTCAGCCATTCACTCTTGTCTCTTTCCCAGGGTATTTATCCACAGTATCCAGGGGCCATGTTGCTCTTTGAGAGTTTGTGCAAGGACAGGCACCTCAGATTATTGCTTAATTAAAAAACTCTCTGTGTGTATTTGTGAATATATACTTAGCAGTATTAATTTTTTCTTGCCTCAGCTAACAATTACAGGTAAAAAGTTTGCTTCAACGGGATTTAAAGATGTGTGCATTTAAGAGCATCTCCCTTCCATGCCATTCCCAGGCATTTCTTCCAGCACCCCTGCTCTTCCTAGCAAACTGCAGGGTTCTGTTTCTGTTAATTCTCAGGTTTTTTGGAGGCAGAGGGTTTGCGGTGGCTGACCTTTGCTTAGGTAATGGTTCTCATCTAGAGGCTCTGCATTTTTAGTGGATCACATGGGGTGCCACAGCACTGCCAGGTGCTGTTACATTTCTGTGCAGTCCAAGTGAGAAGGTGGTCACAAAGCTGCTTCTCTTTGAGGAATTCAAGAGTCCCAGCAGATCAGGCTAGAATTATAGCCGTCCAACAAATTACAGCCTGCATTGCTTACCTAGGTTATGTCTTCACTTGTCCCTCTGGTCCTTCAACATCAACTGATTAGTGACCCAGCCCCAGGGAGAACCTTTCAAAAAGGAAGGAACCAGGTGTGTTTGTTTATTGGGGTTACTTCTCTTCTTGTGTTTCGACTCGCATTAGTTGCCTGTCATGTCATGAGGGGTTTTCAGATTTCTATTTTGGGCTAAATGATTTATAGAATATGCAGTTGGTTTATGGTTTTTGGAATTGGCCTCTTCGAAAGAGGTGGTCTTTGTGGATTCTTTTAGGCCTTGCGTGCATTGTATTTCTTGCTATTGATTTGTATATTCTCACAGCTTTATAATAAATTACTTCCAGAAAGGAGGTTTCTCCTTTAAAACTAAATTTAGTTTTCCTAACTGCTTTGTATCCTCATTCAGATTTGAAAGGGAAGTAGCAATAATCCATATAGAGTGCAAAAGGAAGAAAAAAAAATTGTTGGGACATGGCGGGGGTTAACTTCATGATGGCCTTAACTCTCTTTACAAAGTTGGATAGTTCTTCAGGTGCAATATGCTATGTCAGATGGCCATGCCTGGGAGGTCTGAGGTTTAGAGACCACTCAGAACCTAGAGCTGCTTGATTGATATCAGGATTAGGACAGAAATGACTGCAAGCGACCCCTGCTGCATACGGACAGATAGTCATCCTTCCTCCAAGTGAGACGCCTCAAAATCTTGCTACAAACCCAGTCTTGTTTAGTTGGGCTTTTTAAAAAAAAATAAAAAACAATTAGTGTTATCGTAGGGTATGATGGCTCTGTCCCTGATTAATTCGTATATTAATAAATAAAGAAGGCAACATGGGTTGACATCAGTGTTAAACAGTGCAAAAACGTCCTGTCACTGTTACATATGATATCTAAGTGTATGTGAATGGCCATAGTGGTGGCACCTCTTAGAAAGGCCTTAACTGTAGCCTCAGTCCTCTGCACTATCACTGAGCTCGTTGCTTTGAAGTGCTATTTAGTAAACGAAACTAAGCACATGAGCATCAGGGCCTGTGAAATTTTACTGTGTATTAATATGAAGTGTATGTGGTTTTGTAGATGCTGACTGCCTTTTGGGGACGTACCTATAAATAGCAACCACCACAGTTATTATATTTCACTTTTTATTATTTTATATATTTTTGGTTCTATTTTATTCCCCTTTAATCTTCTAATAATGGTGGAGAAAGAAGTACGAAGCGAAAAGAAAGTACTGTAAATTCGCTGAAATATTTTCCCCTCCAGAATTATTTTACTGCAGAGTTTGTGCAATGGTATAGTCAGTGCAGAATTTATTTTTCAGGTTATTGTGTATTTTCTTACCTGATGTGTTGAGCATACTGATACAACACTGAATGTCATAAATCACTTAGGAATACATTTAGGTTTAGTCTATTTTTTGTTTAAAGTCTTCTAAAGTTGTTTTTGCATTTACTTCAGAGTGTGAGTTCTTCTATCACTGCTTAATCATTCTCATTTGTTTTTTAAAAAAATTGTCTTTTCTGTCAGTTTACTGCTATTTAAAATTCTATGAAAAACATCTGCTAGCTTGGAATTTAAAGTTGCATTTTTCTGCATACAATAGAATCGGCATCAGTATGACAAAAAGCAATTATTTTAATCTTTAATTTGGCTTGTTTTGAATGAAAATATTTCATTTTATAAGATTTTGTAGAGATAAAGAGGCATCTAGTTAATTAAACAGCACATTTTTTAAAAAAACAGAAGTATTGTTAGGTGAAGATAATTTCAGATAATTTACAAAGAGGATATTTAAAGATTCATCTAGTGTTTGAGAAATCATCTTTTAGGTTTTCCCGTAAGTTGCATTTACGTCACTGAAGAGCATCTCCAGTGTGTTCACCTAAAAATGCATTGTGAAATCAGAAGATAATTTGTAAACACATCACAAAGTAATGAATGAGAAGTGAAACACTTAAAATTTAATTGTTTCAAGAAAAATACATGGAAGGGTTCCATGCGCTTCAAAGTGGAAAACTTAAAATAAAAATGGTGGTTTGGTTAGTGGTAATACTGAAAAAAAGTATAATTGATATAGAATAAAATTTTACTGCAGTGATAATTCACCAATGCTTTAATTTTTATGTAGTACAACTTCTTTCTTGTAACTGAATTGGATATGCATGCGGAATGGTGTTAATGTGTTTCGACTTACTAATAATGCTGTTTCTTTACTGAGGTTTAGCTTGCCATCTTTCAGTGGCAAAGCGCCTGTTGATTTTCCTGGGAGTATAGGCCACTGCAGTGCAAGACAGATTAAACAGTACTTTTAAAATTATGTGCAGAAGTAATAAGAATATTAAAGTTGCAGAGTTAAGCACCAGAAGTTGCCTGTTCCAGCCTTAATGTAGTCTTGTTGTACGTATACATTATGATAATTCTGTTCCTTGTTATACTGAAAATCTGTTTCAGATTTTCTTAAATGTAAGATTGTCATCTGTCTTTTTGCAGTTCTGTGCTCCATCTCTTGTCTCTCACATACATTGAAAAGTTAAGTACTGAAGTACTTAAGTTACTTGAAGTAACAAAAGTTAAGTATTGAAGAAATACTCCGACCATGTTGAAAAAGCTGTATTACAGGTGATAGGCACTGAGGGATCAAATTAATGCTGTATGTGAAGCATGCAGTCAGCAAAATACTTGAGTTGGTGGCTTGTTTCTGTCCCTGCAACTACACTGGAGCCCAGATAGTACCTACAGAACTGCTTGCAACTTCCCAGTAGAAGAAATGGGAACTAAAAGTAACATGAAAACTTCTGTTTGAGTCTGAGTAGTTTTGGAAAGATGCTGCCTGATAAGGTCCCTGCAGGAACAGTGAAGAAGAACATGTGTTCTGTATTTTCTCTGTATTTTAAATTCTGATTTTATTGTGATCACCTAGTGATGGACTGGACTTGACATATTTCAGGATAGAGTGTGTTTGTGAGAATATTGTTTGCAGGAGAGAGGTGAGGGTTTGGGGTTTTTTTTGTATGAACAAGTCTTGTACGTTTCAACCTATTACCTGAGTTTTAAATCAAAGTAACGCGTAGCATTCAGAATAGGGGCTGTCTGTTTTCAGCGTGATGACTCCTACTAATTTTTTTTCAAAGAACGTTTTCTGGTGTTGCAAAAATAATTTAGTTTATATCTTTAAATATACCTGGATTAGATGCTTCTGGTTTCTGAGTTGCTGTTAGCATGTTCTCTTAGGTGGCATTTTCCTGCTGTCCCTTTCTCTGAGGTTTTTCTGCTGTTTCTGCCATGGTCATTGCCAGAATTCTTGTGTAGAATTCCTACTCTTCATATGGCTCATGCTGTGAGTACCTCTAAATACTGATATTTAAAATACATTTATATAAATCTACATACACCCACACACATGCACAAACAGACATGTACATGTACATATATGTAAAGAAGCTGATTCTGAATTTTGGAATTACTGATGAAAGTAGCAGAATTAAAATTGTTCTTCAAAACCTATGTTTGCTTTCTTGATACTTTTTGTAGAAATCATAAGACTCCTGTGGATCTTTAAAGATCTTGTCATGGAGTCATTGTCTGGGAATTTCCCTCTGCACTTTCATGACAACTGAAATCTATGGATGTGTTCTTGGGTTCAGCCCTGCAGGTTCAACATCTGCCTGATGGAAGCAGAACATTTTCACCAGAGGTTCCTGCACTTGGAATCTGCTTCCTTCTGTGGGTCTGTGTCAAAACCTGACTGAGCCTGTTTAACTTGAGGCAACGGTATAAAGCCCATCTGTTCCTTGAAACTTTTCCCTGAAGGAGTGATCTAGAGTGTGTTTATGTTCTCAGCTGTGGTTGTGCTTTTTCAAATACTTAGTTGATGCTTTTCAACTGACTTGTGCTTTGGGTTTTTTAAAAAAGATATGCTGAATGGATGTATTCTTAAAGCAAATTAAGACTGTTGCAGAATTTCTCAAACTTGTAAAGACAGTGAAGAACTCGTGTCCCTGTTTAGTATGAATAGAGAAATAACATTAATGTACTGCTGTTGTTAAGAAGAATAGAGCATAGAGAACCCACTGAGACTTCTGTTGTTCTATTTAAAACATGCAAAAGTCTCTGGAAATAAGTGAAAATGCGAAGCATATGTAACTGAATACCTTTGCACACCTGGTTTTAAAATATTCTGACAGTATAATAGGTTGTTACATTCTTTAGAGGGGAAGAGTACTAACGATTTTGCAGATAGTTTTGCTATCTTTGTGTTTGAACTTGGACTTACTGATTTAATCTGGTAGGTGGTCTATGTGATAAAGCAAGGTGACATTGAAAGTCTAATGAAAATTTCCTTCATGAACCTTTGCTGAGTGCTCTTGGGAGAAAAAAAGTGTACAGTTAAGTAATTAGGAAAATTAAAAATTAAAAGAAAGAACATTACAAAACCTTCTGGATGAAGAGATTGTGTTTGCGACATCATGTACTGTAAGTGGTTTAGGTTAACATTTTCATAGCAGAAAAAGACAGTATTATTGTGAAGGTGCTTCAAGTGCAAATATTAGGACTGAATTACATTCATTCGTTTGTGTAGGATGTTTGAATGAATAATTTCATTAACTAAAGAAGATATTGAGTCTTATCTACATGAAGAAGCTATCACAAAATAAGTTATGGTATGAATTTAAAGTATAATAGCTATTCACCACTAACTCGTTCTATGAACAATTTTTTTCTGTACTACAAATGACCTTTCACAGTTTAGTTGATTGAAAAACATGCAACTTCCCTCCAGCCCCAACGATGAATAAATATTTATGTAGGGAGTTAGTGCAGAATTTTTAGCATTTTTACTACATGTTAAAATTACATTGTTAGCTTACTCTATACTTCACTGGCCTCCTTAAAAGCATACTTAGGACAAAGTATAGTATTAGTTACAGATGTGTTCCTGCAGGTACTTGTATGTTGTATATGGAGCAAACTGTATTCCTTCTGAGAATATTTGTGAGAAGTGTTTAAAGTGTTGACAGTGTGGTTCAATTACAGATCATAAGTCTAGTATGCTTCACTGGAATCAAAGGTGCTGGTCATGCATATTTACCTATTGTTATTTGTAAAATGAACTAATAGACTCATCGACTAAGATTTACTTGCTAGGTTTAGTTGATATATAAGGACTGTAAAGAAAATGCAGCTGGTATGTTTAGGATTTAGTTGTAAGTCATAAATAACTTATTTTCAATGATGGTAAAATCACAACATGACCTTTATTCTCTTGCATAATATTAGGTGAATATGACAAAGCCAAATTCCCATGTGTCATTGCTTATGTAATAGATAAGGAAAATAAATGACCTCAAGAACTATCCTGTATCCAGCAGTTTCTGAAGATGGCCACTGCTCTGCTGCCTTCTGGCTTTTTAACACAGTGAATTCGGGACACAAATACGGAAGCCTTCACATGAGAAAAACAGAAAATGATTGAATGTGTGTATCTCTTAAACCATCTGAAGACAATAACATTGATTGTTTGTTATTGTCTTTTAAATATTATATGCGTTTTGGCTTTCCATAAGAATGTAATTTCAAATACTTTGATTTGCAGTTTTCATCAAGTCATTACTTTTGTTCTAAATAAAAGTGTGCATTGTTTTTCAGGAGCTTTGATCACATTACAATTTATTGTTTTAACATTTATTTTTATGCATTTCTTAAATATACTTTCTTTGGTTCTACAATTTTCTTAAGAAAATAGAAAAACTGGGATTAGAGCTGAATGGAAACAAACAGCGTTTGGAACAAGCCCAGCAGGATGTGACAGGAGCCAGAGAGGAGTGCCTAAAACTGACAGAACTGCTGAGTAAATCTGAGCACCAACTGCACCTCACCAGGTACCCCTTATCCTATTACATGCTGTAGTACCGATTTCATTCTGCTAATTTTTTGCCACAGGCTTCCCCACAGTTGTTATAGATACTTGCAGTCATTGACTGCATGGGCAGCCCTCAGTCATGTTAGAAGTGGAGATTTAAATGACTAAATTATGAACTACAAAGAGAGTTATGAACTATAATTTGTGAAAGTGACTAGTGTGAAGAAAAGGTGATGTTCAACTCTGGTGATGAGATGGCATGTTTTTGGGTGGGAAAAAGAACAGGGGAGAGTGCAGACGCATTCTTTTTGTTGTTGCTTTTTTTGGTGCGTCAAAAATACTTCAAATATTGTTTGAGACTGTAGTATACAGCAGTACCTTTAAGCATAGGAGTTCTCAGATTAATAATCTGAAGTTTCTGTAGCAGAATGACCAGCAATGTGTAAATGAACATCATTGTGTTAAGCTTCATTGAAGATTAAACAATTAAAAGGTAAATTACTGTCTATGTGTAGGAGGTAAGGTTGAGTATGCGAAAAGAGTGTTTAAGTCACTTGTTCAGTGATGTGGTACAGTGCAAACCCTGTGTGATGAGAGACTTTACCTGAGTTATTCTAGCCTGGTGTATAGCTCCCACACCGTTTACCGGACTGTTCATTACACATTTCTAGAAAACACCAGAAGGTTAATATGCCAGTTTTTCATTGCAGCTTGAGTTTTGGTAACTGCAAGAATTTTTCCTTTCGCCACAGAAAATGCTGTTGTTTGACTGCAAGGTTTTGACTCTGTGTGTGGTTTTTGTTTTGTTCTGTTGCCCCGCTCCCCGCAAGAGTGAACATCCAGAAGCAAATCTGGTGGCGTTTATTCAGTCCTTAAGGAAAAAAGTTAAGTTCCTTTAAGTTTTACATGGGGGGAAAAAACCCCCTCAGACTTTTAACACTTAGCAGAAGTCTGCATGTTTATCCAAGTCTTGTACTCTTTGAGCTTTGTGAGAATTCTGCCATTGAGTAAATGGAAATAAAATAGAGCCTCGTCTAAACTATTAAATTCAATGAATCATTTTTTTATTCAGCTACATTTCTGTGTAATTCAGAGCACGGTTGTTTAACAGATGGAAGAAAGTACCACTCTAACAGCCTGTATTTAGAGAAAAAATATGCTAGAGGTTAATGAACTTGAAAAAAGTTTTGGGTGAGTTGTTAAGATATCTAAAGTTTGGATTTAGCAGAACTTTATTAATAATGATTTGTTGTGATAGTTAACCAAATGGCTTACCACGCTCCTTTTAGCAAAAGGCTGATTATATGCAATAAAGCTCTGGATATCTTGGTGGAAATCTGACTAGCCAGTGTTGGAGTATTTTTTGTGAAAATACTAAACTTGTAAAAAATGAAGACTATTGCCTACTTTTACATAGCAAGGTACCTGAAGCTGGATACCTAACATACAGATGATTCAGGTAGATTTTCAGTCTGTGGTCACTGACTTCAGGAAGTTTCTGAGATGCAGATCACTGGAGGCTGGGAACAGTATTTTGGGCAAGTAATGCTCTGTGCTGGCCCTGTTCTCATGTAGTTTCACAGACGTCTGCTTTTTGAGACAGATGCTGAACTGCCACAGTTTCTTTGCCTGACCTAGTGCAGATATCCTAATCTTTATTTTATTTTTTCTATGTTTTATATGTTACGGCCTCTGCTTGTAAGTATGCTTATAAGTATTGAAATGTTTTCTATGCTGACATTTAATTCTTGGGGAAATGTATACGTTGAAGCACAGGAAATAGATTCAGATCTTTCTCCTTGATATTCTCCAAATTCTATAATACTTTATAGGTTTCTGTGTCCTTCTTATCTTTGGAGTCTGCTTTCCATGAAAACATTAGGTGATGTTGCTGTCATTGATGAAGAAGGTGAGGGGCGAAGAGATGAGAGATTCGTTGCTCCTGAACTTTTAGCCACAGTCCCTGTGTACTTTGATGGGTAGGGCATGCGTGCAGATGTTCTCGCCTCTTTTCCGTGAGTCGCAGAGGAAAAGATCCCCTACTGAAACGAAGCTTTTCCTTACCCTGTACTCCTTTTCTTCCTCTCAGATCACTCCCTGCCAGTGCAGGTTTTCTATTTTAGCGAAGGTATAAAAGTTACATGTCTCTTGGGGCACTAGTTTTGCATTTTGAACTCAGTAATGTTTTTAATGGATTGGTGCTTTCATAGTTGTTGCCCGTGAACTTCATTTGCTTGCGGTCTGCCTTCTTTCATTCTTTATTCCCTTCGCCTCAAATGGCAGCTGTGCCAGTGAAAATACTCACTGGAAGGGTAGTGGTAGTAGCAATCCTATGGGGGTTAGAAACTCATTCACTGTGGCACTTGCCAAGGAAAACAGATTTTAAGCTCAAGAGTCCTGCCTGTGGGAGGTTGCTGCAGAAAGTGCACTGATTTAGCGCATCTCTTGGGTATTCTGGCCTTGGCCCCATCTTGCTGATTCCCCTCTTTCCAGGAGAGGACCAGCTGGTCCACTCCAAGTCTTCTCACAACACTGGACTTGTGGGAGGCCTGAACTGCTGTTACACGGCTGTAGATAGTCTTTCTGTTGCCTTGCATGACCTGTCTATGTTGTTCTGGCAAAAATCGGAGGTAGCTGAGGAGATACAGAAAGAATTGTTTGTTTTATATGAATTAGTATATTACTGAGGAGAAAAGTTTTTCACTAGTCCACTAATTCTGTGTTTGGATATTGTAAATAAATAGAATAATAAAACAAATATGAGAACTTCAGATGTTAATATATGAAAATGAGTTGGTAAATATATGAGCAAATTAAACGAGAAAGAGCTTGCAGCCTATGTCTTAATGAGAAAAAAAAAGTGCTCTGCAGAGCCGCACTCTTCAGGAGACCCACTTCTTTGCTGCATCCTAGTTTTCAGACACCAATGATTGATTACCAGCTAAACAGCTTCTAAGTTAACAAAATGTACTTGTTAAAAATCAAGAAAAAAGGTTACAATTAGCTATTCCAAACCATTGCCACAGAGTTTAAAATTGCCTTTTCCTGTCACCTTTCTTCCTGGAGCAATATGTTGCTTAGAAATCCTTGCTATTAACATGCATTTCCGGCTATTGAATCTAGTTAGTAATTCTAATTTGTATGTCTTCAAATGACTGGGAAAATACAGAACTTTTGCTGTGTGGTTTTGCTTGTCAGTCGTGTAACTTTGCAGATGTCACCATGCTATGAGACGGACCATGCTTGTTTAACTTTATTTTTTTTACCCTAGTTTCAGCTTTGTGGTTATTTGTAGTAGAGTCACTGTAGTAGGAGAATCTTATGAAATTACTTCTGAAGTCAATGTTAAATTACCGTTACTTTGGCAAGGTTGGGTCTTGCTAACGAAGCTTATCTGAATCCATTTTTCAGCTGGTAGAAAACATACGGATCTTTTGTTCTTAGTTTATGAGAGAATAATTGTTAAAAATCATGTCATTATGCTAGTGGAAAAGATCACATAAAGGATGCAAGATGTGAACAACTTGCCCAGATCTTGGCATGTCATCTAATTTAATAACATTTTTCACTATTCTTGTGTAATGGAATCATCATTAAAAATCTTTCTTCTTTTTGTTTCAAAACAAATGTGAAGTTATTATTTGTTTCGGTTGCAGTCAGATATAGTTCCTGTTTGCATGTGCCAGAGCAGTTAGAAAAATCTTAAGTAGTGAGGGAATCACTGAATTTCAAAATTCAACTTTTTTCTATGCCATCATGCATTTTCTCAGGCACGGAGATAGGTAGATGGCTCGAGGTATTTTTGTCTGAAATGTCATCTAAAATTTGCTAGGAGTTGTAATTGAGTGGAACTGAAGCAGATTTAGTTTAATTTCATACTATTCTCGTTTGCTTATATGAAACATTGCAAGCAGTACTGAATGTCAACTTGTAGGTGGGGAAAAATTACTTAGACAGTAGAACTCATGCTTCCAGGTTCAGGTGACCCACCAAGCTACCCTGAATCCCTGCGTCACTCCCTTGAAGGATTAAAATTTATATTACAGTGAGTCACTGGGTGTTGTAGTTCTTGATTATTTTTTTTCCTCCGTTATGTGATATTTATTTTCTGTCTTATTTTTGAAAAACGATTGGATGTCTAGAAAGTAGCGTATCTAAGAAAGTGGCATTTGTGGAGGACAGTGGGTTTTAGCAGTGCTATAGCCTTCCTACTGTGCATCGGTCCTTGCTAGTTTCAGCAACTCCATTAACAGTAATTTGTATTACAGGTATAATAAATAAAACACATAAATCTATCATTTCACCTCCAGGTTCCTGTAGCATTATTTAGTCACTGAAACTTCGGTGTTGAGCTATACGTTGTCACCAGCGTTCCTTGTTAGAATTGCACCATGCCTCATACCTTGTTTCCCTATTTAAGCTATGCTACTAAATGATGAAATGTCAACTAACTTCTCGGTAGTTATACATAGTCTGCTAGGGAGTTGTACAGTATTTAGTATTATCTATTCTTTATTTTCTAGTAGCATCTATTAGTTAGCGGCACACTCACTGTTGTCCTCTTTCCAGTAATTTTAGCATGTCAGAAAGTCCATCATCTCTTCTGGAGAGGCAGTAACATTTGAAGAAATGGTGTTACTAATATTCAATGACTGAGATATGTTTTATCTTTCCAGACTGACTGACTGATGAAATCACCAATAACACTTGAATTGAGGAGTGGGGAGGGGGGAGAAGGGAGAAGCAGAAATGAGGTGCAAGGAGTGATTGATTTCTAATTTTTTTTTTTATTCTGCTCATCTTGTACAAAACCATTATTTTAAAGTGCTGGGAGGAGTGATAACATGAAACAACTCTGACAACTAATAAACTTTTTAGATTCTGCTTCATATGTTTACTTTTCATTAAATTTAGGGACGGTTGCGACTATGTTGTTGTGATTCAGTCAACATTTATTTCTATCTGGTTTTCATATACAAAGGCATCGGGATGCCAGAAAATAAACTGTTAACGGAGAATTAACTTCTTTGGCACGCTTTCATACTTATCTTCCAAATTAAAGAAAATGAAATGGGCAGAAGCAGAGTGTAGATTACCTCCTTTTTGTCAAAAATGGTGGGAATTTGAAAATTAATAATAAAAAAGGGAACAGATGCAGTAACATGCCAGAGGGAGATTAATGTGGAGAGTAAAATCTGTGAGCAACAAAACTGAAGCAAACTGAATCAGTGGGAGGTGGTTGTACAATCAAAATCAGGATAAAAGAGAAATTACAAACAACCCTGCACTTGTCAAAGTAGTAGTAATGAAATCCTGACTCTGCCAGCAGCGAGAACCTGTGTTAGCACTTTGGGGTAAGGCCGGGAGCCGGGTGCCAGGTAGGAGGGCAGCGCGAGGCTGCTGGGCGGCAGCCATCGCGTGTGGAACAGATGGCGGGGAAAGCTGGCCGGGGAGGGGCTCCTTCGCAGAGCTAATCAGACAGTAACGGATAGGGCAGCTGGGAGGACTGACCACCGAGAGGCAAGCGGCGGGGTAGCCGCAGCCTTCCACGATGTGTGCAGTGGTGTGCCCGGCGGCCGGAGAGAAGACCTTGCAACGTCTTTTCCGACCGCACAAAGTTTGGAGGCGAGCGGCAGCGCTCGCCCCAGCTCAGGGCAGAGGGGAGGCACGGGCCGGCCGCAGGCTCCCCGGTGGCCTGCTGGCCTCCGAGCGTCCCGCCTAGGTGTGTCCTGCCCCCTCCCACTTCACAGATACGTGGCTTTGCTCTGGTCCTGTCGCGTAGTAAGGTTATGCGTGTGTTTGTATTTTATTGTAGGAGCTCACTGAACGCAGAATTTGGCGATTGACAGAAATACAAAAGCACGTGGGTCCGGGGACCGATCCAGCAAAGCGATAAGAAAACTTTGCTCCTGTCGAAAGCGGGGAGAGCTGTAGGTCGGCACCTTCCCACAGGGTTGGGCCTCTCCGATGAATGAGACCAGTTTTCTGATGCTTTATTTTTGCTCCGAGGAGGCACTTCCCTCTTCATAAACAAGAGGAATGAATGGAGGTCCGAGCCTTCTGATCTTGAGTCACATGAATAATTTGACTCACGTAAGAAGTAAAGATCAATAGGATTTCTTGCGCAAGTAAGAGGTAGTCATGTGCGAGAGGATTACAAGGTCGTGCCCCGTATTGATGACTGTCAGCTTGAAAGAGAAATGCAAACAAAATTTTATCAAGGAAAGGGGGAAATAAAATCCTGAAGTGCAGCAAGGGAGACCTAACCTATTGCTGCCCAGAGTTGTGTGGTTGGGATATGTGACACTTTTTTTAGACAGTCTCAACAAAGAAATCTACATCTCCCCGCATCTGCTTTTTGAACTTGTATATCTCTCGTCTGCAGAAGGTTTATAGCTTGGCTCAATTATTCATTTTGAGCAGGGAGGGGAGGAAACATTACAGGGATTTGAAATAGGTGGTATAACATAGCCATATGCTATTTATGCAGCAGTTTCTGCAATAAATCTAATTTGGTGCTGTCAAAGAAAATTAGACTTATTTGATATAGCAGCACATTAGTAAATGATTGTGGTAGCTTTGAAAGTTGTCATTCACTCTGCTTTACTTGCAATGGAATCTTGAAAAGCCTCTTTCCCCCTTCCTTTTCCCCTGAGCAACTCTGTGAAAATGTCTTAGTTCTTTGTCCTGCAGCTGTAGAAACTGCAAATATTTCCACAACTGGAAAAAAAAAAAAGTCTGGCTTTAAGGTAATTGAAGAAGGGGATGGAAGAAAGAATAACCTCTGTTGTTAGCGATTATATGAATGTATAAGTGGAAAAATCAATAAAGTGGTGGGGGATAAATTTCTCTTTTGCCTACAGGTTTTCATAGTGCAGCTGAAATTGTTTATCTGATTATACAGCATGTAGATAAATTAGCCGCTCCGCGTTATTATAGAAGGTAAAATATTTTACCTGCCATGATAAGACCATATGCTGCTTTATGAAGACTGATACTGAATGATTTGAAATAAATCGGCTCTGTCGTCTTCTGGCAGAGCCTTGTAGAAATTTTGAAGCTGATACACTTTGTGTCGAGATAATACACAATTATTTAAATATATTTCTATTTAAACATATCTAAGATGATTGTACAAATGTGTAAAGTCCATTGATGAAGTTTGAAAGGGAAAGAAAGAAAACAGAAGGGAAGGAGTAAAGAATAAATCCAAAATCGTGTGTTGAATTTGTATATGAAAGAATTTATAAATCACCCTTTTTTTTTTTTTTTCATTTTTAAACATGGTTGACAATTTAATTTATTGTCCGACACCACACAATTTCTCAAGGAAAAGGCATTAATAAATTTTCAGATTTTAGTTTTAGATTCATCTAAATTTTTCTCCATGGCATTTAAACTGCAACTGCTCACATCAAATTTCTCTAATGATTTCATCTTTTATACATCACATCAGGTTGTTGAGGCAGCCAAATTGCTACTGCATGTAGAGTGTGGTTCAGGAGCAGTGACAATACTTAAAGCGCTTTGGAGCGAGCAGTGAATTGAGATGAAATACAGAAGAGCCTAACTGCTGTAGAAAACAAACATCTTTATAAGGTCTTTGTTTTGAGCAGTTATTATTCAGCACTAACAGTAATAAGTTTATGTGTGTGTATCAAATATTTGCTTTGATCTCATTCAAATTAGGTTTTCTATTTGTGTGACTAATAACAACAGGATAATGATTTTTTTATTATTTTTTTTTTTTTTGAAGCACAAAAATCTTTCAGACACACATATTGAAGGCTGCTGGATTTTTTGCTGAATTTGCTACTGGAAAAATGG
This sequence comes from Falco rusticolus, assembly GCF_015220075.1. Taxonomy (NCBI): domain Eukaryota; kingdom Metazoa; phylum Chordata; class Aves; order Falconiformes; family Falconidae; genus Falco; species Falco rusticolus. The sequence goes on along the minus strand of NC_051192.1, from coordinate 5,423,719 downwards.
TTCTGATTTTTATCTTTATTTTTTACTTTTTTTTAGGGCTTTTTTCTCAAGTACATCTGAAGGCTTGTTTTTGGAATAAACTAAAATGTACTTTTTTTTATTTGCGCTTGGTATTTGTGAGCTTAAACAATTTTAAAAGCTGCCTTGTGCCTTCAAAAGTATATTCAAAGTTGTTTACTTTGTGCAGTCATAGTGGTTGTTGGTTTGTTTTGTTGTTTGGGTTTTTTTTCTTCTGTGCCAAGATTGAGCTGTTGGATTTCTTGTCTAGAAAAAAAAAAATCAGCAGAGAACCCAAAGGGTGCTCGTCTAAGGGACTTAATCACACTTGACACAGAAGAGCTTCAGCCTGTAGGTTGTCATCTCCAGAGAAGGTAGCTGGTGGAGGGAGGGAGGAAGGAAGGAAGGAAGGAAGAAAAAAAAATAAATCACCTGAGCCAGCTTTGGCTGCCTGGCTGCTCTGCTCACCCCTTGCTCAGTGCCCTTGTGGCCGGGGCTTGGTCAGGGGGACAGCGTGAGCCGGGAGATGCCCGTCCTGAGCAAGCAGATGAGCGCAGCCTCGGCTGTCGGCTACTTGACAGGGCTGACCTTCTTCCCCTGGCCGTGCTGGCAGCCTGGCAAGCTGAATAGCGTGCCGCTGCTGGTTGCCCCTGTGTTCCTGGTGGACTGCTTTTTTTCTAGAAATAGGAGCAACTGTTCTTGATTAGCTTCTCCTTCTTGTTCAGTTGCCTTCTATAGGGCTTAAATCGAACGGTGGAATAAAAGTTTCTCTGTAGTTAGGTGGGACACTGCTGAATATTCCTTTTGTTGCAGAGCTCCTCCTCTGTGGAGACAGAAGTGCTTTTGTTCACCTGCGTGTAGTTTCCTACGGAAGAAGATCGTAGCATCAAAAAAATAAAAAAATAATTAAAAAAAAATCCCTTGCAAATGCAGGGACTAATCCCCATATAAGGGATCTATCAGTATTAAGTTTTTATTCAGCTAAACTTGTGCAGTATTTGTCAATGCAATTTTCATTAGAGTCAAATTCAGACCTAACATAAGTATAACTGCATTTCTGCTAATGAGATTGGATTACCTCCTGGATTTGCTCCCAGAAAGCTTTACTTTAAATTCATTTTTTGGTAAAAGGGTAATAAAATGGGTGGTTCATTATAATTGCTTACAAAACTTAAAATATGTATTTTATATTTTGGTATTGTATTTAGTCTGGGTGAAAGATTTTAATTTTTTTTAAAGGATACCCAAGGTATGCAGTGAAACTGAAAGGTGTTTCTTATTTTAGAAGAGTGAGGTGTCAAGGAGGTTAGTTAATAATTCAGGAGCTTGTGGTTATCAGAATGTATTCCTGAAAAGAAATATGGGCACAGGAATTGCTAAAAATAATGCATCCTGTCGACAACATGAATTTAGTCTCAGCCCTGACAAAGAATCTTTACAATTTGTCTCAACGTGGAAGGCAGTATTTTAACAGAGTTGCATATGTGTGTTTTACAAGGCTTGAAAACAAGAAAAAATATTCAGGATTTTTTTCCCCTTAAATAGTGTTGCATTTGAAACATCAGTAGGTAAGTTTAAAAAAAAAATGCTGCAGATGAAATAATTTACAGTGAATGTTGTTGGCCGCTTTAAGGCTTTACTGTAAACTTACTCATTCAGCTGTTCTCATTTTCTCTTTGCATTTTTAGTCAGTATCTTTGTTACATGGTGTTAAAATGTGAGTCAAAAGCTTTCATTTATTATTTCATTTGTAATATTTTTATTAGCCTTTTCCACTTCTCTGCATAGCTCTGCAAGTTTTTCTGAGATTCTGCTAGTCTTTGCAAGAAGGTACAGATATATGTATATGAAGAAAATCACCCTAGCTGTTGGAGTTAACAAACGGTGATAAAAATCTATTCTCTTGCTTCTGTATTATTTCTCCTATACCCCAAACCGATCTTCACAAATACAGGACTGCAAAGAACTTCATCTTCTGCTGGTTAGCAGAAGTGGATTTAAATCCACACCGACAGTTCATTTGACAATGACCTTGAGGGGCTTTGCTTCTTGAAGAAGAAAGCAGAAGCTTGCGGTAAACAAAGTTCACTTCTGACAGATGGATTGAATGACAGAAAGGTTGCGAGTGCCAGAATAGCCCTGGCAGAGGAGGAAATGTTCAGTGGAATCCAACAGGAGAGGAGGTGTGAACAGGTGCAGGGTTGCTGACGGAAGGGGAACCAGATGGAAGGAGCCAGAGCCAGTTTATTTAAAGGAAAAGGCAGAAAACACTGAAAGGCTGTGCGATCAGTGGCTAAAAGTGTGCATGGAAGAAGGTAAAAATTCACAAAGCAAAACTGCACAGTGGGATATCTAGCACTTAACATAATGGTAGTAATTTGTGAGTTTCGTTTTAAAGTTGCTATTGAAATATGTTTCTCCCTTACTCTTGACAGCATAGAGATTTATAACCTGACCAAAAAAAAAAAAAAACCCCGCACAAAAAAAAAAAGAAAAAAACCCACCAAAACCCTGAACTGTTATACCGCCTGTCCATTATTTCTAATACTAATGTGCAGACAGTTACAATCAGGATAATACAAAAATTATGCCACGATTGGCCAAACCAATAAAGGGCATATAAGGCTGGATGTTTATTTTTTAACTCACCTGTTAATAACTAGCTCCTGTGATATGTGTGTAGATAAACATGGCTTTTATTGGGATGTTTCTGTGATATCTAGAGCAAGTCAGCAACAGTCAAGTATAATGTAATGTTAGCACGGTATTTCTCGTCTCTTTTGCTTTTGGTCACAAGTTTGTCAGTTTGCTGGAATACGTGGTATCTTGCTGTAGGATGGGGTAGAAGTCTAGCTTACCCTAGATCAGGTTCCCTCAGAATGAAATACTGCCTTTCAAATTGTCATCCTGAAGGATGCTTTGTTCTGTCAAATTTTTCTGCTTCTTCCCAAGCTGTTCCTGTGAGGCTTGGTCCTTTGGAGACCAAGAGAACTTTTCCTCACTTCTCAACTTCAGCAATAGTTGGGGAGAGTTAACAACTTCAAAGTATCGAGCCTGTGGTAACTTAACTGCAGGTTGTGTTTCCAAATCTAATGTCTGTGAAAAATGTAGGTGACTGTTCAGCAGTCATTCATAGTGCATCTGTGATCTACTGGATCATTCAGCTGTGCTTGATTTGATCCGGATCAGGTGTGAGCACAGTCACTTTCCTTTTGAATTAGTTAGAGCATGCAATGCAGTGTTTATGCTGACTTTATGCCAGCTGCAGTAGGACAGATGATACCTGATTCAGCATAAAGCTTGCTGGTACAAAGTTAACGTACCAAAAACATTGGGTTTTTGAACAAATTTAAATTGGCAGAGCGAGTTCATAGCAGATCAGGTCTCTGCATCATTTAGCTGCATCATTTTTTGATTCAATGGTAGGAGCCTGACGTTTGGATTTACTGTATTAACAAGCTGAGCCTTGGAATACAGTCACAAGTGTTTGAAGTTGCTCTGAGTCGACGCTTCTGCTGAAAAGGCAAATCCCTAGAGTGGTGATATGTGGCTACGTCTGGCCACAAATTGCTGGGCCCTTGCTTGAGTTGACACTGGAAGACAAGCACCTGTATGAGAGAGATAATCAGATTGAGAAAGAATCATTTGTTCTTGCAGAATATGTTGCATGAGTGCCAGTTATAGGAGAATGAAAAGAGGGACCGCACCTTATACTGGCACCTTATATCTTGCCTTAGACTGGCTTAATCCTGTCCTGAAGCTGTGTCTTAAGAGGCTGCTCGTGCCAAACTCAAGAGTCACCCTGGCAAGAAAATTACTCCTTTACTTTAAATCCTAGTTTCAATAACTTTGTTTTGTGCATACAGAGTAACTATCTGTAAAAATCTTCTATGGAAGGCAAACATTTCAACATTCAGCCATCTCTAAAAGTGGTTTGTGGAACAAAGATAGAAAGAATAGTCCAGAGAAAGGGGTACATTCCTGTGAAGTGCTTAGGGCTATGCACTAAGACTTCCCAAAAAACACTTCTCATGTTGCATCTTCCCATGCAACTTCTGTTCTGTACTTGATTTTCTGTTTCTAGAGGGACTCAGCCAAATAGTTCACAAGCTGATGGTAATAACCGCTGCAGGATGGGTGTTTGTTTGCAAGGTACATATCTTGCTGGCAAGGCTAACAGATGTGCCAGAAAAATCAGATTTTGGTTCTAAGTCAGTATATTTGACCTAATATGAGACGTTAGTTACTGTTAGAGACACTTTTTTCTTCTCTAACAATGAAATACGGGGCAGTTAATCCTAATATTTAGCTGTGATTTGGTGTACAGAGAACTATCCAGATTGAAAAGTAGTTCTAGTCTACGTTGAGGAACTATATATATATATCATGAAGGCATAACACCAAAAGAAAATCATGTTACAGACTAGGTGTTTTCTATTTTGCTGAATTTAAAGTAAGAAATCAAATCCTTTCATTTTGTTAATAGACTTAATAGGTAGAAGTAGAGATGGAATATACCACCAGGTATGTATATATTTAAGTTAACTGTATTCAGGCTTCTTTATATCATACAAACTTTCACAGGAGCAATGCTCTGTGTCTCTCAGTTCCTATGACCTTGCAACCTTTCATCTTTCTTATGCCCGTCAATGTCTCCAGTTAGTGATAATTTTGAAGTAGTTTTCAAGTACTCAAAAATAGAGTAGGAATCTCTTTCATGCACAGCCATTAATATATAATATCTTCTGATGCCTCTAGTAGAGTGTAAAGGGCCAAGTGGAAGTTTTAAATTTAGTATTTTGTTGTTTCTGTAGACCTCCTAATATTATCCAAAGTGCAAAAAACAAATGATATGATAGTTCCAACACTGTCGCTGCATTGTAAATAAAGTTGGGAAAAAATTCAGTGGAAAGTCGTATGCACTAATTTGTGTTTCAGGAAAATTGGAATTCTCAGAAAGAGTAGAACGTAGTATAACAAGTTGTTGTTATTTGGATTCTGGGAATGGGGATAGAGTTGGGTAATTATTTGCATTGTGGGAAAACAGTTTTAAGTTGATTGTCAATAATTGTAGTTAGTGTCTTGACAAAATTGGAAATGTGCACAGAGCTTAATCTTCTCTTGTTTTCTCCCCCGAAAACTGTTTCTTGTTTTTTGAGGTGTTTTTGTGAAGTGGTAGTAGCCTGGCAGGGCTGTTTTTTCCAGTCTTTTATCTCAGGTAGGGAAGTAAAAGGTTTTGCTTGGTTAGTTGATTAACATAATATAAGGGGGGTATTTCCACTTTAAAGTTATTTCTGTACCTTCTTCTAACTTTCCAGATTCATATTTAAAGAGCTGAATCAATTTGAATGCTTGATTTTTTTTACCACTTTTAAACCCTTAACCTTTACATAATTTTTCTAATTGCTTGTATTAGTTTCTGCTTCACATAGTTATGAGAAGAAAACTGACATTTCTTTACTTTAGGAACTCTGTATCTCTCAACTAATGTAACTAGGCAGCTTACACTGTAAAAAGAAAAATTAAGATTACTTTTTTTTTAAGCCTCACAAATAAGAGCACAAGTATCCTCAACAATGACACAGTCCTCCAGTTCTACCAATTAAATTAATAATTAGATCTCTGCAAAATTTGACCGTGCAAATGTAGATTTTTACTGAAGCTCACCAAACACAGTGTGCTGGCTGGGGCAGTTTCCAGGAACTTGAGGTTTCTGCTGAGAAGACCTGGCAGCCTGCTGCAGGATCAGCGTCCAGTCAGCTCCCACAAACAGCCATAAAGAGCAACTCAGTGGGTAATTCCCACAATGGGATACAGGAAGGGCAATTTTTCAACTCCTTGGAGAGGTTTAAAGAAATTACCTGATCATGACGCTTTTAAAAGGTATCTCTACATAATTCTTGCACAAGCATGCACATTAGTGTCTTTTTTTTATTGAGTTAGTTTTTGACATATAAGAACATTTGTTTCATGCTTCTCTTTCTGCCCTGTGAAAGCACCAAGAGCCCTAAAATGTAGCTAGTCCAAACATGCTGTGGTGGATTTACACATGCACTGAAAAAATAAAAACCTTTATTACAAAAAATCAGATGGCAAAGATCTACAGTGTTTTATAAGAGGAAACCAGGAAACACTGTCCAGCTATACCCTCAGACATAGCAATCCTAGGTATTAATAAGGACCTATTAGATGAAAATACATAGGCCTTAAAAAGGACGGTGACCAAAAAAATCAATGCTAAACAAAAGGTTCCAGAAGCCTGGCTTAAAGGAAGGGGAGAAATCTTGTGACCTGAGTCATCTTATTGAGTTGATCCAAACATATGAGCAAGATACATGCTTTAGAGCCGTGTTAATTTAGAAGGTGTGGAAATTAATAATTTTGGATCATAGCTACACTTAAAATGAGCATTTACTTATTTACTGGCAGAATTTGGGGTCTTACTGTGTTGTATTTCCTTACCTAAATGTTTGGAAATACTAAGACTGCAGATAGCAGAAGATAAAACCCTGTAAACACATTCTCCATTATAAATAGCTGAATAGATACTAGCTGAATAGGATAGTGCTTTTAAATTGAAAAGCAGGTCTGAAAGCAATTTTAAGAATTGTATATTAATAGATAAAATTATTTAAGACCGTTCCTGGGGAGAATGACATCTTGGTAAATTGTACTTTTCTCATATTTGCAAACCAACCTTTAGGCTTGTCTGCTGACCGGAAAAAAAACAAAACACCCAAGCCCTTATCCTTCTGTGTATGACATAGTTATTAAGATACATATGGAGGACAAAGGAGAGAAATTTGTGAAGTGTTCTGACCCCAGCATGTGATCTTATTCTATATACATTCTTTTATGACCTTTATCATTGTAGAATTTGAATACTTTTTGATAGTAAAGTAAGAGACTGCAAACATTTTTCTCATGTTTCCCCTTAGAGAGTAGGGTAAGTATTCTGACCTCTTATTTCAGTTTGTTTGTTTTGTTTTGCTTTGTTTTTTACTGTGAATGTTCCTGTGTGTTTGGTGGGGGTTTTGGTAGTGGGTGGGGTTTTTTTTTTTTCCTTTTTCCTGTAGCCTGAGAGAAGAGCAAGGATATACTCTTGATTTTCCATTCTTCCCTTGGCGCTTGTAGCTGAAGTAATAATATGAAATAACCTGCAAGAAGGTGGTTCAGAAAGCTGCATGTAATGGACACTAGACCTATATTGTGGAAAGCTTGCAAAGTAGACTGCATAAAACATTGCTGAGCCTTTGTATCCAAAGCTATTGGCTAAAATCTTTAGGTTTCCTAATACATGTAGGCTTTCAAGTTCTATTTTCAAAAGTGTTCTAAATGATTGAGTGCCTTTAGGCCAGATTTTGTTAAAGTACTGGGAAGTAAATGCTTGGGTACTTTCTCAAAACTGTTTTTGGTTTGGTATAGAGAAGCTTGTGCTACACATTTATTTTCAAAAATACTGGGAGAGAAAGCCTGTTTCCTCTGGAAGAGCTGAGGGAGCGCTCAGTGGAGTGCTTTGCCTCCTCTGAGGTGGGTTTTTTTGGTGCTTTGCCTCTTCTGAGGTGATCTGTTGTACGTTAGTTCCCATGCTGGCCCACTCGGCTACAGTTGGCCCAGGAAAGAGGTCTGTGCTCGACCGCTGAGGCATGTCGGAGAAGCAGCGGTGTTAGGCTTTGCTGGTCCTCTTGCTACCCAAGTACCAGTGTTGGTGCTGAGTTCCAGGACTGGTCATTACACCAAGAATCTTGTTAGTTCAGATGCCTGCAATGTTTGGAACACTAAATGCCAGCTACTCCTTAATAATTTAGGAAGTCCAGTTTAAAGTAAGTATATATGAAAGCCTAAAATATTTTATGATTAAATTTTTAATTATCATTAATAATGAATGAAGTGTCAGAAATAAGGTTGTGATAACCTCCTGTATGCCACTGAACTGAGATTACTGCGGAAGTATTTTAATTTGTCCAGTTAAATTCATAGTCCTTACTAATGGATCCATTAGCTTTTTACAAAATGCCACGTGTTGATTTCATGGAAAAATCCAGTAGTGAGCATAGGAAGCATGATTGCTTCACACCATAGTTGCTTTGTCAGAAGACTTACTGGCAGCCTCCAGTCAGATGCCTAATTCTACATTAAAACTCATGCTCTCTTTTTCATTTTGTGTTTTTACTGTTATGAAAGCAAAAAAGATTCTTGCAGAAATACCTACTATTGAACCATGTTGTGAAATTCAAAATTTTATGAATCTAAGTTATTATTTTACAGTCAAAAACCTGACGAGCTATTATTTATGTCAAACATGACTTTCACATCGCTAGTCTTTACATCATTCCTTTTTCTTTACTGCAAAGCCATTTGTCAGAGAACCGTCTTCTATTGAAAATGGATCTGTGATTTTGGTTTTGTTTGTTAATGGTGGGAAAGAGTTTTGGTGGTTTGGGTTTTTTTCATTAAATTTGGTGGCTCAAATTCAGCCAGCATACTTTTATGTTAGCTTTGAGGTCAAAGTTAATTTTCACTTCATTTTCAGCAAGGATTTTTTGTAAGGTTGGCAAGTGATAGCAATTTAGCTCTTCTTCCTTTGCTATAAGCTAGTTTACTCTTGCCTTTGCTTTTGTCAAGAATACTTAGAAAGCATAGCTTTTAGTCACTGCAAACAGATACCCAGTTCATTGAGAGATGTGGACATGTTAGAGATGTTAAGTAGGCTGCTCTTAGCAGCTGTAGCTGAGGCTCAGGACAATCAGTGTTTAGAACTAAAATCACTGCGGAAAACTTGCACTTCAGAACAGGGCTTAAGGAGAGCTTGAACTTGCCTCCATGTGAATGAGTCTCTGGTTGCTTCTGACTTTATGGCACAAAAATGAAAGTCACCATGAGTTCAGTGCTTCTGCTTTAGTAAAACTGATCAATGTGATGGTCAAATCCAGGCTTGTTTTCAGATAAGCATTTATTTAGTTGTTTACAATGGATGTATGTGAAGGAACTATTAATTTTTGCTACTGGCTGCAATTTTCATCCAGTGTTTGCTTTCTAGTAGAGAACAGGCTCTGCAGTGTGACCACTCTGTCCTTTTTTCCTTTTTTTTTTTTTTTTTTTTTTTTTTTTTTTTTTTTTTGGATACCTATGCTTTAAAAAGTTCTGGTACAACTAATCTTTTCCTTTCATTCCTGATTCAGATCTTACCTGTTTTATCAAAATTAGGCAGGTTTTGCTTTGCTTTACATTGTCTCTGGGCTTTTCTTTAGTCAATGAGATTTTCTGAATTTTTTTGTAGGAGGAAACTTCTGATGTTTTCACACTAATGCTGGAGGGATATAACTATTTCCTTTTCTTCATAGTCCATAGTTTTTTTATTCTTAAATCAAGCTCCCCTTCTGTCACAATTCAGAGTAATTGCAAATAAGCAGCCAGTGTCAAACCTTCTAAAACTCCTGCAGTATTTCCCGGTTATAGCAGGAATGTTACCAATAGTTCTTGAAATCTCTTGGGCTTCTGCATGTTTTATCCATGGGGTTTTTCTATATTTTTTTTCTGTATATGTAAAATGTGTTGGGAAGATTTTTCTGTAGGAGGGCAGAGAGATTGAACTTAGAGAGCAGGAAAGGTGTCAACTCAAGGTGTGGGTGAAAGACTTGCCACTTCACTTAGCTTTGGCTCCAGGAATTTTTTTGGTTCCTCAGCAGCTTTAGGCACCTCAGATACTGCTGTTTATGTGTTACTGGATGGGTCTCAATCCCAAAATTTTCCAGGTGCTAAGACTGAGACTAGTAAGATACCCTTCTGCATAAGACGGACCTGTGTTTTCCTAGTCTTACAGTTGAGCAATTATCCACTGTATAAACGGAACTGTTTTTACTCACCCCGTATGCACTTCACCCATAGGGACCTTGCCGTGCACCCATGGTTTCTGACTTCCTTCTAGTTTGCTCTGTAGAGTAAGTAGCACAGGTGAGTGGCTTTTTTAGTTGGGTCCCCTTAGGAGTGTTTCTGGCAGCAGTAGATTCTCCATTTATTTTGAACTTGCCCCGTAAGCATGTGTTTGACAGGCGGGACCCTAGTAATGGGGAATGGACCTTTACAGACTTGCCTTGGTAGCTTGAGCTGTGCAGCTGGATAGGCTACCCCCAGCAGAAGGCTACCCCGCCAGCTGTGTGCCAGATGACAGCACAGCACCCAATTGCGTACAGCCGTCTCACCTGAGACAGTATTAAATTAAAGACTGTGCTACAGCCTCTTGCTTTAGCAGAAAGCGTCTGGAGGATGCGTTAGGTTCTGTTGTGGGGTTTTTTTCAGCAGTCCGGTGCTCATGACAACTGTCTGAAGGTAAAAAGATGTTTGGAAGGGGTTTAACTAGGCTGGTTCCCAGCAAATATGGAAAGATGTTTCACTGTAATGTTTTGCATATTTGGAGCTTACACTTAAGAAGTGATGCAAACATCAATCCTTAGGATAGCCCCAGTGTGGTTATGAAGCAATGCCGAGAATGATGCGATGAAGTGCAGTTCAATGTATGAAATTTCCTTGAAAAATGTGCTTTGTTTCCTTAACCCTACAATATTCTTGCTATCTAAATGTATTCTGTGTGTCGAATCGTTCTCAGTCTTACCTCAGAAAAAAATGCCTGTGATTTCAAAGGGAGTTTTGCCTAAGGTAAGGCTTGCAACATCAGGACCAGGAATTAGTGTAATGTGACCCACCATTTGTATTGCTTTGGGGTAAATTTAAGAGAGAAGATTTAACATTGTGTGTGTCATGCTGAGATATTGCAATATCTCGGATGGGTTATTAGGCACCAATCCAAAGGTTAAGTGCAGCAACCACATGAGATGTGGCTTTATCCTTACATGATCTATGCCCGTGTTCTGTTTTGTAGTCCCCTGAAATAGGTATTATCTCTAGAATAAAGCAACATATTTATAAGACTTTATTGAAACCCATCCCAAGCTATTAAATGTAGTTTCAGTAGAAAAGTATGTGCATATGTGTCATTTGAAATCTAGAAATCAATCCCTGTATGTGTGACCTCACTGAAATTTTGAATCTGGATCCTAGTGTGCACCAGCTAAATATTCACGACCTTTGGGAAAGTCTAGGTATCAATTTGCAGTTTAGGACCTTTTCTAATTTATATGCATATCCCTTTTTGGGGTTTTATTTTCCACGCTGTTTTTGCTTGGCTTGCATTAAATAAAATGCTTCAATGGAGTGTGGTAGTCTGGCATTTGTTTTGCCTGAGGAGTAGATTGCCCCATCTTGCATATCTGGTCAAGTAAATTGCTCTCTTGCCTGCACACTTCGATAATAGTGCTGGGCTGTAGACCTTTCTGTACAACCCCCCAGTGAGCAGAACCACGAGGGGCCAGGCCTGTGTGGTGCTAACAGTCCTCTTTATTGTAACGGATGCATTCATCTCCTGTTTACATAAATTAATAGTTAAAACTTGTTTGGTTGCTTAAGAAAACTCATTAAGCTCTCAGAGTAGCTGTATTATGAGCACTGTGGCAGTCACTCCCATTGACTTATCTCCTGCTGGTTCACTGGGAACCAGTCCATCTCAGGGTCAGGTCCCTAAGCTTCACTGCAGAATTCAATAAATAGCATTTAAAAGAAAATGCAAATAATCTCTTCAATACAAAGTGGATGCTGGGGAGCTTCCTTATGCAAAAGAAGTTGTGTTTGAAATTTTTACAAATATGATCATATTTTTTTCTGAAAGGCTAAGTTTTACTCAGGGAATAGATCATATTTTTAATCCATTTTCTAATAGTCACTGGAGAATGTTTGACATTGTAAGAGAAAGGTCAGTTTGTATAACCTGAAGTGGGGAAGAAAGGTTTAATGTGAAAAGCGTGGCCAGATTTTTTGTTCCTCTTAATTGAATGTTCTGCTTTGCCTTTTTAATTTATCATCTTCGGTATATGCTTTTTATTTTTGCTTTATCTCATGTTTGGTTGGTTTTTTTTACAGATTGGAGAAAGAGAGCATTCAGCACAGCATTAGCAATGAAGCAAAGGCCCGAGCCCTTCAGGCCCAGCAAAGAGAGCAGGAGCTGACACAGAAGATGCAGCAAATGGAGGCCCAGCATGAGAAAACTGGTAGGTGGTAGGGAAAGATTAGAGCCTGGGCACTCACTCACAAGCCAGGCCCACGCCTTACTGTGAAATGACATCAGGAACACCTGTAACCTTTGGCTGGCCGAAGGGAGCAGATGCTAACTACACCGGAGATTCCGAATTACATATTAGTTAGCGTTTAAAAGAGAAAATGGAAAGTATTGCCCACTGTCTGTTGATTTCAGAGTGCTGCTCTCACATCTGTTGCACCATCTGGATTATGAGTTTATTTACCTGTGTTCAAGAAACGTAAAGCTGAGAGAGACCACAACAAAGTAGAAAAACAAAGGGCTTGTTTTTGGCTGGATTTTCAGGCACACATGTTATATAAAGAAAATAGCATCAGAAGCTCTGCGGGAAATGCTCCGAGCTTACAGTTAAAGTCTCCTGAATAGCATTGAACAGTTCCCACAGTACACACATTATAGCTACTCTAAAAGCTTAATGAGTTTGCTTCGGCATCCAAACTGGAGAAAAGCTTTAGCCATTAATCGGTTCTTAATTCACTGTCGCAGCTGGATGTAATTCACTGGCTCCAAATTGATATGTTCCTTTATTTAATCTTTGCAGCCTCAAACATTTTTAGCATTACCATGTGTGTCCCCCCCCTCGCCCCACACTCTCAATCTAGAAGAAGGATGTTTAATCCCTTGCATACTTCAGGTTCTCATAATAGGAGACTTCATTGCATTGACTTAGCTGATCAATAACTTCAGACCTTTAATCTGGAAGTAAAATGGGTTTTCCAAACAAACAAAAAAAGCCTTTTGTTATTGTGAACTACTATGCCAACAACATTAATAAAGGTTCATATTATAAACCAAAAAAGGAGTGTTTAGAGAGGAAATCTCTAACCCTTGAGCATGGAAAGGAGGAGGAGCTTCAGCTCTTACGGAACATGGTATATTCATGCATTTAATAAAATGCCATCATTACCCACCAGTCCTACAATACCTTTAGAAAAATTATGTAGCGTGTATTAATTCTAAGCAGTGTCACATAATACCTGAGGTTGCAGGTACATTTAAATCTCCTGTCTGATCTTCTGCCTTTTTTTGCAGCGTTATCACAGTACTAGAGGACCTTTCCGTGTGTGCAGGGAATGCAGACAGCTACATTATGGCTGCTGTCTACACAGCAGGAAAAGAAAAGAAGCTCTCAGAATAATTTTTCCCTACTCCAGCCAGCACATCTGCATATGACCAGTATAATTTTGCACAAGAGATGTGTAATTTACCCTCCCAGTGCATAAATTGTCCCAGTATACAAAAATTAAACAACACCAAGACTGAGTTTGGTTTTCTATATCTCTAGTAGGATTAGGAAGAGTTGAAAATGATAGTAATTTATTGTGTACATAAAGAAATCCTTGTGTATTATGACCTTACACACATACAAGAAATGTGGGTAACAGTGATCTCTCTGATTTTAAAAGCAGAAATCCAGAAACATAATTTTGCAATATCTTCCTTTTGAAACAATAAATTTGCTTGATTTCTAGGTCACAAGTTTTTGTGCAGCCCAGATTGAAGGGTAACTGAAAATTAATTTATAAAATGGTTTCACTGCAGCCCTCACTGGACAATAAGTCTATATCTTACCATTAAAGAGAAAAAAATACATGAATCATAGTAAATAAAGGACCCAGTAAACAAAAGAACTGCTTTTTTAGGATAGAATTAAATGAGTCTACAGTGTAAGTGTTTGTGTTGCCAGTGTATCCTCTGCACCAGTTGAGCAAGCAAAAGGCTGCTAAGGCATGGCTTGCCAATTTCATTCCTCCCAGAAATGTCAATGAACTTCCAGCTGAAAAGCAAAACCACCAGATTAAATACGTAGTCTTTATGATGATTCTTCTCATAAAGACCCGATTCAGTGGCAACATCGCTATAATGCTTTAGGTTAGCTTGTTCTGACATTAAGCCTTTATTTGGTGAACGATGATATCATAATTCCATGTCCAAGTAGCTGAAGTTTGATAATCATACCAAAACCAGAAGGATCTAGAGGAAAGAAATTAATAATAAATAAAATTGTTTCTAAATTATATATAACTTTTTATAATTGTAAAATAAATTTCGAGTTTTATAATTTTATAATTTCTAGTAAATGAACAGGATTCATTGCTGACCTCCCAGAACAAATTCATAGCAAAATTAAAAGAAGAATGTTGTATGTTGGCAAGGAAGTTGGAACAAATGTCAGAAAAATACAGGTTAGTATATGTTTCTCATCCTGTCCCTTTTATTACTAGGACATGCTTCTTTCTTTTTATTTGTATTTTAATATTTATTATTATTAATCTTGTCCTGGGCATGACACAACATCCCAATATAATATATGCCACTTAAGAAAAAGGAATGGATTTTTATCCAGGGTAATTCTAATTTTCAGCTTTTCACATTATGTTTCTGTCTATTACTTCAAATTTCTTAGACAATTCCAAAGTAAAAATTGCATTCTGTTTTCTTCCTGATGTTCATATTCTTAATATGAAGAGTGGGAAATTGTTAACAGAGATACAATTCAAGTCTATCTGAACTTATAAGAAAAATACTAAATATTTGAAGTTCTCAAAACTGTAGTCTGTTGGTTTAATTATTTACTTAAAGCTCCATTCACAATAGTACACACTGAATAATTATCTCTGACATAATTGTCGTCAAATTTGCTTGTTATTTAAGCTGATTCTGCTGCCGCCTGTGTGGTGCTCCTGTTAAAATCAATAGCAGGTCTAGATACAAAGCCATTAAAAACTCAGGATTAGAATAAAACCTGGAAGCTATAACTGGTTTAAATAAATACAAAAGTGTAAAGGTATCCATTTAAAAGTTCTATAGGACAGGACTATCCTGGAAAAAAGAAGATTATGAATTTTGTAGGTCTGTAGCAGTAAATCATTTGATTTTCCATTTGTAAGTGTTGAAACTTTCTGCAGGGTTCATATTCAATATAATAAACAGGACTTAACTGGTGAGTTGGCATTCTGCAACTTCTGATTTTGTGCAAAGTAAATTTGGTAGTTAAGGCTAGGATTCATCTCGCATGGCTTACGTGAAGTAAAGAAAACACTCAGGAAAGATAAAATTGGTTTTCAAGATATGATTCTTCTGCTGGGCGGATTTAATCATCCTGCTGAGGTAACATAACAGGGGCAACACTCACTCGGGGAGAGAGCTCATTTATCCCAGTATCCTGTTTCTGGGAATGGTCAAAGGGGAATGATATAAGTAGATGACAGACAGACATATATAAAAAAATAGATGATGCTTCCCACAGGTACTGCCTCCACTGCCCATCCTACTTTCCACTGAATATAAAGTGTTGACTAGCTGTTAAGTGGCTGAAGTTGGGGGATGAATCCCATCCAGAGTGTTTGGGGAAAAAATGAGAAACTTGAGGAAATGTAATCCATCTTCCCTTGCAAGTGTTGAGATGGGTACTTGAGGGAGAAACAAACAGCATTTTTCTCCCGAAAAATCAGGACCTCTCTGCTAAAGTAATACAAAATCTAAATAGATTCAAATCGTATTATTATTCCAGCAATAAAAATGCACACAGACTTTGTTGCTAGAGCTCACAGTCACAGACTAGTAACTGTAAAAGGATGAAGGAAAGACAGAAAACATACTGTGAAAACACATTATTCTCTGAAAATAAATACCAGAGATTGCCAAGTGTTTTTCCACCTAGCAGCATTAACTGACTATGTCAAGAACCTGAAAAAAGGAAAAGGAGCCCTCTTGGGTCTCCAGAAAGTGGTATATTTTGTGCAAGAAACAGTATGGAAGAATGTATGAAAGCGGTTCTCATTCTCAGAAGTGGCCCTAAAATAGCTTGAGCTTGCCTTCTTTGGAGTGGGAGCTGCTGCAGTGAATGGAGAAATCGGTAGGGACAAAGAAAAGCATGTGGAAATGAGAACAGAAAGGTGGAACTGGAGATGGTGGAAAATGGGAAATGAAAAGATGGCTTCTAAAAAGTATGTGATCTGGAGATCAGATGCAGAAAATGATCTGGGCAAAGTTAGAAGTGCATGATCAGTGTATCTCTTTCAGTAGCATCTCTCCGAAAGGCAATCTTCATCCTCATTGTCACTGGATGTAGGCTAAAACTACAATTCTGGGATAGAGTGGTGGAGCTTTGCCTTCTGAAAAATAGGAATCATTTCTGGAAGGTTTTATAACTTAGTTCTCGTGTACATTAATAAAAGCAGATCATGAAGCAGCAGTGTGCCCTATTTATGTGGATTTTTTTTATCCCAGTTTTTTTTCTATGTTTTTGGCATTATCATAAACTGAATTTTGGACCTGGATGTGTATTTTCTTGCTGTACTTCTAGAATCTTTGTGCCTTCATTTCCCTGGGGTTAAGAAATAACTGTATACTGGCAATACCATTGGTAAAACACTTAAGCTTTTTAATAACAGATGCAAGAATAAGTTTATATAAAATTTTTGTGGTTTGATAGGAAGTAAAGGGCCCATTTGTAATAAGAGGCATTTCAAACAGATCTGTGGCAACTACATATTTGCGCAATTCCAGTGGCACACCTCTGAATTGCACAGATATTTTTATATTTAATACAAGTTTTTTGAGAAACCTAAACTGAAGTTTCTTGTTTATATGTAAACTTGAACCATTTTTGTGAGCTAGCCCCTACACAGGATTAGAAAAGCTTTAGAAAGACAATGTCAGACAAATTATAAACCCCTCAAGCTGTGCAGAAAGAAGATAGTGTCTGTGAAGTTTTTTTGTATGCATAGGCATGTTTAAAAATATAGTCCTTTGTTGCTTTCTCCTCCGTTGTTTTGGTCTTTTTTTTTTTTCTCTCTGATTGTCACTGTCTGAGTTTCTAGGTTGTAGATTAATGCTTAACACTACCCACTGTGTATTTGTGATTTGCGTTTTGTAATTAAGGGGAACAATGGGAGTCCATTGGGTCT
Source organism: Falco rusticolus (assembly GCF_015220075.1). Lineage (NCBI taxonomy): Eukaryota > Metazoa > Chordata > Aves > Falconiformes > Falconidae > Falco > Falco rusticolus. The sequence goes on along the minus strand of NC_051192.1, from coordinate 5,406,661 downwards.
CGTTATATATAATGGTTGGTTTAATTTGTTTCACTTCTATCTTGTTAATTGTAAATTGATCATTAAGATTTGAATTCTAATCTGTCACCAGGGTTGTGAGTATTGAAGCTAGAGCAATGATCCTGGTTTTAATCACTGATGATGAGAAACAAATTTTATAATTTTAGTACATATTGCAGTTCATATATTTTAACACTGTATTTTATGGTGTTATAAATATTGTTAAATGACTTTTAGTGTAGTTTTACTGTTTGGACTATAATGTATAAATTATATTACTGGTTTGGCAACAGTAGGCATCCAACTGTGTGAGTTTAATTGAAGTAAAGAACACACACCCGGCTGAACTATTTTTCTCCATGTTTGGTTGACTGCAGTCATTACGCTCAATACCAGGAGTGAAATGTTTGTTGAAGGTAGCCATACAAAGATGTGAAACAGTCTGTCTGAAGGATCAGTCGTTAAAATTATATGCAACAATACTGTGTCAGTAGAAGGTATTTTAGAGCATGTATTTAATTGCTGTATAAGTAAACAGTTGGTTTTAAGAGTAAGAAAAGGCAGTGCTTAAAAAGCACTGCAGTGCCAAAGGTAGTTCAGAGGAGCAAATGCAGCATTTGCTACCTTTGCGTTCAAAAATCAGCTCATCCTAAAAATATCCTAAGACTGACTTTGAATATTGGCTATTTCACATTTGCTAGTTCTTTGCCTCCAGTATTTAAATGTTTTCCAGGAACCTGGGATTTTTCTTCCAAGACTCTTCTAGCAAGAATGGTTGTTAAATTTGGTTTTAGATAGAAGTTGAGGCTTTCTTGGTAGTTGAATGGATCCAGAAGTATAGAGGGGTTCTTTTGTTGTTGTCCCTGTCCTCCCGAGTCAGCATCAATTATTTTTGATGTAGTGACAGGTAAATGAAATTTGGCAAAATCTATTACCCATCTGCTTACAACCATGTATTTTTCGTTTTCATTTTCATGTGATGATGTAGCTTTGCGCTGTGCAGTTTTGAAATAATACTGATTTCAATACGAGTCTTTTGGGTCTATCGGATCTCGGAAGCACATGGAGATACATTAACATGAATACACCACTTGTGGGGCCAGCCTGAGTCTGCAGAAGAGCAACTCCATGCAGAGTTCATCTCAGATGGCTACACTCCATAACATCTGCACCCTTCAGTTTCTTCTGAGTCCACCATGGCTTACTACTTGGTCTGTCAGACCCAGAGTAGCTCTGGTGGAGCAACATCAGCATGTCCATGCTGTCTCCTGTAGTTGTTCTGGATCCATCAGACATAACACTTGATGCGTAGATTTTTCTAGATTGACCTCTGTCCCTGGCGTTACGTCTGGGCTCTCTCTGAAGTTCAGGACTGTGTACTTGGGCACCTGCCCCGCTCTCTCTTCGTGTCCCTGCTGTGGCAGCTTGTGAGCTGTGACTCAGGAGCATTTACACAGACCTGGTCCTGCCCCCGGCTGGGTGGAATTGGTACTCCTAGTACAAATGTGCTGTCATGTTCAGTGCAGTTGGTGAGGCATATTACAATGATGGTTAGGTTTGTGGGGTTTTTTAACCCAACAATTTTTGAAGTTATTTAAATATCACATAGAATTAACTGAACTATCTTAATCTTTGGAAACTGAGGTGAATGAATGGTATATTTAGAGATGCAGACGGAATCTTTGGCAGGTGATAATGAAGGCTCTTGGCGTGCAGTCTTGTATTGAGACTGGTGTTCTCTCTTTAATGCTGACACACATGAACCTTTTAACATTGACCTTAATAGACATTCTTCCCATCATGTGTGCTGTCCTCCAAAATTTCAGTGTAATGAAATACTCAGACCTGTGTGGTCGGACTCTTATGTATTTACTTGGAAGGGACATTGTGCAAATAGTGTTTTAACTGGAATGATTTTAATATTTTTGCTGAGGTCAACTGTAATTACAAAAGGAGAAGAGAATTCATGAAAGATGGTTCAAAGCATCAGACATTTAGGGCTGTATTTTAGAGATTAGAGATCATGCTACTCATGTTTTTAATTAATTCAGTACTTCTTTTGTTTCATTGATTATAATTTTCAGTAGCTTTTTTTTGTGTGTGTTAAGTTTTTTTAGTGTGGGTTTTTTGTTTTGTTTTGCTTTGGTTTTGGGGTTTTTTTTTTGGTTTTTTGTCGGTTTGAATCCATTGATCTTTCCAGAAAGACTTTGGGCACCTTCAAATGTACTGGAGATTAAGTCCTTTTACAACTTTGAGATTTGTATCAGTTTGAAAGTTGCTTTTGCTGTTGCTGTGAATGAGACAGCCACATACAAATCCAGAAAAATGAGCAGGATCCCGTAGTTGGGAAACCCTACCAACATAATAATCTACAGTATTCCCACATGACAAATGCTGTTGTTGCATTTTGCTGGAAAAAATGGAATGCACTCCGGAGTTTAGACCATGTTACGGCATGGTTGGGCTTTGTTACATCAGGTCTCTGTTGAGCTGCTCTGCAGTGGACTTTTGCTTTTATCCACTGATTGACTTTCTTACAGTATCAAGTGCGGGCTGCATTTGTGCTGTGTGATAACACTTGGTCCGACTGGCACTGCTTTGGTAATGCTGACATTAGAGTTACTGGTATTTCTGTTAAGTGATTGGTGTGAAAATTTGACTTCAGTTACCTTGCTGTAACATCCTGCCTGCTGTTACGTACCTGTCCAGGAAACTCATGTGCATTTAAGTTTGATGTACAAATGCATCAGTGCAATTCTGATGTGTTTGTCAGATTCTGATGTATTTGGCAGTGATGTTCCTTAATAGAGCTGTAACTCCCTGTCTAAATTCAATTACATACAGTCTTCTTCCAAAGTTTCCCTTGCTAAGTTCTTTTAGATTCACAGATGATATCATGTATTGTTCTCTATTTAAACATGAAAAGACTATGTTGTCATTTCCAGATTTGACTTGTCAGTGTAACAACATGTTTTTGAGGGAGGAGTATTCCTTCCCCCCTGCACTTTGTTGTATTTTTCAGAATGTCAGTTGTTGTTGCATTCTGTAACAGCCAGGAAGGTAAAGTATCTTTCTGCTGTAACTGCAGCATATTTAAGCTTATGATTTAAAGATATATCTGAAGCTTTTTAACCTCAAGATCTGGAGTGGCAGATGCCATAAAACAAATTTGCTTGCTTTTGATTCTTACTTTCTGATGGTATAGCAGATTCTGACATGTTCTCATTAACCTTTTCCGAAGAGTTAAACTGTACAAGTGCATAATGTATATTTTATCACAATTTAATCTGAGCTCTTTTCCTGATATTAAGAAACAGCTCATGCCTGTTTCTCCATGGGCTGATGGTTAGAGATGTAGCAAGTAGCAGTCCCAGGTCATTCATGGATCTGGTGTTTCTGCTCACCCGTGAAGAATAAGAATCGCTTAGAAGTGACTGATTTTCTTAAAGGCTGTGCTGAGTTTTATGTAGCTTAGGGTGTGCCTGTATGGTTTTTCCCTTGTTTCTTAAGGTTCTATTCATTTTCCTCTTAATGCGGTGTTGGTGCTTTTTAAAATCTGTGTAAGAGTATTTTGGGCATATTAGGTTAATAAAGTTTCTAAAACAGTACCACTACGGAGTTCAACCTGAACAGTGCAGTAAATGTTAAACAAGTTGTTAGTAGCCATTTTTTAAACTAGATGTTAGCTTTTACTAATAAAGAACTTGAAATATGTTTTCAAAATGCTGGTCAAATTCTTGCTTAACAAGTATGAATTTACATTTATTGATCTTATTTAACATCAATGCATAATGCCAAATGACATGCCTGTTTAAATTAGGCTGAAATTAGCATAGCCAACCTATGACTGAATGATTGCCATTGGCATATTTACCAGATACCCTTCAGCATCGTGTTCTTTTGTCTTAAGATTATTTGAAACAGTGTTTTGTTTCTGTAAGTTCTAGTAATAGCCTGTTTATGCATTACATATACATGTATGAAATTTTATAAATGCTGAAGCCACATATTGATGGCACACTGCAGGATGAAATCTGACAACATCCATCATCACTGTGTTTTACTTTTGTAGATCTGAAGTCAACCAGCTTAGTCAGGAAAAAGAGTATCTTCATGGCAGATTGGAGAAGATGCAGAAACGGAATGATGAATTGGACCAACAATGCATCCAGCATGGGAGAATGCATGAGAGGATGAAGTCAAGGTAGGAGGTCCTGTTAATCTGTCAGTATGTGGTCTGCTGTACTGTACCTGTTGTGTAAACATAAAACCGACACTAAGTTGTTTGAAAGTAATATTCTTCCTTTATGAAAATGACCACCCCTTCCCCAAGCATTCTGTCAAGTTTTTTTATAACATCTTTTGCTTGTGCCATTTTGGATAAATAAAAGGAAAGCTTGAACAACATAGCCTTCCAAGGAATTTAAGCCTAGTACATATGTGTGTGGGCTGCTTCGGCTGTTCTCTGCTCTAACTTGGATGAATTGTCTTACCATATTAAAAGAAAAAAAAAAGGGGGGGGGGGGGGAGGAGAGAGGAGGTTATTCATATTCTAATATGAATGTAGAGTACAGATGTGGATTCCGTTATGCCATGTAATAGGTGTATTTTGGGGGTTTACCGTGTTATCTTTCTCACTAATATTTAACTTGGATAAACAGGCAAATCTTGCTGAAGACCTTAGTAACCAGGGAACTATTACCAGCTCCCAGGCAACACTAGCCTGACTTCCTCTGGAGCTGCTGGGAGCAGCTAAGGCAAAACTTACAGTGGGAAATATCCCACAATACCAACTGACCGTTCTGCCCAGACTGGTGAGACTGAGACCACCTGATTGTGCTGTGATTTGGATTAGATGTCCTTAAAGATCACTGGAGACTTTTCATTTTTGGTACCAAGAAGTTCCTTTACGCTCTCTGTTTCCACGCCACGTGCAGTGTAACAGGCACTGGGAAGAGCTTAGGCATGACTGGGGAGGCAGAAGATCAAGCAGGGTGAGAAGCAACTCTGCAAACCCAGCCAGCCAAGCTACCTCGTGTCAGCAGAGAAAGGCAAAGTGCAGTTTAACTTCACTGGGACTAGATAGTCCTGGCTGGGAAAAATTCTGATTGCTTTTTTTGACCACTGACCACCTGATATGTACAGAGCTTGCATGTATTGAAGCAGCCAGTCTTGTATGCTCAGGGTTTTTTTTCCAACTATTGATTTTCTAAATTTGTTGTTGTTGTTTTTGCTGCCATCTCTGCATTCTCTTGTCTGTCCCTGTTAGCTTGTTTCTTGCAAGCTCTCTGTGCATCCTTTTCAGTCATCCAGACCGCCTATTTTCCTCTTCCTTTTCAGAGTTCTGTCTGTACCTCATCCTGTTCTTCTGTAACCCAGGATTGTCATCATCTTTTATAGCTCAGAGAACAAAGAAACTCAGAATGCTACAACTGTATCCCTAATCTATGTGACCACATAATCTTCCTGTTTATTTCACCTCCGTGTTGGTTTCTTTACTTGTGGTGGATTCTTAGCATATGGGGGACATGCAGTGAGGACCCAGGGTTACTTTCAGGAGGAAAAAAAATAAATATCTATTTTTTTTTTTCTATTTTTTTTCCTTCCTCCCCGCCCCCTTCTTTCCTCCTAGCAGTTCTTCTGTAGAATTATTAGTATCTAGTTGAATTTAAGACTTATTAAGTTTTTAGGACAACTTTTCCACTGTCAGATCCAAATAAAGTAGATTTATTTGAATATGTTGCTCATTCTCTGCTGCAGCAGCGATGATTATACAGCAGAAAAGATTGAAAGCATTAATCCAGAACAGAAAAGTGGTTTGAAAGCAGAGTGGTCATGCTGCAGGCAGTGCCTTACCTTCTGCTGCTGTTCTAATGACAACAAGGAGAGAAAACAGGACAGTAATAGCATTTGTCTCATTTAATATTTTAGCATATTTAAATATGACAGGGATTATCAGGTATTTGAATGATGGCCAGTATACTTTGCCAGCATTTTAAAAGGGGACTCTTTTTAACATATTTTTAATCATGATCTTGCACTATATTCATTTAATATCCAGGTAATAAATGACAAGGCAGATATAATAAACTGCTTTAAAAATTCAGTGTGTTCTAATTTTAGTTTTCATGTGAAAACTGTAATAAATTTTCAGTGTCAGTTTCTTAATGCTATAAATTGGCTATGAAGTATTCAGATCTAGGGGATTAGAACTACTGCAAGAAATAAATCTTCCAGTTCCTTATAGTAGTGTTGAAGGACTTCCACCAAATAAAAATACTGATTTTTCTCTGCTGATTTTGAAATTAGAGATCCGACTATGTCATTTAGTAAAGGCAGAAGAGCAAATAATAATAATAATAATAAATGCATTTTGCCTCAGATTTTCATCCATCACTCAGATACTAATAATCACAGCAAAATATGTTAAGGATGATTACTTCTTTACACAATATGTTTCCCCTTTGTATGCAGCTACAAATAGCACTGGTCTTTTTGCAACACAGTCCCGCAAAGTGTTTTCATACCTAACTTTCTAGCTGTTGTTATTCTGGCTCTCCTTACAAAGTTTCTTATATCAAAATGATTTTGTTTTAACTGGGGACCTAACATTTCCATTTGAATAACAAGGAATTGTGGTATTTGTTTAAGAGGAAATCTCTGTCACTACTTCTGTTCTCCTAGGAGAATATGGCAGGCCCTGATACTTTGAGGAAAGAGCAAAATCTAATTGATCAGTCAGAATTTCTTTTGGATCAGCAATGTTTTGGCTATTGTGACAGTTGCATTCCTGAAAGTGAACAAGATAACTCTTTCTCCGCCATTCCTATCTTTCTGTCTGAGTATGTGCTGCAAATGAATGTAGTCCAAAATGCTATATGCAGGTTTTAAGGAAAGAGATTACTTTAAATTGCAGTTATTAAAGACTATTTTGAATCAGCTTTTTCAATGTAATGCAAATATCCATCACTTTCAGTGTGTTTTTGCTCAGTGAAATATTGCACAAAAAGAAGTAATGTCCACCTGAAGTTATACAGTTGTCACATGCTGTTGGGGCATACTTGAACTGAAAGATGTATGGTTTGAAGGGCTAGGGTGACGTGTTAGAATTGCAGTGGAGCTTATAAAGAGATGTTCATTTAATTTTGTTGATCTGGCAGCACTCTGGATCTTTGCTTTAGATGTATGTTTAATTATTTTTTTATATTATTTGGTTTTAATTTTTTTTTGCAGCTGTGTACTTTTCATTTTAGACAATGATGTGTTTAGCTGAGTAGATTATCTCAGAAGTATTAATTAATATGACATAGGGTCACTGACGGGCCACTAGAAGTATGCTGGTCAGCATGTGTGACTTTATGGATCTGAATCTTGGAGAAAGAAATTCTTGTCTGTTATGTGGCAAAGAACGCATTGGTATAAATTTTCAACCTCAAAGCAAATTTTATTATTCTTCAGATTCCCATTCTGTAGGTACATGTTCAGGGTAGAAGTTATCAACTAGCAGAAAGTACAGAATTTCTTATAAGGCAGCTATAAAGATAGAAACTACCCAAGAATAAAAAGAATATGTAGCAAAAATAAAAGGTTAAACTACCTTTCTGGTTTCTTTCCTGTGTTGCACTCCACAAAAAAATAAATAGGTTCCAGAGGAGGGAAAATCCAAAATCAAATTAATTGCATAACTGCATGCATAATGTTGGTTCATCCTCTCCTTTATCTGTTTTCAAACTGAATTTGAAGGCATGTGTTTTCACCTCTGTAGTTAGACCAGTTCTGTAAATGCAGATCCACTTTCTCGCAAGCTTTATTCTCTTCCAGTTTGGGGATCAAGAAGAAAAAGGCAAGAATCTGCCCAGGTCTATTATTGATGGAACATATTTATGAATACATAAAATTTTCCCAAGCTGCCATGGGTCAGGATTTCATCATGCTATTTAAGCTTTCACTGAACTTAGTTAACAGCTCTTGTAGGTACCAGGTTCAGTTATGGCTTTGCTTTTCTGCATCTGTTCTTCTGAATAAAGCAAGCATTAGATTGTAAGTCATCCACTTAGAGAATTTCTGCTGTGGACAGCCAGGGTCCAAAATGGGAAGCATTTAACTTAATATAGCGAGCTCTTTTCTGTGTACATTTCCTGTTAAATACCCAGATGATGTGTGGAAATACAGCAAATATGGAGCAGTGTCTTCAAGCAGAAGAAAATCCTAGGCAATTGCCTGCCTTTTTTCAAAACGAGACGGACATGCCTTCACTTTTTATCAAGCAGCACAGAAAAGCATATAGACAATAGCTTGTATGAGGTATGAGGCTCTTCTGGAATCTTTTTAATAAAACTTAAATTTAGAAACTTCTAAATAGGTTTTTGCAAACGTTTTTCCAAACTAAGATCAGTATATGGGATCTGGGGCTATGAGTTTTCTCTAAAACTTCAGGTTTGGTGATTAGGGTTGGTATTACTGCTATTTTTCCTGTAATGTGTGTGCGATCACTGTCCAATCTGTGTAACATTAACAATAATAATACATTTTATGTAAATGTTTATGGGGCTTTTTGTTGTAGTAGCTTTTTGGGGGTGACAATGTTACATGTATTTTAATTCTATTTTTGGTAGCTAAAGTTAAAAAGAAGAGCCTACAGGACTGGCAGTTTGGGGCAGATGTGTGTCTATTCCTCAGGCATCAGTGGTTGTAAGTTAACTATAAAAATGTTACAACCATCTGTGTAACAAGACGGCAGAGATCTGCTCTTGCCTGTTACTATAAATAAGAAGGAGATTTGTTTGACTTCATAGACATTGGATTTATAAAGACTATATGTGTCAAATTGTAACTACATGCCATGTTGCTGAGATGTGTCTGCAGCCAACTACCTGGGGTGTCTTCCCCTTCAGACATGCTAGTGTAGTGCAGCAACTGTGCAGAAATGTCTGTATAGCACAACATGTGACAAATTATATTTGTTTTCTACCTATGGGAAAATCCATGCTTCTTACGGATAAGCTTATCTGGAAAAGGAGCTAAAACGGATTCTTAAATGGACCACTCAAGGGCTTAAAGAGAAAATGGGATATTTAGTTGGACAATGATTTTAAAGGTTTTTCCCACCATTACATTTACTTGCTGTTGGTTTTACTAAGTGATAGTGTAGAGATCAGGTATGCATGAGAGAACACATATATATGAGAATTAAGACATATATATATATTGAGGATATACCAGCAGTTTCAAGTAACTGATACATAAAATCACAATAGCTCATTTGCTCTCACTGTTACGCTTCTGAATAGAGATCTTGGATTTCTTTGGCAAATCTTCAGTAGAACAATTGGTTAAAATTATTTCTTGAAAACTGGAGCAATCAGTTTGCATTTAAAATTTTTCATTTTCTGTCTAAAGTTCTTGTACATTTTTTGTGTCTGTTTTCAAGAAATAATGATGTGTGGAAGAACTTCGTTTTGATCACTGCCTAAAAGACCTTTACTGTTTTCCAGTCCAGTTTGTTCTTTGTTGAATATATTGTCTTCCTTATTTTTATTGTACTGATAGGGTAGTATTTTTTTAAGTAACAGTGAGGCAATTGTTACTATCTTTTTACTAAACTAACCATCTATTTGGAAAATGCAATTATAGACTGAAAATGCACTATGTTGTGGTTTATTTTAGTTTAATATGCATTCATTTTTATATTGAAGATAGAGATTATCGTATGTAGTGCCCGTAACTACTTTGATATAAAAATTGCCTCAATGTTGAAAGAGCAATATGCTCCACTTTTTCCTGAGCATCGTTATTGATACCCACATACCTCTGGTGTGGTTTCGCTGTAACAGGATTGCTGTAACAATCTAGAGACAGGCTGGTTTGTGTAGCCTGCCATGCACGGAGTCGTAACAAGCTTTGTGGTCACTATGTGCAGCATTGCGGTGCAGCCAGATAAAGCTCTCAGCTCTGTCCAGAATTTGGGGTTACCAGTATTACTTAATTTTTTATTACTATTTAATAGACTCACAGTTTAGGTTGAGAAATACACACTCCGGAGAAGTACTATTAGGAACTAATCAATGGATGATGTGTAAACATCCACACATGTGTATATTTGTTGCAAATCCTGACAGAGTCTTAAAGTGTATTTGGCTTTTGTTTAATGTTCAGGTGTTTGCACACAGTTCACATGCTCTGGAATAGAAACTGGATGTTCAAAATCTCCCCTTCCCTCTTCTTCTCCAGTTCATTATTTGTCTACTTACTGCGTATATGTTTGTCTGTCTTTTTTCCCCTCTCTCATTTTAAATATATGTCTCTATATATTGTATATATAAAAATGTATACTATTAATGTTGTTATGTATATAATATTCCCAGTCTAAATAGTTAGTAAGTGGCATAAGATTATACAAGCCCCCAAATACTGTTTTTAAAGATCTATTCCCCAACTACTTGAACAGTAGACACACAAAGCAAAAATTACCTTAGTTGTTAGGAAACTTGAAAATGTACTAAGAGTGAAATACAGAGTCTTCAGAAAATGAAGCAGAGTAGTATGGAAATAGGTTGCTAGCCTTCTGAAGAAGGAAATGACAAGCAGAAGGAAATGTCACATCCAATTTTCAGGTAGATGCTTAGGGAACTTAATAATGTTCTGTAAGATGTATTCTAGGTCACGGAGTACTTTTTTCCTTTACTGCAGCTATCACTAAGTGTAGGTGTATATAACATATATACATATATAGAGAGAGAGGGAGAGAGAAGGGGTTTATATTTTTTTTATTCCCCTTTGAGAATGTATTGAGCTCCTTTGTAAAAATCATTAGGCCTTGCTGCTCCAATTTGGACAACTGTTCCCAGTACCACTGATCTTCTGATTGGGATCCTTCTTATTTTTGGTTTGAATTTATTTGTGTTCGGCTTGTACCTACTTGTCTTTGAGCCAAAATTGGGGTAAGTAGTTCTTCTGTTCTGCTTTTATTTTACCTGCACTGACAATGCAGATAATTATAGACAATGATTGTGTCTAATCAGTCCTATGTCTGATTAATAAGTAAAGCTTTCCTCTTTTGTCCTTTTTTTGCAGTAAGCTCTCCAAACCCCTCAGTTTTCTGATTGTTGATCTGTTTTGAATATAGGCAATCAGAACTGTCTACAGGGTTTTGAATGAGGGCATATGAACATCTCAGATGATGGATTAATGTATTTACTGGAAATTCCTTGAGTGATGGATCCTACGATCACGTTTGCCTTTTTGACAGCTGCATAATATTGGCAGCTGATAATCCTTCTCTATCCAAGAAATGAATCCGTGACCTCTTCCTCCCAAGTAAATTCAAGTTGTTAGCAGAGCCTTTTGCTATGAACTGAGAATGTGTTAGGTCCCTGGTATAAGACTTTGCATCATAAAATTCCACCCCATATCTGCTGTTCCAGTTTTCTGAGTCATCCATTTCTTTCTGTGCAGTATCCCAGACCTTCTCTAAGTTGATGACATCTCTTAAATTTTTCAGCCCACTCCTACTTTTTGTGCTGAGTCATAATTCAAATTATTCAAAAATCTGTTTAAACTCCAAGAAATCTGCTTATAATTCTTCCTCACCTTCAATTGTTCCTCTTGGCTGTGCTCTTTATTTTAGGCGGTTACTTTTCAGTAACAGCTTAGTTAACAAGTGCTGATGCAGCATGATATTTAATGTTTGGCTGAAGTTAATGTAGGTAAGATTTATTGCATTCCCTTTATCAGAGAATCAGCTTTCAAAGAATTTAGAATTCACATGAAAGAATCTGCTTGGTCTAACTTATGTTTCAGTTTGTCATGTTTTCCGTTTACCTTCACGTCCTTATATATTCTTTTTCGTTCAGAATTTGTTGTAGGCTTTTCATGTTTGAAGTCAGGTTAATGGGCTGGTAATTGCCTGAATTACCTTCTTTGAAGGGATTAGTTAATGCTGTCTGTTCTAGTTGCATAACAATATAGTCGAGGAAGAAGGTGTAGAGGGTAAAGTAACAGCATCTGTGTTCACATTTCAGGTTAAGACAGCTGGCCACCACAATTTTATTGTTTTTTATTAAAAATTGGAGAATAACGTCTGGGAAAGTGATGCAATAAACTGGGGAATAGTCGATGCCTCAAAGAAAGGCTAGGTGGCAAGACAGCCAGGTTTTCTTGCTTCTGTGTTGACCAGCTATCAGCACTCTGACTAACACCCCCTCTGCTAAGAGTCTGGTAACTCCGGAGAATATCTTCTACTGCTTTGATGTACTCTGCCTTCTCCAAAACAGACACGGCGATAGTTCTTATTCATGCCATCAACTTCGGGGAGTCAAAGCCTTCAGCTCACTAATAGTAAGCTTGTGTGCTTGTCTACCAGGAATGTAAAAAGCCCTGAAATATGTGTGACATAAAACAGCACAACATAAGGTTCCAGGCTGTTCTTGTTACTTTCTGTTGTCAGCACAGTTGTTGGTTTTCAAATTTAAATGTTAATTTAGCATTAACGAAGAATTCTTGATTCTCTCCTCTAAAATGGAGGTGGATAAAGGTGATGTCTTTGACAGCTCAGCCCAGACTGTTCTTGATATGGCAAGATCTAGAAATGCTTGGCCCTCTGGAGATCGTAACACTGATGCTAAAAAAGATGTGCATCGTTGGACAACAGTGTGCCCATTTTATTTTCCCACATTTGCTACAAACATGATAATTTTGGTTGGAGGTTGCTTCTGGTGGTGATATATGATTCTTCTTGTGTTAATCCACCGATCACCCCTTCACCACCACTGTATCTTCTTTGAAACACTTTGACTGCAGTTCCTGGTAGTGGCACCTCTGGTCCATGTAGTAGTCATAGACCAGGCTTCCTCACCACTTCCCCAGAGATACGGAATAAAAAGTGAGCAGGCTAGATCGAAGTGCTTCTTTACTGGATTGTTCATAAAAATGTAGATGTTTAATGGCAAGAAATAGCACCGAAGAGCATGTCACAGTTGAAGTTATCTGCTAAATTGTATCCAGAGCTACAGAGTAAGGGCTTCTACCCAGGATAATAGCCTTTCTAATGTAGTACAAACTGTGAAGGACAACCCTCCCCGTGTTCCTCCTAGAAGTATGCACCATTTAACAATCTTTAGCAAGTCTTGATTGTTTAGTCCATCTAAAATATGAAATTGTTTAAATCCCTGTTTTCTTTCTTCCATATTGTGTTGCATCTGCATTTTTAAAGTTCATTTTTCTGTACTGTGTTTCTGTGATATCCTTGTGATATGTCAGAACATTAAAATAAATAAATAAATGGTTTCAAATAGGCACTGTGCGACTAACACTATGCAGTAGTTAGCAGCAAATACCTAGTTGGGATATTTAACGGTAATTGGGATCTTCCTATTGAGCCTTAAATGTACTCACAATAATAGTAAAATCTGACAATCTGACTATTAACTCATTTGGCAAAATACTTTAAGGAGTAGCAGATTTCCTTCCAGTTTTGATCTGTGTGTACAACGGAAATTTTCAGATTAAGGTGTTTTAAAACCTTCCACTCCCCTGTAGTGGGGGCCTGAAAATGAAGACCGATGAGTAACATTTGAACAGCTTTGTAAGTGTGTCATGAAAATTGACCAGCTCTGAAGCAAAATCTGTGCACCTGCTGGCTTTCAAGGTTATTGTTACAAAGAGAAGGAGACCCAAAACTAATGACAATTTATGTTTAATATAATGAGCAAGTAGATTTTTTGCAAGGCTGTTGGAAGGCTGCTTTTTCCTGATAACTTCAGTGTTTTGATTGCTTCCGCAGGGTCCAGTCCTGCTCCTGCAGAAGTTGGTGCGATTGTAGATGCTCTCTTTCTCTCTATATAAAATTAACCTGCTTTTAAGTCTTTTGAGTGTTAAGCCCTGATGTGTCTTGTGCCAGCAGTTCCATAACTAACATTGCACTTAAAGGTGTATGTTTTTTGCCTTCATGCTTTTTGTTTTCCGTCTTTCAAACTAATTGGAAGTGCTGCTGTTTATGCATTATAAGACTGAAGACTTCGTTTTCCAGTGGTTTTGTTCTCTAAAACACAGATAGAATCTTCTTTTGCCTATTTCTTGTCTAACTTAACTATCATTTTTTTCTGGAGCTCTAGTCATATCCATTATCAGTTTCTGAGGGCACTCCAAAAAAATTGCCATCCTAAAAAATTAAATGCTAAAAAGTTTATTGTGCCTTGCAATTCTGCTTATCAGTAGTAGTCTAATAGTAACAGGCACTATACTAGTTATCTTAAATATGTTATCCCTCAACTGCTAATTGTAGAAGTTGCCATGAAATAGAGATTATGGAAGTGGCTATAAGGAAGGACAGTGTGATAAGACCTACTTAGCATCTGCATTTCTAGTGTACTCAAGACAGCATTATTTGTGCTCAGGGCTTTCAGTTTTGTTCTGAAATAAAATAGTGACGATGGAAAGTATGAAGGAAAAGAGTAAAAGATTAAGCTCTGTTTAACTTGTTTTTTGTAAACAGTAAATTCATATATGGAGGGAAAGGGGAAATTAGATACTTTTAATTTTTTTAAGTTCTTTTTAACCTCAGACAGACAACCTTTAGTTACATATATGGAAATACATCCCTGTCCCAGATACCATATCTCATTACTTGGGACTTGATCCTGAACGGTCTTTAGAATTCTGATTTGATTCAAGTTAAAGTTGCTAAATACTTCCAGGTCTCCAGTTTCAAAAGGTTGTCTCAGTAGCATGGCTGAAATTACAGTAATCTTTTCTCCGCTTATGTAGAGCGGTATAATCTTTTGGAGTGCTATACTAGCACTTCCCACACTGCTGGGGATTTAGCCTTAGTTTTAGCTATGTGACTTGCATGTAGTCAAAAACAACTTTCAGGTTTTTGGGTTGGGTTGGTTTCCCCCCCCCGCCCCCCCTCCCCCCCCCTTTGCTTGGATTACTTGATTGGCTGACCTTTTATATATATTTTTTAAAAAGTGTGTATGTGTATATATGCATATATATATATACACACACACACAGTTTCAGAACTTAAGAAATGCTTGTCTGTAAAGTGACACCAAGCATGGACATTTGCCCAGAATAAATGTTTGGAAACATGTGACTTAAAAGCACTTTAACTTTCACCATCCTGAAGGCTCCTTTAACCTGCAGTGCCTTAGCACACGTGTTAGATGATGCAAATACTTTTGCTTCCCAAATCAGTTTTATGAATAAGATGCACAAACAAGCTGAGCAGAGACATACATATCCTTGGGAGGGGGCTTTCCTAGCCTGGGCAGAAATGGAATTTCTTCATTGACTTTCTGTAATGTTAACCCGTGTCAATAAAATCCACAGGAAAGATGTATAACATTTTGTCCTTTTTAAATTTCCATTTTTAATAGCAAGAAGACACTCCAGGCAGTGCATTTCTGGGGGATTATTACATTTCTCGGGTGGCTGAAGTCACTTACCCTTCAGCTTTGTGCCTCACAACACACCCGAGGCAAGCAATAATCCCCAGCAAGGCACTGTCTGTCTTATCTTATTGCTTAATTATTATACCTATTTAATGCTGCTTAGAACATTGTCAGCTGTTGAGAAAAGGTAATTATCACTAGTCAAATGAAAAACACTTTTTTGGCTGCCTTACGGATACACATTTTACTGGTACCTTGATACATAATGAAGCCTGATAGCAAAACTTTTGCTTGTCTCTTCTTCAAGCCACAGCTGTTTCCCTGCTAAATTCATCCCATCTGTCTCCCCTTCCGTAAGGCTGTAGGCAGTATAGCATAAGTACAGAAGCAGTTCAGTGCTATTTTGGATAAACATAGCTGAAATTTGAATCTTTGCCATTTGCAATGCACACATTTTGTTTTACTGCTGTAAAGAGAGCTGTCAAAATAAAAACTACATGGATAATTTACTGAAATACAGTCAAATAAAGGGATGATCAAAGGGGAAAAATGAAGATATGATACAGGGTCACTCTTACTTTCATGCTGTATTCTGAACAATGTAATTGTTGACCCCTTGACATTGCTGGGTTCAGAGAAGCTGGTGGTGAATAACAAAAGTAGAAGGCACTGAATTAGAGTAAAGCATGAAGAAGTCTAGACTTCATGCCAAAAAGGTTAATTGCAGCAGGCAATTATTTCTGAGAGTGCCCTGTGAGATATCTGACCAAGGTATAATTCTTTGCTCATTTTATAAGGAACATATAATTGTGTAAGACAGTACAGCTTGGAAATTAAAACCAACATTTCTATATGTGACACTTTGCATCTGAAAATGAAAGGACACCATAATGATCGCTGTGGGGCAACAGTTACGTACACCCTCCTTTACTCTTTGCAGTTTTAGTTGACATGGAAAAATGTATGTTAAAGCTGGATACAGTCATCTGCATTGAGTTTGTTATTCTAAGTTGGATTCATGTTTAGTTACCCAAGGCTCGTGTTTGAAATTCTAGACTTTCTGGTACAAAGGATCCAAATCCCAGTAAGGTCTGATTGATAATTCATCTTTGACTTGATTAAACTGAGTACTGTGCAATATACAACGTTTGGGAGTCTTTCGGACAAAACCCTATTTGAAAAAATCCTTTATTCTGCTGAAGCATTATAAATCCTATGACACCTCTAGTAAGGGAAGGGCTTTGACCACTACATCTTGGATACGTGGGGTTTTTCACTGTGTTACTGTGTTCTGTGTGGCCCATCTCAAATACTATTTCATCAGCACCCTTGTCTGTATGGCTGGTAGATGCTTACGAGTTTTTTGCAGGAGAACCTTGGAAGCTGTTTGTAGGTTAACCCTGATGTGTATTTGGGATACTTCTGTGTTCTGTGGAAGTTAATTCTTGGTGCTTCCAAATTCATATTGTGTTGGGTAAAGGTGAACAAAGCCATGTTTGTCCTAACCTAGAAGATGCTCTCATTGACAAAGAAATAGATGAAGTTAATGTTAGTGGACAATGAAACAATCTCAATAGAAAATTAATCTAAATATTACAAGCAGAAAGTTCCTTTAGGAAAAAGCACTTTGTGGAGTTCACTACTACCAAAATACTGATTTCAGTGTTATGTTTTGAGGTAGAGAAGGGGAAAAAAGGATGTTAGAGTCATTAATTTCTTCAGTATTTGCAGGATTGTTTTCAAGCTGTATCAAAAGAAACAAAGCCTTTTGAAATACTACTAAGAAAGGTACTGCTACATGAAAAGCTTACACAGTGATTTTCATGTAGATATATGAAAAATCAATACTCTGGCAAGAACCAAGACAGCATTACTCCTTCACATTTACAGGAATGTTAGAATTTCTCTCTCTTTGTAGATACTAAATTGAAATATATTCAAAGGTGGTGAAATATTATTTTTAGTTTTGTTCAGTCATATGAATATAAATAAGGATGTTATAATCTGGGAGATGGAATGTTGGTATTTAGTTCTCCTGTAACTAATACAGGAGCTGGTAGCACAGCTACTGCACCAGAACTGGTATCTTTATTTTCAGTTCAAAGGAAGAAAGACTCCACCAGTTTTAAAGGAAGCCCAATTCTTTAAGGACTCTGCCATATGTAAAGGTGTCTCCCCTCTGCCTCCCTTCAGGCTTGGCTGAAATAGTTGTATAGACTTCTCTGAACACTTACTAGGTCGCAAAAGTACTGCAGTAAACATCTAGATACTGGGACCATCCTGGAACAATTGCTTTTATGGGAAATAGTTTGTGATATTCTTGAAAGTCTTACTGATGTCTGAGCTTACCTTTTACAAATCGTGCCTATGGCTTGGTCACCCCGTTTTGTATACGAGTGTGTAAATCCCTTGCAGTAAAAGGAGAATGTTTAACATCTGATGGAACATGTACGTGTACCAACTTAATGTTTCATGAAACTTAATAAGCTCCCCTAAAAAAAAAAAAAAAAAAAAAGATTTATTTTTGTGCTGCGTTACATATTGGAAATGGTTAGCTTCTGTTAGAAACATTTAGGTAGCTGCTCTAAGTTCACATCAGAGGTCTGTACCTTCATGCGTAACAGATTTGACAGATCCACTGCATTTTTTCCAGACATGACTCCAAAGCTGCAAATATCTCAAGAAACTTAAGTTTTACAAAGGCTTTTACCCTTTTACAGGGTTAGTGAAATGAGAATTAGGGATGGAGGAGGGGACAGGATCAAGAGCAAAACAAGTTTAGTGGTTTTCTTTCCCATGTGCAAGTATTAAGAAGGCTGTCAGTCTTATGCTTTTCACGTATTTATTACACTTTATTCTTGCAGTTTAGAGTTCCTTACCATAAATATGTGCATTTGTTGATGCTGTGATCAAAAATCCAAGATGATGTGAATTCCAGGTGATCCTTCACCTAGTGTTGAGTGTGCTCCCGCTGGTGGAACTGTTTATGGTGATCTGGATCTAATAAGGAGACTTCCTTTTGGTGAATTTAGGGCTTCAAATACTCATTTGTTTTTGTCTTGCCACCATCTTTTTACTTATGTCCATGACATTTTTTTTCTGCCTATGTGTTTTTAGATCAGACAGAAGGCCCTATATTTCCACCCTTTCCTTCTGCAGGTTAGCATAAGGACAAAAAGAAAAGAAGGAATGGGTCAGAGGGGATTACATGCTACTAGACAAAAGATCCATTAAGTAATATGGAAGAAGAAAAATGCCTCTTTAAAGATAAAAGAAGAAGAAAAAGTACTGTTTTCTGTTCTTTTCCCTTTACCTTTTCGTGCTTTTCTTGGTTTAAGGTAATTTTAGGTATTCCATCTCTGCATGTGGAAGGAGTGTTTCCAAATAAAAATGTTCTGAAGATTTTTGGATGTTCTGAAAAAAAAAAAGTATTTTTTTAATGTACACAGTAAACAAAAACCTATGTTCAGAATTTTTCCTGCAACTTGTTTGCTCACTTGCCTTGTGAGTTACGTGATCCAAACCAAAAGCCAATACAATCTTTACAGACTATTATTACTTTTCACTCTACTTTAGCTGTCTGCTCCCAATTTGAATTGCATCTATTTTGGCAAATTTTAGATGTAGTTGTTCTTGCTGTTATTATTATTAATGATTAGACATTCTAATTAGATATAATTTGCAAGCTCCACTATTTGAAAGTTGTTTGTTTGGGTTTTTTTAAATAACATAACATAAACTGAATAATACATTCCACCTATATGGTACATAAACATTTTTCTTCTTTTGGCCTAGGTTCTCCCAAACAAATTATAGTAACTATTATAAGTGAGTGCAGGTCATGCAGAAAACAAAATTAGAATCCCTTTAATTCAGCAATAGTCCAGGTTTTGGGGTTTTTTCAGTGCATGTGCAAAGCTTACTTTATGCTGTAGTGTCAAAATGTTTCCCTCTGCACTGTTCTTCTCTGAATTGTATCTGGACCCAGCACTGCTCTGTTCTGTTTCAGCCCCACCTGATGCACAGAAGCTACCCCAAACAAAGTTTCAAACAACAGGGACTGTTTATGCAAAAGCAGAGGTAAAATTAATTTTGTTAAAAACCAGAACTGATTAGATACCTGGTAGTTAAATTCGTTAGTGGGGCTCCCAGTTGCTGGGTTGCTCCCAGGTGTTGCAAGATAAATGAGTGATCCTTCCCATGCTACTTTCTTTCCATTCAATAATCAGTGGAACTTTGGTTGCTGGAAATGTCTGAATTCATTCAGTCCCTTAAACACAACAGATAACTGTAGATCAGAATTGAAAATTAGGATGACCTGAGCTGTTTGTGCTATTTGTGTGAAAATATCTTAAAAATTCTGTTGCACTTAAATTTATTCTTTCCTGTTCAGCTAATTTCTATTCATATTTTCAAATAGCACGTTTGGGGATTCTTTCTTTTGTAATCTTTATGGGAAAGATTTTTTTCCTAATACTTCAGTGACTTTCTGCATCAGATTGGAGGGTAATGTTACAGTCAGTAATGTTTACATCAACAAATGTAAATTCAAATTAAATCTATTTTTTAAATAGCATAATGGAAACACATGGTGCTTTGTAGTCATGTAATTAAAGAAGATCTGTGCCTCCAGGAGTTTATGATCTAAAGATCAAAAACAGTTCCACATGCAACAGACCTCTTCTAAATCTCAGTGTACAATTTGAGGATTTTTGTCTTGCACCTACTTCAGCATAAATTTTATTCCTGAGCAGAGATTTCACCCAGGCGGTGCAGTACTGTTTGAGATGTAAGGCATAAGTATTGTACTTGAGACTTTGTGCAGGGGCAATTAACTCTTAGCACAGAAAAGCCTGGCGTTTTGATATCGAGATTTATACCTCGCTTATTTAACAGTAACACTGTGAACTAAACTTTGTGGATGATAGTAGTTTAGTTAGGCGGGGCAGGGGGGGGATCAAATTTTTTAACAGTCTGACTAGCCATGCTTTTTGTTTTTCTTTTTTTCTTCCAGTTGTGAAAGTAACTTTGTGCAAAATTGCATTTGAGTTAAATTATTCACTCATCCTGGGGCAATAGCCTGTATGCACTTTCCAGCTGAGCCAACTAAAAATATGGGAAACAGACCAGCCTAGTATTCCATTGTTGCCTTATATAATGTGGTGTTTTGGAAATGATGATGAAGGCAACCTGGATATTTCATGGATGAAATAGTGGATTCATAAACTGAAAGCTTTGCTTGCTATTTGTAATGGTGTTTTCTCCCTTCCTTTAAAAACTCTGTGCTCACAAATCAGAGATGTTGCTTTTATTTAAAAAGAAAAGAGGAGGACAAAGAAAAAGAAAAATCAAACCTCTTTATCCTTTGAAGAAATCTTTGCCTGAATTGCTGGCTGAGTTCCCTCAAAAGGCCTGGACTCCTTCAAAACTTGGAACCAAGTTCAGATCCCAACTAGGTGAGGTAGAGTACTTTGTTTAGTATACTTTAAGTCTTAGTTTTCTCCCCACAATATGCTACAAAAGAGTCTGAGAGTAAACACGTGGTTTGTTATTGTCAAGTATGATGGTTTGGGATTTCTTCCAATTATCATCCTAATTAGGACCGTGAATTAAAAAGAATTTTTCATTTCTTTTGGACATGGGGAGCCAAAGGAAGACCTGTGCATGAACCCTGTGACTCATAGGTAGCTGCAAACTATTAAGCACCTTTGTGGCTGCAATGACTTAGCTACAGAATAATTTAGCAGTTCTGTGAGTCAACTTTCGCCTTTAACCTCCTTGCCAGAGGATTTTCCCTAAGTTAAAGTAAGCTCAGACAGCACCTCACACATTGGCGTGTTTTGTTCTTTATTCCAGAGCTTTTTTTTCTCAGTCGATGCAGTTGCTTAGGATTGCACAGCTCAGAGGTGCTACTGTGTTTGCTTTTCCTCAGTTATTTAAATCCATAAAACATGAGTTCTGGTCATTTCCTGATCCTCCAAATGCTTTGAGTTCTGGCAGGTATCAGAGACCTCTGAGCTTTTTGTTTTGAACTATGGCAATTCTTCTCCGAGTGGTGTGTTTCAGTCTTACATGTACGGTGGGACAGACCCCAACGTTGCTGGTTTCAGGTAGTCGGTGTGCTGCGTGGAAGTGATGCGCTACCGATCTTATCTAACATCTTCTGAGGTAAAGCTGTGAAATGGTTGCATGTTATGAAGCAGGTATTAATGAATGTTGGCACTTTTCTTCCAGCCCTCTCTGAGCCAAATTTTTGTGCTTCAGCTGTAGCTGGACACTAATCAGGGTGAGGTAATAGATTTTTCCACAACGAGCAATAGTACAAGTCCTACCTTCTCCATGTTTGCAACTCTATTTCCTTTCTACTGCACTCTTTTCTTTTTTTTTTTTTTTTTTTTTTAACTAAACTGTAGCTTTCTGGGCAAAATGAGCCTTTGGGTCATATGGTATGTGGCTTCACACAAACTTTTACTACATGACAGGCTAACTTAGCAACCAAGATTTGTTTTCCACTTCTTCCTACTCATTGCTTTTGTCTTGTGCTGACATACTGGGTTCTGTGCTGTACAAAAGGAAGCCCTAAATGACAACTAGTGTAGCATTGTGTCCGGGACCTGTGTATTTGGATCTAGGCTCAGATGAAAGATTTGTGCTCAAAAACATTCAGTACTTGGCAATCCCAAATACCGCATTTATTTTGTAACACTTGAATCAGTGGTGATCTCGTGGTTCTAATGCAACACTGGGAAAAAAATAATAATTCCTTATCAGTTGGGGTACCTCACTAATTTCAGGGTGCTTTGAGTGGAAGAATAAGCCAGAAGAGTAAGATTTTGTAAGAGGGTGTAGCTTTGGTAGTCTTAAACAAACACCCACCCCCCAAAAAAAACACAAAACAACAACAAAACAAAAACCTCAAACTACAGAGGTCCTGTGAAAAGAGACAATAATTCTGACATCAGGCAGTTAAATAACCGGTTGACTCTGATGCGGAAAACTGTCCCAGATTCCAGCATTCCTTTCAGCTGACATTAGAAAACAAGGTAGACTTAGCATGAGAAATAGTGTCTTTATATGAAGAGATTGCTCTTGTTAGGCCCATATGTGAACCATATATCCAGATTCTCGCTACATCCGCTCACATGTCTCCCTGTCAGCATCTGAAGAGAGATCCCCAAATGTTCAAATGTACCTTTCAGATCAGAGTTTAATTTTAGAAGACTATTCTGGCCTATTAATTTTGATTATAACAGTGCTGTGGTGGAGGAGACATCAGATTGCAAGTGAAATTTCAGAAGCCAAAATGCTACAAAGCTGTAGAAATAAATGCAAGTGCAGCTTGTAGTATATAGGTCACAATACTTGCATATGGTAAAATGTGTATATGTAAAGTATGTCATTATTGAATAAGTAATAACTCATTAGGGAGTGTGTTGTTAATGTGCACTTTACATATTACAAACTGTAACATGGATACTGAATACTTGCATGATTTGTGTGTGTCAGATGAGTGTAAAAGCTGAAATAATATTTCCAGACCTGATACTTGTAGAAATTTGGAACTTCAGTACTGCAGAACATCTTGGATGTTTTTGGATTTTCTGTGTTTTCTCATATTTAATCTCTAAACACTCTTTTCAATTTAATGTCAAGCTTTAGGATATACAAGCAAAAGCCAGACTTCTTGGGCTGCTTTAAAAAAAAAAAAAAAAAAAAAGGGCAAAAAACTTACTACTTGGCATTGTTAAATTCACATAAGCAAAGTAAGCTCCTAGGCAATTCAGAGGAATCACTTGGATTATTAAAATGTGATGGAGTGATACCTAAGCATTAGAATACTAAAAACTGATAGCATAAGAATAGTTTGAATACTGTAAATGTTGTAGAAATGTTAATCAAAGTCTTTCAGATACCTTATTGATTACTTAATTTCTCTGTAAGATGTATTTTCTTATTGTAGCCTTAAAATTAAGTACATGAAGTCACCATCCAGAGCTAGAAATTATACTAAACCAGGAGTTGCAAAATTAAAAATGCCAGTATGAAGTGCAGTCATTTTCAGTGCAGTGGTTCTGTGTTTTCTGTTTTGATAGTGGATGTCTAAGGGCATTCATGTGGTTATGAAGGAAGAAAATTAATGCCCTTGCTAACATCTCCACTTCCCCATGTAGTCCTTTTCAAATTGGAACAGTTTTTCTTTCAATTCCCCATTTCTCTTTATCTCAGAAGAGGAAAAGCATTCTGTTATTTCCATAAATTGCTGTAGAAATTCTGTCGTTTCTACAAGTTACGAATTAAGTGCCCAGTAAAGCTGGGTAAATGATTTATAATCATTACATCCCACATTCCAGGTATATCTAGAATGTTATAACCACAAGCTTTAAAATTATTTTTATAATCTTGATTATGCCATATAATAAGAACCATCTTTTCTTTAAAAAGTTTTTAAAACCTCACCCTACCCACCCACCTGCCCCACCCCCCCAAAAAATGCCCACAAAAAACCCAGCCCAAACCCACTTGTTTTGCATTTGTAGCTATGATCAAGAATGAGAGTGGATTCTTCATCAGACCCGATCTTTTTCTTAGGTGGTCCGAACTGCAATCCAGTGAACTCCCTGGCACTTTTGATCAGAAATCATTAAAGGTGAGCATGTGTAAGAAGCAGTGCAATTACACTCTGCAGTCAAGAGAGAAGGACTTGACGTACACTACACAGTCATAACATTCCATTGCTTGTCCCAGGAATAATGTATATTATTTTTTTCTTTGCCTGCAAGCAATAAGAAACCATGCAGCATTTACATTATTTCTCCAGTATTCAGTTTGCAGTGGGTCTTGGCCAAGACTTCACAGAGGGTTTCTTTTCATCACCTGTTCAGGGACAAGAAGATATAGCACATATACAAAGTTCATTTTCTCTTCCATACCTAAATTTAGGACCATACCTTTTGCCTAAACAGTAGAGTTAAATTCTGAAATGCTTAATCCAGTGCATGTTTCATGTATGCAAATGACCTCTGTTGGCCAGCCCCTCTCTTTCTGAAGTTCTGTTTCTGATGTTTGTACAGGCTTTTATTGAAGGGAGGGCAGTACTGGAACTTGCTGGTGAGGGACTGGGATGGGGTGACAGCTCACCAAGCACGTCTTCCTCTGGAATGTCACTCCTAGCTGATCTTCAGAGACGTTCCGAATGTGGTCATAGACAGTTGGATTTGACCTGCTCAGTTCAGAAGCCATCCTGCTGGGTTCATTATTGCTTTGCTATCCAAAACAACTCGGTGGATGAAATGGGCATTCTGGAAACCATTAAGTGCTATGGAGTTTATTGAGAATCTTGAAAATGCAAAGCTTCTTCCATCTAGGAAAGTAAAGGAAGTGAATGTATACAGTCAGGTGATGGGAAAAAAATTCTCTCTGATGTCTCAGAGTCCTCTAAGGAGTTTGGGGCAGGTGGGCCAAGCCTGGGCAATAACACCTGAAACAAAAATTGATTCATGATCAGAAATGTGTGCAAAACACACATGATCTGAAAGAGATTCATCCAAGAGGTCAGGGAGGTTTTTTGTTGATTCTCTCTTCCCCATTCCCCCCCCCTCCTCCTATAATTTCATAATTTCTGAGTTTTGAAGAGTATGCATAGAACTAATTGAAATCGTAATCTGTACTTATTTATAAACATGTCTTGTTACCGTAAACACCTTCTATATAGTCCTTTATTTACTATAGCTGGTAAATCAAGCCCTATAAAATTTCAGCTGAGCTAAATGCTACATCATTGAATACATTTCTACATTTCACATTTTGAAATTCAAGTGTTTTGAACTTCTGTCGTCTTTTTCTTAAGCAAAAGAGGAAGAAAGAGTGGAATTATGGGAGGATAATTCTGGGAGGAGAAAGTGGCTTTTTAATTTTTTTTTTTTATATAAAACTATCCAAAGCAATTTTGAGGAAACTTAAAATAGCCTTGAGACAGAGAGAGGGGGAATAGGAAAGTACTAGCCATAAACAAACAGATTAAAATCTTAGTGCAGTGCCCTCAAAAGTGCTGGTTTGAACCAAAGCCTCAGCGTTGGTCTGCTCTTTCTGTGAGGGTGGGACACGGTCTCCCCGTCATTTGTTTAGGAGCTCTAACTCCTAACTAGCCGAGGGGAAAAAACTATTTTTTGTTTTATGCATTATCTACGTTATCAAACACAAGCATTCCCATATTGTAAGGAAAGTTGTTTCTGTGGAGGGCGGAGGAATGTTCTGTGCTCATTGCAATGGAGGGTTGGTGTGAGGAATCTTTGGAGCAAATACCTGTCTAGTTTCTGTTCTTCTTGAAAAATGCTAGCACACACGTGTGCTTCGCGGTCCCTATGCTACCTGCTGCCTCTCTCTGTACAGATAATCACACAAACGATACATGTGAGCAGCATTTGAGGTAGAGCTGTTATCTTTTATCTCTTTGATGTCTTATTTTACTGGTGCATGAAAAGTTGAATGAGGAAATAGTGTTTCTGAACAAAAGGTGCTGCAAATCCTCAGCAGACAGAATTGCAAAATTGTGCCGTCTGTCCTTCGTTAACTGAGATGGTTATTCCTCACAGAGTGGTCGATGAGTTTTATCAGAGCATTCATTTGTAATTTCTATGTTCTAGGTATTTATTTTTTAAAAATTTCAGGCTCCAAAGTGTGTATTTTCTTTTCCGTTACAGTCAATTATGTCGTAAATGGTCAAATCATAAGTCACCACAAACAAAATTATTTTTGCAGCCTGTCTTCCTAGCGTCTGGGTTCTAAAGAGACAACCTGGATGCCTGCATGCCAGTGCAACCAGGATTTCAACAGTGTCAATAATCTTTGCTCATCACACCAAAAAAAATCAGTGTGTCAGTGTATTCCTGCAGAGTCATTAGCATACAGACTCACTCTGCTTGCTTAACAAAGCGTGGTTTGGTGTATTATAGTTTCCTAGTCTGCTTGTCTGATCCACCTCTGACAAAAGCAGAGAGAAAATTCAGTCCCTTCTTCAGTGGCACGCTAATGTGGGAAATAAATCTTTGGGCATAAGGTCTGAAATGGCAGTCATTTAAATAATTCAAATGCAGCAATCATTTTGCCCATGTGCCTTTCATTTCTTTGTTTTGTTTCTCTGTATTTCTCAAATCACTGAGAGACAAACGATCTTCTGTGACAATCTATATTTTTAAAAATATCTAGAGCTAAATAATCCCCATCCTCTTTAAATGCAGTTTAACTGGTTACATGTTAAATAATTATTTGCTCTCTCTTTTGTGGTGTGGAGGGGGGAGTTGGAGGGGAGAAGTAACATACAAGCAGATGTGCTGCTAGATCTACAGGCTTCTGCCAACCATATGGCATCTTAAAGAAAGATGGTTGGAGCGTCTGGATTAGCAAAGAGTCGGGATGGAAAGCCATGTGTCGTGTTGGTACAGGCAGTTGTTTTAGCTCTCTGTAAAAGGCTTCAGGAGATTGTGTAATGGAACAAATGGTACTGCAAGCCTAGTAACAGCCTTACCGCTGCTGGAGAGGCAATTGGCCCCCAGGCGGGTACTGCTTCATCCTTGCTTGTTGGTTTTTTGTGAAGGATTTTTAGATCGTTATTCTGTGTTCTTCTTTTAACGTACAGGAAACTTGGGAGATCTGATTCTGAACTTTATACTTGAAAGAGAGCTATTGTGTGGTTAGGATTTTTTCGCACTCTCGTTTTTTATAATGAAAACATACAGTTTCCCTCTCTTTGAAATGAGAAGCTCGTGCCCTTTTGCAAATTTCCTGCATCCTTCGTGAACACTTTGAGACACCAGTTCGTTGAATTTGGAGCCTGTGCCCAGATTTTGGGGGGAAACTGCTCTCTCTGGGATTTGCTTAGTTAAAAACAAGACTGGGGCTATTGCGCTTGTGGCTGTAACATACCAGCTTGGCATTTGTATTCTGTTTGAGAAGTTGCTCTTTATGCAAACAAGGGGCCTTCTCCTATTAAAGGCAAAATTCCTTTTTACAGCAGCACAGGATTGGGCTCTTGGTGGGGTTTTGTGTGCTTTACAGGAGTCTCTGTAGTTCACATTATAGCTCATGGGAGTTATTCTGGATCAGGATGAAAGCTTTTGTGTCCAGTTCTGTAACAGAAATAGGTTTCAGTCATTTCTCTGCTGTCACACAATAGAACTCAAAATTCCTGCATATGTCTCAATGAAATCAGGCCCCTTAGTACACCTGTAAACGCCGTTTTACCTCCCCGATCCTGTTTGTTCCAAAGGAAATTAAAAATCTGATGTTGCAGTAAGGGAGTTCAATAAAATCAGGATTATTTTATTTGAAGAGACTCTAAGTAGATTATGATCCCATATCACAATTTTTATGTAAGGAGATAACATGAAGGACACCCAGATATTCATTCATAGGTAAATACTTGCTGACCAGGTAACATTATGGTTTCAGAGACATTAGAAACAAACCATTAACTACGGAAGCATCTTCCCTACAGAGGATCTTTCCTGAAAAATACGCTGTCTTAAACTGAGACAAATGCTGCTGTAATACAACCTAAATTCACAATAATTGACAAGTAAAGGTACGATTACTGCCTTTTTTTTTTTTTTTCCTTTAATTTTTTTCTTACTTTCCAGAAGGCTCCTTATCTGGAGCTTAGTAAACAGCAGTCCTCAGCTTAATCTGCAGTTTAGTTACAGCAGCGCACGCTTTTTCCTGAGCTGCCTGCATGCCCCCCTGCTCAAGCCCGCATATGTTGCTCAACACTGATCAAAAGTAGCCTCCCTCGGGAGGGGGACTTGGGTTCGTTCTGTTGGCCTGTTCATTAGCTCGCCTCAGCCGAGGCTGAGCCAGGTGTGAGGTGGACAGTTGTCCACCAGGAGCAGTGCCAAGACCACCAGCCTCTCTGGAAGGCTTTTGCGGCAGTGGCTGAGGAGGAGTGGAGTCGGACCAGTGAGCCCCAGTGGGGAGCTGGGGCTCTCTCAGGGCATCTGCTGAGCTTTCGCTGGCTTTGGGAAACCCAGGGGATTGTTCTGTGCCACATTAGCCTGTGAGTTCACCGACGTCCTGGTGCGCGTTAGCAAAAGCGTGCATCCCATTCAGAAATGAGTGTTCCTCTCTGCAGGTTTCCCAGTATTCCCAATGTGTGAGTAATGGTGTATTTGTGCTGCAGCAGCGGTGTCAGAGGTTAGCAAGGCTACAGAGACAAGTAATTGATTGAGAGTGGGTGGATCTCTTGGTTCTCATTTTGCAAATGTGGTTGTCTTCCGTATCCCTACTTAGAAGAACAAGAAACATGGTTGTATTTAAACAGAGACACAGCTTTGTTTTCTTAATTTACTACTAGTGATTTCAGGCACTTAATTTTAATTGTCCAACTACTTATGTGACTGAGAATGTTCAGCTCCCAAAAGCGTATCAGGGCTTCTCAGCTTTCTTGTTTAAACATTTGTTTCATAAAACTGTTAACATTGCTTAGCACTGAAAAAACAGAACATGGAGAAGTAATATGAGAAAAGCATGATTTGCCTAACAAAACTCAGCAAGACCTTTTGATGGTAATCTAAGGGGAAAAGTACTCTTCTCTTACCCTTGCAGTGCAGATGTGTCAAGAAAATGAGTAACATTTAGGCCAACTTGTAGCAAGGAAAAGGCTGATAGTTTTGCTAGAATGTTTGAGGATAATTAAAATACAGTGGAAACAGAAGAGTCTGTGCGTGCATATGGACAGTTGTGGACAGGATGAACTCTGCTGCTGGAAGGTGCTGGTAGTTTGCCAGGGTGGGCTGCCTGCGCAGGGTCCTGTGACTGCTGGCTGATGTGCCGAGCCGTGACATGGGAGAGCCGGGCTGCAGCCACCTCTGTGCTCGTTTTGTGTGCTCCTGACAGCCCTGTGCTGCTACTGCAGAGCCGCTAGAGCTGCCGTTCTCGTCCACAAGCTAAACTGCCGTCACGAGAAGGGCATCAATGACCCTTCCCGCTGGCCATGATCTGGGTGTGTTGATACTCATCCCCACGCTGCCTGGTTGCAGTTGTATCCCTTATTGTAGAAGGATTAATGGTTATTCTGAAGATAACTGTAATGATATTTGCCTCTAAAGCAGCAATAAAATTCCTCTATTTCATAGCAATGATTGAGTTCAGCCTTTAGGCTCCATGCAGTAAATTCAGAGCACAATTGGACTAATATATACATGATGAAATAACCACTCTCTTAGAGTGTAATACCGTCTGTAATGTAGTAATACATTTTAAGATGCGTTTGCCGTTAAATGCTTCCCTGCTTTCTCTCAGTGTTCTAAGCAATTGCAGGTTTCACTAACTTCACATGCAAATCCACTGTGTTTATAATATAATCCAAATAAAGCACCAAGCGGACTCCGTATTCGCAAGAGCTGAGCTCCGTGAAGGTGGGCTGACGGTACTGCTCAGCTCCTCCAGCTTTTCTCATTTTCTGGGAAACCTCTGGTTTCTTAGGATGAAACTCCTTTCCTCTCAGCCCTTCCCAATGCAAAAACCTTTCTTTGTAGCTCTCGCCATCTCGCCTATGTTTGGTCTTCCATGTTACATTTCCCGCAGCTGGTGTTGCCTGGATGCTGTGTCTCTCCCTTTGTTTTAGGGTGTACCAGGGAGCCTGGGAAGATGGGCTGGTCCCAAGTGCGGTGTTGTGTGACAGCAGCAGCTCCCTGTGAGGTGGGAGCACGCTCCAAAGATAACGGAGAAACAGAGGCTGAAACCTCCTCAGATCCCTTGGGTGTATCTGTGCACATCTGAGCACCGACCTTCCCTCCCTCCCACGCACAGCCTAGGCTCCTCTGCCCACCTGGACCTGCTTCCCAGCCATTTAGCTAGAACCTCATTCAGTCTGTGCCCCCCATTCTCATTTTTGTTTCCTAGGTAGAGTAAGTTCGGAAGAGACATACGTGATCGAGCTGGATTTGCAGGGGAGGAGGCCAGGCTTGGGGCAGGTTCACAAGTGGAAGCAATCTGGTCTGTGTGGAGAGAGCAACGGGGGCTTGTACGGAGAGCATCTCTCTGAATGTGCTGCATGGAAAAATTGTCTCTGTCACCAATATAAAGCCATATTCCTCCTTTTGTGTGTCACAAGCACAAAGCTACGCTCCGTACAAATCTCACATCTATCATTACTTTCGCTGTCATTTATGAAAACCACAATAACCCTGTGTGAGCCCTGAAAATAAGCAGACGTGTATCACCCGCCAGAGCTTACAGGCCAGATCACTTGTTTGAAATGAACAGGAGAGAGGGGCGTATGGGCACCTCTGGTGTGGTAAATACGGGTGGTGGGGTTCAAGCAGGAGAGCTAATGAGTGACGCCTGCATAGATACTTAACGCTTTGTGTTTGGTATTTTTAGAGCCTATTATCATAGTGGTCAAACTATACAGTACAGCAGCCTTATTTTTTATGCTGAGGAATATTTTTGAAGGACTATGATAGATCATTATTAAACTGGAAAGACTTCCTTGCAGATAACCAAATTGGAAGGACCGTACCCGATGCTGCGGAGCTCCCGTTCACAAGGTCACAAGGGAGAAACATTCCCTCTTTCAAACACAGGTGCTAATAGCTACGAACATCAACAGCAGCTTTCTGCTCTGCAACACGGAGCCTGCAGTCCTTGCTGGTGGCAGGCAGAGCCCGGGCTCAGTGCGGACAGCGGGACTGAACCTGACCCGTTGTGTTAGCCTGCGCTGGCAACTGTCAGAAACAACCGAAGCAGGTGTAGCTCAGCTGCACTACCCTTTCTAGCAGGAGTATTTTTTTAATTACGACAATGTCTGATAAATTAACAGAAGCTGATGCTTTTAGCGTTTTTTTTTGCTTCAAATGCCTGATGTCAGCTTGGGCCACATGTACATTCTGCACATGCCATGGGATAGAAAAAGTGAAGGCTTCTTTTTCAATTCTCTGCTGCCTGCCCAAACACCACATGTACTGTCTGTTACATGTCGCTTCTGATGAGGTTCATGCTGGGAATTTCTTTTTAAAGGCAAAGTGTTTCTGAAGGAAAGAGTTCAGATTGGGCAGATTGCATGAAAAAATTTGCAGTGTCTCTGACTCAAATGCAGTGATTGTTTTGTGTGGACACCACCTAGCAGTTTGTAAAGCTTCAGGTTTGTCTGGTAGTAAAAGAAATGGGGAAGCATTGGATAAGCAGTGGGGGAAGTGGAGTACACGTTGAGAAAAAGTAAACCAACCACAAAAGTGTTTGTAACTAGTAAGACAAGCACAGGAAAAATTCAGTAATGCACGTATGTACCTTGCAGAATGATCCTTATAAACATGAGGGGGGGCAGTTTTGAAACCTTGATAGGATATGCGTCTCTTAACATTATCAGGAATCTGTTTCCTTATTCAGAAATCGTGCAAAATCTGTTCTGTCTGGCACATAACAAAACCAGAGAGAGGTGAACATCTTTAAAAAAAAAAAAAAAAAAAATTAGAGTCTGATTATAAGATTCATTGTATTCCTGTGACATTATCTGCTGCAAGCCCGGCCCCGTTTTTGTTTTTTTTTCCCCTAAGATGTTTTACAGTGTTCTAAATTAATAGTCAGTCTAAGTGATTTGAAGAATTGTTTTGTTAAACACTTTTCAACTATAGGCAGAAAATAGTAACCGGAACTATTTTTCCTCTAATGTGAACCTTATCCAGAGTTCATATTCTGATCATAGATTGTATTATTTCAAATTCCTTTAAAGGAGGAAAATCCTTATCGTCAGCCTAGGCATTCAGACACAAATAGATGCCGGTGCAGCTTTCCCCGGTATCTTTTCCGGCCTGCCGTCCATTCTCTTTCATTGTTTCCTTCCTGTCAAAACCCAGGAGGGCTAAAAGTGGCCATCGTACCAGCTGAGCCCAGCTGCTACACCCCCTGCTGAAGAGCAGGCTGGTAATGTTCTCTCTTCAGCACGTTCCACATGAGCTATTAGAAGCCCAGGAATAGACCCAGGCTCAGGTTTCCGACGTGATCTATTTGTTTAACCTGTTGGACCAGCTGTGGAAGTGAAGATCTATTCTAATAGTCAGCGATGACACCTGAAACAAAGGGGAAGCTACTGTTCCTATGTAAACTTTTAATTAAGCCCTATTCATAATTGTTGTTATGGCATGTGAAGATCATTACCTTACTGGAGAATGATGTACTGTAGGCACTTCTTTACAAGTATGTTGAAAAATTAAGAGTGCCTTTAGTAAAATGGAATTCAGAGGTTATCCAATACACATTAAAAAAAAAAAAAAATTAAGTGATAAAGAACCACCTGGGTCAAGGGTTTGGTTTCCTGCTGAAATGTGGACATTTTCTTCTTAGGTGTCTGATTCCAAACTGTGCCAGGGATATTAACCTCTAGTTACCATCTGTTAGTGCAAGTTGGATGAGTTTGTTTTGCCTCTAGTGTAGGCAAGGGCTCACCTTCCGCAGCTGGCAGCGGTATAGATTGCATTCCTCCTCTGCCTCACAAATGACAGGCTGGGCCTTTGATGTGGCAACAGGATTTTGATAGGGATTTCAGAGGGTGGGAGATGCCACAGAAACATGTTTTAACGTGCCCTAAACTGTTTCCCTGTGTCCAGGGCTTCCCGTGTGACCGAAGTGTGAAGTGAGGAGGCTTGTTCACTGCCCTTAGTTCCTCCTCACTGTTAACGGCGGTGGGCTTTTTTTTGGTCTGTGTGTGTTCTCTTACAAGAACACGAGAGAGGTGTTCTTTAATTAACGTGGGAAGGGTGGATCATAGTGTTTTGCTTTTGAACCCAGATGGGAGAATGGAGTTCAATTAAAAGATCATATAGATGTACCTGTTTAAATTTCTGGAGCATGTGGAGACTTCTCCAAGATGCTCATCACTCAAGGGTGTCTCAAGGTCCTGACCTGTGGGTCAAGATCTTAAGTAAATAGCAATTTAGGACACTAGTGAAACTTTGGGGGGTAATTTGCTATTTGTGTGCATTCCTAAACTTACAGACTCTTATTAACCTCAAAACTTACCATGTGAATTTGTCAGTGCTGCAAACCACAGGGAAGATGCAGGTTGCTCATACAAGAACTAATTTTATCGCTGCTTTAAATGTCCTAGTTACCCCTAGAGCTGATCCAAGGTATGAAAAGGTGGTGGCTATGAATTTTTCTGCCTCCATGAAAAACACAACATCACTTCTGCTATGAAAAGGGAAGACAGAAGCGTAGCAGAGTTGAGGTGGAAAGCAGAGAGGACCTGCGCTGCCACCCCTGCAAGAGGGGTGGGGAGTGACAGCAGCTGGGGCAGTTGTGGCTGCAGAAAACAAGCTCACCATGAGCACCAGCCGAACACCGTAACTCTTTGCATGGCAGCAAGCCTGGCTTTCCAAGATCCTCATCGAGGCAAAGCAAGCCAGATGACTGATTTGTGTGTAGCAGGGGATCACTTTAGGCAGCGCCTGCTCCGTGTCAGGAATGAGCTGCAGTCACCAGAGTTTGTATTTCATGTTGTACAAATCTTTGTCTTATGGGGCACTGCGGAAGTTCTTTGTGATTTCATTAGGCTTGCCAAAAATTGTGGTTTAGACCAAAGTTCTTCAGCAGGGTTGTGGTGGGTGATTGCCTCAGGAACAGACCCGTGGAGGTGGGAGCCAGGTGGGAAGGAGCTGTGCAGAAAACCTTTGCTGTGGTATTTCCTAACTCTTGACTATTTGAATATACAAATTTAACATCCTTCGAGGGTTTGTAGTATACTGTCTGTTGAGTACCACAACTTAGACGTTTCCTATCACAATTTGGTAGGATGTCCAGAAAAAAAATGATAAAAGCAGGCGGTGGAAAGTTTGCTGGGTTCTGCTTTCTTTTCTAATTGGCTCGCTCCATCTTTTTGTAACAAGCTTGTTCTTAAACCTGCGTTTATTTTTAAATTCCCAGGCTGATTACCACATCTGGCACTGCCTGCATGTTGGGGCAAAAGCCCCCTCCAGTTGCGTCCCTGCAGCGTGGCGGGGGTCTGCAACATTGCCCTCGATTTTCCCCCTTGTAACCAGAAGCAGCCTCTGATCGCTGCGTCCACCTACAGGCAGAGGAGCGATGCGAGAGGAACCTTAGGAAGAAGTAGCTTACGCTCTTCTCCGGGCAAGAGAAATGTTTTTAAAGGCAGGTTGCTGCACAGCGACGTATTCTCATCATTTTGGGTTCTGGTCGTTTTGGGGGGCAGCAGGAGCCGTGCCTCGGCACCCCCTCGCCCATGGAGTGTCAGCCCCGGTGCTGGTGGTGGCCCCCACGGGTGACCGGCACCCCAGGTCTCGCCGTGGGGTATGGGGTGGCAGCGGCCGCGGGCGCTGCTGGGCGCCATGGGCTGGCCTCCGTTACCACAGCAACCGGCAGATGGGGGGCTTGGGCAGGGGCAGCGGGGAGGCAGCCGCAGCAGCATGCCGGACGAGCCGCTCAATAACAGCCCTTTCAGCTCTGACAGCTCTGCTCTGGCTGGCCAGAAGTAGTTATCAGATTACTTGTATTAAAACCTAATTAAGATGTGTGCCAGTAAATGCAGCATGATTATTGGATTTGGTGATTTAGCTGCTGCAGGTTGCTGCAATCCCATCACGCCATTTCAGCAAATTCAGCTTTGCGGAGTAGAGTGAAAACGTTTTACATGAGTAACCTGACTGTGCTGAAGGAGTAAATAACCTTTTAATACCTCTGCTTTGTCAAGGACTGGTCCCCACTGCAGGGTGCGTGGACACTGCCCGCAGATCCTGGCGTATTAATTTCTTTCGAATCAACTTTAGACCCAGAGGAGGGCTGACAGGTTGCATCAGCGTTTTCCCCCGCTGCGGATTGCCTGCAGGTGAAGGGACCTGTGAGCCCCCAGGGCTGGCAGCTTGCAGCGAGAGCCTTGTGGGTGCCCCTGGTTTAGCGATGCGCCTCTGCAGACAAGAGGGAAGCTTTTGTTCTTGTCTGTAGGCCGCAGACAAAAGGCAGTCTAGTAGTAATGCTAGTACTACTAACACGGTAGTGCTAGTCCAGCTTTGTGGTGTTGGATGCAATGGAAGTTGATTCTGCTGGCTGGAATTCACCTTGGTGCCAAAGCTCTGCTCTGTGTTTGATGTTTCACCTCGTTTTTGCAGGGTCTTGCAGTGGTCGTCTACCCACCGCTGTCAAAATGTAACGAAATCTGTCTGTGATGCCTTTGCGTTCCATCTCTGGAGGGGCTGGGGTATAGCCCGGTCGGACCCACCTAGGGAGTGACAGGTGCAGCCTTCTGCAGCTTGGAGCTGCACACAGTAGCAAGGTAGCGTGGAGCCGTTCTACCGTAAAGCTGTGCACGAGCTCCAAGGACTGAGAATCGGAGCAAAACGTTTACCTTGAAGCGTTCATTCCTTACAGCTTGTGACGCCTCGGTTTTGTTCTCCTCCTGTGGAACCACTTGTTTCACGGAGCTGCCTCTTCCCTGCTGCCGTATAGAAAGAGGAATTTTGCTTTAGACTGGTTAATGGAAAATTCCCTGAAGGCTATTATTATTACTGCTACTAAATGGGAGCTTACTCCTTAGCGCCAGGTTGTCCTGTAAGCGGTGCAAACGTAATGTGGTTCAAGAGCTACATGCCTTCCCCTCGTGCCTCGAGGTAACATGACAGAGCACGGAGGCAGTCCCTGTCCTTCAGCACTCCCAGGCCAAGCAGGAGCAGCCGCCTGACATCCCAGCTGGACAGATCCTGCCACTATGGTGGAAAAACGATCTCATTTGGAGCGGAGGGTGAGGATGCCGTGGTCACTCGGATGCTCGGGACACAGTCCACATTTGCCTGGTCGGTGGTGTTGCCAAAGTGAACGTGGCGACCGTGCAACCTCACTCGCTCATATTAGCAAAATGTGCAGAAGGTTCTGTCACCCAGTTGTAAAAATGATGGCAGGCATCGATGTGCAGTTGTAACATATGGGAAGTACAGTGAATGTGGGTGGAGCTGTTCATTTCTCATCTTGAATCATTTACGAGATCAGCAAGCAGGCCAGATACAATGCATATGGGAATGTGTGGCTGTGCTGCACATGTCACACATAATAGCAGATACTGTGAGAGGGCCCAGAGCCTGTCCTCGGGAGCTAAACGCACCAGCGTGGGCCAGTAGTCCCAGTGTGCGGACCAGGGGCCAGCTTGGCAGCAGTTTTGGGAGAGCAGACTGGTAGACAGAATTTGGGAATTCATGCACTGAGATCTGCAGTGACTAGGACTACTCACTCTATCCAGCATGACCCAGCACTGTAGAACGGAGTGTTACTAACCCTGTACTCGAGCCCTGGAGATGGACACGGATGATCAAAGCAAAGCGGTGGCCTGCTGGGCAAACCCAGCTCAGTGCCTGCATCGTCTTTCTCCCTCTGCTCAAGGGGACCGGCTACATGGAACGCGGTGGGTGGTGGGTACAAACCAGAAAGCATAATTGGGTACTATTGCCATAATTAAAGACTTTTCCTAGTTACAGTAGTTTATTTGAATCGCCCTTTGCATGATCCGAGGGGATACAGAACTTTACAAGACAGCGTGCTAAGGCCTGTTAGCCGGTAATGCTTTTGAAATCTGCACGGGCTGCCTGTGAGTATCTAGTAGAACGTGTTGTTTGGATGTAAAACTCACACGAGCTGGAAATGACATCTCTCTGCGTGCCAGAAGTGGAGGAAGTTCCTCGCACTGACGCGGTGGCTCATCAGCTGGAGCCTCCTCGCTGCAAGAGGAGCAGCACACAGAGGAGGCTCCGCGGGCTGCAGCAGCGGCGGGCGCTCGTGCAGCTGGGATGGGCAACGCTCGTCGTGTTGCTGCGGGGATGGGGGTCACGGAGCTTGTGTGTTACCCATGTCTTTACCTGCCAGGAACGATAAGTTTGTGCAAGAGGGTCTCTCAAAGACCATGTGAGTGTTCTTAAATAGGCTGAGACACTGGCAGAATGGGAAAATTATTAATTAAATGTAGATACCAGCAGAAACTTTTAAGTTGTAAGGACCTGAATCCTGCCTGTAGTTGGTAGTTGTTGAGTAGGGCTGTGGTGCATGAGGAGGATTCCACAGCCTCCAGGCTTTCCATAGGTGGGGCAGCACTGGGGTTCTGCCTCTGGCTGGCTGAAGACATCCCGTCCCAGTTCCACCTCCCTTACCAGTACTGCTAGTAATAAGTACACTAGAAGTAAAGGACTGGCAGATGTCTTTATTACAGATGAAGAAGTGCAGTAAGGTCACGTATCCTCCTCGAGTGAAAGGAAATCAATGGCAGAGTAGTGAGCAGAACTCAGCTTTCCAGTCTGAACCTGCGGGGTCGCCTCCAGTAAGCACCGCCGTCTCTTGCACTCCCTGGGAGCAGGATGCTCGTGGAGAAGCTGCTGTCTTTAAAAACAAACCAAAGGACAGTATGACGGTAGGGGGGTGGGGCGGGGCAGTGGATTTTGCTTTGGGTTTTGAAGTCCAATGCCCCTGCAAACCACCTTTAGGAAAGGAATGAAAGGTAAACAGCGCCTGTGCCAGCATGGTATGGTTTGGAAGGAACAGGGAGTGTGACATTAGATACAGAGCGTCTAAGTGTGTATTTAGTAGAATATCCTGTGCTATCAAAGTGGTGGGTTTCGTTCCTTCATCGGACGTTTGCAACCAGCTGTCGCTGTTTGCAGCTAGCTGCATTTAGTTTTGTTCTGATCCCCAGGAGATGGTCCTGCAGCTCCTCAAAGCTCTTTTGCAAGGAAATACGAGCAGAGTAACAGGACACTATGAAATACGGGCGCTCAGCGTTCGCCACGTGATTGTTGCAGTTTGATTTCAAGGAAGTTGGCTGGCAGATACACATGAGGCAATACGGGTTTTGACATAGATTTGCGGGGTTTTCTTTCAGCTAGATTTTCCTAGCTTTTGATCAAGAAATTTGGGGCTGTGTACTAATGCAGTTATTTGAACAATCCTGATGAAGGATGTGGCTATTCAGAGTGATTAGCTCAGCTGAGTTGTGACAGCTGTACAAGTCAAAACTACCGCATGGAGCTGCAAGTAAAAAGGTTCTGAAAATCACATGTCTTATTGTAAGTGTATAACTAATTCCATCCAAAGCGAGCCTGTACGAGATACAGCCTAAACCCTTGTTCAGCTGAAGCTGTATTTGTGTGTTGAGCAAGAAACAGTTTACAAAAGCAAGTGCAAAGCTTAGATCCAGAAATAAATTGACAAAAAGAGTTCATGTTCCCTTAGTGCACAGTGTTTAGTTGTGTACGTTTTTCTCCAGAGCACTGTTATTTAAAGACAAGAAGCTTCTAAGATATCCGAAAGGACTTCTAATTAAAGATGTTTTTGTATAAAGAGTGAAATGCATTTAATGTAAAAACACAGTTTCCATCTTCTTGCTGTTTACGTCCCGTGCTACAGGTGCCAAGCAGAATTTTTGCATTTTTTTCGTGGCAGAGGCAATGAACAGTTACTGGGGACTTGACAAGCCACACCGGCTTTTGTGGTTAAAGAAGCAAAGGTGCGGTTGCCCTGTCTACAGCAGCGCTGTCCCAACTCGGGCACTTGTTTCTCAAGCGTAAGCAAAAGGCCTGTGTGTGTTCCTTCCGATCCCTGCCAGCTTGTTCCCTCTGTCTTGCAGCCCCTGGTGAGGAGGATCTTTGGAGTGATGGGCTCCTTACATCCCTCCCCAGGAACCCCCGTTACTGCTACTCAAGGAGCGATGCTCACGTGCTTCATTAACACTAAGCTTACTTGAAATAAATGTTGCTGTAACAAATGTTGGACGTTGACCGGCTTGCAAAGAGCAGTGGGCAGAAACCAAAAGTTTTTGTCACTTCCCGTCCAGTTTGTCAGGGGGTTGGGGTATTTGGGTTTATAATTTGGGATGGCGCATGTGTTCCAGGAAGACGGTTACTGAAGCAGCTCCAGCGTGTGCAGCTTGCTTAGCTGCAGGGATCGGGATGCAGTCCTGCGGTCTTTACCGATGTCACTTAATGGCAAAGCAAATGTGCTGTCATGTCATGATAAAGCTTCTAAATCAGAAGTGCAAACCTTTAAAAGTGCTCGTGTAAAGTGTGAAGGTAAAATATACCGAATGCCCACCCGAGGAGCAGTCTCAGCCCAACCACCAGACTGAGCTCTGTCATCTGGGAGCTGCAACCGCCAGTGCGAACATCAAAGCTTCTACCATGAACTCCAACTTCAGATGCTCTGCAACCCTTTTATCTATTTTTTTTTTCCAGGTTACAGCAGCTTGACAAGCACTGCCAGGCCACTGCCCAGCAGTTAGTGGAGTTGCTCAACAAACAGAATCAGCTCTTCAAAGAGAAGCAGCTGCTTACAGAAGAGGTGCAGTTTCTGCGAACACAGGTACTGTGCCAAAAGGAAGGCAAGTCTGAGGGGAATATTCTGCAGCTTTAGCAGGAAAATCTGCCAGCAGTCTCATTTCAGCTGTTGGATTTTGTTGCTGTTGTTTAAAATAAGGCATTACCTTATGAAAAAAAAAAATAAAAAAATCCATGCAATTGGAAAGAGACTGGCAGCTGGACCTGAGTCTCACTTAAACCTAAACTAAATGAAGAAAGTGTTCTGAAGTGGCTATAAAACAGCAGAAGTTCCTCTTGGTGACAGTTCCTAGCTTTGTTATCAGAAGATTTTGTGTTCCTTTTTCAGAGATAAGGGAAATTGTTCTTTAACAGCAATAATGTTTAAACGGTAGCTTGGTGTTGATAATCTCTCTGAGCTTTTTGCTGACATTTGTGCTGACATTTGTCAGCCTTCAGTCCTCCTACCACTTTGTGGTGTTTTTTCCGCCCTTTTTTTTAAAAAAAAAGTCACTTATCTTTCCTGCTACTCCATGACCACTCACCCTAATGTGGGATGGTGCACGTGCTCGTGCCTGAGCAGTGTCCACTGCCCTGCATCTCTAGCAGGACTGCCTCTTGTTCCCAGTGGTCCCTAGGAAGCTGTGGCTGCTTGTGGACTGTTGGGGTGGTGTTTTTTATTTTTTTGGCCACTGCTCTTCAGTCAGTCAGCGCTTTGGAAATAAAGGAGAGGGCTGCATGGGTGGGGGGTTGGTTTGTCATTCTTGTTTCACAAAAAGAAGAGGGAGAACTAGCAAGCACAGAATGAGGTTTTCAGTAAAACCATTAACAAATCAAACCCTCGTTTTGTGACTAAGTAGATGAACTAATTTAACAATATCACGATGCTTTCTAACTCGTGAACTAGTGAGTTTGCCCGGGATAACTGGAGTCCTGTTAACGAGGTAACGAAAGACATTCAGTGTAGGAACTGAGTCCAGGAGCACACCTAGCAGTAAATAGAACATGAATTGGCCAAAATACTTAACTCATACTATTAAATCCATACTTTGTTAAGTCGTTAATCATGTCAGTGTGTTTGGTTTCATGGGATTTTCTGTTGTTGTAGGCAAACTTGGTAGCTCAAGGTGGGGTGAGGTTATCAGCATGTAGTAACTACTGGCAAATTTCAGGGCAACCATAGTGTTCTCTCTGTAAGATAGTTTAAGAAGGGGGTTGTTCAGAAAAGGAAATTAAGATTTCTGTTTGAAGGGAAGCACTCGTGGTAGCGTGAACCGATTTTACATGGTCCACAGGGATTTTGTTATTGATAATCTATTTTATCTGGAAGCAAGCGTGCTTTTATGAAGTTGGGCAGAAGCACAAAAATCATTCGGATGCCGTACTGCTAGCAAGACCTGACTGGCAAAAGCTTCCTTCTTTATGTTCATTACAAGTTAATTGTGCTCCAGAGGATACTTTTTAACTTGAGAACACTCAGAAGAGAAGAATGATATAAAAAATTATTACAAAATGAGTCCTAAAAATCTATTTGCAGCTATTTAAAGCAACAGTGGTTCTCTGGGAATTGGAATTCAGCCAAAAAAAGCAGCCTGCAATATCAGACACTTGTTTTAAGAAAACTGAAGAGCAGCTCACCATAAATGGGAGCCTTTAACTACAGAAAGATGTATGTAGTTAGTGTAGAAATACATTTTTTTAAAATCCATTGCAGAATTGGTGTCAATTGAAGGGGAAAGTGATATCATATTCCACATTTTACCGTATTGTTCAACAGTTCTCCTTTGTAATAATTTAACTTTTTATTATCATTATTTGATGGGGGGAAGAGGGAGAAACCAGTCATACCTAATCTTTTAAAAATGATGTAAAATACACTAACCCAAATGTGCTATTGTATCTTGGAACATAAGCCACTAGTAACTGCAGTTGCATATTTCAGGAAAAAAAATGGGATGCAGATCTCAAACAGGACACAGATGGAATCAAGTAAAAACCTGGATGGATAAAGAGAAGTGAGCAGAAGTAGGTATTTTTTCTATATCCTATATATAGAGAGAGGGGAGGGAGAGGAAAGGAGGACTAAAACTATTTGCAGATGTGGGTTGAATCTGGCAAACACTTCAAGACAAAAGGGAGAAGGAAGTGTTTGAAACATTTTTGGGTTTGAAATTGTTAGAGCTTTTTGTGTTTGTTTTTCTTAAGCACTAAAAAATTTAGGACAAGCACTCCACGGCAAAGACAGGTTTACCTGACAGAATTAAAAAAAAAAAACAAAAAAAAAAAAAAACCACAAAACCCCACAAAACCCCAAAACTTAAAAAATTTAAATTGGTGGGAAAGGGGAACATAAAACTTTTAGCAAGGTAGGAAGTTCTAGAACTCCGATCTTACCATAGGTACTTTTTGGTCTGGATAATCACTGAGTGTTTGTCTTTTGATTTGGAATTGGTTAGTTTTGTCATTTCCAGTAGTATTTTCCTCACAAGGAAGCTGAACTCTCTCTCTTCGTTCAGACAGGCTACAATTTGTTTTGTAATGAATTATAAAAGTTACTGTCGTGTTGAAAGAAACATGATTTATATAATCGTACTCGAAGCGGTGCTGTTGGAGTTACAGCTGTTAGAGCTGCTCCT
The DNA here is from genome assembly GCF_015220075.1 of Falco rusticolus. Classification (NCBI taxonomy): domain Eukaryota; kingdom Metazoa; phylum Chordata; class Aves; order Falconiformes; family Falconidae; genus Falco; species Falco rusticolus. The sequence continues at coordinate 5,364,346 of NC_051192.1, read as the reverse complement.
ATTGCCTTTAAGAGTTACTTTAATTTAAAAGTCCCAGATTTTAAACTAGCTGAAACAAACGCTGACGAACCTATAACCTTCATAGGATTTGTTTTCAAAACTCTGGTTACTTCCTCTGCAGTTTTTATTTCTAGTGTTAGTGTTTGGTATAGGCAGTGGGGAGAGGGAGAAGAGAAAGAAAAAGAGAGAGGAAGAAGGATGTCTTTAAATCCCACCGCATTCTGGTGTTTTGAGAGTCTGGTTTTCATGGAAAACTCATTTGATGCTATAAGGAAAATTCTGGGGTTTAAAGTGAATGCAAAAAAAATCACCATAAAAGAAATACCTGATCCTGCGACAGGCTGAATTCCCTTACAGGCAACGTTGAGTTAAGAGGCTTTTAGCATCCTTCTGAAGGAGTGACCAAGACAAGTACTACAGTTTTCGAAAACATCTTTTTCATTCTCAGCAGTGAATTACATGCTTTTAAAATAGTTATGTTTAATCTCCTATTACGGCAAGAAGCTCGGTATTATTTCAGAATAGCCACCTGCTACAACAGGAAGATGCTCGCACTGTAATTTTCATGTTCATAGAGCTGAAAAGGACCAGGATGAAAATGTGGCCCGATCTTACAGGCCATTAAGCAAACACTTAATAGATGGCACTAATGTTTATTAACGGTCTGCCCAGCATAACATACTCAGGTCCACATAAAAAGTCAGCAGTTTAATTATGGGATGTATACCTCTCACTGTGAAAGTTTTCAAAAGGTTCAAGTTTTGAGTTTCTACCTTTGACCGTCTCTTATACTGCAACTTGCTGCAAGTCAGAGGATGAGAAATACTTCGCTCCCCTCCCACGCAGGTACTAACCCCAAGTGTGTAGCGTGGCCCACAACCCCCTGAGCTGCGATTACCGAGTGCTGCCCAGCCGGCGTGAGCACGTTTCTGAAAGCTGGGATGCTCCTCACTCCAGGATCTGCCTTGGTGTGTCCCTCAGCTTGACAGAAAAGCGTTTGTGCCGGTTGCTAACCCCCCGGCAGCCCCCGGCTGCTGGAAGGGGGTGCTGGCCGGCCTGGCGGTGTTTGGGCCGGGGGGGGGTCACCTCCAGCCAGGGTGCCCGTCCCGTGGTGCTGCTCTGCTTCCCCTCAAACGGCTCCTCCGGCCAGCCAGCCCCTCCCTGGCTTGAACCCCGCTGTCCCTATGGCGCAGCCACTAAAACCATCTCCTCCCTCATTACAGATGTCTCTCCACAGCGAGCACGCCTGCCAACAGACGGCCCTTCTCCTGAACGGAAGTTAGAATATACCCACCCGTGACTATAGGCCCGTCCTGGCCCCTCTGGTGGCTCCGTGGGAGGTGCTGCCGAGTTCCAGCTGTTCCCCAGGGCTGGTTTGCTTTGGTTTCTTGTCAGCAGGAATTTTCAGTGAGGTTCCAGCAGGGATGCAGCAGGTGACGTGCCCCCGAACACCCCATTTGCACTGGTTTTCACGATGTGTTACAGAAGGGGAGCTTTATGTCCAGCAAAAAAGCAGCTCGTCCATCTCTGATGTCAAAAGTGATTCAGGCTGATCCTTACGCAGCCCTCAAGTGTTCTTCGGGAGACCTGAAGGCTGCTGAGGTTACGGGGGGGAGGGCTGCGGGGCTGCGTGGGTTTTAGTGTCTTATTGTGCCTCTGCCAGGCATTGGTACCAGCCAGAGCCATTCCACAGACAGGTTGGTGTTGGTTTTTTGGTTCGGTTTGGGGGTTTTTTTAAGCAGCTGAAAGCAAAGTCTTCATTACTGCTTGGATGGAGTTTAGTCAGAGGTGATGAGAATGAAACTGTGACAGGAGGGGATAAAGAGAGCCTGCTGCTTGGTACCTGGCTGCCCTGGTGGCACACTTCAAGTGCTGCATCACCTAGTGTTTAGCTCTTCAGTCTGGGAATCTGCAGCCGTAGGAGGCCCGGACCGCTTGTGCGGTGCCTGGCCAGTGGGCAGAGCTGAGCAGAGCTCAGGAGCGAGACCTGGCCTCCCCGGCGCTCCACCTTGGGGTCTGCAGCTGTGCCGGGGCGGACTGAGGCACCTGCGCCAGCCGAGCGCTTCCTCGCCGAGAGGCAGCTGGCGGCTCCTCTCCCCCCTTCACGCGTACAGCAGCCGCAGCCAAACCGCTCGGCGTGACGTGGTTCTGCTCCTACCCAAACGCCCAGCCTGCGCCCTCTGCATACCCCAGCACCCAGATAAAGGGGTGCCCCTGAGGGAGGCGGGGGTGTGGGCAGGAGCCTGGGCAGGCCGTGCCGTGCCGCAGGGGCTCACTGGGTCCCAGCGTGCCGCTGGGAGGAGCGGAAACTTCAAGACTGGTAAGAGGCGCGCGCTGGCACCAACCCAGTCACCTGGGCATGCGGAGTGACGGATGCGTGGCCATCTCGTTAAGAGACCTGCGCATCTTAAACGACTGCTTTGGCATCCAGGCTGCCGTACAGGGGGCACACAGGGGCTCGGCCGGTGTCGGCGCGGTATTTTCAAAGCGGTCAAGGCCAGGCTGTGGTCAGGTGGAGAAACGCCCGCTTGAGGACGGTCAGCATCTCGCAGAGCGTTAACGCTGGGTGGCAGGAGGCCCCCCAAGGCTTTGGGCTGGAAGTACTGGTACCTGACTGGTGTGCAAGCACACGGGCAGGGCAGTGGAATGCTTTCTGTGGCTGTAGGGGATGAGAAGAGGGAAAGGCTAAGCTATTGAGTTAGAGGCATATATGACAGCGTGACAATTCCTGGGTAGGAAGGTTTGGAAGTTGGCAAAGGGGTGCCTGGAGAGGGGCGAGTCTCTGCCTCGGGGTGCAGCTGGGCACGCTCGCTTTGGCAGCGCAGGGGGCGAGCAGCGAGCCAAGGCGCGGGGCTACCGCCTGGGCCACCATGGGCAGCTGCGCAGCAGGGGAGGGGGCTGCTCGGGGACACTGTGAGCCACCCACAACGGCACCTGCTGCCAGGAGGCTTCGGCGGGAGCTGATTGTTTGCGGGGGTTTTGCCTTTTTCAAGCTTCTGCCCATGCACTAACCCCGGCCGTAACGCTGGGGCTTACAGCAGCAGGGTGGGTGTCCTCTGGCTGTCCCTAGCCCGCCACTGATGGAATTCAAGCCCCAGGGTGCTCGGTGGCTGTAGTTCGTTTTGCCTCACCCTGGTTGCAGGCACAACTTTAGCCAGTTGGTGTTAGTGCGTGTATTTTGGGGGGGAAAAGTACCATGTTATTAATTCGTTCTTTAGTGAACTGCAGCTTCATCAATTCTCCTTTTCTCCACTTTAATTGCCTTACCAACTAAGGGGGAAAAAAACCACCAAAACCCTTTAGTCCTCTAATGCAAAACCAGCCAAAGTAGAAAGTTTATTTTTATTTCTGAGGTCATTTACATCTCTTAAATTCAAACTTTGGAACTCCAGCGGCTTCATTCTAGGTAGCTCCCCAGCTCCAATCGAGTTTGAGGTTTCGCTTGTAACTCAGCCCTGAAGTGCTACCGCGGAAGCAAAACCAACAGCTCCGCAAGAGCTTCGGCACTGCGCGTCACCCTTCCCACAGCGGGGGAAGTTTCCTACTGGCCCCCTGGGCGGCGGCGCCTCATGTCGCTGCAGCTGCCCACCCCGCGCATGGGCTGGCACCCACCTGCCACCCTCCTGGGAAGGAGAAGGGGCAGGACCTCAGACGTGCCCCAAAACAAGGGCTCAGCTCTTCACTGCTAAGTACGAGCCGTGTCTAAAGCTCACGGAGATCCTGGGGTTTTTCCGAAATCAAATAGCTCCTGTTCTTGCTACCTGTAAGACTTGTGATTGCAGGGAGGCGAGGGCAGCAGGGCTGCGGGAAGCGCAGGCTTGGAGCGGCGCCTGTTTACACCGTGGTGCGTTACCGGGCTGTAACCAGGTCTGCGTTTCTCTTCTGAGAACTCACCCACAGGCTGAAGTGACGCAAATGAGAACCAGCGGCCAGGCAATACAGGCTACTTACTTACCTGCCCGCCGCCTCCTTTTATCTTTCAGGTCTGCTCTGCACCTGGCTGACCCCTGGCCGAGGCTCACCCAGAGACACCCCTGCAGCCACCAGGCACGCTGCTGGCCGATTTCAGCTGCTCTCTATTTGGTTTTAACTCCAGACTCACCCATATCCCGCAGCCTTGCCAGCCTACCGCGCTTCCCAGGGGACAGCCCAGCCTTTTCCGAACAGACGAGGCTCGCGAGCCAGCTTTAACAGCTATTTTTTATAGCGTGGACTTAATTTGTAATTTGTACAAGTCTTTATAAAATCTTTTTATCTATTTTTGTAATTGAACATAGCTGTCTTATTTACAGACTGGTACCAATAAACTTAAATTAGGTTCTTGTTTTCCTAGTTCTGTCCTTGTGAACTCCAGGGAAGGCGTGCGCACGGGGAGGAGGGAGAAGGGGGCTGTTCCCAAGTCCCGCGCAAGCACGCTGCGCTCCTGCTTCTAACATTCATGACCAGAATCTACCTGGGAACTTGATTTGTACAGGGCGCTTGTCGCTTTTTATACCGAAGCGAGAGTCTCAACAACTACTCAGCCAGCAGAAAAGCATTACGAACAACGGAGAAGGATTCCATATAATGTGGAAGAATTTCCACGGGGCAGGTTTCCCTTCGTAAAACATTTCCCTGGCTAAAGCCTTTAAGGGAACCCTCGGTCCGTCCGGATCAGCCTTCACGCGAGGTACCCAGCTCTCGGCACCGATGTGGCGATGCCGGATTTTTCCACCGGCAAAGATGTGGCAGTCTCACTGCTGGGCACCAGCTGAACCCGGCTTCAAAACTCACAACATTTGGAGGCCTGCTTGCTGGTTAACTGCACGCTTGTCTTTTTAAAAGTTACTTTCCAAATATGAGACTGTTTCTGAAAGAATTTATCTCAATCTTCTGCTAACTAGTGTAGGATAAACCAAGTGCATAAGAAAAATAGTTTCTACACCTATTACCTTCAGTGTAGTTGTAGAATTGCACTAGTAAAGGGGGGGGGGAAAGTGCAAAGAACAGGTCCCTGTTCATAAAGCTACCTCAGCCAGCACGAACGCATAAACCGTAACAAAAATGGGAGTAACACCACATGCGGTAAGTTACCGTTTGCGGTGGGACACAATCTTTCCTTCCCTTGTATTTGAAGAATTATTAGTGGTTCGGCCCCTAACATCAAAGTGGTTTTTCCTCCCTATTTCAATTTCCTGCCATATTAAACTGCCAAACACATCTGATCGCCTCGCTGAACTGCTTCACCAATCTGACGCTCATCAGGCTTAGAACGGCCTCAGGTCTGAGCAAGCCTGATGACAGAAAGTTCTCGCTACTCGAACTCTAGGTGTTTTCCGTAGAAACGAGGCTGACAATTTTTTAAGTGTCACTACTTTATAGATGGTTACACAGGTAAGAATATACATTTATAAATGTAGGAATATGCAAACTTTTTTTTTTTAAATTTATTTTTTATTACTCCACGGCATAAATCTGTGTTTAAAATAGGAGAAAGTGCGTATAGGCTACGCGCGCAAAGGAACTCTGGCACCTCGTCCCAACACGTAGGCTTCACTGAGATCCAGGAGCTGCCGTGCCCCAGCCCACGGCACAACTGGACCCTCAACCTTTCTGGCCCTGCCTCACCTGCCAGGTGGCTGCTGGTGGCCGCACACTGCTGCCTGCTAGCCACCCACCCACCCGTACCGGCCTGACTTGACCAACGCATCCTGGGCTGCCAGGATATGCAGCTGGAAGGAGGTTTTCATACTCATCCCAGGCGTCGGCACAACCCGTTACGGTGCTGGGAGCCTAGAAGGAATCAATTTCCCTGCAGCAGCTACTCTGCTTCATAGCAATTAATTAGCCGTTAGGCGCAGACAGCACCAGGTCTGCCTGTCTCATGGTTCTCCCCCCGCCCCCACTTCTACTTGGGCACAAAATGTTTCGTTTTACAAAGCTTACGCGTGTCAGACCAGGCGATCAAATCCAGGCAATCCCACCTCCGCAGCCAGAGCGCAACCCCGCGCCGCAGGACGCAGCCTGCCCGGTCCTGCCGCTGCCGCATCCTGACCTCCCAGTACCGCCGCTCCAGCGGCCGGCCGCCTGCCCCTGCCGGAGGTGAGGGAAGCAAAAAGGAGAAAAGAGGAAAGAACCTGAGACCTGGATGAGGCACCTCTATTCCAGGGCAGCACTCGCAACCGAGCGCCGAGCTACAACCCGAGCGCCGCAGGGACACTCCGCCCTCCTGCCGGGCTGGCCCCAAGGGCCCGGCGCCAGCCTGCGGGCTTCAACGAGTCCCACTCCGAGGTGCCCTGCAAATCCCACCTTCCCGCTGGTTCCTCTCCTCACCCTAACGCGCTGTGCTATGGGATGTGAGGCTACACGAATTTCATCAGATGGCAAATCCCTTGTGGGTGTTCTGATAGGAACGTAGCCCTGTGCAAGCGTTACTTCACAAGTGTAACCCAAATTTGCTTTTACAAGTGACATACACCTCGTAGAGTAAACATGAACCACCTGTGTGGAAACAGCCTCGGTCCAAAGCACAGATACATCTTGCTTAGTCATAAAAACTTTTTTTTTTTTTTTAACAATACTGTAACTTAGTAATTTACAAGCTGAAACTGATCACCCAGTATTTGAAATACGTCACAGCGAGTTACAGTTATCACTAGGACTTCTCACAGCAAATAAAACTTGTAACTAAACATGCACAGATCATTATATATACAGTGATAAAAAAATAACGATGTACATTTTCTTGTAAGAAGAAATTAAGTAAATTCTTTGTGCATTTCAGGATTGAAACATCTAACCTATATAAAATTACTTTAAAATATGAAGTAAATATTTAACCCAAAACTTGAGAAATCTTTTGTAATCTGCAATATAGCCTTCTCATTTCGGTTTTTCTTTCTCTGACACAGACCAACTTAGGAATTTTATCCTCTAAGATATTTAATAGTAATGTGCAGATATAAAAAAATACGTCCTTTGTGGCAAGCTTGAACATATATATATATATTTACAAACCTCCAGAACAAGTTAGCATTAAAAAACACAGAAGTAGCAGATTGACATAGTGCTTTATTTAAGCTGTCTGTACGAAGGAAAATAATGTGCATCCCTATCATATACGTGTAAAAATACTAAGGATGTACAGTGTACAAAAACAGTTTCTTGTAGTTATTTCACATCCTTGTGGGTCATATACTTAAGGAAATAAACAGTTTAAGTATGACCAACAGTAATACGGTTTCTTGGGTTCATAATCGTGTCTGCTTAATATCCTTAACCATATGACTAGATCTTGCATGGATCTAATGAAAGAACTAGCAAGGTCAAGAAATGTCACAAACTCTAAAGCTACAGGGAGGTAATTCAATTACCAATTTAGAGGTTTTTATTTAAATAAATACTTTACATTTCATGCTTGCCTGTAATGCACTACCAGGAGCAAGATAAGGAAATTCTACTGTAGACAGTACAAACAGTAGCAGCAAAGTGTGTACATTGAGGTGTAATATATAGACCCTGCAGTTAGTAAGGAAAGACCTTACTTTTGTACTCTAGGAGAAGCACATGGCCCCTGCAAGAACAGTCAGCTTTAAGAAGCCGCAAGTAAAGATGGAAGAAGAACGTAAAACAATACTGGAATAAATGTTCTTTAAGCAACAGGAATGTACTGGAAGATGGATTAGTGTGAAAAGCGAAGCCGTGTGCAAAACTGCCAAAATCCAAACAGAAATGACCTATTTCCTCCGAGATGGCTGCAGTACAAGAGGGCATAGTATGTCATGGAAGGCAGTACAAGCTGGACTCAGGTCTGAAACGTACTGTGCTCAAAAGGCTCGCCAAGGTAACCAGCCACCGCCTCCTGTCCAAATCCAACCGCAACCGCGCACAGCAAAAGAAGAGCTTCAAAAGTTTCCCCGGGCACCGCTTGCCCATTTGTCTTTCACCCGTTTCTAACACTGGTAAGAGAGAGAACCCGCCAACCCCCGGCAGCACCAGCGGCCGCTGGCTCCCTCCGTAGCATAAACTTGATCAGTGATGTTTTGGAAGGCAGACAATACAAACGCAAAGTGAAGTCTTAGAAGGTTTTCAAATTATTCACTGACAAATATTTACCGCAAACCGCGTTCTAACTAGCTGCGCGATGGAGAGCTAACCACAGGGCTGCTTCTGCAGGCAAGGAACAGCTGGCCAGAGGTGCGGCACCCGTTGTCATTAGCTTGAGGTGCCTCATGTCAAGAAACTTATTGCTATTACAAGCTGAAAACATAGGGAAAAAACACAGGCATGTAACACGGAGTTTTGAGTCGCCGTAGTTTTAGTCTCTAAGCACGAGGCCTTTGCAGAGAACTAATTAATGCCCATCTATCTATTAGGTACTCGGTTATTTCAGTCACTCACTCACTGTGTCAGTGTAGACACCTCCACACTACCAGCGCAGAACAGACCTGCAACGCGTTTGCTGTGCTCCTCTCTTGCCGTAGAGGGATAATCTCTACACGTGTTTAGTGTTACAAGGTGACAGCAGGAGATCCTACATAGTTAAATATACATCGTGATATATTTCTGACTGATTATCCATCCGTTACTAAAGATAAAACACGAAACACAAAAAATTGTCTAAATTAGTCTGCGTCTTTAGCTGCCTTGCTAAAATGCCCGTCTACCCCTTGACCGTCCCAGCACGTGCACTGCCAGCAGTGGGCTTCATGCCGGGGCACTCGGCGTTCCACGTCAAGAGGCTGAGGCATCTGCGTAGGAACATCTCGCCTTTCAGACTCAGCTACTCATTCACACAACGCAACCAGTAACACTCTGCGATATCACAGTCTTCGTGGGAGCTAACAGGACCCGAACGCAGAGATACTTCCAATGATAATCCCATGGAGTCCGGGTTTTCAGGTGTCGTTAGCAAGGGCAGGCGCGCGCTATCGCGGCACTGCGCTGTGTCCCGACTCCTAGCACCAAGGGGTTTATTATTAAGATTATCATTGCTGAAGATCAAAGCTAAAGTTTATGCACATGTGCTGTTAGATACAGATCTTCGGAAATGGAAAGACGTTTTCCTATCAGTGGAGCGTTTCTTGCGATGTTTTAAACTCAGTCAATCAGGTACCACAGTTACATGTAACGTGCTGGGGTCTGAGACTTTTGGTTGAGGGCAAACCTTTCTCGAGAACGGCTGATCCCAGAAATTTACTCTTTTACTTATTAAAATAAAGTGCTTTTCTTGTAATCACTGTGGTCTCATTGTTCAAATGCAATTCCTTCATACAGAACCGAAATTTTCTATTGTGCTGTCAGGCTCTTACATTACATTTATCCTCAATGGAGCACAAAGACGTAGCTTTTTTGTCTGTTTTTTTTTAACCCTTTGGCACATGAGGTTGGAATTCCTCACCTCTATTGCCAAACAATTAAAAAACAGTATTTCATTCACAAAAATCTGATTCTAAGCAGTATGTACAATTTCAGAGCCGTGTTAAAATTTCCACGTGGGAGAAAAGTGCATCATTCCCTTCAGCTTGTACAGTCCTTCCATATATTACAAAATTAACTGCTATAAGCCTGTTCTATCTAAGACGTAGCAGCATTTGCAAACATGACACATACAATCCTTATCTCTAAAAATAAATACTACTGCAGTATAACAAAAAAAAAAAAAAAAAACAAAAAAAAAACAACCCACCAAACCAACAAAAAAAGGAAAAAAAGGAGAATATTCAGAGTGAAACACCTGGAGAAGAAGCTAATTCACAAACCCAAAATCAAAACGAGTAAGGCAAACACCTGTTTACCTTGGTGCACACATTTTGGTGAAAAGCAATACCATTATGCCTGTCTACATTCTTCAGCCATCAGAGGTGACGTATATCATGAAAGAAAAAGAAAAGCATGAGAAAGATGTTATCTGGTGCAAATTGTAAGACCCCTAAACAACTTCAACTGCTGCTTTTACGCCTTCATTTCTTGCATGTATAATGTTCGATTCTCCGTGATTGCACATGAACCTGGAAGTTCTAAGTGGCAGGCTGGGTGAGCCCAGCCCTTCTGCTTCTTCTGTAGTATCCAACAGTAATTAAAAAATAATATATATATATATTTATATATATCAACAGTTTAAGTCCTTCTCTCAAACGTTTCCCAAACAAATTCCAGCCAGATGTTAATGACAGAGACCTGCTTCAAGTAATGATATGCCTAACAAAAACCTTGCATATGTACATCACCACCCCTATGTTTCCTCGTTCTAACCAGCACAAACAGATGCAAGAAAATGTTATAGACTAGTCTTTTCAGACTAATTACAATTTTGATTCACCTTCTGGAAGAAGATAAGCTAGACCAACACGTTTTTTGTTTAGCCTCCACTGTGAGGGAAAATAGATGACTGCTTGCGCACAAGGTGTACAACGCCGAAGTCAAGTCATCTACCTTCAAAGAAACTGTTAGTAACTTCTTGACATTGCTGTTCTGCTGAGACTGTGGGCAGCAGCCACAGCAGGAGAGCGTAGTAGAGAAAAATCTCGTATTTCATGCAAAACCTAACTGGATTTTGGGTAGGTCTGGGAAAGACACTTGTTCAATTTGGAATGGTCTCTGAAGGTGCCCCTGCTATCTTAAGTAGGATCTAGTACTGGTGGTGATGTTCAGGAATCATTTTCAGTGAGAAACCTAAGATGACAGTGAAGCAGCAGAACAAAAAAGTTATTCTCGTCCACTTGCAGAGTAGGAAAACTGGGGGAAATGCGGCCGCCTCTCATTGTCCATGCAGTCCATACCATCCTCATCATCTGTATTAAGGGAGAAGTTCAAAATGTCATTATATTTGCAACAAAATGTTATTATTCACCTGATATGCAGTACATCTTTCAGGGTTCAATGCTGAAGTCGAAGGCTCAAGTTAAAGGGAGACTTGAGTCACATACGCTTACCCTCGTAGAGGAGAATGGTGCTCCCATCCTTTCAGTAAGTCACCGCTTATTTCAGGGTGGTTTGGTTCGTTCGTTTCTTTATGACTATCACCTCAGAACTTCAGTCATTACTGCCCCTTCTAGGCTAATTAAAACACACCAGCACATCCAGCTCCTGGTAGCACAGAAGCCGATTGCTGATTGAACCAGCCAGTTCCCATGTTTCTTAAGGTGAGTTCAGGAAATTATAATCTTAGCATAGTTACATTTAAGTATTCCTCCATTTCTAACAGAGAGTTAGAAGGAAAACCAAAATGAACAGTTCATGCAGGTTCTATGTGTTTCAATTCTTACATATTATTTTTTTAGTAAACTATTTATTTCTACAGTATTTACTGGGATCAGAGGAAACACGGACTAAGCCAAATTCATAAATATTTTTATTTACAAAATTCCTGCAGTGCCAATGGAAACCAGGCACCAGATGTTGCCTAACTGAGAATTTGGATCTACATTCTCACATGGATTTTTTTAACAGTGCTTATTATTAAAGACTCCTACTGAAACTGTTATTCTAATGATGTATTTACATGCAAACTTTCAGAATTACACATCGTTTGTACCTTTGTATATTCTACATATAAAAACTAGAGTTAATGGAGGTTTGGGCAATCGCTGTGATGAGGCTGCTTGACTTCAACAGTGCCTCTCAGTTCTGTAACTTCAAATACAATCTCCCTTTTACACTGTCAATTTAAATTAGGCTAATGTACAGAGCCTGTTTGTTTTGCTATCAGTTTAATTACTGTAGATACAAGATATAGTTTCAATATTCACTTAGCATGATTTCCAAAACTTTGATATTTAAATATCTGGCCTAGATGTTATAAAAACCATTTATGTAACTATAAAAGATCTTTAGCTCAGCAGAAACCTTTTGATACACAGTTACCAACCTTCCACCCCTAAAACCCATTTTAACCCCCCCACATCAGGCAGAGGTGATACCAAGTTGTAGATAACACGATTACTTGTAGATTTTACAAGATAAATAATTACAAATCATTTCCTGTGGCAATACCCAGAAAAGGCAAAAGCCCACGTGGTCCCTGAACCCCTGCAGTTTGCTGAAAGATCTACCTGGCACAAGAGAAAATTCACCTTTGTGATGCTGGCGATGCTACTGACCACAGCCTCAGGCGAGGCAGCCCTGCCAGGTCTGTGGGAGGGCTTTCCCACATCACAGCTGATCTCTGCCCTGCTGCTGGTCATCACCCCCCATTTTATTATTCTTACGATTGGGGTGGGGTTGCAGCTCATGCTAAAGTTGCTGCAGCAGCCAGATGCTTACCAGAGGCCAAGATATGTACTTCAGGTAGGCAGGTTGTTTCCCTGCATTGGTACTGATCCCTTGCTCTGGATTTAATAAATTTAAAGCTGAAGTCTTAGTAGCATAGAGATATTTTGTACTGCTTCAACCTTTGATGGATAAATAGCCATTCTCATTTCATATTTGGAGTTTCAAGGGATCAGGACTTTATGATACTGAATCACAGACTCCAAGGTAATCCAAATTTTAGCAAAATCTTTTCAAATTCTTATCATGATAGATGGGAGAAGAAAGGGTGGGGTTTTTTCACAGCAGGAAGATTTAAAAGCCCTTAAATGACTGTGTTCAAACACTAAAAATGCAAAATCCAGAAAATACTCCAGATCTACATACCAACAGAAAACTGTAGATAAACCTAGGAATCCTAAAACACCAAAAATGAGCTAGCTCTATGAAAGGGTAATCAACCTTAACTATAGCCTTTATTGTCTACCTTTGTGATCCTCCTTCCCCATCCTCCAATTAAAAAAGAAAAATCATTCAAGAACTCAGCACCAAGATTTTAACTGCTCTGGCTTGGTAAATTAATCCAGACCTTCTTAAGCCCTGGCTGGGCTGATCAGATCATGATTCTTGTGTGTGTACCAGATGACAAAAAATAAAGACGACAAAAATAAAAACTGTGGTGAAATTACATTCACTCCAACAAAGAAACTCCGTGCAATGCCCAGTGCAGCAGTTACATCTATATTAATAACTTCTTTAAGAGCTCTGCTGAAGCACAGGACTCAATAGGAAATTTCACTTTCAAGTAATTGATATCTACACAAGAGACACGTTTGTTTTTTTTTTTTTCCTTTTGGTCTTCAAAGTATTTTAAAATACACCTAACTGACTAAACCTAGACAACATACTAGCAATATCCACATGCTTAAAGTAGGGTCCATGTTCCAAGTACTTCTTCTTGAACTGGGACCTTGACTGTCAACCAGCAAACATTTGAAGCTGGTGTTTTGTCTTATTTAAAAATAAAACAAAACAAAACAAACCCATAAAAGCCCAAACAAAACAAAAAACCACACCAAAAATACCCTCAAACCCCAACCCAGAATGTTCTAATATTTTAAGTTTTGTAATTACTCCTTCTTTAAAAACACTGTCATTGAGAGTTACTCTTACACACTTCCATATGAACACTTTTATCAGTAACAGTGAGAATAGCTCTTCCGTTCAAACAGAAAAAACAACAAAGTGCTTTATTATAAAGTGATTATTTTTGAGTTATGCATAATTTCTGACTTACATTTTTCAGGCGGCGTTATTGTAATAGTCTGAGCTGTGAATTCTTCATCAAAATACCTGGTGTCTGTCTCAGATGTCACTTGAGGTTTAAAAGGAGGTACAAGCTGAAAGGGACCAAGAAATAAAATGAATGACTATACCTGAAACCAGCTAAATTACTATCAGGAAAACACATAAGTTCTTCTTTTCCCCTACACCCCTGATCGAATGAGTAGGTCTGTGGAGAAGCAGACGAGTCTCTTAACTTCTATTAAGAGCTAGAAGCCTTTAGAGTCAATCCTAAAAATACCTAGCTCCAAATCTAGCTACTAGCACAACACGGCTAAATTCCAGGTATCACTCTCACACAACTTGCAGATAAATTGAGCTGCATGAAGATAATTACCTAGAAACTCCTCAGGCCATTCTTCTAATTACCCACATAGGCATCAGGCAAAGGCACCTCTAGGTACTTCACCACAACTGAGTGGTATCAACAGCTAAGGCCAAAAGGACTATACAGAAAGCATAGTAAGCACCATGGTTTGGGGGGTTTTTTTGCAGGGTTGAGGCCTCCATGTGAACTTACCTTGAGAAGAAATTATGTGAATGTGAAAATAAATGTTAGATTTGAAAAAAAGGCCAGTTGATCTTATATGAGTTGCTGGATCTAATCCTGCCTACTGCTTTCGTGGTGCAGTGCAGGATTTCCCAGCAGCAGATCACCAGTGTTTGCTGACTTCCCTGCCCCTCTTTTGAACCAGCCATGCTATCCACCTTCTCTCCAGAATAACTGCCTATAGGCCAAAGATTTGAAGGCAGGCATAGTCGGTACAGAGCATCATGCCACCAGTCCAAAACGCTACAGCAGGTTAGTACGTATGCTATTGGAAAAGGGGGGGCGGGGCAGCGACAATGTTTTGGGTTGTATCTTGGAGCCCTTTAGTGTTCTCAACTCATATGCAATTTAAAATACACACCCTGAAGATAGTGTATTGACCTCCGTTTCTATATACCAGGTGACATTATGGTTCACTGCTATTATCAGAGCTTGCGTGTGGTTTTCCCACGTATCATGAACACTAACACCAAACAATTAAATCTGTTCATTTACCCCACAGCAAAAGAAGCTGAACTGCTGTTAAATCCCCTCCCAAGTTCAATGCACTTGGCACAATTTATGATACACAAGGTACACTGCAGAAACTCTTCTTTTTGACGTCATTTTTCACAGTAGTAAGATGTTTGTGATTTTGCTATGTTCAATGCAGAACTTGTTTTTGTTTGGTTTTGGGTTGGATTTTTTTGTTGGGGTTTTTTGGGTTTTGGGGGTTTTGATTTGTTTGATTTTTGGTTTTGTTTTGTTTTGTTTTTTTTTATAGCTTGGAAAGGTCTGCATGAGCTGGTGAATGTTAGAATCAGCTCTGGATCCCAGCACTAACCAAAGGACACTACACAATAGACAGACAGAGCCATCCAAAACCCCAAAGAGCTAGGCTGCCCTGTGAGGACTAGGCTGTGTAAGCGTGTAGTGCTGCACAACCAGCCAAAGGAGCAAGGTTTTCAACAAGATACTCTTCACAGTAGATCTCTATCCAGAAAATTACCATGAATTCATTCCTTTACAGCTTAGGATGAGGCATAAAAGATTAAAATGTGTCAAAGCACCTAAAGAGGGCACTTAAACAGCGAGACAACAGCAAAAAAAGCTAAACAAAAGTACGCATAGGTGCATACACTCACGTAAAACCTCTCTCCATTTTTATATCACCATTACGAATGCACACGCAAACTCCCATTGTTTCCAAATCCAGGCTGAAAACGGCCACCCAGTTCTTTTCACGTTTTCCCTCTCACACAGGACATATTACACTGACAGCTGGTAATGTGAAAGTCATGTTAGCTGGAGCAAGATACCTTCACTGTACTTTGCAATAAGAGAACCACCACAATGCTGGGTAGTTCTTTTGATGTAGGACCAGATTCTGCTGCCATCCCTCCCAGGATACACTTAGAAGTCCTTCAGCATCACCCTTCATTCAACAATTTGACTCTTTTTCTCCCTGCAACGGTATGTTTGTTCTTTTTATCACATACTAGAGCTCTACTTTGTCTGATCCAAATGTTCAGTAACAGTGCAAGCAACTGTTAAGCAAAAATAAATCTATCACTTGCATATACTTAAACAGTACAATAAATCTGATTAATACTTTCACAAAGTACATTCAGTTTTCCCTTACATTTTCCTGAACAGAAAACATGCAAACAGCAGAGGGGTATTTGATGTAAAGGTTTTGGGGATTGTAGGATAAATGCTTAAGCAGCAAACAGAAGAATCTTCCAGGTATAAATCTAATTTCATCCATTGTTTAAAAATATTATTTTTTATTGTACTTTTATGCACTTTTATGAATATTATTTCTGTATGCATCCGGGCCATCCAAATCAATTCCGCACTGTTAAAATATATTTCCAAAGTTGTATGTCCCTCCAGTAAAGCAATCACACAATTCCTAAGCACAGAGTTACTCCAGTGGAACATCCCATGTCACTGTTTTTCTCAGTTTTCTGTCTCAGCGAATACTCAAAAAGTAAAAAAAATAAAAAAATAAAAAAAATAAAAACCCAGAAAGATTACATGAAGCCAGGTAACATACTCTACTCAAGGCCAAGTGACCACCAATGCACATCCTTTTAAAAGACACTTTCACAGTTCTCTAGCAACTGAAGTAAACATCAGATAAACTCATGATGAAAAAAAAAAACATTAGATAATAGGTTTATAATAAATCTACTATTTCCCCAACTGGGATTGTTCTTCCAGATCAGAAACAGAAAAAGCCATTTCACAAGAATTAAAACTTTTCATATGAAAGACAAGCTTAAGAGAAATTTTCTTGTTTCTTGGGCCAAGGACAAGAAACAATGTCTTTCCAATGGCGCTACACACATCACCAGAAGAACAAACCACTCTTGCTATGAAGTAAACAAGAGACCTTTCATGCTACAAGTACTATGTGAAGAGAAGGAGAAAACACTGCAGTCTTCAACAACTGTGATTTAGGTCAAAGTAGTTAATGAAAAACAAAAAGGAGGGTAGGGTAAGATCATAATAGATAGCAATGCATGGATCTGCATCCAGAGAGGAAAAAGATAATGCATTAGTTGACAAGTTTCTTCCTTCAAAAACTTACTGGCTAATTCCTGGTTTAATCAGGGCTTTTTTCCCACCCCCTTTTTATTTGTCCACTGAAATGAACAGGCCTCACTATGACTTTAGATCATCCCCTTGTTCTTTCCATCTATCTGAACTACTAATTGTTAAGAAAAAATTTTGAAAACTGTATATTAGGAAAAGAAGCACAGTACTAAATAACTCATAAGGAACAAATAATTACAATAATAATTTCAATGAAAAGCACCATTAAAACAAAACTCATCAATCACATGTGATGGGAGGAAGTTGGGGCTCCAATTCAATGCTCTGTAGCTAGGGTTAATAAAAGACTCTTTATCAATAATATCCAGTAAGGCAGCTGATGAAATTTCCAGTTATGGCAAAAGTTTAGCTGTCTGGGGGAGTGAAACTAGCAAAACACACGGAACTCCAGGCTGTAGCCAGAAGGGATGAACCCGATGCAAATTTATGCCACTAGTGCTTTAGGATTCATCCATCTTACAGTAGTACCTCTCATATCCTGGACATTAAAGGCAGTTGGAAACTTCAGTGACTGCAAAACCAAACCATGCAATCGTGTGGCTCTGCACAACAGCTTACGCTGGCATTTATACGAGCTATACCCTTGCATGCGCCAGCCATCCCCTACAGCCTATGGAAAAGAGGAAACAGTAGCTGAGATTTAAGACGCACAGATACAACTCAACAGAGAGCAGCAGGAAGGTTTCTCAATTCTTTCCATACTCTTTGCCTCCTTCCCTCAATATCAATTTCCACTGGCACAGCTGTGAGGCCAGCCAGCCCTGGGGATCCTTTCAATCTGCTCTACCCCACCTACACCAAACCAACTGTGAATGGAGTCTTGTGGACATCCCACTCCAGACTCCTGATCTGCCACCAAAGGCACACCTCCCCCTCCGCCAAGTAAATTCTTCCTCTGACCTTCCTGTAATTGTTGGGATATTTGCAAGATACTCCCCCAGTTCTAATGGGAGAACCTCTAAAATAATTCTTGTCAAGAAATACGGAACCGGCACACAGAGCTCGGGCATCACCTCCGGAAGCAAATGAAAGATGCAGTAAGAAATCCTTTCCCAACCACTTTTCAGACAACGCAGAAGCACAAAGTACGGTACAACCAGCACACACAAGCGTACGCAGAGGGACACAGTGCTTCAGCGTCACATTCAGAAGGCCGGGGACAGAACCAGTCACAACAGGTTTTGTAAGCTGTGTCACCAATGTGCCAGGCCATGCTACAGAAACTTGGTAATCATCTTTCTGGAGGGGTCTCACCTTTGTTCAGATTTCTGTCAGATTTTATTTTAAAACACGAAGTAAAATCTCCACAAATTTCAGCTGTAATGAAACACCTAGGAAGACAAATAAGGCACAACTGCTGCAGAGAAAACGGCTTAGATTGACACGGAGCCTGAATAAGAACTGAGAAGCTTCTTCCTATGTCCCACAGGAGACTGAAGCTGAGGTTTAATGACAAAAAACCAAACCACCCAACATTAACTACAGCTGTGACAATCACAACGTGAAGACGTCACGTGCCACAAGGAAATGGCATCCAGCCAACCTCACCACAACTTCTCCCCACTTCTGACCTGAAAAGCCAGAGCGATGTGAGCAGTACGAGGCACACCCAGCAACCTGTGTCCAGGAGTGAGAGGAGCTTTTGTTAACCACAGCCCTTGTTTGTCTGCAAGAGAATCACACTCTTTGGTCCTGGCTGCCAAGCTCTAGTACGAGATGACTTTCCTCCTCGAGCAGTCTGTGCAAATTCAGGCAGAACGCACTCGAACCAGACAGGAGACTGCACAGAACTACGGATCTTCGGCATTTATGTATTACACACACACATACACATAGATATGTATGCGTGTGTACAAATAAAGAAATTAAAGTCTAAACTCAGTGTGAGTTAAGTGACTATAAGAGTTGATGTTCAAGACAAAAATCCAATTTCACATCCATCTGTCAAGCTGAATCTGCCCCAGTGATTTCCAAGGCTTGATGTTAGAAATGACAGCAGAAGCAATATCACATTCTTAGTGTCTTTATTATCTGCAGTGAATGGCATTTCTATTTGGCATCCATCGAGAGCAGCGTGTGAGAAACACCATGGTTTTTCCACAGATCAAGACCTGGGAAACCTGCCCCCCATCTCTCAGGGGAAGGAAAGGGGCAGGTACAGTACCTGACCATTACAGCCACACAGAGATGAACAGACAGGCTCTGTACTACACCTTACTGAACAACTACACAAATACTTCGAGTAAGAGACAAAATATATAACGTTATTTGCTCAAAAGATAACCTGACAGGAATAATTTGTCTTGCTGTTGTATAGGAAGTGGCTAAAACTACTTCAAAGTAACTGTGATGCATTCGATTTGCCAAATGAAAAACATGATGCTTAAGAACAGCACTCTGATCTTCCTTCTCCTTTTAAAGTGAATTTTCTTTCCAATGAAGTCAAAATTAACACTACCGTAAGAATCTCATCCACCAACAGACTGCAGCTGAATAGTACCCTGAGATAAGTGTGAAAGGAATAAGAGAAGCTATACACCACCCCCACTGAATTACACATTTACATAAATGATAGAAATAGATTATAATCTCAAAACTGCCAAACACACTAATTCTTTACCTATCATATAAATACAAAAAAAAGTGAGCACTGTTGTTCATATTCAGGTTTTATTCATAAGAAATAACTATTTGAATCTTACTTATGGTTCAACTTCAGTATGACTTTTCAAGTTGTCCAATTAAAAAAAAAAAAATATCACTGCCACACCTCAATATATATGCTGCTTCTTTATTAATAAATTACAATGTATGAGATGGATTCTGCTTTTCTCACAGCTTATGTATTTTGAAAATTTATTATGAAAGTTAAGTACACAACAGGTATTTCAATAACGCCTTGAACTGTCATCATGCTGTATTTCAGCAATTTCCATCTAGTTTATTATTCAAGTCTGACATATGTCAAAACCTGTGTCAAATGTTACCGTTCTTTCTGACTATGAAAGTTAATTAAGTATTGGTAATCAAGTGTTCATGATTTGATGTCCAGAAATCAAACTTTCATCTACACTAAACTTTCCTGAGAACCAAAGCTGCAAAGTTGTTATCTTCAAGAATCAAACAGAAGAGACAGATTAGCCAAATCAGAATGGTGGAAAAAATAAATGACACTGTGAGAAGAGAATGGGGTCATATCACTGAAATACACCTTTGTGTTTCATCACAAGCATGCTCAGCGGGAAGGGCTGAAAATATGTCCAACTCAAAAAAACCCAAAAGTACCTGGACTAACAAACTAGCTAACTTACTAAATGATAGTCCAAGTAAACAGTATTTGCACGACCTGAACGTCATTAACTTACAAAATACCATAAAGCATTCTGAAAGGACAGTAGCAAAGCTTGTCTCAAAATTTTATATTTCTGTGATCTGTATCTGTTAATACATGTTCCTTCATTTGTACATCTTTTAAGCTCCCGTCAAAACAAATGCTTACTGACCCTAAAAATCATGCAGAGATGCTAACAACACAAAACCTTAGTTCAGCCTTTCAACACTAGATCATCAACAACAGTATTTTAATTAAAAATATCTAAGTCCTGCGGCTGTGTGGTACTTAGTTGCCAGCTGTGGTTAAACCATGAAAAGTCCTTTAAAATACTGATTTTTCCTTCCCTAGCAATAATTTTTCTATCCTTTTTCTGATCCTAGCTCAGTTACCAAAGGAAATGGGAGCTGATGACATTATGCACTCTGTCAGTCTGCATGTCCTTCCCTAATAAATTTCAAATGGCTCCGCAATGGCACCATGATGGAGAAAAGGCCAGGCACATAGACACTTCCCACAGAACTACTTAATCTAGTTTACTGAATTGAAAAGAGACATCCCCCATCCATCCCGCCAAAACTAGATTTTCCACTGATGGAAAGACAGTAATTTGAGCTGAGGTTCAAGCTGTTCGGTAAGCATTCATGTAGGGACTGGTTCTTCCCCATCCCCGGACAAGAAGCGGGCATGCCCAGCCAGCAGCCGCAGCATGGCCGGGAGCTGGAAATACCCCGTGGACACTGCTAGGGCACTGCGCCCGGTGGTCCTAGGCAGGGGGAGAAGAGCTGGGATTTCAGCGTTGGAAAGACACACATGCTTCTGCGAGGGGGTTTGCCCACAGACAAACTCTGTTTTCCCAGTGATACAATGCTGACACAACAGACAGAGAGAAACCACAACCCCCAGGACTACAGCAACGAATTAAGTTTAAGAACCAGACACAATTATGTATATTTTCCTCCCTGTACATTCAAGGCAGCCAGGGGAAGGAGTGGTAATCACCACTAGGGCTGCCCGTATAGTTTAAAGTATTGCTGGAAACACAATAAAAAGATCAGACCGGTTAGTCATTTTCAGATCTTTTTAGTACTTTGCATAGCAACAACACAAAAGCAAGTAACGGGGGTCACTTCTACAGGATTTGTTGCACTGCAGATAACTGTACAAAAATAGTACGACTCAAATAGCAACAGCCTACAGCCAGATGTTGGTGTTTTCCTATTTCCCTTCTGCCCTTTCCCTTAAAATCTGATACACAAAAGTACTTAAACATGCATTTAAGATTATAGTCATATTGCAGATTTTGCCAGGCCTGAACCCAGAGCATCAATTGTGCAATTTTATCATCTGCTACTGTGTCTTAAGTAAACACAGGTAGTCAAAGCTGAAGGGTAAGGAACTGCTCCTTGGAGCGGTCAGACTTCATGCCGAAAGCCATCGCCTCCACACCAAGGTAGGTGCCTTCGCAAGTGCTGCTCCTGCAGCAGTCACACCCCCCAGCTTTACCCACTGCCACTCGCCCCTACTCCCTTCCCAGTACTAACAAATAAATTTGTTAGCACTCCCTGATCTGCTTCAGGAACAGCTGAAGGTATTACCAGAAATCAGAAGATACACGTATCTCAGCCCAAATTCCCATACGGTTTCCATCTTCTTTCATCCATGTTACATGCCGGAGGAAACCCAGTCTTTGCGAAAATGTCTGGATCTCCTTAGCTATGAGGCTACCTGAGTGCTCCAAGCTGCAAGCCTAAAGACATACCCAAATTCCTACCTTTAAATTAATGCCCATGTGGGTTTTGTTCAGTGAAAGACCCCAGACAGAATATCTGACCACTTAAGATTATTTCTGCAACCAACCCAAAAAAATAAATATACTAAAACAATTCTTAAATGAGGAACAGAGAAATTTCAAAAAGCTTCCTGATTGTAGCTAAAAATAAAACAAATATTTTATTTACAAGTATATGGGCTTTTGAAGTCTTTGGAGTTTGCCAAACTATTCAATTTCTCATACTCAGGCACAGAGATAAAAACTCATCAGGGCTGAGATGATCACAGGAAGAACCTGGCACAGGCTGCTCTCTTTCATATGCCCTCATGGTTTTTCTGCCAAAAATAAATACATCTGGTCACAAATGCTAACTACTATACATTTTTCATTTAAAGGCAACGACCTTCTCTGCTCCAGTGTGCCATACAACATTTTATTATCGTTGTGTAGTACCAAATCAGTTTAACTAGTTAGCAGTATCAGAGAGCTAATAATTCCGTTTGACCATTTGGATTCATTTGACCTGACAGAGCTACTGTTTGTTCCACGAAACTCTAAGTTTGCAGATACATAATTCTGTCTCTAACCACACCAGTGAAGTGATAACTGAGTAAGTACCGATGTACTTAATCTCTAGTGAAAATGATAAAATAAGTAGCACAGGAGCATAGCGTGCACATGCACAAAACTATCCCCCAGTAACGACTCGGAATACACATGATTTTTTGGTTTCCATTACTCTGAATGTGAACTTTAGTTCTTCTTTCATTTCTAACCGAAACACACTCTTGAAATGCAGCCAGAAAATGACAGTTTCATGGTGCATAAACCTCAAGCAAGAATACTGTGAAATATTTTTACTATGCAAATAATTATATCAACTATCAATTTTATCAAGTGACCCTACTGCTGAGGACTATACTGCTAATAATAAACAGCAACAGAAGCAAGCATAGAATAAATCTATTTGAAAATCAAATTTGTTTGATGCACATTCCTCCTGACTTTAGAATACTAAACCCTCTAAAAATATTCATATAAGTGTTCTAATAAACATACTCAGCGAAAGTTCATTTAACCTTATGATTATGTTTGAAGTTTGCATTTCAGAGCACAGTCTTACACTCTGCATGCTTCACAACTGATAAGATTGTGTGTGCAGAAGGAACAACTGGATATTTTAACCAACCAGACAAATGGCTTTGTAATAGGAACAAAACTATTTTTTAATTAAACAGAAAAACACACTGTCAAAAGTTATTTTTTTTTAGTTATTTTTCCATAAAGAACACACTGTGTGCCAATACCGCACAAAAGCAATTCCTGTGATCCTTGAAGTTAACTGTTCAACTGAGGAAATTCAGTTATTTTTTACTGGTAAATGTAGTTATTCAAAGCCACAGTCAACAGAGTAAACAAGAAATGACTACAATTTCCCCAGTTATAATACTCCAATAAGCCATACCCACCTCCATGAGCATAAAAGCAAAATACCCGAATTTCTATATTTTACATTTCTCTAAGTATGTTTGTATAAATTTTATATATATATATATATACACACACACATACACACACCCCACTGCAAAACACCTCCTTTTATTTTAACAGCTCAGATTAAGATCTTGACTGAAAGAAATTTCCCATGTTGATTTGGCAAGACTTAAACAGATGCTTATAAATTAAGAGTATATTTTCTTAACTAAGTATGATGTTGAACACAGTCTGGAATAGAGACCTCTATTTCTAATGTAAAATAACTAAGAAATCTTTTTCAACAGAGAAAGAGTAATGTAACAGATTTTTGTTTCTCACCCACTCCTAGCACATTGCAATCCAACTGATTTTAGTGGGTTTTTCCAAACTCCAGAAAGGTCCTCAACTAGTATTTTTAGATTTTATCCTCAAAGTGCTTTCCTACAGAGTCCTTACATAACCAACCAGTGGTCGAGCTCATAAAGTAACCTGATTAATGTACTTGCTCTGATTATTTATTGTAGAGTTTCTTGGAACCTCATGATACTGCCAGGGAAAAATCACACTTTTATCAAGTAACTTCAGAGTACCATATTTTGTATCATCATATACAGGCTCTTATTTCAATTTTGGTATTTGTCAAGAGAAGTACCACACCAACAACCACACATTTTTAAAATTCCAGTTCAACAACAACTGAAAAAACAGTTTGTATCATTGACATTGTAGCATAAACATATTCTGCTCATTCGTATGTCTTCCATTTTCCTTTTATTTGAACAAAGCAAAAAAAGGAGAAAAAGCTATCTTTTAAAATTACGCAGCTCAACTGGCAGATTAACAATGTAAAACAGTTGGGGGAAAAAGACAACTTTATCAAAATAGAAAGGGTTTATAGCAACAAGTAAATTCTTACACAAGTACTGAGATAAAAATCAGCTTCTGTATGTAAAACAACTGAAGTCAAATTGAGTTTCACTACTGAGTAAGATAAACTCATTTCCTAAAATCATCCCCAAAGTGTTGATCATTACAGGAACAGGACTGAGTTTAGAGAAAACTGTTCCAATTGAATTCCCAGTAGTTGCTTTCTCCACAAGATGTTTTGGCTCAGTGTTTTAATGCTATTTTAATTTTCTTAGCCATCTCTTTAAAAAAGTAAGTTTGAAAAAGACTTCTACTTAAACACAAACAATCAGAAAGTAGTTTTTTATTATGAGTCCCTTCCCATCACTTCATTTGCCTATTTCCATAAAAAAACCCTTTTCAATAAAAGGCAGAAATAACAATAAGACAATTCAGGATAAACTTCCATTACATTTTCTCACATTATCTTGGGCCATACACCTGCTTTTCTCTTGAAGGCCCAGGAAGAAAAAAGGCAAGGAAAAGATTTGGACATTTACGTAATTGAAGAAAAAAAAACCTTTGCAGAGCTTAGGTTGGTTTGCAAAATTTATTTTTGGTCCACTGACAAACTGTTACTGAAAAAAGATTAAGTAAGGACACCTAGTTCAGAATAATCATTCATTTGTATTAACACTAAAAGCTGCAAAGAAAACCATGATTAACTTCAGTGGCAGCAGTCCCATAACTATCAGTAGAACCCACCTTGCAGAAGCCAGATTATTCAATGGCATATAAAGACATACCTTTTTATCGTATACATCTTGCCAGTTTACTCCAGCAAAGAAACTATGGCGCATGATTTCTTTTGCATCATCTGGGCCTCCACCAAGCCTAAAGAGAGTGGGAAGAAGATCTTATTAAACAAGCATTACTCTTAAAGGGAGATTACATTATTGTAGTGGTTGGAAAAGTGACCATTTGTTTTTGACTATGTAGGAACAATTCTCACCTGCTTAATACGAATACAGGTGATCTTGAGAGAAAATGTGATAGCAGAAGTATCCATGCCATGGTCTATTCTGTTTGATTATTCCAACTACAATGTTCATTACTGTCAATGAGCTTTTTGAATAATTCATTCACTTTAAAAACACATTTAAGTTTAGCTTTCTTGAAAGACAAAGTAACATTCTGGCACTATTAAAAACCAAAACCAACCAACCAATGCTGACATAAAATTTTGCCAAGGAGGTGCCAGGCACTGAATCAGTAATGACTCACACATCTTTTTTATACAGTGTTCACTGCTGTTGCATCTGGGTGCTGTAACAATTAACCAATTACAATAAAATAGACTCAATCTGAGCCAATTAGTATAAATTAATAAATTGTAGGCCATTGTAAATAACCACACTATTCACTGTGGCCCATAGCTTGCCAAAGCCAGACTGTCTGGCAAATCATCTTAGGACGTGAATTCCACCTATTTTGGGTGAACTTGCCCAAGGTGATTTGAGCTCACGGAAGTGGTCACTGCTGCCAAGAGGAGGGTCCTACCCCTGCCCATACCTCTCCGCTCTCCCATCCACAGCATCATTCTCACTGATGACTGCGAGCCGAGTCAGCTCACTAACCTGGAAGAAAACTAACTCCACAATGAGAAAATGAGGAAGAACTGGCCGTTTTTGTTGCATTAGCAAGTCAGATTTGACTCAAGAAGTTTAGTGAGCTGCCTTGAGCTGCTGCTGTTGGTAGAGAAAGAACTACACACCCAGTGAAGGGAACCTCTGCTTGTTTCAACAGCACGTGGACTTTCAGGACTGCTCAGCCCTCATCTAACTTCTTCCTGAGACTGGCTATCCTACTGGTCTAACAGAAAGAAGCTGCAACAGAAAAAAGCTAATCTTAACTGAACAAGCAGCCCATACATGTTAAACATTGACAAGCAAAGTGGTACAAGCAGTTTCTTTCATTAAAAGGAACTGCTAAAAATATAAAGAGAAATTTTAAAAGCAACCTTTTCAGTAAGATAATTTCCTCTCTAAAGCATTTATTGTAAGGAGCACTAATTCTCACAACCAAGAAAAAGATCTGTATTGGTACTACCCTGGCTGACAAATTACAAAAATCTTTATTCTGGACTATGCAGTAACTGGGTGTACAGTTAATTCTCATTTCCAAGCTGTATTCCTCTTTGTTTCTCAACTACTCACTGTAAAATTCTCTACATCTCTGCAAAGCATCACAGTTAGCCTGCAGCCTCGACTTCTCTCAGTATTTTCCCATCCAGTTGCTCAGGGAAAAGTTGAGTTGCAGTTAATCTCTGCGCTCCCACCCTATTTCGCATTAGCGATCACCAGAACTTGAATATGAATAAGCTTGTAAACCTAAGTCTGTAAGAAACACTACTCTCTGCAAAGATTAATTACAAGAAATTCTAAAGTTTAATAGATTTGATGGGTCAGATTGTTTGGAGAGTAAAATGCAGCAGAGGATGCTACAGGAACGAATTTTCACTTTATTCTCCATGTATTTGTCTAGTTGGTCACAGTTTGCTTTTACTGCACGCAGTGAATTCAGTTACGTGGGCATTGCTGGGCAGCATCAGAAAGGCTGACCACTTGTGTTGTCCTGGCTGTTGCACTTGGCTGTGTGCCCACAAATCCTTCAGAGAGACACAGCAACCAGCCCTTCCCTGAGTGCCAGTGAGCAATGCCCACTACTGAAAACTTCTGGAAAACAGACTGAAGATGAAGGAGGACTAGAGAAGAGAGACAGACAGACAGAGAGAAGAATGCCTGCAGCCTTAAAACATGCCAAGAGACTCACCAGAATAACAGAGAGATTAAGGAAAAGAGGGAACCTACAGACAAATCTCACTGATTTACAAAGACAGAGGTTTGGTTTAGAAACACAGAGGACTTGACACTACCGGAAAATGTCCCTCTCTCCTAGGCAACAATCCGAGAGGGAAAAGCCCACCACAAAAGGGCACAGACAGCAGCTGGGTGATACTTGCTTTCAAACTACTGTATTTAAATTTAACTTTGAAGATGTATTCTTTAAGGAGTTACTAGTTTACATGGTCTAATATGTGATTTATTTACATGCCCTAATAAGATTTAGCTGTGGCCATCTATACATGTCTCCGGGCATGATCACTTCCAAAAAAAAGTGCTGTAGTACCCCCCCATAAGACCCTAGAGCCAACTCAGGGTTAACACTCTAAAAAACAATTGAGAGCTTTCCCTTTATTCCAGTACACAATCTAAACCTGAAAAGATCCCTGTGTCTGCTGTGAATGATTAAAAAAATGTTCTCTTCCATATGCTTTTTCCCCTTCTGCTTGTTAAACTCACTTTATGTACCACTGCTGTATTGAAAAAGTGCAAATCTGAGATTGTATGGTTGCATATAGCCCTTTCCTGTGACTGACAGGTCCTCTGGCCAGGAAGACCAGACACCACCAGCCTATTTCTACATTACCTTGTATAATTACAGTACTTATTACGCCTGTATAGCCAAGTAATCTCACTTACCGCTTATTTGGATCCTTTATCAGTAGGCCTGATAGTAATGATTTTGCATCTGCAGACAGAGTTCGAGGAAATTTTATGTCCTCCATTAGTATCAGTTCAAATAGTTTCTCATGATCTTGGTTGTAGAACGGTAATCTTCCACACATCATTTCATACATGACAACTCCTAATCCCCACCAGTCCACTGCACGACCATAGTCATTATCTTCCAACACCTAAGACAGAAACCAAAACCAGCTGTAAGACATGATCACTTCAATCTCTTTGTTGCATGTCTATGTGAATGTTTCCAAGACTTTATTTTCAGTGTGCTACAAGGATTCCCAGAACCTGGCTCAATAGATTCAACTGCATACTGAGTCACATCCCTGAGCTCACAGAAATTCCAGGCATACTGGGCACCGTACAGCTAAAAGCAAAATAAAAAAGCTGAGAATGACCTGCTGAAAATGATCAGGACTGCATTTCCCCCTTTCCTATGCCCTCCACCACTCCATTTATAACGTAGGCAGCTTTAGGAAGAGACACTATCTATGGGCACTACTGCCTTGGTTAGAGCATCCTTCTGCGGGAAGAAATAAGGCTTCTCCTTGCTCAATCACTTCCTCTCTCCTTGATCCCACCTGTAAGAATAATGCCTCAAATTTAGAAACACCTTAATCTTACTAAGACAAGCTTAGCTTCTTTAAGAGCCTTTTTTGTATTAAAAGTCCTCAAGGCGTTTCTCCTGACAGTTCCATTACGTTCCATGAAATAGTCCAAATACCTGAACTGTGCTCATGCAAAGAAATATGTTTCTATGATACTGTATGATCACAGAAATACGGTGAAATTTATATAACTTGTTAACCTAATACTTCCAATGTTGTATACCTAAGAACAACCTACTCCCACAGCCCTTCTCCCAGCAGCCCCAGAGAATTAGAATAAGGAGTCTAAGCAGTGTGTCTTGACCTTAACACACCTTCATAATAAACTGTAGAAATGGAGACAACATAGCAGCCTACATCCATAATGAAACCATAAGCAATAAGGAAATGGAAGGCTACTGAATATATACATATATAATTCCAATTTCTGTGAATTTTTAGAAGATCATACACTTTCATTCAAAAAAGATGCGACAGCTAGAAGTTAATAAATTGTAATACAGAAGGCAATACAACTGTATGTACCAAATTGCCAGTATTTGTTGCAGAAAGATCTATTAAAGAGGCAAAAACCTTATAATATTAAATTAGACTTAAATAATAAACAGAAAGTTCAAAGAAATGCAACTAATAGTTGGAATATATTTACAAATAATTAAATTATTATTTATCAATAATTGTTTCTGTACCACTAAAAGGCAGATTCTGAAACGCAGCACATATGACTGATTAAAAAAGAAACAACCCACAACTGATCCACAGGAAACAAAATAGTTTTTGCAAAGACACATGCAATCACCACCCCAAAGAGCTCACCCAGATTCAAACTGTAAGGATGTAAGTGGACTGTAAGTCATTTAGACTATATATAGTAGTGAAAATCTGGTGATGTGTAGTAAAGCCTTCAGGCTTTAACAAATATGGTAACCTCTAACAGATCAGAAATAACCTTACTCCATGAGTACATTATCTTGTGATTGTCTAAAAAGTGTAAGATGACTTCCAATAATTTCCTCTGAAGCAAGGGCAGATATTGTCAGTCCTCATCCATCTGGGGACACGAAGGGGCCAGACCACATCACAGAACACATGCACGACCCTAACCACTCCTAACAAGGGGTGTCAAGCGTGTTTATCTGCCTCTCCTTTTTCTCCCCCAGTAAATCAGAGCCTGCTCTGAAGTATCTGGTACATGCTATTAGCAAAAACAAAATGCAGTCTGATCCAGCATGGCAATTTTGACAATCCCAAAGTAATTAATGTATTCGTATTCCTTGTTTTCACTGTCCTTAAGGATTATTAGTAGAAGCATGATGAAAAGAAGTATATTAAAAAAAACTCTTGTGTATATAAGATTTAAAATCATAAATATTAACACATTAACACATACTATTTACAACTGTGCCAAAACAAACTGCCTCATTACATCATTGATATTTCCAAACAGAGGGTGAAATTTTAGAAAGTGTATAATACAAAAAATTATCTGAATAAGTACATATGACAAAACTAACTAAAATAACTCCCGCATTTTAAAACCGATTAAATGGTTTATGAATTTGAGCATATTGCAAGCTATTTGCTGAAAAACTGTGCACGAAATCGGTAACAATTGTCTTGAAATCACCATTCTTCTGCCACAGAATAAAAGCATTATACATTTTTCTACTGTATCTATTAGCACTGTTACTATTTCTCCTATCTGTACAGTTACCTACTCCTTTTTTTGAAGCTAGTAAAATACACAAAATTGCAAGGCAGCAGTAGATTCTTTTTACAGGAAGTTGAGGTGTGGTTTGCATGTGTGATTTATAAAAGAAGGCAACTGGAAGATAAAACGTATCATTCTCTGAACAAGGCAAATCACATGGCCAATCACTAATGCAAACTGTATCTGGGGCTTTACCTAATTTATGCAGGACTTTACCTAATAATAATAAAAAGTATGAGCAACCTTTTGCTGCATTCCCACAACAGCAACAAAACAGTGGTACAAAGAAAGAGCCAAATGTGATTTTTAACCTCTTTTTACATAAAATCATAAAAAAGCATAAAAGCTGGATTAACTGCCTCCCGAACCCGCATATCACCAGCCGGGTTCTCATCCCCAGCTGGCAAAACTGGCAACTCTTTATTTTTGTTTAAATACCTGGTTTACAGCCAGCCAGACAAGCAAGAGCATCAAAAGGGTTTCATTTAGGCAAAAGGAAAACAGCCTGAAAACAGTGTAAATAAAGCAAAATGCATCTCAACTTATTTTAATAGAAATGTAATAAAATTGTGCGTAATGTATTCACAGTAAATACACGCAATTATTTTCTTTAAGTCATTTCTACTCCTCACAGGGTTAAGAAACTCCAGGATTTGTAGACTGTGACAAATCAGTGGAAGTGCGGGAGTCCAGCAGCTCCTACAACAACCAAATCCATACAATCGGGGCAGGCATGAGAACATGTCTATACACACTGCCCTAGCATTACAGAAGCCTTTCCAAACAATTCTTGGATTTGAGGGATTTGCTTTTAATGACACTGAACATAGGTCAAGAAAGCTTCAACTCAGTGCTAAAATGAACATGACAGACAGCTGCAGGCTTTGTACCTATGAATAATTCCAGTTTTTGCCTACGATGAGGTAGGTAGCTGCTTTTAGAAATGCCTCCTTTGGCTGCCAGGGCTGGTAACTGCTGTCCCTCCAGAATTTGTGGGCTCTCCCTGTAACAAGTGGGGTACCAGCCCAAGCACCTGGCCAGACACAGACACAGTGGAAAGTTTGATCTCTTGGACTTTGTACACCGCCCTTAAAAGCTGCCTCCATCATCTCCAGCCAATCCTTGTCCCCCTGCTTGTAAGGACCCACAAATCTGTCTTTAAGCAAATACACTGTCCAGACAACCCAGTCTCTTCAAGGTCACAGCAGGAAAAGCAGCAGGCTCCCCAAAACCATCATAAAGGGCACAAGCTCAACCACTCTTGTATCCGTTGTAAAGTAATATATTAATATTTTCTAGGAGTGTCACACAGAAGGACCACATGCAACTTAGAAGCTACAGAAACAGCAGCTATACTAAGTATGCACTCAGGTCAGGTGCATTTTTATGAAGTTAAGATGAAGTTACATGCCTTCTTCCACAAAATTTGGTTAAACAGTCAAATCATACATGACTTCCATTCCTTCATCCGCTTCACACACATGGGGTGCCAAAACCCCGAGACACCTCATCAAGGTCTAGGGGAGGTTTTAAGAGATGAGAGCTCCAGCATGATGTGAAAATTTATAGTCGCTCATCCCTATTTTATACCTCACATCAGCACTGTACCCAAGTGATTTCCCAGTCTTGGGTAAAGCTGTGTGCTGACTGTAGTTCAGTCTGGAAGATACCACAGATTATGGGAAATAAAACTCAAAAATTACCATGATTTTTATGACTTGAGGGAACCTTACTCCATTTGTTTTTAGGACTCTAGTTCAACAACTGTTTTTTTCAGAGGCAGTGCCAGCCCAGCTCACACTCTTGTTTCTGTGCCCTCACCACAGCTTTCCTTACCTTACCAAAACTACGCAACACATTACATTAGAGCGTAGACCAGTACTAAGAAGGAAGGAAAAAAGTTTCATCCTCAGTTATTTTTCACCTGAATCAAGTTTTCTGACCTAAGCCCCTCAACTGCTGTGTGAACAGTTGTAGCAGCCCAGGTGAGAACCCAAGGCCAGGCAGCACTGGATGTGGCATTGCTGCAGAAAGAAATCCTTGGCAAACTCTGCCCCAAAGTTAGACCACAGAAGTTACACTGACACAAACAGCTGCAACAGCTGTGCTCACCCTCATGGGAACATTAAGGGCCCGATTCTCATCCCAACCTCCATTTCTCTAAAGCACTCCAGCAGTATAACAGGGTTCCAAAGCAGGCATAAACTCATTGCTGCACTGAAACAACTGCAGTTTTTACAGGCATTGATGCTCCTCTAAAACGTACACCTACACCTGCAGTTGAAGGATACAGCTTGGGTTTATCCAGATGCTTTTAAAAAAAGCTGCAGAGGTGCTACTGAAGTTTGTAATTTTCCAGCCTTACATATACATGCAAGAGGTTAAGTAACACACCTTCCAACAAGCAAGAAACATTAGCCAGGCATCTGCTTCCAGGCATCTGCAGGTACTTCAGTGCTTTTATGAATGTTTTAGAGGCACTGGACAGTATGATAGTTTCAGCTGAGGGAATGCTATTGATTTACCTTAAAACTTTCATTTGTACTGTGGCCAAAACACAACTCAACTCTTCTTTAAATTTACTGAGATAGCAGGAATAGCCAACTGTAACAAGCGAAAACAAAGCATTCTTTAGTGACTCCACTGTTTCTGCACACTTGGGTTACTGGAGAGTATTATCAGCAATGACCACGTATACGATGGGCTAGTGCTTCATACATAGAGCAAAGACCATCAAGCCCTACACACAAAATAAAAAAAAAAATCAGTTCACAGCCTGAACTTTGCCTCTGTGATGACTAAGACAACACAAACACACTGCAGGGCCGCTAAGATCACAGTAATGCAATTGTGTTTGCCCCTCACACATAACAATTCATTTTGCTGACAAATAACTACAAATCCAAAAAGAAAAATATTCTTATATTTGCATTTATTGACAAAAAAAGGCAATCTTCTAATAATATTTCTCACTGCTGAAAAGTCCAGTTTTTAGGACTTGAAAATATTGATACAAATTGTTAGTACCACTGGAAGTTTTCTCTTTCTGAAAAAATAAAATCCATCAAAAATAATTCCTCCTCTATTTCAACAGTGGTTGTAGATTTTAATCTTTATCAGCCAGTACATCTCCAGGTGTCCTTTGCTTTAGGTATGTCACTCTTTTAAGAGTCCACAAAATTTGACGTCCATTTAATTTTTATAGTGAAAAACAGTAAAAGATAGCCTTTATTTTCTCTTTATTTCTTCAGTAACAAGAGCTGAAATTTTTTTGGGAGGCAGCAGCTTGAGACACATCTGCAAACTCTTATTTACAAGGGCTTCAGGCAGAGACTTTGGAAGCAAGCAATTAAATGAGTCAGCCAAAGAGAAGTCAATAGATACACATGCAATGCTTTTACAAGATTCTGTGAAAATAATTTTTTTAAGAGGGTTAGCCAGCAGTATAACAGGTGAAGTGTGTGAGCATCTTAAGTCAGTCACGTATTTCCCTTTGCCTTCAGTGAAACTAGGATTCCCTGATACTTCACTCATTACAGAATACTGGACAAGGTATGACTGCCTCCGACACAAACTGAGCGAATGGAGAAAATCCCTTAATTGTGTTTTTACTGCATTTTGTTGAAACAAAACACCCCTGATGAACAGCCTCTGCAATGTTTTTGGTTACACAGCAGAAATTCACACAATGAAGAAACGCACTTCCCACAGACCTCTAATCGGTAGGTAGCTGCTGTAACTTCTGGACTCTGCAAACAGAGACAAACTTAACAATAATCTTGAGCACGAAAGGCTTCATAAAATTGTCAGTCTTCTACAAAGGGTTGTCAGCGCTGGGTTTTATCTTTAAAAGAACAATATCAAAGTATTGGTTTTGTACTTTGTGGTAGATAACCAAGGCAACTTACGGGAAAAGCAGCTACATTTTTGACTGAGTTATGGTTTCTCTTAATACATTAGATAAAGATTTTCTGATAGGACATTACAAGTAGCTTGTTGCTCAATCAATAATTTTGACAGAACAGATGGGAAAGTATTTAAACATCTAAACAAACTGTCTGCACACCTATGTTGTGAAAGAAAACTGAGAACTTGGATACACCAATGTACTGTTAATTTAAGGGGAAAAAACTGTTTTCAATTAACCTTACAGTTCAGGTGCAGTGTATGTTCCTTAAGCATTCCTGGTAACCCTTCACACATTTTTATTGCTACAGTTGTTGGTCTGCTAACAAATATTCACCCACGTATCATTCAACAAAAGTTAAAAAGTATATTTGCTAGAAGTTTCTATCAACTGTGCTAACAACTACGAGAAGTTTATAATCTAACACTAATGAGCAAAGGTAATACCCATTTCTTTACAGAACCAGACTTCTATCCAAGTATATGAAAATCCTTCCTGCAGAAAAGTACGTTTGCCAAGCATTATAGAAATTTAGTTACTATAACCATATCTTGGTATGAACAGTGAAACTTTTGCTGCGTCAATAGCAAAATAAACCACTTGAATGAATACTCGTCGCTTTTATTATACAGAGATGGAAAGACAAAACATCAAGGTTAGAGATGCCCTGGGAAATGGATACCAGAGAATTAAGTCAAGGAAGAAAGTTTTCTATTACTGCTCTAATTTTCTACAGCTAATTTTTGCAGGTAGTTTTTCTCCATTTTCTATCTGGCTTGCACTGCTGTTATACTTCTGGTCCTAATGTCGACTATCTTCCTAACACATTTTTGTACTAGAGATTTTCCCCCATCTTACCTAGATTTTTGTTATGTAACCTTTAAAAAAAAAACCAAACTAAAGTCTTTTTCGTTTGCTGGCACACAATGTTCTGCATCAGAAATAGTACATTCTGATATAAATGTGAATTAAGCAGAGCCTCCTAGACTAAAGAGCATGTAATACTAATTAATGCATTAAACCTCCTACAAGGGACTCTGACTTCAGTAGAATTGAAAATCTAAAAAAGTTAAGCTATTGCACATGAAAAAAGTATTCTAACAGAAGACTGTAAGAAGTCAATGGCAACTCTGACAATAAAAAAAAAAGTAATAAAAAACCCAAAAACAAACAAACAAAAAAAACCCAAACCCCACCACACACCAAAATCAAAAGCCCACTGAAAAAAATATCATCACATGAAAAAGACCCCTCACTGGGCCTATTCAATAGACACAACGACAACAACAACAACAAACAAATAAACAAACAAACAAAAAACCAACAAACCCACAATCAAAACAAAACAAAAAAAACCCATAAAAACAGAGAATTAAAATAACTCAGTTCCAGAAGTAAAATACACCTTTCATGGAAAGTGGCAAATAAAAGCAAAAGATTATTTCAGTCTACAGAAAGATGGCACTTGTCTCATAACTACCAATTCCATCGTTGGAAGCAAAACTGCAGACCTGTTCGTATCTGTATTAATTATCACTGTACTAGCAGTAGTCTCTATAACATACACTGCCGTAAGATACAATATGTGTAAGAAGTAATAAATAATGATAATACTATGATATTTCTTTCTGGTTGCTCATTCTTCCTGAAATGATTTTGAATTCTTACCGATGTTGAACAGCATTTGTTCAGCTTTTGTTTATGCTTCATTACTCTCAGAAAAACTAAAGGCTTTTGCTGAGATGGAAATAATGTTTGCATTGATTAAATGAAAATTAATAAAAAAAAAAGCTTCCAGCATGTTATTGAGACTGTCTTTGTGAGAATTGTCATACTTATTTGTTTTCTAAAAAAAATGTGGGTTTTATTAGAAAATTGTTCGCTGCTTTAAAGTTCTGGTTTGAATACAACAGTGTTTTTTTTTATGGCAGTGTGGAGCTAATCTGTTTTCTAGTCTTATTGTTTGTTTTATTATTTTTGCATATTTGTTACATCTTTCCCCTTGAAAAGTCTGATACTGCATGTGGACAATTAGTTTTTGTGTCTGGTGAGATTAACCAGATTGCATGAAAATTCAAATTCTTGTTACCTCATTGGTTATCTGGCTTCAGGAGAAAGTCTAACTCTTGTCCTAATTTATTTGTTGTTGCAGCAACTCTTCTGTATGCGTAACTGAGCAATCGGTTCATACCCCCACCTAAATGCTCCCCCATCTTTTCATTTTAATACTGCTTATTGCCAATAAATGATGTTCTGCTCTGGATACCCTGCCCTGTCCACATTCCATCATGTTCATCTCAGGGGCCCGCTGGCAATGCCAAGCTGACAA
This sequence comes from Falco rusticolus, assembly GCF_015220075.1. Lineage (NCBI taxonomy): Eukaryota > Metazoa > Chordata > Aves > Falconiformes > Falconidae > Falco > Falco rusticolus. The sequence continues at coordinate 5,328,057 of NC_051192.1, read as the reverse complement.
AAATGCCCAAATTCACATCACGAGCATTTTTGATGACTTAGGAGCATAAGATGACACAATGCGGCACACTAAAATATAAGTAATAACAAAACAGAAAAAAGACCACATTGGAATTTTCATGAGGTGCTAGCATTTTAAGATACAACAACTTTTTGCATTTCCATTACCTTTCAATGTAAAAAAAAATAATAATTTGGTACTTGGAATTCTAGTGTAAAGAGAAAATTCCATATTGTGAATCTCCCATAAATCAGAAGGGAAAACATTTTCAGGCATAGATGCTATTCCTCCTCACACCCCCCACTGGTCCTCACCCAGAAATAAAATGTAGCCAAATATACAACAGACAGCTGTTCAAGAGCACACGCCAACACTAAACCACATTTCCACAGGTAAAATAAATTCTATTGTGCCTCTGCTTAGAATCAGATTATGCATGAAGCATCTAGGTAAACAGAGAGTAAATAAACTTGAACTATCCTTTTGAAGCCAAAAGAAAATTAGTTAAGCAAAGCACAACAACGTAACTACATTGTGTGGGTATTGAGTAAACTCACTATACTTTCAGGAAAATGAGTACAGGTTATCAGAAATCAGCGCTTTGTGGTATTAAGCAAACCAAAAGTAAAGCATTCTGCCTCAACAGGGAGCAGTAATGTCTCATACTATAGGTTAAGACAAACACGTACTCAAATATAAATATATATATATATATATATATAAAATATAAAAAAGAAAAATAATTATGGCATCAGTGTTGGTAGAAGACTTAGCAATTAAATATCCATCAATTAGATACTTTTGATCTTATGAAATAAAATACACCTCACCACTGATTTTTTTAAAAAAAAAAGAATCTCTTATTTGTTCATATAACTCAAACAGATATGAATATTAAGACTCCATTAAACTAATGCAAATGAATAAGCAAATCATCAGTCCCCATAGTAGCCTTTGGATGTGCTGGTTCACACACAAGTATTATATTTTTTTGTCAATTATGACTTCTCTACTTCCTTAGCTTTACATTTGCTTATACGACAAAGAGGTAATGCTGGCTGTTGCAGGTTAGCTTTAGTCATACGGGTATCCCTATTAAATACTTAATTTATTTACCATTGTAAAGAAGAGGGTTAAAATCTTTCTTGTGACATCAGAAGAAAAATATTACCACAACCTGCAACAGTACCAACATGTGACATTAAAAAATGACCCTTTTGACAGCATTCTTTGAGCATGGAACACAACTGACTTAAATGCATCATTTTAAAAGGAAAGAAGAATAAAAGTACCATCTTTCCAAGTTTCTGGCTGATAAAAACTAATGCTCTATAGGGCAAAATACACTATATAACATACTTTCCTAAATACGCATTGAACACTCGTAGGTTTCATTTGGTTTTATCAGTAAAGTTTTGGGGAGTAGGTTCTTTTTGTTCTTCTTTTTTTTTTTTTTTTTTGGGGGGGGGGCATTATTTTGTTCATTCTAACTTGGCGATCAAAGAATTTTTATTTTTACACTATTACAGAAGTGCATTTTTCTAGGTTTCCAAAACCACCTTATTCAACCTTCCCCATCTGTCACCATCTGCTTCTTTTTAGCATGTACTTTTTGTGTGATCACATAAGCATGTGAAAAATAACTAACATTCAGATGATTGTCTGCTGGTACATTTGAGGACTGGGCATAATAAAAGTGAACTGCCAAAACGTACTTAACACTTCTAATTTTGTTGGGTCTTGCATGTAAGCTACATTTGATTTTCAAACTGTTTTACAGTTGGAAAGTTGATCAGGTACTCTAACTCAACAGTAAAACTGAGACTACATAATTAGCTCAGCACTAAAAAGATTATATTCAAAGAGAGGAACAAAACCCAGAAATACATCCACACGAGTTCACACATCCATCTTGACTGAGTCTGTCTGCACAATGTTGCCTGAGGCACAGGATAAGATGCTACAAGCAGCCTACTTCTGGACAGTCACAGCCTGTGTCTGCTCTCCAAGCTACCAGAAGGAATAAAGGACTCTCATAATTACATGGGTGTGTGGGGTCTCATGGAACTGCTGGAGAAGCAAAGACATTAAGCCAAGGGTAGAAACACGTAGAAATGCAATGTCATTCCTTAATGCAGCAGATACTGCTTCTAGGTGCAAAGTAACTGGAAATTGCCATCAAGGCACAACAGATGCATGGTGGAGGTAATCTGTTTCCAGAACTCTGCCATGCTTCAGCACAGCATTTCTGCTCATAAATGCACCACTTAATACAGTTTTAATGTGAAAAGAACAAAACAGGTCTAATGCTAGAGAAACAAATTTACCCCCCATCCTCGAAAAATACATTAACCTCACTCCAAGAAAATTTCATATACAAAATTCTTTCTGTCTTGTTAGAGCACCAGTACAGGCCTCTCAGGTCTTTAGCAAAACCACTATGACCCAGAATACCAATATATTGATATGAACACAGACAATTTGGTGGAGTGTGTCATTATCCTTTCTCTAAAAATAAAAACTTTACAGAAGGGAAGAAAATAAAAAGCAGCCCAATAACAACAGTAACTATCCTTTCACCTAAATAAACCTGAAAAGCCACCGACAACCAATCTTCATTAATGCTTAACAGAGGTAACCAAAAATTGGTGAGAACTTGCTATCTAGAGCACGATGGACGATGGAGCCTAACATAAAGTTTCTTTTCCACAGTCTCTCTTTACAGAATTGTTCCAACTCTTAGAAGTTCATACTGGTGTTAAAGCCTTGTGAACGCATATGCCATCTAGCAACATCTTACCAGCTGCTTTCCCTTAATTTGTGCCATTTTCCACATATTCTAGTCTCCCCTATTTAACCTTTCTATCCAACAGATCTAGAGCTGGAAAATAATGGCACAGAGCTATTACTTACATAAAATTTGCACAGAATTTCAAAAAGCAGATTACTACTTGAAGGAGATAAAAAGGAATCGGCATAAGCCACAACAAAAATTATTCTGTCCTTCAGTTGTTCTGTATTCCTAACTGAACAACTCTCCAGCAAGCTCCTCTTCATTTGAAGTTGCTCATCAATTTCTCCTGCCTTTTGTGTCTTCCTGCAAAACATTCAATTAGTTTCTATTAAGAGAAAACTAACAGAATAACGTAATCTTCTTTAATCCAAACTCCCTTTCCTGCCTACAACCACACTGCCCCCCATAAGAAAAACCTTCTCATCTCTAAGCTGATTTTTCTAGTGTCTGAATCTACCCATGAGAGCATTAGATTCGCTTCATGAATTTCTTCTACCTGCTGTCAACCTCCCTTGCTATCCTCCTTATTTTACCTGAATTTTTCTGTCCCCCATTTGAAAAGAAAAAAAAAACAACAAAGGAAGGCAAAGAGAAAAAAAGAAAAAAAAAAAAAGAAAAAGGCATTGGTTGTATTACCCCGTGCCACTTAATCTTCTCTTTGGCATAACGTGCCGGTTTTCTTACACCCTAACCTTAGCTAACCTCTCTCAAAGGGCCTGCTCCAGTTTATCCATGATGTTGGCTACTTTCATCAAGTTTTTTGCAAACAAGCACCTTCATGCTTTTCCCCAAACCTGCTCTTCTGTAACATTCACACTGTGACTTCTATCTGCATTAAAATCCCTGTTAAAAACACTGCTTTGCTACGATCCCTGCAAAAAACTGCAAACGTCAATTTACATGCTGGCCTGTCTCGGTGCATTTCAGTGCTTCCCTCTCTGCCTATATATCATTTAGTTTCAACTCATATCTGACGAGCTATGTGGCAGATCATCATATTCTCAGTCCAAAAAATTTACCAGACTGCCTTTGGCAAATATCCTAATCCAATCCAAGCAAGCTCTAAAAGAATGAAATAAACATATAGCTGCACCAGTGACAAAACGCTTTTTCTGCCTCTACGGCAACTTTTTATAGTCTGCATACACCACAACATTCTTAGAAAATTCAACTTCTGTAAACATGGGAAAATCGTTTTCTCTTGCTATAACCATGCCTGCAGTCCAGGGTACCATGCTTCCCCTTGCTGAACTTCAGCCACTGAACTTTGATGGCCAAGTTCTAGATTTTGGGTCACTCCTACATCAAAGACATACCCCTCCCAAAAAGAAAAGCTGTAAATAAGAAATTAAGTGAAAAGTGAGGAAAGACAGCAGCTGCTTCTTGATAAAAGAGTTTTACCTTTCATTTCTCTGAGATAAAACTCAGGGAAATAATTGATTACACATGATCTCTGTCACTCCCATTTCTTCAAGAAAGATCACACACCAAAAAAAAAAAAGCAGCCACACAAGTGTTGCGTAACTAATCTTAGCATTTGCTTCATCTCCACTGGTCTCATTTTAAAATGAGTTATAAGACATACAGACCTTCTCATGCCTATGGACAAAGTCCATGAGTCTACTCTGGTCTTACTTATTGTCACATACATTTAAGAGATAGTAACTCTCTAAACTATATTGAAATGGTGCTGCTGTATTTTTTCTTAAAATAAAAGACTACTGTTCTTATAGGAATGCATTCATCCATCTAGTCTGTATTTTTATGGTAATAAAACTTAACAAGATCCAACCATTTTCCCTGTTATTAGAATACATCTAAATATCATTGATCATGTACATCAATGAAGAGTCATTTATCATCCATGAAGTCCCTTACAGACTTGTTCATAGCTAAAACATCTTCTCTCCTGTTATTAAGAAAATTAAAAGCTTCACAATTAATTTCTGGTATTTAAACTTGTATCTCCTGTGACACCAAAACTTGGTACCGCAGTGACAACCCTACTAAAACTAAGACTGTACATTTAGTCCTAAGAACTTGAACTGAAATGCCGAGAGCCAGAAACTGCAGTCTCATGTAAGAAATCACCCTTATAAATGAACAGAGCTGCAATAATTTTTATTTCTCTGCACAAGTAGCTTCATTTCCTGAACGTTCTATTAAAGAAAGTCTTTAGAGATCAGTATCTTTATTAGCAGGTCTTTGTTCCCTGACGATAAACTGAAAACTATCAAAATCCATCTGCTTTTAAATGTCTCCCAGGTATATTTACAAGTACTTTCTCAGTTTTATTCTTTCTTTATTAAGCAAGTGATACTGTCTGGAGAAGACACACGGTCCAGTCCTACCTTTGCCACTGCAAAACTGCAAAAGAAACATTTTGTGGGTTTTTTTCTGAAAAAAATTAAGAATACATCTATGTTTCCTAAATGGGATCACAATTCATTTTTTCTCCTTGGGTCTGTTTATTCTCAGACACCACAACGATCTCTAATGTGACAGCTTACTTTGAAGGATAACAATGGAAACAGACTCCTAAGAAACAGTCTCTTCCTCCTGGAAAACTACTAAGGAATGAGAAATCATAAAATATTTTATACCTTTCAAATGGGGAGTACTGCCGATTCTTAGAGGGAAATGTTAAGCATGACCACTACACTTACAGACACACACAAAAAGGCTTGCATTCGTTCTACTGCAGATGATAAAGGTATTTCATTATTTATCAGATAACCAACTTATTCTCAAAAGACTGTATAATTTGACAAATCTTATTCATCCTTCAATAATTGTGACCAAAATGTACATCTGTACTGTAAACATATATAAGCCCTGCTATTTGACAGGAGCAACTATTTTCTTCCTAGAGAATGTACTAATACCCTAACATCTTTCATGCTTGGCACGTACCTATGTAAGACAAGCACAGCCAATGCTATTTTAGTTTTCTTTAAACTGTAGAACACTGGTGTTGGATCACAGGGAAGGTCTAGGAGAGGACAACAAGAAGGGAATGTACCTGTGCACCACCTAGCTGGAACCCCTGCACGCCCCTATAACAGCCCCTATAGTGCTTGGTGAAGGTATGCATAAACTTGGAGGTGGGTGCCACAAATGATAAATCAGTGATGGTCCAGAAAAGTAATTCTAGCCCCAAAGATAAAAACTGGCTCCAACCTGGCAATCTCATTGTATTTTTTTTCCTGTGTCCCACCATCCATTTGATCTTTGCATGCACAGGGGCATTTTTCTGGATCTGCCAGATACCAGCACAGTCAGTCTCAGGGTTCTATATGAAAGGTCAGGCCCTACCACATGAGATGAAAGAGACTTTTCAACAGACAGTGGGAAGGGCTACTTTGATCTCAGAAACATAAGGTTTGCAGGGAAAATGCAGCAACAGGTATGCTTATTTTCTGACTATGAGTAATTTGGAAATCACCCTGGGAAATAATTCTTTATGGATCCACTAGGACACCTTCACCTCAAAGAATGTCATGCAAGGAGGAAATCCACCTTACTCCGGCTTAGCTACTTCCCTGTTTTCCTGTTGGAACTGAATCCACAACAGTGAATTAATACAAAAGCAAGTATTAAGTCAGTTCTCAGGCTAGGTACAGATTCCTCCCAGTGCAAGGTTCCTGGGTCACCTGCTTCCTGGCTGGTCGACAGCAGCCTCAGGCTACCCCTGCATTTTACGCAGTACAGTCCTAGCGTCCTCTACCACCAGCCAACAAGTACATGGGAAACTGAACCAAAAGGTCTGCAGAAGGGATGCACCCATCACAACTGACCGTGATGAAAGAGGGGGATGCAAGGGTATTATTAAAGGGACAGATGCTGAATGGATTTCTCCACGTAACTGGAGACTATCTGGCTTCTAAAGAGAGGCTGAAAGGTATCTATCTGCCTTTACGCTTACCACGACCAGGTAAAACATAAGTATATGCTGTCATTTGTCTTGGGATAAACAAGCAGGAATTAAGCAGGAATTCACCGCAGTAACAGGATTAAAGTCCAGCTGTAACATTAGGTTCTCATGATCTGCAATTTGTCAAAAGGTAGTAGTAAGTCTTTAGCATCTGGTAATGATTCCTGTGGCCTGAACTGTAACAAAAAGTGATTTTTGCACATTCATTTTCTGACGCATGCACATGAACAGACTGGAGGACCCAGTCTCTTGACGGTCCCTTTATCAGACAGCTGTCCCACATATGAAAGCAGATACAATTGTCTCAGGTGAGCTACTATCCAGCCAATGCAACGGTACACACTATTGCAGCAGCTGAGAGTACAAACGGAAAGTTTTGGGTTTTGCAATTGTGTCATATACTGCTAACTTCACCCTTTTAAATAAAAATGTATGGATAAAGGTGTTGAGTCATCTTACGGGGTATCAGCAACCTGTCTAGGCTGCTTGCTCTAAACCCTTTATCCCTGTGGTAAAAGGGAATAAGTTCTTTGGTTCCCAGGGTTAATGAAGAGTCAACGTCCTTCAAGGCAGACTTATATAGGGTGGGTGTCCAAAAATACTTATAACGGAAGGTAGAAGAGAGGAGTAGGACTGCTAGAGAAAGGCAAAGTGGATCAAGTAACTTGTGGTGTCTAAAACCCAGAATGATCCCTTGCCAAGTTCGATAGAAGAGAGCTAATGTTTCCAAAAGTGAGAGGTGGGAAAGCAGATGAAAGCAACTGAACAGGGTATCTGCACTCTTTGAGAAAGTTTTCAAGACTGCTGACAAGAAGACAACAAGGGGGTAAAAGCTGGCAACGACACCCGTAGTCTATACCAGTGATGACAGTATCATCCCTTGCATTGTTCTTGTTGCTGGAACAGATTCTGAGTGTGGAACAGAAGAAAAATGGCCACTGTACCAAGCCAAACAGGTGGATCTGCAGCTTCTTCTAAGTAGCCATGAAAGATTCAAAGCAGGCTAAGAATAGTTCTGGAACCCTTAAATGCAGGTAACTGCTGAGTGGCCCTGCACTAAACACAAAGGAGATGTCACAGATTGACACACCAGATAGCAACATTCTGCATCCAAGTCATCCTTGGAATCTAAGGGATGGGAGTCTGCAAAGGAGACCAGGTATTAGTGAGTTTGTCTTCAACAGCTAGAGCAGCTGGTGACTCACCAAACAGCTGAAATGAACACAGTTAACCAATCAAAATTATTTAGGTACTTCAAACCCACAGTTTGAAAGGATGACTGCTCAGATTTCTCTTCACTGCTGAAACAATCAAGGAAGACGGAACCAGATGGATGGAAAGAAATTTAGTGGCTCCTAAGAATACTGATGTTTCTTTTATAGTTGGAGAAAAAGAATGTATCAAAAGATCATGCTATGAACCAAAATGGTTTCATTAACTCTGCATACCATATTCACTTATAATCAACTATTAGCAGTTTCAATTTCCTCCCCAAGTGCACACTGGAGGAGACTTAAAATTTGCTTTAGGATATTTAGAAAGACTCTCAAACCCTCAAACTTGACTATCCTAAAATCTTCATTTCCAGCCAGCAGTATCTAGAAAGTGATGTATACCAGTTTCCTTGACATCCTTTAATTGTAAGGTTCAGAATAAAAAATGAAAGGCAATCTAAACTTGCTTGTTTAAATAGGCACCAGCGCTTGTTACTGCTCTTCAGGAATCAATACTCCTGAAAATCGGAGGGTAACGAGCTATGCTGAATCAGTACCCTCCTCATCTACTCCCTTCAAACTAAGGCATATTCTTCTTCAAAGGCAACACGTAACAACAGACTTTCTGGTGGTGCTGAGTTGCTGCAAGAGGTGGGAAACCCTTGAAGGATCCTTCTCTAAAACAAATGGTAGGACTGAAAGGCTTGAGAAGTCCTTTAGGCTGACGGGAAAGTTGTCTCAGTATCAGGTGTGTACTATGCCAATTAGCAATCTTGAACGCTGACAAGACTGGAAAGAAGCTCTAATTCAGCATCCGCAGAATCCTTGGCATGGAGTAAAAAAATAATGCTGTCTTTCATGTCAATACTGACATTGCGTCTGGCTACCCCAGGGGAGACGCAGAATGACATTTCTGAGCCCCACAATCAGCACTGTTGAATGAAGAGAGAGGACAAACCCCACAATTTTGACAGTGCTTTCCTTGCTTTTTCTCAGTAGGCGTCAGTAGCAGAGCTGTCAGCACTAACACTGGGGTAAATCATTCAGGTGACTTGAGCTTCCACAACAGATTCTCAAGTGGCCAAACCAGAGCTGTGAAGGGAACCAAAACAATGTCTTCGTGTCCCATCTTTTTATCAGTCCTCAAGACACATGTGATGTCTGGCATACTGAGTGCTAGCTAATGGTAAAGATGCGGTGACACACTCTGGGACGCCACTTCTGCTTACATATTAGGAAACAGCTACGTTTTTCTGCCTATCTCAACCAGTTCTGAGGTTGATACACTCAACTGTTTTTAGCAGAAGCATCTAAAATTTCAACTCCCTCTCCCTGCAACTGGCGAGTTCAGATAAAACTCAGCAATCTCAGTATCTTCCTATTCCCCCTCGCCTCCATTGAGGCTATATAAACGCTAGTTATACAGCTCAGTTAAGCAGGATCATATGTTCCAAGTGACAGACAGATGGAAGATTATTTTTGAAGAAATCATTGGAAGATAAAAACTTTACCAGAGGAAGGCAAACATGAGAAGCAAAATGCACGTTAGAGGCCTTTTTAAACACTAAGAAGCACAGCATCAATATATATATATAATCACCACAAAGAATAGTAGCACATACAATTCTGAATAACAACTGCATAGTATTCATCGGGCAGACTGTCAGTTCTTTACTACAATGAATGGTTTTCAGCAGACAAACATCACAGTCTAAAATTAAATGAAAAATAAACATTTTATACTGTATTACAAGAACATATTCTAAATCATACCTCAGGTGCCAGGTATTCTGGAGTACCACAGAACGTTTTCATAGTTGCTGCGTCTGTGATTCCTTCTTTGCAAAGACCAAAATCTGTAATTTTTATGTGTCCATCTTTATCCAACATTAGATTTTCTAACTGTGTTGGGGAAAAAAAATGTTACCATAGTATTTCTTAACAGGACAGGCTGATGCATTACATCAATTTTGCAAAAAAGATACAGAGTTATTGCTTGCAATAGACTGTAATTTGTTTGTAATTTCCAAAAAAATACAGCATCTATTATATTACAGCATTTAACAGTGTTTACTGTTACACAAGTTAAATAATCACTTAATAAAGTAAATCCCAGGTCAATAGAAGTGTGCCCTTTCATTCTTAAGTTTTAGAAGTTTGGTGCATCTTCCATAGAACAAAAGTAAAATACTTTTCTAAATCAGATTTTCTAAATCTAAACATTCTCAAGATATAATCAAATAATTCAAGGTTACAATTACGGCTGTCATTTGGTAATACTTTATAGGTTTCCTTTGCTGTAACATGACCTTCATTTATCAAGATACATTTTACCTACTACACTGTCATGAAACAGCTAGTATATATCCATAAATCCTTAAAATACCTGATATCTTCCACAACTTTTTCAATAACAGACAAAAGTGGGGGTAGAGAGGCTAAAAAAAAAGAGGATAGAAACAAAACCTTTGAGGTAAATTCCTCCTTGTATATTAGCAAAGACACTGTTTTTTAATTGTGCATGTGTACACCTGCATGCTTTGCCTTGCTTTTTAAATACATGATTCTTGCTTTGAAATGTGAAAAGAGAATACAGCCTGTTATATAAAGAACAGGAATAAAAATTACTACTATATGGACTATCTCAAAAGCACGGCTATTCATCACTTTCCCAAAAGCCTTTTATTAGCAATACTTTAAATACAGATAGAACCAAAACCAAGTGAAACATACTTCTCAACAACTTTTCTTAACCTTTTTTTCTAAGGTATGTAGTGAAAATGCTAACAAAGAACAGTCTCCTGTCTTCCTAAGTCTGCATAAGCCTGAAATACATTCAAAGGTATGTGTTTCCTGTTGAGTCTAAGTGTCACACAAAGAAGATGCAAAGTCGATGACACCAGCAATAGAAGATTAACGATGTCAAGTTCCTCCTTCCTTATTAGACTTTAAATCAACAATCATGACCTATCATTCCTTGACTAGACAATTCCATATTTTTCCAAGATGCCACAGCATTTCATGTTATTACAACAGATTCTGCTACAAAAAGGTAACCCAATATTTTGCTTTCCATCTGCCTCCCTGAGCAGAACTTGCCTACCATTGCCTACTTCTCCTTGGTTCCCGTGCAAAGGAGCTGATGAACAAAATCTGCTTGTGTGCAAGTATAAAGGGAAAGCACAATCTCCCATACAAGAAATTAAATGTTTGTCACAGAAATAATACAGTCTCATCATGGAATTTATAGGTTTCTCTTGCGTAAGTTAGTTAGGAAAAGTTCCTGTTGAAAGCAAAGGTGATTTTCCACAGAACATGGTCATGCTGTGTCACAGAGTACCTGAAGCTTCAGGCAACCAAGGATACACAACTGTATACCCAGGCAAGCCTAAGACAAACTACATTCCAATATTACAAATCTTCCCCAGGATACAAAAGACAAAATAACGTTTAAATTAAGGCTGAATTTATTTTCCTATTAAAGTGTTCTGAATTGTTTTAAAATGTTTTCAAACCATACAAGAACATAACTTTTTGGTGAGATAAAGAGAATGCAGTCACATTGTCCCAATTCTCCATTTCCCTTGTTTGGGGACATTGAGAATTACATTTGAGATATGTTGAAATCCAAGTTAAGTTATAATTAACAGGAGGGGAAAAAAAAGATCAGAAGTTTAAATCTCCTTCAAGTACCACTAAGGTATGCTGTTTCTTTTTTTCATTAAGTTAGCCAAGTAATATAGCCATCTATAGATTGCTGTATCAAACAACTTCCTTCAGCACACACAGAACTTTAAACTGAACACAGGGTTTTTTTCCCCATTAACTCTGAATAGTGCAACTTTATAATTACTTTGTGTTTGTCCCTATAGTCCCTGCAAAAACAAAAATTTGATTACTTTTTTTTTTTCTTTTTTTACCTTGAGATCACGGTAGACAATCTTCCCAGAATGCAGATAGTCCAGGGCAGAGACAATTTCTGCACCATAGAAGCGTGTGCGGTCCTCTGAGAACACCCGCTCTCTCGACAAATGGAAAAACAGCTGCAGGGTAAACAGCAGGGACAGGATTGTAATAATTACTGATTTAGTGGGGGAAATTAACACAAACATAAAACACCTCTCATCACCATATTGTGATGATAGATAGTGTACTCTCAGTGGACACTCAGCACTCTTAGCAGCTGGCTTATCTTTTCTGGGTTTCCAAAGGGAGAAAGCGAGCTGTTAAATCAGCGTTTTAATCAATATACCAATCTTGTTTAAGGCATTCTGCTTGCTACTCATTTAACCTTCAGTTACCAGAGGAAAAAAAAATATGCAGCAGAATCATTATGTACTTCTCCCTCCACTACCTCCTTAGACTTTAAGTCACTGAGAAATATCACTAAAATACCCAGATTCTCGTTCCACCTTAAAGTTTTTCAGTAATTTATTAACTTTCTTTTGAAGCGAAAAAAGCCTAATTCTTCAGTAGACTTCGACTGAAATGGTGAACTGGCATTTTACAAAAACAGCACATTCATACTGCTAGCAATATCATGGTCACTAGAAAAAACAAACCAACCAGTGCTTAGGGCTTATAAAAACAAATCTACGTATTTAGTGTATTTCTTTGCTACAATATAAACATTTCTTTGGGGGTTTTATCACTTCTTCAATACTTTAGAAGTAACAGCCCTTTGCAGGCACTTCTTCAACTGAAGTCTTCAGTGAAAAATACTGGTCATTACGTACTGCCAGTAACTTCAGCTGCACTGAAAAAGCCTGAAGCAAAATTCTATAAGGTTGTCAGCATCTTACTGGATAAAACATCACCCCCAGAACCTGGAACAGTACCTAAAAAAGCAGAATTTGGCTGTTTGATTCAAATGCTCTCTAAAATGGCTAGCTTTATTTACTGTGTTAAGAAAGCTTGGGAAAGTCCTACAGCAAAGATTAGCATGTTTTCTGTATTCTGCTCCAGACCTGCAGGCCACCTGCCTTACTCCTTCAAGCTACGATGTTTTTTTTTTTTACCACCAGGGCTAACCATCAACAAAACAGAAAATACAGAAAATGTGACCACTGATAAATTAAACATAGGCAAGGAAATTCATAAAAATGATGTGCATTTTTTAATTTTGACTGCTAAAAATATCAAGTAGATGAGAATTCCAGAATGGCAGGGTAGTTAAAAAAAGAACCAAAACCCAAAACCAACCAGCCAAAAAAACAGTAACATGCTTAATCTGTCGTTATCACATCCTACTTTACACCTGTAGGAAATCTACACTGCTCACATGGCACAAATCAGTGTAAGAATTACTGCAGCTACTTTAGCACGTAAACTTTTCAACAAAGTCAATCCTATAAGCTTCTTTCCTGACAGTTGTACTTCAAAAGAAGAGTATTACTTTCTTCTGAATCTAAACAAACTTCCCACTAAACTGAGCCTCTTGGCAGCATATACTTGTACAAGCAGAGACTTCACAGAAAACAGAAACTGCAGTACGATTTAGAGTATTTCAGTGTTGTTCATTATATCTGCATTCCCCTTTCAGTTTCTTTTTGAATTCTCAAGACACCCTGCACAAAAATGGAATGCCTGCATGAGAAGGAGGATCACTATTCTGTAGGTATTTCAGCTGCTCCTGCTGCTCTTTTCCCCATTGAAGCACCGATCCTGGCGGTGACATCAGCCCTCCCTGTAGTAACCGGCTTTCTGTACTGAGGACTGCTTAATTGCCCACGCAAACAGAAAACCACAAGACTAAGCAACTAAGTCTGCCTTCATGAAGTGCCTCACATGTCATAAGACTGGGAAAAGAATAAATCAATTTCTCAATTTGTGGGGCCTTTTCCACACATTTTTTGAAAGATTTAAATAGGAAACAAATGCTGCTAAGTAGATTTTAATCCAAATAAAGCAAACTACAAAACTTACGTATTTATGTGTTTATGTCTGTACTGTAGTCTCTTTCGTAAATAATGAGCTAATATCATTCATTTTTAAGAGTTTTATTTGTTTGGATGGAGTCAAAGTAATTCAAAATAAAGGTCAACTTTTAGATCACTTTATAATGTGTACAAATAGAAAACACAGCTGAGAAATTTATAATATAATCTCCAATTAGCCCTACATTCCTATCTATATGAGAGGACTATTGCAATTTTCTCTATGAAAGAGATGGATCCAGTAGCTGAGCAGCAAAGTCTTAGAAAATTCTAACAGCTCAGGATACTAGCCAGCAACAGATTTATTAGTTCCCACAAAAAAGTGTCCCGATTTGAATCTGTGAGTTGATAACCTGACATATTAACACAACACAAGTTTATTTCCTTTAGTGTTTTCTTTCCAACAAAATATTCTCAGTATTAATTCAAAATACTAACTTCAAAGTAAAATGACCAGCTAGAAATAACTAGCAACAGTTCTGTGTTTGCCAGAGACTGAGTTCCCAAGTCAGTGTATTTTAATGTCAGACGTTTAACTACAGTCATTCTTCATAAGCATTCTTCGTATTATTATAGCACTTCACAGACTTGTCATCAAACAATACGTGCTAGTTTTTAATGAAGAATGTACATTCAGATATAAAAATGTATGTTAAATGCAAATTCCTACACTCAAATACATGCTAAAAATTCTAAAGTTATTTTTAAAATGATAACAGAAACATCTAATTCAGTGAGATTACAGCATTATTTTCAACAAATTACGTATTTGGTTCACTATTATGAAATAATTGTGCCACCAGGCTCTGTTTACGATTGTCAGAACATGAAGATCAGATTTATTAAGTCAGAGAAGGAAAAGAAGGAATCTGATGGAAGGTTCTGAAAAACACTTCCAACATGTGCACTATTTATTGATTTACAGTTATTAAGTATGTGCTATAAAGTCATTGGAATTGCAATCAAAATAGCTTTGGCACAAGGAAAGCCATTTTGCATATAACATTTTTGATGGCATACTTGAGGGTGCTATAGTTACAGTGAGGACTGGAGCTATAAATTTCCTGGTACGCCTTTATTTAAAAACTGAACAACAATGTTGCCGTGGGGTTTTATCCTAATAAAAAATGTTAATGGAAAATTTTTAACAAATGAAAACAAAGATCAAAACTAAAAGTATATTCAACTGCACATCCAAGCATGCCACATATATAAAACACACAACCTTATATCAATCAATACATTAAACTTCTACACATGCTATTGACCTATTTAGCACGTTGAAAGTTGTATGACTGCTTCTTGCTGTTGTATATCAGGTTTGTGCAGCTCTGCAATTAAACACATTTTATATTTGACTATTGATCTGACTCTTTTGCAAAGCATTTGCAGTAGCAGCCTTGACGTTTTGAATTATTTGTTTATTGTTTCAGACTTTATACTGTTTCTAGGGACATTCTATACCCAAATAAATATAGTACCCTTATCTCGCACTATCATAATTTTAGGCTAAGGAACATTCTCTCATTTTCGTGGTTTAGGAAAACAAAATGGGACACAGCCAAGATAAAAATGACAAAGCTTACACCAATATTCAGTCATTTTTCATTAGGTAGGTTGTATATTCTATCTTCTTTTCTAGACAGTAACAGCACTTGTTCAATTAGAACAAACCATTTAGTTCTCTCTTGCCTAATGAATTGAAGCAAGAGCTGCGGAAAAAAAGAAAGCCAAGCAGAACAGAGATTGAGAATTCTGGAGTGGAGAAACCATCTGAACAAACTGTAGAGTCTCATTTTATTATACAGATAATTACCAATTAAGTTTGTTACAAAGTACAGAATTTGGAATTATCCTGAAAGTGCAAAGCAAGGAAGTTAATCAACTTATTAGTCAGCTGAATCAGTGCACTTTGCAGAGTAATGTATGTAATAGATTTCATTCCTAAAGCTTTTCAACCAGCAAAATACTGGAAAATAAAAAATGAGAAGCACACAGTACAGTCCAAAAGTATTCTCCAAAAATAAAGAGCCATTCTTAGAACATCGGGGTTTATACCACAGTTTACACCATTCTGTGCGACCCAGAAGTTGGGGGAATACTGTAACATACTACTAACATACTGCAATCAAATAGTACTCAAAATTACAGGCGTCACAAAAGGAAGAGTAGGCAAATCCATACTAGCAGGAAAACCATCAATACTGACTGACTTTTTTTTCCAAATGTCGATATGACAAGGACAGCAAAAAATGTACAAAAAAATGAAGGGGTATTCTTTTCTTTCAAGTAGGCCTGTGTTCATCTGCAAGTACTGATAGTTTTACTTATTTAAAAATATTTACATTAATATTCTGTATTTTGAACCAAAAAAACCATGCAGTATTGCACGATAAACTGTATTTTTTTTACGACACATGCATAAAATCTGCCATTTCAAAGTCCCGATACTGGAATTTGGTCATCTCAACTAAGCCAGATGAGTGTTGGTTTTTTTCTAAAATCAAATTTCAATGCCTTAAAGCCACTTTAATGTAATTCCTTCAGTATAACAAAGGAGTTGAGATATAATCACAATGGTGGAAGTATCCTTCTAGCTCTATACTGCAACACAGTTTATGATCAATAGACATGGCTAAGCACTTAATCCAGACAGTCCAACAGCAACACTAAAAAATGAAAAAGTTAAGCTTTCAGCCCACAACAAAGTTTTCAAGATTGGGCCCTTAAGCAGCAGAAAATTAACAGTAGAAGTTCTAAGTATAAGGAAAACATAGTCAATATTTCCATCTGAAAAAATTCTTGAAAAAAATCCTCTAATGTTTTTATATATATATATATTTTTAAACCCTCTAATGCTTTAATATATTTAGCTACAGAATAGGTTTTGGTTTTTTTTTTAAAGGAAGTCAAAAGAGAATTCCATACAGTAATACTTTGTACACTGTAAAGAAACACATACAGTGTAAATATAACTGATGCAGTTACATTTTCATTATACTGTGTTCCCTTATTAACTGAGCTAAATAATGAGAAGTTACATAGGCAAGGTAAGG
Organism: Falco rusticolus; assembly: GCF_015220075.1. Classification (NCBI taxonomy): domain Eukaryota; kingdom Metazoa; phylum Chordata; class Aves; order Falconiformes; family Falconidae; genus Falco; species Falco rusticolus. The sequence continues at coordinate 5,311,123 of NC_051192.1, read as the reverse complement.
CAACGATAAATTGGTACCATTCTGGTGGGATATTAAATTCAACATGGATCTGGATTTTTCATCAGTATTAAAGATTCATGTTTAGAAGCATTTTAACATGATTTCTTCTCCTCCCAAATGAAATTCAGTAATTCAGTGACCCCTTCCTTGACTGTTTTCCTTCCCAACCACAGGAACAGGAACTCAAGACCCCCAGTACTGACTACACTTTTTACTACTGTAGTTGGGCAACAGCCTAAATTGTGGCATTTTCTTGCTTTCACCTAGATGAGAGTCAAGAATACAGACACAAATTTCAAGAACTCCTTCCTTTGAAGGACTGTTCGGGTAATGTGCTCCTGAAAGGTGTAGTCCATGAAAATTCCCAAGCAACTGACCCAGACACAACTGTTTAATTGAAAGGAAATCTTTAATGTAACAGAATTTTAAACAGAAACACACTTAAGGTAGTACAGCTCTGGAAAGAATCAAAAGCAACATAGTACTGCTAGAGGCAATTTCCCACTGGAAGGATATAATTAAAAGATGAGTTTTCAACACCTTCAACAGTAAGAAACCATTGTAGGGAAATGAACTTCCTTGGAACACAGAGAAAACAGTAGAGGGAAGCAGCAAAAGAAAAGTCTGTGTACCATATAGGACATACACTTACAAACGGCAAAAATGTTGGCTAAACTTTGTGCAGCTTATTTTCAGTTGTTTCGAGTTAATAACAAGGGTAGTTTTACAAAGATTAAGTCCTTTGTATTGCTTAGCAGACAGTGACTAAAGTCTGGAATTCACAGGAAAATTTCCTAAGATTAAAGGTTTTCCTATTTAAAAGGCCAGTTTGTCCAACTTCTAGATCTCTAGTCAGAGAGAAGCACGTAAGCATATCAAAAGAGTTTCTTCAAAGAAAACTGCCAACTCTGAAAGGCCATTATTTCCCACTGTGGCAAAAATTTATGGTTAGCGTCACAGAATTAGGGAACCATCAGCAAACAACATGAACAACACTGACAAACAAGAGCACCGTACCTGTTATAAAGCAACCCACTCTCGGCACAGTACATTGCAATTATTCAAATCCCGATAAGCAAAAGCAGACTGCCACCCAGAAACCCATGACACGAGATGTTTGCAGCAGTTGGCACAAGAGTGCACCACCCAATGCAGAGGAATGCAAGATACAAGCCCGATCAAAACACGGTGTCAGAGTATCCTCAATCACAAGAAAGGAGTCAAAAACATTCTCTGTGCACTCTGCTCTGTATTCAAATAGGACAGAAAGGTACCTTTCAAAAAGATGAGTATCTAAACAACAGGCTGATGCTAAAAACATACTTTCAAAGTGCATCCCCTGAGATTACAGAAATGCAGTAAGGTCTTGCACAGAGAAAACTAAGAATTATTAGCTACTTTCTAAGACATCACTTTAAAAATCATTGAAGATAGCCTTGACTTAATATTGGTGATATTTCAATGTCAAATAAGCCAGCTGAGTGACCAAGAGATGCTGTTATCCCATCACTGCTGAGGGAGATCTTTGTGTCTAGCTCACCTAGCCATGAAGGGACGTCCAGAACTGGGTTTAGCCATACTGAGTTAAACAAGCCATCCTCCCATATGAGAACCCTACAGCTGCATGTTTAGCCAGGGCTGGTAGACAGCCATGGATGAGATAGGATGTAAATGGCCCTCAGACAGGACCCAGAAACTGCCAGAACAACAAATGCAAGACAGGCGCTCTGGGGGCGCTCAAGCATTAGGCTTACAGCTGAAGACAGTTTTATTGTAGGAGAACACAGCAGAAGGACAATGCAAAACATGGTACCATGCTGCAGCAATTCCTGAATGAAGAAACAGTTTCTGATAAAAAAAGCTAGTGGAACACATAGTCTCTTAACGTTTTTATGCAGCATATAGTAGACAAAATAAGGAAAAACCCCTAGTTCATGTTGTAACAAGATACAAACGGCAAACAGCACCTAAAAGGCAGATAAAAGCCCTCTTCTTAGATTGCAGTTCTCTTTAATTCCATTTGATGGATATAGTTTTTGATATTCCGTTCTTTAGTAAACAGCTGGAGGACAGCAATGGCTTAAGGCTAACACCCCCTTAAGAAGTTTAGCACTTAAACTGAAATTTCCAGAGTACACAGCAAGGGAAGGGCACAGCAGCAGTGAAAAATATGAACACTGCACTCTTTTCTCATAGGTATTTGCAATGGCTACAACAATGAAGAGAGCACATACCTCACATCAGGACAAAAATAAGACTGCTCATCATTATTTTTCCATGTTTAAACTAGATTATGACTGTTTCATGCTAGAACATGCTATAACATGCTTGAGGATGAAACAACATGCTATTCGTAATTATTTCTCTACCATGAAATTATCTTTCATGATACAATAGTCTAATTTTTTCATTATAGGAACTACTTTTGACAGCATAGTTATAAAACATGTCTACATTTTTTTTAAATAAAAGTTTTAAAAACTTTTTTTTTTTTAAAAAAAAAAGAAGGTCAAAGATACTACACAAAGCAAAAAATCCAAGAAAAACTTAAAAGTGTAACCCAGAGACAGAATTACCATTACAAGTGCAGAACATCTTTTTTAAACTTACCTCTCCTCCGTTAACATACTCCATGACAAAACACAAACGATCCTTTGTCTGGAAGGAATATTTCAAGGACTTGCAAAGAAAACAGCAAAACCAAACCAATTATCATCTTGTATTAACACGATTTCTTGCACTTCAACTGTAACAAAATTTAATTTTATCCTCTTATGCAGACAATTCTGACTTGGTGAGAACTTTCAGAGTAATTAAAAGTGTAACTTCCTATCTGGAGCATGAAATAATTTAACACAAAAACCTGCATGTCTTCCCTCATCTCTGCCACACGGCCATTGATACAAAAAAATCATGCCTGTTGTAATATAATACTAAGTAGCTACTAAAATACACAATGTTACACTGCATTTCTGACTGCCTTACATGGTACCAGCTATTCTCACTCACCATATTTTTATGATGTCCACTTCAACAATGCCCATGGACAGACTACCATATTCTTATTAATTTCTCCCAAAAGAAATCTGAAAAGTGATCTTAACCTGCAGCCTGCTTTCATTTCCAAAGCAAAGAATCTCTGGGTTTACATACTATGCAATGTTAAAAACACTTGAGTGCCAAATTAATACATCTATTTACATACAATTTTGAAATTTTAACAAATGTTATTATCATAATTAAAATTCTTGACCTATCAATGTTGATTTGATTTTGCTGGGAAAAATACCACCAAAGAAAATCTACAGATGTGGGCTTGACCTAAAAGAAACAAAATGCAGTAGAACTACAGTTAACAAATTCATAATGAGATTCAAGTGACTTAAATACTGCATGCCTCCTTACAGGATTTGTTTCATAATACCAGAAAGACATGAAGATACAACTGCAGCAACGGTGTTGCATGATTTGATGGTAATTATGCCTATTCCTGCTTACCTTTGCACTCTAATTTAAGAAACTTCAGGGGATCTCATTTCTGTCTACTGAATTTCCAAGAATGTTTTGACCAAGCAATGTGAATGCAATCCTCTGCTTTCTAAATGGTTTATGATTTTTGAAATAGGAAAGCTTTGATGTTATACTTTGATATTTTAACGCAAAAAAGAAAAAAATCTCCCCTAATCTTGAGATACAGCATTATCTCTTGAAATCAACAAAAGGATTTTCTAATACAATCTCAAAGGAGAGGAATCAGAATTACTTCTACAGAAAGAAGTCAGTTGTAAAATTAAAACTATTAATCATAATTTGACATTAATGTCAACATTTTCATCCTCTTTTCAATATTTCCCTGCTATTAAATATTAACTATATAAAGACAAAGACATTGAGGTAGTAGGGTCCAAGTTTTGTTGCTTCGTGGGCTACTTATGTTGAATAAATTGGTATTTTTACCATTTTATTGAATTCTTAATTAAGTTTTCTTGGTAAAAATTTCTTACTTGACACTATGTGAAATCAATAACCTTTACTGAAAAAGCATTCATATATAAAAATCACAACAATTGCACAACAGTTACATTCTACAATTAAATTTATTTTCAATGCAGGTAAATTATTAGAAGCTTTCTTTCTGAACCCTTCAATACATATTCTGGTAAAGGATATCGTATAAGCACCAGATAGCTACTACTTATTTACAAATCTCCATGAGAAGGACTTTGGGATTTGCGTATAAATTATGTTCATAATGGAATACAAATGATACTGAAAATTATTTGCTCATGTACTTAAAAACTAATTCCTAATACTTACTGTTAAAAAAGGGTGTCTGGTGTTTTTCAATACTCTGCTTTCTGTAAGAGTATGAGCCACTTCATCCTGAGAAACAAGAGTGGAAGAAGTAGGTCTGAATTAAGATATAAAATTGTTATTTAATTAATTACAAGGGAAAGGTCAACACTTTCGAAAAAAGAAAGCTACAGCACAGTTTTGGAAAATGGAACAAACCTGAAACAAACAAGAAAACTCACGTTTTCTGAGAAAATGTTTTAAGGTTTGGCAAAAGATAATTTAACATATTTTATTTGATTTTCTTTTTCTTATTTTCTTGCTGTAAAATGAAGCCTTTAACTTTACAGACAATGCAGGGAAGGAAGAAATGCTAATAACGGATTTGATAGTTTAAAAATACAGTCATCACAGCTCTGCAGCTCTGGTACGAATCACCTGAACAACCTACCTACAGAGCGACGGGATCCGTTTGCAGGAAACATACACAGGTAGTCACCGACTCTAAAGCCTAGTCTCATCTAGCCTAACGTTAAGCGAAATTGTTTTGAAACATTTGCTTGGTTTGGCGTTTGTGCTTCCCTCCCTCCCGCACTGGGCGGCCCTCAGGAGCCAGGCGGGACCCCGGCCACCTCCATGGCGGTGGGAGATGTCCACATAATACCTGGCCCATTTCCAGACAGATTTTGAGAAAGGGACAACTCAGAGAGAGACTGTGACGCTCTCCCATCTGCGAGCCAGGACGGGCAAGGTTAAAGAAAATGCTGCGCCAAAGGGAGAGAAAGAAACTAACGCGGCCCTCGTGGGTGGTTGTCCCCTGGTCTGGCCACAGCCTGGGCCCTCTGGCCAGCCCCGCCATGCCAGAGGTGAGCAGCAGCCCAGAGGGGACAGCGAGGCCCCAGGGGCAGGGCTACGGCCCCTCACACCGCCATCTTGTGCTAGGGCGAGGGGGACAAAATGGCGGGAAGAGGGCGCTCACCCAGCGCCACAACAGTGAGCGGCCCCTGAGGGCTAGGGAGAAAAGCAGGGCACTTGGGAGGTTCATATTATGAATACACAGTCATTTTATGGAATTCTGCATGTAATACATGCAGCGAATCCCCCCTCCCCAGGCTGCCAGGGGCCGGACCTAAAAGCCAGAGAGCCGCTGAGCTGCTTTAGCTGTTTTCTGTAGCGCTAAGCTACCGCTGAGTGTTATATTACACAAAATTGAAGACTAACTTGGTGTGACTCAAACTTCAACCATAAACATGCAGAAGTAAATGTATTTAGTCAGAGTATACTTTATTATTGCTACAAATAATACCAATATATTACTGTACTACACATGCTTATCAGACTCTGAAGATAAGGTATTATTAAACTAGAAAGTAAACACAGATGTCAGGAGTTTTAAATTACACTTCGAAAACTGTCAAAATAGGAAGTTCAACAACAACAACAGAGGTAGTGGTAATAAATTACGATGCCGTTTAGCTGAACAGCAGCGCAACACTGAGTACATACATTACAACCATGTACTGGGGGAAAAATAAACACACTTCAAGGAGAAAAGCAAGCCTAAAGTTTTATTTATTTACTTACTTTTAAACCTCAGTGTTTCAACAGATATGGGGTATAAAAAGCTGGCAATGGCCAGCTTTTCCGTCATTGCCTCAGAAGTTTTTAATAATGGCAGCAATTTCCTGGTAAGTGTAATATTAATCTGTCACAAACATTTAGGATTGCCAGGTTTAGGCTGAAACGGGCAGATGTAATACAAGTTTCTAGATACAGCTGTCAATGCACCAGTTTTCTGCTTCATATTATGCCGTTAAAGGTATGACCTTCTGCAGTGTATATTATATCACATTACTATTCTACCTAGTGACTGTATCCTTAGCACTGATCTCCAGAGCTAAATGTTATTGATAAATCCCCATGACATACTCAGTCAAGGACTGGGCTAGACAGCTAAGCTCAGGCTCAAGCCTGCTTTAGTTTTTAGTTTGAGGAGGAGTGGAAAAACTGGTATGTGGTGACCATAGGGGAAAAAACGTGACCACACTACTTGCGAAGATCTAAGCATAGTCTTTGTGTCGTTGTTTCATCAGTTTCTTATCAATATACAACCACACTATGGAAGACTTAGAGAAACTTCCTTCAAAACAAAATAGCAGTTCTGAGGAAGTAAAATTTGAAAGACTGAGGTGCTCCCATTTTCATCACAGGATGAAAGGCATCTTTCCTCACACCTTTACCTTCTTGTTAGTCTACAAACAGGCAGAAAAACAGACCCTGGTTTGCTTCAGGGAGTGCCAGGTTCTGCCCAATCTATCACCTAGCTAGCTTTCCATTTTCATATTTCAAATCAATAAACAGTTGCATCCCTGATAGCTTCAAAGTTTCTCAAGCTTTACACATACTTCTATGAACAAGAATTTTCACTCAACAGAGACACAAAGTTATCAGAGAATCAGTTTTAACCCATCTAAAAATCCAGTGCTATTGTAGCAGCCAGCAAAGTAAAAAGAAATCCTAGAATTCAAAAATGTGTTTTGTACTTATTGATACAAAGAAGCAAGCTGAAATGCTCCGAAGGCTGGAAGGGTATGAAGGAACAGCAGCAGAGCAGGAGTTCATAGCAGTCAGACGTAAGAGTCCCCTGAGGACCCCCTGGGTGCCAGGTATCAGCAGAGCACTGGGGAAGGATGTCAGGCTGGAGACTGGGCCACAGCATGCAGCAATCAGATAGACTCTGAGACCCACAGGGCGACCCACAGAGACTGCTGCCATTTATAGCTTTACAAAGAGGACCACTGAGATCCTCCTTTCCACGCAGAATCAGGAGAACACAGCAGTGATACCGCCTCTTCCTCATTATCGTTAGATGCAGTAAGAAGAAAAAGTACACTCTAGCTGCTGTTAGTACAAATCATGCACACACCAAGTACCCTGCCAATGCACACGAGACAGCTGCCAAGGGCACACAGAACTCGCTGGTCAGTCTCTTCCCTGCTGAAGACATAAATTTAAGTCTCTCCCCCTACACCAGGGCTGGTTTAAATGAAACTCAAGGAAATATAATTGTCTTTGAGGTTTCTACTCCTCTTAGCAAATTTTATTGAAATTGATCAACACATTCAAAAGTCATTAGAAAGTGAGTGACAGGCAGACAGATGAGCATAGACTGCAAAACTCTGTAAACCCTGTTTCCGTAAGCCGAAAGGAAAATTAGAAAAATCTGAAGAATATTTTAGAATAAAATATATGTAAAATACAGCAGTTCCCATCCACATTGTTTTAATGAATGAATACTGTTATTGTCAGCCTCAAGCACTCAAAAATCTCAGTCAGATTCACATCCTTCAAAACCCTTCATACTTAATAATTGGGATTATTTTTAATTGTGTCTCATGGTGACAAAAGCATGTAGGTTCTTTGCTCTCAACTTGTTCTGTGCAGGTGAGATTCAAAACTTCATAATTGCTAGAAACAAAGCTGAGAGTAGATTATCTTCAAGTTTGAACTTAGTAAAATTATGACCAAGCACAAGAGCTAGTAATACTAAACTAATCAAGCTTAAGTGACTGGACAATACCAGATTAAATGATGCCATCAGACATCAGCTTCAGACTTTCCTTGTTCCTCAAGAACTGAAAAAAATAAATTGTTAATCCCATGCACAGCAGTCTTTTCTAACATAGCAGGAACAGAGCACAGGTATATTAAATTAATTGCATTTATCTGAATAAACCTGCAGAAAAATTTCTGTAGTGTGTAATATATACCACAATACACTTTTTCTTGTTTTAAACTTGGATTGCACTATTTTCCTGCTCAGTGAACTCTCTCAATGCTTTAGCACACTCTCGATTATAAAACACTGGAAAAAGGTATGTAAAATAGGTACACATGCTTTTTTGTATTCTTATTTTCTGAAGATATACACATATTTCAATCAAACTCAGTTACCATCAAAAATTAAATACCTTAAGTATTCCATTTTTGGTTGATTTGGTTGATTATTCCATTGAAGAAAAAAAAATACCTGATATTAAAAATATAACCTTCCTTACCTTTGCAATAATGACTTCTTTTTTCAAAATCTTCATAGCATAGTATTTCCCACTAGCCTTCTCTCGGACCAGGATAACTTTGCCAAACGTGCCTTTGCCCAGCAGTTTTAAATAGTCAAAATCATTCATTGTCTATAAAGGAGCAAAGAACAAGGATTAGCAAGACTTACGCTATCCAGTTCCAGTATGCACACAAGTGTGTCTGCATACAATCAAATGCTGTTACCAATATAATATAATCAGAACAGTTTACAAAAATAGGTACACTTCTATGAATAAGTTCATAATCAGAGAATCATTTAGGTTGGAAAAGACCTTTGAGATCATCAAAGCCAACTGTTAACCTTGCACTGCCAAGACCACCACTAAACCATGTCCTTAAGCAATGTCGTTTAGACACCTCCAGGGACAGTGACTCAACCAGTTTCTTGCGCAGCCTTTTCCAATGCTTGACCACCCCTTCCGTGAAGAAATTTTTCCTAATATCCAATCTATATCCCCCCCGGCACAACTTGAGGCCATTTCCTCTTGTCCTGTTGCTTGTTACTTGGGAGAAGAGACCGACCCCCCCTGCCTACGGCCCCTGTCAGGCAGTTATAGAGAGTGATAAATAAGGTCCTCCCTCAGCCTCCCTTTCTCCAGGCTAAGCAACTCCAGTTCCTTCAGCCACTCCTCATAAGACTTGTGCTCCAGCCCCTTCCCCAGCTCCACTGCCCGTCTCTGGACATGCTCCAGCCCCTCTACATCCCTCTTGTAGTGAGGCGCCCAAAGCTGAACACAGGATTCAGGGTGCAGTCTCACCAGTGCCAAGTACAGGGGGACAATCACTCACTGCCCTGGTCCTGCTGGCCACACTGTTTCTGATACAAGCCAGGATGCTGTTTGGCCTTCTTGGCCACATGGGCACACTGCTGGTTCATGTTCAGCCGGCACTCCACCAACACCCCCAGGTCCTTTTCTGCCAGGCAGCTTTCCAAGCCTGTAGCGTTGTGTGGGGGTGTTGTGATCCAAGAGCAGGACCTGGCACTACTCCCTGTTGAACCTAATACAACTGGCCTTGGCCCACTGAGTCAGCCTGTCCAGATCCTTCTGCAGAGTCTTTCTACTCTTGAGAGGATCAACGCTCCCGCCCAACTTGGTATCATCTGCAAACTTAGCAAGGGCAAGCTCAATCCCCTCATAGATATTAAACAGGATTGGCCCCAATACTGAGTCCTGGGGAACACCGCTTGTGACTAGCTGCCAACTGGATTTAACTCTATTTATTACCGCTCTTTGGGCTCAGCTGTCCAGCCAGCTTTTTACCCAGCATAGAGTACACTCATCCAAGCCATGAGCAACCAGTTTCTTCAGAATGCTGTGGGAGATGGTGTCAAAGGCTTTCCTAAAGTCCAGGTAGACAAGATCCACAGCCTGTCCCTCACCCACTAAAGTGGGTCACCTTTTCATAGAAGATCAAGTTCATCAAGCAGGACCTGCCTTTCATAAAACCATGCTGTCTGGGCCTCATCATCTGGTTGTCCTGTACATGCCACCTGATGGCATTCAAGATGATCCACTCCATAACCTTCCCCAGCATCGAGGTCAGGCTGACAGGCCTGTAGTTCTCCAGATCTTCCTTCCAGCTGGTCTTGTTGATGGCCGTCACATTTGCTAACTTCCAGTCGATGGGGACCTCCCTGGTTAGCCAGGACTGCCCATAAACAATGGAAAGTGCTCAGTGAGCACTTCCATCAGCTTCCTCGGTACCCCTGGGTGGATCCCATCTGGACCCAGTGACTTGTGTGTGTCTAAGTGGTGCAGCAGGTTACTGACCATTTCCCCTTGAATTATGGGGGCTTCATTCTTCTCCCAGTTACTGTCTTCCAGCTCAGCGGGCTGGGTACCCAGAGAACAACTGGTCTTACTGTTAAAGATTGAGTCAAAGGCGGCAGTAACTATATCCTTAAACCACTAGGATATATTGTTCGATAGTAGCACACAGATACACACTTACTTCTACAAAACAGACTCAGAACAAAGTCTTAGCCTATACCAGCATTTCATGAATGCTCTGCATCGACAGAACTTCATCAACTCCTGTATTACCAGGGACACAAGCAGGTGGCATATAGTAGGTTTTGCGTAACACCAACCACTGCACTGATGGTTTCTTTGCCTGATCCAAACTGTAGTATTATACCAGTATAATCCTACAACAGTCTTAGCATTAGAGGTGGACTTTTAAAAATCTGAGTACAGATTACAATTACATTGTTTTTACATTAATCAATCTGGCTCTGAAAAGGAAGAGGTGACAAGTTTTCCACTTTCCTGTGACTCCATTATAGCGATCATTCAAGCATCTAGTATCACCTTCGTTTTGCAGGCTAAAAGTAGTACATCCAAGAGCTGGTTCCACCAACAAACAATCTGAGTCTAGCAGGTTTATCAGCTCAATTGGAGCATCACAGACGGAAAGAATACGACCAGATCATCTCAGATCCCAAAGCAGTTTAGCCACTTTCATAAGCACAAAGCCTGAGTGAATAATCATCTTAGTTCTGCAAGTTCATTTCACAGCCAGTTCAGAAGCATCGACCCTATGGTATATGCATTAGATGCAAAGATGGGGATGTAGAAAAAAGCAGCACAATACTGAGAAAGCAGTGGCTTGCAGAGGGTCACCTTGGATGGACTGTAGGGTTTCTTTGGCCAGCTTGGGGCCAGTCATTGGCTTCCACTGAGTGTTTCCACAGCACATCTTTCAGCACACTGTTACTGGCTTGGCTGCAGCACCACATAACCACACACAGACCGTTAAGGCACCCAGGACCCTTGAGGAAAGCAGTCAAAAGCTCTGAAATTCAGACACCACCACACTCACCTATTCTTACTCTAGCACTGTCATGCAGTATCAGTAACCTTCCTTCCTCTGCGAATACTACACCTCAAAACATTTATCAAGAGTAATCACACTCCAAGTCTCAGTTTTGCGAAGTTAAATATACTTAATCCTGTTACGTGTGAGGAAAAGATTGTGCCTTATCTTTCATCTTCCTAGTATCCCTTTCTATCCCTAGCTGCAGCCTCAGGCAGTTTTCTTGAATACTGGTGTTCCAGAGAAACTTGTACGTGTGTCTTCCACAATGGAATTAGTTAATTTCCTCATCCCTACCAGAAACACTTCTAACAGTGCCTATATCTCTCACACACATTACAATTGTAGAGCTATCGGGCATATCCCCAGTGGGCAATTGCAAATAGTGGCAGCAAAATATACCCCCTCTTGTGAGAAAGCATAAATGGCAAAATTTCCTTCTGAAATTATTTATTCCTTTAAGCTCAAGTGCATCTGAAGTTGCTGTCGACAAACTGTGAAAGTAATCTATGCAATTGCTCACTCAAAGTTTGAAATCTGCTCACATAAGGGGTAGAACTGAAACTCCACAAAACACATTAATGCTGTAATTCCTTAGCTTTAAGTGTTCAACCTGCAACTTAAAAGCTGCAAAAGGTCTCCAACAGACTATTTAAGGTAATACCTGGATAGCTGGATATTTCAAATCTTTATTAAAGAGAAGATGCTCTCCATATATCAGTTTTCTAGCTACATCAGCAGGAATCAAATCTTTTTCCCGTTTAACGGTTGATAGGTAGCTTCTAAGCAAACTAACCTTGGTGAATTCCATTCTTTGCTCACATGTAAACATACTTAAAACATTTTGCAGTGATAGATCTTGTTTTGCTGCCATCAGATGCTTCACATCAGAAAGAACAAAACTGCATTCATCCCAGTAAGAAATATGACTACAGAGATTTCAAAGGCTCAGTATACTGTTTACCTAAAGCAAACTCACTTTACACGAGTGTAAAATTTATGACCACAGACAAACCCTTAAATGATCGGCTTCTCCAAAAACCAGTATAATGTGTTACAGCTAGTGATGCACAATGTAATATGTAAAGTTGTGATCCAAGTACTATGTGGTTACTAATACTCAATCAACTGAAGGTAAGACTTCTCAAATACCACAGTCGGTGCTTTGGAAAGTCAGTTATCTACTTTGATAGTTCTATGATAACCATCAAGCAAAACCAACTACCTTTGTACTAAAGCAGTGAAAATTGACAAAACCACATGAAAAATCCAAAATGCATTCCAACACAATTCAGGCAGAAGATGAGTAATTCAGGACAGAATCCTTGGTATCATCAGTCATAAGCTATCACGTTGTCTGACAAAGAACGGCCAACAGCTTTGTTGATAAAGAATACTGAGTTAGTGACTGTAACAACTTATCACTTCTAACAGTCCAAAATTTTAGGGATTATAAGCAGCCTCAAAGGGATAACTTTTTCCCATACTTCTGATCTTCTTTGAGAGGCTGGACGTAGAGAGGGACCATCAGAGTCTGAACAAACCAGCTTAGAAAAGCAGCCCTTCGCCTGCGCACAGGAGGAGGATCTTGGCTCGACTGATCACAGACATTGGTTTGATGCTAAGGGCAACAAGCCAGTCAAATCAAAGGATTCATTCGCCCAAAATTTGCTTACATAATGTTCACCAAAGCAGCCATGAATCTAGCTGCAAGCTTAGTGAAAACAAGTTTAAAAGATATATGTATATTTAGAAGAGGAAGGTAATAGGTTTGCAAGATTTTGAGCCGTGGCTTAACAGCACGTTATGGCGGTAGTCCTAGTTCTAAGAATAAAAGTCTCCTGATGCTCTCATTCTCTAGAAGCTCAGCAGAAGGCTTAAAGATGATACGCAGTGCAGGGTAACTCAAAAAGCCTGCCAAAGAACACAAGACCTTGGGAGATAAAAACACAGATGCCATAGCTAAGGGTGTACTGAAAACTGGTGGAAAAATGGAAATACTTCCTAAACCCAAGGCATGTCGGGAAGAAAGTTTGGAGGCTCCTGTAAGATTGCATTCTTTCTCCTTGATGCTTTTCCCACCTTTTCCATTCTTACCAAACTCAGGACTGAATCTTTTTCCTCACTACACTCCTTTTTGGTTTCCTCTGAAAAATCTATTCTGTACTCACCCTGCAAAACAAATGTGTAAACAAAGGAAAAGCAATAAAGCTACAGGAAACTACACTAACCAAAGAACCATATGATGTTCAGCCTTCTGTAAAGCCTATTTACTCCCCTATGGATGATCTGTTCAAAAGAATACACCCTACTACAGGTGCTGAAAATTCCTACCAAAGAAGTAATTTTTTTTAAATCCCTGATTTGCACAAGTATTATACCACTTGGAGTTTTCATCTGATTTCATCAGAGAAGCTCTAGTTTGAAGGAATAGCACAGCAAGAAATAAAAGCAGCTTGCTAAGAATTTCTAGTGCTCTGAATTTTAGTGATGCTATTACTGTAAAACTTAAGTGGCACATTGACACCATTTAAAAAAGCTGGAAAAGGAAAACAAAAAAAAGTGGGTTTGGTTCTTCCAGCTAATCTGGCCAGGGACATTTCTGTCATGTCTGTTCAAATCAAGTTCCACATCCTAAAGACTGCTTTCTTTGCAAACCTCTTGCTACCTTTTTAGAGAAGAACAGGCCCACTCCTCTCTGTCTTGCTTCTTAATCTGATTATGCTCTTCTACTCATATGTATACCATCTGGTGCATGCACAAGCAAAATTCACTGGGCTTAGATGTAAAATCAGGTGACAAAACAAGTTTGTAGGACACATTGTGCAAAAAAACCCTGAAATGAAAAGAAATCAAATACCAAAAAAAAGCAATAAAAATGCATTAAGTCATTATAACTGAAATGGTTCTGATTACATTAACAACTGCAAAAGCTTAAACAGAAGCTTTTCAGAAACACTTCTACAAAACAGAAACAGTTCTACAAAAATATATTTTTTCTCTGTTTCCATTAACACAGAGGGAGTGACAACTCCCCATCATTATGGTCATTTAGCATTTTTTATTCCAAAAACTTCTGAGAACCTTTTGCTGAAGTCTTCCAACAGTCAGAAATCTGCAGTGGGATTTTGAGGTTGGTTTTTTTTTGGGGGGGGGGGAGGGGCGGGGGGGAAGAATCCTTATGAACATCAGTATGATCTTCACTGACTACAAAATCTCCATTCTTCTCTATTATTAGGTGTTGAATATCACCATTTTTCATTTCACCTTTGCCTTGCAGAGTTTGCTTTTGGCTTGTTGCCAAAGCCATTAAATATTCTGCAGCACTGCATATGCACTGTCCCAGCTTCTTATTTCAGCTTTCCTAAAGTGTAAGCAGCAAAACAGAAACAAAACTGATCTTTCTTCTCCTTCCTGTTCCCACAACCCCTTTCATTGTACAGGAAAACGCACTGCCCTATGAACAAGGAAAGCATACATTCCAGGTAAACTACTTATATTAGCATTAATTTTGACACCTTGGAAATGCCTGTTGTTATGCAGTGGGTTTGTGCTCCACTAAGAGGATACACAGGCTTGGAACCGTGCTCAGGTCTTTAATAGTGCAAATCTAAATCCCTTCTATGTAATCACACTGCCTCTCAGAAGACCGACACATCTCAAATGCTGCCGCTGTCTTGCTGTCACTTATCATATTTTACCCTGGAGCACAATCATTAAACATCTATGCTGCAAGGCTAAAAGTTCAATGTCAACCTGACAATGTACAGTAAAGGTATTGTTACAGATATATATATTATTAGTTTTCACCATCTTCTATGGCAGAAAAAGGTTAGAAAAATGCATACAATGAAACAACATGAAAGAATTACGTTTGCACTGCAAACTCAAGTTCTCAAAAGTTAGGAGATGACAGAACAAAGATTTCCTATGACACCTTTGTTATATTCATATGGGTATAGTTTTCAGCCACTAATTCTTCTGTGATTCTTGCTTCATATAGTGCAATGAACAAAACATGCTCTAGGAGCAAAGGCACACGTTCACTATTTCTTTCCACTGCTCATCATTCAAAGGCACTCAGTTACATTAGCTGTAAGACTATTTTGCTCCATCAGCAGACTTCATTTAGTTTTCTACAGGTTTCACTTCTAGCTAGAAAGAACAAAGCTAGTCCTATAGAAACAGGTTATTATTTCTCATGCAATTTCTATGCATTTCTTGAGTCATGTCAATCCTGTACAGTAAATGAGACATACGCTCAAATGATCCATTCTTCAGGGGGAATCCACACTTACAGAAGCAGAGGGCAACATGGAAACACAAAATAATAAGCAAATTTTTATGTGGCACTGTATCTTTAAAATACGGTCTTAGCTGTGTGTTTATCCTACTGACTCTGGAGATGCAAGTATGTTACAGCTAACAATGTACATATTCCTACTTACACCAAAAGCTGTGAAGGACTGCAGAAAAATAAAACATGGTTTTCTCTTACTTCATTGAAAACCAAAGCGGAGTTATTTTCCCAGATAGCAAAAAACAAGGTCATTAAAAGCCAAATCCTGCTAGCCTTTCTCATGCAAATTATCTAATTTGTACTGGGTATTATTTGCATGAGAAAGGGGGCAAATCTACTTGTCTAAAGAAAATATTTTATTACCATACCTCTAAAAGAGTAAACAAACAAAAAGGAAAGGACAAAAATAATATTCAAACAATAAGCAGAATGTTAACATACGCCTGAACGGTTGAACTTTGTTTTTCAGAAGTGCTGTATCAGATAGCATAACAAACAAACAGAACCAGAGCAGTTCAGCCTTATTGAAACAAAACAAGTACTTTTATGTTTGTAATACACTGAAATTTATGTAGAAACACTATTCCTTGCATATTGTTTTACCCAAATAGATCATTCTACAGAAGTTATTTACAGATTAGTCTTGTCAATTATTTTTTAATGTCATTACCTTTCGTTTATGATGGGTTGTTGAGGCATCCATCTCTTCTTCTCCTATATTGTCTATCTGTGAAGTTGGACTACAGTTCATCCTCTCCTCTTCTTGCCTCTGAAGTCTGTCTGCTACAGCCTGGATTGCTTCTGTCCATTCTTCCCTATCATGAACAAGCCAACATTCCTATCAGAAACTCATAAAATACATCCAAATAAATGGTTTATAATGTCCTTCGCATGCTATATTGCTTCAATGCTCATTTCTCATGTTACATAGCAGAAGACTCATATAAATTAATCACTTCAATTTCCTTCCAATTTCTACATTATGTAAAAAGTGGTGAAGCTGACCAGCATCAAAAAGGATTACTGTATGGTTCTTTTCAAGAATTATTAGTGTCTGGTTTTGTAAATATTGTAATAGCAAAAACCTGAAAACACTTGCTCCAGATACAATACAGCTCAGAGCATAGAATGTCATCTATCTGATACTATCTGGTAATAGCTTGTTATTTTCAGAGACTTTTTGGTATTCACCCCTCCTGGTGAGACACTTTCACAGAAAATAAGTAAGATTTATTAAACCACGCGTTCAACGCTTTGTCTGCTTCCTCTTAAAACTCAACTTGTTGGCTAATTTCAAATTCCCCCGAGAAAGAGGCCCTCAAAGACAATTCCTACAATTTGAATTCCTACAAGCATCACTAAAAGCAGCGGCTGCAGGTAGGGGCAGGCCCACATGAGGGTTTCCGTGGGGAGGCAAGCAGGGGCAGCTGAGCCCATGGCTACTCTGCATGCCAGCTATCCAGCACCCAGCCAGCAGCCAGCCCAGCAACGTGCCACCATCGCCATGCACCACGCGCAGTACCTGCTGGTCTGTGCTCAGCCAGCAAGGGCTACGGGAGGAGTCAGGCAGTATTACTGACTGCAGTAGGAGGTATTATGCCGCATGCACAGAAAAAAGATAGGGTGGACAAACGGGACCAAGTTAAAACAAAACAAAAAAAAAAAATCTAGGTGAATATACTAATGAAAGAGAAGTAACAGAAAAAGCAAAGTTGTTGGTTATTTATTGGTACAAACAATATAAACGAAGCCAAATCATAGTATTAGTCTCAACAGGACAGACGCCCACAGTGGGAAGATTCAGTGCACACAGACACAGTACAGAACATTTTAGCAAGGTACACCATCCTATATCTCCTACATGCATTAAAAAGTTAATTCTTAAACTACGTTTAATTTGTGTACATTTACTGAAACAAGAAAAACTAATAACAAAACATAAATTACATTAAAATGTGTATGTTCACTGAAACAAGAAAAACTAATAAGGAAATATACAATAAATTATAACATACTGCTTTATGTGCCAAAAAAAGAAGGCTATTAGGAGGAATAAAAGGAAAATTTAAGACAGCGAGGCTGGAAGATACTTCAGTGCAGGCTCCTATTGTTCAAAACTTAACACTCCAGAGACATATCATGACAGAGTTTTGGCTTATTTGAACACACTCATTCCGCCTACTCACAGGCAACTCTTACACTAGCTATGAGATCAGATAATATTTTACAGAAGCTGACTTATAAATTCTTCAACTAACTGTTCAGATGTGCTCAGAATGTCACAGTTCCAAGTGCTGATCGCTCTGCAGTCCCAGCAGAGACCGTGCCAAGGCTTCTGTGTAAAGAACATGGAAAGCAAAACAAAAATGAAACCCTCACCGTTCCTCCGGAGTGTCTACGTGGAACGTTCTTTCTATGACAGTGGTCCACTGAAGACATCTGATAATGAATGTGTTTGGCTTTGGTCGCTCTGTTTTCATTAATTGACATTCTAGAGAAATATAATACATTGCCAGTTAATAGGTGAGGAGCAAATACAATTACTTAGATAAAATGCATACAGCTTATATACACCTATCCAGCATGTATCCAGCACATATAAGGAAATACAGAATGGCACTATAACCATGGGCTTGTACAAAAGGCAGCAGGTAACAATCATGAGGGGAAGGAAGCAGTCAGAGGAATTGATGGAACTTGTATTGTTGCCCATATAAAGACTGCGATCTCCATTTGCAAACTAGGTCTGTGTTATGAGGGTAAGAAGAGTATTAGATCCCGGATTGCTCTAGTATGCCAAGGTAACAGCAGTAGCCACAGGCATATTTTTCCATCTGTACCTGGCAGGAGGAATATGACATTTTCCCTTCAACGGTAACCGTGCCACAATTACCCACGCTACTGTCACTTCAGGATTAGACTTATTGTAAAATACCCTATCCGAGAAAATTCAGACGTTGAATCTATACTGATTATCAAGTATAGAATATAATCCTACACTCACATGCAGTGGGGCTGCCCCAGGAAATCATCTAGTTCACTTTGTGCTCCAGGGCAGAACCAGTTCTACCTATGCCATTTCTTACAAGTATTTCTCTAAATTCTTTCTGCCATCCCCAAAAAGTAGTAAATTGAAAACCTCTGCAAGCAAACTATTCCATCCAACTATAGGGAAATTAATTATTTTTATAGCTGGAAGATTTCTTCCAAGCATTTAATGCAACCGTTCCTATAATGTAAGCATATTATTTCTTGCCCTATTGACTAATTTATTCTACCTTTTCAGCAGCTATCCCTTTTAGACATTTTGAACACTATTTTATCACCTTTCAGTCTTCTCTGGCCTAAATCAGTTCAACCAATCTGTCCTCACAGGTTGTGCTTTCAGATTAAAGGTCTTCCTCGTCACACAATTCTAGACATACTCCTCCGTCACAAGACCACAACACTAGCAATCCAGGCAATAGTTTAATGAAACCGTGTATTAGATTTTATGATGTAGCATACAGGACTAAACATTACAACTGCAAAACAATGACCTACTAGAATGCTTCATTCATGCAAATGTATTTTAACATTTTCTTGTGAAATTAAGGTTGCTCTGTCGAAAGTGTAATTTGTTTTCCTGCAGCTACCATGAAACAGGCACAAACATCACATCTCATGTTCTGGAACACTATTGCTTGTTTGATGCTGATCCAGATCAAATGTGTGACCTAAAATTATTTATCAGGTCACAAATCAATCAATAATGAATATGGCAACAGAATTCCTCTTCACTTACAATCCACTGTGGTTTTCTTCTCACAGAGCTACCACCTACCAGCTGACCCAAACTTTTAACTGATGTAGTTGACTACTCATTAGCATAAACCTTGCACTTACTCTTTGTGAATTATGTTTTATTTATTCCGGTTAATGTCAATGCTTTACAAAAGTCATGTTATATGACATGTACCACTTCACAAGGCTTGCTGTTCTTTCACAGAAATTAATCATATTGGTTTGGCATATTTTTTCTTCACAAATTCAAGGTCCTGAAACCCCAACTATCATTCACAATTTTACAGGAATGCATTTTAAATATTCTCCAAGGAACAGCATCACAACCATCAAATTTCTAAACATCCAACATATGTAAGTACCCTCTATGTTGCTTTTACTTCCTCTCTCGTGCCTTTGTTACTGGTGTTAATTGTACAAGATGCATACTCACAGCTGACCTGAAATGCAGCTGCATACTGAAAATACATTTAAAGCAACTGTCTTTAGTATGACTAGCTCATAATGAGTTTAAAGCCTTAGTTCAAGGCATTGATTTATATACCTGAACACCTAAACTATTTCAGACACAATTATCTAAGAAATGGCCTCTCTCTCCATGATATAAAGCCACAGCAAGTATCAGCAGACTTACTTGTACTGGACCATCCTTAATACAGGCATGAAATAACTGGGGGGGGGGGGGGGGGGGGAGCGGCGCGCCTGTAATTTTGAGGATGCCTTGATTTAAAAACTGTCATGCATACTGCAATTTTTTTATTTGAAAAAGAAGAGTGGAAGTATGTCTGTCAATAGCATTTTTCTGCTGCAGCTTAGCAAAACACCTCAGAAACTTGACAGACTCATGTATAAGAAATGGAGGAACAAAGTAAATATTGCACTATGCAGGTGTGTATTTTTTGATGCACAAACCTATATATTCACTGCACAGCTATAAATTATTATGTAAGTCAGACTGCTCACTGGTCAAGGAGATGACATTACTTTTAACAAAACTCCGTACACCATGGAGACTCAAAAGACAGACAGTAATCCAACCTCATGGCTTTTATAAACTCAGTTAGCTCTTGGATGAGATAAGAGCCATCCTCAACATTTTGAGGAAAGAGCTACTGCAGGATGGACACAAGAAGAGGGAATTTAACAGAAAAACTGAAAGAGGAACAAAAAGGACAGCAGATGACAGGAACTTGGGGAGCATGATGAAGTAGAGCTGCTTACAATACTTAACCAGGCTTGCAGCTAGATGCAAATACTACTCATGAGATCAAAGAAACCCACATCTTCAAGGATATGGTTGAAGTCCAAGATCATGATGACAGTGACGCTAGGGTTAACAAGCTATTTGTTTTCCTAACTTCCTCAGCTGCAGCTCTAAGGAATGTGTTGGGCTACCTTCATAACAGAAGAGACTAGAAGCATCGTCTGCTCTAAGATTATCTCATCTTACTCCCAATGAAACCATCCTCTCATCTTTAATCCTATCACACTTCAATCATGTAGGCTGAAATTTTCTTTGCTGGGTGTCTGCCTAAAGCTGCACACTGCTGGAAAATACTACTTTTTGGAGATGAGACTTAAAACTTGGCAAACCAAGACCTTTGATATCCTTTTAGTATTCCTGTGAAAATGTAAGGCATCTGGCCACACGACATGTGGGAGGGATAAGACTGCAGTGGGAGGAGGGTAAAAAATTACAATAACAATTACTAAAGCACAAAATCATTTAAAATCTACGCATTGAGTATAATCCAGAGGATGCAGCTATCTCCTGCTTCTACCCCTGCTGAATTTTTCTCCTATATTCATAATGCCTCATCCTATTCCTCAGACAATATGGAAAAAAAACCCTACCTCGTTGAGGCAAAATCCAATACAGAATGATGGCATACAGCAAGTTATTCACAGAAGAGATGTCACAAACAAAAGACTAGAGAATAAAGGGTGAAGAGTGGAAACGGGACAGGAAAAAGAGTGGAACCTTTGTGAGAAAGAAGAACTTGCAGGACAGCTAGAGCACAGCTAAACTAGAATAGCTGGTTCAGGAGAAGGAAGGTAAAAGAAGCTGCCAGGGACAGAAAAGTGAGGTGACGTTGTAAGGACAATCTGAAAGCAAAAAGATAGAGAGTCCAACCTGCAGAAGCGTCTGTACCAATTAAAAAGCACATCCTCTCCAGTGCCTGCAATGGAACTGAAAATTTTGAATTTCACCATTCATTTTCTGCTTGCAAATACATACAAAATGCATACATTAAAAGGGTATTTAAGTTTGCCAACTCAAGCATGCAAAAATTGGAGCTAACAGAATTAAGCCTATGTCCAAATACTATCTATAATATGCTCTTTACCTACATATATATATTATACTAAATATATTATATATTAGTATATGCATTAATATACAGATGTAGTACTGGTACTATCTATACCATTTATTTCAGGCAGTCCTCAAAGTGATGCTGTGCATTATTAACAAGAAGAAAACATATGGATGCATATACTAAGCTCTGTAACTGTCAAAGAGTATTTACTCTGAGTTTGCATTACAGATAATTAACCAAATCAATTAAAGGTAATAAAAAATATCTTAACAATTGAAAAGGGCACTGAAAACAGAAAAAAAAACCCAACCAAAAATGCCATTTCACTATCACTGAAGAATGCTATTGAAATATAAAATCTAGCAAAATGTAACAAACTTTTTAAATGTTCTTTTTAAGTGGCTGAATATTTTATTTCCTTGTGCAAGGTTACAATTGACTATGTTCACATCCTTCCCTTCTGAAGCAAAAAGAGTTTCAGAAAGAAGTGGAGGAACAATGTATTTCTAAAAGTGGTGTGCCACCCATCCTTCTTAAGTAGATAAAAGTTTGCTGATATTTAGTACACCCACACGCTTCGTGTGCTGCTGTATACAAATGTATGGGATAAACAACATTTCTGTCATGATTGCAACATGAATAAAAACTTGATTGTGAATGTCTTTCACCTACAGCTATGAGGGGAAAAAATACTAAGATGAATAAGTGCTGTAATACACAATTACTGCTAATTACCAAAATATTTTTCTACTAATTACTGGAAAAATGGTAGTAGTTTTAGACAGAGAAAATAGTTTGGAAACTACAAAAGCACAGAAGAATGAGTGAAACTGGCTACTGAAAGCTGGCTCTGAACACTCGAGTGATAGTTGGGTCATTACCAAGAGTAGAGAACACTCTACCATAATGTCTTCAAGTTTGCTACTATACATAAACATATGTAATTAAAGGGCTGAATCTCAACTCAAAACAGTTGGAAGTCTAAATTATCATTCAAAAAGATGAGTAAGCCAGTAAACAGACAGACTCAACTTTGTGTTCTTGTATGCTAGCCATCTACAACTTGGAATTACACATTTTAATCCTAAAGCTCTCTGTCTTGCTGGGATTAAACACAGGTCACACAAATTTTCCCCTTTAATATTAGACAGGATGAAAAACCTTGGGGGAGAACACTTGTTCAAAGCAACAAAACACAAAATCAGTAACACAAACTGACAACTCTGTTCCAACAAGTCTGTAGCACTCATTTGGCCATTTTTGGATCTACACAGAAAATGGAAAAAATGACATAAAACTGGTATAAAGAAATCAAATGGATGTTTCTCAAGTATTGAACTTCTCTTTTTTTCTTAACAAAAAAAAAAAGTCATATACATAGCAGAGGTTCTTTCATCTCCACATCCACAAATAATCTGTCAATTCTAAAATGTTATACTATCTTTTCCAAATAACCGCTACTATCTAAATTAAGTAGTTATGCTAGTTAAACTCTCCTGAGCAACTCTAACTACAAACTGTATTTCAAAACGTTCTGTTTACTTTACACCATTCTGAACCACAGATGACAAAGTTTGCTTGAAGCTGTAATTACTCTGCAAAGCTGGGAAGCCAATTAGAGGGCCTGAAACCTGCCAGTTCCAAAAAAAAAAAAAAAAAGGCAAAAAAAAAAAAGCACAGATCATCTGTTCAGATTTTATTAAAAAGTTTAAAGTTTTAATTCTATAACTTTAACCATATAATCACCAGTGTTCTTTTCCTAAATACATTCATTCAGCATAAAAAATAGAAAGAACACTAACACCATTTTATTATTTCATAGATGGAAGCATTCAACTTAAGCAGAATTTGTTGACATGGCTAGACAAGAATACTAAACATACAAGCAGCCATAAAAAATTGCACTAAAAAATGAACAGAAGGTTGCATATTTGAGAAATTATTTCTAATACAGGCTGAGTCCTAGCACAAAAGATAACTTCCTGTGATTATCATACCACATGAAAGAAATAGTACTGAACCACTGCTTGCTTTGTTTAGAATACATACACTTTGAAATATATACCGAGTGCTATCTAAGATATCTGTATCTGTCTACGTATCTATCCATTTGCATCACAATTTAACCTCAATCTCTTATTCTTCTCCTGATCTTTCCTTTATAAACACTTTCCTCCCAACCTCTGCCTATTCAGTTGCTACTCCCATTTTTTCTTTCTCGTGTCAAAATTCAACAAGCACACTGCCCATAACTATCTTCTCCCATTACTGCCACTCTGCACTCCAGTTCCACACTTTGATGACCTTCTTTGTTAGACAAGTAGCAGAAAATAATGTGTGTTAGACAAGTAACACATCATTTTCTAACACTGAAACAGATACATATGCTTTTGCTCATACACATACAAAAAGCCATGGCTTTTACATGTCTGTACAAAGATATAGGTATACACACACAACCCCACACACCCTCAGCTTAGCCCTCTCTCGATTCTCCTGCTTGTTACCTACTCCCCATGAGAAACCTACTCCTCTGAGGCTTCCCAAAAGGCTCTGTCCTTTCTCACTACATTTTATCTAGGGGGAGTATGACCCTAAAAATCAGTTTGGCCACACAGAGATTTATCTGAACGATTTAATATCCCTTCTTTGGTTCCAAAAATGCAGGTTTCCCCTAAAAATGTCATCCCCAAAACTGCCCAAGAGATCATTTTCCCACATTGTCCCTTTGATCTTATCACTGTTCTCTTTGCATTCTTCATTCCTTACCCAGCTCCATCACATCAAATACAGGTAGCTTTTCAACATGGTCTGTCCCCAGAGCCTACCCTCCTCCTCGGTATCACTCTTTATTCAGTATCAAAATGCTACCCATCCTTCTAACTGTTCCAATTTCAGCATCATTTCTCAAAGCATTTCTAATTTCTCTGTTTGCCATACTGGTTCTCTTTTAAATCATCCTTAAAATGCTCCTTCATGTCTTAAAAACAGGAGGGAGGGAAGGAGGGAGAGAGAAAAGAAGGGAGAAGAGAGTAAAAATCTAACCTTGACAATGGATTAGTTGTTGATGTGCTGAGACCACTGCCTGTACTACAGGCTAATACTGTCTCATTGTTTTCTCATACTCCCCCCATCTGTTTGCATCCATCTGCTGTCCCTTGTTTTATATTTGGAATTTTAGTATTTTGGAGCAGGGACTGACTTTTTGTTCTGTACGGGTAGAAATCCCACTTCTGTGGGGTTTGGCTCATGACAAATACTTATATGTGCTTTGGTGATACAACGACATATATGACTGCATAATAAACACAAACAATATAATAATATTCCTTGAAGTTGAAAAAGATCTTCCTTGATGCACTTCATCATACTGGAAAGTCTTGTATTTCCAATACTCCAAAAAGCACTGAAGTAGCATCGATGCCTGTCTGTCATTGCAACTGAATTTGCCATTCCCCCTTCATGCAAAGAGGGAAAACCAAACCAGGAGATTTCTGCGTGTTATTGTTGGGTTTTGCCTAGGGTTTAGTTTGTTTTCATGGATGACAGTAAAATTCTACATCCTGCTCTGTCTTCCATGCAAACACCCCAATTTTATTTATGCAACCGGGTGTATCACATCAGCATAAAAACTCTCAGCCCTGGCTATAAAGTTTGACCTGCCATGCTCATACCAGGCCCTATTTAGAGATAGTAGGAAATTACAGTACGCTATACTGGTGTCTAAGGAAGCACTGTCAATTAAAATGGAAGGATGAGCCCGAGGAACTGATTTTCATTCATGATCCAAGCCACCAAGGGAATCCAAACTTCTAAGTCAAATGGCAGAATACCTACTATACCACCTAGAAACCATTCATAAAGTGATATGAAAGCCTCCCAACGAAAATTACTGGTCCAATTTTCCAGAAAGCTAAACATTTCTCCATCCAACACAGACAGTAATATTGGTTTTATACATTAGATT
This sequence comes from Falco rusticolus, assembly GCF_015220075.1. Taxonomy (NCBI): domain Eukaryota; kingdom Metazoa; phylum Chordata; class Aves; order Falconiformes; family Falconidae; genus Falco; species Falco rusticolus. Next base: position 5,285,541 of record NC_051192.1, on the reverse strand, counting down.
CGAGTCTGAATTTCCATAGATGCATTTGCATGGGCAGTACATTACACATACATTGCCTCTTCCCCTCCCAAAGCACTTTCAGTGTTGAACAAACATTATTTATTCAATCACAACTTTATTTCAGAATGAAATCTATACTGTGATTGTAAGTATCTACAGTTATATGCTTATCTCTGGGTTCATGTCATCCAGTGTTGCAACAATTAAAAAAAAAAGTGACTTGAAACTTAAATCTCATTGAAAAATTAATTGTGGAGTTGCACACAAGGTCATGTCTAGTGCCCAAGTATTTTCATGCATAATTTAACCTCACTTAAAACTTACATATATATTTTTCTGCCCATTTCTTTAGAAAATGTCTTCAGAATTCTCTATAACCCCTAACAGCACTCCCCTGAAACCTTTCAATTTTCATGTTTTGAAGATTTTTAAATCCCCAAAATAATAAAACCTTGTCTCTGGCCCAGTGAAAGATTTCCCATTAGGAAAAAGTAGCACAGATTCTCCATTTAGAATAGCCAAGGTTCATCAATAATCATTTCTGCAGAGAAAAAAAAAAAGGGGGGGTTATAAAAGGTTACCTTCTCACAATAACTAAAATCCGCTTTTTCTTTTCAAAGACAAGAAAAAAAGTAGCTGTACTGCGGAGTGCTTAGAAAGCACTATCTTTCAAGATAGGAAAGAAATTCTAGGTGACATCATTTTTGGCCAAAGCTCAAAGGCTACTGTGAAGGGATACAGCTCTTCCCAATTATTCCCTACGTAAAGATCAAAATGAAGGCAAAGGGCCAATTCTTAGATACCTCATCCCAAATGTGCTACGTGATTACCTACATACTCATTGCATATGTGAGAAGTATTATTTTATCAGTAAAGGCACAAATGCTCCTTAAGTAGAACTGAAGTAAAATTCTTCCCCACTCTGTTTTCCCTAATAACGATGATCAAAGACCAAAGTGGTTCACACAAAGCAGTGTTGATTCTACTTACGCAACGCTGGACCAGTTAAAAACAGCGTTGTGAGGCCACGTTGGGTTTTTTTTTGGAGGGGGGAGGCCACTGTCACGCATAATGGAGTTTTAAAAGCCAGGACGATTTTTTTCAGGCCTCTGCCAGTATAGAGAAGTTATACCAATCGAATCAAAATTATTTTTAAACTGGTTCTGACTGCATAAATGCCTAAGCTACAGCAATTTACATTAACATATTTTATTTTGCAGTTGAAGTGGGCTAGGAACGCACACCCACTCAGATACCATGACTCAGTCAATCAAGAGTATCTCTTTAAGCTACAATAGCCTGATTACTTGCAACTGCTTGTCTCTACCTGAAAAGAGCTAAACTGATTTTGAACCAGCCAATTTGAGTAAGCTCACACTTCTGAATTTACCTCTGAAAACCAGTATCAACCAGCCTGAAGTTTCCACACTGAATTTCCCACCAATGTAATTACATCATCTTCATTTATCTTCCTACAGTTAGATACCACAGCACAACTTTTTGTGAATGTCAGGGCACGAGCATTAACGAACCAAAATCATACTTTAAATACACAGCGCTCTCAGCTCCCACATTAAAAACAGAAGGCTCTGCTTAGTGTAAAATAAGCTGGCTTCACAGGAGAGAAACCAGAGTGATCCCTACACACTATCCAGTGTCACCAGATGTGGCTGATCTGTTCTCCCCTGCGGCCTTGCTGCGGCTCCCACAGCTGCAGGTGGGATCTCATCGCTGCCCGAAGGCAGGAGAGCAGCAGCCACGGGGAGGCAAAGCGAAGCCCCTGTCCCAGACACCGAGGAGCCAGTCCTGTACCCTCCCCCGGGGCTCAGCTCCATCCAGCCCCGCTCTGTCATACCCTTCAGTCAACTCTGTTACACTCTCAGGGACACACTTCTGCTCCAGGGAAGAGATCTCTCACATCCATTTCAGGGCCGTGTGGTTCAGCAGCGGGCTGAAGGCTGTGCGCGCTGCCTCAGGCTCTCCATCTCTATGTAAAACCATCTACTTGTTTACAAACCCGCTTCCCAATGCCTTCCCCCCACAACTCCTCCCAGAACACCCCAAGGAAAGGGGGTGGCCTCTGAACACTCCATCCTATGACAAAATACGACCCAGTGAGAAAGGCTTTATTAACAAAAAAATACCCAGCGGTGGAAGCACTGTTAGCGGTATGTAAAATAACTTCATTCTCTCTGGCCTTCCTGTCATCCCTGATGGGAGTAATGTAGACAACACAAGACCAGGGAGAGAGCAATGCTCAGGTGCAGGGCTTGAAAGTTATCTTGGAAGAAATGAGGAAGCCACTCTACGGAAAATGACACCATGCCTGGGAAAAAGCCTTTTGCAAAAGTAAAGCTGGTGTCACAGGTCTGGAAGGCAGCGGACACTGGTGCGAAAACATCCATGTGATGGAAGTAACTAGCTGGACAGACCTGGATATAAAAGTTTTAAACTACAGAGCAAGTATCATACAAAGCAGAGCTGTGCAAACTTTCCAACATTCAACTCCAACAGTACTATGAAAATAATACCACAGCCTTGGCCTTTTCTGCTTAAATAACAAGCTGTAAGCAAGAGCCAAAGATGTCTATCATTTGGAGAGCAAAAAGTAGACTGAGACCACACTCTCACTTTACAGATAGCTACAAAGATTACGTGAAGATAGGACTGTAAAGACATATCTTTAAGTCCCTGCCAACCTAATCAAGATGGTATTAACAGTGATCTCACACTCCATCTGCCTGGCTAGTAGTTTATGAAAAATGTACTTCACTATTACAGGAAAAATATGTTGCACTGCTTGTGGCCACAAACCTACAGCAGCAGCTCAGGAACTCTTGGATCAGAGGCCATGAGACCAGTTCTTGACATTTACCAGGTACCGCCCATGAGATCTGATTCATTCATATAGCAGTTTTGTTTGTTTGTTTGCCCTACTGATGTCTCATCTTCAGACAGATAAGACAGCTGACAAAAAAATTTACAACCCTTTGCAATTTAGTGTAATACCATACTGTTTTGCTTTTCATCCTGTGAATTCTACACAGGTACTTCACTTAATTTCACGGGATTCTTTTTTTGAATGAAAAGCCTCCCTATTCTTGCACTGATGGTCAACCATTTCTGATTAAATTATTCATTTTTCTGCCAGAAAACAGAAAAACTCACCTCGCTTACCAAAACTGTATTTCTTCAATTAGTATTGCATGCCTGTTTCTTCAGCTTACATTGCCTAACAATCAGACCTATGGGACTTGCTAGCTGCAGAAAGGATTATTTTAAATTTATTTATTTGATGGAGGGTGGAGCAGGGAGGGGATCGGTAGTGGTGGTGATGTTGTCACAGAATCATAGAATGGTTTGGGTTGGAAGGGGCCTTAAAGCTCAACCAGTTCCAACCCCCCCGCCATGGGCAGGGACACCTGCCACTAGACCAGGTTGCTCCCAGCCCCATCCAGCCTGGCCTTGGACACTGCCAGGGATGGGGCATCCACGGCTGCTCTGGGCAGCCTGTTAACAGTGTCTCACCACTCTCATAGTGAAGAATTTCTTCCTAATATCTATTCTAAAGCTATACTCTTTCAGCTTAAAACTATTTAGAAATTTTGGAAATCAATTTTGGAAGTAATTTTGGAAAGCAGCATGAAACCTTGCAACGTCCATCCAGGCAAAGTTCAGGGGCAGCGTTCTAACATCAGAATTACATGAGATGACCTCTATGTATCAAAACAAGGGGAAAAAAAAAAAAAAAAGCAAAGACCAGTATCAACACACTGGAATTATTTGCTAATTATGCATTTCTTTGCTTAGCAGAACTACCATTTGGATCATCCTTCTAGTTGCTGCAGCAAAGAAAGACAGGATATGCAATGAAGAACATGGTAAAGCAAGACAAAAAAACCTACTGTAGTTCTACAAATGTTCTTTCCGCTGCACACTGGGGAAGAAGTATCAAGGACATTACTAACTGCTATAAATGGGTAGGTTAGGATATGCAGAGCAATAACGAAGGAGTAACAGCCTACTAGTCAATTCCTACTCATGAACAACTTAAAGACATCAGTGGTTTTGAAGCTAAATAGCAACAAGGCGAAATGAGCCTCTATTATTATATAGAAGGCTTGCATGCTCAATATCATTTGCAAGAATGCTGTCACAATTGGAAAAGGCAAAGTTTTCCTCCTCCAGCTGTGGGAAAAGACATGGGCTTGGAGCACAAGATTATTTTCTTACCAAATAAAATATCCAAATTACTTTGTACACAAAATCTGAGTCAATCTCAAGGACAATTTTAGGACCACAGGAAAATACTGTCTCAGTAGCATTTGTTCTATCTTCACCAACGCAGATGAAAGGAACCCCTTCCCCAAGTACACCCGCTCCTGGGGCTCCAATACTCCTCTATAAAACTAATCAGCATCTTTTATTATATTGCAGTACACTAATAGCATTTTGAGATAAATCAAGTAGATTTTCTAGTATTCCTTTGAAAGCTTCTAGCTATGAAATTCACAACTCAGGGACTTTTTTGCCCCCTTAGTTTTGTTCCTCAAACACTTTCATTTCTGTTACGAAACACTCTTCCACCCATCTCACTTTGCCAGATCAAAAAACCTACAGATTTGTCTTTTAGAAACATTCTTGGAAAACAAGAAATCAAAATGTCTTCACTTTATCCAACAGATACACACTTCGTAGCTTTGCTAATATATGCAAATTGTCTGATTGCTTGAAATTACTGATTAACCATGCTGGAGAGCTGATTACCTGATTATCCAAGAGAAAAATAATTCAGCATGATTTTGTGTCATTTGACAGTCTAGATAATTTTCTAATTAATTTGAGTTTTCAAGTGAATTCAGAGATACTACTGAAAAAAAGAAAAGAGGTCAATGATCTGAATAAAGGTAAGCTTTCCAGGAATTTTCTTCTTCCACAACTATTTGTCAAATGTTACTGTTAGCTACAGACAGTTCAGACACACACACACACATGAAAACTTAGATCCAAAAATATTCAAAATCCCATGGTAAAATCTTCAGTGCTCCTGTAAAGATATCTTGCAGAGCTGGACATAAGATGAGTGGTGCACTAGTCTGACACTGCAGTGCTACCAAAAAAATTCTGAACTACACATGAAGCAATATGTAGCAGATATTTTGTCAATATGCTGAGAGAATTATAAATACTGGAAATACATACTTGCCACTGAAAAGTTGTTGAGTGGATATGGCAGATCCACATCCTGGGGCTTCTCCTTATAGCCTATGAAAGAGCCATCTGTCTTTAGCAGGAAATATCTTGGCCGCCAGTTTTTTATATATTCTCCTAAAGGAGGAAAAAAAAAAAAGTTCATTAGTACTGTAGAAAAAAAACTTTGATCTTGAAAAACATAACATGTTATCAGTGTCTAACATTAATTATACCCAAATCTTTCCAGACGTTTTTAATTTACAGAGGAAACTAACTCCCTCCAAAAGAAGAGAAAATGGAATTGCAACGGTAAGCCTGGACTATACAACGATGTCTCTGAAATAAGAAGCTACAAGCACTGTATAGTAATATTCTGTAGTTCTAAATTTCCTCACACTATACGCTTCAAAATCCTACATCTTTACACCTATAAGCAGCTCAAAATTTGCTGCAGGCAAAAGTAAGCCCATGAAATCTAAACTACTACAAGGTAGAACACTTATCCTGCTGAGCCAAAGCAAAACCCATTAACTTCCTCAAAACATACACGACGCAAACACAAGAAGACTGGGGGTAATGGGAGAACCTACACAAAATACACTTAACAAATGTACCTGCAAGCAAAAGGAATAAAAAAGAGAAAAATAGAAGCCAATTACCTTCTAAGAGGTACGTCCATCAACAAACCCACCACCTCTGCCTTCCCCACACACCCCAGTCTGAGCAGAAGATTCCGCAAGCCATGAGGTATTCAGGACCAGAAGCATACCCATCAGGTCAGCAAAGACATGATAGCTTAATTAGTGCCACTTACTTGTTATTTAAGGGTAAAAAAAATCTCTTTAATAGCATTACACTTTGTAAAGTAAAGTAGACCACAGACCAAAATCTCAGCAACAGTTTCATTTTTAAAGTGCAATTACTCAGTTAAGTACGGGTGAGTTTAGATCTGCCCAACTTCCCCCGTCTTTCATGTCTACCTGCAGAGTAAATAACGTATGCACAAGTACTTACTAAGACTTTAAATAGGTCACTGTTTCATCATTATACAATTGAACATTAAAAAAAATAAAAAAGGTGCATTAACAATGCAGAATTTCCAGCTGTGTGTAGGACTTCTCACTGTCTGCAAAATGCTCAGAAGCGACCAGTCCAGGGGCTGTACAGGTCCCGGGCAAAGCCCAGCCCTTTAGTGCCACCTCAGCACCCTGTTAGTTGTAGCTATGTACCTTTTAGACAATTCAAAGGTCAGAAAGAAGTTTTACATCCATCTGACACGGAAATTACGCCATGGAAGGCTAATCTAAAGATTCACTAATTGCATCTTCACCTTTCCATCAGAGCAATCAACTAATTGTCACTGAAGTTCAACATGGGGATTGTTAATAAGGCCTTGCTGAACTCGATCACAACTTGCAAGGATTTTGATGATGCCCACAGCTTAAAAATCTAACTGCAGCCATTAACATTTCCGATATTCAACACGTATTTAAGCAGAGAATCAGGGTAGGGAGTAGAAGATGGAGAAGAGGAAAGGGTAAGGAAAATTACCGCCAGGCTATTTGTGCCGACTTACGTTTTCTACCACTCGGCAGCAAAACTCTTCCTATTTAGTCCTGCTTCTGCATAGCAGGATACCTGCTTGATTTTGTTATCAAGGCATTTTCATATAAGTAGACAGAAAATTGAGAAAGTCAAAACATTACTTAATTTGACAACAAAATTAATAAAGCAGATATAGCGCTAGTTACATTTGTATTGACTCAGAGCTTTCTATCGCAGATCGCTGATGCCAGTTCAGCTGGGAACACCCCTACTGACACTGCCAGGCTGGACTGATTTTACAGTGGGAAATCCCAACAAACATAAAAGCAAATAATAAAAAAACCAAAACCAAACAAAACCTGAGGTATGAGATATTTTTATGTTGGAGAAGAAATGTAAGTGCAGTATGGGAAAAGAAATGTGTAACTTTAATACCAACAACAGCAAATACTGTTCATCATTGTTACTTACTATCATCAAAACATCATCATTACATGAGAAGGTAAAGACATTTCTGAAGTTTGCTGAATACTTGAAAATGAAATGATCACAGGCCTAAATTAAGGTATGACTAATATTTTAAGAACATTTAAAATAGGCCCCGCAACAAATTTGCTGGTATCTGCAGGGAATTCAAAAGTTGAAGCCAAAACTAAACTTTAAGTAGCATATCATCCAATCGAAGTTCTAAAGATATTAACACTCTAGTTGCTTTCTTAAACAGACCGTAAAGAGACTCTTCTGTAAATTCTAGTAAAGTATATCGTATTTAGTTGTAACATAGGTGACTGTTAGGAGAGAAAGCGCCTGTTAGTAGGTTTAAATTTATCAAAATCTTATCTTGAAGGAGCAATAACTGGAAGGCAGGCATATAAAAATACTGAAGAGTTCCAGGACAGCATGCAGAGAATACCAGTGCGCCCAGAACAGGTCAGCCAGGCAACGGGTCCTCCTTTTCGTGAGGAATGAGCTAGACAGGGAGATAAGCAGGCTGTGCTCTACAAATCAGAGCTGACAGGGTAAGAACACTCGGTAGTCACTTCAGGGAGGAACAGAGGCTTTCGTTTACTTACATACATGCTCTCCAGAACAAAAACCTGTAGAGGAAGAGACTATTCTAGCAGGTGCCCTTAGAGGGCCAGCACACACCTCCCCGGTTCACTTACTCCCTCTCCTCCTCTCAGGACAACACTGTAGACTGCATTTGGCTTCTACTAGATACTCAGAAGTAGTATGAGCCATCAGAAGAACCATCACAAGAGTATGACTAGCACTTTCAAGCTCCTCTGAAGAGAGCTAACAACTTTGGACAAAAGCTAACCAGAAGAAGATACAAATATTACATGATATGTAAGTACCCGTTTACCCATGAGCACAGTTGTACCTCTGTGTTTGCCCTGCAAACTATAGTCAGACACAGGATACGTAACCTAAAAGCAATTCCAAAATACTATGGCTTCATAAGGATCCATCTACTTCTTTCACAGACGTATTTCTTTGAGGAATGTTTCTCCTGAACGGTTCCCTAACAGAAATCATGGTCAGACTACTTCTTCAAGATGTCTGGACAAACGCGCGTGCACACACACACAAAAAAAACCCCAACAAACTAGTTTTGCCTTGAAACCCCCAATATTCCAATCCTTCTTCAAGGCCTATACATGAATATTTATCATCCACCCTTTATTTATTTTGTAATTCAATTAACAAATGGATGAACACTTTTGAAGACTAAAGTAAACAGTGGTATCAGTGAACAGTTCACTTAGCCGCTCAAGTGGTTTAATGGCTCTCAAGATGCACTCTAGGTGCTCTCTAATAACTGCATTCCTTTCACATAATCTGCCTAAAGACAGAAAAACATTTTAGTCCACACCTCTGAATAGACATGTGCTTGCTGAACTGCTTTGAAAGATAAATCCTTCCAACAAAAAATACTAGAACACAGTAGAGTATTTGAAAAGCAAAACCCCTTCCACATGTCTTCTAACTTACCAGCCCCGCATCGAGAAAAAAAATAATTTGTATATTTCACACTATGAGCAATATTCAAGGTATTTGGAGTGTATGTTTAGCAAGTACCTCAACACAAGCAAACAAGAGGAAATTTACATCTGAAATTCAGTACGTGAAAAAAAATTCCACAAGAATGGAGAAGTCCAGGCAGGCTAACCAAACCACCAGATAGCCTGACAATTTAATGAAATGGAACTGCGGTACTCAGAAAAGCAGTGGATCTGCCATGGAGAATTAATCGGTTTCTACCCTGCTTCCTGCTGAGTTAATGTAAGCTAAATTATTATTTTGCTTAAATTTACACCCTTCTAAGTTGAAAAACATGTTCTTTTAGGATCTGTTTATTAGACAGTAAGAAGAGGTCTCTAATTTCAACCACTGCAGCCAAGCAAGCCAAGTCATTCCTACATCATTTTAATTCCAGTCAAAGTTTTTAAAGCTACATGAGAAAAGAGGCACTAAAATATGTATCTCACAGATACATACAGACAATAAATATATACATATGCACACACAAAATACAGATTTAGAAACAGCTTTAAGTTGGTAGGCTCTGCTTTTTTAATAACTACCAAGAGAATACACCCAAAAGATGAAACAAGACAGCAATACATGCCTGAAGCACACGAAAATGCAATCTGATCTTCATGCAAAAAGCACCCTCATAACATGCAACTCTTTAATTAATGTTGTATCTAATAATACACTGGCTAACAAGTAACAAAGAATGCTTAATGAAGGTTTGTTTAGAACATGACCCTTGCGGCTGCCTCTGTGTTCGCCTCTGTACTGCAACCTTAATGATTTTTCTCTTTTGCCTTTGACAGCTAGTAACAAGAATCTTCCCTTCAGGACATTTCACAAAATACGTTTATTCTAGTGTTGCGATGTTTGTAGTTTTGATACTGCTGAGGAGCTTCACAAAGAAGAGCTTTCTGAGAACCGTGAGTAGTCAATAAATCCATGTTAGACAAATGTAGCACTCAAAGTTTGTAATTTTTTTACTTCACCTTAGAACTCAAACTCTCTCTTCAAACCTACACTTCAGTTCAGGTTCGATGGTTGCTATTGTTAGTCTCACCACTTGTAATCCTTACAAAATGCAGCAATTATGGAAAAATTATTAGGTAATTTAAAAATAATCTTATTTTTACAAAACCTATTTTTTAAATCACTTTTGCAAAACATCTACAGTTTTCAATATGTAAATGGCTTTAGAGGTGTGAAGGAAATGTCTTTAATATACAGCACTGATAAGCAACAGAAACCTGAGTTCAAAAACTTGCTTCCTTAAAAGAAGCAACAGCTGCCACACAGACATAAGTGAGAAGGGGGGGGGGGGGGAACCAAACTCCCTCCAAGCAGAGAACACCAAAAATTTGCCTCGTCTGTGTCATCAATTTACTAAAATGGATTACATAAAAATAATACACAAATGCTATCCTCCCTTCTTTTTTTCTTTTCCTTTCTTTTTTAAGGCACTTTTTTGTTGACTCAAACTCCAGTTCTAGGCTAACATTCGATAAAGAGAGGAGGGAAAAATGCGAATCTAAAAGCATTAAACAAAATTATATAAAAGTAAATGAAACAACCATATGCAATTTTTTTTGGTGAGAAACAACTGTAATTAATGTCAGGTCAAGTAAAATATCAGAAGTAATGCCAGTGGTTTTTGAGATTGAATTTACTTACCTTGGCCCTCTGAGGGCAGTGTTACCTAACGCACGATTAGAAGCATCAGCAGACTATTTGATTAAGTCAGTAGACACCAGTAAATGTAAAGCGCTTGTGTTAAATATTTACTTCTGATTTCATGATAACAAATTTGCAATAGAGTTCAAAGGTACTGTAAAAACTACATGATTAAAAAAAACCCAAAAACTACACCTGTCCTCACAATTCCTCTGTCCTTCAGTCTAATGTAAATGAGTAACTGTACATCATGCAAAAGATCAGACAAAACCTTACTGTATACCAAAGAATTAAATAAAAATGGGATTTTTCCTAACATGCCTTAGCATTTTAAAAGCTATTTTTATCATATATCCCCTCCCAAGTATTTGCCAGCAGCTTGAAGAAAAGCAGAATTTGGAACTAACGCTTTCTGATTCTGCCTTTTATACTGTGAGACAGCAATTATTTATTTATACTAACTGTTTTCCCACAGTTCCCAGTAATGCTAAATGACATTTTGGGCACATCTGCACTTACTTCAGACAAATTAATTTTTCCAGTCACAACGGGGAAATGGGGAACCTTTTGTGTTACATGCGGGCATCAACTTCTACCGCAGCGAAGCTTCCATTAAGTTTCCTGCAAACTGAGGAATTAAGGTGTGAAAGTTCCAGCACCTTTCACTGTCCATGACACCGCAACAATCCAGTGCAGGTGTAAAGACCAGTCAATTTATGTCGAGCTCTTCACAGCTGTGTGGCCAGAAACCAATGAAAACCACACAGATGTCATGATTTTGCAGATGACAGCAAGCAGCCTCGGGAAGGAGCTCTGGAAGTTCCTCAGCTGAGCAATGGAAGAGGACAGCAGGGACAACCCCCGCTCTTCCATGCCAGCCTAGATGTGCTGAAAAGCAGGCAAAGGGTAGCATCTTTTCTTCCTGAAGCAGTAGTAGGGCGTCAAAGACAAGGACTCCTACTGGGAAAACAGCACTCCCAAGGGAGAGGTGCAGCCACCAGGCAGGTCGAAGCCGGAGAGCGGCTTTCCATCCTCGCAGCATGCACCTCTGCAGCTGAAAAAACAGGGAGGACCAGTCTCCTCCAGGGAAAGTTTTTCCCTGTCCTGACCGTGGGGTTTCCTTCCCCCCAGGTTCTGAATGCAACCTACAGGTGTGTTTCCAGCTAGAGGTTCACTGGGGTTCAAATCACCAGCCACCCTTTTCTATCACGACTACAGTGAGTCACCATGTTATCTTGTATAAACGCAACAGTACTTCAGCTCCTGCTGCTTATTCAACCCTTTCCTGCCGCATTAATAATATTTTCTCTAAAATATCCCCCCCAAAAAAGATCTAGAGGAAAATAGGAACAGAGAGAGATACCACTATTCAAACACAAATGCAGTATTCAAACTGGGCAGCCAGAATATCCACACAAAATTACTGATGTCTTTTGGCATTTCATGGAAAATAAACGTTTACAGTACATACTTAATTTTCATATGCACAAAATCTTGTCCTTTTAAAAAATCGTACAAGAAATACTGGGTTAGCTGACATCCTGACAAATTGAGAATTGACCTTTACCGTGTCCATTTTGAGCCAACAGGAAGAAAAACTTGCCAGTTTCAACATCACTCTCACTTCCCCTTCATTCTTGAAGGATAAGAATTAGAACAATAAATAAATTAAACAGAAGTTGATATTAGTACATGCTGGCTAGAATTACAGTCTTGTATTGCATCAGCATCCCTGAACAACAAAGGAGATCAATATTTTCTAAATATGCCTGCTGTTCAGGAATGGAAAACCAAGGTCTATATCCTGGCAACATTTAGAGACACTGCTCACATTTTCTACATTTCTCTCTTGCATAAGGTTTTATAGGATCAAAGCCCAAAATGCTACACTATTTAGCTGCTTCTCAAAGCAGTTTTGTAGTTTTTAATAATGTTGAGATGTATCTGTGGTAAATGCAAAAGGAAAAAAACCCGCATTTTAGAATATTGTCTCGCTTTTTTTTTTTTTTACAGCTAAAAACCTTCATGTTCTCAGTACTTCTAAATATTTATAAATTTTGTATAGAGGACTATCAGCATCAAGTGATACTTCATATAACAGAAAAAAATACTTTCTTCTGTTTTTGCTAGTAGACCAAAGGATCTTTTTCAGATTTTGACAATATTTTGAAAGTAGGATAAGTATACAAATATTCATCTATAAATTACACTGAATAAGACAGTTGGCTACAGCAGCAATGATTTAAATACACATACTTGGTACAAATGTATATACTGTCAGACAATTAACATGTAAATGGTTTTTCCATGTAGCTAAGTTGAATTCAACATCTTCCTAATATTCTCTACATTTTGTAAAACAGCCAACTCCAGTTTACACAAGAAATCTCCAACTTTCCATTGTTTGCAAAAGGGTATGAGAAGTTTGACAATAGCATTACCATTCAGCTGGGTTTCTTTGACAGATTAATGTGTTGTCAAAAATTATGTGACTTTCCCCTCTTAAAACTGGTATACTTGGTAGCATGTTTTCACAAAGCAAACTGTCTCACTTTTAAAGCTGGCACATTGCAAGAATTTTAAAATAGCTCCTCTCGACTTTCTCCTTGTCACTAGGTGTGCTCCTAGCCTCAGACGTTGCCAGGTGCCAAAAAGCTAGCACCAGCATCGTTCATCTACATTTCTTCCTCAAGCGCATTGCTACAGTCAACCTTTTTGCTTTATCATTTAGCCCACATCATCTGCACAGGATCAGTCTGCGACACAGAAATGCAGAAGCATTCCTCAAAACCACCTGCACTGGAAGAACAGCTCCACTGCCGCTGTACACATCAGGAGAACTCTCTGGTTGCATGAAATGCTTCGCGACAAGCAGCAATGCAGCACTACCCAGAGCACCTTGGGCTTCACACCAGCAATGGCAGAACACAGAAAATGGCACCATTCTGGGGAGAAGAACCGACAACCCAACTACCAGGCAAAAAGCAATTCTCCATTTGCAGGGCTGTTGACCTCTGTCAAGGCTCAGACGCAGAAATCGGTACTTGGGTAGGAGGCAGCCTCGTCTGAATTTTCAGTTAACATTAAGTTGACATAATACAAAACTGACTTCTTCCACTGCCACAGTGATGTACAAGGGGACATGAAATGCTCCCATCAGTAGTTATTGTTACCGATGACCTACAGACCTGATGCTTTCAAGACCTAAGATGGAAAACACAATAAAAAGGGGTTCCTTCACTTTCGGTGAGGGCTTGGTGGGAAGGGGTGGTTCGGTTCCTTCAGGTTAAGATTAAAGTCATGCGGTCACTGACCAAAAAAAACCCAATATATACTTAACTGAAAGACATGTCTGTAGTCCACAGCTACAGTGCACCTCAACCACCGTTTCATTTTCCATTTTTCAGTTCAATACAGATATCAAGCTGCTGAATGTCACATAATATTAGAGAAGAAAATTAATTATTTTAACGTTTCCACTTTTATCTTTGAAGTAAGAGATCACCTGGATAAGATAATGCTCTCGTTTAGCCTTTCTGGGCTAACTTAATAACCCTCCATGCTTGTATCCTTTTTCACATTTCTTCCATGTTACGTGGAAGATGCTGGAAACTCAGCAGCAGCAGAAATCACCAAACAAGAAATAAGAAAGGATTTTCATGGAAGAAAGAAAATTGTATTCCTATAGAGTGATCCAAATTTATTTTATGTGCAACTGTCAAACAGGAAAATGTAAGTTATGCCTGACCAGCTCCTTGCCTTTGGAGAAAGAACTGAAAATAAGATCAAGTGAAAGAGAAAATTAGTTGCTAATCTCATTCTAACCCCTAGCATTTACTTGTCTACTATATAATACTCGACATTCACCGATCAGCACTTTCTGCATAAGAAAAGCTCAGGATGCAATAGTAGGGGTATGCAACATATCAGTCTTGAGGTAGACAGACAAAGCTATGTAAGAACTTGTATAGCACCTGTCTGCCAAATGTCTGAGGCTGAAATAACTGCATTAGTCTTTCTACTTCCACGAGTACCAAATTTATTAAGTTGTTGGGTCTTTTTAACCCCACCACATGGAGAAATCAAAAGTTTTCTTCCCTACAAGAAAAGGCTCTTTTTAGGAATAAACAACGGAGGGAGGGAAGATATTAAACTCCTGAACTAATTAACAGAAGTAAAGGAGGCGGTGGGGGACAATGATAATTAATATGTACCCTCCTCCTAACCAAATCTCCACATACATTCATTCTGTATATGCACACACAACAGCAGCATCATAAACCGTCTCAAGTTCTTGCCATTATTCAGTTCGACATCTGCACATGTTTATGCGTCTCTCCAAACAACCTCTTGAACACCCTGCTGGAGCTGTCATTTTTTTCTTCTCCCTATCTGGCAGATGGCAAGTCAACAATCGGCATCAACAGCAGCCGAATATCTCCCCCCTCCATCCGACCCCCCTAAACAGACACAATAATAACTTCTTTGTGCTTCCCCACAATGCAGCTGCTTAAACCATTTCGCTACAAGGCTGCTTTGCCTTAATAAAAAAAAAAAAAAAAAAAAAAAAAAAATCCCTTCTGTCAAGTCTAAAAAGCAGCATAATGTTAAGCAAGCTAAAGCCACAGCACAGCTGCAAACGGGCAGACACATTGACAGCTCCTCCCTTAACAAAGCCCTGTGAATTGAAGGGGGTTCATCTGAGGCTCACACAGTAATTAGTATAAAAAAGTCCGACAGCCTCTATTATGCTAGGAAAAAAAAACTGGACAGAACTGGGCTGCTGTTTTGCGTCAAGAGTTCTGCTGCAGAGTAGATAAATCATGTTGGGTTTTTTTCCTCTCTTTTTAAAGACAGTAATAAGGAGGATGAGAGAAGCTAATTTGAAAACTTGGACACAGTAATTGTACCATATGGTGAGCATTTATCCCTTCTGAAATACACGCTAACAGTCACTTACATGCACAGTGCTTTGTTTTACAGTTGTTATTCTCTCTACCATATTCATAAAATGGATCTGAATATCCGATACTCCAGAGAAGTTGTGTGTAATTAGCAGCAAAACTGCCTGAGCTTAATATATTGGCCTACCATAGCAATCTAGTTAATTGCAGAAAATCCCATGCCCCCAAATTTAAATAGTGTCCACTTCAAGGATTTTTTTTATTTCTCTCAAACTGGCTAAGCATCACACATAATAAAGTTCAGAGAAATAATTTATTGACACTAATACTCCTTGATACCGTTGGCTCTAAAACGCGTGAGCGGGAGTTATTTTCCTTTTCATCCGCGCAGTATAGAGGAATTAATTCAAGAACCATTTAACAGTAACCACAAAATATTTCAGTTCCACCGTACTTGGGAAAGGAATTGCCCCATAAACTTAAAGGTGAAACTGAACTTCAGCACGGGGCACCGGAGGGAGACAAAGACTTCAAAAATCCACTCCCCCACCGCCACCCCCATTTTCTTCCTGGCTCCTATTTTGCAGTATTTTTGTTGGCAATCCAAACACTTCATTCATAAGGACCTTCAAAACTTGGAAAGCACCCCATCCAGCTCTCAGGGTCTCTGCTTGCTCTTTACCACACACTTCCAGCTTTTCATCCTGTTCAGGCCCCCAAACTGTCCTGGAGTCACAGAAGATAAGGAACCCGTTGGGTGGAGCTGGGAAAGGGTGGGCTTCTTTGAAAGGAAACACTGAGTTAAACGGCAAAATTAATACATCTTGGAAGTACTGCTTACAGAAAGTAAGATGTAGTCAGCTTCCAAGCAAGGGAAATAAAAAGCTCAAGCAAAATAAAAGATGAAAATTTGGTGAAAAATTACAGTCTGCAACTGAGCATAATGGTATTTGCAAAGAATCAGAACGGTTTCTTTGTATCCATCATCACCTCCGGAGACAACAGAAATCTGCTTCAGGTAAGAGACAAACACTTCCAGTGTCTCTGGATCAAAAAGGAGGTGCTGGAGCAGAGTGCTGGGTACTAAGGGGTCCCAGAACCAGAATACATTCACAATTACTAAGAAATTATAAGTAAGGTGAGAACGACTGGCAAAAACCAGCTACGCTTCAATAGTGACAGTTCAACTGAAGGATTACAAACGGAGAATTACAGCCCACCACCCTGAAGAAGAACCCAGAAATATTAAAATGAAAAAAAATATATTGGAAATTTTGAGTCATTTTGCTGGATGGTAACCAGAGAAAACTGTCTGTAATTCTGCTTTTATTCGTACACTTAAATAACACAAACTGACATAAGATAAACAAGGCAGGACTGCCTTTGAGGAGGAAAATCATGCCCATCATACATATGGGATTTCTTTAAGAATGTCAAGAAAATAAAATGGATCAACACTGACTGACACAATTTATTTCAACCTTTATAAAGCTTTTAATAAGTTTAAGGAAACAGTAGTTGTGTGGATGAAAAAAGCTGTGTGGTGGAACAGAACAGAAATGGGAAACGGGGTAAAAGGAAGAGATAAAATAGGGTTACACAGTCAAATTTCCATCTGTGATTCTCTACAGTTCTCTGGTAGGAACTTTTTAGTGAATATAAACAAGAGTGATCTGGGATCACTACTGAATATACAGCAAGACGGTAAAACTCCTGAAGTTTATTAAGAATGTGAAGAATTTCAGACTGGCAAAGCTACACCTGTGAGCTGAGCAACACGAGATGAAATACAGTGAAGAATTACTTGAATTAATAAACAGTTACAGGAATAACCTGAAATACTCAATATACTGTGTTTAGTTTAAAATTAACCACTCAAGAATAATTAATGAAGTATTTGCTTAAGTATGTAGTACTGAGAAGAAAGAAAGAAAAATATTATCATGTGTAAAGTTACACAATTGTAGGAACACTGAAAATATTGTTATTCCATGATAAACAAATAAAATACCGTTTTGCTAACTATATTAAAAGAAAAAAAAAACCAAAACCTACTAGAGAACCAAAGGGCTTCAGAGACAAAACACACACCAATTAAAAAAAAAAAAAAAAAAAAGGAAAAAAACCGGAAACAAACAGTTGGAGAGAAGCAGAGTGAGAACAGAAAGCCTGGATTAGGTTTCAGTTTCAAAGGAAGGACTATGACAAAAGGATTTAACACCACAAATGGCCAACAGCAGAATATCAGTCATCTCACAGGAACACATTATCAGAAGAGTTCAGAACCAGATTTTCAAGCATTCAGCATCTCCAACTCTAGGTGGATTCTGTAATGTCACCACGTAACCAGCAGTTTGCACCATGGCAATGCCAGCCGCGCTCCCACCAATTCAGCACCCAACACCTACCAGCACCCTGAATGCTGTGGAGCATCTCCAGATTCGTGTGAGCACTTTTTCTTAAATAAATCAGAATCTTATATTCAGGAAATGGGAATAAACATTCCGCATAGGCAGGCTCCTCCTTTAATTGCCACGCAATTCTGTCTTAGCACAAATCTCATACTAACCTGAGAGTATTGACGGTGAATTCATGTCCCAGCCCTTGGCCACCTTGGTTCACCTTAAATATAATCTACTACCAGCACAGTGCAGTCGGGAATATTGGAAATACAAGGAACACTTGTGAAGGAAGTGTGCGGGGCATCCCATGTCCTGCTCCGCTACATCAGCCTGGCACTCACACATCAAAACGATTGAATTCAAAACCCAAGAAAATAGGTTTTGACCAGATCAAAACAGTTACAGCTCACCGTGCCGCTAGTATCGGCACAAAGGAGGGGCAGGGAACTAGCTGGGGGCAAGAAGGATGCAAGGGATAAGGGGCATCAGCATGAACTTATTTGCAAGATTAACTACTGATTCATCGGAGTGCTGGTCCACCTTGGGACTGCAACTCTGGTTTTCCAGTTCAGCTAGAAAATCAGGTTGAAGTGAAACAAATTTTGAAAACCAACTGCATCCCTAAGCAACAATGCCACAATAGTTCTGCCACAGTATTAAACCAAGAATTTCCCTAATGCAATTTCACATGTATACCAGCAAAGTCTATTCCGACATATGTGTCAAAACATGTTCTGACATTTTCTTTACACACGTACCCAGAAATTACAGATTAAAAATTAGGTAAACTACAAGGAACATGTACAAATCTCTGTACTCTGGCAAATAATTGAAAAATCACTTAAAATTTGGGAGTTGAAAAAATTTGAAAAAATAGAAATACAACCCTTTGACAGGTATTTGTGAAGTAGTTATTACAATTTAACGATATTAACAAAATCTTAGCAACATGGAGGTCCCACTATAAATTGATATTTTGAATTAACCATGTGATATTCCAATACTAGAAACAGTGCCAAGAAGATCAGAACAATTTGGCCAGTATTCTCTTAAATTAGCAGGCTATAATTAAAGTAATAGATGCCAAAAAAAAAAAAATCTCTCAAGTTTTTAACCTCAGGATTCAAAGTATTTCTAAAATATTTCACTGCCTTAAAATGAGTAAAACTGCTCCTAACACTCACATAAGAATCAAAACACAGTTAAATTTTAATATACATATTTGACAGTATTTTATCTTGCATGATTTTATTATATTACAATTGCAATAAACATTCAAGTGAGGTGTTAAAAATTCTTTTGCTTCAAGTTTTTCCAGTCCTCTGAATTAAGAGAAAGCTTGACTGATAAGAAGAAATGCAAAATCCTCAACTGCAATTTTACTAGCACAAAATTTCTGCCTCATTTTCAGTCACATTAGAAACTTCTAGAACAAAGCTATAAATTATGAACCCCAAAATTTCAGCCACAAGATGGAACTGAAAGATGACTGACCTGGATAAGACATACAGATTTACCTAGGCAATCTCAGGATGAGGTTTGCTACCATTTTTCCACGACCAGGCACACATTTTGTGGTTTCTCTGCATTGAGTATGGGGTTTTTTTTCCCTCATCTGAATTTCTGAAAAGTTTTTAATGGCTTAGCCTCCAAAATAGTTTGATGCAAAAGGCAGTCTAGTAACTTATAGGATGACCTTAAATAGATTTCAGCAAACCCTTCAATTATTTTATTCAATGCAGAAGTTAAATTTCATACAAGAGAAAACACTGATAATCTCCTCCTACATCTGGCCTTTCTGATTTTCTGATTATACACACAGTAATTAACTGGCAACAAATATTTAACATTTGTGACACCAAAATAATAGCCACCAATAATGAAACCATAATTTTAAAAAAGTATCTATTTGCATTATTTTTGAACTAAACAAATTTGATACGGTTTTAGTGGATGGTTTTTCCTCTAGAAAGTAAACAGCACAATTTTCTAATTAATAAAAACAAAATGGAAACTGACTTACAACACTGACTTCAAAATCCTTGTGAAAGTCTGTACTGGTGATGTCACAAATGCTGTCACATCTGAGCGGGTATTGTCTGTAGAAGGTTCAGAAATGTCCATTTTAATCAAAACGTTTGTGAAGAGGTAGTTGTGTCTTTTGTTTTTATTTTAATGAATTACAGAATTCCTTAAGAATCACAGTTGCAACTCTCGTTAAAAATCATAAATCAGGTAAAAATCTAAATAACTGAAATATAAGGGCCTGATCTGCAATGGATATAGAAACACATGTAAGAGTGAAGGGAAATCCGTAGGTTATGCTTCCATCAGCTTTTAATAATGATGTTTGCGTAACACTGATGTAACACTCCCATTTTCTGATTTGCTTAAAGTGAACTACAAATTACTGCCTCAGAGTACTAAAATGCCAGTCCTAAAGTACTCCAAGACAGAAAACACAATTTCTCCAGGCTTGCAGGTTTTTTTAAATTAAATCTTTCATCTTCCTGATACTCTGAAGCCACAGATTATCTTCGATTTCTCCCCACTGCAAAACACTAACAACTAAACAATTATTCTTCTTATGTCAAGAAACCCTCCTCCCATCACTGGTCCAAATCCCAGAGACAGAGATGGGGACACTTGGTCAAGTTGTAAGTGGCTGAAAAAAACCTTTTCCTTCCCTCTTTTCTTCCCCTGTGCAGTTTGGCACCGCCAAAAGGACCATGCTGTGCTACAGGAAGGGACTGGCGCTGTGTAGGTGCCTGAAGAACTCTTAAACATGCATCTTCCTATTTAGAGCATTTATAGCATAACTGTTTATATACTTAAGTTTCATTTGATGAAAGTCATCTGCGTTCTGAAACATTTCTGTGTGTCTCCAGCACAGATAACCAAACAAAGAAGCCTTTCCAATAAAAACTTAGAGTAAGAAAAATAAACTCGGGTACAGAACTTCTTAAAACATCCTTTAAAATTGTCTATCTGTGACATAAAAACTGGAAGAAATGACAATGGAATAAAGCTATCCTTTTATTTCAAACTCCAAAGAGGAAAAGGAAAAGAAAAAAGAAAAAAGAAAAAAAAAAAGAAAAAGATCTCATGCCAGAATGAGGTACGAGGACATATGGGCAGTCTATCACCTGACTACCAAACAGCAGTACTAAGGCTGACACATGTTTGTTAATCCCGAGAGGTAAAACGCTGCTTTGTCTTCTGGGGGTCGTGCTGCAGATGAGTGCCCGTTATGCCGCTGATGCATTTTTCCATGCTGACATTCCCCAGGGAATCCGAGTTCCCCATCAGGGAGAAGGGACAGAAATTTTTCGCCTCCTCTAAGAGCCTTCCATAATGTTGTTTACTGAGTGCACCCATAAGAGCAGCAAGCATCAGCAGCACAGCCAAAAGGGTTTGAACAAAAGCTTTTCCTCTGGATGTCTACAGTTTAATTCTGTTAATTCTTTTACCAGGACTCTTTAGTTTCAGCTTGGTCTCGTAACACCAGATCACCGTTTGCGAGGGAAGGACTGAACTTCAGTGACGTGATTACTGGTTACAGACAGCAACCCCTCTTCAGACAATCCGAGATGATGAAGGGGAGGAACATTTCCCGGAGGTCTGACCACTCTCTAATGTACTTTTTTATCTCCCTATGGGGCAGAATAAGGTGAGGTCAAGGGAGAAATGATCAGTAGCTACAGAAACACTCTAGCCCTCTACAGGTTTCTCCTTCTCCCAAAATAAGTCTGTTTTCAGACTCCGCTGTTTCTAACAAAACCCCTCAGAGAACTCCAGGTGCAATTTTTCATAACACCCCAGCTGAGCCAGCTGAGGAGAAACCCTGCCTCCTGCTCCTTCCAGTCCTGCAGTCCAGTGGTCTTCCTTGTCTCATCTGCCACTTCTGCAGCTCACTAGTCCAATAGGGATAAATAATAAATAAATGAATGAATAGAAAAATAAATAAATAAATAGATGGGAGAGGTGGGGGATAGAGAAGGGCAGGAATAGGACAGTCTCCTGCAAGATCAGATGCGTGACCCCATCAGCTGACAAGTCGTAGTCTTGCTAAATCCATCACAAGGTGGCTAGGGGGGCTATATTCCAGGCAGGGTCTAGCTGAATCTCCTCCTTCATTAGCAGCACACCATTAGATCTGATGAGGTATAAAAACATCCTCTCGCTACTGTTTTCCAAACTCCCCCTTCTCCCCGACACACTGGGCATCTGTTTAAAGGATCTGGCTCTGCGAGTACCAAGTGGGAGGGCTGTACGTGTATCTATTGTTGACTGTACAAGCGCCAAGCAGACAACACACAGCTCCTCGTTTGTAGAAGGATGGTCACGCTGCCCCGTCGCATCCTTCACGCACATTTGCTCCTTAGGTGAAATTGCAGCAATGACAACACGCCTGCCTTCGCTTAAGGAGGAAAATTACCAGTGACTTACACAGTACTTTCAGCTCCCTCACTCTCCAAGTCTGTATTTGTGCCACCACAAATACAACATTTATATTCTTGACCCAGCAACCCTCCAGGCACTAAAGAAAGTGCCTTGACGGTGTCTTGAAACAACTCCATTTACTTAGCATGTCAAAACAATATTAAGAAATTACTTGATTACCACGAATCAGTACCTTCACATCAAAAAGTTTAAAGGACTAATGGGCTTAACCAAGTATAATGAGAAAAACATACACAGCAAAGGAAGCATGTGGACACTCCACAGGCAGTAAGAGAGCTCTAACTGTCCGTGACACTGAGGATGAAAGTGCCAAAGTGGTGGCAACTGCAGTACCCAGCTAAGAAAGACTATGAAACACAATAGGAACTACAGTAATTTTATCTTTTAATATAGATACAGTGCTTCTCAAACGACACGTCAGCGGGGTCCTCAGCAAAGAGCAACTGGATTTTCACTCTTTCGTTTGAATAACACTCTGAGCAAGCCTCAGACAAATTATCAAGTTTACATTTCACTGCTAATCTGAGTATCTATTGTGCAAATCTATATAGGACATTGTGTGATTTTTATTCATGGTATCATATATTTTAAGACAAAAAGGAACATCTCATCATTTCAGGATGAACTCTTCAAGGAGGTCACAGAACTTCCCACCGTTACAGTGGCAAAACATAAATAAATAAATAAATAAATGGTTTTTTTTAGTGCTTATCTTCCAAAACTCTGTCTTTTTTTGAGAGTAGCAAGATGCTCTCCTTAGTATTTTTCAATCTTTATCTTAGTTCTGAATCCTCTGGATTCAAAACTCAGTCACAGAGCTCCACTACTCCTTACGCTGCTGCATTAAAGAGCTTTTTACGTTTCCCCATTAAGGTTCTTTCTCCTGGCAAGGCAATCCCATACCCCTCAGTAGCCACACAGGTTCTCAGAATCTCATCTTCTAAAGTCATTCTCTCCAGTGCTAAAAGCACTATCATTTTTCTTCTCCACTATTTCTCCAGGATGTAAATATTCATTTTAATATTAAATATTAAAAGAGAAACTGGAATGGAACTCATAATTCCCATCTCTCTACACAAATTTACTTCTCTGTATTCTTACTATGCATCTTGAGAGGCTGCAAGAAAACCATTTTCTACAGAACTTGCCTAGGAGCTCTCAAGAATTCTAAGCATTACAGAACCTAAAGATTTTATTTAGCACAACAAGTTTCAAAATTTTTCAGCTCACAGAACCCTAACATTTTCCAGCAGAAACATGAAGTACTAAACACCCAGAGAAGCGCTGCATCCTATGCCCTGGACAAGTTGGCCGGGATTTTTCAGTAACCTTTTGTAGACTCTTCCAAGGCAGTCCACAGATCCCCCTGGATCCACAAACAGGATGGAAACTACTATTATTATTACTTTTAACTACTATTAACTTACTATTTAAAATATACTGCTTCTCTAGTGGAAGATTTCTCCATCTCCCAGGAATCTATCTGAATGCTTCAGGAGTTTAGCACTGGAGTAGAAGAAAGCTGCTCAATTAAATCTGATATGCAAATATTCAACATCAACAGAAAAATATAGGTAAGAGTTTAAAAAAAGGGGGGGCGGGGGAGGATCAGCTCAAAAGACCTTACAAATGGGCAGAAGACTACTGAAAATACTATAAGGCTAGGAAAAAACAATGGCCACAATTCAAAAGGAAAGTAACATAGTTCTCCCTTCCTCACCCTCCTCCATGCCAAAATCCACCTGGATGGTTTAAAGGAAAAGTTAAAAGGTGATTACAGGGAAAAGGTCACTATTAAGAATGAAAAGATTGCCCAAATGAGGAAGAAAGGGAAAGATGATAAAACATGTCCAGGCAATGTAAACATAAAATTAAGAGAACTAGAAAAGAATTTGAAGAGCTTCTTGCAAATGATGCTCATCAGCGAAACCAGGAAGTCAGACAAGAAATCAGTGGGATTTACTGCTCGGTAACAAAAGCCCAGAAAGAAAAATGGAGATAAGGGAACTCGAGGATAAGGGAACTCAAGGATAAGGCCACAGCAGAGAAGCACTACGAATTATTTGCCCTGGCCTTTATTGCTAAACACACTGGCAAGCTACCCAAACCCAGACCATTCCCAGGAGTAGACAACTGAAAGCTAGATGATTTCATGTAAACGTGCAGGAATTATTCGATGTCAATAAGTCACCAAGACTGGATGACAGTCAGCCAGGAGTGCTGAAGGAACTGAAGTGTGAAATCGGTGAGGTACAACCCATCCCTACAAATGGCCACGCGCCCAGAAGACTGGTGGGTTGCCAACACAACTTCAAACAAACAACGAGACTCTAGAAAGGACCCCAGAAACTACCTGCGAGTCTGACTTCTGCTACTGGTAAGTCGCCAGAGTCTACAGTAAGACCACAGAGCACGTGAGGTGACATGGGTCTGTTGGGAAGGTGCCATCACCGCTGCTATGCAGGGGAAGCCTGTCTCGCTCACCTGATGGAGTTCCACAAGGGGGCAAGAAACATGAGGGCAAAGGGCATCCAGTAAGCAAAATGTGTTTGTCAAGGTTCCTCCCCGAATACAATTAAAGGAATTAAGTTGCCACAGGATTGGAGAAATACAGTCTGAAAGGTGGGTAAGGGAGAGGAAACAAAACATAAGGCTTAATGGTCACTTTTCAGCATAAGAAAGAGTCAGGAGGTCCCTCAGGGATCCATGCTGGCATCATTTCTATATGACATCTTCATCAATGACCTGGACAGTAGAGTAATCCAAGAAATCTTACAGATGATACTACACTGTAGTGGACAATCAAATGCCATGAGTATGGCATGGAAAAAGAGAAGGATCTAACCAAATTGAGTGGGCAGCGATGACGAATGAACATCACAGACATAAATGTGAAGTAATGTATCTAGGAAAAAAATAACCTAAACTATCCCTCACAATGTTTACCTTAGAACCACAAATTATAGTTTAGTTGAGTCCTGGATTCACCACTGACACCTCTATGAAATCATAAGTTCATGTACAACAGCAAAAAAACTGACAAAATGTTGGCCATGTCAGAAAGGACACTGAGAACAAGAGAAAGGACATGATTTTTCTGATACTTCTGTGCCCACATCTTCATTACCCTGTGCAGTCTTGTCTCCATCCATACCTCAGGAAGAACATAGCGGAATTATGAGCAAGTAGACAGAAGGGCAACCAACATGATGCAGTGGACGGAGCAACCACCTCTTCTAAGACAGGATGAAAAGATGGGAACTCTTTAGTTTGGAGAGGAGAAGGATGAGGTTTACAAAACCATAAAGGCACTCAGTAAGTGCAGTACTGCTGTTCACCAAATACACAACACAAATACACAATAGTTCAGGCACTTGGAGAAACAGGTCCACAAATAGATAGTAGAAGGATCACACAGAGATATGCCACCTAATTTATTAATACGACAGTTCTGGACACTGGGTAAGTGCAAGGGGAATAAAAGGCAAGAAAATGGCCAAGCTTGCAAGCTCTCCCTGAATAGCATCTCCTCTGCCATCGCTGCAGATAGAATACCGGGCTAGATGGGCCACTGCTGCGACTCAGTAGGCTATTCCTAATGTTACATTTACTTGAAAGAAGTTTTCCTGGCTTGTAAGCCAACAGCCTTGCAACAATTTAAAACCATAATTTCTTCTCCTATCTGCTGTATGCACGAAGAACAGGTTATATTATCACTTGTCTTTTCTTATTTAGCCTTAACAGTTGCAACTCATCCAACCTATACTCACAGGTTACGCTCCCCGTATCGCTAGAGCACTCTCACTGCTGGGTACTTAGCATCGTGGAACTGCAGCACCCGGAACTGGAGGCAGTCGTCCAGCTAACAACGTGTTGCTCAACGGAGCAGAAAGAGGCATCTCTATTACTGTTTATGCATGCCTGTGTTTGCCCTCTTCACAGCACTGAGATATAATTAATACCCAGTTTGTGATCCATGGTACCCGCTGCAATTTCTTCTGGAGTGTACTTACCCAGCCACTCGTTATCCATTCACCTCTTCGTAAAGCAGATCATTCTAGAACGCAGGTCGACCTCGCTCCCCCTGAACAGCTTCCAGCTCCTCACACGCCAAATCTCCACACTACCAACACCATTCTAAATGCTAATCCCATCCTCCAGCACACCTGCAGCCCCTTCCATTGTGGAGACACCTCAAACCATGAATAACCATTCTCTTCTCCATCACTCACCTCATCACTGGAAGTACTGCCTAGGCAGAAGTCAGTAAACAGCCTAACAAGATTCTACTCCAAATTCACTTCCATTTTGTTAAAACCTTTAATAATTACTCAGCACAGTTTTCTAACAGTTTTGCTCTTAGAAACAAACCTCACAGTTGTTTCATCTTGTTTCCTTATGAAAATGTTGTTCGCAGAATATCAGAAGCCTGACTGAACCCAAGACACGACATCCGAAGCTTCTCTGTGTACACAAAGATTGCTACCTTGTCAATAGAAGGAAATTTGAAGTTTGATACATTTTAACGCTGCCAAATCCACAGTGAGTCATCTCATTTTCTAGACCTTCATAAATAGTTTACTTGTTCCAGTATCTTCCCTTAAGTTAAATTGATGTTAAGCATTTTCCATATTAAAACACACTTTGGTTGAACATAAAAAACACGAAAAGCCATCAAAGAGATTTTCTGACGTATTTATTACATTACAGTCTATGTTATCCAGAGATTTTATCATCAACGATTTTGTGTTTGTTTTCTAAAGTACTGAACCTGTCCAATAAGAGCCAGTTGTAAAAATGATCACTGCAGAATGCAAGAAGAGTTATCATCACACAGATTCATCTCTCACATTTTTAAACATCCCTTACAGTTTGACTTAGGTTATATAACAATAGGAAGGGGGGGGGACGGAGGAATTCACCTTAGTCTCATAAAATTATGAAGGAAGAAAAAAAATAATCCAGCTTAGTCTCAAAAGCAGCAAAGGATTTACTAAAGGTCTTGTTCCTTTGTGTAAAAGAGGCCACATGACTGATCTTTAACTCTGACATTAACACAACATAGTAAGAGTGTTCCAGAATAATGGCATAATTAACTCAAAATGCCTACTGCAAATATAAAAGAAAAACACCTTCAAATATTCAACAAATAGCACCTTGCCACGACTATTGTTATCTGCTGCTGCCAATCAGTATTGTTATGGTTGTACAAAGACTCCAGTGCACCAGACTGTCGCTAATTATGTATATTCAAGTGATTAGCAAGCACTTGTTGCCTCGTTCACACCACCCTCCAAACAGCAGCCTTTGAGAGGAGAATAGACTGCAAATTTATTGAGAGAACACTGTTAATCCTTTGGGGAGAATGTAAATGTAAACAGGACTACTCTACATCAAGGTGCTTTGACAACAAAAATCATCTGCATAAACACATGCTCAACAACAAACAGGTGTTCTATTTCACAACTAGCGCCCATTTGATGCTTTCAAGTAAGCATTATGCACAAACTGTTAGAAGTACTTTGAAACCAGCTGCAATTACTATAATTAGCTGTCTTCCTACACTTTGGGCTTTTTTTTCCTTGTACCTGTTCAGCATTGTGCTGCCTGCAATATGTAACCCCAAGCAAAGCTGCGGTTTTAGCCTCCTGCTTAAAGTTTACTATCCTCTCACCTCTGCATGCACCGTTAAGTTCGTATCGGCATTAAAGTGCCACAAGTTATAAGATGATGTCTGCATTAAATAAGAGCCCTATGAATGTAAGGTCACTCATCTAACACTCATAGTGAATACGAAAACAAGGACAACTGCCAAAACAGCACCATAAAAATAGTAAGCCTTCAATGCGCAGGATTTCCCTTTTTTACAGAAATGTCCCTAGGAACTAACAAGATTTATTTTTAATAACAAGAACTTTACTTCTAGTTTTATCAGACAATAGGTGGTGAAAAGTCTTGCTTGCAGACAGCTACTCGTTCTAATACGCTCCAAGTAAACGCTTTAAGCAATTGTTTGGTCAGCATGCACACGCTTCCTTCTGTTCAATGAATACAAAGTACGTATAAAGCACCTCCGCATTATTTTTTATTCTTATTAGAACGATGTATTCAAGTGTCTTTCTGTTTTCACTCAGCCTTTCGTGGCATCTACCCAGCTCTTGGTTTTCAGCAGTTTGAAACACTCCACCACAGCATTTCTGTAGGCGAGTTCAACACGAACAATGAACAAGTCCAGTGGCCTTTCCTCCCAAGTCAAACCCTAACGTGCTAATTTCACAACCTTGGCAGTGCCACCTAGAGATAGCTAAAATCCTAATCTCCCACCTTATGATTTGCCAGATTTTAACCACTGAACTGAATAATTCCATATTCAGCACCTGCTGAGAGAAGACTTTTTTTCACAAATGAAAAGCTTAACAAGCAAAGCCCAGGGAGTAAGAATGCAGCTGGAAGGAAGGGCTAAAGATGACAAATACACAGTAGTAGAAGGAGGACAGGCTACAGGCGACGGAAAGAAAGAGGCTCTTTCACTCTGGGTGAAACAGGCAAGGAAATCTGTGATCAGCAGAGGAAAACCTATGCTACAGCACTTTTCCAAGTCTACTAGACATCCTACTGTTGACAGGTTAATTTGACAGCCTCCACCATCAAAATGTACCTGAGGTCCCCCTAATGCTTTTTTCATCTGTAACAGAAGAGTTCTATTTTTATAGACGTCCACACCGGGTGATTTACAGAGCTCTGTACATTTTTAACAACAGCCACTACTTTCTTCCCACCAACTTCTGCTCAGCTGGAAATGATACGAAAGCGTCAGTTCTGTTGGGCCAGCCAAGCAATACACATTGTATTCATAGCAGTTATTCCCCAAGAGACCAAAAGAATGACCAAAAAGATTAATAAAAAGTTGTAGTATTACAAGACCTCCCACAGAAATGCAGGGAGCATTGTACATCTAGAAAACTCCAGGCAAAGCTAATTTTGGGGCTTCTTCCAGAGAGACACCATCCTTTGGGAAGCACAGAGGATGACAAAACAATAGTTGCTCTCATTTTCTCTGTTAGCTCTTATGGCAAAGATATATGTAGTGAACCCAGCAGTTTCAATTGTACAACCAGTCCCCACGATGACATGGACATTTCTTTTTCCCTGCTGTTTCTTTCTGGACAAACAGAAAAATCTGGCAAGTAATAATAATAAAAAAAAGAGACTATATCTACAGCTTGTATATTCATATATGAAGAAATACCAGATTCAGAGTTATCTTAAGCTTTTAATGTGCGCTAACAGCTGTAAATTAGAGAACATTGTCTTCTGTTAGTCATCTGAGATTTGTATTCCTAGCTCTCACACCATAATCCCAAATCAAATTTCACAATACAGTAGCACCCAACCACTGAAAAAATGCAAACGCTGCATCGCATCAACACTACCATTCATTTGACCTGCAGTAAAGTAATACAAAGAGCTAAATTTATCATTTTTATTTTTTTGGTATAGGGTAATTTCTTACGTCAGTTTAATTCCCCGAACCACCACTGCTCACCTAAATGAACACTGCTTACAGCAGAAGATGAAGCTGGAATGCCCATGCAGAGGTCTCAGCTTGTAGCCCCTTCTTCCCCCTTCTAGAAAGAGCCAGGCACCAGTTTAGCGAAGTATATCATCATCTCTGTCTCGGCACGTGAGCAGATATGCAATGGTTTCAGCTAACCCTTCTGATTTTGTAGTAAACTAGACCAAGAGTTAGAAATTTGTTACAGAATTTCTGATGGGAATGGTAACTTCTGCTGTCACCATGTGAAGAGGTGGGAAGGGGGCAACAAACAGCTGGGAAATGCTTAAAGAGCTTCAAGTAGATACACAAACATGGTTCAGTTATTTTACTGTCAAATAAGTCAGCTATATGCTAAACAGAAACTACAACTATAAGGGTGTTTACTACTCATTCATATAATCACCACACATAAAGTTACATGCAGACACATCCGCTCTCTGTTTGTTTACTTAAAATTCTTTGTGAGACTCAAAGGCTACTAATTAGGAGAAATACTGTATTGAATTCCAACATCAGGAGGAGTTTAGAACTTGGTATCTCATTTACACACACAAGCATGTACTGATTCTGTGTTTCAAGTAAAAGATGCAAGACAGTAAAAGAAGAGCATGTAGCAGAGATCACTATCAGCATTTGCAAAGAAATATGGGTTATTTTATAAAAGTATTAAAGCTTTACAAACTAGCAGCATCCTGAAAAACACATGCGTATGTTTACATTCACTTTATTACAGGGTGTATATTTAAGCATGCGTATGAGACCGCTATGAAAACATTCTAAAGAAATGCTTTGAAATTGCAAGTCTTAAATGCATCAAACAAATAAACAAAAAAATGATACTAGTCAGCCACAGGTTCCAGAGAAGAAAGAAACATAATTTTACCATGAGAACATTCTGAGCTTTATAGCATTGCGGTTACCTCTGATTTACTGTGTTTCATTATGCTCTTCTCTTAAAAAACCCTTTTCCATGAATGCTGTATCCATATTTTTCTTTTTTTTTTTTTTTTTTTTTTTATGTGCTCTGATGAAAGGTGAGATTTTCCTAAAAACAGAGTTGGGCAGATGAAAAAGAAATTTTTGTATCAAGCTAACGTTCTTAGCTAACATTCCTAGCAAGTCTCATACCAGACTATTGTTACTTAAGGCTAAATACTTCCTACAAAACACTACATGGTGGTTACACACGCATCAGATCTGACTGCTGGATCCAGAGGGTCTTTAGGATAGACCAGCTGCTCCTTCCAAAAGCTCAGGTAAGCAAGGAGGGGACAGCCAGCCTGCCCTTTCAGGACTCCAAAGAGTAATTTGTTAGCTAGCATCCACCAGGAATGATAAGGTGACTAGTATGAGCCAAAGCCTGGCACCCACGCAGCCCTTGCATATATTTCTCTTATTATTTTGAAGTCCTGTCAAGGAGGACTAATTTGCAGTGCCAGAGAAACTACAGTACTCATTAATATGCTGAAGAAAGCACAAGCAATCCAACTGTGTTCAACATTCTCCAAACGAAGTAACCCAGCCCACAGGTGTAGCCTGTAAGCTTTGGTGACCAAACTTTAGCCAAAGGTTTTAATGAGGTGAAAGTTTAATTGCTGGTATGGAAAGGAAATTCTCTTTTCAGAAATTGCCAGAAGTCCCCATTTTGTGGCAAAGACTCCATACAGGTTGTGTACGTGACGGTCTCCTGCAAAAATGAACTCCTCGGGCTGCTATATGAGGAGATGCAGAGCAACGAGGGAGCTGCAGCCAACAGACTGGGTGACAGAGCGAGTGACGAGGCGCAGCTAATGGCACCACTTAGACACCACCTCAGTGTCAGAAACGACTGGCAGTGAACAAAGGTAGCAGGAGCAATTAAAAAGGCCCTCAGAACCAACCTGGCATGGACAATGCAGTCTTCAAATCAAATGCTCCAGAGCACTGAAGCCTACACAGGAGCAACTACCTAAAGCTGTGACTCTTGCTACAGCCCTGGCCACCCGGACCGAGGCAGGACCCTGCCCACCAGGCAGGGCTGCTCTAGCAACAGACCAAACGAAATACAACGGGAGGACCAGGATTAGTGACAGGCTGCTTTGGCAAGGACTCATAGCTCTAGGAGGTTTGGGTCATGACTACTGCCAACACGTTTGGGCATAACTACCAATACTGTTACGGTGTTACCAACGGTTCAGATTTCCCAAACTTACCTTCATTATCTCCTTTTAATAACTTGCACAAGACCAGCTAGAAAAGGTCACTTATTGTCCTGGTTTTCCAGGTAAGAAATTAAGTTGGTAACGTTGAAGTGTTTCTGTAAGGACCCCTCAAACAGCTAACAACGAGGTTTTGGCAGAACAGCATCCTTCCTCACGGACCAAGCCTCTGGAAAGAGAGCACATTTTTGTAGGAAGAGTGCAGTAAGTTGTGTTCTCTGGCTGCCTCCATACTTCATTCCTCCTAATTCCCCGGGGGGCAGTGGGGGCAAACCACCAACCCCAAAACAAACCTGATCATATGTTTATTAAAAACATAGATACTCTCTGAAATCCTTCTTCAGCAGATTGCCTGAAAGTACTTTGCTGGTTTGTTGTTTAATAAATAAGCAACGTCTAGTGGTTGGAACAGTATTTAAAAGGGGTGAGACAGCAATACTTGTACAAATATTTAAAAGTGGTACGCTTTCAAAAGCAGTTTGTTACACGGGGCCATATTATAGCTAAAGCGTTTAGAACTCAGCTGACTAAATGAAATTTGCTTATGCCAAAACAGCCAAGGGCAGAGCTGGTGCATTGTGATGGAGATGAGAGCCCCCCACGCCACTCCGAGCGCAGCTCCACAAGCCCTTTCTCCAAGTAGCCTTTGTGGTGCTCACTTGCACAACCCCAGAGCGGTGCAAAGCAGTTGCTCCTCTTCTACCCTGTTCCCAGGGCGGGCAGGGGCTGTCGGCGACTTTCGGAGCGGTGCCCGGGGTGATGTCACACTGGTACTGCAGGGGAGGAACAGTACCAGGAAGCGTCAAACCCTCGCATTGTGCAGGGGGGATCAGCACATGGGGGCAGGTTGTAAATCTGGCCGGGGACCAGCGAGACTTTAGATCACGATTTCACTCGAGGAGGCAGCTGTAGCAATAAACACAACGTTCGCTTCTGTTCCGCGGGATGTTTCAAATGTAAACATTCACTCTATAGCTGAATTCCCAGTTTACATTACACTAAGCACAAAGAAGAAGAAATGCAAATAGCTGACCCGGAGTAAAGCTAATACATCTCTAAGTGTTGATTCCCAAATACTTTCAGATAATTCTCTTTCCCTCTTCCACAAAATACCTTTGGAGTGACATCACTACAGTTTTAAACAGCAAACTACATTTATGACCCTGAGAAGTTAAACAGAAGGAGGAAACAATGAATGAGATCATCCGGGGAGGGGCGAGAAGGGGGGAAAGTTTCTTTTCACAAATTACAGCCACTTTTTTTTTTTCTCCCTTTTTTTATTTTTTTTTTAATTTTTACTTTAAAAAAAATTTGCATCCTAAAGCTTTTCTCAGTCTCTCCATTATGTAACAGTTCTTTAGGAAACCGCCAGCTACCCTGACAACTGTGATGTTTTGCCAGAGTGGCTTTGTCTAAATCCTAAAGCAGCACTTGGCTATGCGCTGAGCCCAGTGGCTGCCTGTGATCTGAATGCCAATTAAGAGTGCTGTCCCTCTTGTCTGACAAGTCAGAGACTTAAAGGTCTATCTGAGGTCAGCAAACTGTCTGGGCTACTTTTGTGAGCTTAAGAGACCAAGGAACACAGCAACAACACAGCCCTTTCCTTTAAGTGTCACACTGGGCAAAGAGCGTTTCATGTACAATTGTCAGCGCGTTTTATTTAGGGCAGAAAGAGAGATATTCCGCATGTCTTGCTTCGGTTTCCTTTCCAGTCTTGCTTTCATTCCCTGTATCACCAATGAAATTCAACCTCCTAGTGGACAGGTAGGGATGAAGACTAAACTACTGGTATTTTATAAAAATCGATCAAAGAAACATACATATCCGAAATTCAATTACCAAGATCACCAAAAGCTAATAGTGGAATACAGAATCTGTCCAGTTTGGCATATATTCCCTCTAACTCTGGTGTACCGGCTCTATAATGTTTGATTCTCCAGCTTCCCTTCAAGTCCCCAATCAAACAAGCCCTGTATCACCGACTTTAAACTTCCATTTTTCATCGCAAACCATGAGAAATAGCGCAGCAGGCCAAAAAGTGCTCAAAAATGGTGTTTGCCCAGATTTATTATAAACACCTTGAAAGTCTGTTTTTTTGACACTTACAAGAGAACTTTTAAGACGGCAATGGTGATATATTCCATCACTATCAGTAGTTATGAGGAAGCAGTAACTTCCTTTCCATTCCTGCACATCATTTCTACTTTTGGAGGTGGAGACGTAACTACCTGCTACCTACATGAAATGTTAACTTTTTTTTTTTCTAACTATTACTTTTTATGTAAACAGCAAAATCTTACTTTGTTTGATGAGCTCTAAAATGCAAGCCAACTTCTTTGCAAATATTTACTGAAAACTATTAGCTGAGTGCATTTTCTCATTAAAGAAACCGTTTTACCACCTTCCCTTGTAACTGGCAATGTAATCTTCGGTTCTTTTCACTGAAAATTGCAGTTTAAATACTCTGCATTCTTACACACCAGCATCTTTCATTAACCCCAAAAGGAAAGGCTACCTTGTTTTCCAGGTTGATAAAGACTGAAGACAACTAAATTTTGCATGAGCAATTACTCTGTTCTTTTCAAGAAGGCTTAGGGACAACCTGCGTTACTGCATAATTCCCACACAGAATTCCATGAGATGAGATGAAGAAAAATTGTAGTGTATATACTAACTTGTAGAAGGCACTTCAATTTTAGACATTACAGTTAAAAAAAAAATGAAAAAATGTAGTTGGTCATCAACTTGTCAGATAAAACCACAAACTAAAGAGAGAGTAAAGAGAAAAGCTGTGCTGAAACCAAGGCTGAATCTCCCGCTAAGGAAGGCTGCTAATACATTTTTGAACTTGCAAACTATTCCTTGTACTGCTACATTAAGGAAAAAACTTTCAGTGATATATTTTTGGCATATGATCTTGCGGGGGAGGTTGCTTTTTTACTTTATTTTACCTAGAGTTAATTCATTCATTCTGAATGTTACTGTGAGCAAGAGGGAGAACCGGTATGGAGTAACAGTTACGTAATTGGTAAAACAAAATCCTGTGGGATATTTATAAATATATAGAGTCTGTTTAAAGCTACATTAAAAATACTGAAATGAGAACTTGGTTCTAGAGCTGTATGTTTTTAAGGAAAGAATTTCATAAAGCTCATCTTGTATTTTTTTTTTTTTCAAGCCATTACCTTTGTTATAATCCTTTCATTTTCCTCATATCTCAAAGTGTTCACCCTAACTCCTGGCCAGAAAGGGCATTTCAAAGATACAACCCTACGCAACGCTTACACAAACCTTACTGAAAATATTCCCCAATCTTCCTCCCAGCTGTTAAGTCAAGCCCCCAGCACTTCTGCCTCAAACGTCCACAACACACAGCACGCACGTCTCACATCGGTGAGCTCCTCCCTGAAGTCTCTAGCTTTGATAGGACACGTTCCCAACTTGTGTTGTTCACTCTTCCACATTTGCAAGACTGTTGAGGTCTTGGGGAAATCTCCCCTCCTAAGGAAGTGCTCAGCAAAACACTTCTTAAGACAGTGTTTGTTGTACAAGCAACCTCAGATCTCACAGCACTGCAACTCAAGTTGCACCATCGTTGACATCAATAGTGGCTTCGGGCCAAAACATCAGATTTCCATTACGTGAAACTCGGGCATTTGCTACCCCATATAAGAATTATAACTTTCTGCAGTGATCAAGAAGGCCTTGTGTGACCATGGATAAATAACCCTTTTTCTGATGAATTTAGCAACCTTGTAAAGAACGGGAATAACTTCATGAAAAATAAAATAAAAATCAATAAACCCTGCCCCAATTTGTGACCCCGAGGATTCCAAGTCTTCAGCCATGCTTTCAGCACTGCTGTAAGGCACATGCCTGACAGCCCTTCCACAGCAACACGCGCCTCCAGGCTCGCAGCCGGCTGGTGAATCACCCACCGATGGCACTGAAAGACAAACTCCCAGAAGCAGAAATTCAAAGCTTCCTCCACAGCTTGAGGGAATCACTTTGGTTCCTCGGTGCTCTTGTCTTGGGATGAATTCCCCACGATTTTCAGAGAAGTAAATGCTCAAAGTTTTGCAGCTTCTGTGTTAGACCAGGATTGCACTATTAATTTATCTTATTGACCACATGATTGCTGCCCGGCATCAAGAATAGCCCTATATTAAGTGAAACCTATTACGAGAAATGATAAAATCAACTGCTCATTTTGATTTCTTTCTTTTATCTTCCCTCTCCATATCCATGCAGCATCACAGCGGTCATAGGGGAAATACCTTTACATATGGACCTCACCCACAATGCTCTCAACACACGGCTGCAGCCTCCACAACCGCCGACAGACAAAATCATTGTGCTCAGTGCTTACGCAGCAATAGTTGAAACACGAAACAATTTCAAAAGGATGCCGACCAGCAAAACATCAGCAGATGTCTGAAATGCAGAGAGGCCACGCAGGTTTAACAAACTCTCACACAGTTACAGTACATTTTATTTTTTAAAAAATAAAAAAAACAAATAAACAAACCAGATTATTATTATTATTTACACATTTTGGGATATCTATTGTGATAAATATTTGTATGTTGAGCAGAGCAGAGCAGCAGTTTGCTTTGTGGAATATAAATTAAGTAATCCACCTTACTTAGGCAACTTCATCTGGATTCACTCTTTCAGAAAGTGAGAAATAAAATACATTTTCTCAAACTCCCTTTCTTCCCCAGTTCTCCAGCCAGTGTCACCTTGCAATTTTATTTCAAGCCCTGTTCTGATATTTCAGTCTCCTTTTACTCACTTTGTGCAAGTGCAGAGCTACTGTACTTTCAACAATTTTAAGAACTGCCTCTAAAACAAATCCCCAAACTCATTCAAGCCCACAAACTTAAGAGACTATGTAGAACAAATTTCTGGAACACTACAAGTCAATGTGCTACATTTTCTTTCAACGTAAAGTTGTCTACTTCATGAATCTTAAAAAAACAACTGCAAAGAGAGTATGCTTGACACAATGCATGCTGTACGGATGAGCAGAATAATCCCCTCAGATTTTGGGTTCACAACTGAAACACATTCCCTACCTTTTGCTAAAAGCTTTGGATATGACAAGGAGGAAAAAAAAAAAAAAAAAGAAGAAGAAAAAAAAAAAAGGAAAAGTACTGGGGAAAGAAGATTGTCCAAAGATGTGTTTCAGCATCCTGGACTATTGCAAGGTTTTGAGATCAGGTGAGAACATCTTACATGTCTTGACAAGCAAATTCCATAATGGTCCATTACTGATCATCACTGCTTCTTTCTGATAACTTCTGACCTTTTTACAGCAGCCCATATGCGTACACTCAAGGTCTCCTCCTCAGACCACTCTGACTGGAAAAGGATTTTGATTACTACAGATTTACAAGTTTGATCACATTGTGGAGGTTTTTCACCCGACTGGCTGTGCCAGAGAAGCACAGCTATAAACTTCTTCAGGTTTATATGTTAATACAGGAAACCAGATCAAGGGCCTTATCAAGTCTCTTCCTCCCAGAAGACAAATGATTTAAGCAGTGTTAGAGGTAACAG
The DNA here is from genome assembly GCF_015220075.1 of Falco rusticolus. Taxonomy (NCBI): domain Eukaryota; kingdom Metazoa; phylum Chordata; class Aves; order Falconiformes; family Falconidae; genus Falco; species Falco rusticolus. The sequence continues at coordinate 5,248,007 of NC_051192.1, read as the reverse complement.
CTCTCCTTCAAAGAAAATACTGTTTGGTGCCTTGACTATCCTTTCAAACCTTTGGCTGCTGTGAAAGGATGGTCCCACCTCTGCATTTGTTTGCACGTGTTGATAATTCAAGAAGTGCCATCCAGGCGGATTTTCCTGAGCAATTCCCACTTCCTCTGCACCCTTCCAACTGTAATATGTCTTAAGGAAATTCTAATTTGAGCTCCAAAAGAGGTCCAGGAAAACCGCAAACCAAAAAACTTGACACCTGAATTGAGCAAATTAGTATAAACTATTCTCAAGAAGAGAATTAGTGGGCAGACAAACTAAGTATGGAAAGACTGTCACAACAGCCTCTGTAAAAAGGAATTACACCTCAGAAATCTGAGGATTCTTTTTGAAGAGTTAATAAGCACTTAGATCAGAAAAGAATCCAACTGACATAGACTGTGCAGGTTTCCAAACAACGCTGACCAATATCCTTAACTTCAAAAACCTAAACTTCCACAAGAGAAAAGGAAGGATCCTCGCATTACAAATACATAAAATAAAGCAAGGTCAGAAAACAGGCAGAAAAAAAGACATCAGGGGAGACCTGCAGTGATCTACCCTTGAGTCCAGTCATATGTACATATGTACAGTCATAAATGACTAGTAAAAGAAGGCAAGAGGTGGTGAACCAATGCTGGTGATTATACAAAGCTGTTCAGGCAGCTAAAGAGGAAAGTCACCTGTGAAGAACTGCAGAAGGACTTAACACCTTTCCCTGTTCTTTATACTCTTCCCTAGCATCAAATGCTGGCTGCTATCAGAGACAGGATACACATCAGAGTAACCACTGGTGCTATCCTTACTTCCCTGTTTACTTGCAACAGAACAGGTCGGTTCCATAGCCATAACCAAACCGAGTCACCAGAAGCTCCCAGCTGAGCTCACTCATGCACGTGTTCCAGGGCTTCCACCGTCACAACATCCCGTCTGGAGATGGATGCTGTCAAATGGTCCGCATTCACTTCTAAGTGGCTTCTCCTGAAAGACTCCTCCTGCCTAGAAGTATGAATTCAGTATCAAAATGTTCTAGAAATCCTCTCAAATTCTGATTTCTACCTACATGATGGTCTCTGAACCCCTTGGACACACAGGTCAAGTCTCTCAAAAATCAGAATTAGTGCACTTTACAACTTTGGACACAGGTGCTGCAACCATAAGTACCTTTTATTTCAAGTATAGATGGACAGATGAAAGGTCTTTTCCAGGTGTGAATCCCAGCTCTCACATACCGTTTCAGTGGGAGCTGGCCACACTTAAACCATATTTGCTTCAAAATGCAATTTCCAAATTAAATCAGGTGCCCAGCTTCCACATTTGTAACTGCCCACTTGATACAGCGAAGAGACCAAAAATATTCCGGTACATAGGAGAAAGGAGAATCTACAGATCATATGGATTTCAGTATATGACCAATATAACAATACCCTCGCAAAAAATACACATTGGGTAGGGGTAGGAAAAAGAATCTCTGCAGTTTCACTTTATTGATGAGTCATTCGCTAGCCATAGAGTTCCAGTAGAAATACATCACCTTTATAAACAACTAAGAGAACAGTTATAATCAGCAATATAATACCCCTTCAGGATCTGTAGGCCTTGTTCTGTTTTCACCGTTCTCAACTTGATCTAGCTAAGAAGGGCCGTCATGATTTGAGAAACTCCCTGACAACCAGGGGCAGATTCCAGGAAAGCAGGACATTGATAACTTTGACTTTGAAGGAGTACAGGATCGTGAGAGTAACAGGAAAGGAAGAGAACGGAGCATTTAGACAGACAATAGAAAATTCAGTTATTTGAATGTGAAAGAGACTTTAGTCACATTTTACAACTAAACAAGTATTTGCAGTGGAAGAATAAGAATAGCGGGACAAAAAAATTTTACTGAAAAAAAAAAAAAAATCACAAGAAGCAGGTTTGGGAGCTCAGGCAACAAAACCCCACTTCTGAACAGAAACACAGTTCCACCAGGGGCAAAGCGTTTAAATAACCATGCGAAACGGTACTTCATTACTAAGCACATTCAGCAAGTATACACAAGCATTTCAAGCCCTCTCCTTCCTAACCAATTAGCCTGATTTATTATTTCTTTTAACTTCACACTCTTACAGCCTTCTTACATTAAGCGAACCCACTGAGAAAAGGAAGTAACAGCTCTGCCACCACATACCTTGAGTCTTGCCAGACATCAAACACCTAGAGTACAAACTCTATACTTACACTTGCATAAAGAAAAACCCCCAGTGACATCTACTGTATACATCGTTCTCTGGTCACCTGGACTGCAGGCATCCAGGGTGCTAAACAAGATGCTGGACACCCTCCTCCCTTGTGTGCCGTTACCTACACCAACTGTTGTAGCTTACGCATTATTTTGGCAGACCAACAAGCCTGGGCAACCAAGAAGTACCCGCTATCCAACTGCTTTGTACAATCAATGTTAGAAAAAAATTTCCAAAACTATACCTGGTAAACAATTTTAAAACTCTGATTTAACAAAATTCAGGCAACTTCATTCCAAAGTGGGAAATAAATATATAATTACAAATATGTATATGCTTTACACACCCTCTTAAAGACATTCACATTTTAAAGCTCTTTGAGCTCTGTATAGGTTTACGTATTACATTTTCGTCAAATAAAGTGAATATTCACATCTAGTTTACATACACTTAATTTATAAGTCTCTTATCTGTGTTTCGAAACTCTTCCTCATAATGCAAGTCGATTCCTTTAATTACCTTGGGCTTTTCAGAGAAGAGTATGTCAAGGAGGAAAGTAGAGAGGCTGAACAATCTTCACAGTGTAACAACCAACAAGTTCTGGAAGAAAATCCGAGAGTGTCAAAGGGCAGCAGCGTCACCATATTCAAAGCAGGGAAGAGCAGGGAGGAGCGTGGCTGCCACCACCTCCCTCCGCAGCAGTAACGGCAGCGGCCTGAGCCCACCCCCATGGCACCCAGGGGCAGCCCTCCCTCCAGTTCAGCTGAAGTTGAACACAAGTTGAAACAAGTTCCCTGAAGTCGGTGATTTCCCAGGGAATTAGAGGAAGCTACGTTGTCATGCCATTGTATAAAAACATTACAGCAAACCTTCTGTCGAAGGGCTCTAGTAACCGAGCTTTGACATTCGACTTGGAGCTTTGCAGGGGGCTCACCTGATGTCAGAGGTGGCTGTAGAAAGAGCCACCCAAATGGGATTAATAGAAAAAAAAAAAAGAAAAAAAAAGGGGGGGGGGGGGGTTGTCTTTGTGTGTGTGCATATATACATATATATGTATATATCACTTCACACCAGGACTTGTTGAGCCCGGCAGCCCAGTTCTCCAAAGGCTTGTTACGCAGCACATTTTCTCCCCCCTGGCGCAGGGACTGACCAGGTCTTTTCCTGCAATTCCTCCTTCCGACAATCAGTTTTCTGCAACAGTGCCAGGCAACTGAATGAGAGCAGAGAGGCTCTTCTTGCATTCCAGATACTACCTTTAATGATGGCCAGGTAGCATAGAGATGAAAGAAGCAGTCCACGTGGAGTAATTCAGGTTGGGACAAATGCATTGCAGAACTCCGAGTAGGGCAATGGGGCAGCAGGAGATAAAAAGCACAAGATGGCAAAAGTGGGCAAGTGGCTGGGTAGGAAGTTTAGGAGTTGAGAGAAATTCAAAACAGTCATAGAAATGAGCTGGGATTCGCGACGGTCTGAGAAGAGAAAGAGAAAGAAGTGGGCCCGATGTGGAAGGTGTACGTGCAAATGAATAGCAGCATGGCAACCAAAGGAGGAGAGTATGAACACAGAAGGAACGGGAACGTGGGATTCAGCAGAAGGGGAAAGAAAAGTGATTGGCAAGGTCAGAAAGTACATTTCCCAAGAAGAGCTGAACTTAGGGGTCCAAAGTTTACGTTCTTCTGGCAGCGTACAGCTGTGAAAACCACTGGAAGTAGTGTTCCATTCCCCTCTAGTAGCTAGTTCTCATTACAGATAAGAGCTTGTTACAGCTACCAACTATTTATTTCAAGTGCAAATGTCTGTTCTAACCCAAATTGAGAGATGATATAACTCCACATGATATAATTACTTTTCAGTTGGCTTTTAAATACAAAATCACATCCAAAGCAAGCTCCTTTAAAAGGCTGACAAGTTAGTTACTAAGCAGAGTATTCAAAAAGTTTTAAAAATGCCAGAAAAAAAGTTGACTACGCAGGCTTCATTTCAGGTACATACACATTAGCATGGCAGCTCTGCTGCTGTCACTGAGCAAGAATGTACTCCATATTTCCTCTATTTTTATTTAGGATTTGGTCCCAAAGCCATTTCATCTTGTCTGATCAAATTCTCCAGCAGATACACTAAATTTAAGAACCCTTACACACAGTTATTTATCAGAAAGCCTACCTTGTATGCATATTAAGTATTGTCTTCATTATATGTCTATATATTTATCAGTGAATTTTCCACGTTACACTATTATTTACCTACATTTTAATTAATGTTTTTATTTCAAAGAGTAACTGTTGGCACACTATATTTTGTCTTGCATTTCTGTACCTAGAGATCTCCCCGGGGAAAAAAAAAAAACCAGCCCCTCAGTCCCTCAAAAAACAACAAAAAACCTCAAACCCAAAAACCCCACCCCAAACTCAGTGACAACTGCAATAACAGTATTCACTCGCAGTATCAAATAACAGAGAACTGTAAAACAACTGAAATTGCTCCAGCTCATACATCGTCTGAAATACATGAGTGTATCTTTCACAGTGTTAAACTGCTGAGGTAAACCTAAAAAGAAAACGGGCAATTTCCCCTTACTTATTTTCTGCAATTGCATTTTTTTTTTCAACAGGTGGCAAAGAGCTGGGAATATAAAAATTCCTATAAATTTTTTGAAAATGCAGTACAAAACTTGCAAATGGTTATCACATTCCACCCCCAGCCCCAAGAAAAAACACAAACCACAGAAAAATTATAAACACAGATCTGTTCCTCAATGAGAAATGTCATATGCCAAACATGATATTTTAACATTTGAATGTTTGGAATTATTTCAATACTGAAAGCTGAAAGACTGTTTTAAAAAGAAAACAAACAAATGAATACAAAAGTCATGCTTTCTGCTATTCTGAATTACTTAAAAAAAAATATGGGGCTCATATCAGGCAAATGAAGCTTATGCTGTGATCTAACACCTCAAACAAAGTGATCAGCAACAGAACAGGAGTTAAATCTAAATTATGTTGCTCTCCCATATGAAACTATGAGGATCTTTCTTTCATGTCTCTTTTTGTAAACTCCTGCTCACTGTGTATGTTATAGAGCCTAACTGGTCTGATGTACATTCTTAATACACTATACTTTATCTTCCTAAACAAATCCAGATGGCAAATTTGTTTCTCATAACAACCAACTTTGTATACCTCTTTTTTTTTTTTTCCATTAAGTTTTCTAACTTACAAAGATTAGCAATACTAAACTGAACATTCCAAGTTTTAAGTAGAAAACAAGGTTTCATCAAAATTGTCTTTACCATGTTTCACCTGAGAAGAGAAGCTGCATGAAAAGCACACTAACAGTGGGATGGGGAGGTCTAGGGGTGACTTATTTTAAATGTGATTCATCAAATTTTTTCTCCCTTCCATGATTTATATAGCTACCAGAAACAACTAAGAGAGACTCAACCTTTCATTGCAGCATATACTTTGTGTTCTCCATACAGTATGCTTCTATTACCACCCCTTTAAAAACCATCCATTTTTATCGTTTGATCAAGATACTGTAGTATTTTGCAGTAAAATGGTATCTGGTGAAGAAAGAAATGCATCAGAATGATCTCTTTTATCTGGCTGATGCATAATCAATGATCCTCCCTCTACAGATGGCTATGAAAGCATCCAAAAATGCTTAGATGTGAGAGTTCATCAAGTGCCACAAGATGCTTTTTTTTTTTTTCCTTATTTTTTTAATTAGATTTTTAACATGCACCCTCCTCCCTGATCACTAGTGCCTTCAGGGCTTCAGTAATTTTTAACAACAAATAAATAAATCTGTGAGTAGCTGGAGTACTGACCTCATCACATCTGGCACCGCAATTTATGCACAGTAAGTATACTACTGATGATCTCAGATGTGAATACTCCCGAATTAAACACACCTACCTGTAGGCAAACAGGCTAAAATCAAAACATACAAATGTCACTCGTAGGCAAAGGGGCTAAAATGAAGTATATAAATGTGTCGTGTGTACAGCATAGCAGGCTTACCAGGACTGAATATAACTGCTTTGAGTCTTCCTCCTCACCCACGTCCCTCTACCTGCACTGTCAACAGGTGCTAAATCAATTTCTGCTACTGAAAGAGTAACTCACAAAGTTAATTTTATTTGGACAAAATTATCAACTAAAGATTGCAGAAATATTTCTAATTTAACAAAAAGCAGAATCATCAAGTGTTAAACCAAGGAAGACTTCTAGACTTCCAACTGCTTCCATTTATTTCCATGTGTGATCATGTTCTTAATGCTTCAGCGATATGCAGGAATAAATACTTAAGTAAATAAATAGTTTGATCTTTGATCAGCTGGGTGGTTGGGGGGGGGGGGGGGGGGCGGGGGGCAGGTTGTGAGAAATTCTACCTGAAATTTACTATATCCATTAAAAAAAATGTCATGTGTAATTCTTCGTACATGTAAGAAGTGCCAGGCATAACCAAAGGAAAGCAAACAGCAAAACACAATTTCGTTGGTATAAGTCATGATTCGGTTCTCTTCTCTAGCCAAAGAACCTGCCAGAGAGCATCATTTGAGCATCTTACACCAAAAAAAAAAAAAAAAAATAGCAAGAAACATACTCAAGCTGCCTTTTTACAAAAATTACCTAAAAGAAAAAGTCCAAACGACACTGTACATGGCACTGGGTGTCCTGGCTGCGTGCAGATGGCACTCCCAGCCTCACCCTTCTCGGGCTGTTCTCCTCCCCACAAACACCAGAGCTAGCAAGGCACAGTGCTCCATTTGCTCCTTCCAAGCCAGGTGAGATTTTGTCTCTTTCTCTAAGGATCAGCACAGATTTTTCATTCCCCTGGAAGAAAACGACGGCCACATACATGCTTCTGGTCCTAGTTGAAGCCCCTTCCCCACCCCGCAGCCACAGCCGGCGGCTGTGTGGCGAGGTTTCGGGAGCCGAGCTGCAGCTACTGTGAATTCAGCTTCTGTGACAATCCCGCATCAGCTCCAGCAACGCAAAACTGATCAGCAAGAGAGCTCCTTTAGAACCACATTAATTGTCATTTTTATAGCAATAAACCCCCCCACATCTTTCCTTTGATACCAAGATACAGACAACAGCATGACTTGCAAAGAAATTCTTATTCCGCTCAGAATACAATTCCCACACAAGCCCAGCCCCCACCAACATGCATCCTTTACCTTGCCCACTGCAAACAGCAGCCTTCTCCTGCATCCTTTACTTTCTCCAAACCCTCCCCCAAAACCCATCTTTGTCCTTCCATTTTGTTCCTCATTTTCACCTGAAACATTTTTATTTCCTCCCCCATTTGTGCATCATTATGACTAAATTATATATCAGGTGGCTCATTCCACTTGTTGCCACAGAAATAATAAAGTTTGACATTTGCTCTAAATCATAAGAATAGATAACTGAAACTTAAAACTAGGTAAAGCTTCTGATTACTTTTACTGCAAAATAAAAACATTTATTTATTCTAATACAATCTTTAGATACATCCTCCTAAGGAACAGCAGAACCACCCCTCACGAAACATGATAGTTTATTATGGCTTTGTAGACTGAATGAGAAATTGTTCCCAAAATACCTCTGTCCTCCTTTTTGTGACATAATAAATTACAATATCTTATTAAAGTAAGTTTCAATATACTGCATATAGGGGGAGCAACGTAACATGCATTTTCTACCAATCTTTCAAAAATATTCTCGCTCCTACTTTCCAGGACGCACACCTAAACATCCAGCAGCCAGTTTCACATTTTACAAGATACAATACATTAATCTCAATTAATGCTACCAAAATCAAATGCTATGACAAAGAGAGACTAATTGTCTGCCTCAGTAAATTTCACCAAGGCACAGCACTGCTGTAGTAATATTATTTAAATTTCTTACAAACATATAAAAAATCCTATTTCATGCACAACGGAAAATAAGAGGAGTTTAAATGGTAGTAACAAAGAACCACTAATAGAAGTGGTGAGAAACTGGAAAGTCTATATTTAACTTGGTGCTCAGTCATTAGAAAGGTGCCCCATAACGACCATATGTTACTCAAATATGTTATCACACCTACAATTTCATCATATGTCTCCCAAGAAATTAATTAGCTCTAACTTTTTCAACTTTGACAAAAATGTCTGCGGTAAGTCAGATTACCAGCTATTGCAAATGCTTCAAAATTCAAAGCTTGCCTCAGCTTTTATTTAACCTTTTAATTACAATCATTGAATAACATTTGGAAGGCAGATGTTCCTTTTTTGCATATGTAGTTAATAATAAAAAAGACCATTTCTTTTAAATTAATATTACTTTTTCAGCTACAAAAATGCTACAGAGACAGTCCTCATTTTATACAGCAGCAACGTTAAAATACCAGTTGCTGTAACTGGACATGGAATAACCTGAGGAGAATGAATTCCAATAAAAATCACATAGTGTGAATTCATTTACACCAAAGACTGGGAGCAGATCAGGGCTCTCAGCTGATGCAACTATATGGAAGCAACACAGAAGAGCTCAACTTTCAGCTGCCACAATCACCAGAGAGAATTACGCTCAAGATTACCACAGGCATGATGAGAATTGATTCATTTCATGCATTGGAACCAAATAAAGCACAAACAATATAAACTACCATCCCAGCAGTGGGGGTCAAGCCTATCTGACAACAAGCCCTAACAGACGGTCTTGGTAGGTGTCATTCACAAATCCGATTCCTTTGTGTTGAGACAGTCACGGAAGATCTGCAGAAGTTACTCCATCAATTTTTAAGGCTAAAAATGAGCCGAGGAATCACTACCGGTGGAAGACATACTAACATAAAAGTTCTTTTAATACGGGCATACAGACAAATTCTGAACGTTTTCATCACAAAACACACTGATGTTTTTTCAGTCTTGGTATCAGCAAAAATTAATAAAACCCAAATTACTTTCACAATCTATACTTCCTCAATTCTTGAAAAGTATTAGGCACATAAGTATAGAGCTCTTTGAAGGAAATTAGTACTTCATCACAAAATCATCATGCGTATGAAAATAAAGCGGTTGCATCCCTGTTGAAGGCTTACATTCAGAGTTTCTCCAGGACCAGCTCTATAAAGCTATTAACCTTGCACAGAATTAACAACTGAAAGTTCAATGAACAATCAAGACTTTCAACAAAAAGGGTGAAACAACAACAATTTGACCAATTTTTTCCTTAAGGTAGCATGACGTAAAATGTCACCGTAAAAAGCAAAACACGTAATGAAATACTCAATTATTTTCTCCAAGCTCAGCGAAAGGTTCCTGTTATTTCATCCACTGTCAAAACTACCCTTTATTATGAGAAAGTGAACATAACGATGCACATACGTGCACGAGCACACATATGGAAACCCCAAAATGGAATACATTTTTTAACTGGTCTGAAGATAGCTACGTTATTCTTGTGATTCTTTACAAGTGTTATAAACCTAAGCTACCAAAGTTAAGCCAAAACTTAAGATAAACCCAGCCATTTAAAATTAAGGAGGAAAAAAAAGGGGGGGAAAAAAAGGTAATCTTATTTAACAAACCCTAATTCCATGTGCAAAGATACCATAATAGATTTAAAAATGAGAAAGAATGAAAGAAAGAACAAAAAAAGTGTCGCCCAAAAGGAAAAACAATTTGAAAATTCATTTTGGTCTATACATTTTCAAATACAGTAATAGCAGCTACAGCTATTTGAAAGCATTCATTCAACTGGATTTGTAAACATTTATGCTTCTAACCTTCCACAAGATTTTCTGTGTGCTGGAATATCTGAAAACATCAATTATTGATGTGGCTGTTGAGCTTTTATTCTATCTTCCTCTATTCTTCTCTAGAAATGTTGATATCCTTACTTAAAGAATAAGATGTCCCTATGCAATATTTCTAATTAAATCTGCTACTGTATAGTTGGGTATACACAATATAATGGGCCAACTGTAGCAAAACGTGATTATATCCAAATATAATTTCTATTGAGTCAAAACATACAAGGACAACATGAGACTACAAAACTGACTTTACAATAAATAGTCAAAATATTACAACAGAAAAAGAAAAAAAAAAAAAGAGTGAAAACTCACGAGTACAGATGTACTATAAATATGAAAAAAATGCACATTAAAAATGAAAAGAAGGAAAAAAATACCGTCTAGACAAGCTCTCTAAATCCAGCAAACCATTACTATCGCCCGCCCCACAACTCATTCATGCCTATGTTATAATTCTAAGCAGCTTTTCTACACATCCCAACACACTGAAACCAAATCAGAATGCGAGCTCTATCGTTGTCTAGAGGAAATCTAGAAAATACAATATTTAGAATTGTTGCCGTGGTGTCTCAGGGAAGCCAGAGTTCAGCCAACACACACTCCACTTTTCTCTTTGAGATAGCTTCTGCGGTAGAATTACACGTTTCATAAGGCAGCGCAATGGAGGAGCAAAGGAGGCAAATGAGGTGAATTACAGCAAAAGGTTTTGCCAGAAAAGCCAGCCAACAACACGGGCTAAGGAAATTAGGTGCTCAAATAACAACTCCACTTCTTTCCCCTATACCTTTTAAACCCAGAAGCTGGTATCACCTAAGAGTGTCAAAAAAGCAGGCATCTCCCATACATTCCCATAAAATGTGTGAAAGCAGGCGCCCGTGTCAAAGGGAGGGAGGGATGCGTAACCAGTCGGGCAGGACAAAAATCCCCAGCAGAAGGTGATGTATTATCGGACAGAGAAGACTGCACAAGAGAGGTCAAACCCAGGCACAAATGCAGGAACAAGCCTGAAATGAGCCACAACCCAGCCCCAGTCACTGCAGCCCCGGGGGCTGAATTCATCGGAGTCCATATGGATTTGGGGTAACTGTCCTCAACACCACAAGCCCAACCAACTGGACCAGCTGCAAGCAGTGGTTCAGCATTGCAGAGTATTGATTTTTAAAAATGTTCATCCTATGTGTTGCATTTAGGGGGTTAAAAAAAAAAAAAAAAAAAAAAGTCTTTTCCAATCTAAAAAAAGACGGGAATGAAAATCATGCACCTACTTATGTTTCTACTGGAAATATAAGAGTTCACAATATTTTTCTAATAACCAGTCTCCAAACACTTCAGTGCAGGTGTAAAGCCAGGAAGGTTGCTTCCCCATCCTTAATGAATAGGTGTTGATTCACATCTCCTAAGGAATGTTCTAAAAAAGCAGATGACACCTCACTCTGATAGAAATCATACCTACCTTCAATAGAAATCACACCGGCATGTTTTATGTCCTTAAAGTTCTTTGAAGTTAACACAGAAATAGCTGTGTTACATTTAAAACAACAACAACAAAAAAAGATACCCTTTTAACAAACTTATTTTTAAACTGGAATTCTGTGTGCTAGGAATATCTGTTTTTAGAAAGCAAATTTTAATGTTTACCACCATCACCCAGTTCCTTTTTTTTTTTTTTTTAAGTCGGCCATACAAAGGGGTGCAACAAAATCCAAGGAAATTGGTTGTAATTCAGATGGCTGTAAGTGTACGAACACGCAGACCAATGTTGGTATGCAAGCCGTGTGCTTCAAAGGGTAGCACAGAATTTTGTTTGGTATTCCCAAGCAACAAGCCTTACACTTCTGCATCAGTGATCTTATGACAACCATTAGTAAACGCTGCCCAGCTTCTAAGTGGCCGAAGACTTTTTTTTCATATTAGTAATCTTTAATAAGCATTTTCATATTTCTTATGAATACATGTTTAAAATATATTTTCTATTAAGATGCAGAATATATTTTAATATTATATGCAAGCCTCCCAAAGTCTTCACACATTCTCTGATTTTATTTAATTAAAAAAGACAACCAAACAAACAAAAAAAAAAAAAAAAGAAAAAACCCACTAGTTCCATCACTACAAATACTGGTGAATTCACCTTCCTTGCCCTGCCACAACACCCACGTGCCAGCGTGGATGCACCTGAAAGGGAAATGCCAGTCCATCACAAGGAACATTTTCAAGAAACATTTTTGACCTCACCCTGGAAACCAAGATCCTTGAGCCCAAAGATCAGCAGAAGTTACCTGTGTCTCTTCCAACCCTAACCTACAAAAAGCCAAGAAAACCGCAAGAGAAGACCCATGAGGTGCCACGCCAATACCAGCGCAGCAGCAGGGTGCCTGCGCAGGGAGGAAACAAACCCAGGGACGTCAACACCACTCAACCAGCACTGAGCACTTGACGCACCGGTCTGTGCGGCTATTCCCTTTTTCCATAGGGAAGCCACCACCCTCCTTCCAGAGCAACTCCTGAGAAATCCAGAGCACCGAGAAGAGAGGATTCCACTCCGCTCAAAGGCCAGGTGAATATGGGTATTACCAGGAGTTCTGCTACGAACAACCCAGAGTTCTCCCGAGCGCTGGGGCAAAATGACACATTTCACCACAAAGTTTCCAAAACTCTCCAGATGTAATTTCTTTTGTAGCAATCAGACTTTACTTGTTATTTCATATCCTAATCAAAACAACACAGACGAAAATAATTTGCTTACTGATGACACTTTTTTTTCTTAAAAACTGTCTTTTTAACGCTCTTCCTCTCCCACTTTCCTCGCATTGAAATAGCGACTGACATCAGAAAGCAGCTGTGCTGCACACACCCCGCCACAGCACCACAACTGCACGAGAGCCTTCCAGCCTCCCTCTGAAAAGCTGAAACCTAATTAGGATGCTTAAGATAGCATTATGGATATTGCAAATGATAAATAACTAACCCAAACATATAAGCGATCACAAACGCAATGGATAATTTTTTAATCTTTTTCATCTAAAAATATTCTGATGTTCCTACATATTGCAGGAAAAACAATCGATGTCACTTGAAAAAATGCTTGCTTTTCTATTTTGCACCTGCACTCTTCTGCTGTGAAAGTGTGTTTCACATCAAGATTTTTATCACCAGCTCTTGAGGCCGGCTGAATTAAGAGTAACAGTATTTCTGGAAAACAGACCACCGATATACCATGAGATTCCTCTGCAGATCTAAGTAAGTAATAAAACATCATCTTCACATTTTTAAGAATATTTTATGGGTTTGTCTGCATTCCATGAGTTTGCAATTATGTGAAAAGCAGACTTAAAAATACTCCTCCATTTTTAACGTTAAAGAAATCACGCATATAAATATTCATGTAACTTTGTAATCCTGGAGCAAGCTGCAAAAGGGTAATTCTGTACTGTCTGAAAGCAGACCTGAACTCCTTATTTAGGCACCTCAACATTTAGAGACATTTCAAGGTGCAATCAGCACAGGCTCCACAAAAGTTAATACATCCAGCAGGGGAGCAGTATCTTCAGACAAACAGGGAGCCTTACCCTTAGGGATGTAAAATTCTGGTACTGATGTTTCGGCATCCTGGTGGCCAGAGAAGGGGGTGTGAAGAGAGAGAGAGAACACAAAATGTGTTACTGAACAAAGATGCTAATTCTAGTCGAATAAGAGCAGAAGCCTAGTGAAAACAAGAGGTAGGTCTGATGTATGATGCTCACCTCATTTTAAAGTTCCCTGATCCGCCACCCTGGGCGGAACTGAAGCAGAACTCTGCCGAGGTGCAGGGAGCTACAGAGCCTCCCACCCACGAGGTGCACCGGCCACGGGCGGGAGCATCCATAGGGAGCCCTGAGGGAGCCAGGACCAACCTGTGGGCAGAGTCTACACTCGTTTGCAAGGTCAAGGCCTCTTGTTCCGTCTTCAGTTACTATGTTTTGCCCTAAAACCAATCTTAAAGTAGGTATGTTCGAAACACAGTGCCACATTAGGTTGGGTCTGCCATTTTAAGGAGAAATTACCACCGTAAGGCTGCAAGGGACCAGAGTGATGCCCTGGCAGGGATTCAGATTCATCTCAACAAGGCTCAGCACAGACATCAACGACCCGCACAGGCAAAACCTCCTGCAGAACATAAGCATTCAATTACACAATACAGTAACATTACAGAGCTTGACGTAACTACTACAGGCTTTCGTACTTTTGTCTATGCAAAGTTTCGCTGTACATGTAAAACATTAAGATACGCTCGCAGTTTCACATAGAACAATTCTACAGATCTTTACAGGAGCTCTCAGGTATTTATTTAAACATAATTCCTATCTGGTCTTAGAAACCTCATTTCAACATCTGAAGCTTGATAATGCGCTTCTTAAATGTATTCATTAGCAATTTTTTATTATTACAGATATATTAAATATTTAATAGTTCTATTCAATTTTCCTTATGCTCCCTTAATGCGGCGCAAGTCACAATTTGTTTCCCATGTGAACTGAAAAGATTTTAATCATAGGTCTTTACTCAGGTCCTTCCTCTCCACCCCAGACATCGATGGCTGGCATTGTAAGCATTACCTCCTACCTGTGTCTACTACCAAACTTCCGTCAGGTTTCAAGTAAGTCTTCCAAATCCAACAGCAACCAAGCAATGAGTCAAGGTACTACACCATAAGCATGAAAATATTTCTCTGGACAAGGACCATATCCATTGTCCAGACATTTGTACCAAATCACAAAGGATCTTTGGGATATGATAAACCCACTGAATATTTGAAAATATAATTTACTTTGTAATTTGTGCAAGTGTACTAATTCACACACACACCCCTCATATTCCATTAAACAAACACTACTTTACAGAAGGAAATGATAAAATGCAGCTCTTCCCATAGGTACATTTTCTGAAAAAATCATACCCATCAAAATGAGTTCTAAAAGCAGAAAAAGCAAAATTTGCTACTGCAAGGTTAAAGTGAATTAGGCCAGGAATCCAAATTGCTCCAGTATAACCATCTTAGGCTACTTCAGTGATGTTTTATGTATCAGTGCACTTACATATCACAGAATAAAATCTACAATGTTAAACTGCAAGAAAAGACTATTGAATATTCAGGTTAGGTTTCTTTTATATCCAGAAACGTCATTTATGCAATGCACAGTCAAACCACATGTCAAAAACAAGTATCTGTATCATCATCTAGATCACTGAAAACAATGCCAGCTGGGTCACTGGACACTCATATCCAACAAAAACAATCTGAAAGAAGTTTATGGAAAATTTAAAAATACAGTATGACCAAAGTTCCCGGCCCTGTTTCTTCTATTCCCATGTTTCACACTTCTTAGAGGAGGGACTTCAAAATTCAGAAGTAGGTTTCAGAAAGCTGATTCACAGTCCCAAAACATTTGACCCATTTGGAAAAGCGTAATTCAGCTCATTCTGGAGCAGTTATTGTGTCTGGCACCACAAACACAGCATCCAACTACATCCACAGGTAAGAAGACGACAGACAAACTTTTTTAGGCTACTTGCAGCAACCGAGAACAGATTTCTAAGCGTTTAAGAGCTGTAAGAACAAAGAATGGAAAAGGCATTGACTATTTTACACAGAACAAACAAAATAAAAATCTCTGCTGGCTAGCTTTCTAAAATTTTTTGTAAAAAAAGGAAGTTTTAAAAAATAATCAAAAAAGGGAGAAATAATGATCAGCTGTTGGAAAAATAGCTTTAATGAGCACTTGTAGCACCACATTAAAACACCCAATTTGCTTAATAAGTAGGGAATGTGAGACTAAAACTACAAAAGGAGTGCAAAATGCCACACTGCAACAAAAACTGTATCAGAAAAGGACAGAGTGCACCGAACTGAAGAAGAATTCTACATGGAAATGTACAGTAACTTCCAAGGACAAACACACCGAACTTCTTATCTCCAGCTAGCACTACATAGCACACCCCCTCCAAAATAATCTAAACCCTCAAAAATAAGTGCTTGCCAACATATCATGTCAGAAGTCCTAGATGATGGAGATGAGGGAAAGCTAAGGCTGGCAGCGGGGGGAGAGACAAGGGAAACTGGAACAAACTTCTATGGGAAACAGTGTTTACTGTTCGCTATATATTCCTAGGCACCCATACATCGGGGCAGCTGCGACCAGCAATTCAAACCTGACTGGCCTCCCTGGTTTTGGACCACTGGTTTTGGAGCTTCTCCTGTCACCAACTGGAAGGTTGGAAAAGGAAAAGGAGTGTTACTGGAGCAGACCCTCCCTCCTGGGGGCTGGAATCCCAAACATTTCTGTAGTTCCCCAAAAGCTGAAGCTGTGAATTTAAGGGCACAAATTACTGCTTTAAGGGAAAAAAACCGCTTCTTAAAAAAAAAATCTCCACCTTAAGGTTTCCCCTGCTGTGCAAATTCCTGCTAATGTAGCTGTCTTGTTGGAGAAATGCCTAACCACCCCAGGAACACACCACACACACCCCCGCCTTTTACTAGGTCAGAACCTGGAGGAATCCTCCTTCACCGAGGGATTTGTTCTGGGTTGTAAGAAGATTATCTCCTCTTCAGTGGCCTCAGGTACTACGGTGGGTCTGTCGCCGGCTGCTAAATGGAGCAAGGTGAACTACTCTGCTACAGCCGTCACGTGTGGCTGCTCTCCTCGGAATTACCTTGCCTGAGTTCTAAAACACGAGGTGTCTGGCAGAGAGATGTCACTGAGAAGACTTGTCTCCAAGTCTCCCGAAGAAGGGAAGTATATCTGCACAACCATCAGGATACCTGCAGGAAACTTGTATCCCACCAACATTTAGGATCGTGGACATACCAGGCGCTCCTTACTCTACGTTGCTGGAGGCAAGGGAAAGGGAAGGAGGGAAATGCTCGGAAATTTATTTCCTGTATAACCACATTTACAAGCTGTTGGTACAAAAGGAATGGCCAAGATCACAGCACCAGAAAGGCTCTCCTCGATTATCCAGTCCACTCCCAAGCTTATCACTCTGTTTTGCAAACAAACAGGGAAGGGGGGACGACACCACAAAAAAAAAAAAAAAAAAACAAAACCGAAAAAAAAAGACACAAATAAATACACACACCCCCCAAAAACCCTGGAGGATAAATTGCCATTTTCTCTGTAAAAGTAGCACTTGCACCATTGAAAGGAAACCTCTCAAGCAGACGTAAATGCACTAAAATAACATCCCACCTAAGCACAGCCCCACTTGCAAAGAGATTTTGTAAGCCTCACACGAACCTGGTAGTAGAGGTCACAAGTAAAGACCATCTAATCTTTTATCAAAACAAGAGCGCTACAGTGATCGCTGGTCAACAGCTTTCTACAACATCGCTCAGGGTATCTCCACCACCTCTGCCAATTCAGAGTATCACTGTATTTACTTTCCTCAGATGAAATCAATATGCTTTCTATAAGCAAAGAGAAACTAATTTTTTTTCCCAAAGACTAAAGCATCGCAAAAATACATTATTTGGATTTAAAAAGGTTATTATCTCTTTAGAAAAGACTAAAGATTAATAAAATCAGGTGATTAAAAAACAGATTATTAAAAAACCCACAAACAGTTAAAACACTGTTTCCAACTCTCCTTTTGATACATTAAAACAAGCAAACAAAAAATCCTTAGCATAAAAAGCCAGTGGCAAATTTAAATGTAACAGGATGTGTTAATAAAAGATAAGATTATAATAACACTACCACAGTTTATGGAAATCAACAGATTAAAAAAAGTATTTGAGTATTATTCATCCAGCTTCCCAGAATAAACAAAATATTCTGGATCACTCTGATGTCACCACTCATTAAAAGCCAATCTAACTAATCTTGCCTCAGATATCCATCCCCCAAACATTTTAAATGATGGAAGGAAGAATAATTTTCCATTTCTTAATTCTTTCAATTCTCTTTTTATTGATCACCAAGCTGAATGCCACAGACATACTGATCATTTATTTGGGTATAATGAAAAAAGCTAATTATCTTTAGCGTCAACAAAGAATAAAAGCACCAGAGAAAGTTACATACATCTCAAAAAAATAAGAAAAAGCAACTTTGGAGTACGGATGTTCTTAGCAAACCAGCTACAACAGAACAACAAAGAGCAAGACAAATATTCCAAAAGGTAAAATAATAATAATAATACTCCAGCTACAAATCAGTCACATATGGAAACACCAAGAGAGCAACAGTTCTCTGAAAAAGCAGTCCAGAATTAGAGATGTGATTGCCTTTGAAAAAATCTGGGAAGAACAAACAACACAATGATGTTATGAAAGAGACAAATACCCTAAGAGAAAAATATCATTATGCTACACATTAACAAAGACTTTGTATAGAAATCAAGGGAAGAAACTAAAATAAGAATTCATTCCTCTCTATCAGACAAAGATAAAAGCTCTGAAATACCACCATTTATAAATTTTGAGTACTACCAAACTAAAGAAGAGAGGGGAAAAAAGCTAAATTGAGAAAAGTCCTTAGAGAACAACCAGACTATAAAGTTTTTCGGGTTTTCACAAGAAAACACCAAGATTAAATATAGTTAAAACAACTGACTAGGCTTAGC
This sequence comes from Falco rusticolus, assembly GCF_015220075.1. Lineage (NCBI taxonomy): Eukaryota > Metazoa > Chordata > Aves > Falconiformes > Falconidae > Falco > Falco rusticolus. The sequence continues at coordinate 5,229,357 of NC_051192.1, read as the reverse complement.
CTAGAAGAGAGAATATGGTAGGGAATAAGAGGGAGGCGGAATATAATAATCTTAAAATATGTGAGTCTCATAAGGAGGACAGCGATTAATTGTGCTTCACATCTACAGATGGCAGTACAAAAAAATGATCAGCAGGGAAATTTAGATTACATATTGTTGGAAAGTTGGTCCAAATAAAGTTTGTTAAGTTGCAGAACTTGTGTCAGAAGGTTGCCAGAGCTTTCAATAACACCCCAGACAAACATCATGCAAGGACTTTTTGGTTTTGACTCAGCATCCAAACAGGGGACAGACAACTAACATCCGAAATCTCTTCCAACACTGCGTTTTTAAGTCCAGTAAAAATGTATGAATACATAATGTAAGTTGGCAGCCTTGTTGGAAACACAGGCCAATATTTCTGAAGTTAACTAGTTATTTTGGTAGGTAATTTGCAACATAAGGACAGCTGTACTAGTTCACCTAGCTTAGTGAGGCTAATGAGGAAGTGATATACTTTTCCATTTTCTTATTAAGACTCGGATAGCCGCACTGCAACCGAACCGCAACCATCCATTTGTTCAATAAAAATCTTTAATACACAGGAAGCACTCCTTCACCACCGTAAGTACAACCTTGACAACGGCCATGGATCACCTTCAAACATTATAAAATAAAAGATTATCTGGTTTTTAAGAAAAGTGGGTTTGGAGGATAATTTCTGTTTTGTTTGTAATTGGACATGAGTGACACTCCTTAATTCCACTCAGTTTTACTGGGGAAAACGTGGAGCACCTCTCAGATCCACCTGGTTCTTCAGTGAGGCCCAGTGGATTCATTCACAACGGAAGAGTCCGAGTCCCATCTTCTCCAGCCTGGCAACAGAAACAGCTCCAGGAAGCAGAGAGCTGTCTCTGAACTTCAACCGGAATCCTAAACTGAACTAAAATTAAAAGGTGACTTTATCCATACATCTCCTCTCCTACTCCAACCCAGTGCTCCAGTTGCCCTGCTCGGGAAGAAGTCAGCTCTCTCCTATTTGCTTGTTACTGCCCAACGTTGATATTTAGGTTAACTTTAGCTACAGGTAACAGTTTCTGGGAGGAGGGAACGACTACATTCAGCAGTACACCCAACGGGAAAGTGGAAGGGAACGCCAGTCTTCCTTCACGGGCAATTCCCAAAACAGTATCTCCAACCAGCTACGAAAGGAATAAAGTTGAGTCAGGGACAAGAACAAACTAGTGCAGCCTTGCTGACCCTACACAGCCAAAAGACAAAGACTGGAACATTCCAATTTTATTACAGAACTAATTTAGTCAAAAGCCTGGAATAAACTCAGAGCCATACTCAGGGAACCCACACGCTTTCATCCATGCAAACCAGAATTCTATAGCAGAGGATCTTTCATCCAACCCCACCAACCCCGCAATGCCTCTCAGTCGTAACTACTACCCTGTAGTAGTTTGATTGATCTAGTTTGATTTTGACTCTACATCAAAATGGGGGGAGAAAGTCTTCCTTCAGTCTTCAGCAACAACCCACCAAAGGTGCCCCTTCATCCTACTGGAGACCCTCTGTGTGCAGGGGTTGCCTCTCTCTCTCTCTCTTAGAGATCCAGATTTTCTGTTGAATTAAGATTTTGTAGCACATTGTTTCAAAGCACTGCAAAGAAAATGCACAGAAAAATACACAATTCCCATAAACAACCACTTCCTCAATAACTAGAACTTAATATTCTTCCAACAAAGATTTATATGTTTTCTTTTTGCTCCTTAGTTTAAAGCAATCCAACTGAATACTTAACCCCCGCCCCCCCTCTTCAAGGTGCTTTTAATCCTCTGCTCCTGAAAAACAAAATGTCAATATTTTTAATGATCATCCTATAATTGTTCTCTTCAAACAAACCTTGAACAAACAATACAAGGCTACTCCTGCCAACACACTGACCACAGGTCAAAGCATGTAGTAATCCTGTATTTTTAGCTCTTGAATATTTTTTATTGTTACTTACTGTTCAGCAAAAACCTTTAGCAGTGAGCACAGGACAACTGTTATTTCAAAACACTCGTCAACACATAACTCGAAACAGTATGCCATGCAGTATCTTTTCACTTCTTTTATTTCCAACTTCTAAGCCTCCCTTCAGTACTACTGAAAGTACTTAATTACAAACTGAGTACACAGAAATTTCAGTTGCAAAACATCCAAAAAAGCAAACAGTCATGGAAACAAAAGGAGAAAAGGTATTCTGGGGTGTGTTGGGTTGTATTTTTCCACAGAACATAACCAAAGGCTGCTCTGAATTTGGCAGAATGGACCACCTCTGGTAAAATTTTGTTAAACAAAGTTTTAACTACAGTCCTAACTGGGTCTAATTGCACCATAAATCAGAAGCAGAATCTGTCAAAGTGGAAAAACCATGACCATGTAGGCTCTGAAGGGCAGACAATAGCCAGATACCTTATCTCCAATGCAGGGGAAGAAGGCACATAAACTGAGTCCCATCAACACCAAATGTGTAAAGGGGATAAAAATAACTGTAAGTATTTTAAAAGAAAAATAAAACCAAATTCTATTTCCTCAACGTTGAGTCTTTCAGTGCAGCTGAATTGCATTTGCAAGTTTTTCTCACCTTTATGAGGCATCAAGAAGTAATCACTGTAACACACATCACGCTGTAAGTGGCAGAAGCAGGAAAGCCGCAGCTATCAATACACCTTTGAAAGGTTTGAGGAGATACTCACTTTGCCTAAACTCGTTACCCTGCTAATTGGAAGGAAGAGCTTTAGTTCACTACTTAAACTCATAAAATGCATCTAGGAGGTGAACAGGTTATTCAGAATTCTCACAGGAAGCATCCATTCCGACACATTAGGTTGGCTGTCACTGAGATGATTCAACGCGGGGAAAAAACCCAAGTAACTCAATTTTTTTTAAAAAAAAAGCCATATCACACACACACACTCACTTGGGAGTGCCTCCATGTTACTGAGTAAGGATTATTTTTTTTTCCTGGAAAATCATAAAGGGGGTAAAAAAAGAACACAAACCAATGCTATTTACAAGTCTAAGACATTACTGAATACTCTGCAAAAACTTCGTTCAGATTGTTATATTTTAATAAAATGTTTTGCATAATACAAGATCAAGAGGCATACTGAGACAATGGATTTGAAAGCTTACAATTCAGCTAGCAGTCTTTTACGACATCAAAATTCTGCTAAGGTGTTTCTAACACAAGCCTTTGTAACATTAGGCTAGCACTAGGGCAGGCTAAAAGACAGTACAGTGCAGAGAGATGCTAGTACAGAAACTCCAGAACTCTTGCAAAGTAGCAAAAAGTAGGAATAGATACGAGCCAGTGTCCTCAGAGAAAAGGATATCCATGGTCCTGTCATTAACTGAAGGTTACCTGGATAAAATAATTCTGGATCTTTATCCAAGTAATCCTGAATGCTCTGTTACAGTGGGAACACATCTGAAGATTTATCTAATTACACAATCTTCTTTCTCTTTTTATGGCTGAAGAAATTGTATACAAGTTCCAAAATAAATTAAAATACATGATGAATAAATTCTGTACTTAAGCTGTACTTTTAATTCTGACCTTCAATTTTTAATCATCCCTTAGTACCTGCAACTTTAACAGCAAACATCCCAAAACCTTCAGTTTACACACACTATTGAATAATAAATAAAAAAAGCCAAAAAAGCCCTATGCAGTTTTTGCCTCCTCTGAGCCACTCCCTGCGCATCCACTGCGATGTCGCACAATTATTTTTTTTTACCTTACGCGTTGTTCAACGGAGAGACTCTTTCAGTTGGTGCTTTTTGCGTGTTCCTCCAGCTGCCCAGTGGCATGCTTTCCATGACAGATGCTCTGGCTTCATTCTTAACATATGTTCCAGATGATAATTCCATCTTCTTTTCTGGATAACTTTAGAGCCAAGGGGTTTTTGAGCTGTCTAATGAATCTTGGCATCTGTTATAAATTCATTCCATTTAATACATAGTATTTTTCTAAGGCACTTGCTTTCAAAGGCATTTAGATGTCTGTACCTTTGTTGGATTTCCAGCTTTCACATCCATATGTTGAGATGGAAAGAAATATCTGAGTTAAGTTTCACACCCTGGTCTTTAAAACATGGATTTTTATGACCATATCTTATTTAGTTGGTAAATGAAACTGTTGCCTTGCCAATTTGTAATGCTAGCTCCTTACTGAAATCCCCAGATGACAGGCACCTCGCTACCAAGATACAAAAATTTATTCCCTTCTTTTATTCCTTTACTTTTCCAGTGTAATATTTGAGCTGGGAGTTTCCAGGGATTAATTATATTTGTCCAGATTTTTTTTTCCTTATGATTATGTAATAGCATTGCAAACAAAACAAAGAAACAAAACCAGAAAGATAATGCTTTTCATTGAACTTCATCTTCTAATCACTGAAGGACAAGGAACTGTTGCAGCCTCTCAGAAATCACTGCAATTACCGTGGGATTTTTCTTTGTTACAGAAACTTCTCAGGTTTTCTTCAGCAATTAAAAATTGCCAGTCTCTCCAATGTCAGCTTTCAGTATTTTTTTCCCTGAAACCCTATCCCCACATTACACTTTCTCCAGTTTTTTAATTGATGCTACTGTATCTAGCAATAGTTACTTCATTTCTATGCCAAAGTTGCTCACATTCCCAGCCTATCCAACCCATCTTGTAGATGTCTCCATTCTCTGTATCCTTCCCATTTTATCCATCACTCCATACCCTCAACAGGCCCACCAGCTGCTCAGAACCATGCAAAACCAGTAGCATTTACCAGCGACTCCTTCCAACAAGACCAGAGAACAACTGTAGACAAAGTTTAGCAAAACTAACGATGGACTTTTACACCAGTAATAACCAATAGCAATTACAGCATGAATCAAAAGGAAAATACCTCTAAAGCATTCTAATTCTTCCATTTTTAACGTTTCAAGTCAGGAACAGAATCTCTAATTATGGTACAAGCTGAAACCATCACTGCATGCTTCTCTCTTTCAGAAACAACACTCTTCAGCATGGCTTGAGCAGAAAAGGCTGTTTCCTGGGAGGATATCCTTACAACAGACTCTGAGAATGTTCTCCTGATCTTTACTCTCTTAGTACCTGGTCCGTATCCCAGGCTTCACCACAGTTTACACCATTCTGTAGTTAAGAAAGCACATCATAAATTTAGCACGTCTAAAATTGAGAAAAAGATCACCTCCTTCCTCAGAATGAGGACTTAGCAAAACCACCATCTTTACATGTGTTGTTGAGTCCTATCTTTCCAATTTTAAGCCTCTGTAAGGCTTTATGTACACTAAAAGCATTTGTTTTTAAGATGGTGCATTTTTAAACACCATTCTCTTCCTATATGGTATGTTCTGAATAGCATTTAATACTGCGTTCTTCAAGTACTGGTTAAATCACAATGCCTCTTAATTTCTTGGTAGAGAGTAATTGTTAATATTTATCTATTCTGAGGACAGATTAAAATGTTAATGAATGGATTCATTTCTTGCTTTGTCTATTAAAAAATAAAATACGAACACTGTAAGTGAAGAAATACAAACAGATTTTCAAGGAACTCCAAAGACAAAAAGATATCCGGGGCATTTTTAAGTATGTCCACTGGCAAAATTCAGAGGCTGTGGTAAGCCACTCTTTTTATAAACTGTGCATCTAAATAGTACACAACTTTCCTCTACACTACAGCTACAAATATATTAACATCAACAGTCTACCAACCAAGGACAGCTTTCAGGGAATAAAGTGGTTTGGGAGAAAGGAAAGGCTATTAATAAGCTAAAGCTCTAGTGCAGGATTGTATTTACTACAAAAATACAAAAGCCTATTGTGAGGCAACTTACCAATGACAATGATTTCATTGAACATGAAGACCTGCGGCCTTCTATCCAGCAAAAGTCACTTTATTACAGAGGTATTTTCCCTTTTGTAAGGCAACAGACACATAAGAAGTTTGTGGCTGTGGAGAGAAATGAGCCTCGCTCTCCAGGCCCAGGGGCCGTGCCCCAACCGCTGCATCATCCTTGCAGACCAGACTTACTGACCAGAAGACCTGCTGTAAGTGCTACTTACATCTGCATGTCATTTTTAACCTTGTAGATGATTTAACACAGCATTTCTAACTCACCAGAAGCTTCTCTGAAAGGCTTTTTCACCAGAAGTTTGGCCAGCGCTGGAACAGGCTGCCCAGGGAAGTGGTGGAGTCACCATCCCTGGGGGTGTTTAAAAGATGTAGATGCGGTGCTTAGGGACATGGGTCAGTGTTGGTGGCAGGGCTGGGGTAACAACTGCACTTGATCTTAAAAGTCTTTTTCAACCTAAACAATCCTATGGCTCGGTGAAAGGTCAGACACACTACGGATGACCAGACAGCGATGCTTTTGCATACGCATTGCCTCTCAGTCAAAAAAGGATTTCTTCTCCCCTGTATTTTACCCAGCTCTGGAGTAGCAACTTGTTGCCTCTTTTATGGGAAAATTCATTACAAGAAACCAACACTAAAATCAGATTTTATGTTCTTATATAAGAATAAGTTTAATTATTGAAGTACATTCCTGGACCACACTCAAAATATCTATTAATATTAGAGTTTTTAAGAACGTAAACCTCATTTGAGTGGATCAAGCTTTTATTATCAAAGGTAGTATTATTTGCCTGTCTGCAGGAAATTATTTAAACTCTCACCACCAATACACTCAACATTTGTGACGTTACCTCTTAATGACTAAATTGATACTCGGGAGGCTGGCACAAAAAAAACCCACCTCGCTTAGACTTACACATAAGTATGTACTACACAGCTATTATATACCACAAATAATGCACTATGACATAACTGCCTCCCTAACTCTCTCTCTGCACACTAAATAATACCTAAAGCTATCTTCTTGGAGAGGGTGCACAAAGTGATAGAAAGGATCCCTAAAATAAACTGGGGGTGGGGGGGTGGGGGGTGGTGTTTGGGTTTTTTTAGTGGTTTTTATGTTTGTTTGGGGCTTTTTGTTATTTTTATTAGAAAAGAGAGCTAGCATTATGGTCACGGCAAATGGGAAACTACAAGGTGTTTGTATGTGCCTGGAGAATAGGACACTCATTCGTCATGAAATCTATTTGGTCTACTATCAGCATGGTTGTCCCCATTGCTGCACATAACAGCAATTCTCCATCTCCTTTGGAGCAACGATGGCTGGATCAAGTAAAGGAAAAGTCTGTTAGCTCTACATAAGCCTCTTTGTGCCAACAGCAGTTCCACATAAAAACCCTACACGCATGGTGTAAATTAAATGTGTAAGATCTTGGCTATGATTGAAAGCCATCCAAAGGGATCCTAAATACAAATGCTTACAACAAAAATTCATTTCAAATACTCACTGTGCAAGATATCATAAAGAGCTTGATCCTTCTCCAAATTTTGGTGTACAACCAAACAAACCCAGAAGCAGGCTTGCAAAGAATAGTTTCAGCCAAAATCTACTTTTACAGGAATTGTATCAAATGTAGCAAGAACTCTATGGAAACTCTACTGCAGAAACCCTATGGAACGCTCAAGAGACTTAAAAATGAAAGTTATCTGTTGTTTCACTGATTGTCCACCAACACAGTATGTATATTCTGAACTCTGAGAACCGTAAGTATAATTTTAGTCTTGAGTAAAACCCAGAAGCCAACAACTCGCTAGACTCAGAAGGATATCTGTCTATCATAAGCTTTGGGTGGTTTGGGGGGTTTTTTTGGTTTAAAATACTCTTTCTAAACAGCTTCCAAACTCTAAACCCAAGAGGATTAGAAAGCTACTGTATCATTTGGATTAAGGAACCACTTAAATGTTTCAGACATTAGCCAAGTCAGTATTCTGTTAAAAATTACTTTGCTTAAAACCTATAAACATACAGGAAATAGGAACCAGCTAATCTCCCGGTGGAGTTCTTTAATTCAATCACGTTTAGGACTAGCACAGGGAGTAAATCAGTGGCCCTTTTCTAAACATGGACTTCGAAGAAAATCATCTTGAAATACAAACTAGTTGTGCTGCTGTCTGGTCGCAGTGACAACCTGGGGTTGAGGTGCGGTCTATTAACCCATTTCTTCTTGCAAACGAGGGAGCTGGCCCGTCCCTCCGTGCTGCCGCTCGCGCGTCCCCACGTGTGCCAGCACTGCTGTTTGTGCAGCTACATGGTGAGTCAGGTCAGGGAAATGATCCATCTGAAAGTTAGCTTGGAAAATTAAAATAGATTTGTTTTCAGCCGGTAAGTTTCCTGGCATGATTCACCATGTCACCATTACAAGCACAAGTGCCAACGCAACTGAGCAAGGAGAGGACATGACACTTCCCCCATCTCAGCTACAGCTTCCACTTCACACAAGTTTCAAGTAAACATGGAACTGCATCTATCGGGGGCAAGTTCACAAGCTCCTAATTAAAATACAGTAGTTGCTGCTGTTTCTCAAACTAAGATTAACTTGTTCTGAAAAGTTACCGATGTATTATATAAACTGGCATGATAGTATAAAAGTTAGCACAGTTCAAAAGAGAATACAAGCTTTAAAGCAAAGCAATCCATGCTGTACAAAAGCACGCAACTTGGTTAAGTATTTTCACACATGTAAAAGTTGTACCAAAATCCATCTCCACAGTTTCATCAGGTCAAAAGAGGGCAAGTATAGGTTGGGATGTTGCCATGTTCCTATGGATTACTCTCCCAGTGATCACAGGTCAGGGGTTTCCTCCAGTCTCTCTGGAAGACACCTAGCAAAAAAACTTAACCTGAAGAATTGATAAAGGACAACTGAGTTTTTTGCATCTTATTAACATCCTCCCTTTGTACGCTCTAACAGATTTCACCTCCCCCTCTGCAACACATCAGGAGGATAAATAAAACCCAAATCCACTGCTTCTCCATCAGGTTGAACTTCAACTACTGTTAGACTCATTCTACTTCCTCTGCAAACAGTTCTATTTTAAAAAAGCACGAACATTGAAACGTAAAGCACTCAGAAGTTTCAAAGGGATTAACAAACTCACATTCAGGAAGCCTCCAAGGCAAAGTAGCAATACTATTTCCATTTTATCTGTGGGAAACTGTGACTTGGACAAATTCAGGTTACAATCCACAATACTGAGTGCCAAAGTTAAGATACTGTTGGCCCAATTCTCTACATCATTTACCAGCCTACACCTCTTTCTTCCTTACATAGCTGTTCGTGAGTTTATTGCAACCAGTAGCACAGAACATTCGTATGAAGTAGCAATCGCTCTCTCCCTGGTGGTGTGGTTCTCATTATCCAGGCCTAGTTAGCAGCTATCTGTGCAGACTATTCTCCTTTCAGTAACTTTCTTAGCACGCCAATGTTGATAGAAGACCAGCAGGAAGCTAACCCCAGTATAATTTTTACACTTCAACTGTGCAAATGTGAATAACTGAGGATTACGCAGTTTGCAATTTCAACGTAAAAATGCTAACAACAACTAACAAAACTGGGAACTTTTCAATTTTAGACGGTTAGTATGCAATTATACTGTAATTCAATATTTTTCGGAAGACTACCTCCAAAGGCAAAACAGGCAATGTTTTGAAAGTGAACTTCTGAACCTATCTTGAAAAAGGGAACGTGTTTTCTTATCAGCGTGCTGGCATCTGACACTCATTTCCTATCTGCCTACCAGTTTTAAGAAAGCACTCTGCAAGAAAGCAAACTATAAATTCTGAATTTACAGTAAACAAGATGTCAGTTGCAATGATCTTGAGTGCAAAGAAAGGCACTTAGATTTATAACAAGTAAGCTAACGCTGCCCTGATTGGCAAGGGAAGTTATCAATAATAGCACAGACTAGCTGGGACATAGCTAGAGATGGTACTAAAGAGGTCTGGAAAAAAGTAAGACTGAAGGTACACCTACCTTACAGAGAAGGAGCATCACATCTGAAGCAAATCTCCCAATTATCAACTATTACAAGCTCCAGCTTACACTGTGACCACACCTCATACACTCCCACTACCAAGGGGCTCCTGGTCCATAGGAACAGACGTGACACTGCAGCCCAAGCAAAGCTCTGGAAACATGCATAGGTAGTACAGACACCAAAATTGTAGCACCTCTGGACAGATTTGCTCCTATAGTGCCACATATGTGCTGATGGAGACCTGCCCTGAGACCCAGGGAACCCTCCCAGCGCAAGTCAAGGTCTGTGCTGCTGGAACCCAGCCACACCGGCTTGCCTGTGATTCAGGAAAGATCAAAATGTTCTCAATAAGCTGGTGGCTGAATAAATCCCCAACACTACCATCACCTTCTTTCCATGTTTTGGTGGGAAAAAAAACCCTCTCATTTTGTCAACAGATTGCAGAGATGCTCATGAAGGGTCAACAGTTCCTCTAAGAAAACAGAAAGCAATCGAGACAGCATTCGAGTGATTACAAAACCTTCTTCCCTTGTCCTCCACCTTCTATTCATTCCCTAAATCACCACCAGCCTGATGTCTTCCCAAAGTTTATTTTTCAATATCTCAATTTGCAGTCTCAATTGCCTCTTTGATATCCATGCCCTAAAACGTCTGACTTCTCAGTCCAGCCCTAAAACTCCTTCAGGACCTAGTTTCAAGTCACAGCTCCTGACCTTATTAATGTTTTTGACGGCTGCAGCAGGGGTAGTATAAAAGAAGTGGGTCCCACAGAGGCATAAGCTGATTGACTTAGCTGAGGTGAGAGCAACAGGTACATGGACTGCCTCTGAAATAAAAGAAAGCACAAAGACTGGGCAGATTTGTTGGACTGGCACGTCGGTATATTGAGGGAAGATGATTTTTTGATGAGGTATCACAAGCAAAAGTGACATAAACACAAATTAAATTAAGTTTGATGAACAGATTACAGTATGCCAAAGGTATTACACAGCATGACTATTTAAGCTTTAAGTAAAACTAAAAAGTAGGAGTTGTATTAATTAAGAAACACGTATTTGTGAAACAGTTCCTCAAAGTCTTCCCCAACAACGTATTTTCGACATTTGCTGGTCTTGCAGCGGTGCCAGGCCAAAAGGGTTCTGGAAAAGGACAACGAACCATTAACATCTTGCTTCCCTAATCCCTGCAACAGGGTCAACCTTGCTCCTTCGGAAGTACCACCTTCATGGGTAACAAACTGGTATGCGTGAGAGAAACCAGTATGAATGGAGAAGACCTTCAGAACGTGAGCAATAAGGCAGCATTCATTACATAGGAAACGGAACAGACATACAAGGCTATGTAACACCAGTGTGTCCAGAATACTAAAAAAAAAAAAAACCAGAAAAAACACACCAAACCACCCACCAAAACATGGCCTAGGTCTTTTCCTGTGTAACAAGCAACTTGTTGTCGGGATCAGTAAAAGCACTTTTCTACCATAAAACTCAGGATGTGCAAAAGCCCAAAGCCCAAGGTTATGAGCGCCAGAAACATGCCTTACAAGCCACTGAAGGGATAATGAACAGGGATTCTGTTTAGGTACTGAGGCTGTTCAGCTTCTTTTCAAAAATCTAAAAATCAACAGCACCAAGGTCAAACATGTTGATCCTCCCACAAACGTTCCACATTAAGAATTCCTTATTAATACAAACAAAAGATAACACCTTACTCCCTCTGAATATATTACTGCATCTTCTACCTGATGTATGAGTGGTAGGAACTAATAAATTTGATCCAAGAACATGCACAGAAATTTAGCCAGTACTATCTACCATACAGCTCCATCTAGAAAAGTGTCATTTTTACCAATCAGAGTCACAACCATAAAACCACTTAAAAACTGGGAACAGGCTGTATTACAGCTACATTGAAACAAAAACAATTTTAAAAGAAACTTAAAAATTAATCAGCCACACACAATTATCTAAACTGGCATTCAGCAAGGATATTGCAGAGAAAAAACTTGAAACTTTAAAATACCTTGCCTTTCAGGCTTCAATTACTATAGCAAACTGCCTTTATCTACAGAAACTGCTAATAATCCAATGTGGAGAGCTGCAAAAATAACACTTATCTATTTACTACCTAAAAAGCACCTGGAATAAACAGTTATTTAGCAAAGGGAGCACTCCACACTCATCCTAGTTACATCAATTTTAAGATTTTTCACACGGGTCTGACCTTCCTTCAGGGACAAGAAAGGTGCAAAAGGTTATTCCAAAAAGAAGAGCTTTGTACTCAACTCCAAAGTGAACGGGCTGGAGGAAGAGCGCAGAGGGTCCTTCTCCTCTCCCAGCGGGGCAGCCGCAGGAAAACAGCCTCTACATACACAGTTCTCTGCTCGTAGTGTACATGGAAGCAAAAAACCCCAGTGTGTGAGGTCTCCCCAGCTGCAAGCAGCTTTACAGATTTACCTAAATCCATTTCTACATTGAGTGCACAATACAGAAATCTCTGTTTGAGAACTTTAAAAAAAAAAAAAAAAATCTGGTTTAGATATATGAATGTATAAACACGTATACAAGAAAGCTTGCACTGTTGGGTTTTTCTCTCTTTTGTCCTCACGGAGCTACCTTTCACATTCATATATTTGATGGGAACCTTAGAGTAATTCACATTTTCTATTAATGAGATAGAATTAGAATAGAAAGAGTATAATAAGAGAGGCTTATTTCAAGTGGCTCATCAATGAAGACTTTAAACTACTATTCACTAGGACAATTAGAAAAAAAATAGTTTAAATTTCTTCTACTTTGTGTAGCAGATGTTCAAGATAGTCTATTTAAATTTGTCTTTGTTAGAGGTGTGTTAAACCACTCAAATAATTCAGACAATCTGCAAACAAGATTTCTGACAGGTTGTGAATAACACTCAATTAGTACCATAACTTCTGAGATTAATTTTTCAATCAAGGCATTCCTGCTCCCACCCCAAAAAAAAAAAAAACCCAAAACAACAACAACCAAGCATACCATGTGAACTCAATCTCCAGCATGTATTTTCAAAATTAACATCTGTTTGTTCTTCGTTCAACTGTAAAACCCCATGTCCATTAAATTAAATTACTTAGTTCTTTCTCAAGAACTAAGGTGGGGGCAGGGGGAAGACATGCTACCCTAAGACTGTAAATAATTTGTACTTTAAACAAGGATTGTATTCTTATTTGGAACAATACATTTATTCCACTACACTATTTCTTTTTCTTGATAGTAGATACAACAATAAATATTTTCCACATGGTTATTTCTTCAAATCTCATGATAACCTGCATCATGTCTTTATTTGCAAACATGAAAACAGACCAGTAGTTGAGGGAATATCATCATAGTAAATCAAACACATCTTATTCTATAAGCAATATGAGCTTAGAAATCTAACACTACTTCAGATAATTCAATTCTGGATACCAAGAAGTTATGAAAGGCTACATTTAAATAAAACAGGAAAGAAAAAAAAAAACACAAACAAAAGCACTGAGTGAAAAATTGTATTACAGTATTTCAGTGATACAGTTTACAGGACAATCTCATTACAGGAAAGCTTAATGACATCTGGTTTTTACCACCGTCTCATTACATCAAGTTTCTTAAGTTATCATGGTTATGCCACAGCAATTTTATACTTCAAGCTCCCTCTCTATAAAATTGGTATACTAGTACTGTACTTCAGGTGAGCATTGCAAGATAAAATAGTGAGATTCTATTAAAGTCACCCTCATCAGCAAGTCAGATATATTATCAATTCAATATAATTTGGATAAAAATGTACCCTGTAAGCCATGTAAAGACTGCCATGACAAACAGCATTACCTAATGTAACACACTTGAACGCAGAAGCCCAAACAGAGGTATGGTAATTGAAGTATGACAACAGAAGCACTGGCTTAAACAGACAATATTTTGCTTTATCTTTAAATGATTCAGCCATCTTGGTATGCCATACACATGAGGTATATCCTCCCCAGATTAAAAAAAAAAAAATACTTACTCTTTCAATTAAAGAAAAAGTTAGTCGACAGGTTAAATTTAAAACTGGGTCCTTTAAAAAGTTAGCATCTGTGTCAGTTTTTCCTTTGTCCCAAATGATCTTTTAATAACATGGTAACAAAGACTGTTAAACCTTTTCATATGTTTAAACTAATTGAAATCTTGTGCACAGGTTATATATAAAGAAATTAGGTTGCAATTAAGTATAGTTATTAATGATTCTTAAATCTAATTGTTGTGACTATTATAGACCACAGACAAGGTCAACTCTACAACTCAGGAAACTTTAGCTTTAAAGAAAAAAAATACCACGTGAATTATATGCATAAAACCCACTTTTGTAATGATTATCACTCTCATCATACTACGCATGTTCCTCCATTTAAAAAGACAGCTGTTTTCAAACTGATAAATTAAAAACACATCCCCCCCATAAAACATTTTTAATTTAGTAAATACGGTAAAAACATGTAAAGGAAAATTACAAATACTAAATCTTACGGTAATTTAAAGCAAACACTCTGCAAAACATTGTGCTTAAGCAAATCCAAAATGTAAAAGTCATTTCAGCAATTACTGCAGAGTCCTTACACTAACTGCATAAAGGTCAAATACGTGTTTTAACTTCTGCGTGTCAGCAGCAAGGTTCAGATCCCTGTATTTCAGATTTTTAGTCAACATCGCTTCCCTTTCACCTGTATTCATTAGAAGGGAAAACACTGGTGTCATCTCAAAAGGAAACTCACAGAGGAAGACAAACACACTTCTCTCCTCATCTGGCTACAGGAATAACTGGAGAACAGAGAGGAGAAAGAAAAGTCACTATCCTGAAACAAAACACACCGAGCCAGCGAATTGCAAGAACATCTTTGCAGCAGCATAGGGACACATGGCCGGGAGATGCTTGGCACTTATCACTAGATCCGAGACAGTAAGACACAGACGACCGTAAAAGGGTCCATACAAAGTACATTCCCACTCTTCTTGCCCAAGCAGAGGCTCTGCTCTAAGCCTGCTCCTCTGGCTCTCCACTCGTACAGGTTCTGCCGCCTCACGGGATACAGCCGCATCAGTCCTTTCATTCCGATAAGAGCACTTTTGCAACAAATCTTCCCATCACCCTAGTTAATGCACTTTCATTTGCAGTCCTGGAGTGCACAAACCTGGTTTCTTTCAGATGAAAATAAAAAACCCCACAAGATGTACTCCGGGAGCACCACCACTGCCACAGGGGCACAGGAGCAGACAGGAGCCAGCCCAAAGTAACCCTCACTTTGCTCTGCAAGCGTGCTGTTGATAGCTACCAGGGCCCCACCACCCATTACTTCATTCTCTGAATCTGCTCTCACTGGCTGCATCACCTGCCCAGGCAGCCCCAGCTGCTGTGCTTCAGGGTCTCCTTCCACCTGTGAGACGGGACCTGACTGCACCTGAGGCTCAGTGAGCCTCCCAGGCTTTGCTTCCCCTTGGGTTTGTGTCTTCTGCCGGCCAAAGCTCTCACCTCCAGCCCGTTACCTCTGCCTGCTTGGCCATTCACATAAACACCTAGTCTCCCCACACTGAAACTTCTTCTCCTAAAGACTACTCAAAGCCCGAGTACAATCACCCTTAATTAAGCAAAACTTAATTCTGGCATTCCTTAACTTTGAGCGCTGACTGATTTTGAAAGAGCAATACTTCAACAGGTCTATCATTTAAGCGGACAGAGAAAACCAGAGCACTGAAGCCAGCTGCATAGCATCCCATTGACGCCGCAGCGCTCAACCGCAGGGTTAAAAGCTGACAAACACATAGCCCTCAGCCCTCTGTTACTGACATGGATACAGCACGAAGGACAATAAAGCAAACATTTTCTCAGTGCATTTCACAGCCATTAAGAATTGTATCGCAGTGCCCTAACGGACTCTGTCTTCCCCAGCCTCCTCCCGCACCTCACGTCAGATCCCCAGCTCAACTTTCAGTCCTCCCCTCTCACTCCTCCATCCAGCTCGCTTCAGCCATTACAAAGGTGGGTTATCACATTAGCCATCTCCTCCAAACCATTCTTCATCCCACTACTTTCAAGTCATCCTCATACTCTTTAACCGAGCTGTGAAAAAAAGGTTGTTCCGTTTTTTCCTTGTATCACAAACATTCCAGGCTGCTGAAGGGAACAATTTTAAAAGCTCCCAGGCTATACCCACATCACCAAGTAATTTGGCATAATAGAAGCAGATCAGTCAGCTGGTGCCCAGGCTCCTAAGTTCCCAGCGTATAGGGTGTACAAGTTTTATTTCAAGTAAAATTCGGTCTGGAGCCTCAGATGGAATGTTGCAGCACACGTGTGGCTCAGGGCTGTCCTGGCCGGTGGGGCTGGAGCTTACTCGGTGTCCACCTGGAGAAGAGATCCCATGCTCAGGTTCCTCCAGGGGGATCCTGACTTGTACCTTCCAAACCCACCCTGTGAGCCCAGCCAACACGTATTGAGTAGGGCTGATCAGAAAATTCACTTCAAAACTCACAGGACGATAGGTTGCAGAAGCAGGGCAGCTCTACCCAGACCCCCAGTGCTTCTTGGTGCAGAGAGACAATATTCAGCTGTCAAAATAAGAAGTGTCCACTGAGCACATTCCAGCTTTCAGAATTTAGATTAAGGCTGATCCTTTTTTTTGTTGTTGTTGTTGCCAAGAAAAAGTACTTAACAACTTCAATTCTCTTGCTCCCAAGCAAGGTCAGGGTAGAAGTTGTAATTACATGTACAACCATTGATTTAAATGCTTACAAATTCCTGACATTGGAAAACGCCACTGCACTTTTCCTTTTGTTTTCAGAAGCAAACAAAATGAACGCTTTAATCCACCAACAACCAGAATAAGTCAGACACAGAAAATTAAGGACAATATTAGGTCTATCAAAAAAAAATTCCACTTAAACCTACACAGTTACCTATAGTAAGAAGAAAAAAACAGCCATCCATTCAGTCAGAGGTAATTAAAATATGAAAAAAATGCACGTCATGAAATGTCTTTACTTAGAAAACAATTACTAACAAAGCTGACATCAAAATGTCAGCTCAGCAGGCTCTTCTTCAATTAATATAGTAAAACAGCATGAGGAGGAAAATCTTTATTTTACATTTCAGAATTTTAAATATGCAGTAAGACGCTGAGTTTCATTGTATGTTGTCCTTTTCCGGACACAGTGATTAATATGCATATCCAGTGCTCACAGAGTTGCTATCAGGGTGTAATAAGAATGAGCAACATTGCATCAATGAACTGATGTCATGCAAAAGAATATTATTTGGATCATCCTAATCATTCCAAGACATTTGAAATAAATTTATATGACATCATCAAAAAAGGAAATCAGATACCCAAACCAAGTAAATAACAAGAAGACTGGAAGGAAAAATAACTGAAAAATTTAAATAGTTCCTATCATGTAGAATTCGATTTGTTATAAGTATACATTCCAAAATAGGAAGCAGGCCTTAGGCTTCATACAGTTTAGCCCATTTTCATCTGCAATACCCATAATGCACCCTGAAATGCAATTTATGCAGGAATACTAACAGAATAATAAAACTTTTTCTCTCATTCTCTTGGCTTCTTTGACATTTAATGTCAATCTGCAGTAACAAAGCTAATAATGATCTTTGTCTTCACACACTGCTATTGAAACAAAGCATTTCTTTGCAAATTAAAGGGTAATTTTGTTCCCACTATTCCAGTCTAAATCTTTCTGGGCTAGAATCACAGAAGCTCGTGGCATAAATCACCCTATAATCCAGATCACCTTGTCTCTGCAAGAGAGACGATGTTCTTTTGGAAATCATCATGTGCACAACCAGAACGCAAAGCAGATCAGCATGAAGCATGGAAGATTTCATCCGAAGTTCATTGCATGATACAAATGCCAGATATTTCTAGAGGTTTCCCATTCAGAGCTTAACGTACGGCAACCTTCCAAAATCTGTAAATCGCATGGTGACACATTATAAAGCGACATCTCAAAGACTTTACAGGCACTCAAACGTAACAAAAAATCATACCTTAGACTGGATTATAATTAGGAACATATTCTTTAGTCATATGGCTCCCAGGTCTGCAAAGTAATTAGGTGTATGCTGAGCTTTATGCAAGTATTATGTTGATTTTATGGGGATTACTTGCTTTTGTAATACAAACTGAACCACAGTTATTTCAGCATCTAGAAAGTTTCACGCCCAGTACCACATCCACAACAGCTTCCAGGCAACCCTCTACTGTGCACCTCTATTGCTACCTCCCCCAGCTGGCACAGCAGCCTACTTAGTCCGATACATCGGTGACAGCAGCTGCGACAGCCAGGTTAAGTGGGAACTGCTGAGTCCAGCTTCCTCTTCACTGCCAGTTACCCCCAGAAACGGGGCAGTGCTGAGGATTAAGTATTAACAAGACTGAGGCCTTAATGGCCATTAATTCCATATGGTCAGATTAGCTTGCTGCAGATCAGCAGATAAATCAAGAACACTCACATGCATAACCATGTAATGCCACTGCGCACAGCATACGATACATCAGAAGAACTTCCCATTAAAAGGTAGAACTTACCCCTCTTCTGAACCCAGCCTTCCTTCACAATGGTAACATCGCTCATGATGGCTCCACTCTGAACCCCCAACTCAAAAGAGTCTTTCTTTGAGTTATCAGCTTGTCTGTTTGGCTTCTCTTCTGCAGCTCTTCCCAATTTCTACTGATGAGTCAGCCTGGAAGGAAATATTACAGAAAGAATTTAAGTCTTTTCTGGTTTTTTCACTTGACAGCCAACAAAAAAGTCTCTGTTGATGTCTTCAACTGACTGAGCTCATATTAAAAATCTGCCTTTTTTTTTTAATTAACCATATAACAGAATCACGTTTCTAGTCTTAGAGCACATTTTCCATGAACACTCTGATACTTAAGAGAAGCAGAATGTGTTACATATTAAGTTGTACGGCACTGTTACAAAATGCAGACAATAGAATTCTCTTGGACTAACGCAGAGGATGCTGTTAAATGAAAGGGTGCCGGTACCGCTTCACAGATCCAGCTCTGAACCCACGGCAGCTTTAACCATTCCCACATTTGTCAGGACCCATGCAACAGACAAGTAGCTCCTCTACAATGGCAGAAACCCAGCTTCTTAGGAGTACAAGTTAACCAAAAAAAGCCAATGTTTAGTTTACGAAAAGAAGGAGCGCACATTCTCCCGAGGCTTTAAGCCAGGCAGTCACAACGGTGCTCTTTTCCCTACAAAACTCAGCTTGCAGGGGACAGAAGGGAAGTTAGCGCTGGAACAGGACATGCCACTCTCAGAAGCCACAGCCCTCTCTTCTGACCACCTCACCCCCAGAGCACCCAACAGCTGTGAAGAAGAGATAAACAGCACTACAATTGAGTAGGAAGAGAAGCCAGAGGGCAGGAGAGGTTTCCTTTTGCAGCAGGACTGCCTTTCCCCTCCATCCTTCAGAATAAAGAGAAGCATTCAAATAATGCTCATCTGGAAAAGGGTGGGAAGCCAAGAAAAGGCATGTCTCTGATGGTGGAGGAACATCCTTCAACGGCTGCACACACAGGCGCACACGTGTACACAGTGCCAGCACGGAACAGGAACCCACACGCACATTTAGTACTAGCAAATGCAGCACACACATCTCCATTTAGCAGACTGACCAACAAACGTAAACATGTGAAACAAACACGACTGCGCTAGAAGCAATCTGCTTAATTAACGAAGGGAGAAAGGACTGGGAAAGAAACCAGTTTAATTCAATCAAGTACACGCTAAAAAACAAACACTTCTACACATACAGGTTATTTCTTATTTACCATTCGAAAAACGTGTATTTGCACCACACAGCAGCTAGATGGAAGGCTACTTCTGTACGGATGCTGTGCCGTGCAAACAAAACTCGGTACCAGTAACTTTTTTCCAGCGGTATGCAACAAAAAACGCAGTACAACCTGATGTTACAGCAACACCGAAGTGTGTCCATTTTTCAGTTTTACTTTCAGCAAACTATTTATTTTTTTTTCAAAACCTTGCAGTATTTCGGCTGCGTAAAAGTAAAAGCCACGATGCTAAACTCATTAATACTGCAAAGTTGAAGTAAAATTCAATATGGTGCCTCTGAGACACCTCCATGGTGCTGGCAGATAGGACAGTAAGACCAACGCAGGCGATGCATCTTGCATTGGCATCATACCCTGTAGCATCTAAAAGGACACCGGACACTTGTGTTTACACAACTGCACCCTGCCTTAAGACTGAAATATTGTTTAAGCTTTCCTAAGAGTTAAAAAAAAAATGCTATGTACAAGGTTTTGGAAGAACATGAGACCACTTCGTTGTTCTTAATTGATCTGGCTAGCTTTAGCTGTTTAGACTTTGCATCACGTAAGTCACATAAGGCAGAAACACCCAGAACACACATTTCCACATCCTTCACCTTACTGGTGTGAAGAGTTATTTTCTGGGTCATACATTATCAGAACTTTTGTTTGCATGCTTCAAACCAGAGGTAAGGAAATCTATCGTGGAAGGAGATCCTGACAGATCGAGGCACGCACCCGACAGCAGGCTGCGGTTTTGCCGTTCTGGATCACTGCAGCACCGTATCAGCTCTTCATTACAAACACGCAAATCACTACAAAGCCAGAGGTGAGTGTCAAACAACCGTGACCTAGAAGTAGCTGTTCTCTGAAGGAAGCGTATTCAAATATCTAAGTACGATTTTCCTACAAGACTTCCATTGCATTCTTTAAGAAGTGATCACAGGTGAATTTTTTTCCAACTGTAAAGACAAACCACCAATGTAACACATAATAGTACTTAGCTTGGGCTGGTACATGCTGCAATAGGGTTTACACTTCTGGCAAATTTAATGTACTTTCCCATTTTGGTGTGTGCTTATGAGAAGTGCAACAATTTATTGTTGTTGGCCGAGACTAAGCTATAAGAAAGGAACTTCTGTACTAAGCAGCAATAATCTTGTCTGCCTGCATATTGATCATGAAGTCTGTGATTTCAGTAGACACCCAGTTTTAATGAATGGATTTATGCTTAAAGCTCCCTATTTACCCACTGATTACAATTAAATTAGTACTATTCAACCAAAATCTGATCTACGACGAATTTTCATGTCAGCCAGTGTCCCAACAATCTCAAGTGTATGTCTGTAGGACTGCATCCCACCCACTGCGTGTACTACTTTACTGAACTGTCATTAAAACCCCCAAAACACAAAAATCAGATAAAAATGGTGACAAAATTAACTGAATTATCACAGAATAACAGAATGGTCAAGGTTGGAAGGGAACTCTGGAGATCATAACCTAGTCCAAACCCCTGCTAAAGCAGGTTCACCTAAAGCAAGTTGCACAGAGCCACATCCAGGTGGGTTCTGAATGTCTCCAGAGAAGGAGACTGCACAACCTCCCTGGGCAACCTGCACCAGCACTCTGGCATACTCAGGATGAAGTTTTCCCTCATATTCAGATGGAAATTCTTGTGCTGCAGTTTGTGCCCATTGCCCCCGGTCCTGTTGCTGGGCACCACTGAAAAGAGCCTGGCCCCATCCTCTTGGCCTTGAGAGATTGTAGACGTTAGTAGGATCCCCTCCAAGTCTTCTCCTCTCCAGGCTGAACAGGCCCAGCTCCCTCAGCCTCTCCTCATGAGGCAGATGCTCCAGTCCCCTCATCACCTCCGTAGCCCTCCGCCGGACCCTGCCCAGCAGTTCCCAGTCTCCCTTGACCTGGGGAGCCCAGCCCTGGACACAGCGCCCCAGGTGCGGCCTCCCCAGGGCAGAGCCGAGGGGCAGGGTCACCTCCCTGCCCCTGCTGGCCACGCTCCCCCTCACGCACCCCGGGGTCCCGCTGGCCCCTTGGCCACCAGGGCTCACTGCTGGCTCACGGGCAACTTGCTGCCCACCAGAACCCTCAGGTCCCCTCCGCAGAGCTGCCCCCCAGCAGGTCAGCCCCAGCCCGTACCGGTGCGTGGGGCTGCTCCTCCCCAGGGGCAGGACCCTGCTCTTGCCTGTGCTGAACCCCACGAGGTTCCTCTCCGCCAGCTCTCCAGCCTGCCCAGGCCTCGCTGAAGGGCGGCGCAGCCTTCGGGTGTATCGGCCGCTCCCCCCGGCTTCGTGTCACCTGCCCACGTGCTGAGGGCACGCTCTGTCCCCGCGTCCCGGTCACTGATGGGCAAGTTGAACAGGACCGGACCCAGCACTGACCCCTGGGGAACACTGTGGGCCACAGGCCTCCAGCTGGACCCTGCGCCGCTGGTCACAACCCTCCGGGCTCTGCCCTTCAGCCCGGTCTCAGTCCACCTCGCTGTCCCCTCATCCAGCCCACGCTGCCTGAGCTTACCTACGAGGATGTTATGGGAGACAGTGTCAAGAGCCTTGCTGAGGTCAGGGTAGGCACCATCCACTGCTCTCCTCTCATCTGCCCAACCAGTCCTGCCATCATAGAAGGCTTTTAGGTTGGTCCAGCATGGTTTCCTCTTGGTGAACCCATATTAACTCTTCCTGATGACCTTCTTTTCCTCCACATGCTTAGAGATGACCTCCAGGATGAGCTGTTCCATCACCTTTCCAGGGATGCTGGGGAGGCTGACCAGCCTGTAGTTTCCTGGGTCCTCCTTCTTGCCCTTTTTGAAGCTTGCATTGACACTGGCTTCCCTCCAGTCCACAGGCACCTGTCTTGTTCTCCATGACCTTTCAAAGATGATGGAGGGTGTCTCGGCAAAAACATCTGCCCGTTCCCTCAGCACTCGGGGGTGCATCCCATTGGGGCCCGTGGATTTATGGTGTCAGGTTTGCTGAAGTGACCTCTAACCCGAACCTCCTAGACCAGGGGGAAGTGTTCCTTTCTCCAGACTCCTCTCTTGCCTCCAGGGTCTGGAAAACCAGAGGACTGGCCATGGCAGCAAGGACCAAAGTAAAGGTGTTGTTCAGTAACTCCACCTTCCCTGTATCCGTCGTCACAAGGGCACCCACCTCATTCAGCAGCAAGCCCATATTTTCCATAGTCATCCTTTTCCTACTGATGTACTTGAAGAAGCCCTTCTTGTCCTTGCCCTCCCTCACCAGATTTAACTCCAGATGGATCTTAGCCTTCCTTACCACCCCCTTGCATGTTCTGACAACACTCCTATGTTCTTCCTGAGTGGCCTGTCTCTTTTTCCATGTCCCATAAACTCCCTTCTTCTGTCTGAGTTTTGCCAGAAGCTCCTGCTCATCCATGCAGGCCTCCTGCCCCCTTTGCTTGATTTCTTACTCATGGGGATGCACCGATCTTGAGCTCGGAGGAAGTGATGCTTGAGTATTAGCCAGCTCTCTTGGTTGGACTCCCCTGCCTTCTAGAGCCCTAACCCATGGGCCTCCTCCAAGGAGGCCCTTGAAGAGGCCAGAGTTAGCTCTCCTGAAGCCCAGGGTTGCAATCCTACTTATTGCCCTGCTTCCCCCACACAGGATCCTGAACTCCACCATCTCATGGTCACTGCAGATAAGGCTGCCCCCAGCCTTCACATCCCCAAGCAGTCCTTCTTTAAGAGTACAAGGTCCAGTGGCACACCTCGCCTTGTTGGGTCCTCCACCACCTACACCAAAATGCTATCATCAGTTCTCTGCAGGAACGTCGGGGCCTGCATGTGCCTAGCTGTGTTGTCTTTTTAGCAGGTATCAGGATGGTCAAAGTCCCCCATGAAAACCAGGGCCTGTGACTGTGAGGTTACCTCCAATTGCCTTTAGAAGGTCTCATCGACTCCCTCATCCTGATCAGGTGGCCTGTAACAAACACCCACAACCGTGTCCCCCACGTCGACCTGCCCCTCAGTTTTACCCATAAACTGTCGACTCATTCTGCATCCACCCCTAGGGAAAGCCCGATATGTGCCGGTTGCTCCCTCACATATAGAAAGCAACTCCACCACCCGTCCACGCTGACCTGTCTTTTCTAAAAAGTACACAGCCATCCACCACAGCATTCCAGCCACGCGAGCTGTCCCACCATGTCTCTGTAACTTTAATGAGATCACAGCCCTGCGACCACACACAGATCTCCAGTTCTTCCTGCTTATTCCCCGTGCTGCGGGCGCTGGTGGACGGGCATTTCAGAGAGGTAACTGAGCATGCAGGTTTCTCAGGAGGGGTGCAAGAGGATCCACCCTAGCCATGCACACCCCCAAGGTGGCTGGCCTTCTGGTACTCGCCTCCAGAATTATCTCCAGTTTAGCTTCACAATATTACCAGGAACAACTTAAGTAGAATTATCAACAGTTGTGTGGTTATATTGATGGCTCCCTTAATGGGTAATTAAAAGTCAAGCTGAAGGAGATAAATCAAAGGATTTAAAGACTAATGAAAATAAAGGTTACACATTCACACTACACTTTCAAGAAGCCACTTGTAAGCATCTGTAGAATTATCCCTTATTAAATTCCTTTGAGGCTTTCTAAAAGCTGTATTCCTTTACTCTGAAAGTCACTCAGCAAAGCTCTAAAAGAGCAGATTTTTGAGAATTACGTTACCATGACCAAAACTGACCTTAGTGAAAAATAGTCCCACAGAAACCTTCTTCTCTGAAGATGTAATAAAGGATTGTCTACAGACATAAAGGAGTTGCCTGAAACGCGTGGAACAAGAACTCTCATATGAAAATAGCATTTCATCTACAGTTCAACTATTTTAAGAAAAGCTACAGAAATGTTTACTCTGCACAGCTGGCACAGAACTTAAATTTTTGTTAGCAATCAACTCTGCCCTCCTAATGCGCTTCAAGTTTCAGTGGTTGGTATATAGGAATTTTTACAGTTTCCCTTATTCCTATAAGATAAACCCAAAGAAACAGGGACAAAACGTGTAAGAAGTGAAAATATTTTGCCTTCCAGCTGCTTCCTACAGGGAAAGACTTGACTTGTTTTTATATACATTCCAGCAACTGCAGAACAGGTTGGATTGCTTTTTTTTCCCCCAACGTTATCAAACAGAACTTGGAAGATATGCTTCCAACAGTACATTGTGTGTATCCTGCAGACAGTATCAGATAGTCACGTATATGCATAATACATGCAAGAACCAATTGCTTGCACGCTTCATGGTGCGGGTGTAAAAATTTACTCCATCGCAGTCAGTCATGTGAAGAAGACACCTGTATTTTTTCTGGCAAAAAATAGTAAAACTTCTCCTTTCTGCTTTGGAACGCTCTTAAGCCACTTCTATAGCGTTAGAGGAAACGCTTCAGCACACTTCTGAAGAGCTAGTATTACACCTCGAAGTTCCCAGCTGTATAGGTCGCAAAGGCATCTTTATGAACAAAGATTAAGCAGAAGCTATTACCTGCAACAGAGTTCCAGACCCCCCCACCAAGCCTCAGTTTTCCCAAGCCATGGTGAAAAGTAGCCAACACCTTTTCAGTTTTCACCCTGAACTGCCAGAATAACAGCAATATAGAGAAGAACCAGCTCCCTTCATGATGCTACCACATGGAAACTGTAAGAGCAACCATTAAAAAAAGCAACAGACCATTCAGTAGGAAGACACCTTTTCCTCAAGCTGTATTTTTACATTAAAGGATGTTCTCAGGCCCATCACAGCAGTGAGGTACCTCCACCGAGCCAGTGGATGGAGAGAAGGAAGGAAATCCCTTCCAAGCAGAAGGACTGAAAACAGCGGTTCAGGTCTACACTTAACAAACAACCAGTAAGTGTAAGTGAATAATCATCAAGATTCATAAGAACAGACAACACTCCCTTGGAATCTGGGCATCCTCCCATTTCCCCCGTGACAAGAGACAGCTGAGTAAAGAAGACAGTGCCCATAAATTCAGTGTAAATTGTATGATTCAGGTCTCTGTTGTAAGAACTTTCATAAACACAGGCTCCTACTTTCAACAATTTTGGAGCTGAGAAAAAACAGATACTCTCACATTTACCAACTCAAGTTACCAGAGAGAATACCAACAGGATCCGTTTCAGCACTTCCAGAGACAATCCCTGTAACTTCTTGTGGCATTATCAACTTCGTGATTCATCCAACCTTATTCTTTTAATGTATGAGGGAACTACCATTTACCCTTTTTCCAAGCAATCATCTGTTTAATAATATGTTTTGGGAGGAAAAAAAAACAACAGCAAGCCAATCTTTCTGATTCCCTTTGTCTGACTCACTGAGATTCTTTGGTCCTCATCGTAAGCAGAGCCAAATCTCATCATCTCTGTATCTCCTTATTTCTCAGAAAGGTAACTGAAGAATTTTGTGCATGCACACAGAAAACACACACACTACAAAAAAAAAAAAAAAAAAAAAAAAGGCAAGCAGCTCCCAGTCATCTAGCGGCTTCCATCACACAGACTTTTGTTTTCCAGTGCTCTGGGGGCTTTTTTTTTCATAACAGATCAAGCTCTTAAGAAGTTTTCTCAAATTTGACTTTGAATTCTCCAGGAGAACCAAACAGGCTGTAACTGTCTCCAGCACCAGCTGCAATCACAGAGCAAGGAATTCAAAAGGTACGGCTCTAAACTAAAAACAGAGTTGTCTTTAGGATTGGAAGCTGTGATCCAAGTTTTATTTATATGAAAAACTCATGCATATCCTCTTCCCCTACCAAAGTCATTATCTAAAAGTCTGGTCAAACAATTAGAGGATATATTGCACATCATCAAAAATTACACAAAAGACAATGTTGAAGAACAGAGGTTCCTACAAAACCTACTAGATAAAATTAGCAAGTATCACTAATGGAAGAATCACATTCAGTTGAGTGCTTTATCTAAAAAGTATAGAGTATTTATACAGGCTTTTACAAACTACCTGTTCTAGAATTCTGGTTACACTTCAAACACAGCAGAATGGATTATGTCCCTTTTTATGGTCTCAGGAGGACTGACTGATTTAAATACTATCACTGCTTAAATTGAGAAAAAGGAACCTGCAGACAGATAGTATTTGTCCAACTTATTAGAGTCAATTTTTTTTAAAAAAAAGGGGGCAAAACAAAAAAAAATACAAAACAACACATAAACTGGTTTGACAAGACAAAGAAATCAAAGAAACAGGGTTATTAAAAGACAATAAATCCTGAATTTATAAAATGTTAATCTTTATCTACACACAATTAAGACACTTAAAGACATCCCCAAATACTTTCCTAGTAGAAATGTTCATACTTTACAAACTTTTAAAACAAAAATAAATAATCCCAAAATATCTCCACGATAGGCATTGTATTTTTTAAACTATATTTCGTACCAAAAGCCTCAATGTCTGTAAGAATATCAGTATCAGAATTTTGTTCCTAACAACTATTTCAGAGCCCTTGACTTGGAATAATGAGGGGGATAACAGGAAAATGGCACTGCCTACACCTTGTGGTAAGGAAAAACAACATACTTCGGAAAAGATGAACAGCTCTTTTTAAAGCACACTTACGTGTATGCTTTGTGCCTTAATATTTTCAGTGTTCTATTTTCACTTTCAGTATATCAAAAAGCTGCACATAACTAATACATGCTCAGATAAGCCTAGCTGGGAGACTACAGGCACGCTGAAATATTAATATACAAGTTAGATGTTTTACTTAGATTCTGCAACTAAGTAAGTTTATCAGGAAAGAAACCATCACTCTGTATTTTTTTCCTATTATAATGACAAAGCAAGTTATTTTAAGGGACAAAGGTATAATTAAAGTAAGGTGAACAAAGCCACCCTTGCCTTTGTTTACCGAGGTATAAAGGAAGTTTCTAAATGTAACTAAATTGTTTCTTTAGAATCCCATGTGAAACATTAACAACCCATTGTTTTGCGTGGCCTTTATTGACAAAAATGCTTTAAATCCTTTCTGTCCCCATCCCCCTTCCCCCAATCACACAAAAAAATAATCAAAAATCTGGCAGCAGCAGAGTGATAAAATGTATTAAGAGTATAGGTCTGAAATTCAACCAGAGTACATTTAAAGTAGAAAAGGTGAAGGGAGGGCTAAAGTTACACATCAAAAAAAGTTACTGAGAAAACAAACTTGGGAGAGTTTTGAGACTTAAAGGAACTCAAACCAAGGACTAGCTGAGTATCACAACTATTATAATTATGGCATTCCACTCAACACTTCAAAATACACGTAATAACTTTAACTTGCTGGGGATTAATGTAGGAATACTAATTCTTGCCTTTTTAAGACAAAGCTCCTTCGCCCTATAAAAAAATATTTTAGTAATGACTCAAACAACCAAGCGAAATTAAACCCAAGTTCCATATTTTTAAAACAAACTAAAATTTACTTTCTATGTCTACACTACTCCGAAAAAGGTAATCTAATTTTCAAACGTGCAAAGAACCTCGAAAATCCTATTCATTCTGAGATAAGAGATTTTAAAAGGTGTCTTCAAGAGACACAAGATCAAGTTTCATTAAGCTTATATATTTAATCGTTTGTATGACAGTAACTTTTCTGCAGCACAACATCGTATTGTACGTATAAAACACCGAGCACACTGTTGAAGATAATAGAAACCAGAAATCTGTGAAGTGCTATGAGTAACAGCAAAAGGGAAGTACTGCGATAAAAATGTGTTCTCAAACTATTAATATAAAAGATCGGAAAAGTTCAATGACATGTCTGCCAAGTAGCTCTCTCTTAAATTCTTACAGGAGGGTTTATTTATTTCCTGGATATTGAACAAATTAGATTCTGAATTGCCTCGCAACAATAGGAACGAGCTTTGTGATTCCTTCCTACAAGGCAATCAGATATTGCTGAACCTATGAACTGTCAAAAAATCTGACACTGCATTATGGCTAGAATGCAATCAACTTCTAACCCAAAACCTTTGGATCTGCTTGTTCACCTTCAAAAAGCATTCTTCCCACCCACTCGAGATCTGGATTTCCTAAGGACAGAAGGAACTCCCTTACATGAAGACCGTGCCTTTTTCAAAGGTATACTATTGCTGACACACGTCGAAGGCTAGACGC
The DNA here is from genome assembly GCF_015220075.1 of Falco rusticolus. Taxonomy (NCBI): domain Eukaryota; kingdom Metazoa; phylum Chordata; class Aves; order Falconiformes; family Falconidae; genus Falco; species Falco rusticolus. Next base: position 5,200,429 of record NC_051192.1, on the reverse strand, counting down.
AGAGCCCATCAGATAAAGGCCTTTGGCAAATGTTATATGAAAAGCCAGATTATGTGAAACTCACACATACAACTTTCAACTCTCTGCCTCGAAGTACATCAACACATTTAGAAAAAGATGTATTAATTTTAATAAATTCTCAAGGGCAGGCTGCACCGATCACATATCTCAAGAAGCACACTAAATGCTTAGGGAAAAAAAATTACCTGTGTTGGTAGAAATTTTTTTGCAAGATTTCTGGGACTCAGCTGAGAAATGCTGTATTAACTGTGGTGCTAAATCAGCTGTTTCAGCTAAACCTGAAGTTTGTGACTGTTGGGCACGGTCACTCCACACTACAGAAAGACAGCGGTGAGGCCTTCAACGACCTGAGCCAAGCTGAAGCAGGCTCTTCATCTTCACTCCTGCTACAGGAGGCACTCAAAAGAACTTCACCACGTGGACAAATGCGGGGAAGTCTGACAAACCATGCTGAGAGGTCATTCCGACATGCCTATGAAATACTGAGGTCCCACTTGCATTCTTGAGGGAATTTAAAAGTTACTACTGTTCTTTAGTCAGGATATTTGGGGGGGGGATATCACAGGGCAACAATTTGTTCTTAATGCTATATTTGACCAGGATGACTCACACCTAGACACTCAGATCAAAACATGTGGAAAGAGAGGATTGGTCAAGATGGACTGAATGTATATTAGAATACTTAATCAAAACGTAATAAGCGTTGATACAAATAGCACCAAAAATCAAAGAAACATTTGAAGTGACCAAAAATAAGCATCTTCATATATACATGCCAAAAACACATACTCTCCAGGGACAGTAATGATATTGAATACCGGGGGAGATTTTTTTGGAAGTATTAACTTCACCACAGCTTCCTACTACACCTGAACACCACCTTTAAATAATAACAAAAAGAATCTGCTTGAAATGCATGGCATGCCTCAAAGCTACCCAAATGCCCATACCTAACGTTGATCTAGAGCTATGGAACAAGGACAAAATGCCAAATAACCAACTACTACACCCTTGCATGTTCTGCAGAACTTCCATCAGTATGTATCAGTGATCTGTCTAAATAAGCTTCATTTATAAATTCTTCTCTTCATATGGGTAGCCTGGAATGTTGTCCTTACAATTAGTCAAGATGAAAGTACAAAGTAAAACTTTAAAGATTACTTTTTACACTGTGTAAAAACACTGAAAAGTTAGCTTTCACACTCAAGGTTGTTTGGGTTTTGGGGGGTTGTTTTTTCCTCTGGCTTTAACAGATTATTTTTTAAAAACACTTTGAATCACCTTTTCCATTTACTCTGTAACTTATCTTTAGAAAATAATCTTTGCTACACCACACTAACTTGTTGCAAAAAAGAGCAACTAGTGCAACACATTTACCAAGGAGACCCTGCGATGGTGGGGAAGCCTCTTTTGAACAACCCAGAGGAAAAGGTGCTGGATGGCAAGAGGGATGCTCACTGAAAACACACCTTTCCTCACAAGCAGTGCAGAACTCCCTGGCTGTGCTACGAAGTATCCCCTGCCCCCTCCACAGCACTCTGATTAGGCATATCCTAACAGAATGAGAATTCGAGATGATACGAATTAAACTTCTAGAACAATTTGGAAGGGCACTGAAGTTGGCCATCTTTTCCTACAGAAGACAGTACTTCAAACAGTAAGCAGGTTGCAAATATAACACGAACACCGAAAATAAAAGCAACATTTTAATTTTGAATGCAAGTCGTGGGTGCGGGCGTTTAACTGTTCCCCTCCTTTTGAAACTGTTACTGCTGTTTGCAAAGGGAGTACTGCATGTTTTGAACAGAATGTTTACTTTATTAGTTGGGGAAAAAAGAGAACAGAGGGCTTTTGGTATACAGCCAACTAGCATACCTACAAAACATACAGTTGCAGTACAGTGCATTACTTTTAAAGCCATCAATTCATTTATGCATTATCCGTGTCAAAATGGAAGTATGGCACAACAAAATTTTCACCCAGTGTACTTCAACGTCCTTCCACTCTCCAGTGTCAATTAAAATTAGTAGTACACACAAGCCATGAAAGATGCCAAAGAATATTGGGTCACCTGTTGCAAAGCTGAAGCTGGGCTAGCCTGTCACCAAATCTACCTCCCCTCTGGCACTACCGGCCCAAAATGAACTATAACCAAACACGGTTCTAAGAAACTGTATCTTCTTCATACTAAGAACAGCAAAGATATTTCAAACATGTTGTTTAACACAAACCACTACAGTCATGGTGTCAATCCAGTTGAGTATTTCGAGTTTCCAAGCAAATAATGCTTCTTGGGTATAGCAATGATTATTCAGTAGGTCTCTAAATTGGGAAAATGTGCACCCAGACAGTGAAAGAACACTCAATCAATCAGCACTAGACAAATTCCAAGTAGTCTGAAGGTTCTTTCAGTTATTATACAAACTTTAGACACATGCTGCTTCAAACTGTAGTCGGAAGTCATGGACCCTGGTAACATCTTGCAAACAGAAGCTTGGGTTACAAACAATAGCAAAGCTCTAGCAAGTGTTTTTGGGTTAAGCTTGGAAAAAAACCTCACCAAACTATTTCCCTTTTCACAAAGCATTTGTTACAGCATCAGAAACTCAACATTTCCTAGTGCACATTTATGCCATCCAACCCTTAAAACTGCATCTACTTCAACTGGGGCAACATAAAAACTAAAAATTCACATTGACTTCCCACAGAGCCACAGCTTTTTGCTTAACTACACATCATCTTCCCCCCAAGCGCCAAACAAATGAGGTAGTAAGATGCTGAAATACTGCTTTCTATGAACCTATTTAGGAAGCTAAGGAGACTACCAAATTCATTCAAACCTAGTTAGGGTAAGCAGGAATAGACCATAGAATAAACTGTCCAGAACAAGACAGTCTCGTTAATATTACACATATATAAGCACACACCATGCACTTAGGAGCAAAAAAAGGAGTTACTCTAATTATTATGTGTAGCCTTCTAGGAAACAGAGACTTTTTCTTATCTCTGAAGTTTTTCTTTGGTCCTATGTGAACTTGACTTGCTCGTTACATCCAACCAAAATATATCCACATGGACTATAATTAGCAATCCAATCCAGTTAAAGATATTGGGGTCAACTTAAAGGCTCCTGTAAAAAAAAACAAACAGTCCTACAAACACAATCTTCTTAAGTAGTATGCTTACTTTAAAAGTCAAACTAAGCCTCCTTCCCTAGCTCATGGCTACTCTTCCCATGTTCCAGTGCAGAAGAGCCAGAACTGGCCTACACAGAAGCTGGCAGAAGGAAGAGATCACGCTTAAAGTGCAACTTGTCGGAAGCGTAGGTCTACTTATTTACTTATTTGCATGCTGGTTTTGCTTTGAGAAATAAAGACCTCTGTACGCAAAACAGGGGGGCCACGTTTGCTTACCAGCAAAGTTTTGGCAAAGCTTAAGCAAACATCAGCAGAAGACACTGCTGTGAGTGTCTTCAGAAGTGAAAAAAGGTGGTGGCGCAGGTATCGGGCGCATCCTGAGTCCCGTAACAACCCTTAGAAGCAAATCAAGCCTGAGAGGTGTTTCATAAAAACAATGAGGCGATATAGATACAGAGGAGTCAACTAAGAATGACATTCAGGAGAAGAATTTAGAATAAAGGTCAAGGGAGATGAAGTTGTTTATTCCTTTTCAGCTGTAAGACAATATAATGTTATTAATTTTACATACACCCTTTGGATAGTGCGCCACGGGGGAAGGCGACAGGAGCAGCCCTGGGTGTTTCGCGCCTCTTCCATTCCCATCCAGAAGTAAACTCTGTGCTCCCGCAGAGCCACCCAGCAGCCCCGAGCCCTCACCGCTCCCGACATCACCATCATCTGCATCGAAACTACAATATATAACGGGGCGATCCGGTAACTTTGTGCTGGGCGGCGCTGCGCTGACCCGGCCCCGGCCCCTCTCCCCGTGTGTGTCCCCCCGCCCCACCCCCGGGACAGACCCCACCGCCCCGGGGTGAAGCGGCCGGTCGGCCCCAGCAGCCGCCTGCGCATCAACTTTTACATGTGGGCCGCGGCCTCCATGATGGCCGGGGCGGGCGGGGAGCCGGGGGGGGCGGTTTGTTTACTTGCAGCCAGAGCCGCCGCCGGCGGCAGCAGCAGCAGCGGCAGCAGCATCACTTGAGCGAGGCGCTGCCACCAGCGGCCTGCTCCCAGCGCGGGGGGGGACACACGACCCCCGCACCCCCCACACTCGCAAGTTCCCAGCGGATAAACCCCGCACCCGCCTCACGGACGGACAGGGATCGGAGGGGGGGGGGGGGGGGGGGGGGCGGGGAGGGGCCGCCGCCGCCGCGTGGGAACCGCCGGCCCCGCGCAAGCAGCGCCCCCGGGTGCGCCCCCCCCCCGCGTTACATAACCTCCCCCCGCCCCACCCTTCCCACCTCAGCCCCGCGCCGCCGGGAGGGCGACCCCCCCCCCATCCCCGCACCCCTCCCCGCCGGCAGCGCTAGGCCACGGGCGCCCCCCGCCGCGCTCCCCGCCGCCCCCGGCGCCGCCGCCCCAGCGCCCGCCGCCGCCCGGCCCCTCCCGCCCCGTACCTGCAGAGGCGGCGGCGCCGCGGGCGCTGCTGCGGAGCCCGAGGGCGGCGGCGGCGGCGGCTCCGGGGGGAGAAGGGGAGGGAGGGCGCCGCTGCCTCCTCCCCTGTCCCCCCGCCGGTCTCGGCGGTCCCTGGCGGCCGGTGTCTCCGCGGGGGCGGGAGGAGGCGGCTCCGGCCCCAGGGCGCTGGCGGGCGGCGGCGGCTACATGGAGCTGCGCGCCCCGCTACGCAGGGAGGCGCCCGGGCGGGCAGCGCGGCCGCAGCATCGATGCGCGGGGTCAGGAGGGCGGCGGCGGCGGCTCCCCCCGGCGCACTCACCCCGGAGCCGCCCGGGCCCCGCTCTCGGCTCCTCCCGCCGCCTCCGCCGGGCTCGTTATTGACTTTCAGGAAAACTCCCGACGTCACTGGCTCCCCCCGAGTGTCTCCCCCTCCGCGGCGGCGGCGGCGGCGGCGGCGGCGGCATCCCCAGCTCTCGCGAGAAGCGCGGCGGGGACGGGGGGGGGACGGACGGGGAAGGGGGGGGCCGCCAGACAGAGCGGGGGGAGCCAGACAGAGGGGGGCGGCTGAGGTGAGGGGGGAGCGGGGGAGGCGAGGCGAGGCAGCCCGCCCGGCGGGCAGGCAGGGCGGCAGCGGCAGCGGGAGCCGAGCGGGGCGGCGTGTCCCGGCCGCCGGCGGGCAGCGGGAGGATGGATGCGGGCAGAGGCGCCCGCCGGCACCGCCGCGCACGGCGCTTCCCTCCAGCCTGAGGCCGGGCGGCCGCCGGGTCCTGCTCCCGGCTGGGACGGGGATGCTGGGCCCCCCGGGCCCCCCGCTGCCCGCCCGGCGCTGCGCGGCTCCTCGTCACGGCGGCCCGGGCTCCGTGTCCTTTGTTCTCGCCTTCCCGCACTCCCGCTCCCGCCTCGGCACCGCAGCGGCTCCGCAAACCCACCCACCCACCTGCCGGTACAAAACCGCGGGTCACGGCGGAGGGGGCTGGGATTCATCCCTCCGCCAAGCGATCGGGGGGATGCGCCGGCCTCAACAGTGCCCGAACGACACGCGGGCTTCCCGTTATCCCGACAGGTCACGCACCGTTCAACCCCGACACCTCCCGTGGCCGCGGTGTAGAAACCTAACGGGGGTCAGCACTGCAGGGTGCTGAGCGCGGTGCTCGGCTGCCCTGGCAGCGCTGGCTGGGACCCCCGGGCCTGCAGGCGGCTGCGGCTACAGCCCCCCGGGGGCCGCGGGCCGGGGGCCCTCTGCTTTGTGGAGGAGTTAGCCGGGTCTCCGTGCTTCCAGGGGTTTGGCGCACGTGTTTGCTGGCGTTGGTGGCTCGAACGACACACGCAGCTTAATGTGCTGCGGGGACGCATCTCTGCGGCACGCGGTTGGTGCTGGCTTCGTGTCGGAACCTGTTACTGCAAGGGGGGAACGGGTATTTCTGATCGCCTGAAACACAGCTATGTGCGCCCTTCCATCGGCGCGGGTTTGATGCTACCCATGGACGCGAAGGCATGCGTCAAAATTGCGTTTAAAAAACAAAGCAAACCAAAAAAATATTTCTTTAGGATGTATCCCCCCCCCCCCATTTGTTGTGGAGTTGTTTGGTCTTTTTGTTTGCCTTCCTTTCGTGTCCCACCTTCCTCCACAACCATCTGAAACATCAGTTCTCCTTTTCCCTGTGCCGCTACAGGGCTTCGAGAGAGGATCTCAATAGTCATACGAGTTGGCACAGGGCTGGGAAGTTGCCTCCGGGGGCAGTGAATCCTTTCCCTGCTGCGGCAGGCAACCACACCAGTAATCCCATTCATAAATACGCCTTTCCTCCCAGAACTATGAAGTTTGTTTGCCACGCTGTTCTTACCGGCAGGCTGCAGCCCGAGCTCTCCATCCCCCCTAATCCCAAGGAAAAGCAGTATTTATTATGTATTTGATTAATGCATCTTTTTGCAAAAGAAGTTACAAAGGACCTTGCCAAGCATGACTTCCTTTCCCAGTATTTACCATTCCATCTTCCTCTTTCTCAGAAACCCTTGACTAAAGTATCTTATCAGCTATCAATATTTACAGAGAGCCATGGTATCAATTATTAAAATACGTTTATTCACTAATGCCTCCTTTCATCGCCGTTGCTGTGCCGCTCCTGAGAAAGTAAAGGTGTAGTTCTTGAAACGTGCCTTCCGCCGGCTGCAGTTCCTGCGGAGGACCCAGGACCCGAGGCAGCCGGCAGCCTGCACGGGCAGGAGCTGACAGGCTGCCAGTCAACCACGCGAATGCCAAATGCTGAGAGTGAAATCCGGGCCCACGGAAAGTCGTGGTATTTGATATCAGTCAATATCGGGAACTGACGTTGCACTCCTGCTATAAGTTAATCCCCGCCACGAACCATCGCGGATTTCTTATTAGGAAAGTAGGGTTGTGAGGTTGATCATCCCGGTTTATTCCTCCTAATTTTCAAAAGCCGCCTATGAGATACTTCTTTTAAGATGACAGTAACTTTGCTTACATTTGTAAATAGATCATTGGTGTAAATCGCCCTGGAAATGCTGACAGAAAAGCACATTTGTTTAACATCTAAAAAAAAAAAATTGCACCGTGATAAAAATGTTTTTATTAGAGAGGATAACATTTACCTACAAGGAAAGATAGCCTTCTATATTTTTATTTTGTTATAAATTGCTGCAAATGAAACAGTGGGCTGAAATCCGTCCTACTGATCTGGAGACTAAACAGGTATTTTTTAGCAATACTTGATTAATTTTGACTTACCTGTACAGCAAGGACAACTATTCATGGGCATTTTTTTTTTTTATTTTTTTTTTTCTCAGCATGACTTTAAAATCAGGTTCGTCATCATCTTACTCTTTAGAAATCAAATACCATTGCTCTGTTTGGAAATTCATAGTTACTAGCTACTCCTAAGTTTTTGATCCCGCTCAGCCTTATATATTGCCCTCAGTGTGCTGAAGCTAACCCATCTTTTTTTTTTTTTTTTGTATGAATTATTAAATGTGCTGTATAAATAAATGCTACTGTGCAACAATTTTTCTCTCTTTTCTTAAAGCATATAGTACTTTTGCTGCTCAGTGTCTTACTTCAAGGCTTCGGAACAATTTCTTGTAAAGAGTTAATCCCTGTAAATTGGGCAGAAATGGCCCCTTCATTAATAACCAAACAGAGGCAAACCCCTTTCAGAAATAACATGGCTGTGATGTACATACTGTGAACATAATGAGGTTGTAGGTCCTGCAGAAATGACATCATTTTCAGATTAATTACAATGTGACATTAATTTCATGAACATATTAACAGCATATGCTAATGAAGAAAGTGTTGCAGTTCACGTGAGAATGACAATAGGACCGCATGTAAATTCAGGAGAAAATGGGAACCTCTGACATTACGCACTCCAAACACAGAATCGTGAAACAAACCAAATATAACCCATCTATACTGGCACTGCCAAGAGGGTTGATAAACTTTTATATGATCAGTGGTAACCATAATTTCAGCAGAAACCAAAGGGAAAACCTGCAGATAATCTCTATAAATTGTGTCCATCCTGAGGCAAAAAAAACAAAACAAGAAAGTACCTCTTGTTTCACTTAACGTGTTTATGTTAAGTGTTATTGCTAGGAGAGTGATAGGGTCTCATCAGGTATAAATCTCTGTATACATCCTGAAAATAAATAGTTAAATAGAAGAGAAGATTCTGCCTGCAGAACACCGGTTCTCTCTGCCTCTACAGATTACATCGCCTCCAGTTTAATTTCTTTCCTCGTTCCTCATGTCAGCTAATAAACTGGCTTCCACGTAAGAATGCTTTTTTTAGGGAAAAAAAAAAAAAACCAAAAAAAACCCAAAAAACTTGGAAGTGTAGTAATTTAGAAAAAAAACCCCAACTAAACAAAAAAAGAACAGTAGGTCAGATGACAATCTCTGGTTTTAATGTCCCTATTAGGGTCTGCCTTGTTATTCTTTGAAAAGCACACACAAATATCGGTGGAAAGTGACAGAAGAGCAACGAAATTTGCTTTGCATAAAGTGATGCTTAAAATATATATTACACATTTTGTTATAGTGAAGTTAAGGTGTTGCCTGCAAAAGTTGTGGCTGGAGTGTTACATGCGTGTACACCTCTTCAAAAGCTGAAACTCGTCCGTTAGTGAGTTTAAGTTCAGCTACTACAAGGGGTGAGCATGTGACTCTGGGTTCTCTGCACTGTCATAGGGACTTCAGGGACACAGAGACACTTCAGGGCTTCAGCCACTGCCATGCCAATTGTAGTCATCTCTTGTGACAATTGGATTCCTCCCAGCAAGAAAAAGCTCATTGTAAAGCTGCAGAGTTCAGATAAGACATGTAGGAAAAATGTGAGCAGGAGATGTTGCAATCCAGTGGGTGCTGGGGGGAAACAGAACTTGACTTGTGGTCAGTTGGATTTTACAGGGCTTTTCTTTTTTTGGTGTGGGGTTTTTTTTTTTTCCCATTTCTTCCATATTTAGAAGTCACATTCACTTCTAAATAATTTCATTGCTTTATTTTCTTTCCCCTTTTTCTTTACTCTCTTTGAGTCTTAGTTGATTTTTTGGTATTTCTGCCTCGGAAGCTGCCTCAGAGGGCAGCATCCCACTCCATGTCCCTGGATATCTGTGATGCATTCGGGTAAAAAGTTATTGTCATTTATTTATTTCTAATATATAAAGAGTTGAGAAAAAAATGACTTGGACTCCAGATTTCGCCTCCGCAGGCTGTATTTTGCTGTACACGCCACCAGTCCCATGCAACTGCTTCAGCACAGCTGTCGGTGGCTGGCTGGGCTGACCCTCATTGCTGGGTCGCTCCTACATACGTTGTAAAAATTGTCTGGACACAGAAATTTCACCTTTCTGCAGATGGTCACAGCTCATCAGTGCTTACAGAAAGTATTAACACATAGGCTCATGATGTTATTATTATTATTATTATTTGAGACCCGCAGGCTGTAGGCTATCTGAATATGCGGTAAAGCAAGATAGCAATAAAGGAATTATTATTCTGTCCACCTATATTTTGCTGAGCAGCACTATAATTATGCTGAACACAGTAGAGACTTTAGATAAAAGACTGTGTAAATATCAGTTGATAGCATTTATTTTACAGCATGTTATTATTGCTTTATTATTTATCCTCCAAAGATCTAAAAAAGGGGTTTCCTTCCCCTTCTTTCCCATACTCCCATGCACGGGAGCCCTACAAACGCAGAGGAAGGCACGTGCCCTACCCCCAGTGACCTTAGCCTGCTTTGAAACCAGATATGACAGTAAGGATGACAAACAATGGGAGGGAAGGATGGGAAGAGGGCAGCAAGATTACACAGTTGCACAGTTTAGCTATATGCTTAACTTGATGTATAGGCCTTCAGCTGAACTTGGAAATTTTTCCTTGGTGAGAAAATAGTTTCCATGGTGCACAGATTTATCTGAGGGAGGTCAATCTACTACAGATGCAACCCGAAAAAAAATTAAAATGCCATCCTTTCTGCCTGAGCTTTTTTCTCCCTCTTTTTCCTATCCTATTTTAATTTCATCAACACAGATAAAATATGTCTTTGAATAAAATTCTGCAATTACCAGCATACAGTGATTTCTCACACAGAACCTTATCTGTGTCCTGGTCTCACTTAATTGAAGTCAATGAGAAAATGCCAGTTGAGGCTAGTTAGGAGGATCAAGTCGGTAATGCATGAGCAAAATCAAGGAGGATAAAGCCTGATGGAGAAAGGGATAGAATTTTGAACAAATTTCTTCTCTTTGGAGATTTTGTGACCAGGGAAATTTTCCCCATGTGGTCCTGAGGGTATCACAGCTGCCTGGAAAGCTGGAAAGAAACAGCTGAGGAGAAAGCTGACTGCTGGTGGAGGGAGGGCGAGCCATCTATTGCCAGGTCTATCCCAAACCTTTGCCGTTATTTGGAACATTCTTCCATCTTTGGCAAATACTTGGGTTATCCGTGGTGTGGTGCACCTTACCCTTTGAGCGTGCCCCTTGGCGCACCTCCCCATGCCCCTTGCTACCAGGCAGGCTTTCCAGTGTGACCTGCCGGACGGCTTCCCTACTGTACCAATCACCCCATTTGTACCTGAGATAGGTCTCCATCTTTCCAATCCGTAAGAGAGCAGCTGAAGTGGGAGGAAATCGTTTTAGCATCAACAATAAAAGCATTCCACCAGACAAGGCTGTTGGCTGCCCTCATTGCCAAATGCTGCCCTTGATCCATTACGTGTCAGAAAGTACCTGCGTTTTCTAGAAACTAAGCTGTGACATGAAATCAAAGAATTTGCCTGAAAGTTTAGAAAATGAAGACAGATTGGGGTTGCAATAACAAGGACCTCCTCAGATCTGATAAGTATGTTCTTGTTAATAGTGAACTATAACGAGGTACTAAAATATTAACGGATCATTAATTAATCGTCTTCAGAACTGAAGGACAGATTGCCTTGAAGAATTCCAGTACCTTACACTAGTTGTGCTGGTTTAACTGGATGCAGGTCTGCTTTGTAGGAGGCAAAGCTAACGAAAGAGAACGGTGAATCTGTTTTGTCACACGTACCTATTGCACGCAGGAATCTGGTATGAAACAAGAGGAATGGCTATAGTAAGATTTTTCTGCCAAATTTGTTAGCAATCTGTTTAGTAAAACTTGACGATAACAGAAAACTGATCAATTACCGGCCTCTTTAGCACTTTGTTTACCGTGAGCTGATGGAAACAAAAAGATGCGCGTTAGCAAAGAATGGCAAGTCGGAGCTAAGTGCAAGAGACAAAAGTATTCATCCATCCTCTCCTAATGCCAAGATTTGAACAGGGTGCTCCTGAGCAGATGGTTTAACAGACTAAAGCATTAGTTTGCTGATCCTTCATGCTTGCTAATTAATTCTTCAGTTTACTAGGATTTAAGATGATTGTTAAAAACAAGCCTTCTCTTAAAATAAACTTTAGGTAAATGTTATAAAATGGTGGTTGAGATTATAATGTCTGAAACCAGAACGTTGTGTAGTTTCTGGAAAAGACGGTCAGAATCTTCATGTCCTAAGTACTATCCTTAACAATTCTATCTCTGAAATTTTCTTCTTGTAAGAATGTGCTTTTGTTTTCCTAGCTAATTAATCCTCTGACTTCCTGTTGACACTCTTGGGTCAAGATTATTTCCTTGACTCCTGTGAGAATGGCATATACACAACCATGGGAAGGATTGAATCTTTTGTCACAAAATTGTCCCCTCCCCCTGAATTGTTTTAAGCCCATTAGCATGAAAAATGTAATGATTGAAATATCTCCTTTATTGTTTTTAAAGTCATTGTCATTCTAAACAGCTAGGTTTTCACGTGTTAATTTATTTCAGGTTAACATTAAAATGATGAATTCTCCTTCGATACATTAAAATGCAGTATTGTAGAGTAGCTTGTCTATTAGATTTAAGCAGCAGGCAAATAATTAATTTATTTCAGATTTAATTTTTGTAGCAGTTTTATAAACAGAACAGCACTTCAACGACAGCAGAACTCCACCCAACAGAAACTATGGAATTTATATCACAGACATGGAAAAAAGAATCAAGGGGGAAATATGATAAAATAACATTTTACAAAGTGGGAAGTAGAGAGAAAACAAAATAGCACTAGGAAAACAAGACCTTCGCTTGCTAAAGCTAAGGGGTAAATTTTGAAACCTCGTCTGTTGTTTGCAAAGGGCTGATCCCTGCTGACATTAGCGGACTTTGAAAATTGTGAGTGAACTCGGAGAATGCATCTCGTTGGTTCAAGGTGGCCCCAAAGCAGCTCCTCTACCATGGTGTTGCTGTGCTCCAGGAGGCACCATGAAATTCCACATGTGATTTTTGCATCCTGTTTTGTTACGTATGTGTCCATACGCATTTGGCGATATCTTCCTTCAGGTAGAGGTTTGGATTTAGTGGTGAGAATTCAGAGTTTTATGTTATCTCTGTGACTGTTCCTTCTGTCAAACACATTATTGGTTGTTTGTTATGTTAAAAAACCCTCAACAATTCCCCTTTCAGAACAACAGATAAGAATTCTTATTACTATTGTAAGGAATTCATAACTTGCCTCATTCTATAATCTACCCATCTTGTAAACCAAGAAAAAGCTATTATTACAGACGATTCCAGGGCAAACTTTTTTAGTGAGCTGTCAGTATGTCGTCTTCATAGAACCGGTCTTCAGCTCCTTTCGGAAACTAATTTTCTTATCCAAAATAACTGCAAGGAATTTTGAAATCATTTAAATATGTCCTTAACAGGGGATCTACACCGAGGCCACGAGAATACAACGTATTTAGTTACGTGACATCTGGACTGAAATGAAAGTAACACAATAAGCTGCTCGGGGTGAATTAAAGCTAGTAAACTTGAAGTATTAATTTTAATAATTTTAGATAAACGGGTTACTACCATATCAATTAAAGCAGTACTAGAATACTCTGGCCAGCCAGTGCTTGCATTTTAAAAGCTGCCGAGAGAATTAGAAAGAATTTAAATATTAATTATCTGGTGTTGAAGTCTTACTTTATAGTGAAAGATCATGGTCTGATCTCTTTAAGAAAGGAAGAATTAATATTTTGCACCATGTAAAACATCTCTTCTGTGTAAGAAATTATGGCAGAGTAATTTGAGTCCTCTATGGAGTCCTCTGTACTCCAACATATAAAGGTCAAAGGCCCTTTTTCTGGATCTTTGGGAAGATCTGGTGAGTGAAAACTGAGAGCAGACAAACTCAAAACAGACATATAGCTTTAGCATGAGGAGTATCACATTTTGGAACAATATTAAATTGGAACAATTTAAGCAATGTGTGCTAGGTTCTCTGTTACTTTAGATCACAATTAAATACCCTTCTTCAGCTCACCTGAAATGATGGTCTTGATCAAGAAATTAGGAAAGTGCTGAGGTTTGCACTAACTCAGCACTCCAGTAATCTTTTCTGGTCCCAAAACGTGAGCTTGTGACCAGTTTGGCCTTTTTCCTTTGAGCCCCCTATAGTGATCTGGAGAGAAATATTGGCTGTTAAACACAGACAAATAAAACCCAAAAGTAAGATGTCCTATGAGTAGTGAAACTGAAGAAGCTGGGGTTCTTTATAGATTAAATCTGTCCTTTAGACACTTCTTGACTCCAGCCGTCTTGCAGACCCCTAAAATGTCACCTCTGCAAGAACACCCTCAGTCCTCCCCGCATGCCCAAGACCCCTGTCCTTCCTCCAGTCAATATTTCAGTCTTTGCCATATAGAAAACACTAACAGTAGGGAGGTCCTCCGCTCAGTGGCCAGTTTTCATGCAAATTTGAGGAATTTACTCTGTCTGAGGCTTTCACCTCCCTTCAAAACGTGTTTGGAAGAGGGAACATAGATTAAATGTTATTGGAAGAGAAAGGACAGGCAGGGAGGCAGATGGACATAAAGATAGTGCAGGAATGTTTTTTAGTTACCAGGCTGAGAATGATCAGAAAAGTTGTCCTTCTATACCTGCTTGACTTACCATAAATTTTAATGAAAACTTCAAGAAGCTGAGACTGCTTAGGTAAATATCGATTCTAGGAAAGGTCCCGTGCTTCTGCCCTGTGCTTTACACGAGTAGGTGACAGTATCGGAATATTAAATGTCATTTTCCTCACAAACCAAACCTAATCTTTTCCGAATTGAACAAGGCAGCTCACTTTACTGCACATAGCGATGCTACACAAGAGTTTCGGGGCTGGGGTAGGAGGGGGAGGAGAATAGAAGCAGATTATATTTAGAACTCTGCGAATATTTAGGGAGTCAAAATCTGATTGCCAACCTTGTAACTTAATCTACAAATCTGAAATGCACATATGGTTGATATTTTTCTATTACGTAGCATTTATTTCTGGAAGTGTTTTCACTTTTGTCCCTTTTTGATCTGAAAAAAACATTTTTGGCACAGTCTTAAGCTGAAATTTCAAATTAAGATGAAACGTTTAACTCCCTTCACTAGCCAATGGGGACAGCTATCAGTCGGTGCTCCAACTGTAATATCTCCTTATGAATCATTGGTAGAGGATTGTAATTATAGTAAATTCTTATTTTTTTTGTAATTATAGTAAAATCTTTTTACATTTGAACATTGAACAAAAAATGGAAGATATTGTGAGTTGAGAAAGCGCTTTGTACCATATTTTTCATTGGAGTTATCTATTTGACAGTGGCTTTTAATCATAGCTAATTATAAATGATTCATCAGAATGTTTAAAACTCTACAGAAACATTTAAATAACTCATGGCTCTTACTGCATAGTAGTACTTTAAAATATTACGCTTGTCTTAAAACAGAAGAGTAAACACACTTAACACTGTTGTTTTTATCTTCTTGAAGCAAGTTAGAAACTGATTCCTTGGAATCATCTGCAATAGACCCCACCTGGGCTGCAGCTTCATAGAATTTTTATCATTCATCTTGTTTTCGGTTTATTTATTCCTCACTACCCTTCATTTGTGCAAATCAATTCTATGCAAATGAGCCTGCCACTCCCACTGCTTTTTATTTCAATTTTCCAGTTCCGAGCAAAGCTAGAAAAACTTTCCAGATCCTACCAAAGGCCTGGGCTTGGTCCTGCACAGGGCATAGGTGAAAAGTTGAATATATATAGCTTTTTCCACTGTCCCAGCCCTTGCAACTCTCAGTAGGTTTATTTGTTTCAAGAGGGTTGTAATTAAGAATTACTGTAATAACTCTTGAGCCTGGCTATAAGGTTACAGATAATCATGTGAATAAAATGAAAATGGATTTTCAGATCTCCGCTCTTGATTAAACTTCCCAACTGCGCATTTAGAAATCAAAGTTCTGATACTAGTTAGAAGGCAAATTCCCAGAGGGTTTCAGTGTTGTTAGTGGAGTCCTGCCCTGAATCGCTTTCTGGAAGAACCTGCCTGTCTCCATTCGCTTTGTGGGGTGGTCTCAGCAGCTCTGCTTTTTAATTCAAAAATATCTGTCTAAATTTGGAATGTCTAATTCAAAAATGGGTGTCTCGAGTTACACAAGGTGAATATTGCTTCTAGTTGTAAATTCCACAGCAATTTCTTTATGTTTTAAGGAATAATTTGATGGTAGAGAATGATGATCCAGAAGGAAAGAATGTTTTAGTGCTATGCTAATTATCATCTTGAGTTGGTTCTTAGATTAAATTGCATCAAAATAAATATCATTAATTTCTTGTAGTGTGAGATAAAAAAGTTGATTGTTAGAGAAAAGCCCTATCTGGAATAATAAACCATTGTCATGCCATGTTAGAAGTCCTAAACCCTTTATTCTTAATCGTTTTCAGTATTTCCCACTCTGTGTGAGATGCTTCCCAAACGTTTAATAAATGTGTGCTCCAAAGAAAT
This sequence comes from Falco rusticolus, assembly GCF_015220075.1. Classification (NCBI taxonomy): domain Eukaryota; kingdom Metazoa; phylum Chordata; class Aves; order Falconiformes; family Falconidae; genus Falco; species Falco rusticolus. The sequence goes on along the minus strand of NC_051192.1, from coordinate 5,184,455 downwards.
TCAAATCTTGCAGCAACTGAACGGAAAGAAGTCAGAAAACTGGGAATGATGGTAAAAAATGTTTGTATGGGTCCATGAGACAGAGGGCAGATTTTCATAAGACTTAAATTTGAAGTAAATGGGCCTTTGATGATGAGTTGTGCAGACTGTGAAGTTAACATGAAAATACCTTCAGCTCAGGAACAGAACATGAGAGATTATTTTTGAAATCATTACTATAGGGTGGGTTTTTTTCCCCTTGGAGGGGATGAAGAAGCATTTATTTGTGTTTCTCCCTCCTGCCTAGCTACTAATTTTCACAACGTTTGTAGAAAGGTAATACTTTTGAGATTTCTATATTCCTGCCAAATTTGACTGGAATTGGATAATGGATTCAAAAGTTCTCAGAAAGACCTGGAAGATGAACAGGCAATGGCAAGAAAAGATAACCTGATAACCTTATGGAACCAGGCTAAAACCTATGGAATTTTGATGCCCTCAGGTTTAGAGGGCAGTGGATCAGCAGAGCTCTTCCATCTGCGGCTTGTGAGCACCATTGCCTTCTCTGTGTCTTGCTTCCCAAACAGTAAGTGAAGAGCAGACGTAAGCTTCCCCAGCTTCAGCACGCGGGACCACGTGGGACATCTGGTAACAATATTTTTAATTTCCTAGGAGTGGAGCGGCAGCTTTATGAGTAACATTCAATGTCATTTTATCTTCTAGTGGAAACCTGTTTTATTTTATAAACAAGGAAGTATATCATAACTCAAGGATCTCTCCAGGAAACAACAAAAAAGTAGATGTAGTGCTTCTTGCTGGTGCCAGAAAGGTACAGATGCAAGCATCTGAGCTTCGCCTTAACAGTCTCGAATAATACTGACTTAAGTCTTTACCCTGCAACCCAGGAAACTGAACTGTGCCACCATCTCAGCATCATCTGTGAGAAGCATTTCTCAACCTTCAAACACTAAGTCCGAGTCTTCATTTAAGTGTGTTATCTGGGGTAGGTGATTCATTGAGAAGTGAAATGAGTAAATCTGCAATAGGATCTCAACACCTTTCTGTGGTGATTTTGCAGTTATTTTGTTCCACGTCTCCCTTTCACAGTTAAGCGGCTAATGAACTTGCTGATCACCAGTCTTCCTTTTTTGAATATCTCTACATTTATGTGAAAGTTGTCCCTGGCTGAAGGGGACCAGTTCTTTGGTGGATTCATGCCCTGCCCAGGAGGTGTGCTTCTGAAGCTACAGCCATCCCCAGAGAAGGATAATATTGTTGTATTTTCTTCACTCCTTTAAAGCTCCAGGTACTTTTTGAACCTCTCTACATTTGCAAAACTACATTTCGTTTGTGGTACCAAATTCAGTAGTCCCTTGTAAAGATCATCAGCATAGGCAGTGAAGAAGGTGACCTGAGAACTACCCTAAGGGCAGTAAATTTTTTTTGAACTGTTAAAATTATCAAGCAGAATATTTTTAAAGTTCAGTTTCAAGCTCACATGCTTGGTTTGGGCATGCTTGCAAGAAGTCTTTGGCACAGTCTCTATTATTTTAGTTTTAATTCTGTCTTTAAGAAGCCAGTCTTCAAATAGATCATAGAAGTTTGTTTCGCCGCCTTCTGAAAATCTCGTAATTCTTGTTTTCTGTGTTTCCAATTATAAAGAACGTTCTTTTAATTGCACTCTGACCTGATTATTCTTACTCTCATAATGAACTCTTGTGTCTTCCAGTCCAGAAATGTCTTTCCACTTTGTTAACTGCTCTTCTTGATGAAGTACCTGGAGAATTGCTTGTTGATTAAATCCATTCTTCCTTTATACATCTCTTGAATCAGGTGTCCAAAACAGTAATTAACTGAGAAAGAACTTCTGAAGAAATATTTTTAGTAATTTTTTTTTCTCCTCTAAAATCATTCCTTTTGCTGACAACTCTGTCACTAATTTGTGATTATAATGTATACATGTTTTTTTCTTAAACCATAATTCCACTAAAAATATCTTCATATTACTTTGTAATTTAGAGCATTTTAATGCTGACATACTGCACTGTCTTCAGTAGTCCCGGTTTTCACTGGTTCAAGAACTATGCCTTGTCTGCTTGTATGTGATCTTGATATAATTTAAAGAACACAGTAAGAAGTGAAGGCATTCTAAATAAATTACATCTCAGGGGTTATGGTAGGAAGACTTTACTATAAATGATCCCTGAAAACTGAAGTAGTGAAATAGTACAATTTTAATTTTTCACATTATTCATTTTAATTAAGTTTAGTGGACAATCAAATTAAAGGTAAGTTAAAAAAAAATACCATTTAGTTACCCGTGGAAAACACATCAATGGCCCAGCAGAGCAAGCTTTTCAGAGCAACATGACCATTCTTCCCAAGCTGTGATCCAGAGAATGGCATGGAAGTACGGACCAGGAGCTCAGTCACATTCACATTTAGTCCTTGGACTCTTCGTTAAGGCTGCAAGTTTGCCAGCTGCTTAGATGTTTAGATGCATATTTCCACAGTAAGACCATCAAAACTTATAGGAAATATGCATTATATGTTGAGCACCTCCGACAGTCTGTTCCAAACTTGAACTGGTACTTCACAATGTCAGCTCCTGCAGCTCAGAACTGTTATACAAAAATATACATGTAATCCCTGCTATCCTGAACTTCTGTCATGCTACAACTTTGGACAGCAAATCTGAAAAGAAAAGTCACCACACCATCTTGTCATATAGAAAGTTAATGCTAAATGGGAATGGAAAGTGCAGTGCCTCAATTTTCAGGACAAATGCTTACGGTATTTCTTCTGTTACGTTTTTTATGAGTACAAAAGCCACTGCCAAGCTGAGCAATGTTAGGGGATGTATGCAAAGAAAGAACAGCCATGTTTATTGATAATGAACATACTGATAGCTCAGAGCTTAGCAAGAACTTTATATTATTCAGCTTGCCTGGCAACTCTCAGCAACCTTGTTTTCCAGGACTTCAACATCCAGGAAAAATCTTTCCCAAACGTTTTTTAATTACGAGGATGATGTTTTACATTTCTGAGCTCACTTAGCTTCAATTTGCTTCCTTTCCCATTTGTACTCTGTAGAATCTAAATGTGCTCTAAATATAGGTATTTATTTAAAGTTCTCTTTTCCAAGACTGATCCTATTCATTTGGAGTTTAAATCTTTAGCTTTTTTTAAAAAAAATATTTTTTTTTTCAACCAAGGTTCATTGAAGCTGTTAATTTAATGCCGTAATAGTTTTTAATTAGGAGCGATCCGTTGCGATGCCCGGTCCCATGTTTCAGCACCTCGGAGAGCACCCGCGGGCCCGCCACGCGCCGCAGGAAAACCAGCACGAGGACAAGGAGACAGCAACGTGGCTGGTTTTTAATGAGGCTGTTAATAAGCTCTTGGAGTCTTGAAACACTTGGAGGTCCATCTCTTGAAAGACAAACCGTGCGATTGCTTTGAGAATATCATACGTATTTCTCATGTTCTGGATAATCGCCTGGCTTCGTTTGTTTGGTTGAAAGAACTCTGAAATACTTTTCTCGTAATAAGAATTTATTAATATTTTCTCGTTTGGTGTGGAGACTACCGGTGCTGATTTGGTCCAATTGAGAAAGAAATTTGGGACAAAACTTATTATGATAAAATCACAGACCGGAATTCACAGGAAGATTCTGTTTCAATCAAGGAGATAGATTCAGCAGGAATGAAGCAATGGCTCTGCCTGTTGAGGCAGATCTGGGCTAATTTGGCCTTCATTTCACAAATGGCAAAGAAGACATCTGTATTTATATATGCACACTATTTTACATCCATAGCCGTCTGTCTTTTCATTCTCACGCAACAACCCCTTTTCTAAATGAACAACAGGAGAATTTTCAGAAAACATTAGCTGCAGTCTAGACTTTTCTGTTTGTTTCTACTATTGTAAAGCTTGTTTGAAACTGAAAATAGTCCAGCAGAGGGGGAAAGCAGCGGCACTCATTCTGTGGCAGAAAAGTAAAGCAGCTTAGTTTGATACTAAGTCAAGTGAGCGGTGTCTCTGGTTATAGTCTCTAAGTTTCCAGCACCATTTAAGATCCATAAGATTTCTAAGGTAGATCTGGAAGCTGCAGAAGATCTCTACTTTTCTAGAGTGGCAGCCTACCAGGGGCATCTAAAATGCCATGGGTACCTATGGTATCTGAATACTATCCTTGAAGGTTCATGGGAAATAGATACTCTTTTTCAGAAGTAAGAGGAGGGAAAATGCATTTGTACGCAATCCAGAATCTGTGTTATTTGAAGATGAGTTTACAACTCATTTAGGGCTTGTAAGCACTGAGTTGTAATAAGAGTGTTTATTTAAATTTTTAACAGCTGTAGCAGATATATAATACCTAACCAATACCTCAGAATGAGTGGCTTTTTTTCCCTATTGACTTCTGTCACGTTAGAATACTCTAGTCCCAAAACACCATTTTCTTTTTTATTTTATCTGTATTGAGGTAAGTAGTTTTAACAATACTGCCTTAACTGCTGAAACTTACCCCTGTGTACATGAATCCTTAGATTTTTGATTTTTCCTGGAAAAGTGGGAAAAGTTGTCCTGTGGCTTGGTCCAGGAGCTAGATACCAAACTCATGGTCATGGGTAGACCAGTATCAGAGATCAAGCCAGGTTTGAACAGCTCAATCCGACAGCCTGAGATCATACCAAGGTCATGAAGCAAAGATCAGTAAACCACAGCAGGGAAGCTATAGGTCATGCCATAATATAGTCAGAGAGAAACTGATGATCTGAACGATGTCTCAGGATAGTCTATAAATTGGGGAGGGGGAGGGGTGAGGGTGGGGCTTGCATAGACCAGAGGCTGTGAGCAATATTTGCACCTCTCACATGACATCAGTGACAAAATTTTCAGGCATTTTTCTTGGATGTTTGGGAAAGTATCCTCCAAAGACATGAGAAAGCTTCCAAAGGATAGCGAAAGTGGCCTGGAAGAGGAAGACTTTCAGACTGAAAACTGCTATTTTTTTAGCCATTTCTTCTCTGTTTGATTAATAGTTGCACTAACAAGCCAAGCAAAATCCCAAAGTAGACAACGGCTGTCTATGAGACAGCGTTTGTGTCTGTAAAGGCATCAGCCTATGGCTGCCTTCTTGCAGGATGATTCAGTCCCAGGTGCTGAGGGGATGATTCATCCTCAGTTGGGCAATGACTCACTACAACTTCATGCACCAGCTTGACTCTAGCCCTTAAACATGCCTACCTAGATGTTTGATGTCACATGTTGACACTACATGTAAGAAAATTCTCTGAAAGATAATAAATGGGTATCAAATGTAAAAGTTCCCAGGCAATTTCCCTTAACTTGAATCCAGAGAAAGGTGCTACCTAAAGACATGGAACTGTGGAACTGGTGAAATTAAAAAGGAAAGGTAAATAAAGTTCTGTTTGCTTTCAACCAAACAAAGGATTTTCACCACAACTTCCACCTGAAATTAAAATGACCTAAACCTAAGCTTGGAACAGTAGGCTGACAAAAGGATGTAAGTATAAGACCACTGTTGCTATTCTTCACAAAGCAGAAAACTCAAAACAGTTACATCCCATGAAAAAGAAATAAAAATATATTTGTTGGAGTCTGAAATTCACCATACCTAGAAGCTTTAGGGGCCTTTTGACTTTCTGAAGCTACACTTGGAGTTTGTTCTCGTGTAGTAATTTGTCCACTAACGGTCTACTGGAAATAACAAGCAAAGACATCTAAAAAACCTGCTGTGTCTATACGTTAATTATTATTCTTCTGCCTCATTATCTAGCAATCCAAAGTAATGAGATGGGGCTCTTACTCCGTAGCCACTGGTTTTAAATGTCACCCTTCCCATTTTCCAGTAACTCAAGGGAACATAGTCAAAAGTAAGTAGACAGAATTTGTTTCATGTTTCTGATAGTGTTTAGATATCAGTCTTTCTTTTGTAAGCAGTGTAACATCTCTTGATTTCTTTTGTGGCTTTCCTCCTATGTATTTATTTTCTTCACCTTTTTATGTTAGTTCAATATGTACTAGTTATTTCTACACATTTTCTTTCACGGCACGTACATCTCTATCTGTTTGGAACCATGAAAAAGTTATTAATATGAACAGCTTCACAACTAGTAGATGCTTTATGCATTTGTATGTGTATATTTACAAATACCCTTAAAATCTTCCGCAAAAATCAATCAGTGTGTAAACTGATGTGCATATATATACATTGTATATATTGATACATTTGGATTAGCAGGGAGTAGTACAGGGCAGCTGAAATATTTATGAAGTCAAACACTACAGCTCTTGACAAAAAATAAGGGATGTTTTATGGTGGTCCTATCATGGAGCTATAGCAGAAAACCGAGGAGGAACTGACACATTCAGACTCAGCTAATAAGAAACTGGTTTGAGGGAGAAACCCATCATACCTGTATAGTTAAACTGGAAAAGCAAGCCTTGAATTTTATTAACTATACCTCTCCTTTTGGCTGACATCCTTTATACAACCAAATTTCAGAGTATAAACTTCTCTGTGAACATTTGTGAATTTCAAATGAATCTTATAACTTATACATCTGGTTAAAGTTTTTTAAAGGTACCTGCATGAATATAGTGTTGATGAAAAACACTCATTCCCACTACTTCTTGTATGTCTGAAAAACCTCAGACTCGCAGTTCTTTGTATTACCTGAAAAAACCTCCTAAAGAAGAAAAAACCTTCTAAATGACCTGCTTATGGACCTGCTGATATTAGGAGTACCCATGTTCACTCACAAAAGTACCTGTGACATGTTCCTTTGTTGGTAGAGGCAAAGGCATGACCCTGTGAAAGATCACTGCTGGTGTTCACCTCACCCCTGAGGTGGAGGCAGTCCCCAGGCCACCGGATCCCTGATCCCGAGAGACCCGGAGCCGCAGGCTGCCTCTCCTCCGGCTTTCCCCAGCCTGCTCCATCACCCAGCGCTTGCCTGGTGGTCGCTGGCTGATTTTGGTTATTTTCTCCGGACTTGCCCCTGCCTTACTGAATGGCAAAAGCAGCTTGGTTGGGGTGCAGGGTGTCTCCAGGTGACCACCCCTGAGCGCTCCCCTCCTGCCCAGCCTGCCCTCAGCTGCTCACCATGCTCATCTTCCTCCCTTTCCCCTAAATGATCCTCCTGTTCTTATTCCCCACCCTCTGAATCATATCAGCCCTTTCCTATCCAGGTGTGTGTAAATCATTCTTTAAAAAAATAATTTGAATGCTTCTGATTTAAGTAATATAGCCTGATGACTTGCCTCTCAAATATCCCATCCTTCAGGGGAGGGGACTCAACCCTACTGGGTTGAAGCAATACCAGTAACACATCTTACGAGCTTTCTCCAGCTTGTGTCAAGAGAGGGATGTGCTTGGTTTACTCGGTGGTCCTGGCCTATCTTTTGGAGTGACTCATGACATGGCAGTTGGCACATGACCTAGAAAGCCCACAGACTAATTTCTCTGCTTTCTTTTTTCCTTGCCCAATTCATAGAATCATGGAATGGTTTGGGTTGGAAGGGACCTTAAAGACCATCTAGCTCCAACCCCCCGCCATGGGCAGGGACACCTGCCACCAGACCAGGTTGCTCCCAGCCCCGTCCAGCCTGGCCTTGGACACTGCCAGGGATGGGGCATCCACAGCTGCTTTGGGCAGCCTGTGCCAGCGCCTCACCACCCTCACAGTAAAGAACTTCTTCCGAGCATCTAATCTAAATCTACCCTCTTTCAGTTTAAAGCCATTCTCCCTTGATCTATCACTACCTGCTCTTGTAAAAAGCCCCTCTCCAGCTTTTTTGCACCACACCCCCCCCCCCCCCATCCCCGTTAGGTACTGGGGGACTGCTATATGGTGCCCCTGGAGCCTTCTCTTCTCCAGGCTGAGCACCCCCAGCTCTCTGAGCCTGCCTTCACAGGGTCCATTCATCTGATCAGAGAGCCTGGCGCTTCTTTCCCCACTATAATGACTTATTCAATATCAGTTTTCCAAAGAGACTCTTGAGCCAGGATCAACGGGTGTAGAAATGGGCTTGAAGCTCAAAAAATCAGTAAAGCACAACAATTTTCAGAATGTTTTTATTTAGGGGGCTGCCCCTTCTTCCGTTTAGGCTCCGTTTGAATCCCTCATGAGGCAGCCCGCATTTCCAGGCAGCCCACCCAGCCATACATACTTCATATTGCTTAGAAGTTCCTCCATGTTACCTATAGCAGTTCTATGGCTTTGGGCAAAGTAGGAGCTTTGACACCATCCCTGCTGGTATGAGAAATACACCTGAAATATTTCTTCAAAATAGCAACGCCAAGTTGTAAACAACTGTCCTGAAAGGTAAGCAAAATGCAGGCCATCCTTGGGTTAACAAAGGATGTAAATACTGATGTATGGAATTCCTCGTAAACTGTTACTTGTTCACTGTGGTGTTAACCCTCCCTCCAACAGAAAAACTCAAGAAATCTTATCAAATATTGTAAAAGTCATGCAGTGACAACAAAAATGCCTTCCAGCGGGTAAAAATCGTGATGCTACTCACAGCCTACACACTGTGCGAACGGAGTTGGTACTTGTGCTCTCTCTCTCACAGGTCAGCTACGTTTGACCATGAGCTGCAAAAGGAATCTTTACCTCTCCAATGATTGTCACCTAGGAGGAGGTCTGCTCACCACACGTTATCCCAAACCTATTCTGGGACTGCTCCATCCTTTGAGACCCGTGGCCATTGTCATCCGTCGTGTTTACACGACACATGTACTGGCACTGCAGCCTGAGGCAACAGCAAACACGAACCAGAGGTTTTGGAAAGAGGCAGGAATGCTTTCCTGGACTGAGCCTGGCCGGTTCTTTCAGGGCTTTCAGGGACTAGCCTGCAGCTCAAATACAGACCTAAGCATTTTTAGCAATTTGGTCCTCACTATCCCATTTCTTGTATAAGCAGTCCTGCTTGGAAATAAAATAACTGCACACCTTAAATGTCTAAATGAGAAAGTTTTTTTGTTATGCTTTGATAATCTGTATTTTAAACACTGTGGGTTTATTTATTTATTTATGTATTTCCTTTTTTCAAGTCCTTCATTGACTTTTTAATCTGTATGGAAATTTGACTATTCCCATGTTTTTCACTTTCTATTTAATACTCTTCTACTGTTGCTTTCCACTATAGCTAAAGAAAACAATTATAAACAGAAAATCATTAAAGAAATATTGCAGTTAGATAGAGGATAAAATACTAATGAAGAAATAAAAGTTATAAAAGAAAGCTTGCTATGAGAAATCAATTATAAGTATCCAAAGATCAATCTTATTAAAATTATTTAGTAGGACATTGCATTTTTTCCCTTTTATATTAGTTCTGCTTCCTGTAGAAGTTAAAAAAATAGTCTATAAGCTAACTATAGCTATATGTATAGCTACAAGCTAACTATGAAAAATCCAGATGGCATCTTGGGGTTGGGTATAAGCTCTGTCTACACTCAACACGGGGTTCAGAACGGGAAATTCAGGCTCTAATACCCGTGCAGCTACAGTCTTCATGAGCCTGAGACACATTGCACGAAGTGAATGAAAAGAAGGTGCTTCATCAGGATTCAGATCAGGCCACAAAAGGAAAGAGTTCTGAAAATGTGGCGCAAATACAGTCAATGAAAGCTGAGGGAACTGATCTATTGATGAGACACTATGTTGCTGCAGTCTGCACACAAGCAAGCAACATGGAAATTGTCTTTAAAGCAAACGAATGTGGCTGACTAAGAACTGCTGAGCAAAAAGCGACCATTTTCCATCATTGATTTTCATTGTAGTGTCATACTTAGAAACAAATTTTTCCCAGACTGTCTGCATTGGCTTCAAATCTCTCGACTAATACTTTCACCCCCACCCCCCACCCCCCACCCCCCCCCACTGGCTTGAAAACATGCAGTTTTTCTTTGTAAGAAACTTCTGAGTTCACACGTTATATTAAAAAAAAAAAAAAATAAGGAAGGAGAAAAATGCCCTAATATAGGACTAACTTACAAGCTTTTCCGTGGGAAGCTAAACTATTTAGTCATTCAGCTGATTGCATCCTTGTCAGCAGAAAGGCCCGTCTCCCCATTCAGGATGACACTTTTCAAGGTGATGTTAATGGGAGCAACTTCCAGCCCGGTCTCAGAGGGGCTCCTGTGCGCGGAGCTCAGGTGCATTCATAATCTGCCTGCGTGGCAGAAGCCTGATGCCACCGTACCCCGATTAAAAATTCACAAGTGCTATGTAAACCCCTTTGTGTATCTGCAGTGGATGTGTGTATATTTACATGCTTGTGTAAAAACCTTCTCCTTTTAGTCTCTGGTAGATTTTCCTTCTCTTTTCCATTCAGTCCTCACTCCTATTTATTGCCTGTTAGTGTTCTTTTCTTCCTCCTTCTGAGATATTTTTTCTTTTCTTTTCCCTTTATAAGTTCAGTACCTTTATAAAATACAGCCCTTAGGATCTTTTTTTTCCCATTCTGGTAGTTATGGAAGCACCACAAGACAATGTTAACAAAGGTCACTGCGGTTCCTCTATGCCCTACTTACTCTAGTTACAATCTTGGGAAGAAGGAGTTTCATGAAATGCTTTGGGATCTGTGAATAAGAAAGTGCTACACATATCCCAAATAGTAATATCCTGTGATTTTTTTTTTTCAGTTTCACCTATTTAATATTTGAAGTCAGCCCGCTTTCTGTCCCTGTAAGCACTGATTTACAACTCATGCCAATTGGTGCTATTTTTTTTCTCTCGATGATAGCCGTGTCTGTCCTTTTACCTTTGGAACACGATGACTCTTTTGGCCTTGTTCAGATTATATACCACCTAATTCTAACAATTTATGGCTTTTTTCAAGGAAATGGATCCACGTGGAAGGATCCATTTTCCTGGGTAGGGCTTTTTAATGTCGATTACATGGATGCAAACACTCTCACGCGTGTTTCCACCCGCAGATGTTTGCCTTCATCTGCTTGCAATTAATTGCTGATATTGATCTTGATGCACACTGATATTCATTCTGATCTTACGGTCAAGGTCTGTAATTTTTCAGACTATATAGATACATTTCATTCTGTGTCAGTACACCGAGGAGATGGAGTTTTGCATGCCACTGCAACAAAATCTTGATTTTCTATCTCATGCCAACAGATACCTTTTCAGTCCTGGGGCTGTGGGTTTGTTTCCTGTTGTATCAATCAAGAGATGCTTGACACCAGGCATCGACACACCATTGTGAGCAGACATTCAAGTAGTGAGTTAGCCCTGATAAAACTTCCATGATCAATTTAAAACTCAGAAAGGCAACTTGTTCTAGGGTTTTTTTTTTTTGCTTATTTTCCTCTTTTTATTATGTTGGGATAAACCTAATCTAAGCATCAATAGACTAACTCAGATTTTTGTGAGCTCAGATGAGAGAAGAAGTTGAACCAGATTCTCTGAGGTATTTACAGAAAATGGAGGTATTTACAGAAAATTGTTCTATTGACAATTGGGTTTTATTCTGGGTCTTCCTAACAGGAGACGTATACCGTTGCAGGTATTTTGGAGTAGAGATTTTCATGGCAGAGAAAGCCTCTGCAAGAGTTAAACCCCTAAGTAGACCTTGGAGGGTCTGGGCCCTTGCTCTGTATCTCTCCATTAAACCCCTTATTGCTCTGCGGAAAAGTTCAAGAGTTTACTGTGACTGAGGTAATCGTTTTTGGCCGGGAATCCTTGGTGAAGACAGATGGCCATTGCTCATCATGTTAGTAAGAAGGCTAATATTTCTGGTCCTCAGCTGTTAACAGTAGTGTGTTTGGAGTAGTTCGAACTCCAGGTATCAACTCTGTTTCTCCTGTCTTTTTATACCTGACAATTTATAATAACGTACTGAATTCAGGAATATAAGGTCTAACACAAGCATAATTGCAAATGTTCTTCCTTTAGGATGTGAAAGGAATAAACGAGGAACTACGGATCATATGTTTTTATTAAAATGAAAATTCAAGAACACTGTCCTTTCCACAAAACATGGTATCTCCAAAATTATTTTTGATATGAGGGAGCTACCAGTAGATTTTTAATGATTTTTCTCAATATTTTCTCAAGGTTTTAAAAATAATCAATTCCTTGTTTATTCCAGGTTACCTGTTAACACATTCCTAAAACCATTGTTGTCTTTTATTTCCCTCTTTTCATCCAAAGACAAAAGAAATTGCTGCTCCTTTAATTTGCGGTGCAACCTTTGGAATTTGTGCATAATTGTTTGCTATTTTCACAAGCTCCAAAAACACTTCTGCACAAGGAGCTGTAGACAATAAGCCTCACTCTGTTCAATCTGTTCTTCAGCATCAACAAGAAGGGCTTAGCAAAGTGTAATAGTTTACATTTAGCCCAAGAAAAAGCAACATGCTTATTCTGGCTTGTGATGACAGCTCACGGGAACCATTTTAATATGCTAAACTGAAGTTTTAGAAAGAAAGAAAAATGAAGGATCTGTTAACAAGTGGAAAGTTACGCGATGCCATGAGACTGCCACTAGCCCACCGAGCAAAGTTCAGGCTTGACAATGTTCTTAGTGCAGTCCTATCATTTCTGCTTGCTACTATACACATAAGCAAACGGCTTGCCAAGTTATTTTGGGTATCGCCTCTGTTTTTCTGTTGCAGGTTGTGCAGAAGTGAAAGAAAATTACAAATTACTTTGTGCATGCTGGCTGCAGATTACTGGCGCTCACAAAGAGAGGATTATTACTTTAAGTGGAGAATGGGGGTTATTCTGTTGATAATGCACTACAGTAACCTCTGTTCATTCCTTTCATTCCTTTGAAGAAGCTCAAAATATGATCACGCACCATCACAACCCCTGCCAAGCGACATCGGCTGGAGCAGCCACAGGCATCCCACACCTGCTGCCTGCTAAGCCTCGCGCTGAACAGCAGCGTGCAGTGGCCCTTACAAGCAAAGGCTCAGACAATCCCTCTCCTGGCTCAACCGTCTTCTGGAAGTTCACCAAATCTCTCTTCATTTTACCCCTTTAAGACCGTTCTCTCACTTGAGGCAGTGTCTTCAGCACACCGATGCGCTGAGGGCTCTACTCTGTGATCTTTCTGCCTGTAATACTCCAGTCAAAGCGGTAAACATTCACATATTTTTCTTGATTAAAAGAGAGGAGCTAGATCTCTGAAGTTAAGAGAGACCCTTTTAAACGTACTGAGCAAGTACAGCAACTGATGCTTCTCTTACAGTGGATGGTGCTTATCTCAATCTCTGGCATACCAAGTCATAGCGTTCACATGTCTTCAAGAAATTATTTTTTGACCTTACAAGTAATAGGTGTCACAGTACCGTAGCTTGGCACCACCCTGAGTTCTCTTTACAGCTCTTTTTACTCACACAAAACTCCCCGTGATTCATCCTGGATGTTTGTTTTCCCTTTAGGATTTCTACTGAAGTTCCTAGGGGAAAAAATGGAAACTGAATTTTGGAGACCTCAATAATCCAACCCTGGTGATCAGACAACGTGCCTGTCCCACAGATTTATAACAGGGTAAGCCTCCAGCAAGCGCTGAAATCAGCAGCGGCAGTTTAAGATGTTAAAGGTATGGTAGAGCTGCAAAGTCAAATAATTGCCGTCGGGAAGGAGGAACTGTACTGTCGCCCATGTAGCTTTTCTTTGCCCCCCTTGTAGTGTGAATCAAACTCTGCACTGAAAATCAGATTGTTAATCTCACTGTTTTCTCTGCAGGGCTCTAACCGCGGATCCTGATCACTGTCCTGTGCAACACCCCGACGACCACGAGCAGCTGGATTATACTCACGTTACAGAGAGGGACCGACACCTTGTACTGCCTGTTTGTTTAGAGCTCCCAGTTTAAAACATTCAGCTCTGGTTTTCAAAGATGTGCAGCATTCTTGGCATTCCCCATCCTTCCTTTATGTTCCAAGCAGGAGCTGCGCAGACAGCAAGCTGACAGAGGGAAAGCCAGTTGCCCCTGGACCACCTGGACACACCGTACCCTGAGGGAAGCCCTGCTGGCAAACGTGATGCCACCCAGCACTCAGGGGCTGCACAAGCCACTGAAATGCTAACGCAGGTGATGGATTTGCAGGATATAGGACTTAAAATTTACACAGCATCCACAATTCTGGCTGTGTCTATGCTGTGCCTAAAGCACTGTGACCAAGGACCCTCTCGAAGGTAAAGGACCGAGGACCAGCACCTGGCACTGCTTTGGACTGGACGGAAGGCCCTCTGAAGCCATTTCAGCCTCCAGAAGATCTCGTCCACCTCCCAGGTTAGCTGGCGGAGCCTGGTGGCACCTGGGGAACCACCACAGAGCAAGGTGGGACGCATGAGGTTTTCCTCAGTGTAAGAGCAGCACAGCCTAGTAGGTGCTGGGCATTTCAGTTTTGCAAGTGACCCAGCTTGCCTCCTAGGCAACAGAGAGCCCAGTCTGCCTGCCTGCAAGGATTCTTCAAAGCCGTACAGCACTGATCAGGGAAATGATCAATACCAAGATCAAGAAATTGCTGCACTTTCCAAACCCCTGTCACTTCCAAGGATGTAATTGTGATGTTATTTCTCCTTTAGCGGAGCTATGCAGAGGCAGGTTATATTTGTTTGGCATCTGCTAAATTTCTAGAAAATTGGTTCTGAACTTGGAGCTACTAACAGAAGGGTTTGCATCACCATCCCTTCCCCTGCACCTGCGCTACAGTCCCATCTGCTGCGGCCATCACATCCCTTGCGCTAGGGAGGCCAGCAGAACCAGAGGCAGAGAATACAGGTCGTCTCCACTGTGACAAGAGGTGTGGGAGCAGTAGTTCAGCGAAGGAAAGTCAAACGATAAACCAGCAATCCGGTTTATAAATAATAAAACAGTACCTGTGGTCATGTCTTCTAATGTAAGACCCTTGCGATCTCCCTGTGGAGAAACAAGGATGTTTCCAATTCATTGACAAGAGTCAGCCCTGTGAAACCTGATTTCTTATGTCCCCTCCTTGACTCTTCCATGTTCCCTTTACCTTCTCATCAGATGACAAGCTGTGAGCTTTCCTGGTCAAACTCTGAGCCTCTAAAGACCAAGCCTTCTGCCAGCATTTCTCCATACCTCACTTTCTTTGTCACTTGATTGTCTTCTTTCTTGCCACCCCAGGCCACTCAGCCTCTCTTCTTTCTTAAAGACAACCTGGTTAGGTATCACTGCTGACTTGAACTTGTTGAACAGTACAGGGTACCATCGAAATGTCCCACTGGGGGAAGAAGCAGCGTTCAACATGAACTCCAGGATATTTCCTACATTAGAGAACAGTCTCATTTATGTTCAGCTTCCAAGAGGATCACGATCATCGGTAAATAAAATCTTCATTGTCATTTTGTAGAAAGCAGCACGGCGTATGGCAAGCAACATTTCAAGGAAACTCCTATTTGTAAAACCCTGGTGACACAGCCTGGCTCCCAGACACAGTCACTGCAAATATTTTCCTTTAATTTCTGTTCATTTACAAATTTTATTGAAGCTGGTGCTTGCATATTAAACCCCTCTTTAAAAATAGTGGAAAACTGAAGAACAAAATATAATCTCTTAAATACATACAACAAAAATAGAACAGAATTGATGTATTTTAAAAAACCTGGCATATTAAATATAGTCATAAATATACACTTCTGACCTAATCTTTCTTTCATTTAGGAAAAAAATCAGCCTTGTATAATATGAACAGCATGAGTCCTATGTACCATGACAACCCCACTGATAAAGTGATCAAGGACTTTAAACTCCATTTGACTTGTGCTGGTCTTCTGCATCAGGATAGCTTTCTTTGACAGTGCATAATTATATAGCTTCAGTGTTTCAGCCTTCAGAAATTTCTTTGGTGATGAATAGTTTTGATGTCAGAATCTTTCTTGATCTTTTACGAGCTTTGTTATTACAAAGCCAACGTTTAATTCAGGAGATAAAGTCTCTTCTCTAGGTCTGTAGGAAAGCATGTGTTTGAATGGATTAAGGAATTCAGTAACTTTTTCTGGTTATGCCCCTCATTAGGAAATCGCACCTCTGATTCTCGGCTGGAATGGAGAAGACCCAACACTAGCACCTGATGTGTGTCGCCATGTACCTTATCTTACTCACACATAAGCAAAGAACTTGAACTCATTGCAGATTTGCACCATCCCTACAGTTAAAATGCAGTAAAGGAATGATTTAGATATGGTTGCACATTTGTGCTTTAATGTTGACAGGCTTCTCCTCTTACAACCACGCTGGTTCTTCTATTACCGCCCTCTCTCACCGTTCGACTGCAGTGGATGTCTAAATAGTGTCACCACACCGGTGACAGCACAAGCCTAGAAATATGAACAGTCCCAAACAGGACGGCAGATCCACTGTGCAGACTGTTTCTTCTCTGTTGTCTGTATTCTGCAACCCCCGCCAAGTGCTGCACTACCCTTCCGCTTCAGTCCCCTTGAGCCAGTAAATCGCTGCTCACCGTGAGCGCAGACGTAGGCATTTGGCCCCGAATGACTGGAGGCAGAGCAGATAAATGAGCAGTGTCGATCCGGCAGCGCTCCCGCTGCAGAGGTACCTGCTTCCCAACAGAAGACACTGTGGCTTTCCACCCAGGCAAATGGCAATGGCAAGAGGGAACGGTCTTGGCCAAACACGGAGGCATCCATCAGAGCCCCACGTGGACTCAGGATTATGGTGATCAGGTTATGAAGGGCGAAACACAACGATACAGATAATTCCAGTTGCACGGGAGCTTCTAATGACCCACCTAGGCACTATCCTGAACCAGATGTGAGTAAAAAGCAATGGGGTGAAAACAAAACCAGGCATTTTCATGCCTACTGCTGGCCTACGACGTACCTTTTTGGAGAAGAGAGTTCTCCAAACCCCTTTTTCTTTCTATTTCATCCCACAGTGGATCTGTACTTCTGTTTTAACGTGGCTTGCTGAGGCGACAAAATTGAAGAGTCACTGGTTCATCATTACAACTTTATTTTAAAGTCCAGTGGAAAGGGAAGACAACCGTTGAGGACGCAAGTCCTCACTTTCACACCAAACAACTGTAGCGCTTTGCAAGGAAAAGGAAAAATCAGGGAAGGCAGATTAATAATCTGGTAAAGGCAGCAAAAGCTTTCTGGCTAATTTGTGAAGGTACAGACTCAAAGCCATGTCAGAAAGTACCT
Organism: Falco rusticolus; assembly: GCF_015220075.1. Classification (NCBI taxonomy): domain Eukaryota; kingdom Metazoa; phylum Chordata; class Aves; order Falconiformes; family Falconidae; genus Falco; species Falco rusticolus. The sequence continues at coordinate 5,167,274 of NC_051192.1, read as the reverse complement.
GTCAGTCCAATACACCTGTGATCATGCTCCACAGAGCTCTAAATAATAAAAACCTGCTGCTATCACATTTCAAAGGGATCTCTTGGTCTTAGTCACTTACTGTTTTTTCATATCAGTTTATAGCACCTTCAAGAAATGAAAAGTAGAGAAAAACAAATAAATGCATACAAATTTAAACAGACGTTTCATACCCATAAATTGAGTTATGCTCATAAATTGAGTTTTGCTGGTATTTAAAAGAAGCTTAGGATTCAAAATAAACTGGATGTCCAAAGGGAGCCGGTGGGTCTTGGGAGGGACTATATCTTGCACAGCTTAGAAAATCCAAGCCCTAATAAATATATATTAAGCATAAATGATCTATTAGATTAACATTTATTGAGTACTGAGAAAGATAAACAAAACCAGATTTGTCTGAGTTCTATATTTAGGACAAATCATAACTATCCACAATGAAAAGCTTTAAAACAGTTTTTAAAGACTCTCCAAACTGCAAATCACAAAATCCCAAATCAGAGACAAAAGCATCTGGGAAAGCACACTCTGAGGTGGTCATTATCAGTAAGTAAAGGTATAGGTACATGTATACATATATACATATATACATATATACATATATACATATATACATATATACATATATATATATTTATATAAAAATGAGACATGCGCAGATAAATGTAACAGGAAAGATATAAAATAGAACACATGTAAGTTTAATTTTATTGTCCCATGTATTTTAAACTGGAAGTCACAATGACTGCAGGCAAAATGAACAAAAAATCCTATTGTTACATACTTTCTAGTTCTTGAAATCTAAGGCACCGTATCTGAGAATGTTTTAAGTTTACAGACATGTGAAGAGCACAGGGAGACTGTCACTCGGCTTGTTCCTACTGGGGGAAATTTCATTTTATTAACATACAAAGGAATGGCAAAATAAATACTATCAACACAAGTTTTAATGAAATGCATCTAGTTTAAGTAACTTCAATGCAACAACAATATTTCCAGAGACTGGAAAAAGCGGTGGAATTAAATGAATGGAGTCGGAGGGAGTTTGCTGCTCCCCATGTCATCACATAAGACAATTAGAGGAGGAAGGCAAACTTTTCATTAGGAATACTGAGCAGATGCTTACAGAGTGTGAGCCTTCTTGTACTGTCTTTTTTTTTTTTTTCTTCCATTACAGATGGGCTACTAATAAAGAATGAAATACGTCTACTTGATTTCAATCAAGTGTTATCTTTCCTTGTCAACCCCTGCCATAGCATCCAGCAAGTGTAGTTTTGAAGTATTTTTACCAGCGTGAAAAACTTCATAGGGATAAATGTGCGCTTGGAAACATGTAAGAAAATAGTGGAAGTTACGAGTTGGCTGTAGGAGGAATGAGAACGCCAATCAGTATTTGTGGGTTTACTGCCTTGAAGAAACAGGGGATTCAGTGAGGATTAATGATGCCCAAGCGGCTACATATGACACACAGGCAACCCTGCCTGACCCGTGGCCTGAAAGAGGGAGCACTCATCGCTCAAGGCTCCAGCCACTTCTTTCCAGTGACCTTCCAACAACAGTCCTGTCCTGAAATAATTTCTCTGTCTTGCAATTTTGTGCTTTAGCTGCATTTGACATAAAATGCCAAGTACCGTGACTGAGATTTACTCATGCTTGCAAACATTGCTTTTATTTGCATTGACTGAATCCCCTTGGGCATCTCTTACTTTGTCTGTAACAGGACAAAGTACAGTCATAAATATTCATGCTGCTGAAAGGTATACCGAGAGTAGTGCATGAGACCCCAAACAGCCCCGTTCACGTTTTTCGATTGCTTTTGGTTGTACCATCTCTCAAGTTGAAAGGATAATTCAGTCTTTTGCTCCTTGGTTCCTGCCTGACAAGACTGCCAACAGGAGCATGCCAGTGACGGTGATTTGCTTTAGCACGTGGACACTTGTCCAATGGAAATGCCATGAAATCACCAGCACATTTTCCATAAGCCACCAAACTATCATCAGCGAGTAGGGAAAGGATGCTGCGACATGATCAGTAAATAAGTAGGTGAAATTCTGTCTTGTCTGTAGAGATGTTGGAAGTGAAATCTGCTGCACAGCTTGCGGGTTTATATGAACAGTTTGCTAATTAGAGTTGTATAAAATGACAATTTTTCAAGAAAATTTCCACACTTCATAGGAGCCCAGTGTGAAATCTGATATTTTTTGAAAGCCCAACAAATGAGCTATTCTCATATTTTTAAAAAAGTTTCTACAGGCAATCCAATGCCACTGCTCAATGCTGCAGTTTTTTCAGTACCACCTAAATGTTTTTTGCTGCATAGATATTCGCCCGTTTTTGGCACCCTTCAGCTGCTTTCCTCCTCTCTCCCCTGCCTATTTCTGTTGCCCACCAGGATAATGAAAAAAGTGTCAGGAGAGCTCACACAAACTCACTCTCATTTTTTTAAGCTGCAAGTAATGACATTCGTTAAATGAATGCAATAAAATCTAAAAATACCGAAGTGGGTTCATTCTTTTCAAAAGCCTGGGTGTTTGTTGCTGCAAGAAAAAAATCCTTTCCAGTCACACCCTTTGCGTTGCTCATGTGCAGAGTTTGCTGTGGAAATTCCTTTTCTGAGGAATTCTTCTGGAGGATTTTAAAGAGGATGCTTCTGTCTTTGTTACTGTCGCCCAGATGAAACCAGAAAGGTGCAAAAAAGCTGAGAAAGAACAGGAGCCCTCTGAAATCCTTTAAAGCCCTCTCAGTTCTGATTATGTCCCTTTTGCATCCCTTTGTTGAGCTCTGCTAACTGGGAATTTCCCGTGGGGGCAGCCAGAGTAGGAGAATCTCTCGCTGAAGCATCCTCTCCACAGGGAGAGCTGCCCAGGGTGGATGTAGGATGAGGACTACTTTTGACCTGTGGCCAGCCCCAAGATCAGGCCATTCAGAGATGCTGATCGGGATGGAGCACGTTGCAGAGTGCAAACCCTCCCTCTAACTCCATCCGGATAGTCCCCCTGTCGAAAGAATGGAAAATCAAAAGATTTTAATTCCCCATACTTTTAATGCTTTTGTTTATTTATAAAACACTATTAAAAAAATACAAACAAACAAACAACAAGACATCCTGAAGGTGATTTATGCCCAGTGAACTCAAGAGTTGGACTTTCAAAGAGGCAATCATGCATGGGGGGGTGGATGTGTGCATGTTCGCATTAGTGTTAGTAGTAAAGGTGGCAAGGAGCGAAGTATTTTTAAACAGCTGAAGCTCCACAGTGCCAGGTTATAACACGTAGCCAACTCTACCCTGTTCTTTTTCCTTTTAAGCATACAAGCTAAACTCAAGCTACACTGAGCTCTGTATTCCCAGTCCTGTATTTTTATTTTTTCCTTAATAAATAAGTGACGTGCATTTGCTAGCTAGGTGCAAACAGAGCAATTACAGGCTCAGCTGTGCTGCTTGGAGCAAGGACGGGGGCAGTCATGTAACTCAAGAAGACTTGAAAGGGAAGGAAGCAATGGACTTTAGGGAATAAGGGAATAAATCTCTTTAGGACACAACTGAAAGCTCTGTCACAACGCCTTGTCTTAAAGGAAAGGCTGATTCTCTCTCTCCCTTGGCCTCCAAAACTTCCCCTTATTTTTTAAAGTGAAATATGGAAAGAATCCCATATGTGACCCATTGCCAAGGGCAACACAAAACGATGGGTGTGACAAGTCCTTTGTCACTGCCCTTCCCTTAGGGAACAGGTCACAAGGGCCAGTGGAGATGCCAGAGACACCCTGTGAGATGGTGCCGCCGGCAGGGACCGGCGCAGGGACCGGTCAGGAGACAACCAGCTCCTGCCACCGCCAGCACTGGCACCAAATGCAGCCCAGAGCCCTCTTGCAGCCCGTGGGTCTGAAGCAAACACTGAAGAGCCAGCAGAAGGCCACCGGAGGGGGAGAGAGAAGCTGTTCCACTTCTCTGGGCTATGAGCAGGTCTCCTGGGTGGCTGCAGGAAGCAGAGTGTGACAGAAAGAGGTAAAAACTCCCCCAAAGGTTCTAGCCAACCTGACCTGGAGGAAATTTTCTATGCTCAGGACAAAATCTTTTCAGCTCAGCTGTTGAGGAAGACACCCTCAGAAATGCTTTCCCAGGACTCCTCCATAAGCCCTGCTAGGGATGCGGGGTGGGCAGCACCATGGTGGGATGGCCTGTGCGGGTGACCATGGAGCAGGTGTTGGGTTCTTACCATCAGGCGGTGTTGCGCAGCAGGCAGAGTGGAGATCAAGGACCCGCTGTTGTAACCACCATAGAAATGAATGCTTCACATGTCAGGGTATTTGCTGTCCCAGTAAAGACCATGCCTGGCAGGTGGCCACTGACCACTGGGGCAGAGCTTGCAGACCGAGGGACGGGGTGTCCTCCAGTTGCATGATGTGGAAATCCAAGGAATTTCTAATGTAATGAATCAGATTTCAGCTGGAGTTTGACCTGAGAAGCTGCAGGAGTTATGTTTTAATTAGAAATCTGTCCCTCTCGCTGGCTGCCAATTCAGTTACCCAAACCAGGTGCAGAAAAACTTCTCTCTGTGTTTTCTCCCCATTTCTTAATCCAATGGAAGAAAGGGGCAAACAAATCAGATGGGACTGTGCTTTGGAGCTCTTGCACATGGTAACCTCCCCAAAACTAGGAGCTTTGAAGATGAAATTTGTTGTGACAGCTGCAGGACAGGACTGAGGTGGTGTGCAGCATCACTGGGATCCTCTCCCCCATGGGTCCCCGCCGCCCGTGGGAGATGTTCCTGGCACGCACATCTCCAGGGCACTGCCGGACCTCCAGCATCCCTCTGCGCCTACTGCCTTCCTCTCCACTAAATGCCTCTTTTTCCCTCAGTCCCCTTTCCTAAATTAACTGACTCACTATTTTTTAATTGTTACCTTCCTTTGACAGCTTGCTGTCAGCTCTGCTCATTTCAATAGCTTGGAGTGGCAGACTGACTTTACGCAAACCCGTATTTCTGCCTCCCCACATGGCAGAGCCACGTGTCTCCAGTGCCACGCTCATGTCTGTGGTGGGGATGAGTAATTCCACCATGATGGGATGCTGCGGATGGGACCACAGGTGACACCTTCAGCACTGCATGTCCAGGATGCCAGGATGCCCCGTACAGCTCCCAGGCTGCCAAGTGCGCTCGTGCCCATGCAAGGATGTAGGTGCCAGTTGGACCACAGTGCCAAGAGCTCATGTCGGAGCCACTGGGTCAGACCTGGGACCCACAGGGATAGGGTTTGTGGTCATCACTTGTGCTGAACGTGTGCCCATCAGCTGTGGTAACCTGCAGACTCTGGGCCACCACAGTACACCATCTACGTCCTACTTAGGTTTTCTTGTGAAGGCTGGTTTGAGTGGGATTAGACAGGGATGCAAAACCTGGGCTTGTTCTCTTATGCAGGAATGAACTTTATTTTGAGATACCTGACAGTGGCAAATTTTGATGTTCCTTACTGATCTGGAGCACCAAAACCCCAAGGGTATGACGCACCCAGAAGTCCCATCACCTCCAATGAATATCGTGTGATCCTTTTGAGATGTGGCCGAGGACACAAACTGGGACAGTTCTGTGAGTAAATGATGAATCCAAATAAATAGTGACTCATGGATTTGGCTTTTCGATATTCTGTCATTAGTGAGGGACGGAAAAGGCAGCCGACATGTCACCCAGATCAATACAGGTTACGCTTGCCAATGGAAAAGCTATGGAGAGCGGGTGAGGCACGGGGTGGCTGCAGAGGGGCAGTGGCAGCCCAAAGGCTCCTTCTCTCCTGGGCAGGACGGTCATGAAAAGCCTTTGGAACAGCCCTGGTAAACACACCCATGGTCAGGACACATCCAGAGCTTCGTTTTCCTCTGTCCCTTGCAGCTTAATGTACTCGGTGCAACTAAACCAACATCGGAAGGGCTTCTCCCAATCTGCAGTAGTGGAATAAGGGATCAGGACCGGGACTTTCTCAGTCAGTGTATCCACGTGTGGGCAATTTTTCCTGTAGCCACAGGGATTATTTACAGCCTGGATACCATGACCCATATCTTTTCCTGTTCGTTTCTCTGCAGCTACATCCTCTACAGGAAAAAAAAAAAATCTTGTCATTAAGACAGAACTTGTATCATCACACACTATTTAATAAGATCGAAATAATTTTGACCAAACACGGGATGACAAACAAAGTTCTGTTTATGGCGAGATAGATGTAAAGCAGTTGTAGTGGTGATTTAGAATTGATTCGATCTAAGAGCATCTCAAAAAATTGTGAAATAGAATCTACCAGCTAAAACTAATGAGCACAAAACTACATTGATTTGGCCCAGGGTGGACAAATAGAACATCTGGCATATTTGGCACCGATGACACAGCTGGCATTGTTGGACCCGTTTCTGCAGAAGGTACAGATGCAGAAATGGGAGAATTGGTACAAACAGTGCAGATGGAACAGTTGGAACAGATGACAGTGGGCAGAGCTGGCGATGCTGGCACAGGTGTCATAACCTCAACAGCTGGCACAAGTTGTGACAATCCTGGGATTTCTTAGTGCAAGGCACATGTTCATTTTGGCTTTGGCTGCAGAGAGATAAGAGCATTTTATAATTAGTAAATGTGCCATTTAAAAAAGAACTTTTTTTCCCATCCTTAAGGACATCCACCTCCAACTGTTACAGCCTGGAATGTGGAGCATTTCTGCAAATTACAATTTCCCAGAGAAAGCCACAATTGATAAATACAGATTTAATATAAGGTAATTAGACATTTTTATTCTCATATAGATAATAATCATGAATAGGATTTCTTCATAAGAGGTTTGTTAAAAAACATGGTCAGATCTGTAGCCTGATCATGGAGATTAAAACAAGCTTTGTCTTAAAGCCAAGGCTTGTTTACCACCAAATTGGTGGGCTATATTTTCCAAAAGTGCAATGCTTCACAATAAACCGGAGTTTGATAGAAGCCACCAGGAAGAGCAGGGCACTGGGTGAGCACCGCAGAAACGGTTAACGCTTTGGCTGGAAAATGATCCATACTCAGGGCAAGAGTGAAAAAACGGAGAAGCCACGACATCGCCTTTTCTTTAGTAATGCAGCTTTGTTAACCGTTAGGGAAAATGCCACCAGTCAGCCTCAGGAAGCAGATACCTTGCTCTCCCTCAAGCCCCTGCTCCGCCAGGAGCTGTAACAAGGCAGGATCCTTCGGTTCCCATGAAAAGATAAGCAACGAGATGAAGTTGCTTGCCAAGGATTTAAAGCAGAAATTAATTCCTTCTTTTATTTCGGCTGTTAAATGCTGTGGAGAGCCGAGAGGAAGTAAAATTTGCTGCTCTGGGGCCTGATCCTGCAAAACCTTATTCACAGTGGCTCTTCAATAGCAGCGCAAGCCTGCGATGGAAGGGCTTGCAGGATTCGGCTTCCCTTTTCAGAAGACTTACACCCTGCAGAGAGCTTACTTGTTGGATATATTTCTGAATGCACCTTTTATCATGCTGCTTGCACAAAACCAGTTTTCACCAACCTGATTTTGCTGCACAAAGAGACCGTTGGTTGGTATTTTTAGTAAAGTGAATTCACAGGAAAGAGGATTAAAAAAAAAAAAAAAAGAAAAAAAGGAGAAGACCCAGGACAAACTAATAAAAATACTGAATTGAAAAATATTTAAAAGCTTGAAAACCTTCAAATGAGTGCGTAGTGTCGTGGCTGGAGAGGTTTTTAGTACTCAGCCATTTTAAGCCATTCTTTGTCCTCTGTTTAGTCATGTCCTCCCCTACGTTGTGCTGTACAGTGCAAAACCACCGGCTAGTCAGCCGCACTTTATATCAAATGAAAACTACAATTTAAACCCTTATAAAACAAAAAAGGGAATAGTTTGGGGTAGAGGAAGCCAAAGCTGTGTTGCCCAGCTGCAGCCCCAGCTATGCCACAAGGAAGGGTGATACTCAAAGCAAAACTCACATTTCCCATCCCTCCATTTCCAGCATGGGTAGCTGTTGTTCTTAGCGGGTCGCTACAAAACCCAGCCCGTAAATGCCCATAAAATTGGGAGCAGGTTCTTTATTGCGGTACCTTGGCTTTTCCAGGTTGCCCAGCTGATGAGCTGACCCTGGCCATTTAAACCAGCTCTGTTTCCTTTGAGCCAAGCTCAGGTGACAGCTATAGCTATACTGGTTTCCCAGACGTGGCTACGCAGCAGACACCACCGCCTGCTCCCGCCAGAGCTGGTGACAGTTATCCCTCCGTAGCCACCAGCCACCACCGGCCGGTCACTACCTGCCCCATTACCAACGGCGGATCCGCGGCACGGGCTGACCCGAACGCTCGGCATGAGGGCAGTGAGACGAGGACATTGCCTGGGCTGCTGCCTTACCGCTCGCCGGGCTCCTTGCGTAGAAATAAACATGTGGTTTCCTGTGTTTCGTGAGTGCTTTGCTCTCTGCCTTTTATTTAATAGCTGTCTGCACACCCAGCGCTTCATAACCTACGGATGTCTCATGAAAACATTCCTCTCTCGCTTCTGGCCGCAAGCTTTTACGACGTGCTTTAATCCCCCCTTCAAACAGTTGCTGCACATGCTGGCTCGCTGCTGTCCCCAGGGAGCTACCGCCGGGGTGTGATATTCCAGCTGGGGTGGCAACTGGGGGGGGCGGCAGCTAATCCCCCCTCGTGCACCCGCAGACACACCCTGAAGAAAATTTCTAGCGACCTTGGGGTGATCTTCCTGCTCCTGGCGTGTCCTGCGGTAAAACGCGGCCATTTGTTTGCGGAAAAAAAGGTAATGACGGATGTCTTTTTTTTTCCTTCTGCTTTGTCTATGCAGTGAGTGTCCCTTCGTGACACGCGACGACCTTTTGCTTTTGTATGATGCTGCATTTTTATTTAGTGTTCCCAAATTTCTGACTTCAGTCCACCGTGTTCTAAAAAGACCAAAGCCTACCCGTCAAATTAACTCCTATGCACCGTCTCTCTTCCACTTAAACCTTCAAAATAAAGGTCCCATGGGATTTAATTACCGTCGATGACAGGTGCCGCCTCTCTGCGCATAGACCATATTTCACCCATCCCCCCAGAAAGGAAGCCTGTTAATCATTCTCAAGATGCTGCTCAGTCATCACAGCTCAACATTTTCTCTTATCTCAACACTCCGTGATTGAGGATCAGTTCCCCAGCAGATATGAATCATTACGTCTTCTCCAAAGTCAACACAACTCCGCTGATTGCCTTATTCAGGATCTGGCCCTGTATATTATGGAGGCAACATCTCCATGAAATTGATTTTGGAAGCAGAAGTGCAATTTTTCTAATATGATTAAAGCACACGCTGTTGCGACAGCAGGTACAGGTTGAACATTGAGTTAGTAAATAATGAGTAATGGCCCTTTGTACGCTCAGGCACCAGCCGTGATGATCCCCTCCTTTAGCCAACCCACGTGCTGCCCGCTGTGCACGGTGTCCTCCCCCAGCACCACGTCAGTCCAGTCGTCTGGGCACTGGTTTAGGGTCAAGAAGCCTGCTCCACCACAGACTTCTTGTGCAACCTGGAGCAAGCCTTTTATCTCCCTGCTGTTCCTGGTGTGTGAAACTGGGAAAAGCTCTGAATTCCTGGGTCTTCCTGAGTATCCCAGCCCACTGGGGCAGGACACCAATACCCACGTGTTTGCTTGCCTTTGCTGCTCTTCTGCAAAGCAGCAGCTGGGTGTAGCAGCCGCAAGGAGCCACGGCGTGCCCTGGCCAGGGGCTCACCCTGCCTGCCTCAACAGCCAGGGTGACCAGCTTTCCGATTTCCAAACCCTCCCATTTATAACTTTTATTAAACCATCCAAATAGTCCTGTGCCCCCACAGGGTAACACCGCCATCTTACTACTGCCATCTCCTCCTCATACCCTTGCTACACCAAGTCTAACACTCCAAGTCAGAGGAGCAGCATCTCCATTTACCACCCATGACATGCCCAGAGCCCCGGTGTCACCGCAGGCGCGGTAAGCAGAACAGTCACCAGCTCATCATTTAGGAACAGGGTGGCACTAGTTTTTGCTGTAATCCCATACTTTACCTTCAATCGATTCCTATACTGATGGAGTTAATCCAACTTTCTAAATGAATTTTTAACCTGATTTCTGTTCATTGAAATGATGAGCACTCTTTCATCTAGCAGCATAACTTCTTTGCTACATCAGAAAATTATCTACACACACACACACACACACACACACACACACACACACACACACGCCCCTGTATTTTATGTAGATCTTAAATTCAAATCTGGACAAGGCTGTTGCAGGCTTTGATCCAAAACTCAATTAGGTCGATGGAAGTCTCTCCTTGGGCTCTGAATTGGGGTATTTTCAAGATTACCTGCTCCCCAGATCACTTCCCCCGGACTGGTCTAGGTGTTTAAGTGCTTACGCCGGGGATCTTCTTGGGGCCCCGGAGAGAGGAAGGTGGCTCATTTCTCTGAGTCCAACGTCAATCCACAGTGCCGGCACTTTCATCCAGAGGTACCTTTGGTTTCCCCTCTGAACAGTTTAGGGAGTTAAATAAGCAGGAATTAAGACTGTGCCCCGAAACACACTCTCTCGGCCCACAGGGCAAGTGTGTTTTTGCAGCAAATTCCCAACTTTCGGAGGTCACTTGCTGACTGTTTTCACCGCAGGCTTCCAGCAGGAGCTGGAGAGGCAGTTCTGCCTCTTTCCTTGCCTTGGGTCACCTGTGAGGTCTGTCGGCAAGCTCCAGTGGTGGGTCCCATCACTGGAGTCAGCACCACGCAGGTGCTGGGGCAACAACCGCTGGTGCCTTTGCGCTGCGCAAATACAGCTCCATAAATCGCCTGCAAGGCTTCGCCGGTGCTGCTGGCTGGGCAAAGTGCTGTTCTGCTGCATGCTGTCAGAATGCGGCTCTAAGTGCTTTCCTGGACTAGCGCCCAATACCTGTACATTTGCCTTGGAAGATAAAATAAGTAATGATATACAGGGTTGGGTGAGAGTCATCTCATTACATCGTCTGCTTTTTCTTGGCTGCTGCAGGTTTTCTGATGTGGCTGTGGCTGAGGGGGGATGAAGGTCTCTGCAGGATCTGTCTTTGGGATTTACTGGGCTTTGCACACTCAAGAACCGTACGGTATTTTTTCCAGTCTAGACTGGACCTTCCTTTCCCATCCAAATATGAAATGTTGGTGTTGGATCTGTCCATGTACCCAGCAGAACTGTCCATGTCCTGGATCTTCACAGGTCAGATTCTGTCCCCCAGTAGCTGCAATCACTATGGAAAAGAGCCTCATTTTTGTCTCCACGTTGGCTCATCTTTGTCATCTTGAGCCTGTGCAACCAGACTCCACTTTCGTTCCAGGTGGCCCTTTTCACATGTACCCAAGAATAACAACTTGCAAAGAGCAAAGCCAGCTCCAGTGCTCGCTCACGCTGTTCAGCCGCTAAGCATGGCTCTGCAGTTCATTTCAGCTGACGAGCCTGGGCAGGGAGTGCACAGCCTCTCCTTCCCAGACCCCCCAGAGGAACCTTCTCCAATGAAGAATGACACTCGCTGGTATAAATGGCAGCACAGAGCACGATAAAAACCGATGATGCTTGCTTCGTCTCACTGGGATATTCTTTTCTTCACTTTCCTCTACCCAGCACACCAGGATCTTGGATGAAGCACAGTTTTATTGAGATTTCTGGCACCGATATTGCTGAATTATGTTTAATTCAGCTCTACAGCCACAAATCCTCAGTGCTGAAGGGCTACACATCAAGCTTTGCTGCCTTCCAGTAGGTTTCTGCATTCTTCCATCTTTTCATCTGCAACGCTCCCTTAAAAGCAGCCGACGTTCTGACAGCGTGTAAACCATTAGAATAATCTCTTTGCAGCTACTCATCTTTGGCGTTTTGGTAGCCATTCCTGCAGTGGAGTTGCTTCTTACTTGTGTTTTCAGGTGTTCATGTAGTTTTAAGCAATTCCAGCCTCAAGTGGAGTCCTGATTCTGGCCCCGATACTTCTGCAACACGTTGCACAATTACTACAAACAACACTAATGGCAATACTGATAGCGTGCTGCCAAAGGGGACATGAGTTACAAACACAGTTGGTGTTAGCAAATGGGGCCACTCCTTTCTTGTAGCTGCTGCAATGATTTTGTACCTACAACCAGCATAGAAGAGTAGGTTTCCTGGAAGCGAAAGGTGGGGGAAAAAATTAGTGGGGCACTGAGGGGATCTAGAATCTAACAAGGGAGTCTGGGGGGAAGACTTTCCCTGTCTGACAGATAATAGCTGGAAATCACTTCTGCTTTGAGGGAGAGGGAGAGGGAGAAGAGGGGGAGAGAGAGGAAAGGGAAGAAAGAAGCAGAAAGGAAAAGGGAAAGTGAAAAGGGAAAAACAGGAAGAGCAGCTCGCTGACAAAAAATGTGTTTTGCACTAACTTTTGCAGAGTTGTTCTTTGAAATCCGTGAGACTGCCCGCTCCAGGAGACAGCTATTGCACAGGACCGCAACCCAGAAGCTGGCAGTTCAAGAAACCAAAGGTTAAGGGGAAGCAAGCGTTTGGATGAGAAGGAGAAGGAACAGCTGTCTCCTACGTGGGAGGTGATCAGGACATAAAAATGTTTGGTGAAGAGGCACAACACCAGCACCTGGCAGGGGCAGAGCCTCCTAATCCCCGCCAGCAGCTGGCCGCACGCATCGCCCTGCACCCCGGGGAGGCTTCGCCGTGGCCGGGGCTTCTTGGCACTGCCCACTGGGAAATCCAAAAGGAGCTTGTGACCCTCCCAAGGGGCCCATGGAGACGTTTGCCCCTGCAGCCTGAAGCCCTGCCAACTTTCCCTATGCAGGTGAGCTATTCCTACCCGCTTTCACTACGAGTAGAGATCGCAGCGTTTGGCTTCGTCATACCTTTTGGTAATTATGTAAATAGACCATCTAATTTACTTCTGTCATAACCACCCACTAATCAGTATGTGCGCCAGTCTTGGAGACACAATTCATGAGGCTGGAGGACAAATGGAAGGACAAAGCTGTGCTCACCCTGCCAGTGCCTTGTTCTTCCACTCACGCCTGTTGTGCATCATTTGCTTGCCGTGCAGGACGTACCCTTCCATCCACTGCCTTGATGTACACCACCATAAGACAGGACTCACTGAATTTCCAAGAGAAAACACATAATGATGTGATTTTGTATCTTCAGATACCTCACCAGCCAAAGTTTCTAAGCTGCTATATACTTAAACACCAGGAGACACAGAGTACACGGAAGAGGCACTTGGTGTTGATTAACACTTTCTCTCTCCTATCATCCCCGCCTGTTTTCACAGGACGGGAGCTTTCTCCCCAGCTTCCATGTGTGATCACATCCAGTGCTGTACCCCGACTCCATATTCAGCAAACCTGACAAAAACCTGTGCACTGATCCCAGATTTTCATCGCAGTCTGTGCATATCCCACGCCCCCACCCACGGGATCTCCGGAGCCCTCACCGAGTTTATGCAATGCTTTCCTTCATCACATGCTGAAACCGCAAAGATGTCTCCTATGAGGCATCTCCCCTCATGGAGGATAACAGAGATGAGATGTAGGAAAAAGAAAGGGTCTTCCCTGAAACCAGCCAAAGTATCCAGGGATCATCCAGTAGCCACCAGGAAAAAAAAGAAAAAAAAAGAAAAAACCCCAAACACAATAAACTAGTATCTGTGCAGCTTCTGCCACTTGTAGTATATAAGAAGAAACATAAAAGTTCATGTTTTTTTAAACCTGCTTGAGCTGAGAGTGTAGTAAGTAGCTAGAGAAAAGCTCAGCAAGTCTGATACGGTTGTTACAGAAGAAAAGCCTGTACAGAATCCCGTGAATTGTTGAGGCAATTCTGTATCCATAACCAATGCCATCATGCTGGCAGGCACATTTTTGTTAGGCTGTCACGTCTACGTCAGTTCAGAAGTGGTGTCAGATATTGCCACAACAAATTCTCTTGTTACAAAAAATCGGGGTGCATATTTTTATAACATTAATATATAATACATAAAATGGTTGGAATTCATACCAGTTGGCACTCGGTATAAAAGTCTTGTTTTGGCTGATATATACAGCATATTGGGAGAGGAGGAAATTTGCTTTCTTTGCAAACACGATGACTTTCCACAAATCAGAATCCTTCCCCTCCTGTTGAATATTGCGGGGGCTTTTCACAATTGAGCGGAACAAATTTAGGGCTGTAAGTAATTGAAAGTTGGCTGCTTGCACACAGGAAAAAAGGAAGACAAACAAAATGTCGCAGTGATTATTTTTATCTCTGTAAAGTGTGTGAAATTAATTTATGAAAGCAACATTTTTGCCCTTTTGAAAGTATACGTACACAAGTTAGAAGTCTGGGTGGTTCTCTCCAGGCTACCAGGAAAGCAAAACATGTACTGTATATCTGCCCTTTAATCTAGCAGATCTTTATTTGCAGATCTGGCTGTGCATCATGTTTCTGTATCTGTGCTTCTGCCAAGTGCAGAACCAGATTTGGTTCTTAGATGTACTGGTTCAAAGCTGGAGGAATCTCACTGGCTTCAGCATACAGGGCTGAAGGAGGAGAGGAGAAGTGGGCATCCTCTCTGTTTCACCCTGACCTTTTCTGCCTGTAGGGATGTCCCTCTCTACGTGGAGGTTTGTGGCTTAGCTATTATATATTTTAGGTTTTATGCCTGTGGTGGGACAGATGGGAAGAAATGAGGTAATGCTCGTGGGAGCTGAATCTCATCGCCTTGAACAGGGGCTCATCCCTGGTGTAAGACGACGGGCATTACCGCCTTGCTCCAATAAAGCTGTGAGAGCAGAATTGTTGCCCGATGCCACATCAGCACAGCATGTTACCAGCCTTCCTATTAAACCATCCTAGCCAAGGTCATTAGGGGGACCTTAAAGTCAGGGATCAAATGAAGTAAAACTGCCCAAAGTAGCAGATCGGTCAGTTTATATGAGCTTGTAAAATTAAGTTGTATGTAAAATTAAGTTGACAGCGGTTATCCAGGGAGGGAAATGTTCTGAAAGCCAGCCTTCACTGCAGGAAACCCAGAAAGGGCCACGACGGACAACGGCGAGGAGGCAAGAAAGCTGCTTGTTGGGAATGCTGAGCTTCCTTCTGTCCTCCTTGGAGACTGCCCCAAGCTGCTGCCAGCTTTAAATACTCCTCCGGGGATTGTCCTTGGAGTAACGTAGACTTTTAAGGTCAAACACAAGTAGAACTGTTAGTGGAGAGATTTTTAGCTTGGGTTTTTAAAAGATTTAAAGATTCTCTGTCACAGCGGAGGGGTGGGAGAAGGGTGAAGCTCTTTAGGTGAAGCTCAAGCAGTTCAGCTCACAGAGAGGATGCCAGATGTGCTCCTCTGGGGAAGAAAGACTGAATCACGGTGCAGAGGGTGATCCAGCATTATACCCCTCTTCTTCCTCTTTCCCCTACCCCAGCCGCTCTTCAGCTTTGCTTAATTATTTTCCTTTATCCTTAAAATTTCCCCTAGTTACTCATCTATCTCCAGACATACATGAATCTTTCATCTTCCCCTGACCTTTGAAAAGATTTTTTTTTTAATTATTCCTACCCTTCCCCTAATGCTTTCAGCTGTTCATTCACATCACTTGTAAAAGAGTGCACCAAACTCCCACAGAAACCCCGTTTCGTACCTTGTTGTACCAGTGCAATCGGTGGCGGCTCTAACATTTTCTCACCAGTAGGGAATCCCAGCAGGAGATTTGGTAATAGCCTTGGGTATGTGTGTGAGCGTGTGCATGTGTGTGTACATACGTTAAAGGTTCAAGAGAGCAATGCCCTCCAACATGAGAACAGCACAGACTATTCACTATCAATATAACATTAGCAAGGTGAGAACGTTTAGTTGTTGTATGATGGAAAATAGAAAAAGTGGACATTGGTTTGTAAAGGACCTTGCAGTTTTCTCCTGCCTGCCCCTTCTCAGGCTTGCCCCAAGGCAAGGGATGAAGATGGTGGTCACCAAGGTGCTAGAAAGCAGCCTTAATCCCTTGCAAGATCCATGAGCCACACTTGAGAGCAGTTAGAAACTCAGAGAGATGGGGATGGGGTGGGGACAGATTCAGGAGAACTGCCAAGCCTGTGTATCTGGGTGGCAAAGCCCCACTGCTCCGCACAGCGACCTCCAGACCCCCTCCCTCACTCTAGTTAGTGCTCCTCCTGCGAGCATCTCCACTGAGACCAGCTCACTGACCAAGCTGTTACTCCAAATGATTCAGGGCACCAGAAACCATCCCATCAGGAGGTCAGCGTGACCACTTACTCGTGCCTCTGCCAGAAAGCTTTCTTGCCCTCAACGTTTTAAGAAAGTGTGAGCTTTACAAGAGTATGTTCATTTCTCAGGGCTCCTGGTTGGAAAATTGTTCTTATACCAGCGTTGTCACTTATTTGCACCATGAGGTTGGTTACATTTCCTAAGTCTTTTCCATGCTCATTCCACCACCGGTAAAGTGAAACCACTGGTACTCACCCACGGGCTCTACCAATAGGCACAAAACTCAGTAAAAACATGAAAACTGTGACATAAATCCAAGTCCTCATGCAAAGCTCTGTAAACATTAGCTATTACTGTCTAAAAAGATTAACCAAAGAAATGTAATCCAGGTGCTAACAGGGATAAATCTATCTAGACATGGAGATGCTGGAGTTTCCTAAGATTTTTCTAAATATGGCTACAATATAGAGTTTTGTTACCAGTTTGCTGTCTTAATTAACTAGTCTATTGAGCAGTAAAAGGCACAAAGTTCTTGCCAGGAGCAACCAGCAGTTACCAAAGGGCATGTTACTTTAGGGAATCAGATGAGGAAGTTGGGTGCCCTGGAAGCACTCCTGCGTGTCATGGCATTTGATCAAAGCAGGTTGTAAATGTTCTGCTTCATCAAGTGATAGCTTCAACTGAAAGCAATCAGCACAGCAGGAGAGACAACCAGTATAGATTTCTGTATTTGTTATTTCTTTTCTTATATATTTGTTATTTCTTTCATGTTTATTTTTGAGAGCAAGGAGCTGAGAAAGCCTTTAATATAAAATGGACTTGATGGTGTGGTTTCTGAACCGTAATTTAAATTTTGGCTACTTGTTTTCTGAGTATATCAGTGAATTCTCTCTTCGCTCCCCCTTCCTTCAGCTAGAGGCATCTCCAAAACTTACTGGGGGAACAGATACTCTTTAAATAAGGTTACCTATTATTAGCAACATGATTCCAAATGTAATATCCCTATTGTCTTAATTATGTTACTGTGGTGGGCAATTTGGAATGGGATGGAAAAGCCTTTGGAGGTTTTCCATGCCAGATTCCTGCCTTGAGTGTGGAGCAATAACTATAACTGAGGGCTTTTCTAGACACCATGGCCCTTCCTGTCAGAATGGGTACGATGTCAGAGTTTCAACGGGCATGAACCTCATCTTGCCTGATGCCACCCGCTTCTCCCAAAGTGAACCAATCTTCACGATCCTGGATGAGAGTAGCGTGTGAACTGGTTTATGCCAATGCCATGGATGTGTGCTCCAACAACAATGCCATGCCCTAAAAACAGGGGAAATGTATCAGATTTAATAAGTATGAGTCAACTCATTCTTAATAATAATAATAAGTGAAGTTGAAATATTGAAAGTACTCACACAGACCAGGTGAAACTATGTATGATTTTAGGTTGGTGGCTTTGGGTGGGGTTTTTTTCATATCTAGAATGTAATTTAACTTAGCCCTCATGAATGTACCTACTACACTCTCCCACAGCCCAAACCCTGCCATCCATACTCACAAGACCTCTGCCCAGTCCCAGGTCTCTACTGAACTCAAGCTGCCAGTTCTTCTGCACAACTATCCTGTGCTCCGCACAAGCCAGGCTTAGGCTCGCAGGAATACAGGGACTGATAGGTTCTTCTGGATCCGGGTGGCATTTTGAAGAGGCAGCCTACAAGCAAACACAAAGCCACAGACCTCAATTTTGCAAGCATTGGGCACCTAAAGCCATTAGTACCTCTTGGACACTTGCCACCGCTCATGGCTTTGGGATTACCCCGCATTGCTTCAATGCAGAGTTGGGTCACATCAGCCGAAATCACCTTCAGCGTTGCTTTGTGCTCACCTACTGCCGGGGGAGGAGCACCAGCTTTCCCACCCCTCGCAGAAGACAGGCAGAAGAAACCAGCAAGGACTGGTGATACTTGTGACGTTTTGCAAGGTAAATGGGTGGCTGTGGTCTCCCCGCTGGTGGTAACCTCAGTGTTAGCAGGCACACAGCTTCCCACATCGCTCCCTACTGAAAAAAGCAGGCAAGATTAAGGCTTAGTTTGATATATGTGACTTAGCACCATTATTAAGACCTCTCTCAAAAGAATCTACAGAGTTTTGCTCCTAGGTAATAATCCCAACAGAGAGACTTAAAAATATCTATCATCACTGAAAGTATGTTTAATTGAAACACTGTTTTTTTGTTGCAGAAAATAAGGATGATGTTATCAAAGCTACTAAACAATACATACAACATATGAGCTGTGGGGTTTTTTTTCCTTTGCTTTTTGGGTTGTTGTTTTCTTTTGGGGGTGGTGTTTTGTTGTTTGGTTGGTTGGTTTTTAAGTGGTGTTTGAACCTACAGTAGCAATTATGTCCTTTGGAATACATAATGTAATGTGTTGCTGCAGAAGCCCTGATACTTCAGTTATTTTAGGGCAGTTGTGCCAGAATGAAAGGAAAAAAAAAACAACCAACAAACCCAACCTTCTCAGTGCTTTACATTTAAAAACTACTGGCATGACATGTGCTAATTCATTAAAAAAAAATCTCATTCATCAAAACAATTCATTTTTTGTTTGAACAGGCTGAATAAACAATTTCTTACTGATTTAATCCTGGCAGCCTTTCTAGCGACAAGTGGCTCCAGTTCATGTACAAGCACCACAGTGTCCTTAAGTATCAAGAACAAATTGGGTACATAAAGGACATTTAGTTATCACCTCTGCATGACTGCCCAGCATTCCCACTCGCCTTTCTCTCCCCCTTTTTTCATTACTTTTCTATTGTAGAAAATGCCAGTAAAATCTTGAGTTTGTCGGAACATTCTGAGAAACATCTGGGTTGAATCCTTTCTTTGCTTTCTCCTGCCAACGATGGGCTGACATGGCACGAAACATTGTCCTGAATCAGCACTAAATTGTGTACTTTCAAAAAAGGTCACAGAATAGTGCTGGAACAGTGAACAGCCACTTGGAAATGTGCTTACTGTAGAGCTCACTCTTGTGAAAACAGAGGAGAACTTACAATATTTACAATACTTCGAAATATATCAATTTGTTTTCTTTATTATTTCCTTTTTCAATCAGCCAGTAAGCGTACAGGCAAAATCTTTGTGCACCATCATGAAGAATACATGCTAATATCCAACAGCTACATAGTATGTGGCAAAAAAAACCCCCAACACATTAAAAATAGATTAACATCTAGTCCACTTGCCCTGAAGCTGTCAGGCAGTTGGACTAGATGCTCATTGGAGGCCCCTTCCAGCTGAACCAGTCTAGTTCTGTTCTGTTCTGTTTATTCTATTCTATTCTATTCTATTCTATTCTATTCTATTCTATTCTATTCTATTCTATTCTATTCTATTCTATTCTATTCTATTCTATTCTATTCTATTCTATTCTAATTCTATTCTATTCTATTCTATTCTATTCTATTCTAATTCTATTCTATTCTATTCTATTCTATTCTATTCTATTCTATTCTATTCTATTCTATTCTATTCTATTCTATTCCAGTCTAGTCTAGTCTAGTCTAGTCTAGTCTAGTCTAGTCTGTTACAAGCCACTTGTTTCTCTGAGTCAATCCGAGATGAACCACCACTCACACAAAGTGCCTGTCTCCCTCCATACTCCACTTCTGCATGGGTTCCTCGGTCCGGCACTATTTATTTGGCTGCTCCCTGCTCCATCTTGTTTTTCCCTGCTCCATCTTCAAGTTTTTCCTTGAAACTGCTCAGAAAAAATGTCACCCTCTTATACTTGAGATCCGTGACTTTTGTCACTACAGTCATGTTACCATTTTAGCGATGAACATCAATTTTTCCTGGTTTTTGTTTTTGGTTTTGTTTTGTTTGGTTGGTTGTTTTTTTGTGGGAGTAAGTTTTGAAGAGCACAGCTTTCATGTAACAGGCACCTGGGCTGTTTTCCTTTGGGTGCACCAGCCATATCAGCATTGACCTTCAAACTCCGCGCACAGCGCCTAATTCTCTCCATCAAATGCACGCAGCCTGTCCCACGGTGACGGGGAGCCAGCACAGGGAGAAGTAAGGAGGCTCGGTCTACTTGGTCGGTAGTAGCCACAGCAAAATGGGAGCCAGCAGAGGCTGAGATGGAAAGGCAACTTATTTCAGCCAACGAAAGCCAGGAAAAAAAAAAAAAAAGGATGTCTTCTTTCATATTCTAGGCTGTTTTCCAGGCTTGACCATTAACAATGGCCTTTTTTTATCTTGTGAGCTGTATTTTATCATTATGGATAAATACAATATATTTTTTTCATAGCCATCTTATTAAGTTTTCATCAGAAGATTCCACATAGCAGCTTATGAGGACACCGGCAAGTAGAAATATAAACCTTCTGGTGTCACCCAGCCCTTAATACTCCCCTCACAGACCAGGATTTGGGACTTTCTCAACTAGAAAAATATCAGCTTAAACATGGGTTTGCCAGCCACAGCAAAAATTAAGTTACAATTTCAAGAATTAAAATAATTTTCCTATGAAATCATGCATAGAAGTTTCTTTCTAAAACTTCTCCATGTGTCCTTGCAGCACATGTCCTTAAATCTACATGACCTTGAGCTGAGCAGTTGGTACTTGCTCTAGTCGGTACTTCTAATTGTCCTCTTTAAGAAGAAATCCCACCCTGTTTTAATGGGAACAAATTGAAAAACTGCGAAACAAAAAAAACACCTTGAAAAAGCTCAGCTCTGTCCTTCCTAGGTATGCTCCAAGCTTAGATGTCGCCCTCTCCTCCTCTTCCAAGCACACACAAGGAAAGAAGGCAGCCTGGCAGTCACCGAGCCATTTACAGAAAATCAAATCCACACTTGAGAGTTCCCAGAGACTTTTAAAAAGATTTAGTTACATATGTTCAAACGAAAGCCTGTGCAGGGTTGGTGTTTGGGTTTGGTTTTTTTTGTTGCTGTTTTGTTTGGCTGGTTGTTTTTTCTATGAAAGTCATTTAAAGCTGATGGTTGGAGCCACTTTTATTTTCTAATTAAAGCTTAATGATAGTAGAAGGCAGGGAGAACTCTGCCAGCCTGATAAAAGTGGTATGGCTGAGGCTGCCTGGAAGATACTCACCACAACCTGCAAGCTGCGTGCACCGGGCAGCCTGCAGCACGTGCTGGGGAGTTGCCACCGGTACGTTGCCATAAACATCCTATAGGGAAAACCCCCAGGACTAATTTCGACGTGGGGTCTCCAATGGTCTCCAAGTAGGAATTCAACCAGGGCAGAAGAGAAGAGCAAAGTGGCCAAGGCAGAGTGGGGAATGGAGACGAGCAGCCCAGGTTCTTCTTACACCCAGGAAGGAAACCAGTCCTAAACTCCAGACCTCATGCCTTACAGACTCACGGCACAAACTCATATTTTCAGGGAATATGATGGGGGACTGGCTGCAGCACTTTGAGCTCTTGAGAAAAGCCAATGTTAGGAGAGAGATTTGACCAGCCTGCCTCCAGACACCACTCTCTTTAGGGTCCCCAGTAAGAAGATGAACGTGTTACACCTTTACAGCTTCTAGGGAATCTGCAAGCAGAAGGGAAGCAAGGCTTTGGAGTGCTGTTTCCACTGAGTATTAGGAGGACATTTATAATGCAGTTGGAGAGCTTCCACTATTTCAGAATTAAAAAGCGGGTCCCGCAACGGGATGGGATAAGGTTCGCGTTCCTGTGTTTCTCCCTCTTTTTCCTCTCTGCCATTCCTCCTTGGAGCAGGCTTAGTTCCTCCTTATCTCACTCACAGCCAGCTTTGCACACAATATTTATTCTCCCAACTTGCATCTTTTTGCCCTCCTTCTACTGTCAAGCTTCCCCTTCAGCCCCAGGTTGCTTTCTGTCCTGCATCGCCTTCCCCCATCTCCCCATCCTCCATGCAGACCCCAGCTCCTTCTGCTTCTGCGGGACCAGGCGGTGCTGGAAAATGTCCTCCTCTGCCATGGGAGGAGGTGGAAGGTTTCAGAGGGCTGTTGGTCCCTGCAGGGATTTGCAGCAGCGACTCCTGCGCACCTGCCTGCAGTGCAGAGAGACCCAGGCCATTGATCTGTACTCCCTTTGCATCTGGAAGATTTTTTAGGGGGGGGAACAGTGGGAAGGAATGAATTCCTTAGGAAACATCTGTTGCAATATAATATTGGAATACAGCAGCAAAAAGGGAAGCTCCTCACCTCAAATTGTGTCGCTTTAAAAGCCGCCACTCCCAGTTTTTGCAGCAAAACAAAGAAGGCCTTGTTGGGGTAGTGGGCACCACTTCCCCTGCAGCTGGTGCTGGAGGTGGAATAGCTTTCCTTGCCAGTTGTGGGCTACTTCACAGATGTCCTTTTGTTCCCCTTTCACACTAGCCACAATTTCCTCTTAAACTTTAATCCTCTCTCCGTTTCTAATGTATGCAAATATATGCCAAAAATCAAGTCAGAGATACAAGACAGAGCAAGTTATTGGGGTGGGGGTGGGAGGGAGGGAGACACAGCAGCAGTGGAATTTCTTTGTTAGTATAAATGTTTCAAGGATCAAAACTGTTTAGAAAAATATCTGAAAGCAAAGAGTGAAGCGCCTTTATTATCCATGCTAACCTGCAGGAACGGGGAACAGCTGAATTTTCTCTGCTGCACAGTTGATGTGAAAAGGGCTCTCAGCAAGGAAGAAAGTGTCTGCTGGTCCTCCCCGTATGGCAGGTTTCAGCAAATGTGCTGATGGAGGAGAGGCTTTCCCGTCCTGGAATTCCTCAGGATTCTGATTTTGGTTCCTCCTCGGTCCAGGCCAGCGGTGCACCTCACCTCCCATGCCTGCTCAAGTGGCACCAGCAACTGCTTGGAGGAACTAGTTCTCCAAAGATGCAGATACACGTGTTCATCTCCTGCAACAGAATAAAAGCACACAGAAATGCCTGAAATGTAAGAAAAAAAAAAATCCAAACTGAAAAAACCAAACAAAAACCAAACCAAACCAAACAAACAAACAAAAAAAAAAAAAAACTGGAAAAAAAAAAGGAAAGGAAAGAAAAAAAAGATAGAAGCATTAACTGCTACTCAAGTGGGAAAATCTCTCTGGTGGCTCATCCAAGGGTGATGTGGGAGTAGACACGCATCTACTCTGTTCTTTGTCTCCTCATTTCCTTTCAATGACACCCGCTTCTCTCTGTCCTCACCTTCCTCTCACCTCCTACCGTTCCTTCGATCTTCTCAGCCCCACTTCTGCCATCATGTCCTACCATTCTACTGCCTACCAGGGTCCTTCTCTTTCCTTCAGTCCCTTAAGTCTTCCACATCTGGAATATCACGATAAAGAAAACACCACCCATGCAACCTGACTTGTAATTTTTAAAACCTCAGTAGTAACCTCTTGATAGAAAGGGATCTTCTGGTCCCAGAAACCATGGGTTCTTCTGAAGAACAGGGAAGAAGAGGGGGAGATGAAAAGCCTGGTTTAAATCGGTTGCTTGTTGGTTCGAGCTGAAAAACACACGCCAGGAGGTCTTTGGAGCCCTGTGCGCAGAACTCAGCACAGCAGGGGAGTTTTCTGGCTGAAATAGGTGCAGACCTCTATGAAGAAATCCATGTGTGCAACCAAGGCACCACAGTGCTGTGGTCTCACTGGGTGTTAAGCTAGCTCCCCTCTAGCTCCATCACATATGGGTCTGCTAGACTTCCCTCCTGTTACTCTGCCGTTACTCCCTCAGGCTGTGAGGTTGCAGCATGACCAGCCACCGCCAGCAGCCCCCGTGGGGCTGGCACAGCGGTGTCACTGGCATGGCATCACCTGAAGTGTAAAGTGCTGTGGGCCTTGGGCATTTAGCCCGTGTTTTTACTGGCCAAAGGAAACATGAAGCCTGGTGGCCAGGGTGTATCTGCTATTAACGCATGTATGGATAGCAATCTCATGAAGGTTTTCCCTAGCCTAACCTATGAACATGTGAAGCTACCCCTTTCAATCCAAGGATCCGCATTATATTAAGAATTTTATGTAGGTCCATCAGATGATATCTGAATGTCGCATCATCTTCAGCGTAGTCATTCAGCACCAGTGTCTCAGCGAGGTAAAGCGGTGCTACCATTGCTCATTTTCAGAAGCAGGGAATGAAGGTATGGAAGGTTAAATTGCTCACCTGGTTTAATACCTCCCACCCACATCCCCAAAAAGGCCTGTGACAGAGCCTGAAGTAAGAGACAGCTCCCAAACTGCCTCAGCATCCCCACCTCTTCCATGTGTCCATTCTGATTTGTCAGACAAAAGGCATAGATAGACCTTGTGGATGCAAAACTAAAATGACGCTTTTTAAAAAACTACAGAGAGGAAAAATACTTTAGATAATGGTAAGCAAAGGAAAGGGTCTGAGCCTGACTGTCAATGCCAGATTTAGGAGATAAATTGACAGAAATAAAAAAAATAAGACCAAGACTGATAATCGATTTCAAATATATGTCTCTTGTGTATCAATGTGCTGGCATGTAAGCCCTCTCCAATATCACACACTATGTAACTTCTGATTTTGGGTCACTCCCTTGTGCTGAGTGACCGGAGTTAGTCAGAAGATGTTGCTGAGGAAGACCAGGGTAAGTGGATGGGAACAGTCACTGGTTTGGATGTTCCTGACTCCTGCTCTGATGTTCCCCTAGCCCTGTCATGGGCTAATGCCAGTCAAAACAATCACAATATTACCTGGTCTTGTGAAAACCATCTTCACTCTGTTCATGGAGAAAAACTATGGATCCAAGATTTACATAAAGAAGCCTACAAAAGAGTTTACTAAAGGCTTGGTAGCTGCAAGGTCCACCTGAGTTACATTCACATATAAAGGCCAAAACAAAGCCAAGCCCCACAAATGGATGCTCTCGTCTTGAAACTCACTCATGAAGAAATTCAAACTCTTAAGTGAGATTTCTGATGCTGGTACAAAAACCTCTGAGCCCAGTTCTTTGCTGGAAGAACTCCAGACCCCTGCCTAAAACCCAGAAAACAACTCAGAAGAAACAAAGGTATGTGGAGTAGACCTTGATGCTGTTCTTCATGGGCAGTGGAGTAGTTCCGAAGGTAGCTGTTGCACGGACTTCAAGATCAATTAACTGCATCCATTAGTGACACCCCTTGTTAGTCATGGTTATGTTCTGCAAACCGGAGGGAGATGACTGCCAACGGACTTATGTACACACACGGAGCAAGGTACAGAGTTCAAGCTATAGGCGCGGCATACATGCATGCCTGCTGTTCCAAAAGTTCTGCCACTTGACCCACGCAGAATATTTTTAAACTTTATTTTTTGGCTGATAAGTATTTCAATTTTGGTTTTTTGCTGAGAGAACCTCTTTTTTTATTTTATTTTTCAGCAGGAAGGCAAATCTTCTTTGAATACTGCCAAATATAACAAACATCTACAGATGGGTTGGTCTGCAGCTGGAGGCTTTAACTTTGTAGTATTTATTTGAAATATCAAAGCCAGCAGAGCAAGGCTAAAACATAGTGGGCACAATTCACAGTGTTTTGGCTCTTGAGCAAATAGCAGTTGAACTTAGAGGTTGGGTTTTTTTCCTGCTGAAATGGAATTTATGCAGATGTGCTTTGCACTAAATTCATTAACAATTACATCCTGGTGTGGTTTTCACATTTTTGTAAGGGATCTGCATAAGCACTAATTAGATCTAAAACAATGTTACTGTGCAAATTACAGTGCTGATTGTTCAAGTCGCCTTACATTCTGCATCTGCTTTGCGACGATGATAACATAGGTGCATGCAGTACAAATGCCAGCTTTTCACATTTAGTAGGATGATTTATTTAAAAGATAGCATCGAACAGACAAAGCTGCAGTTTAAATTTCTCAAGAGCTGCTTTTAGGTAATATTGTAAAGTAAAATAAATACTAATGCTAATAAGTTGCATAAACTAATTGCCATTTCATTAGTCAAGAGTGATCTTCTCCGAGGCACATCCACGTTCCATTTGGCAACAAGTACCAACTGGGTATAGCTAAATGAAAGCAGCACTTTGCAAAGATTGCATTCTCGCTTGAATGGGAGAAGGAGGAGAGCGAACATCTCAAATCTATTGCTTCAAACCATGGAAATGAAATCATTGACTCCCTTATTCAGCTTCAGTTCCAGATAACACGTGGCAGTGGGAGGTCTCTAGGAATGCAATCTATTTTGAAGGAAACACTAGCGCTTTGGTATCTTGGTCCCCACTTCATCTGTGGGGTCCATCAGCCCCCCCGGTGTGATAAGGCAGTGCTAAGCTTTAAAGCCACTTTAAAGACAAAGTTTTAAATTCCGTCATTGTGCTGCTCTCCTTATTAATTCTAGTGCGAGATGGACAAGCAGGATGATAGGATGGGGTCCAAGATGTCAGGACGACATGCACATCTGCAATGAATGATACTGTCAGCCCACGTTCACTTTCAGGAGGCGTCATCCGTAAAGACCTTCTTGCCTCCCAGCCAGCCACACCTTCACTCGGGATACTAACCACGCACACGGACATGCCGGCAGTGTCCCGGTACGTGTCTCCCCCAGCCTTCCTCATGCGTGGAAGCAGTGCTACCAGTCAGTGCATGGGTGAGAATGTAAGGGCACCATACTCACGCTCACCCTCTTAAGCATCATTTTCAGGGACAGCAACCATTCTTCCCTGGTCAACTGAAGCCTTTGGGGAGGGGCAGGGTTATCTTCAAGAAATTTTCCAGTTCAGCTACATGAATGACAACGTACACCATGATTCTTCTGCCTGGTAAAGAAGGGGAGATGACAAGAGTCTGAAAAAATGAGTGGTGTAAAAAGGGTGACTAGGCATGGATCAGTTATTTTCTCTTTGGATACCCAAACTAAACTGTCAGATGGCAGGTCCAAAGTAGATGAAAGATTTGCCACCTTGAGACAGAGCATGGGGTTTAGCTAGAGATGCTCTGCCGCAAGAGGCTGAAAGTTGATATAGGCTTAATAAGCAACTGGACAAACTCACAGAAGAAAATCCACGAGGACAGTTAAACACCAAGATACCACCTCTGGCTCAGGCCACTGAGCTGCGATTGATATGGGGGGATGTTTCTCAGATGCTTCTCTTGCTCTTACAGTCTTCCCACAATATATTTTCGGCACTGCTCAGTGCAGAATATTTGACTAGATGGACACTTGATCTGACACAGCATGGCTCTTCTCATGTCCTTCATACCCTCTGCCAGCCACTGAACCTGCACTCCCGAACTTCAGCTACTCCATTTACTGCTCGTCGGGACTCCTGACTCACCTCTACGGACAGATGCTCTAGGCACCACAAGCAGGTGTTGTTTTGAACACACTATGGAGAGGGCTCGTGCTAGCCTGTTCCAAATACCTGCGTTAGAGATGTTGCTCAGCAGCTGTTCTCTGCTCTGCATTTTCCTTAGGGCAACGGAGAGAGGGCAGGTCCTGTCCTGGACCCCGAGCTGGGCAGGGCTCTGGAGCCCAGGTTGGATGAAGAGACCTCAGGGGATTACCTCCCTCTTCACTGATTAGAAAGAGAGTCCGGGCAGCCTATCCTTATCAAATTGAAGTTAATATTCATGAGTAGCTCTCTGTCTGATATTCAGAACTGTCTTCAATGCCTAAATCCTGCAGACTTTCATGAGCAGGGGTATCGACATGCCTAATCATTTTGGGTTTAGGCTATGCAGTCACTCACGTGCAAATCTTGTACGTATGCTTGAAATAAAGAAGGAAGTTGGAACAATACTAAAAATAGAATTAAATATTGTAGTATGCTTAAATGGCAGACACTTTTCTGCTTAGTTTATAAAAGCGCAGTAGTCTCCTAAATTTAATTAAGCCAGTCTGAGGACACGATGAAAGGGTTCTTTAGCATAAAAGTCTTTGAAGTTTCTAGAAAAGAGTGAGGTATATAACTCTGCATAAGGGAATCCCACAAGATTTCTCTGTGCTGAAATTAAAGTGCAAGCTCTTACCTCAAGGATGCTATTTCCATCATCTCCAGGGCATTATTAGCTTTTGGAGCACGTGCTGCTATGGCTTACACTGCATTGCCCACACAGGCCAAAAGGATGGAGAAAGAGAGAGGATCCAAGTCACCCGCAGGAACACGCTGAAGTAAAGGCTGGGGTATGGGTGTGCACCCTGGTCCCTCTCTGCCCATGCACTGGAGGAGGTTTTTACTGTGCGGTCTCACCTCCTACCTTAAACACAAGCCAGCTATTCTCTCCTTCATTTCACAATTTACACCAGGTCAGCCCTAGCAGAAGTGGGAGCCGAATCCTGGTTTCTCACTTGGCACATTTAGCCACTTTTTCTAGCTCTGAGACTCCAGCAGCTGCTTTCCTTTAATCAAGAAGAGACTCGGGAGTCTGGTTCTCCAGTACGTTATTGATGCATTGCCAAATACTTGCGGAATCTATCACTTAATTTTCTGTCAGCTCCTCTTCAATAGCTGGCTAACATAAAATACATTCGTTGCTTCCCTAAGTAGTATTTATCTGATAAGGTAACTGGAAGTTTATGGTTTAAATCTGCATGATGATCCGTGCTCCTGCCTTCTTTGCGGTTTTCCTTTTTTAAACCCTCCCGCTTACACAACAAAATAGCATCCTTCACAAATTTTTTGCCACTAACCCCCCGCAAACCTATGAGTTTGGCTAGTTTGGGAGGAGAACCAAAGCCGGTTGCAGTTCCTTCATCCCATGGTTCGATTGCTGGCGTCACACCTTGACGAACCTGGAAGGGGAGAAGCAGGTGCCTTCCCGCATTGTGGGGCACACCTATGCTCAACATCTCCTGCTGTTGCTCCTGACTCCTGCTTTAGGTAAAACGTACTGATTTCTGGAGGATTATCCTAGCTCAATAAATCTTCCTGAGACCTAATTACTGTAACGGCATCAGGGTGCTTTCACTGGCTCCCTGGAAAAATCCAGTTATTACCATCAAGCAGCGACAGCGCGCACATATTGCGAGGTGGCAGAACTCTTGTGTCATGAATGTAATACAGAAACATTTGCCTCCAGCTCAGACACATTCTGTCAGAGCATCCTCGACGCATCTCTCCCGAGGAGTCAGATCTG
Source organism: Falco rusticolus (assembly GCF_015220075.1). Taxonomy (NCBI): domain Eukaryota; kingdom Metazoa; phylum Chordata; class Aves; order Falconiformes; family Falconidae; genus Falco; species Falco rusticolus. The sequence goes on along the minus strand of NC_051192.1, from coordinate 5,137,966 downwards.
ACACTTGGGATGGCTGGCTGTCTACTCATCCACCCACTTCTTCTCAGGGTTTCTCTTTGCCTAGCAGGAGTGGGTACAGGGTTCACAGAGAACCCTGAAAGTAGGCTATTAAGTGACCTAGATTATTGCGGGCTGGGGGGGGGGGGGGGGGGGGGCTTCTATTTCTGTGTTTCTTGGCCTATGTGCTTATGTTAGTCGCTTTGTCTCCAGGGCAGCCTCTACCCAGCAGGAAATCTGGTAGGGGGAGTGGAAGATGTATAAGGGAGAGCAGGTTGCCCAGAGAGAGGAGAGAAGATGATGGTGAATAAAAAGGATGGACCCAAGGAATAACTGGAATACCAAAAAATGGAGTTGAAATCCTTTCTTATGTTTGTGGCTTAACATGTGTCAGTTGGCACATTAACAGTAGCATATGGGTTGCTCTGATGTGAGTTACTGCATACAGTATGTTATGTTCAGGCCTAAAATGTGTAATTCTTTTGGATTAGTGTTGGCAGATTTCAGTGTACAGCGTACAGTAAATGTTCATAAATTTAATATATTTATAAGCTTTTCTGTGGAGCTCATTGCCGTCTGAGCTGAGAACCTCCCAAGTAGCTCTGAGAGCACAGCACTGGGAGGTCCCACCTCCTGTCCTGAGGTAGGGGATGCTACAGGGAGCCTGCTGCAGGGCTGAGCCCACCACCCCAGTCCTAGCCCGGTGACCCAACCCACTTGATCTCTCTTCTCAAGGTTCCTACGGAGAAACTCCCACGTCACTGAAGAAAACCTTGGTTTGCTGGTGGGCGGGTGGTAGGTAACACAGGTTCAGTGCTTTGCACTGTGCCCTTCCCCTGGGTACCATTTGGAACCGTGCACCTTCCAGATGACTTCCCTGCCGCTCATCTCGCCGTTCCTACAAAACCCAGCCTGAACGCAGCGGATGCTGTCAGAGAGTGTCCATTTTTTAGGGAGCACATCAAACAAAGAAGCGTGCTCCACACGAGCTCCATCCAGCAGGACAGGAGTCAGTGCTTCTCCAGAAAATAGGTGGCTGGGTTAGATCTTGCTTCCTGGCTCCCACTCCACTGGTGGGTGGTAGGTGGTAGGGCAAGGGTGCAACCACCTGCCCCAACCCACCCCAAGCTTGAGTGAGGTCTCAAAGCAAGAAACAGCAATGCTCCAGCACCTAACAAAATAAAGGATCAGAGGCAAGTAGTGTATTTCTTTAAAGCTGATTTCGGTGGAGTCTCTCGGTTCATTCCCTTCCCTGAAATTATTGCTAGCCCCAAGCTCTCGGTGAAGTGGGAAAGCTCTGGCTGCTGACAGTTCCCAGAGGTCTTTGTCCCATCAGCAGAGAGCTTAAGTATCATCAGGAGAACAAAATCCTTGGCAGAGAATATCTTGAAAGCACAACACTATTGCTCAGCCTTGCGAAATGTTTGTTCATTTGGCTGGGGCAAGGAATATTTTCTAGAGATGTGCATAATGTGTTTTCAGCGTCTTGCTAAAATTGGTCAAATTGAGTTTTGCACTTGGAAAAAGCATGTGACTCTGTGTCAAGCTGGCTACTAGTAGGGACTGACGCAGAAGAAACTTTTGCATCGTGGTACTTCTAGCACTTTATGATGACTAGAGACAAAATAAGACCTACCAGTGGAAAAAAAGCCTGGAAATCATTTTTGTTAGCAAGAAAATGCAACTTAACAATGAAAATCCACTGCAAATCTGCATGAAAAACTAAAGTCAAACATTTTGTCCTGGCTCCAAGCCACAGTCCAGACTCTCCACTAAGAGCTGCCTCGATGGATGTGAGCTCCCTGGGTCGTATGGGAGACCTGGAAGGTTTTCCCAACGTGCGCTGGTGGCAGGTGCGTCAGTCCAGAACAGTGCTGGAGTCCTGAGGAGCGTAAGCAGAGGGAGAAAATGGCCCATCTCCAGAGGCATCTCCCACCTGGGCTGCTGGGGACCCCCGCACCCAGGGGCTGAGGGTGTCCCAAGTTAGACTGGGAGCTCATCAGGCATCTTCCCATTTCCAAGATGCCCAGGACTTGGAGCAGGCTGGCATGCAGCCACCCCTCTGCATCCTCACCTACACCTACGGAGTAAGCAGAGCCCTGCGGCAGTGTGGTAAATATACAAGGCAAAAAGGGGGGGGGGGGGGGGGGGGGAGGGGAGGGGGAAGAATTTCTGAAAAGTGGGGAGAAAACGTGGTTTGTAATCAATATTTCTAGTACTGGTTTGAATCCTGTCCATCAGATATGAAGGTGGCAGTGGACAAGGTTTTGCAGCTTGACAGACTGCTTGTTTTCCCCCAGTACTCTGATTTTTGGCAGAGTTTGTTTATTTTTTTTACAGTGATGGAATGCATACTTTTTTTTTTGTTCCTGAAGCCCACTTGTACCTGTTTATCCTCAAAGCCTCACTGTGATTGTCTTCACAGCTCTGAAGACAGATTTCTCAGTTTTCGTTGTTATCTTTTTTTTTGACAAAGGTACTGGCAATGAGTTTTTAACAATGAAAACTTGGGGTTTCTTGGGATTTTTTAAGAAAGGTCCTTTTTGTTGGTCTTACTAGTGGGAAACTAAAACCTACTTACCCATATCAAGACAGGCAAATATACAGGCAGTGACTGACGTATGTAATGTTGACAAGGCCCAGATTTTCAACCCGTAGCCCACCAGCTAGCTCTCACTCCCTTTTTAACAGGAACCGAACTATAGTATCCCCAAAGAAGTGGGGGCTGGGGCTGTGATGGAAGGGGAGAAGAAATATTACCCCAAAACAGCCAAGTGCTGCAGAAAGAGCAAGGTGTCCCCGCCGAGCTGCAGTGCATAATGTGGTGTAAGATGGCTTTACTAAGCAGGGAGTTACTCCAGCTTTCCTCCCTCCTTGAAGGGAGGAGAGGCAGGGCATAGTGAAGGCAACTGGGGAGATGGGGGAAGAGCATCTGTGGGACAGCTCGGCTCCCTGCCCAGACACAGGAACGACGTGGACCCCCTGGGCTGAGGAAGCTTTTGTTTGTTATTCTTGTTGCTTGTTAGTTTGATTTGCAAAGGGTGTCCCCAGGCAAACACATCTCCTGCCTGCTGATGTAGCTTGCTCCTGCTCAGTTATCTCCCCATCCGAGACCTGCCATATGCCCAGGAGTGGGTGGAAGATGCTGGGCATGGAGGAGGCCGCCCTGGTACCCTCTTAGAAGCTGGGACACAAACAGCTACCCGGAAATGGGCAGCCCTTGCTTCCTGATAGTTGGGTTTGCTCCTGCTCATTGCAGTAGCGATGCTAGCTCCCGAGTCCCCCAAAGCAACGCGGTGTATTTGTAGCGGAAGCACAAGCGTAACGAGTTAGCACCCATTTTCATTGCCCGGTTTTGTCCCGACCTCTAAGGGGAGGCTTCACTTGCCTCTCTCTGACGGCATTTGCTAAGCTCACTCCTTCCATTGCTTCTCACTGGATTTGAAAATAAAACCTACCCAGGCACAGAGCGGGCTCACGAGGCCACAAGGCTGGCACCCATATAAACCACACTGGGGGGAACTGGTGTGCCCGGTGGGGCTCTGGTGACTATGGCACCAGGCACCCTTGCACTGCACACCCTGAGCTCCGGGAAGGAGCTGTCAAGGTGGCAAGGTGGCACCCAAAAACCTCTGCACACCTACCAACCCACCCTGCAGTGGGGCTGTGTAAAAGGATGTAAAACAGCGGCGGTCAGAAGGGTTCTCCTCCTTCCTTGTGGTCCTTGGCCAGGACAGACCAGATAAACCGCTGGTGGCTCCGGAGTAGGCTCCAGGAACACCAGGTATGTAACAGGCTAAACATCAAAGAGGTGATAAACCAGAGGAGAATCTACAACTGCTCACAGGCTTGGGAGTTTTGAGGGAAACATGAATGGGGAAAGTGGAAAAGTGCTATGTGCCAATTAAATTTCAGGCATAAACCTGCTAATGTTTGAAAAATATATGGGTAAGAGAAAAAGGAAAAGGGATTCTTGACTCAGCAAGCCCCTGACTAATGACATGACACTAACAGAAAGCGGTGTTTTCCCAGGGAAGCTGGTCAAACCCTTGTTATTTTTACTTAAGGAATCACCCAGCAAAGACCCATCAACTCAGACTGGCCAAACCACTCAACGTGGAATAATCCTCCCTCTGCAGCAGGATGGATGGACAGGGATGGGAGGATTTAATACCTCTTTCTAGCTCCATTTTATTACTTGAACAGTAGAATATATAATTATTTTTATATATTTTTTATATTTTTAGTATTTTTTATTATTATTTTTATTGCTAAAGTAGTTATTTGAATTACAATATTGTTTCCTCTACTTGTGGCTTTTCAGGAATTTCCTCTCCAGATTGAAACTCTTTGTTTGCGCTGAGTATTAAAACGAACTAATTTGTTTAAAAATTTGAGCAAACCCTCTGTTTTTTCAGCGAGGAGACTGGAGTAAAACCGACCCTTTTGCTGGTACACATATACCTGCACCCATAGCAACAGTGGTTGCAATGGCAGGTAAAAAGGTCTCCTGATGTGCAAACTTCAGAGTGTTTTTGTGTGTTTGTGTCTGTAGCCAGAAGAAAGTGCTGTGTGCCTGTTGAAAGACCCCAGGTGATGCAGCAGGTATATTTGCAGGGCATTAAAACCTGTGTGGACGTGATGTGGAAAAAAGGGTAACCATTGTTACGGGGTGATTTCCCATATACAGGGGAGGGGGTAGCACTGACACAGCAGACTCACATATCTGATGAAGTCGGTGCCACGGGCACGTTCACGGAGCAGAATAAGCATTTGGGGGTGAGGATGCAAAATGTACAGCTATTGCTTACAGTATCATGCTTTCAGGATTTTAGCCTTTAAGTCAGAACTTAGGTAGGGTTCCCCCCCCCCCACCCCTTAAAAGAACGGAAGAAACTTGGGTCGATTTGTGGTGAGGTAAGGGAACAGATTAAGTTTGCAGTGGGTTTTCTCTCCCCTCTTTTTCTCCTGAGTGGCATAAAAAGGAGCCTCTATATTCCTCTCCCACGTGCTGTCCTGAATTTCTCTCCTTTCCTCAACACTTAACTTTTTCTTGGAATGCCTTTACATGCCAGATGACAGCGAGTTACTGTGCTAATTGCTTTATTCTTCAATAAGGACATTTACTATACCAAACTCCTACAATACTTATGTGTAAATTAGAATTTGGCCTTGGAACAGCCCTCTTTCAACAATTAAAAGGCTTTCTTGAATGGATAGCTTTCTAGATTTAAAAGGCTTTGTCTTGGATAGATCTTTTTTTCCTTTTTTCTTTCTTTTTTCAGCATTAGTGGCTGTTTCCACGCTTGCATACCCTTAACAGCCAAGAGAAGACTAAGTCTCACCAAATTGCTCTTGTTTATTAATAAATCTGCATTCAGATCTATTCCACGATATAGAATTATGGAGCACGGGGTACCAAATCCCTTCTTTAAATAACAGTGGTCTTCAAATACAAAAGCTGAAGTTTAAACAAATGTTTATCGACGTGTCAGCTGTGCCGAACGGCGTTGCAGCTGCACGGCGAGCAGAGTAAGCCATGGGGAGTAGAAGAGGAACTTACCGCTTCGTTCTTTTTGCCCAGGGAAGAAATGATAATTTTAGTTATACTTTGCTCGCTTGCAACAATAAAAACAAAACGAAGCCACAGAAGAAAACTGTCATGTTACACCCCTTCCATCTGGCCTGTGCTACACACCCACATATCCCGTCATTCTACAAATTAATCTTTCACACATTTTTTAACAAAAAAAAAGTGTTAATGTTATAGAAGAGAAAATAAGGTAAACAGAGAGCTGTGTAAAAATACATTAACATTAAAATATGGTGGCAGTTATGGATTTTCTTAATTGAATAGGAGAGTAAATATTCACATCAAATCAATGCCAATGGCATGCAAATTAAAGCTACATTAGGGCAGCCTTGATATAGGCATTACCATTTTTGACACTTCTGTGATTTAAAATAATGTGCAGACTTTATTCGTTAATTTTTTCCTCTCTTCTTTATGTTATTTTTGAGTGGGTAATTTGCCATTACAGAGCAAAATCTTTCTCCTGTGCCCTCTTATGCTACGCTATCTTATTTTCTTCTTCTGCCTGGAAGGCACTGTGTACGCCGGCCCCGTTTAATTTAGGGTTAACGTTGGAGCCTCCCTGTTGCAGAACGTACCTCTCTGAGCAGTTGCCCTGGTGTCATACCTGGCCCCAGCATGAAGCCAAAAAACCTGTTGAAAGAGGTGGAGGAAAGTGCCTTGGGTTCACCACGCCGGGTCCTACAGGCATCCCCCTCTCCTAGCGCTGCGCCCACATTCCCCCCTAGATCTTCCTTCCATCTTCACTCAAAAACTGCTAAAAAAAAAATAATAAAGACAACAAAAGCCAGTGCCTTAGCACCTCAAGGAGGAGAAACCTGGCAGGGGCTCTCAGAAGCTGTATGGCTCCAGAGGTGAAAGCAGGAGGTATGAAACCCACTGCCTGGCACAAAAATCAGCTTCACTGTGCAGGGAAGTGGGACTGATGGATCTATACGGGGCAGAGATGAAGGGGTACGCAGTCGATGTGATGCCGACAGCTGAGCAGAAGTTGTACCGTGGTGGGGCTTGTGCAGACATTTCCTCCTGGATGACCAGGGGGATGTCCAGCCGCCACCCTGTCAGGCAGCAGCAGTCATTCACGCACAGCCTGCGCTCCCATGGCATTTCATTTGCTTTGGAAGCTTCTCTCTGCCCTGGCACTTTTTCAGTCATCATCAATCACTAACGCTTCTGCATGCCGTCTCCGGATTTTACGAAGATGGGTCCACAATCCCCCCACTGTGCCCCCAGCTGCAGCCATCCGCAGGGGTGAGCCCACACAGAGCCAGCACGGCTGGCGGTGGTCATGGGGGCTAGGGAAGGCAAGCACAGGAGGAAGAAGATGAAGAGCAACACTGTGACCCCAACTTGACCATTCACACAGACTCAGGAGGTGGGTCTAGCTTCTTCTAGAGTGCATGTGCAGAGCTAAAAGCTCTGAAGGTTCACACAGACTTGACGGGAAGGAAAATTTGAATTTTTCTAAACACAAAGTCCCTCCAAAAAGAGTCCGCGCTGGAACGTGGGCAGCCGAGTCCTACACAAAGCGAAGAGCCAGCATTCAGGTTTTCTTTCTGCTCTTCTATGTGCCCCAGGAAAAACAGGTACAAATCAACTGCAGGGTCCCACTACCAGTACTACCAGTGTTGCATCCTGGAGGTCGCTCCTCAGAGTCCACACAAAAGGTAGGCAGGGCTCTTGGCGAAGCCACCGCTTAGGAGGTTCTAGTACCAAAGTGAGTCTGTGAACTTTTGTTTCAGAGGCCACTGTGCTAAACTGGGTGCCCAGCAAGGTTAGGAGAGAGGAGCCTGTGAGGAGCCTTTTCTGGCAAGCTGCCGTGCCTGGGGAGCGGGGGCAGAAGGGCTGCGAGGGGGCACGCTCTCCGTGTCCGCGAGCGCCCTGCACCAAAGCAGGGAGCTCAAAAGATGCTCTCACCATCTCTTGCAGGCACCGAAGGCTATGCTTATACACATCAACCATTTTCTTTCCCTATACTGCTGAACTTCTAACCTTAGCTTCACCTCTGCCTCCCATTCTCCTTTTCTTTCTCCTCAGCTCTTCTTTCCACATCCCTCCCTTACCTTTTACTCCCTCTTTTACTTTTCCTTCTTCCCCATACATCCCCAGGTGGGTGGGGGTGTCATTTGGGGGTTTTTTTCTTTCTTTGTTACAGGGAAACAAGGGGACTTCTGAGTTAGGAAGCCAGGATGTGGAGTTCTAATAGCAGCCTGACACCTATTTACCACCTGAAAAAAAAAAAAAAATCCACCTCCCCATCCATCTCTGCTTTCTCATCTGCAGAGTTGAGATGATAAATGCCAACTGCAAAGACAGTTGGCTGTAATAGTTAATGTTTGTGCAACACTTCACATGTCTAACCATTGTATCCCATCTCCACCACCAGGAACAGGCGGAGCTGCTGCCACTGCCACCCAGGCTGTCTCCGAGCGTGATGATTAATGAGCTCGCAGCCCTATTTTGCTGTTGAAGTTAATGTTGCTTCCTGAGGGCAACGCGCTTGAGGAGAGAATTTGCAGCAGTCCATACGCTATATTGATTCAAAATGCCACTGTATGTCTTAATTAGCTTTTAACCATTAAAAAATGGGGCTGGAAATGAAAATGGCACATATGCTTATGCGGCACATGTCTGTACCAAAAACGTGAGTGTTAGGTCCAGTTACGGACCTGTGTGCTCATCCTCCACTGGCACTTAAACCCATCTTTGTGGCAGTTAATACATTTCCATGGCTTTTCTTTTTGTTAGCTTTATGCCAAATATCCACTTACATCTATTTTCAAGCCTTGAGGGATGTATTTTTTTCACCCACCCACGCTATCTTTTGAGAGTTATAACGTGCTAGAAAAGTTTAATTTTGCAGATTTGTGGTTTAGGAGCTAACGTGAAGGAAAGGGCTCCCTTGGGGCTGGGAAGAAAGCGGTGTGCTGGGATGAAAGGCTGCACCTCGACCCCTCCTTTGCACCACCAAAGGGTTTCATTGATAAGATGCTCAGTATTTCCTAACCCGTATGGGATTTATCCTTCAGCATCTGCATAGCAAAGGGCTGGCTGAAGCTATCTCCTGATCAGGAACAAGTCATTCCTGAGAACGCCTGGAGGACAAGGCAGGGTATTTTATACTTTAAAGAGGATGAAAAGAGAATTACGGGCCATCTACCAAACTTTATTTCTCACACAAATACAGGAGCAAACAACTAAACATTTAAAAACCACCTGGAAGGCCACGAGCATCGGTCCAGGCTGATTTATCACGAATGGAGCATGTTAAACAAATCCAGATCCTCTCTGAGACAGGTCAAAAAGCCTGGAGAGAAGGGGAGGTAATCTAGCCACACCTTGCCTTAGCCAGGCTGTTTACCTTGCCCTACCTGATGCTCTTGTCACTAAACCAGGGAACATGGCTAAGCCAAAACTAACCAGTTGTAGCAGGACGGGCTAAAAAGCCACCACACAGGGGATCATTACCAAAAAATTCCCTGCCAAACTGAAGGGTGACGCTGAGTCCAGTTCTCTAGGTAGCTGTCCTAGATTTGATACAACTCAATTTTATTTTTTTTTGTTAACAATACAGATAAACAGATTAAAAGTATAACTCTTAAATCTGCAGATGACACCAGCTTGGAATGAGCTGCAAGCATACCAGAGGAAAGATTATAATTCGAAATGGTTCTGGCAGATTGGAAAATGGCCTGAAAGAGCTGGGTGCAAGTCAGAGAGGATGAAAGCAAAGTTTTCTGCTTTGGTAGGGATAAGAAAATGTGCAAGGGCAGGATCCATAGCCAGGGCATGGCCAAGAAGGATATGGACCAACTAGAAGAAGAAAACAATGAAACAAAATGTGAGAAACATGACCTACAAGGCACATGTAGGGCTGCTTAATTTAAAGAAGACCAGGCTGGATGAGGTATGATGGCTGACTGCCAGCGCATGAGCTATGCAGGTACAGAAGAACCAAACTCTTCTGCGTGGCCACTCCAGGTAGGACAATAAGTAACGGGCTTCTTATAGTACTTGCAAGACAATACCAGGAAAAGCCATATCTCTGGGAAGGCTGATGGAGCAGTGGGAAGGATTGCCTGGGTGGACGGTGGGGTCTCCTTTACTGGAGATTTCCCAGAACAGGATGGACCAGCATTTCTCAGAAACAGCCCAGATACAGATGATCCTGACAGTGATCCAGGCAGGGAGATGAACTAAGTGATCGCTTGAAATTCATTCAATTTTATTTTATTTTTTTTTTTAAATTTCTATGTTACCCATGGGAGGTACAGAACTACTTTGTGTCTCAGCTCCAGACCACTGAAACAGAAGTACCAAGGGCCAAATTAAACAAATCAATGAAAATGACTTGCATTGAGCTTGGCTGTCTCAAACTAGTTAATCACTTGGGGTTTGCAACTCATACAATTTATCATCTGTGCCTGCTTTATCACCAAAAGCAGATATTTGCCAATCACAGTGTGGAGGAAATCAGATATTGTCATGACTGAATGCTCTTAAATGCATTTAAAGCTTTACAGACTAGTTAGACATAATGTATATTTTAAATTCTTGAAACCAGCAAAAGATCAGATTGAGGAAGGAGAGAAAGATGGTAGAACAGTGACACTGTGCAAGTTAGTTTAAATAAAGAATCTTATCAAATCCACTGACTACTTGTTCACATCTGTCCAAATATAACTTCTGCCATATGTCCTACTATATAAGTCAGCTTGGAGGCAGGACACTTCCCTAAGCAGCAATTCACTTCCTGAGTCTGCTCTATCTTCTGGAGAATGGGGCGGGGGGAGGGGGGTGGGGGGGGTGGGGGGGGGATGATACATCACAGAAAAATCTGAGAAACAAAAAACAAAATAACCTTCTAAAAGCCTCTGGGAAATAACAATCCTTTCTCTACCCTAACAGTTTGCGTAGCTGAATCTTTTGTCTTCTTGTGCATTAGGAAGAGCAATCAAGGAGGTGCTGTTCTTACCACCAGCTGCCTCTGAGGAAACCAGGTGCCTGGTTTTATTTCACCTTTTTCAGTTTGCCAAAGTGGTAAATAACACCTCGCCAGTCACCCCAGCAACCATCCTCCCATCATGGAAACACAGCTCATGGCTTCAACCTCTCCGAGGTTCCGAGGTCAGACTCCCAGCTAGGGCCAGTCCATCGCTCCACCAGTTTGGGGTCTGCAGGGGCTCTGGTGACACCCAGGCAGCACCCAGAGGGTGCACCCCAAGGGGACACCCAGCCCTGCCCAGCCGAGATGCTTCCCGATGGGAGCCTTCAGCTGGTAGCTCCGGATCAAAAGTATCGGCATCAAAATCCCATTTCAGATACCAGAAAACTCCTTATGGGTCTAAGAGTTTAATTTTCATTTAAACATCAATAAATAGAGGCATAAAGGTTTAAGATGAATTATGTAAGCCCTTTAGCCATAGCCATTATATTCTGCCACAAAAATGAGCTGCTGTTCTCACTTTGTTTTATGGGCTTACTGTAGCCTGTTGTTATTGTAGCTGCCAAATAAAAACCAGCAAACCATGCAAATGAAAATATAATATTTTATGCTTTCATAGTCAGGATAAACCAGCATGTGCAGTTTTAGACAAGGGTGGTGGGGTGGTTTTTTTTTTTTTTTTGCAGTCTGTAGTGTTACGCCCCTGCCCTGGGAGCCCCTACGAGCGGAGAGCAGCAGCGGCTCCTCGGTGGAGACTCCTCGGTCAGCTGCTCTTCTGTCTCCAACCGCAGCACCACCACAAGGTCACAGGCAAGGGAACACACGCCAGCTTCCTGACGGTACGAAGAAAGGGTGGATTACAGGTCCTTTCACAACACTGGAAAGTCCCCTTGCTTTAAAAATAATCAGGTTTTTTTCAACTCTAACTTCTCCCAAGCCCCCTCATTCCCTGATGGGAACACACACCCCACCAATTTGCTCTGAGCCACGTGTTTCTTGAGGGTCTGTCACGCAGAAAACACGCCAAGAGAGAAAGCCACACGAAGTAATCATGGCAGGGAATCGCCGAAGCCAAGTGGTAAAAGCGCATGACTGCGCACAAGAAATACCTGGGACAAAATGTGCACTCAGAGAGGGGGAAAAAGAAGAGCAAGAGGGAACCAAGTCACGGACGGAGTCTTATTCATGCAGTGTAAAAACCAAGGCTGTTAGCATGAGTTAATGCACTTTCAAGCTAATTACAGCAGAGCATAGCAACTACGTCAACAACAGAACACTGGAAATATGAGCAATGGACGAACATGTCACATCTAGTCCATAACTTTTCTACCCAGAACTGAGATTCAAAGATTGTCTCCTTCACCTTTGCAACATCTTGTCTCTTTCTTTTGTCTGTCTCAGTTTATTTTCATAGTCACATTCACTGGTGATAACATTTTATATTTTGTGCTTCCTAGTGGGAGCTATGCTGGATGCTGACACCCACTCTTGTGCAGAGATTTTTGCATATTTTTTTTCTCTCTTCCACCCGTTTTACACAAGATGGTAACATATGGCCTTGGGTGATTAAATGATTTAGTGAATGAACTGAGCAGAAAAAGCAGGCTGATTGGAAGAAGACAGCTTCTGTTTAGGCATAAATGTCTTTGTAATCTGTAATGATAGGAAAGAAATTACAGAAAAAGCATAAGACAATTTAATTGGGTTTTGGTAAATATTGTATTTTTCAGGTCTGCTTTAAGTATAGTGAATTAATAGTATAGCGGCTATTACTTATTTTGCTTCTGCAGCATGTCCTTGTGGAAGGGGCACCCCTCAAATGTACACAGATGCGTACACCCACACAAGCATATAAAGAGAGAAAAATTCAGCAAACGATTTTGTAAAACTAAGTTGGCATTTTATTTATTAACTTCTGAACAAGGCAATCCTATAGAACGTGGTGTTGGCCACCATGCCAGTTGAAAAAGCTTCACACCTTCGAGTTTTCTCAGAACAACTCTGACAACAACACCCAGTCACAGCTACGCAACCTCAGCAGGAATCGCAGAAGGTTTTGTGGAAGATACCTAGATACCTCCTGGACATCCCACCCAGTGCACCTCTGCCACTGCAGGGGCTCGGGGCACAAATCAGCAACCACTCCTGCTCCCTTCCATCCAGGGCGTCATCATTTGTGTCTCTGGTCTTTTCGAACTCTAGGTTTTGCATTTGTTATATCTGTTTGGGGAAATACTTGTGTGTTCTCAGGAGTGTGCGGTGGCGCATGGTGTAGGTCTGTCCTGGACCAAGCATATGCTTGTGGTTGGCCAGGGTTGTGGGAGACTGCACTCCAGCAGCCAGGTGCTCCTAGGCTGGAAATCTGAAGCCAACTCCTTTGTATCCGAAACAAGCTGCCTTTTGAGGGAGAACATTCTTATTCTGGTTCCAGTGATGGTGTGCATATCATTAGTACCTAACAAACAACTCCAACACAATTCCAGTTCACGTCTCCACCCACGAGGCTAATTCCATTCTGATCAAATTTTTACGCAGAGCCTTGAAATTGTTTTGGGACATCACAAAGAAGCCACTGATCTCGGTAATTACCCCCATGTGAAGCAGAAGCTGTAGCTTAAAGCTAAGTAAATCTACACTCCAGAAAAGGACAGCTGGACCTAAAGAAAGTGTACCATCAGTGGTGCCCGTCCTCAGCTTGCGGCGTGAAAGCTAGCGGCCACCTCGGTGATAAATCTCAGTGCCCGGTGCTCCTTCTTTGCGTGACAGTATTTGAGGGGAGCGAGACAATTTTGGCCCACGTGCTAAGAAAAACTCTTAGCTGAGCACATCCCGGTGGCTCACCCAGCATAGCTAGGGCCGGTAAGAATTACTGATCCAGTCAGGCGCTGGCACAAGAAGATGCACATTTAGCCAATTCATGCAAAGACTGTATTATATTACCTTGGCACTTCCTCAGCACTGGTTCTCCAGAGAGAAAACTCAGTTCCACGGTGACATCAGCTGAACTTTAAGTGTGATGGCAGCTCCAAAACTACTTAACTTTTAATTTTTCTGAAAACCAGACTGCTATTAATTAAGTTTCACTACAATTACAAAGGATACATATATTTAAAAAAAATAATAAATCAAGAACGCCACGATCACAAGTCTTAATTTTCACTTTTCTGGGATTCATAACCCTGGAGATACTTGCTGCTACACCTCCAGTCCTGTCAGTCAAAGCATTCTGGGAGAGTTTTAATTTACCAAGGAGGGGTACCCACTTCCCATTATCCTAGCGATGAAAACAGCAGTCACGCATATGGGTGACGGTATCTGGTCCAAAAGAACCTGTAGAGCATAAACCTGGGATAATTGACTACAGATGAGCAGTTTTTGCGGTCTGTTTCTTTTTTTTCCATGGAGAACAAAATGGATGGTATGTACGGTAATTAGCACAGCACAGCTCTACAATTTGAAGGGAATGTAGAAAATTGTGTTATAGCAGGTGTAAAAAAGAAATATTAAGGGCCAAATTTGCAGCTGTGTTGTGTTAACATCTAAATCTATGGCTCTGGACCCGAACATCATGCAGGCACCTTTGACCTTTGTCGGCGCAGGTTCTTCTGCTGGACCATCCCCAAGAAGAGTTTCCAAGAGCCCATAGCATCACTCAAGCTCCAGAAACAAATGCAACGAAGACATTTTGAGGCTTGCAGGCAAAGCTGGCATCTGCAAAGCAGCTTGCCACTTATTAATCAATCTTGAGCAGCAACAAACAATACTGGGAAATTCACCACACAAACCATTTTAGAAAAAACGCCAGGAAACCTCAATGTTCTCAGATCAGAGGCGAGCAGGGGCGGGGGGCGGGGCTCTACCAGAGCTGCAGGCACTCCTGTAGCACCACATTGCAACGTCAGCACTGGTTATGAGCCAAAGGCCTTCAGGCTTGCTTGTTGCCTGGAGGATATAAATGAAAGTCAGCAGGTGCAAAGGTGCAAGAAGTGCAAATTGCATCATGTCTTTCTAAACCGTGTTTGTGCAGTAAATGAGACTCATTTCTTTCCACACTATATCAAGAACATTTTTATTTTCTTTGGCTTATGGACGTCTTAGTTCAACTTGCGTGTGTGTTCTCTACGGTACCTTGGGATGCCTGAGGTGATTTATAAATATGTGGCGAGACCAGGTGTGTTGCCAGATGTTTCTGTCCCTTTACAACAAGCCTTCACCATCCCTTCCAACGGAACACCCGTCTCATATTATTTTTTCTAATAGAGGATCAACTGGACCACAGGGTATTTGTGAGTTTTCCCTCTATAGGGTTTCTTCCTAATTCACTTTTCTATCATCTTGTTTCCATATTTAAAATAATGCTAAGTCTTTAAACCTCTCTAAGTACTCCTTAAAAAAATTAGAGTTCCTTTCACATAGAGAAAATCGCAGACAAACGTCAACAGTTCCAGGTTTAAATCAATGAAGTCTGACTCACTGCCAAAAAAGATTTTTAATCTTAAAGTGTTACCTACACTCACTTTTTTTTTTCCCCTGCTTCACTCCATCTCCTATTTAGAAACAGTAAAAAGTTGTTTTATTATAATAGCTGTATAAATGGTAATTGCGGATCATTCTCTTAAATATCACGGTAGTAAGGAATAACCTGTAGCCCCGAGGGCGAAGCAGTCTGAAGAGGCAAAAAGGACAAAGTGATTCACCCAAGGTCATATAGTCAAACAATAGAACGGAAAAGAAAATACAACCTGATCTAAGTAGGAGCCAGCACTGTAAATACTAGGTGAGGGGCAGTAAGATTTTTCTCAATATATCTTAAAATATTAGGAGGTAAGTTCGCATGTATGAGGAAGAATTAGAAGTGAACAGAATGTATAAAGAGTGAAATTTTATTTTAGGATTATTTTTAAATTGTGGGTCCTGTAAAAGTCTGTAAGGATCTGAGAAAGTCCATTTGCAAAATGTTCTTTCTCAAATAAATTCTTTGAATTTTTTCACATTAAGCAGCCTCAGTTTCCCCAGAGTTCTGTACCATGAGAATGACTAAACTGCCTCCCTCAGTAAAGCTGCACTTGCCTAAGTTAAGTATTCACAAAGTGAGGTCTTACTAACCGACCCTGAGCAGTTGGTGAGATGGCTTATACTAGGAAGCATGAGGCAGGATGCAGTTTAAAGATCTTGGAAAACACAGTTAATGTAATCATTTCAGGCATGCTCACTGACAGTTCAAATATATATGTCTGCGTAAGTTATTTGTATGTTTTTAGATTAAAAAAAACTTTAGAATTACTATCAACAGTACTTCCTATTAAAATACTTTCAACATTTATTTTTACAATTCAAAGAAAAAGCCGTGCAATAGTTATAGGGAAGACGTTCAAGAAATGATGGGCAACAGGGAACAGAGTACTGAATTTTCTTAGATGAAGTGATTATTAGCCCTGAGAAGACAATCAGGAAATATGAAGAGTCAGCATCTTAGCTGCTGTATCTTGAAGACAAGGACAAAACCCCATCGAGTTCCAGGTATAATGGAATATGGAACATGGTGCCAATGGAAAAAAAAAAAACCAACAACCAAACCACCAAACCTTAAAGATGGAATTGTGTCAGTACCTAAGACGGATTGAAACACTGTGATGCTAATAATTAAAAAATCCCACACTGGGTCCACATAAGCAATCAGTTCACCAAAGGAGAGAGAGAAAAGTAGTTTCTTCTGTACATATATATATATATTTATTTTTTTATATATATATGGATGTAACACTTGAAGCATATGGACACCTAGATGCTAGCTGCTGTGTGATATACATAGCAGTGCTGTCAAATAAATTAGGCACAGCTAGAATTCAGTATGCTTCTTTGTAACGGTTTCATACTGCTGAAGGAGACTAAGTACGTGTCTTCATCTTTTCTATCTACTCAGCCAATTTTGGTTATTAATGCGCAACAGAGTTCTTTTTCTTTAAACTCTGAGACTCTGTTAGTGAGCCTTGTTTTCTTTGAAATACTTCCCCGTGTTAACTGTTTACCTGAAACTGAAGGGGAGATGGGGAAATACCCAACTCCTCGGATTAGTCTTTTCCTGAGGAAGAACTCAGCTCTTCAAAGCCAGCCTCCACTGCCCTATCCTAACGCACCATTAAGCTGTGGTATTCCCCAAAGCGGCTCTTCTGTCCTCAATCTGCCCATGAACCACCACAAGGTCCTCCAGAGCTCCTTTTCTCCCCAGGCACCATTCTTCCTACCACTGCCCAAGGAGCGGGCAGGCATGGGCACATCCCAAACGGCAGCAACCTGCTGGCACTGCTCCTCGCAACCTGCCCTGCCACGGTGGGAAGAACAATGATTACTGAGAGAAACCCAACGCTAGAGGTAGAAACTTTAGCCCAGGGCAGAGCAATTCATTAAGAGAGGAGCCAAAGCACACTCCCATTGCACTCTTGTTATGAATTCCTAACTGGCCTGTGCCAGCCACGGAGAAGCTAGGATATAAACCAAGGCATTAAAAAGGCAAATATTTATTCATGCCCATGAAGTGCCCCAGCCAAACTGAGTATACCCCAGGGATTTTTCTTTAGGGGTTTTGTACAAGAGCATGATATGTATCACCTAATTACCTACTAATGCATACTTCTAACTATCCAATCACGAACACTGTAGGGCAAAGCAACTATAGTTTTGTATGTCTTGCAGCAGCATCATCCATCAGCATCCTTGTGGTTTATCTATTGATCCAGATATTTCTGTCACCAACTTCTGAAAAGTTATCAGGCATCAGCAACTTGTTTCTCTTAGATATGGATCCCTCAGTGCATTTTGTGAAAAGTTTCCTTACCTCAGACAATCCCTTGTTCTTCTTAGAAGGGGCAGGCGATGGATCTTGGGTCTTGAGATAGTAACACAGCAATTATATGCTAATAATATTCTTGGCTCTTAATGACTGCACTATCTCAGTAATTACATCACCCTCTCCATCCTCAACAGCCCTGTGATAGCACAGGGAGCGTGATGGCCAGGTGGCGGGCCTGCCTGCTGCCCAACACATGTGGGTGGCAGCTGCAGGGAAACCCTTCGCAAAGCAGGACAGGACAGGGCTAGGCAGCTTCCTGAGGGTAGGCATGCCAGCCTGGCCACCAAGGCCCCCCCAGCCCGGCTGGGCACAAACCACGCAAACCCGCTGTGCATGGCCTCCAGGCAAAGGCAGCCCCACCGCCAGGGTGGCCAGTCAAGGGTGCAGGAACACACCAGAGGTGGCTGGCCTCACCCCCTCAGGGACAGCAGCCCAGCCTGGCCTGCCACACCAGGACACGGCCTCAGGGCCGGGACCTCAGCCTCGAAACCAGGACCTCAGCCTTGGAGCCAGGACCCTGGCTTCGCAGCTGGGACCTCGATCTCAGAGCGGGGACCTTGGCCACAGGGCTGGGACTCTGGCCTTGGAGCCGGGACCTTGGCCTCAGGGCTAGGACCCTGGCCCCGGAGCTGGGACCCTGACCTCGGGGCTGGGACCTCAGCCTCGGAGCTGGGACCCTGACCTCAGGGCCAGGACATAGCCTCAGGGCCAGACCCCGCCCTCGGCCGCACCTGCCGTCCCGCCATGCACCGCGCTAGCCCTCCCCCGCCCCCCCCCCCCCGCGCCTCAGCAACCGGCGAAAGGCTGCGGCCCGCGCGCGCCCTCAGGAGCGAGGCCCCGCCCCCGTCGGCCCCGCCCCAGCACTCGCCCCACCCGCCGGCCCCGCCCCCTCCCCGGGCTTGGCGGGGCCCCGCCCCCTTCCGCCACGGCTCCCCGCTGGGTCACGCCCCCTGCCTCGCCACGCAGCCGCGATTGGCGGCGCTGCCGGCCTTCCCGGGCCTCCCTCCTCCACTCAGCGCCCGGCGCGACCCGTCACTCATCGGCCAGGCGTCGCGGCGGTTGGCGGCGGCGGCGGCGGAGGCGGGCCGGGCTGTCACTCAGGGAGCGGAGTCCGAAGTGGGGAGCGGGGAGGGGGCGAACATCTGTCTGCCGCAGCCCGGGCCCGGCTGTGCCGCCGCCGCCGCCGTGCGTGCGCCCGCGCCGCGCCCGCCCGGCGCCCCCGCCCCGCCGCTCCCCCGGCCCCCGCCCCTCCCCCGCGCCCGGCCGCCCGGCCCCGGGCTCCGCGCCGTCTCCGGCCGTCGGTGCCATGGGGAGCCGCTGAGCGCGGGGCCCGCTTCGCTCCGCCGGCTGCCCCGCTCGCTCCTCAGCTGCCGGCAGGGGGGAGGCCGGGGGGGGGGGCGGCGGCCAGCGGGCGGGCGGGGGGGGGGGCTAGGCGCGATCCCGGAGCGGCAAGTGAGCGAAGAGAGGAGCCGGCGGGCGGCGGCGGCGGGAGCGCGGAGACTTCGGGCCGCCGCGGAGTGTGAGTCCCGCTGCCCCCATCCCCACACACCCGCCGCGCCGGGGCCGGGGCCGGGGCCGCGGGGCGGGCGGAGTTGGCGGCGGGTCCGGCGGGGGGTGGGCGCAGCCGGGCGGGGGGGCGGGGGCAGCGCTCCCGGGCGGCGGGACAGGCCGGCCCGGCGCCGCTCACGGTTACTTTTCTTTTGTTGCCGCCGTGACCCGTGGGGCGGCTTTTCCTGCGGGCCGAGCCGCCGCTTCCTTCCCCGCGGGGCGGCCGCGGCGGGGGGAGCCGCAGCCGGGCGGGAGCAGGCCCCCGGGCGGCCGAGCCCGGCCTGAGGTGCCGGAGGACGGAGGAGGGGGGCGGCGAAAAGTTGCCGCCGCCCGGTGGGGATGGGGGTGGCCGGGCCCGCCGGGAAGTTGCTACGCGCCGCCGCCTCCCCCCGGCACGGCCCGGCCCCGGGCGGCTCGGTAGGGGCGGGCGGGGTGTGAGTGTCCCCCTGGGGGGGAGGGGGGGGGGGTCGGATCCCGGTTCGGTGCCCGCTGCCCGCCCGCCCAGCGGCGGGGCCGGCGGCCCGGGGACCGGGGAGCGCGGTAGCTGCCAGCCCGAGCCCCCGCTGGCGGAGCGCGGTGTGAGCGGAGCGGCGCGGCTGCGGCAGTGCCCGGCCCGCACCGCCACCGGGCGCCAGGTCGGGCCCCCCGGGGCTGGGGCCGCCGGGCTGGGGGCGGCTGGAGGGGTCCCCCCGGCTGGGCTGTGCTGCCGGTGCAGAAAGCGCTCCTCCAACTTAAAAGCAGGAGTGTTGCTGCGGCTACGGTAGAGCCCCATATGTTTAGGATTTTCTTTTTTTTTTTTTTTTTTTTTTCCTCCCTCCCCGTTAGAAAGTTTGCAAAAAAAAAAAAAAAAAAGAGACTTTGAAGTATTTTGTTTATACTAACAGAAGAGAAAAGTTCTCCTAAGAAAAAGCTGGTGGCAGGAGTGTAGAGGAGTAGCATATGGCATTAAAAGGAGCACAGCTGGAGGTAGCATTTCCATCTGAACATGATGTCAGAGCAGCTGACAGCCTGCCATCCCTCAGCCTTTTATTCTAACACACAGACAGGGAGTTAGTGTGTGCAGATCTGTGTGTGGAGAAGGTATCTCATTCCTCTCTAACATCATCTCCACTTTGCATCTGTCTCTCCTAGTCTGCTTTTTTTCCACCGATCTAACAGACCTGGAGCCAGCAAGACTCAGAGGAAAGGACTTAATCAGGTTTATGTGTACTAAAGGTAGGAGTAGCAATAGATTAGATACAGCATATTTCTGTTTTGGTGTGTTGTTTATTGAATTTCAGGGGAAAAAAAATCACATTACTTTTCTAACCAAGTTTAGAGGTAATATATGAAATTGAGTATTAAAGAGATAAGTGGACTTGGTCAAAAGGCTTGGGCTGCAGTTGGAGAGTATCAGTTCTTGGGCACATTGTTAGCGTTAACTTTAATGCATATCGTGAGAATGTCTTGGTTTGGAAGGAGGAGAAAGCAAGTTCATTCTTCATTTCTGACACCAAAACTGCAATGGATTTAGTGGCAAGCCTAAAGAGAATTCTGCTTTGTGTTCTTGTACTGCATCTTTTAAATGACTTTACGGGGGTTTTTAGTGAAATATGCAAAAGTGTCCTTTTTTTCAAGAAAGGACCGTTCTGGCTGAAATGTGTTTGTGGGGAAGTCTTTCATTAAACTTCACGGTTAAATATCCAGCAGCTCAGAACCATAGTAGCATACAGCTGTAGTGCTTCTGAAAGATAGAAATCAGTTATGTGTTTAAAAACTTTTGTACCCGGGAGAATGGCTTGACTGGTTTCCTCTTTTCTTTCTCGTGTGCAGCATTTGAAATCTTTTATTTCAGCATAACAATAATTATTTGAAGGAGTTTTTGTATTTGCGACTAATTTAGAACTTGTAGATTTGAGCTGCCTGAATTGGCCAGACAGCTGTAATCGCACTCCTCTATTCTTAATCTCTTTATCTGGGCAGCAGCTGCCATATGGCCACAGTCAGCTGGATCAGATGTTTATAAGCTTCCTTCTTCGTCCCTCTCTGTCCTTTCAGCCTCCTAATTTGATCACAGCTACCTTGTGAGCTGCCCTCCAATCTTTATTTTTAGCCCTCTTAAGGATTAGGATTGATGTTGGCTGTGGGGCACTTAAAGTGATTGTATTGTAAATCTTCGTGCTTTACTCTAGCAATGGTATTTTACAGAATATAGTAGGGGTTGTGTTGTAAGTTTTAGTACATCTTGGTTTGCAAGGGATGAGGATTTTACGATAATATGTGCCAGCCTGGAGAGCCACGATCTGCTTAAATGGTTTGGGAGACCATTGCTATCAATCACAGAAGAATAGATTAAGATAGGTTTTTGAGAGATTTTACTTTCCATTTGAGTTTTTTCTTCTCTACTTCTTTTTTAAGGTTTTTTTTTTCTTTGTCAACAAGGAAGGTGAATAGAAAAATACTTGGGTAAGAACAGTACTCAGGATACTGATTTTAAATATGCACACATGCACACACGCTCACGTTGAATGACTTTTTTTTTTTTTTTTTTTTTTTTTTAAGTTTGGTACTGCAAACTCTGCCTGGTGTGGGAGGGGAGGGAAATTTCTGTCCTTCTGCACAGGGGAAGCAGTGCTTGTTGGCGTTTTGGTTGTTAGTTTTCTCTTGTAAATTCTGCATGTTGGCAAAAAATGCTCATGTTCTATTGTACAGTATGGGGAAGGTTTAGAACCTGCAACTGTACTTACTACAAGAAGAAAACCACGCAAACTAAATTTCTGGAAATCTTGATTTTGCTGTTGATATAAATTGACACCCGTAAATAATTTTTATACTTTATGAATGTTAGACCCTCAGATTTGGCTATATTAGCATTTCTTCGTGCGCAAACCTCTCCTCTTACTACAATTTTACTTTGAAAAGAAGGTTGATGATGTGATTTATTTTTTTTTCTTTCTCCTCAGTGATCACTCAAACTCACTGTTTAAAAAAAAAAAAATTTTTTTGGGGGGGGGCATCTGCCCTCCTAGGGACGCAATCTGGAGGAAGTTCCCTTAAAAAAAAAAAAAAACAACAAAAAAACTGTTGAACAGATTTTATGAACAGCAGTGATACTTGAAAAAAATTACAAGTGTACCTATGCACTTATTAGAACGGCTTATTTACCACGGAAAGGAAATCGTAACATCAGTGATTGATGGGGGAAAGAGTTGCCATCCTACATGCGTGTTAAATAATCTTTGCGTGGTGCCAGTACCAGCATTCTGGCACTGTAAGTACGAGGCTTTTAGAGTGGAATAACTTGGATTCGTAAGTTCTGTGATTCCGACCTACGTTTAATTTTTTAAAATCTCGTTGCTTATAGGTTATGAAGACAGTATGGAGTTTCCTGACCACAGCAGACATTTGCTACAGTGTCTGAGTGAGCAGAGACATCAGGGTTTTCTTTGTGATTGCACTGTTCTGGTAGGAGATGCCCAGTTCCGAGCGCACAGAGCTGTACTGGCTTCATGCAGCATGTATTTCCACCTCTTTTACAAGGACCAGCTGGACAAAAGGGACATTGTTCATCTGAACAGCGACATTGTTACAGCCCCAGCTTTCGCTCTCCTGCTTGAATTCATGTACGAAGGAAAGCTCCAGTTCAAAGACTTGCCCATTGAAGACGTGCTAGCAGCTGCCAGTTATCTCCACATGTATGACATTGTCAAAGTCTGCAAAAAGAAGCTGAAAGAAAAAGCAACCACGGAGGCAGACAGTACAAAAAAGGAGGAAGACGCCTCAAGTTGTTCAGACAAAGTGGAGAGCCTCTCCGACGGCAGCAGCCACATGCCAGGAGACTTGCCCAGCGATGAAGACGATGGAGAAGATGAAAAATTGAACATCCTGCCTAGCAAAAGGGACTTGGCGGCTGAGCCTGGGAACATGTGGATGAGATTGCCCTCAGACTCAGCAGGCATTCCCCAGACTGGCGGAGAGGCAGAGACGCACACAGCAGCAGCTGGAAAAACAGTAGCCAGCCCCTGCAGCTCAACAGAGTCTTTGTCCCAGAGGTCTGTCACCTCCGTGAGGGATTCAGCAGATGTTGACTGCGTGCTGGACCTGTCTGTCAAGTCCAGCCTTTCAGGAGTTGAAAATTTGAACAGTTCTTATTTCTCTTCGCAGGACATGCTTAGAAGCAGCCTGGTTCAGGTGAAGGTGGAGAAAGAGGCTTCCTGTGATGAGAGTGATGTTGGCACTAATGACTATGATATGGAACATAGCACTGTGAAAGAAAGTGTGAGCACTAATAACAGGGTACAGTACGAGCCGGCCCACCTGGCTCCGATGAGGGAAGATTCGGTCTTGAGGGAGCTAGATAGAGAGGACAAGGCAAGCGATGATGAAATGATAACTCCAGAGAACGAGCGAGTCCAGGTGGAAGGAAACATGGACAGCAGCTTGCTCCCTTACGTGTCAAACATACTTAGCCCTGCTGGCCAAATTTTCATGTGTCCTCTCTGCAACAAGGTCTTTCCTAGCCCCCACATCCTGCAGATCCATTTAAGCACGCACTTTCGAGAGCAGGACGGGATCCGCAGCAAGCCTGCTACCGATGTCAATGTCCCGACCTGCTCATTGTGTGGTAAGACTTTTTCTTGCATGTACACCTTGAAACGTCATGAGAGGACTCATTCAGGTGAAAAGCCCTACACTTGCACCCAGTGTGGGAAGAGCTTCCAGTACTCCCACAACCTGAGCCGCCACGCGGTGGTTCACACGCGGGAGAAGCCTCATGCTTGTAAGTGGTGTGAACGCAGGTTCACGCAGTCCGGAGACCTTTACAGACACATTCGGAAGTTTCACTGTGAGTTGGTGAACTCATTGTCTGTCAAAAGCGAAGCACTGAGCTTACCTACTGTCAGAGACTGGACCTTAGAAGATAGCTCACAAGAACTTTGGAAATAAAATTTTTATATATATAAATAATATATATATAAATCTATATAGTTGTGGTACAGTCTAAAAGCAATCTTGTTTCCTTGAACTGAAAGTTTGGCTATTAGCTTGTTTTTGCACTTTAAGGCAGCATGAATATTTCACTAATTTAGCACTCCGATAAAAAATGAACTGTAGAGGTAATCCGACAAAGTAACAAATTACGGAGCGTTTTTTTTTCCCCCTTTTTGGAATAGAAGCCAGCGGATACTTTACTTCTAAGGAATCTCCAATTCAAAAAATTTGGACGTGGCTTGATTTTCCCCAAAACACTGCGTTCTTTTAAGCTCTCGATCTGTTTCCTCTTAAAATCTGAATGTAGAAATCCTCTCCCAATTTTGTCAGTTCCTTTACATTTCTATAATTGCATGAGTCCTTTCTAGCTGTTGGAAACCTGAATGCTTTTAGACCCAAATGGAAAATTTCTGAAATGCTGGATTATCTATTTTTAAACAAGCGTTTGACTTAAAACTTATTATGGCAACTTCTGGATTTCTGACAGTTCCCACTGGAAAAAAAACACAAAAAAACACAAAACAAAAAACAACACAAAAACATAAAACAAAAACCCTGAGAGTACACTGGGATCACTGGGACTCTGTCTTACGTGAAGGTTTGCTTGGGATGAAAAAGGATATTGCAGCTTCAGCAGTGATGAACTGTGTGTTTAAAAAATGTGAATTACTGTTATTGTATACTGTAATTGATTACATGGGCCGGGGGGAGGTATCAAAGAACTTGGCAGGTTGTGTTGATGCTCTTAGTTGAGTCTTGAAAAGTAAATATTAACGCTACAGAAATGCATGATTTTCAGTATATTTTTGTCTTTGTTTGCATTGTATAACTTTAACGAGTGAGTTGAAAATTATTTAATTTCCTTAGGAAAAAAAACCGACACCGTTGAAAATGCCAGTGTTACGAAGAAGAGAAATGCACTGTTTTTATTTTATCTAATTTAAATTTACTTTCCCACTGTCTTTAAGTTGAGAAGAACTTAAGCTACGAGTCGCCGATTTAGCTACGTTAACAAGGAAAAAAAAAAAAAAAAAGAATGTTTACAACCAGGCTTCGAGATTTGCATGTGCGGTGTGCATTTACTAACCCCAGACCCCTTCTAATTGCACAGACCCCACGCCAGCTCCAACTGAGGTGCGTCCATTTCCCCAGATGAGCATTTGTAGGATTCCTGCTGCACCACTCCACCACAATAGGTCGTTCTTTTTTTTTCCCCCCCGTTGAAAAGAGGCTGTGGACTGAAAAAAAAAAAGGAAAAAAAAGCCCGGGGCTGAAAGGCCTGGGAAGGCCTGAGTGGCAGGGGGGCCGGGGGAGGGCAGGGGGAGGACTATGCGTATCCAAGCAGCAGAGACTGCAGCCTGACGTGTGGTTTTAATGACCAACACGCAGGTCAAAAGCATTTTGCACAGTGTTTGTTTTCCTGTCTTGCACTTACAAATAAGGTCTATGGGAGTAGCATGGAAAACGTTTGCTGTTTTTTCCTTTTTTTTTTTTTTCCCTTTTTTTTTTTTTCTCTCTGCTTTTGTTTAAAATTTGATCGCCTTAACTACTGTAAACATAGCCTATTTTTGTGCTTAAGATACTGAATGGAAAACTCCATTGTGTATTGCTGGACTGTTTTGGAAATATTTGGTCAAATGTGTGTTAATTTGGCTGTAATGGCATTTAAAACAAAAAAAAAAAAAGCTGTGAAAATGGCCTTGGAGCGTTATCTTTAGTTACTTGAATAGTTTCTAGGTTTTAAAACTACATTCTTTTCTTAAGTTAGAGAAGACAATCAGTGTCTGAGGAAAATGGACTTTCTCTTGGATTTTTTTGTGGTCCTCGTGAGTGATTGCTTTTTTCCTTTCCTTAGTTTCACATTCTTCTTTTGTTCTAAAACTTAGACTGACATCTAGCTTTGACAATCATAGTATGTTTTATTTTCCTGAGGGGGGAATAACTTATAATGCTGTTTAGTTTTGTACTATTGGTGTGTTGGTGAATTTTTAAACTGTGTGCTAACTGCAATAAATTATATGAACTGAGAAATCAATTCCCTTGTCTTTTTTCCCTCTTTTAAATTATAGTTACGGAGTATTTTTTATAATGTGTAACTTTATTACTTTTGTACAGACTTCTATTGCTAACTGTGTATGGAATATGTTTTCAGTATGCTTTTGAGCACTTTGTTGCTAACGTACATATTTACATCTCACTTAACATTTAAAAAAATTAAATGCTTGTGTTTTGAAAGCATTTCTCTGTGTGTAGCTCTCGATCATTCTGTAGAGGTATTTTTTTATTATTATTTTTTTTCTTCCCCAAAGACTTTTGCAGAAGCGGTCTATTAAATTCCTGAAATGTTGCTGCCATGCAAATATCTGTGCAGACGCCCAGTTCCTTTTCTAATTTCACCCCAAGGAGCTCTCCCAGGCTCGCTCTTTTGTATTCAGTCTCTTATCAGAACAGTAGGGCAGAAGGCAACAACTTAATCTGAAGCGCTGGCTGGGTACAGACTGCCCGTCAACGTTAAGGTAGGCAGTCAAAATGTCCAAAAGACCGGTAATACATCCAAACTGTCTGGACTACAGAGGAAAATGGAAATAATCCTGAGTCCGTTTGGGGATTTCTCTTACGGACTAAACGTTTCTTAAAAAAAAAAAACAAAAATGAAGCTTAGCGAGACCTTTGAAAAAGACCTGCTTTAGATGCTTGTTGCAGGATATACCCAGCATTCTTGTTTGAGGCCGCTCCATCCTAGGAACGAGACCAGCACTGCAGAGCCCGATGGGAATACGAAAGTAGAACTAAATTAGATGTCTGGAACGGAGACAGCAGGACCAATTTGAAGGGGAAAAAAATACCTGAATTTAAACATTTCATTACATTTGTCATCTGCCTAGGTACAGCTGAAGTTGTGCCTTGACCAAGTGAATCTCGACGCCTAATGCTATTCTGCTTGTCTTCCTGCATCTACGGTAATTTGTACCTAGCCAAAATTATCTTTTTCACTGTTTTTATAACTATTTTCAACCATCACTTGCTGTGTTTGGGGGTATTTTTTTGAGTTACTACAGCTATTTTGAAAACATTTCCTTTTGTCAATGTTAGCGTCTTCGGCCGCATAGGTTTCTCTTTTTCTAGCAGCAGCCCTTTCCTCTAGGCTTTCATACGGTGGAGTGTTATGTGTAGTTAAGGCACTTTAAAGTATCGTCAAGACTGGAAAATGGCTAATACTGCAGTTCCAAAATCCATGCAGCTGATGAGCTGTGGATGTGGCTCTAGGCACATTCACCATTTGTTCCCCAGCGTTAAGATTTCCAAGAATTGTAGCTTCCCGAATGAAGCTAGACTTAGAAGAAGCCCCTTCTTCAGAAGGGTAACAGGGAACACAACTTAGCCATTAACGACAAAATAGTACAAAATAGCCTTTATACTTTAATCCGGATGGTTTATACATGTGCAGCACACGCTTGTGGCTGTCGGAGTGTTTCTGCAATGGAAAGACGAAACGTGCTCCTGTGTTGCTTCTCTCCACGAGCTTTAACGTACTGACTTACCTGAGTAGTCGTAACGTTTTGATCTTTCCTTTTTTTAGTTTTTATTTTTATTTTCTTAATACCGTCCCTAGATAACAAAGCACGAGAGAAAATTTTCTTTGCCTCGAGGGTACGTGGTGACACAATCCTCACCGTTCGTGTTGCCATGATGGTCAAAGGCAAATTGCAGGGATGGGAACTGCGCTCTGAACTTCACAGGTTCGGGAGGGTTTCCCTGACCACTGATAGCCATCGCTTTTTAACTGTGAGTACTTCTAGGCCAGGGCTCACAGGGAACATGCTAAATACTGTCATTCGGCTGGTTTTTTAACCACTGTGGTAGCTTAATATTCCTTATTTACGAATTATTTCTCTAAACTCAAGCTTAGGGGTTTGGTGTGACAGAGGCTTTTGAGTCAGGTGTAGCATTCTATAGACACCTACTCACTGAGACCTGCGCGTGTTTTAGGTGCAATTTGAAGAAGAACTTGGTAGGAGTTTAAAACAAAAATTTCTGGCTAAGGAAGGGAAGGGATCCTCATCACTCCTCCTGGCTCTTCTGCGTGAGGGTAAAAGCGGGTACCAAACAGTCCCAGACACTTCTGCTGAGCCTAAGCGAAACCCGCATATCCCTTGAAAACCTGCGTCGCCTTGTCAGAAGCCTAAATAAAATTTTAAAATTAATTTGTGAAGGGACAGATTCCCCGTGCCACCTCACCCCAGTGGCCGTGCTGGCTCACCTGCTCGGGAAGGACATCAGGACATCACCCTCCCCGCCGCCGCATACCCTCTGCTGTCCTTCTGCGGATAACGGATCAAGGGATTTGTCAGCGGCGGACTGACTCCCTCCCCTCCTAATCAATTCTACAAAAAATGAAGTGTTCTAACTTTTTAATGGGCTCCTAACATACAACTTTGAAAATCTGTTTTCCCACCCTACTTTCAAAATTGAAACCCTGCACTCCCCTTTTTATGGTCAATGATGCTGCAGCCATTTGTAGCTGGGGAAAAACTTACAAGGGGGGGAAATTTTTACCTGCTCCCTCCCTCACTTTGAAACAATGCAAATTCCTTCAGGACAAAGGCGAAATATGTTTCGAGTCTGAAAAAATCCCCTAAAATTAGAAAACTGATTCTAAAATATTGTCATGTAGTCATCTGTAGCAGGGTTCTCAAACTTATACATTATTAACGCTATTTGTCCGTGTGATTTCCAAACTGAAATACTTCCAGGGAGTATGATCTTTTATTAAACAAATCCAACCAAAGCATTAAGGTGTTGTTTTGTGGGGTTTTTTTAGTGGGAGGGTAAACGTGAATTTTAACAGAACAATCTGGTATTTTTAAAGGGAGGAAAAAGTGATGCAAAAATCTTCTGGGGTCTTTCAACATATTCCAGTTCAGGAGCCCTTGCTTAATTTTTGCTGCACTTTGCTCTTATTTTAATCATGTCGTTAAATACAGTGAGTTTGGTAATAAAAAATATTTCCTAGATGGTGTGAATTTCCTATTTGTGTGAATGCTTTTGGGCAGAAGGTGGAAATGTTCCCTTTTGCTGGTGAACGAAGACAGTCACAGCAAGGAGAGCCCTGCTTATTAAAACCCACAGTCAGCAGTTCCTGCTAGTGTGATAAAATTCAGCTAAACCTTTTAATGTATCTTACCCATGAGAGATTATGTCCTTTTCGGAAAGATTATCCATTTTAGTCTCATAGGCTCAAAAAGCAGCATTAATTTGAACCGATTGTCACATCGAGATGCTCTCGGTGCAAATAGCATGCTGCTTACCCTACTCTGCCGGAGCAGGAGAGGGGTGAGCCTCCTGCGCAGCCAGGCACACCGCAGCCAGCGGGGCTACGGGCTTCGCTGTAGCAGCGACAGCAAACTCCACAGAGGGTTCCAGTGGCAGAGATGTTAGCCAAAAAAAAAAAAAAAAGTTGGGTTTGCTTTTTTTTTTTTCCCAAAAAGAATCCACGTTTGACCCTGAGTATTTCTCTTACATTGGAATTCCTTGCGTTGGTTCCTATTTCAGGTGAAAAGAACTTGCCTGGGCTGTCTGCTCATTAACCTCTGGGTCCATTTTGCTCTAATTTAGTTTTCTTTCCCTCTTTTTCCTTAGAAGACAGTCTCACCAGCCTCTTTGCCTGGAACATACACAGTTGTCACTCTCAATAACTCCTCACCATTAACCGTTTGGAGTGGGGGGGCCACGAGCGCTCGCCCCTGTGTGAAGCCACTGCCCTGGCCGGGGCAGCCCTTGTGCCACCCCTGTCACCCTGGGGCCAAATTTTCTTTCCTTTCTGAGATTTTACAGCCTGGCTCTGACAAGCTGGTGCTTGGGGCGACAGGGGAGAACGTATGCAGCCTAGCCTTGGAGCTGAAATTTCCATGTGACTGGGGATTTGGGGGATCGCAGGGAACAAATAAATGATTAATTGCAAAATACAGCTGGTGATTGTTTTTTTAGGACATTTTCACGTGCAGCGTTTTGGTGTTTCTTAAACTCAGCGTTGCGCTTTAACATGCATGTTGCGTATGAACATGTGTGTGTGCATGTGAGGAAGCAGTTTAAAATAACTTGTTAATTTTTATTTAGGTGTGCATCCATGCCACAGCCCCAGTTATCCCTTACACATCTTTAAGAAGATGCGTTTCGCGTTTGTACGTAGCAGCCAACGTGATGTGGGCTTGTGCAACCTATTGCTTGTGATTCCTGCAGTTATCAGCGCTAATCTGAGCACCAAGAAGAATTATTATTATTATTTTTATGCCACGCCTGGAACATGCCAGATAGGGATTTACACAGCACATCCCCAGCTATTACAACCCAGTGCGTGAAACCCAGCTTGAAATTCGGAAAATATTTAGAGAGCAAGTTACATGTACATCATGACTTCCGAAA
Organism: Falco rusticolus; assembly: GCF_015220075.1. NCBI lineage: Eukaryota > Metazoa > Chordata > Aves > Falconiformes > Falconidae > Falco > Falco rusticolus. The sequence continues at coordinate 5,107,639 of NC_051192.1, read as the reverse complement.
GGATTTAACTGGTAAAGCAATATGTTACTGCCTCAGTACTACAGGATGGATATTAAAAGGCTTAACTGTCTCAAAACAGCTCTATGGCATGGTGTACGCTGTATCTCGATGTAAATCTAGAGAGAGATTTAAATATTTCTTTCACAACCTTCCCCGAAATACATTTTGCTTAAGTCTTATTTACAGCTATTAAGAAAATAAAAACTAGCCTCAATGCTACATTTTAGGCTTTTGTCAAATTGTCTTCAATTTTAGCATTAAAGCTACTTTTTATAAACTTTTGGATGTGTTCCCAATATACATTTTACAATTTTAAAAATGTACTTTATCTATAAATAAAACCCCTTGAAACTGATAGAGGTTTATCATACAAGATACGATTTATTTTCAACTGCATTTGCCACGTATTCGCACTTAGTAAGGATTCATGTCGAGATAATTTTGGAAATTCATACCGAGATAAAATATAGTTAAAATCTTAATGAAACATATCCTGTCTTCATAGCCTGTAGCTACCAGGTCTTAGTTTTCTGTAGCTTATTCTCTCTTTTTAAAGGAGTTTGACTGGCACCGTCTATCCACAATCTGATTTCTCTTCGTAGATGATTTTCAGGCTCCTAGATGTGACAGCTTGAAACCACTATAAATACCAATATTCCATTATTTTCAAATGACTGAGTGACTTCTAAGAAAGATCTGTGTCTTAACGAGCTGAGATTAACTAGGCAATTCTTAATTTGGGGGGAAACGGAGAGTTGTACATCTCTGTATTAATTACAAGGATGTAATTGAGTGAACACACGAATGCTGGGCTCCCTGTTGACAGACAGACCAATGTACCTCTGCAAGTGCCAGATAACTCGTTGCGACTTACTTCCAAGGAACTCCCAAGACTGCTGCTCTGTGCTTAAAAGAAAAGCCTCCCGAGGCACAAGGTGAGGGCAAAGTGGTGCAGTGCCCAGTTCAGTGTGAGAAGGATAAATGTATTTCTTATTCGTTAATGATCAGAAAAGTCTCACTGAGAGAAAATGTCCAAAATAGTGAGGACAAACAACAGCATCAAGCAGTATTTCACTTCAGAAATTTGTTATTCTTAGCCTAAATTTGCATCGAGAAACCCATGCATTTTAAAATCCCAGCGAGGAGACCTTTTAAAGCCCATAACCAGTAGTTAAAAAAATGAGCTTAGATCAAGCTTATTTCTTTTCTTTCTTTTAATTTTTTTTAACGGACTGCTAATGTTAATGTGCTCTTTTCTTCTCTCTAATTTATAACATAAATTTGCAGCTGGGAGGAAAAGGTGGCATTCCTGCCGAGCAGAAAAACCACAGCAGAGCCACATCCACCTGCCAGCCCCAGGGTGCTGGGTGGGGGTGAGGGTGCTGCGGACACCCCGGTGTCCGCAGGGCCAAGCTGGAGGGTTCCCCACTCCCATCGGATGCTGGAGGTGAGCATCTTGCAGCCAGCTCTCCTCTCACCCCCAAACGCCAGCAGGTTTGTAGGCAGGCTTCTGCTGGAGGGATTGGAAACGACTGAAGCGCTGCTTCTGGAAAGACGTTGGGTAACATGGGGTGATTGAAACCAGGCGTTAAAATAACTGTGCTCGCCCTTTCTCAGCAAGGAATGGAGACAGGAGGGCTGGATGTGCGCCTCGGGCTGAGGGATGGGCAGTCGCAGGAGCACCTGGGTATAAACTGATTTTAAAGTGTTACGCTCTAGACGAACGATGCTGCTGGATTGCCTGGAGCTGGGTGTCTGGGTGCTGGATTGCAACGCTATTTTAAAAATATGCATCATAAATGTAAAGGTCTGATCTCTCAACCCTTCTTCGGGGAATACGAGCCCCAGGGTGAGCAGAGATGGGAAGATTTGGGACCCACCTGACGTGAACTACATGTGAGTCACTCTCAAGACAGCCAGTAGATGACTAGCGCTCATCCTAATGTTAACCTTCTATTTTAGGTGGATGCTCTTCAGATTCAGGGCTCCCCCACATGAAAGCACAACCATTTAGTGTCTTGGTGGTTTGTAGTTTGGGTTTCTTTTTTTTTTTTTTTTTAACAAGAGCCTTTGATAGGTCTTACAGTGTTCATGGCTGTACAAAGCCTGATTCCTTTGCTCGGGAACAGCTCGTATTAACGGCAGGCAAGAGTTTGCTTTTGGCAGTACCCAGCTCCTTTGGGTAGCTGTTGCTGCTTCCAGAACAGGAGAGGAGTATGTCCGGATCAGAAAAAAAATGATTTACAAAGACATCAGCTTAGCATATACTGCTAAAATTTAATATCAGTGCTCACCTTTTGAAATTATCTTATCTCCGGTCTTATCTCCTTTCATTTAGCAGGAGGAGGAGCCTGCGCTTTGGACTGTGGTGAGAAGAGAGGGAACATCTGTAAATAATGGCTTCTTTTTTTTTTTAGGAGAGGGATAAGCACATTGTTAAAAGAATGAAGGAAATTACAGAAAAATGAGGTTTAAGGGAAAGCACATGTTGAAAGACAGAGCACATTAATCAGGCTAGGGGAATGGGAGGTATAAAGCCTCTTTTCTACACCACTTGGATTCTTATTTAGGACAAAAAGCATTATGAGGGGTTTTTTTTTTCCTTTTTTTTTTGCTGGCTTTTAGGAAGGAAGCAATATACCACAGCAAGGTTGTGAGCCTCACTCCTGGTGCAGTCCTGGAGGATGAAGCATTTTTAATTCATCTCAAGAGCGGCTTCCTTTTTTTTTTCCTTTTTTTTTCTTTTTTTTTTTTTGAACAAAAGGAAAATCTTCTCCTCATGACTTTACAGATAGTAGAACGCCGGTTTTGAAGCCCACACTTGAAGTCTCATTGTTGGCTGAGCGCAAGTCCTGCTCCGTGGAGCAGAGGTCCCTGGCTGTCTCCTGCCCTCCTGCTGAACCAGGCGTTGGGAATGGGGAGCTGGCAGCCAACGTCTCTTGGGGAAGTTCAGGGGCTCATTCAAAGCCACTGAACTTATTGAAGAAGGATGAAAAAAAAAAAAATGGAAATGAAAACCATGTTTATCCTGGGGCTGGATACAGGGTTTGATATTTTGGAGTGTTTTCCCCCCATCTCCTCTCCAGCTACCTTTGTGCACCATGTTGGATGCCTGATGTTGGGCTTGGCTCCGCGTCTTTCTGCTGTGGGCAGAGCCCAGCTGAACGTGTTCTCCCAGAGTTATTTGTTGGTGAGAGAAAATCATTTTCCAGGCCTCTGGAGAACACCGGAGGTGTATGGTTAAATAAAAGTTCATCCTTGGGTTCTGGGCAGATATTAAGCTAATTATGGAAGTGTTCATTCTATCACAAAACCTCCTGAGATACTTACTGGTCTCCAGCGGGCACTTGCTGGAATCCCTGGTTTATGTCCACACTATTTATGTAGAGAAAAAAGAAGAGGCAAATGACTTCAGCCACAGCACTTTTCCAGGTTAAATGGATACTCCTGCGGCTGCCCCATTTTGTTCCCACCTGCCCAGCCCCCTTTTCCCAGGGAAACTCTTTTCCCACCCCGGGCACAGCCCATGAACAAGGCGTTTGCCCGTTGTGCTGCTCGGAAGTGGGCTGTGGGTTTCGGCAGGCGGCCCATGGCTCGAGCGCACAGCCTGGTACCTCTTCCAGCATCTTCTTAGCGCAGCATCCGCAAGGCAACTACCCTGAAAAGTACAACACGGGGCTGGAAATCACTGCAAACTCCCCTCCCAGATTTTAAGCACAGCTTTTCTGGGTGGCTGGGGGCGGGGGTGAGAAGGAGGGAACAGAGAGGGGAGCGGAGCCTCCTAAGATTGGGGTTTGCTTCCCGTTACAGACCTGTGGAAAGCCCTGCCACTGCCCAAGGGTCGGTGTGGTCAGGCAGGGCACAGGCTGGTGGCATCTTCATGGCCCAATCGCTCTCCCCACGGGCAGGGATGTCCCTTTGCCACCCTCTTGCCCAGCCCTTTGGTGAAGGATGGGGATGCTGACGGGGATGCGGTGCTGTTGGGCTTTGATGTACCATAGCAAATACCTAAATAAAATATTTACATTTCTCCAGGCCACGTCCCGCTGTGGGGTGAAGGCTCCCACTCCACATCCAGCTCCGCATGCCGGGTCCTAACCTACACCTTGGTCAGGGAGAGAGACTCGGCGGCCTTCGTCTTTTTGTTTTCCTGGGTTTTGGGGTGTGTTCGAATATTTTGGAAGCTCTTGCCTGACAAAGGTCCCGAAGCGATCCTGGGCTCCAGCCGTCCATCCTCCTGGGACCTCGGCTCAGGCACATTTGCGAGGCAACCAATGCCACAAAAACATCCGAGTGCGATCTATTTTTTCCTTCTGCTTTGTTGCTTAATGGATGACTCAACTTTCTTTTGTGACTGGATAGCTTTAATTTATAGTTTTTAGGCGAGCGATCGTTCCTCTCATTATTTTGGGTTAAATATTCTTATTTGTTGATTATTTAATAGTTTGTTTGGATAAAGATGGAAAAAAAAAAAACCAGCTTGGTGCCATAGACCGAGTCCAAAAGAAATTAACTGCTCTGCTGCACATATTGGAGCAGGGAGTTTGCGGAGAATGCAGCCCCACTAATGGACTGGCAAACTGATAAAGGCTTTAAAGATTCCATATAACCCCACGCTGCCTCGTTTTATTAATTAACTCTCCTTGCTTTGTAGCAAGGTTGTTCCAGCTATGGAATAAATGAGTGAAAGGGCTGGCCAGTATACGTTAAACATCATTTTACGGTCAGCCTTGCGGAGGATTTGGGCTTACGGAGGTTTTGGGGTGGGTTGTTGTGTTGGTTTTCTTTTTTCCCAGACATCCTTCCTCTGCCAGGGTTTTTCCCTGGGCTGGAGGGGGCACGGGGTGAGGGATGGTCCCACAAGTGGTGGTGACGGCGTGGCCTGGGTGCTGGGAGGGCAGAGCGCGGGGGGCCAGCAGGGAACCCACGGGCAGAGGATGAGATGTGAGATGGGGGCCAGGGCAGCAGCGAGGCGGCCACGGTCCTCACGGCATGGGGAGGGGGAGCAGCCACCACAGCCCAGGCACCGCTCGGCAGCGGGAAGCGTTCGCGGGCGCCGATTGACTTCCCACTTCTGCGTCCTGGAGAACAGGCGCTGTTTTGATGGACTGCTTTATTTAGTCACTGTTTAGCTGGAGAACGGCTCGGCTAAGGCATTAAATATTTCCATCAAATAAAGGTCATTGTGATTTAAGTTTTTCAATGATTCACTAAATATTAAAGCTGATTTTTCTTTTGCTGTGTTAATTTTCTAATATCCCCTCTATGTTTTCTTTTAGAGGACCTACAGATTATTGTAAAGCCTGTCAACCAAAAAGGGGCGATAGCTGAGATGAAAATGATTCACTTATTTATTTATTTATTTAAATATCTGTGATTCGTGGGACAAAGTTCAGCGATGCATCACACCATCCATTCTCTGTCTGGACCGACGCAGGGGTTTTTTGTGGTGTGGTTTTTGTTTTTTTTTTTTTATGGTGGTGTTTTTTTTTTTTCTTTTCTAAAACATTACTTCTTGGCAAACTAGATATGCAAATGCCAGAATACACTAAAACCACATTTAATTGGACCCACTTGCCAACTTCTTGAACACAGCTTGGATTATTTCACTGGAGGCTGCTTCTGTTAAAAGATGGGGGAGGAGGAAGTGGCATATTGACAGGGCTTCAGATAATTTTTTTTCCACTAGAAGTACAATGATGCCATGAGCCAAGTTTGGAAGTATTTTACTATGTTTAATAATTATTATTATTAAAGGATATTGTAAACATATGCATTTCAGTGGAATGTAATGGGAATACAATCGTGTCACTTATTTAGCTTTGGATTAATTTTCAACTTTTTTTTTTTTTTTTTATAGGGGTAGCTGACTCCTGCAGTAACTGGAACCTGTGCGGCCTGTGAAATGCTGCTTTAGAGAGAGGACGCCTATCCTTCCCCTTAGCTAAATGAGCTGATTAAAAATATTCATTCTTTTAGAAGATCTGTGAAATTTTCATCTCTTGACTAGCAATCAATTAAATATAAACCGCGTAATAGGATTAAAATTACAAGGTTTATGGAGTTCCCAGAAATTTCAAGCGTACGTATGGATGCATACGTTATATGTTGGTGTTTCAAAGAGAAATAGGAAACCTCAGTAAATTATTGCCCTAATAACACCAATGCTGTGAAGGGCTAATAGAAGGGGGTTACAGTCTCTCCCCAGCTGCCTGCAAATGGGGGTGAGCTGTGGGGCGCCGATAGCCGCATTGCTGGTGCCGGTGGGAGTCGGGAGCCAGGATAAAAGTGGGAGATACAAACACTTTTTGGGGGCTCGGTGCAAACTTTGCCACCTATTGCCCCGAGATGACGGGAGCAGGGCCTGGGGGTGCTGCAGCCACCCTGCTCACGGCAATTTGGTGGGTGCCCTTTTGGCCCCTGGGACTAATAACGCCTGGCACACCCAGGCAAGAAAGATGCTTTGTTTCCACCTTTATCCCTATGGGAAGGAAAGCCTCCGGCACAGGCACGCTGCTCCCCTGCCTGCTGCGGTGCCTGGGCAGGGATGCTTGCAGCCTCCGTTGCACCGAACTTCTCGTGGCGATGGCAAACCTCCTGGTTTTCCCCAGCCGTTGAATTATTGTGTCGGCTGGCTGCCGGCAAGTGGGGGCTGCGGGCGCTCCCCCTCCGGCGCAGTGCCTTGTCCCGCCGGGATGTGTGGCCAGGCCCTGGCACAGCACCAAGGGCTGAATGAAGGCGAGGGAGCAGGAGGCGAAGCAAACAAACAAACATTTCTCCATGCAAGTTGTCGGAGATATCGGTCCGGGCTGTCGCAGTTTTCAGTGTCAGCCTCAGGTTTGTGGTGGTTTGGTTTTTGTTTCTTTGCAGCCGCCTCCCAGTTGAGGGTTTTGAGCTCCTTTTTATTGCCGTTCGTGATCTGGGGCAGCAGATTGGATGTGGCGGGGTGATGCGAGGACAGGAGCAGAGCGGTCCTCACAGCACGGCACAGGCAGCCGTTGGGGGGGACCCACACCTGCCCCCATCTCCAGTATCAAACACGACCTCTCCGAGTGGGGCTCGCTCCTGAGCCCAAAACATGGGGATTTTACCATCTATGAGGGGAAAAAAATTAATCTCACATAATAGTGGCACTGCAATTAGGGAAGAGGCGTCACTTTAGATAATGAGCATCTTTTTAAGGTACTTATGCAATCTGAAAAATCGTAGCTGGGCTGGCTGTTCTTTAATCTTGCCATCCACCCAAAGCGAATTTGCAAAAGAGGGGGTTTATTGTCATTAGAGGAATTCTTTCCGCTATCAGAGGAGAGAACAATTTCTTTGTCATTAGCAAAATCCCTGGCTTTCCTTCAGCACATAAACAGTTTACACGATGTGATTTTAAAATGTGCTTGTCTGTAAGCCTTCGCAGGAGTCTGAATTGTGAACATTTCAGCGTTTGGATGTAAAATCTGGGATCTCGATTTAGCCTTCTGTAAATGCAAGGATGAAGGGCAAAGCACAGATCTGGGCATGAATTTTTAAATTAAGGGTATTCAGTTTCACAGTTTTAGGATGGCACCTATATGCAGTCGACAACCAAGATGTCTGAGCAGCTCACAGTCTGGAGTTTATTCTTAAATAGTCTGTGAGGCCTGGATTGCCTATTGTCCCTTGTACATAAGGTTCGGAGATGCATTGGCCCAGGCTACGCCAGCAAAACTTCTCCACGCAAACCTGGCAAGCGGCGGTGGTAAAAAAGGATTGCAGTAGCTGGTGTACTGTGCCGCCGTACCTGGGCTAATCACAGCCTAATTGCCTTTAGAGGGGTAAAACCTTCTTCTCCTGGCTTAGATCAGGGTGCTCAGGGAGCGGGGTTTTTTAAGGATGTCCGAGGAAAAGCTGTTGCCTGCTGCAGTGGGCTGTGATGGTGTTTGGGTGGTGGAGCTGTGCTGGCGAGCCCTTCCTGGGGCACTCGGAGCCAAAGAGACCAAGTGACCATTCCAAGCCTTGCGGGAAGCTGCTGCCAGGACAGAAATCGCAGCATGGTCCCTTGTGTTGCCGCTCAGTGTCCCGAGCACTGAACCATCTCCTCTCTAGTCCTAACTCTGTTTAAAAGCAGCAAAGGGATGGCGTTCAACCACAACTTTGTATTAGAGCTCAATGACCAGCCCGCCAGAAGAGAGATCAAAACCTTTTAATACAATACAAATCAGTTGCCTGATCATGCAGATGACCCTAGACCAGGGACTGTGGCAAGCTGTGGCCAGTAGAAACGAATGCAATTTATTTTAACTAATAGAGAAGTCTTTTTTTTCTAAAAGAGCAAATGGGTTTCTCAGATGGAACTGGAGGACTGGTGTGGGAGGAAGGTGGAGATGCTCAGTGTGAGTAGGGCACAGGGCTAAGACAAGTGGGAAATAAACCCACTGGTGTGTGAAATGTAAAAAGAGCCAGCAGGTAGAGAGTCTCAAGGGGATGACATGATACCAGGGACATTTTATATCAAAGCTGCATGAAAGGCAGGGTGGGTTACACTGCAGAGTGGCTGGAGGACTGGCACATAGGAAACCTCCCGGGTCTGGATGGATTTGGCCGGGTCTGGATGGATTTGGTCAGATGCCCATCTGAGCATCGGGGTCACAAGGAACCACCAGAGGGTGATGAGCCTGCACCCTTGGTGCAGCGAAGGCACAACCCCTCGCCGTTAACATTAGAAGTAAAGCAGGTGAGATGGGACATTTTCAGGGAATTGCAGGGTGGAAAAGATAAAAGGGGGGCTCTGGGCCAAGAGCCTCTGCATCTCCAACATCCAGAGTGAGCCGTGGAGGCTCAGCACCATGAGCAGGGATGGGTCAGTGAGATGCCACTGCAGACCCGGTTTGATCGGTGTCTGACCACAGTGCCGGGGGATGTGGGGACCCAGGCAAAGCCACGCTCATGACGGCTCTGCTTTTTCACCTGTGCATAACGCTGAAGCGCAGCAGGTTCAGCAAAAGTTGTTTTTCAGCGGAGGATGTGACAGATGAGCTGTTCCAGCCCAGCCCTGGCTTGCTGACCTGCTGTAAATCCTGCGGGGCAGGAGGTGCCCTCCCCGGCCCCGCGGGGGACCTGCTGTCCCAGCAACCCTGCTGGGGTGCAACTGGGGGCAGAGCCTGAGCCCACTCACGGCGGGACCCAAGCCACAGCTCTCCTCCCTGCGGCGAGCCTGGGCTGCAGACCCACGCCAGCCCTGCAGCGCACACAGCTCTACAGTGTCACTCGTTAATTAAGCTGCTGTGACCAGCCGAGTCACAGAGGCAGATGTGTTATCACAGAGCTGCAGATCACAGAAGGGTTGAGGTTGGAAGGGACCTCTGGAGGTCATCTGGTCCAGCCCCCTGTTCAGGCAGGGTCACCTAGAGCAGGCTGCGCAGGACCCTGCCCAGACAGCTTTTAAACAGCTCCAATCGCAAACATTCAGCAAGATAGATCCCATTTTGCTTGGCCAGTTTTCTACAGAGTTGAGTTTTTGCAATAGGGCTGGAAATGACTGACCTCCACCTGCTCGGAATGCAGAGGCAATGGAAGCCCAGCCCCAGCGAGGACGCCCCGCTCCCCACCTCTGCACCACGGTATCTCCCGCGCCGCCTAGCCAGGGGCTGTTGATAGCTCTTCTGATGCCACAAGACAACAACTTTGCACAGCAGAAGTGTGATGTCTGCGGGGCTGAAGTGGTTTTGGAAACATCTGAAGGCTTGTGGCTACAAAGGTGGTATTTCAGGAGGGGCAGTGGCCGGTTTGCCTGCGTTCAAATGAGCTGTGATCCAAGGTAATGGCAAGATGTTTCTGAGTTGCAAACACGGCAGGGGAATGTTTATCTGCCTTTTAAAGAGCTGAACAAAGTTGCTGGTTCGGACCAAACGTGAAAGCTTGAAGTCAAATCTGACGAAAGCAGTACTAGCAACCCCTGATTAAGAGAGGTGGTCGGGTAACATTTGACAAGTCAAAACCTGAGCCAGGTTTTAAAAAATGCAGGCAGATTTCAAAGTCTGGGTCATTACAGAATGTGAGATTTCTGTGAATCAGCATGTTCCATGGTCTGATGTATTGAGCCTCAAACAAATGTTAGGCATATGGAAAGACCTCTGTATAATGAGAGATGTGAAAAACAGGATGACTGTTTAATTTAGAAATAGGATAAGGAAGAGGGGCACATTAGAGGTATATAAGGCAGTGAATAGCACAGCAGAGATAAGCCTGTGCTTCTGTTCGCTCTGTATGAGACTGTAATTTCTATTTACTTACACGTGATCAGCACTAGAAAATTTTCTCCAGCCACAGGTAATATACCACTGGAACTCTGTGCCACAAGGTACCCATCCTTGGAAGAGCATAAAAAGGTTACGGAAAGAAAAAAAAAAAAAGTATTGACATGGTTAATAAGCTATAAATCATGCTTTAGGAAGTAAACTGGAAAGAAATGTTCCCCGTGGGCCACATGTTTCCCAAAGTGCCCAATATGGGATTTTTGTTCCTTGCTCTCAAGGACCTGTGGCTGTCAGCAAGAGTAGCAGGTGAAACAGATTATTGATCTGCCCTCCTGTCTGAAAAATTATGATTTTTTTTTTTCAGTAGTAACTGCATCCCAGATGTTCTTCTGCACGCACTCAGAGCGTGGCCCAAGGGTACTGGACACACAGCTCCCAGGGCCCCAGCAAACACGGAGTGACCAGCGGCTGGAACAACCCTCCTGCCTTGGAGGTTGTGTCCGGTGTGGCTTGCAAAGGGACGAGGGACAGCCTGTGCCAAGTCTACGGTGGCACTTCAATCGGTGGCCACCTGACTGCGCTTCCCATTCCTGGTTTGGCTGGTGACCAGTGTCTGACTGCCTGGTGGCACCGGCCAAGGGGCTGGGTCTCACCCACAAGCTGTGTGTTTTGGTGGGTTTTGGTCAATGCTGCTCTAATTCTTTGCATCCTTCGCAAGGCTGGTAAGGACCAGCGCTCTCACTCCCAAGTGGGAACGCGATCGGTCCCCTCCTTGCTGGGTGGGAACCGTGTTAGTTGCTGGGCTGGCTCCACGAGACTGGTATGTGCCCGGACCAAATGGCAGCAAACTTATGGTAAAGCCCCTGCATATAATCTATATTCTAATTAATACTCTGCATCGTCTAATCAACAGAAATCTTCTGGCATGCACAGTCCAGTTTGCAAACTATTCAACAGAGAGGCTTTTCTAGCCTCTCCACAGATCAGGGTAATTAAGCAAAGCTGCTGGAGGGGCTTCCCTCTGCAGCTTCTTGAATACTGGGAAGGGGGAATGGTGCTTGAAAAAAACACCCAGGCAACCTCTGGCAACCTCTCTTAGCCCTGGAAGGCTCTCTGGAACAGAAAGGGGGGGGAAAAACAAAAATTGCCTTCCTTTGCTGCTGCTGTTGAGCTGGTCTCGCTCCCGTTGTCCTGGTGCCAGCGCTGAAAGCCCATCCTGCTTCCCTCGCGCGGCGCGTACTGTCCGTCCTAGAGCAGATGCAAAGGCGGCAGTGGGACCGCTCAACTTCAGAGCCTCTCCAGCAGCCTCTGAAGCAGAAGAGCACAGCTCTCCTCACAATATGCTGTGGGGGAGGAGGAAGGAAGGACTTTGGCCCTGTTTGCTTGTGCTAATTGATGGCTTCTGTTGCAGCTATTCACACTTTTAAAAAATGGTAACACGTCTTCTGATTTAGAAGCAAAGAATAAAAACCCAACAGCCTCACCAGCACGTCGGGTGCAGACAAAGCTGCGTTGAAAAGTGCTTGGCAGAGGTGTAGCAGGCGGCTGGGCAGAAGAAACGACCCACCTGCAAACACCAAGCTCTGCACAGATGCGCAAAAATCCGAAAATATGACATTTTGCTGGGATTCGCAGGGCCAGCCTCCTCGGCAGCGGTGGGCTCACGAGTCAGGGCTCTCCAGGGCACCCCCCTGCCTCACCTTGCCCAGCTGCAGGGTTTCTCCTTCCTTTATAAATGAGTTTTGTGCCTCTGACTTTAGCATTCTCTGGGTGACCGCCATTTTTCTTGATGCAGCCCTCACTCTGTGTGCCAGGTCTCCAGTGCCGGTGTGGACAGGTGCTGGGAGCCACTGGGATTAGGGCTCCGCATCCCCGCTCCCCCACCCCGAGCCTCTTTTCCTTGCAGGCAGACATTGTCTTCTCCTGCTGGGAGAGCACTGTACCTTGCTTAGCAGTTTACATGGTAAGTCTATATTGCAAGTTGGAGGTGTGATCACAACATGCCTGGGTGAAACCCTGCTTGCTTTAATTTAGCTAGCTGAGATATTAATTTCGGAGGAAGAGGCAGCAGTATGCACTTTGGAGCCTATGGTCTGGGTGGGCTTGCAGAGCCTGCGGTGTTTCAGCTTCCCTGGCATCGGTACCCAGGCAGCTAGACGGAGCGAGCTGGGATGTGTGAATAAGCAGCACAGCAAGAGACGACTGCGCCGAGCGGAGGAAGCTGGGCTGCAGCCACGCGCCAGGGACGCCACGGGCTGAGCGGGGTGAAGCCTGGGTGCTTGGCAAAGCGCTGCCACCCTCAGCTCCCCTCCTTCCTGAGGACCCACTAAACGCACCTCCCTACCCAGCAAATCCCTGGCTGCCGAGGTCAAGAATTCTGCTTTAAGGAAGGCAGACGCCCTTTTCATGAGGAATTTCTCTCTGTCAGAGAGATCCCTGGCACCCGCCACCGAAGGGGTGCAGCTGCAGCCAGTGCCACTGTGGCGGCTGGGGATGGGGAGGTGCAGCATCCTCCCACGCCTCATCCCTCAGCAGCATCCGCGCAGGGCCCTTCGCCTCTTCTCGCAGCCCTCCGCGTGCTCCTTGTGATTCACATCTGGGTGTACTCAGCCTGGTAATTTCTTTTTTCTGAGAAGGTCACTCGAAATATGTGTTTAACAGAAGCGTCCTCTATTTTTAACTTAGAGAAACCTCATAAAAAGTCAGAAGACTAATGCAAAATAATAAATGAGATATTTAGTCATAGGTCTCCATCACATTCACATTATAAACAGCTCAGAAATGATTTCCACTTCTGAGATAAGATTTAATTGTAAATCACGGGAAACGGTGAGATATATATCGCCTGGAGCAGGGTGGTAAATGCATTTCTGGGTCTGGAAGGAGAAAATAAAGCAAAGTGTGCATCATAGCCAGGGTGGGCCCTGAGCACATTTAAACCAAACGGCGTTTCAGCCCAGGCGGCAGCTGCCGTTCTCCAGAGGAGGACCACTGGCTTGCTGCTGAAGGCTCTTTCTTCTTAGCCATGCTGAGGGGCCTTTTGCTACTGCCATTTCCTCGTACCCGAGCCTTTGTTACCGGTTGCTTCCGCCGAAGCTGCTTTTATTCCAACTTAAGCTGTTCCTTAAGCAGCATGAGACCATCTCACAACTTAAATGGCAAATGCACGGCAGTAACTTTCCTAGCTGCAGAAGGTGATATAGACAAATCTGTTGCTGATACCAGCAAGCACTGAGCCGAGCCCCTGTTTCTCATTTGGAGTGCATTGCTGTGTCTCCTCTGACATGTTTCTTCATAGCACCGAAAAAGAGGCAGCTCTTTGGAGAAACAGCTTTTCTGCTCGGAGAAAGCTTTGACTCCGGGATGGTAAATCGAGTGCTATAGTAGGTAATCGGCAGAAATCAGAGTTCACATGTTTTTCCAATGCAGAAGGAGGACAGATCGATTTATGTAAAGCAGTGGAAACTGATTTTTCAGTTGGCTAACCTCTTAGCCAGCCTCTGTACAATGAAACCTATGTAGGGTAAATTTCTTGAGCATTTATTTTATGGGTTTCAACCATCCAGTCAAGTCAGGACTGCTGGCGGAGCAGCCGGTGGTCCTCCTGCTCATGCCTCTCCTGCCGGCTGCCCACCCCGAGACTTAGCCACCGTCCTTCAGCAAACGATGCTGTGGCTGTGGCTCCTCTTCTGTCTGATCGCCTGAGTAAGGAAACAGTCTGCTTCAGTCGGTGACCTGCTTACCCAGTGATTAAAACAGGGAGGAAACAGCAACAGCTTGGAAAGGGGGGCAGCCCCAGCCCGGCAGCAAGCAGCTCTCCTGGTACTTGAAAACAAATAGGATGAGGAGAGGAGAGAGGAGCTGTTGGGTTGTGCCTAGCCGTGGAGAGGCTCGAGAGTCTGCCTGGTCAAAAGCATTAAAGGTGATAAGAAACAGGCACTTCTCAGACCTTTTACCTTGCTTTTCCAGGGTAGTTTGCTGTTCTTCATGTGCTGCTGCATGCTGCGGTTTTCTGTGGGTTCACATATATAATACCTCACAGCTGAAACACTATATCGCAACTTAGGGCAAGTTTAAAGCTGAGTGTTTACGATACAATACACCTGCCTTCTGACATCTGGGAGATTTTTGCACCGAAGCAGAGTGGCTGTGACCTAACCATGTCCATCGGAACAGCCGAGCGGTGCCGCAGAACCGCATCCCCCTCGCCGCCCTCCTACCTCCCCTCTCCCGGGCTTACCCGGCTCCAGACAACGTTGCCTTGTGATGCACATAACTTTTTCACTAACTGGAAATAGGAATCTGCTCTATCCATTAGTTACTGTATATGCAGTTTGTATATAATATTTTATATTTTTCCCCCCAAAGTTGTGAAATATATAAAATATAATTCCTCTAGCTGAGAGCTCATCATTCCCATGACAAGGTGCAATCAATAAATTATGCACCACTTGTGGTTATTCTGCATGTCAACTCATATTTCCATGTCGCTGTCCTGACTGTTACTGAGTGTTTGTGTTGTTGTACCTTTCCACCTCCTCAGTGTTGATTTAGGAGTTATTATTCTGGGCTCATAGTAACTGCAAGAAAATCAAGTTCCAAGTGTTTCTGCCAAAAGAAGGAAATGAAATGAGCAAGTCAACAGAAAATTCCACTTGTCAAACACCATTTGCTTACGACTACGGCTTTGTTAAGGAAACTTGCGTTCGGACAAGTTGCCCGAAGGAAACAATTCGCCTTTGCAGCGGGATAACCCCCATGCCCGGCAAGGACTCCTGGTCGTGACAGCTGTGGTCCTCAAACGAGCGAACAGGAAAAAAAACCAAAGCCACTTCTGACACTTACAAATTATATCTCCTGAATAATGCATGATGCATCCAGATTGGCTACAGGAGGGGGGGATGGGGGGGGGATGCTTTTTCAATGGACAACCAGACGGGTAAGGATTGTATTATAAGAAGAGTTTGACATACCAAGAAGGGAAAAAAAAAAAAAGGAAAAAAAAAAAAGGAAAAAAAAAAGCCCAAGTACTCACACACACTTTGAGATTGACTGTCAAATCATTTCACATCTGTACCTAAAGCAAACAGACATAATGCTAACAGCTTGCTGGAGCTCAGAAATGCCACCCACTAATCAGTCCACCTGTGGAATTCTCAGTCCATCTTGCAAGTCGTGTACCCGATTGCCAAGATGCCTGACAAGAAAATGTATATTAAAACGTTGAGTAAGACTGGAAATACAATGTGGTGTAGTATAAACAGAATGCACTTGCTGGGCGGGAAAGCAGAGATGCCTTTTAATTCCTCTCGCCGTGACCCGGCGCCGCTCGCTCCTGCCTTTGCCGGCGCTGGATGGCAGGGACGGCTCGCCGACCGAAAGGCATGTTCACCTCCCTTGCACGATCCTGTCTCTGCTTTTGCACAAAAATAAGTAAATAAATAAATAAATAGATACCCCCTCCCAAAGCTTCTGTCCGTCTTAATTACTATATCTTTTTAATCTTTTTTTTTTTTTTTTTTTTGCACATGGGTATAATTAACAATCGTTTAAAGATAGGTGTTAGCAAGATAAGTCTCAGGAAAAAAAAAAATAGAGAGAAATAATCTCTCCTGTGTAATGAATACACCCTTTGGGGTAAGACAAAGAGGTAATTCAAAGGAATGGTTTGTTGAGATGGTGCGTTGCAGGAGCACAATTCTTCCAGGCTAAATTACAGCGAGGATTACAGCACCCGATTGCCAGTCGCTATTTATCGTGCTGGCAAAATGATCATTTTGCTCTTTTCATCTCCAAAAGGAATATAAAGGAATGAAAGGAGAAAGTTTACTGGGATTGTAAGAGGAGGCAAGAAGGGCTGGGGAATGCCCCAGGGAGGATAATTATTCTGTACAAGGCACCATCAGAAGGTTACGGGGTTTGTGGTGTAGCGGGAGGCGGTGTGGCACAATTAGATGCTTTAGATACTCTTTTCTATACGTCCCGAGCTTTTACATTTGCACAGTAGCCGTTTTCTCTCTCCGAGTACAAAATGCTATTTTAACATCTGTTCTTTTAAGGCTATTTGCTGTGGGAAGGCAGTGTGTTTTGCCATAAATTTAGGTCATTAATTTGTATCTGTTCTTTGTTTATTTAAGAAACAGGACAAAAGGGCAGCTGCCGAAACATTTGGCTGTGCCGAGGGGTAGTGGGCTCGGCATGCTGGAGTTGTGCGCCCGACCAGCTTGAGTTTGTATCCGCAGCTAGAGGACAGAACTTTATGGGAAGCCTTTGCCAAGGCATGTGGCTTTCCCCGTTCCGCCACAGCCCTGCTCTCCTCGTTACCTGCTCTTGGAGGGGCAGCCAAGTGCAGGGATGGGGCTGGGGGGCGACGAGTGATGTGGATGGGGGCCACATGCTGATGGCAAAGCAAAAACCTTGAGAGCTGTATGGGAACACTGGTGTTGCTGTTTGTTTTTTGGCATTTGTTTGTTTTTTGTTGGGGTTTTTTTTAGGAGATGTTTAAAAAGCAATTGGTTTTTACTGTGTTGAGTCAGAGGGCTGCAGCTGGCTACCAAAGGGTACACGCTACAAGCAATCTGACCTATATAATTAGACATGTATAAAGAGAAGCACAATAATACCTAGTAACTTGATTGTTAACAGCATTTAATGCTCTTAGATCGATCATTACATGTGGAATAATTTCTGGGGTGTTATTGATATTATGAAGCATTAAGAGAGGTTTTATTTATTCTTGTAAGCCTAAGGGACTCAAACAAATTGAATGTGTTGGTAAAGATCATTTTTTGCATGTTGATTCTGGGACATCTTCTAATCAGTTTAATTAGATAAAACTGAAACAATCACACAACTATATTGAAGCATCTTCCGTTTCCAGCTTCCCATTAGAAACAAACGGATGTATCTCAGAGACCCCGGCATTACCAGCTGGGCATGATGAAAAGCCCAGGCTCACGAAGTCAAAAGCCGAAGAAGGGCTGGCGTGCACATCGCCTTCCACAGAGTCCCTGGGGCCAGCTGGGATACAGCACTCCACTCCTCGGTGGGCACAGGGTCTTACTTATCCCCAGACCCCGTGGAAACTGGAGAAGGTAGGTGTCAGATAAGGTCCGATTCAATGGGAGAAATGTCATGGCGAAGTGCCACCAAGTCATTTAGATCTCCTGTGGCTTGCGCTGGAGACAACCATTGGTCTTGTGGCAGCAGCATCAGTCCCAATTTGCAGAGCAGGTCCCCAAACCCAGACTCAGTATATCCTTCGCTGACACTGATCTTTAGAAAAGAAAATTAAAGGCAGGACTTCTGACGATTCGAAGTACATCTCAGTGCCATTTGTGTTTGGCAAAGAGTTTCTCTGATCTTCACTGGGTCTTTAGATGCAGTAAATCTTCAAGTGCTTCGGGTGCCCAGACACACATGGCAGCTCCCAAGAGCAAATTTTCAAATGAAATTAGGCTTTTACTTCCTTAATCAGTGGGACGGAGCACCTAAATGTCTTTATAAATCTGGCTTTGAATCACGCACCTCCAAGGAGCGTATCATTTAGCAAAATCGCAGTGTAACTATTACAAGGGGGATGAAACCAAGTGTCTCATGGAAGTGTCTGGAGCTAATCCAGCAGTCTGCAGCAGATCCACCATTTTAAATATTGAGACCGAGCAACACTTTTTAGTTTTCTCGTATCAAAAACTTAATCTCACCACAGTTTGACTTGTGACCTCTAGTACCAAGGTGATTCTGATCACCATGAGACTTGAGGTGAGGGTCATGCCTCTTTTCTGCTCTCCCTGACCATGCTACCACCCAGCCTTTGGAAGATCTTTCTTCCCCTGTGCCCACAGGGCAGGCCCTGCCGGCTCCTTTAGCTGTTCCATCTTTCCAAGGCTCCAGCCATGTTCATCCCAGATGTGGAGTTGACTGGGGAAAGGTGGGCTGGGAGACAGAAGGAAGAAGAGCCAACTGGGAGACGGAGCCTGGAAAGCAAGAGTGGGCAGCAGTGAAGAAAACGTGGTGGAGGACTGAGGTTAACAGGAGGCTACAGGGATGAGCAGCCCAGGTTGAAGCCCCTGGGACCAAATAGCAGAGAGAGGGATGGGTTGGAGGGCTGAAGGGGATGAGCTCAGGGGAGCCAAGACCTTAGCTTGGTCCTTAGTGGACCATGAGGTCCGCCACAGACCTTAGTGTGCACCCCTGACCTGCTCCAGCCACCCCAGCTGGGAGACAAGTGAAGCTCAGCGTGGCCCTGGAGCCCAAGGCAGTGGCTACCCAGCTCCCAGAGCTGGGCTCCTGCTGGGCTGTGAGTGGTAGCTCGTCCAGCTCTGAGCTCTGCAGCAGTGTGGGCTTCACAACGCGATGAAGAAACAGTTAAAATTAAATTTATCCAAGAGCATTTTTGGTGTGAAAGAGGAAGAAGGGAGAGGGAGAGAGGGGGCTCTGCCAGGGTTTTACACTCTGCAGCGAAGGCAGCCCATATGGGTAGTGGAGAGATTTTCTTTTATCGCTCTTCCCCAGCCATTGCTGGCAGAGAATGTGCGACCTTGCGTCTTAAAATCAGACTCCTCAGCGGACCACTGGGCAGATGGGCCATAAGAAAATGTATGGATTCAATGTATAAAAGCTTGGGGCAGGGGGGATGCCAGCGCTGCAGTCCTGGGATTTTGGAGGGCTTCTTGCTACATACATGCTCCAGAACAGACCATCTATGTGGGACAGCTCGTTTTTATCTGGCCGTGTCACTTGATAAAACAGAGTAAGAGGCAAAACAGATCAGAGAGAGAAGAGTAAATGAACAGTGCAGGGAATCAGACTAAAATCGTCCAACGTTTGTGAAATCAGGGCCCTCGGGAACGTGCAAGTGTTTTGTGAAAGATGTGGCCAATTGTAGTCATATGTTTTAAATTTAATTTTCACAAAGAAAAATTATTTCCCGGTTTCAAATAATACAACATATTGTGAACGCAAGCTATTCTGTCTCTGTAACTCAAAGGCTAAAGCTCTTGCTCATTCCTTACTCAGACAACACTCCTACTTACTTGTGGATAAAGAAGGGGCTAAGGAAGCGAATTAAATACCGCACGGGTGAGAAGCAGGACTTAGGTCCCGATCTGGGAAATGAATGGCGCGTACCACGTGTGGCTGGGCTGGTGTTTTTTAAAGAACGAGCTGCTTTGTTTGAAACGTGTCAAAACTTCTTTGTGGCTTCGCATGCTTTCTTCAGGTAGAGTGAAAACCAGCAGCTGGAGTGGGAAGATGAAATGCCTGGACCAAAATGGCTAATTCTTCATTCAAAAGCAACAGGTGGTTTGCTGAAGGTGGCAGAGGCAGTTCGGCTAGCTGGAAACTCATTTACTGGTTATTACATTCAAGAAAGCAATGTGCTTTGCACATGTAACCTCTCTGCACTTTAACGTCCCCATCTGTAAAATAAGAGCAGTAAAACTCAATACGCAGCTTTCCGAAATGTTTTCAAGTCTTCAGATGAAAATGTTGTAGAGATACATCAGTGCACGTGCATTGAAATACACACACATCTATATGTGCAAATACGCACATGACATTTTTTCTCTGAATGACATGCATTACCTACTTCATATTTATATTTATATTTAATACAATTGTATTTCTATTCCAATTCTGGTTTTACTCATATCATCCCCATACAAATACCCCTTTCTACCTATATCTCACCATCTTTTCTAGATAATTTTAAAGGACTGAAATGTCTGAGATTATTCATTACATTCAAAAGTCATTGCCTCTTTGATTATAAAACTTAAAAATGCCTAGCTGGAAAATGCTTAAAGGAAGAAGGTTTACAGAATAGCAATAACGACCGATTTTACTAAATTCTGTGTCATTCTGAATACATAATTGCTCTTACAGAAGAGATACGCTTGCAGAAAGTATCCTGCTTTTTTTATTTTCTGCTAACACTCTGAACTTTCTTGCAGGAGCATCAGGAGATTATTCTGTAGGAGCCGTTTCACATTTCCTTACTATTTTAAATCAATTTAATTGTATTTGAAGAAAGGGTCCGTTATTCTATTTACATACGCAGCTCCCCCCCGAAACAAGAATGAATTTGGCTAGCTGCTTTGGGAATAGGTCATGCCTCTACGTAATTATCTTTTTTTTCTTCAAACTAGTATATTTTTCATCAACGACACTTCACAACAGGGAAGAACGGGTGTCAGGTTTCAGTCTCATATGTTCTGTAATTTTACATTCTGTGGCAATGCCCACGGTGCTGGAATAATTTGAAACAGAACTACAATCTTTCCAAGTTTTGTAGAATAAATGTTTAGAATTGGTAAGAGTTTTGAAATGCAAATGTCAATTTCTTTTTTTTTTTTTTCCGAACAGTATGTGATTAATTCTTAAAGTACTAACAATGCTTGCCTGTGCATGGAATTAGTGATGGGGATGGAGACAAGATACTTGCAGGTAAAAGAAATGTGGGTGCAATTCTGGACAGTGAACCTGCAGTGCTCTTGATTTAAAAGCAGAGATCCAGCCCTCTGAGAAAGGGATGTTAAGTCTTGATGCTGAAGGAATGTCCCCACACCCCTAAACTCCCCAGAAAAATGCTCACCAGGACCATCTCCATAAACCCAGTTCTGCTTGACCTCCATGGGGTGACTCCCGCAGGCAGAGAGCCCACAGAAACCAGCCTGGCATGGGTCTGCCCAAGAGGACACCCAAGGGCCACCTTACTGCTAAACTGCAAGTCAAATGGGGTCGTTGTCACCAGAACCATCGTGGTCCTGCCTTCAGCCAGGGCTGTGGGAGGAAGGGGAGGAGCAGGCAAGGTGAGGTCCCACACTGTCAAGTCCTTTGACTCACACCATTGCAGGTGATCCCAGCAATGGGTGAATTGCCACTTAGGGTCTTGATCCGCATGAAGTGTAGAGAGGCCCCAGCCTCCTCCTCTTCCTTCATTAGTAGCTCTGCTGATACCTGCAAGCTGCCTCAGATGGTCTGGCAGTAATGAGCTGGACAAAGAGCACCCACCCAGCACTACACTAAAGTTGTTTTTCTTACCTGGTAGACTTGAGGAGAATCAAGTCTGCCTTGCAAGCGGCCAGGGAAGCGAGCTATGTGCTAAGGGCCGGTGACACATGGACTGCACACAACAGAAAGGGGGAAGATGACACATGAAGGAAGATAAGACTTCCCGGGCATGAAGCATCTGAGAGCAGTCCCTGCTGTCCATGTCTTGTGCCAGGTCCAACCACAGGACTGGGAAGGCCATGTTCTAACACAGGCAACGCTCAGGAAGTTCAGAGTTGGAAGAATGAGGAGCAACCAAAATTGGCACCAGGGATCACAAGAGGCTTCAAAATCTTTTTTAGTTGGACTGCTGCCATCAGTCTTTGTAGGGCACAAGGAGTCATGGGCATGGCTTTCATGCCTGGACTCCATTTAACTTTCCTTCCTTGTCCTTCTACTGGAACAGCAGGAAGTCTCTCCCACTGTTGATCAAACACTCCCACTATGGTTTTGGTAGCAGCTGCCACTCCAAAGAGTACCTTGTTACATCTTCTTGGGAAGAGTGTTCAGTCTCCAAAAGCCATTTGCTCACAACATCCAAGTAGCCAGAGGGGTTTTGTTCCCTGCAGACACTGCCAGCGCAGCTTGCTCTCCTGAGTGACTGCAGCAGACTGTTAGAAGGTGCAAGAATGCTTCAGTTCCTCCACCATGCCAAATCACCTTCCCATTCCTGTCCCCTCTCCCATCCATCACACCTGAGGATCATCCTTAAAACAGGGACAGGCCTGAGTCTGAAAACTTGCAGCTGACCCTCCCATTGGGGTTTGTTGGTTTGCAGAAACAGAGGGCGGACCGCAAAAATCGCATACAAATTTCCACCAAGAGTAGCGGGATTGGGATTGCAGAATTTGTTTTAATACTAATTCTATTTTAGCCTGACAGCTTCTTCATTTAATACTTATCATGACTGTAATAAAAAAGGGTCTATGGACAACAGCAGTGGGACCTTTTATGCTTTCTTCCACAATGTTTAAATAAAGATATCCAATCATGTCAATGCAGACTGCAAGCTAGCGATGGGTCTCGCTGTGGCTAATCCACCCAGTTGTACTGGCGGCTTGGAGCATTGACTCCAGCAATCAGGGCTGGAGTCCCTCCTTCGTAACTGACCTGCTCCATAACACTAAGCTCGGCTCTGCCTAAACATTTCCACTCGGAGATGATGCCAGTTAATGCAGCTTTCAAATACAGAGATCATCATCTGCAAATATAACACTTGTCATCTAGAGACTTCAAAAACCCTTTTTATTTCTTGTGAAGAGTGTTCAGTGTAAGAATAAAAAGAGATACATTAAAGCTAACTTGGTATTATTATCTACAAACACTAGCTTAAATGACTAATCTTGTAAGCTGCTCGCAGTTTACTTTATTGAAATCCACTGCAAATGTGCTCCAACCCATGGTATCTATATGCAGAAGATTATAAATTGATTTTTTTTTATGTTTAAGTTGGAAATGGTAAATTTCATATTTGTAAGTCCTTTAACTCATTATATGGGGATTTTTCTTGATTACTCTCTTGATATTTGCAAGGGCTTTTCAGGAGTAAAGAGTCTGTCTCTCCGACTATAAAGAGAAAACAGTTCATGTGACATGAAGCTTTGTCAAATGCATGAAAAAGCTGCCTAGATTAATTACTGTACTTTTGCTAACATTGAAAGCAAAATCAGTGATTTCTACTCTTTCTTTAAAGTACAAAGGGGGGGGCGGGGGAAAGGGTTCAAATATAATACTGCTGTAATTCAATATCTGCATGACTACAGTGTCATAGAGCAGTTTTAAGCAAAACAAGGACATGTTCTTACTATAACTACAGACGTTACTTCAATGAAGACATTTTCAGCAGTACAGGTTATTTTCAACCATAATATAAGTGCGGGATAATTTAAATTAATATAAACGATCCTTTGGGGGGTTATATTTTTTAATTGCAATTACACAATGAATATTTGATACCTATATTTGGCATATAATGAGGATTAAAATTATACTCCCCAAACAGAGGTTTAATAACAATGTAAACTACTGAGAACTTCATTAAAGGGGCTAAGGGATTAGAAATGAGATTTAAAGGTGGCCAAGGGGAAAATCAGAAACTTCAAACACCTCTCTTAATATAAATTGCGATATTCAATATAAAACATGAAGAATTCATGTGGGCCTCAATCAAAGTGCTAAAAAGCTGCCTTTGATATCCAGCCATCCCCAAACGAAAACCGCATAGCTGAAGACCCTGCCCTCACCCCGAGGACCAGTGTGCTAAAGTCCAGCTCCAGCGGGAGCCGCGCTCAGCACCACGCGGGGATGTGTTGCCGGCTGCTTGGCCAGGCTCCTGCCTGCAGCTGGGGGTGGCATTGGTGCTGCCAGGTGTCCCCACCAAGGCTGGGGATTGCACCACAGACCTTCACAGCGTAAGCCTCTACAGCTTTCGCTAAGGAGCATATGTCTCTCGGGTTGAGAACAAGAGCAGACTCGTACTTTGCGGCGCAGCCGTAGAGCAGGATGCGCAGTGCTCACTGACCTGTGGGTATATTATGCATTATGCAGCGCATTTGCATTTGCTCCTTCTCCCCGAGCCAGCTGTGAGCTGAAAGTCTGCTCTGACCCAACGATGACACTACCTGCCCAGGGTAGAAAGCCCATCCGTGACCTCCCCGTCTCTGTGAGCGTCCTGTGTACGTCAGACCATGCAATGGTGCCAAACCCTCTCCGTGGTGGGAAAGCACAATCTACCTCCTGCCTTACCCCATTTTGCAGAGGTGGTTGTAATGCCTATGGCACTGGTGCTGCAGCTGGGGCAAGGAGCTGGGAGGTCCTCATGTTTTAGTCTAGGATTTCAGGCATTCAAAATGAAAGGGTAAGATTTTCCATAAAGGGTCCTCACACAAGGCTCCCAAGCCAATCTTTGAGTATCTAGACAGGTATCAGAAAGCACAAAATAATCAGCAGCTCCCTTAAGGTCCAGCAGCCGTCCCAAACTCAGGCTACATATTTTCATAAATCTGCATGTCCGATGTCAGGCATCTTTCTGCCCATCCCAGGTCAAACAGACAGGGCAGCTCACCTCCTTCCAATCCAAAAAGTCTTCCCCAGCACACACTGGGGACTCCCGCGGAGCACGAGGAGGCTGTGGGGCACACATTCCCACCTGCCTGAATCCCATCCCGCAGCAGAAGGTCCACCTTCGGGTATTTCACTGCAGGATCGTTCTTACAGTAAATAATTATTCCCAGAACCCAAATGCAGCCAAGGTGTCTCGCAGGTTGTTCCCCTCTCCTACTGACAAAGGCTTTGAGGCAGCTCACATCCCTTGAACATATTTTCTACCACATAAATAAGTCTAACTACACGCCTGTCTTTTCATGAGCAGACAGTGTTATTTCCAGCTGCAGCAGTTTGCGTCACTTGACTAAGAAGCTATATATATGCACATATCTATACATCTATATGTATAGATGTGTGCATGTATGTGAGTACATACATATGCTGTATATGGATGCATATAGATCTATATGTATGTATCAGTGTATATTTGCATATACGTGTATCTGTGCGCATTCACCTGGGTGTTCGGCAGGGCAGGCAGCCTGTCCTACCTTGGCCAATGTCATCAGCTGGGCAGCGCCGGTAGCGGTTCACAGCTAGAAATGAATGATATAACTGCAGCGTGCAAAGTAGTGCCTCCTCTCAGCTCCGACTGCTTTTGTTGTTACTTCTTTCTTAATCATCTCTCACTGATATGTGGGAGGAGATTCTGATGATGAATATGTGTTAAATAATTTGCAAGCATTCATTTTCTTGTCCTGGTTTTCCAACGTACCAAACTGGCATAAATATTGGCAGAATTTCCTTTCATCCTCCCAGGGATCCTTGCCTTGCTCGCCATCCCGAGTCCTAATCTCTCTAATATGTTGTTGGGTCAGTTATCCAAGATGGAGTGCATACATCCTTTCCAGACTAATTTTCTTCCTCTTTTGCTTTTGCTAACATTGGCTTTGATGGGAGATTTGCCCGCTCCCTCTCTGCTCATCGGATAAATCTGTGCCCCACCCTACGCAGAGGGGAGAACGGATGGAGTAGCTAGGTTTTTTTGGACATGAAGTGGTACCTTTGTGGGTCCCTAATTCACCCTTCCAAGTCTCATAATTGCCAACAGAGGTCTTTTTCCCTTCTCATAATGTACAAAATGATCTGCCCTTTTATGATTGCCTTGAGAATATCCCACAAAGCTGACGGTGAGGGAGCAGATGCCTCATTCAATTCCAAATAGAAGGAAATCTGTTGTCTCAAATAATCCCTAAATTCAGACACTTTCAGCCAGCTATTATCAAGAGACCACATTTTAAGAGCAGATGTGTTATTAAGGCTGAGAAATGTTATGAGTACTTCGTGATCTGACAAATGAATTCAGGCTATCCAGCATTCCAACATTTGATCTTTTAATAATTCAAAAAATGAAATAGAAACCGCTGGGCGGGGAAGGAGGACTCCCACAAGACACTGACCTGGAATTTTAGGCTTCGCTTACATTTTCTGGAGAATATTACCAGTGGAGATTTAGGCTCCTGCTGCCTGCACCGATATTATCATTTCTTCCCTGTGATGGCTAGACCTCTGCCTTACGAGCCAGTCTCACGTTTTTGCCACCCGGACTTGTGCTGTGCTCCCGTCTAATGAAAAGGTTCATTTAGATACAGCGGCATTTCGAGGCTACTAAAAAGACGAGTCTGGTTCTCATCTCACTGAGGCGTGTGTGACCGCGCTACCTGCCACGAAGAACTTCTGCTTTGCACGTGTGAGGGAGGTTAGACACGTGGCCGGGGTCGTGCCCAAAGGGCATGAACAGTCCGTAAAAGTTTGCCTTCCCAATGTCACAGCTAACTTGCGTTTCACTGGGCAGCGCATAAAAATTGCTGCAACTCTCTTTAAGCAGGGGACTGGAGAAATGGCTTGTTTTCTCTCCTGCCATCAAGTTCCTCCCTCCAGCTGATGCTTGAGTTGGTGTCCTCAGGGGAAAACGGAGCCTGGCTGCCTACGTGGGCAGCAGGTGAGAAGCGAGCAGTGCTGCAGCCCCGCGCGATGGGGAAGTCCACAAGCAAGCGTGTGCAAGAAGGGCAGGAAGGCACCGCGGTAGGAGGTGCCGGAGCACTGCCGTCTAGACAGCAACCAAATGAGCAGTCTGGGTGTAGAGGAGCGTACGTGGCCGTTTACCTGGCTGCCATGAGTTCTCTTGCTCGCCACTGGTGCTGCCCGCAGGGCAACCTGCCATGGGCTCCTTGGCTACAGGCTGACACCAGGAGTGCTTTGTCCTACTCACAGCCACAAAGGTGAGGAAGCCTCTCCCTCACCACTTCGTTGGTGGGTTTGGTAGCGTTGCCTTCACAGGTTCCCCCTTTCCCCTTCTGCATCATTTGAGCTTCCAGTGTGCTATAGCTGCTATCTGGGGAGACAAGCAAACTGTGACAGATGTACTGAGCCTTTTCAGCACCCACAAACTCTCTGCTCCTATTTGTACAGCTCAAAGACAATGAAAAAAATCAAAAATCTTTACATTTTCTCCAGCTCTGCTGGGGTCAGTTTATCTGATCTTCTTTCCAGGGGAGGATGAGTACGTACCACCATTCTCAGCGTGCAGACCAAGAAAGCACGGCACCGAGAGGGTTAGTGATTTCTCCACGTAAGAAGTATCAGTGTCAGAAATCAGAGGCACTGTTGCATCACCTGGGTTGCAGTGCCGCTCCACAAAACCACAACAGATGCAGGGTCCTTTCTCATCACATGTCCTGGGCTACACTCACCTCTAAGTAATTGCAATGGGAATCCTTGGAGACGAAGGCAGACAAACCCTTGCAAAGAAAATTCCAGTTAGAAACTGCATCACCAGGGACCAGCCCTAAAGCAGGAAAGCTGCAGATAAAGCTTTGATGCCTAAGTGAGACAGCTGCTCAGACTGAAAACTCTTTCGTGTGCTTCTAGGCTTTCTGCTCAGCATTCCCACAGAAAACCTTTCAGGTTTTTATCCATGCCCCCTTCAGTGTTTCCTATTAACTCTGACGCTTGCAGATTTGAGGTTGGAGAAGGGGCCCCGTGACCCCAAGTGAGGCAGGGCTGCAGTAATCCCAGGGAGCCTTTAGGAGTGTCTTGCAGCACCCACATCCCCTAGTAAGCTGGATTTGCCACTACCAGCAGCAAGAACATGCTGTGTTGGTCCAGGAACCAAAGCCAAACGCTGCTCAGACATGCCATCTGTAAAAAATAATGATACCCTCCTCCCCACCATTCTGGGATTTGTACTTCAATTTGGTCATTCTGAGCTTTTCTGATCATTAGAGAAAACCTCCTGCCTCTGAGCAGGTTTCTTCAAAAAGCATATTTTGACATCTTTTACTTCTGAGCTGAAAAAGCAGCAGCCTGCATAGAAACCTAGTTCTCCTCACTCAGATGTACCACATTTTAAATTCAGAAACAAAGAGATGCACATGGGTAAGTGAAAGCACATCTTGCAGAGATCATCCGAGCGCTCCTACATCTTTCAGACTACTACCATAAGCACAACTTGTCGACCACTCCATCCGAGGGAAGAAATGAGAAATTATGAGGGTCACTGAGCACTCGGTGTATCTCCAAGTGCTGCAGTTATTTAACGAGCCGGCTATTGTAGCGGTGACACCAGGAGAAGGGCCGCGCTCCTCAGTGGGCTCCACACGCTCCACTGCCTGTGCACTGAGGTGGCTCGGCCACCACGGAGAGGATGAGTTTGCAAACCCCCCCAAATGGAGACTGCTTCCCGACAGCCGGGGCTGGGGTGTTATCCTCATGTTTGTGATTCTTTTTCACAGGAAGATTGCAATGTGTGGGTTTTGTTTTTTTCTTTTTTTTTTTTTTTCTTTCTTTCTTTTTAAATGCACATTTAGTCTGAGCAGTAATGCAGGAGATCTGAGGTGCTAATATATGATGTGAGGAAGGACTGAAGTCTCCTGGGGGGTGGGG
Organism: Falco rusticolus; assembly: GCF_015220075.1. Lineage (NCBI taxonomy): Eukaryota > Metazoa > Chordata > Aves > Falconiformes > Falconidae > Falco > Falco rusticolus. The sequence continues at coordinate 5,079,368 of NC_051192.1, read as the reverse complement.
TGGGGGGGGTGGGTCTTTTTGGCAATGACTTGCCTCAGTGAGAGATTTGAATGAGGAATGCTACGTGCACTGAAAATCACTCACAGGACACATGCACACAGAGGTGAAAGCTTGGTTGGTGCAGGGGGAGAGCTTCCCCTCCTCACGGTGCCCCCCTCATGCCCCTTTTTCTCCATCCCTGGGATACTTGTCCCACCCTGGTTTCTCCATTTCCCCCTTCTCAGCAGCCACGTGATGCTTCCCCAGCAAATTCTTCTGTGGGTCAGACCTGCTGGTACACATGGTGCTGCAGGGACAGGACTGGCTCATTTCCAGGTCATCTCTAAAACGAATGGGATTTAATATGTGCAAGAGGCTGGATTTGTGGGTAGAGGTTAGAAAAGCTACTGTTTTCCAAATTGGATTCCTTACTCCTCAGGACAAGCAATGATGCCAGGTTTTCTGCTGCAGACATAACCGTCATGCCGTTGGCACAAGCAGCCCCACCAGGTTGCACCAGTTCTAAATCAGTTACTAAAATAAATAGCAGTACTAGTTAAATTAGTTATTTCTGGTCAGAAAATGAAGATGAATTAGCAAAAACAGATCAAATACTGCAAAAAACCCCTGACATTTTAAATTAAGACTTTTTTTTCAAGTCAAGATTTTGAAATGGAAAGCAAAGGTTTTAAAAAAGCAAGCAGTAGACATTTTAAAAAATGAGTGATACCCCACACACTAACTTTTCGCCTATATTCTGCCATAATAAAAGACATCTCTGGGATCAAAGCTAATTCCATCAGGAGTTGCGATAGGTGTCCTTATAGCATGCATATACTCTCTTTACAACATGAAAGATCAAAATCTTTCCAATTCGTTTAGAGGTTTATAAATGCTAGACTGCTTGGTCAGTATTTGTTTAAAAGGTAAAACCAGGACAGTGGTTTAGTTGCAAGGTCAGGTATTTGACAAAGCGAAGTTGCTTTCAGCATGGTACACAATGCCTAGAGGTATCTGGAAAGAAAGGGATCTGTGGAAAGGACACCTCTAGTCAGTAGGCTTATATTTGCCACTCAGGATATTTAATAGTATCTCTGAATCACAGAACAGTTGAGGTTGGAAGGGACCTCTGGATGTCATCTTGTCCGACCTCCCTGCTCAAGCAGCATCACCTGCAGCTGGTTGCCCAGGACTGTGTCCAGACAGCTTTTGAGTATCTCAAAATATCAATCCAGTATCTTGGATGGAGACTCCACAACATCTCTGGGCAACCTGTGCTGGTGCGTGATCACCCTCACAGTGAAAAAGTGCGTCCTGATGTTCAGACAGAACCACCCATGTTTCAGTTTGTGTCCATTGCCTTTGGTCCTGTCACTGGACACCACTGGAAATAACCTGGCTCCATCTTCTTCACACCCTCCCTTCATATATTTGTATATGTTGATGAGACCCCCTCTGAGCCTTCTCTTCTCCAGGCTGAACTGTCCGAGCTCTTTCAGCCTTTTGTGATAGGAGAGGTACTCCAGCCCCTTAATCATCTTTATGGCCATTTGCTTGACCATCTCCAATAACTCCATCCCTCTATTACACTGGGGAGCCCAGACCTGGACACAGCACTCCAGGTGTGGCCTCACCAAGTGCTGAGCAGAGGCAGGACCACCTCCCCTGACCTGATGGCAACACTCCTCCTAATGCAGTCCAGGGTATCATCAACCACCTTTGCTGCAGGGGCACATGGCTGGGTCATGTTCAGCTTGGTGTCCACCAGCTCCCCCAGATCCTTTTCTGCAAAGCCACCAGCTGGCCAGTCGTCCCACGTATGATACACATGATGTTGCCAAGTGCAAATCTAGGAGGCAGTTTGCTGTAATTAGAAAGGTTTTGTCAGCCCTGGTGTCCCGTGATACCTCGAATAGGTGGTGTCCTCAGCAGTAGGTATACAGGGTATACTTCTCTCTTTAGCGATACATAGGGCAGACTGCCATCAGTAGTGGGCAGAGTTAAGGTTCACAGAGCTCGAAGGCTGAATCTTTCAAGTATATTTTGAAATATCTTGAAAACTTTGCCTTAGCTTAGAATTTCCGAATTGAATATGAAATAGACTCAACATAGGAGACTATTTTTTTCCTTATAGTACATATCTGCATTTACAGCCCAAGTGTGTTAATTAAGCATTTGATATACGATTTTTTAGGGATTCCTTCCTCTACATTTTCTTCAAAAATGTCTTGGGTAAATCTTGCTTGTGAAGGGAGACCGTCATTATTCTAAGCAAAAAAATAAGGGAAAAAAGTCTGTTCTGTGCAAAGCCTGTGTGCTCTGCAGGAGTTTATTTGTAGCAGTTATGATCACAGAAGGAGTTCTGGGTGATAAATACGTCCAAGCCTTCAGTGGCAGATCTTTATCAGTGCTGGAACGCTATACGGTACTAATGTCGTATTGTCAAAGCGTCTGGGTTTTCCCATGGATGGTGTTTCTTCCTCTGTGGACTCCAAGTTACACAAATCCTGTGGTCACTTGTTTCAATACGTAATAAAATCTGGCTACTCTAAGGTACACCCAAGGTATATGCTTTCCTGAAATTTCAGACTTGAGTGTCACTATGGTACCATCCAAAAGTCAGAGTGCTAGTGGGCAAGAAGGCCAGTATAAATAAGATGATTTCTAATTCTTAGGGCAAGAAGACATTTAGATAAGATATCCGCAGGGACGGGGGGGAAATCATTATTTTTTACAATTTCATGTTGTCAGGAGGGCAGGTCTTCTTAACGCTATTTTGAGAAACAAAGCAAAACACCTAGCAAAAGAGTAAATCTATAAACCCATAAACCTACGCTTATTCAGGTCAGATTTTAGGTTAGGTGATGCCAGAGGGATAGAAATTGGTTTTTTACCAGCAATCCAAGTACATCGTTATCTACAGAGAATTTACCATCTTCCCATAATAATATCCCATCTCTAGAAATACACTTATCCCTTAAAAGCAATCAGCTGCAAATTTGAATATAACCAAATTCCTTAGGAAAACATTTTAGCTATGCATATTTTCCAGTATTGCTCCCTTCTCTCTTTCTCTTTGTTCCTGTTGGTGATGGGCAAATCGGTGTAAAATCATGGCAGGCAGCAGGACCTTTATGCACTTTACCACAGCCTCCTTATTACACTGGGCTTAGGTAACAGGTTTGCACCTTTTTTTGTGTGAAGAGGAGAACTTGCCTTCGCAGCCTTGCATGCAGAAAGGCCTGTCTACAGCAAATCAAGTTACAATTTTGAGCCACATTCTGCTTTCCATGTTTGCATAAAACTCCCACTGACATGAATAAGAGTTCTGTGTATATCATGCTGTGTAATAAATAGCATTCAAAACAGAACCTATGCAAAGCTTTCTCACTGTTTTGGGCTACCAATTTATCCTTGTATTTACAGAATATTGATGTAAGCAGATGCCCAAACTGCCTGTCATTTTTAAAATATGCAGAGATGAGTGCGACAGTGGCTACTGAGTACAAAACCACCGCAAACTTTCTGGGGCTACGATCTCGCTGCACTTTCCCAGCGAAAGATGCCCTCACCCTGACTCAGCTCTGTGCACACAGGCACACTCACCCTCTTGGCAACTGGTGTGCAGCTGAGCTCACCCTTGCCTTCACTGGCACTTTGGCTTCCTTGCAGCTATGTTGGGGACGGGGGAGGAAAAAGAAGCACAACTCCTGATCCACCAGGTTCTACGTGGATGGGTTTTGTACAGCTCTGTCTGCCTATTAAAAGGAGCGGATTCTTTGCGATCCCTTGGGCTGTGAACAGAAAGCAGAACAGCAGCTTCCACAGCCATCAGAGGCACAACAGACCGGTTCTCTCTTCCCATAACACACAGACCTCTGACTCTTCCTGATTTCCAACATCAGAGGGAAGACTTTCCTCTCCTGTCTCCCATCTACGACGTTCTCTCCAAGTTTCTGGGTTTTAATAAGGCAATTGACAAATAGCATCAACACAGCATAAATCAAAATGCTAAATATTTATGTGCCATATAAATCTCAGAAAATGCTGTCATCTTTTGTCTACCCGTTTCAGAGCCTCAGCATGCTCATTACTTGTGCTAAGGGGGCCAGGGAGAAAATGAGTAACTAAGCTGGTTGTGACTGTAATTTCCCTCACTGAAAGTCTGATATAAGCATAATGAGAGGCAAGCGGGGCACACCACATCGATGTATGGAGATTGCCATCAGCAAGCACCACCCTCGGAAATGTTGGGATGGCTCTGCTAGGTATGATATCCAGTTTCCTGAATTTTCGTGAATATTATCCTTTGATTAAAGCTCTTCCCAACCAGTTTTGGCCTAGGGCTCATTTCATCCACTGCTGTCCTCTCCCAGCAGCCAGCACAAGCCCCAAGTGTGTTGCTGGCACCTTCTTGAGCCGTGTCCCCCCAGTGGGTGCTGGTCCTGGCCATCCTCGTCCTGCCTGCGCTGCTGGGGAGCACTGGGGGAGCAGAGGGCAGTCCAGGACTGCTCTTCCCAGCTGTGACCCACCTCCAGAACAGAAAAATTGAGAAACGCTATTCAGCCTGGCAGCACGCAGCAGCTCATTGACTAGTGTCCTCCAACACTTGACTTCTTCCAAGCCAGCAAAATAGCTCTGTGCCTGCAGCCTGTGTGTGTGTGTATGTGCTTGCATGCCTGGGTGCATGCAAATCAGCTTTCCAAAAGCACCCTGTCCTTACTGAGTGTGCTTTGGAGATGTGCCACTCTACAAATATTGGAAAAGCCCTGTAGAGCTATTTTATTTTATTTTTGAGCATTGCTAATATATGACAACATCGTTTCCACCCTTTGCAATTTTCCACAGATGATTTCTACGTTATTTCATGTTGATTCTAAAACCATTTAATAGGGTTTCCACGGAGCTCAGCCATCTTGTGAAGGAAAATAAGTGGTTCTGCTGCCCTGAAGAAGCCAGAGGAGACAACTCTCAAAAAGATATCTGAATGCATGCTTTGTGTTGAGGAAGAAGAGTCACTCCAACAAGAGCAAAAAGCTGTAGCTAGTAAATCAGAAATTAAAATTCAGTTCTCTGCACATGAAAAGCCACTTTCAGGTCAAAGAAGTTCTGGCTGTACAATGTCTACAGCAAGGCACCAAACAATAACACCCTGTATCGTGATAGGAAAGATACAGTGACACGTTTGTAATGCTGTCACTGGTGACACTTATTTTAAGAGCTGGGAGCTTTCAGTTAGTGACTACTGAGTGATAATGGGCCCTCCGGTGTCTGCACAAAACTGGTTCCCATAAAACTTTTTCATATTCAAAATTTTTCATTTTTAGCTGTCTTGGATGTGGCAATTAATTTTGGAGCCAAGGAGACACTCCTGTGCATTTCCATGAAAATAAGTCACTGTTTGTATGTTTACTCAGAAGGGGATGAAAAATATTTAGTGATTTTCTACACCTCACTTATTGATTGTACAGCTAAGAAATCTGACATTTGTGAGGTGTGCTGGTGGAATGAAAAACAGCAAATTCCCAGTCTTATTTTTTATTTTTGTAATTTTGATTTTGGTTTTTGAAAGTAAGAGCACGGTATCTATTTCTATCGTATATTTTAATGTTAAGTGTTGGCCTTACAAGATCTTTTAGGATGCATGAAAATCCACTTTAACTTGTAAACAACAGGGAAAGACAGAAGCATACAAAATAATTAAAGGGGAGATAATAATGATTACAAGTGATTTGGGGCTGCTGTTTATGATAAAAACTGTCCACAGCTTTGTATTATGAGACAATGGGTTTGGCAGCATACACCTCTGCTTAACATTAACAATTTGAATTTAATTTACCATATCGTTCAGGTTGATTTTTTTCCCTTTTTTTTTTTTTCTTTTTTTTTTTTTTAATTTCTGATCCATCAGCTTTGGCCTTTCCAAGAATGAGGTTTGTGAAAAATATGTTGTTTTGCCCAAATTTAAATGTTCTGGCAACTTTTTCTTGGATCCATTGTAGCATTCCCATGCTTCGAAGCAGGGCTTGAAATCTGGCAGGGGATTGGACTCAAGTTCAAGGCTATGCCTCGTACCATCTTTCTGAAAATCCACCTAATTTGGCCAATGCATGCTTTTTTTGGGGAAAAAAAAATCTCACTTCATAGCTGCGCAGTGGAGACTCTATGGATGTTAACAGATAAAACCCCCAAGAATACCACCGTCATGAAGCATGCTCCATCTCATCATTATCTCCAAGAGACAATAGGGACCGAACATGTACCTCTCCGTGAAATAACAGAGCATGCCTGAGGCCAGCGTTATGGGAGAGAAGCCAGCCTTTCCCTGTAATAGCTGCTCCAGGCTGAGTTAGAGCCAGCACTGAGAAGAGGGGCCATATCTGCCACGTACAAGGCTATATCTGCATGGTACCCTTGGGTTATGTTCATGCTGATGGACCTGCAAGCATGTCCAAACTCTCGTAGGTGGGTATTCATCAGGTTGCCACTCAACTGGCTTCCAGAGGGGCAGACAGAGGCTCTGTTGAGGTCTCTGATGCAGATGACCAGGGAATCAGGACTGCAGATCACAGAACCTTGAGTACTTTCTGCTCAGTCAACTTACTGCCACTGTGACACTCCTGGGAGGGGCTGTTTAAGTTGGAGGCTTCAGATGCAGAGGAGACAGCAAGTGGAATGAGGATGGGAAAAGAGATGGAAAAAATTAAACAAGGGGTCTGTTGACACCGCAACTAGGAGAGCAAGATCAGCTGGGATTGGGATTATCTGGACAAGTAGGCTGGGAATGGGAGCCAGTGGCTGGAAGCAACAGAGCATTGAAATGAGCCCCCGCGGAGTTGGGGGCAGACAACGGGATCATCTGTGGAGCCAGGACAGGAGGAAGGCTGGGTCCCAGGGGGATGATTAGACTGGGAGGGGCAAAGAACCGAACTGGGAAAGGAAGACAAATGTGGTAAGGAAGCAGTTGTAGAGGATGGCCTGGGAACAAGAAGGAAAAGTGCCAACACAGAGATGCAGAGGAGCACCAGGACTGGACAGAAAGCTCAGGAAATCTTAACTAGGCCTGTTGGACAGTATGAGGAAATAAATGCAGACCATAAATCAGAGTGCAAACTGTCAGGGAAAGACTGGACGTAGTGAGGTAAGGAGCCTGGGATAAGTAAGTGTGAAGTCTAAAAGGCAAGAGAAATGAGAAGGCAAAAATAGGGAGCAGAGAGGTTGGGGCATAAATCATTTAGAGGACAGGAGATGGAATAGGTCAAAGCATGAGGAAGAACGAGTATGACCAGCAGAGTGCATTTCTTAGTCATTTTCCTACAGCATCTGGGAAGAACTGTACTGTTATGGGGGATCCCAATGGATTTCCAATTTGGAGAAATGTGTTCACAAGAGAGCACTGTAGATGAAACCTCTTTGACACAAGAGACATGGCAGCCAGCATGAGGAAATTCCAGTTTGGACTTCGTTACGGTGTGTATGATGAACCGGAAGTTGGTGGCTGCTTAGGGACATTTTTCGTGACCTGACTGCACTTACTACAGCAAAGACAGTAACCCCAGTGGTACGCATACTTGACACTTGAGAAGGGCTAATACCTCAGGGTGATAAGAAACTGGGAGCAAAAATTTGCAAAGACACCAAGAAAGGTGTGTAAGAACACTCAAGTCATAAGGTCAAGAGGTCAAGCTTTCACAATTAAGAAAAAGGGCAGATTTGAGTCTGACAGCTCCTCCTGTTTGCAAGGCAAAGAGGAGCCACAGCTTAGGGGGAAAAAAAATGCAAATGGAAGGGCAAGAGAGACCAAACCAGAGGCATACACATTTTTGCAAAAACAAAGCAGGTTCAAAGAGCAGGGGAAGCAGCAGACTGAGAAGGTCAAGAACGATTTATTTAATATAGTCAAATCAAAAGGAACTGGCATCAGCCTATTATTGGTGGGGGTGATGCCAACGTTGTTAATGATGCAGAAATACTCAGTGCGTATTTTTGTTCTACTTGGGAAGAAGTGGGGCAACATATCAGTATCAAATGAAGATGTGAAAGTCCTTTCCAATCTACAAATAACTGAAAAGTATATTAAATGACTGCTAGAGAGATGAATATTTTAATATTAGCTGTTTTGGATAAGTAGTGTGCAAGAGCTGTAAAAAGTTTTTCTGAGAAAATCTCTTTCCCACTATTATTTCTGGCAAATATTTGTATATGAAGGAAATCCTGGAAGGCTCCAGAAGATCCTACATGACATAAGGCAAACCATAGAAAGCATATTTTCCACAGTGGATATTAACATCACCTACTACAGTCTTTGGTGTGGAAGTCCTGATCTCCCACATGCAGGCGGGAGCCCATGTGTGAAGCACAGAAAGCCCAGGAGCCCCACAGGTGTCACCTCGAAGAACTGGACCCTTCTCACCTCCCTGTGTGATCCACCATCTATAAACAGGAATAATTCTGCACCCTCATCTCTGAAAGGTGTTGTGAAAATGAACCTCACCGGTGCAACAGGGATAAGTACACTAGAAGAGTCTGCAGGAAACAGAATCGCTCCATCTTCACATCGGGGTCTGAACAGTGGTCAGTGAACAAGGCACAGGGTCTTGCACTGAGCACAGACCCAATATAAATAGCTGCTCATTAAGTGAGACCACCTGCTCCATGAGCTGGATGAGGCAGGGACTCTGTGGGACAAACAGTGCAGGATTATGCTCATGTAATTAAAGACTGCCGCAACGTGTGTACGCACAGAGGGGCCAAACTGGAGCTCTGCAAGCCAACTTAGCAGCGGCCCTTTGTAGCTTCTCAGCACTTGGTTTTGGCACCCTTAGTAATGACCTTTCACTGCGGTTTGTGTGTGTACCGTCACTACGTAGTCTTTGATAAGGGACCAAAGCTTATGCAGCATTGCAGAACTCATTGGAACCTCTTTTAATTCCCTCCGAGACATCACTGGTGTGAAACAAGACAAAAGGTGGTACAGGGAGTAGACAAAAGGAGCTATGAGACCGTTTGTATTGCAGAACACATCCAGTGAGCAAGTGGGAAGGAAAAGAGAAAGGACAAATGCCGAACGTGATGCTTGCATGACAACTGCCAACAAATGCCTCTTTGTCTCCCTAAGACCCCAAACTTGGGGGAAGTTTGCCTTCTGATCCCAGTTCCAGCTCTGTGACTCAAGCTTCACTCTCTAGATCTGCAGTGTATCTTCCCATTTATCTCTTAACTAAGATAATTTCTGAGTCCTATATGAGTCATCAGTGGGTTTTATATAGAAACCAAAGAAGGTTCTTCCAGTCTCTCAGTAAGATATGCCGTGCTGCCAGGGAAGCACTTTTGGTTGTTCTGACGAGCAATTGTAACTGCTCTGAATTGCCAGAAATACCGTCTGAAGAGCAAAAGGATCATTTGCCATCTAAATCCAAAAGGGTTTATAATGCAATCTTTGTGTCGCCTGAATGCGTTGATCCCACCTTGCAATCGCTGATATTAGGCTTTGCAAACTGGCCAGATCCCAGTGGGTATAATTTTCAGGCTGGCTAACTCACAGGGTTCGAGTGATGCCACTCGGGGGCTCGGAGCCAGCGGAGGGGAGGGGGTGGCGTGCAACACACGGGAAGGGGTCTGAGTCAGGGCTCCTGAGAGCAAGGAGACCTGCCTCCTCTCTCCTTCCTGCTTCTGGAAACCACTCCTTGCAAGCCGGGTCCACTCGCTGACAGCCACCTACCCTGCAGTTAGGTCCTGTCCTTTCTCAGCTGAGACAGGAGGGACAGGTGGCCCATGCCGGAAGCAGTGGCTGCGGCACAGGAGCAGGGGGGGGATCCTGGTCGAGAGCCCAGAGCTGCCATGTGACAAACAGGAGGCCAGGTATTAACAGGTGGGTGAGAAGACAGGGGCTGGCTGCCTGCTCAGGGAAGCGGCCGTTTTAAAACCAAGGCGGCAAGGATCACAGGGAGAGCGTGCACGGTGGGGAGGGCATATTTTGAAGAGGAGGAGGAAGGAGCTGTTTTGGAATTGGGTGTAAAGCCATTTGTTTGGAGGAATGCCAGGGTAACAGTAGGTGCCCAGAACAAATGCGCGCAGCCATCCCAGCACTCAGAGCCCGCATGCTCGTCCTTCGCAGTACCTAAGTAGGTCAGCCCATTTCTTCAACCTTTCCTCTTCCCTTTCTCACTTGCTCTCTTTGTGGGAGGTGGCGGTGGCGGTAGCAGAGGGGCTACACCCGTTTTCACTGATTTCCAACACTGTCTACGTGTGAACAAGAGAAGCGGAGAGAAGCTAAAGCTGCTTTCTTATTAACAGCTGGTGACAGTCCCTTTACACAGTGTGTGTCGCATTTCTTAGCCGAGGTAGAAAGGAGTGAAAGAGGAAGGCAGTTATTTAAAGTTTAACATTACAGATGAATTACAAGGATATTCTGAGGCTCACAGTCCCCCTCAGCAATTCTGCGAGCCCCGAGGCTGGCCTCGCCACACCTTTGCAAGTGACTATTTTAGGCAAGTGCGCTCATCGGGTTCGGGAGGACGACTGCTCCAAGTAATTCTGGGATGCAGGTTTCGCACCACAGGATGCCAGCGGGATCCAGTGAAGGTTATGGACTGTCTAGCCTGAACTCCATCTGTGCCCTGAAGTTTCCTCTTGGCTGGGCACCGCTGAAGGACCAGAAGCAGCCAGTAGGAAGCAGTAGGCACAAGGGCTCATGGGGAATTTAAGCCATCTGAACGTGGCACTCAGTTTTTTAAGACAACGTTTTTTTAAATGCTGTGAACATATTGCACCCAATTATAATTGCGTTATGTACTCCGTGCCATGCTATGAGTGCATGCCTCCTCCTAGCTATGGAGGGGCAAATCTGACATACATACAACAAGTGTGCTGTTTTCTCCTATGTAGCTTCTCCCAGCCCGCGTATCACGATAGTATTTGCATGCCTCCCAGTAGGGCACTGAACTGTGTGGCTAACATCTGCCACGTGTTGTTTGTTCTGTCCTCCTCTCCCAAGGAAGGAGGTGAGTGTAGTGAAGCATCTTGTTTTTGCAGCACATTTGTTCGGCTTTTGCTTTCACTGCATGCGGAGCTATGTATTTGCGTTAGTGAAAGTAAGGGCACAGAAACGTGTCCTGCAATCGGAAATGCCTTTATTTCAGTAAGGGGAATTATGGCTAATTAAGTCAAATTAAAAAGGGAAGGGAGACTTGATTTTCTTTATTCTCAGCATACTCTGTTTGACAAATGGGTCTTAACCACAGATGACAGTATTAGCTTCAGCCTTTCAGACAAGGAAATCTTGGCTGCTATTCCCTCTGCCCATTTATCTATGATAAATTTAAAGACACATGTTCTCCCTTCCTAGACAAACACTCTTCAGCTCTTTTTTTTGATCCAACAGGAAAATAGGTTTGAAATCTCTTTATATGTGTCCTTTTTTCCCTTTCTTGGAATGGGCAGCTTTCTACACGATACAGCCCGTGGACCCTGCCAAACACTAACACTGGCTCTGGACACAGCTCTGGTTCGTGGCAGTGCGGGTCTGCACCCGGTTTGGTGGCAGGGGCACTTCTGAAGCCGAGGAGCGTGGCCTATATGCACTTCTATCTCGAGAGCTGTATTTTAAGTATTTTCACCTTTGTGTTATGCAGGGGTTTATTAACAATCCTTAATCAAGCAAATAACCAGTATCATTCAAAAAAAACCAATTCTGGTATTCTAGGGGGCACTGAAATGTAGGACAGGCTGACTTTTCAAGACTGGAGACAAAATCTGTATTTTAGCCAGAAACTGAAGCATCATTACTTGAGCCCAGAGGTTACGTCCTATGCAGTGGGGGTGTGTTTTTTCAGCTCTTATGGTTTGATTTGATTTTATTTTTTTAGTTAGAATCCTCTCAGAGATTTTCTTGCAATCAGTATGAAAACAAAACCACATCTGTGTTGCTTTTAACAATAAGTTGATTTACACTTTTTCTGTGTGTATTTTGAGATGTCCTGATTTCATAGGGACCAAGTGAGAATTTCTTTGCTTTATGCCATAGTAAAATGCTCAGTTTCTTACAATCTTTGCCACTGCCTTTCAGGCACTCTGTCTCATCCTGCACTTGCTGGGCTGGTGTTATGACAGAAAACAAATACAGGTCACGAAAGCATTAAAGGGAGCAAATAGTGCCTTTAATCCTGGAGGTGTGCCATGCCAGAAGCGTCAAAGCTGAGACTCTCCTGATGTCCATGACGGGCCTCCAAGGCAGGTCAGCTCCCAGCCTGCGCCAGCAGCCCTGGACTGGGAGTGCTTCGGAGATGGATGCTGGCGAGGTCTGTGCCACGTCTCCGAGGTCCAGCATGGCATGTAGTGTTTCTGGATGTTGAACACCCATTAAAAGACTCAGTCCCTAGGCCTTGCAGGAATGTAAGACTGCAGTTTCTTCTTGGTGACTGTTCTTCTGATGTTAAAGCAACTCTAGAGGAGGAAAAAAATAACAATAGCAGCGAATACACTGAACACCAGGCCAGGGCAATATGAAGCCTGCTCTACAGTTAACCCATGGGCTAATGGAGGAGGCTACCGAGCCCGGCCCTGGGGCATGCTGCAGGGTGGCGAGATGGCCTGCTGGGCTGTCCCCAGGCCCCTCGGGCAGACCACCATCACCAGACACCCCCATGCCACAGCCAGGCCTGGCCCTGGCCTGAAGCGCACTGCCCCGAGCCCCCACTGCCCACCCGGCCTTGGCCCTGCTGAGGCCAGGAGTCAGCGCTGGACCTGGAAGAGCTGGCGGGTGTCCACTCCTCCCTGCCTCCCCCACAAACATTTGTTTGTCTTAAATACAGCTTTTTTTCCCCCCTTGGGCTGCCACAGATTTTCCACCTCGGCCGCCAACCAACGGCCGGCGGGGGACGTTCGTTAGCGGCCATGAGGAAGGCCGCCTCTCCGGTGCCAGGCCTTTCTGGTGAGGGAGGCAGGCAGCAGCTTTGCGTAAAATGCCGAACAACCTTCCTTGTTTTCCTTGGTTGCCAGGGTAGGAGCTGACAGTGTCCCCGAAGGACTCCCCGTGACATGGCGGGGACAATGGGAAGGTATGTTTTCTTGACCCGCTGCAGGAAATCCTGTGCGTCTTGCCGGGGAACGCAGCATTTTCCTGCCCTGTCTGCAGCCGGGCTGCGGCTCAGGGGGCCCGTGGCAGCCCGCTTCAATGTGCTGTCTTTTGAACCTCCCTTAAATTTTAAGTCGGTTCTATTGGGTGCCCAGGCACCTGCTGGGGGCCTGGTGTGCTGTGGAGGTGCTGGGTGCTGGGGGAGGGGGGGGCAGCATCCTTCCTCTGGCACTGAGGGGGGACAGTTCATGCTGTAAACAACGGTGAGCCTCCCAGCTATCACCTGCTATCAGTCACAGGGGCGATGCTGTCTCTCCTGGCTGGAGCTGAGCTGACCGTTTCTACTCGGCATTACCATTGCTGTTGATTAACTGATTTTTTTTTTTTTTTTTAAAGAAACAATTCGGAAAGTGACGCATTACTTCTGCCTGTGGACAGAGTGAACAGCTGAAACGTGGGAGTCCAGACTACAGCTGTGTGACTACGGCTTTAAAAAAAAAAAAAACACGCATATTTTAGTGAATAAAAACTACTGATTCCCTCTGCTGGTGTTAGGGACCTTATTTACTTACCAAGGTTGGGGTAGTGGGGGTTCTAGTCACCAGCCTATCTGCGAAGGGAAAAGAGAGACAAGCGGGAGAAGCCATGACCTGTTCACAGCTGAGGGTGTTTAAAGCACAGCAGTCACCCTGCCTGGCCTCCTTCCTCCGTTCCACCCATACATCTGTATCTTCTTCTCTTGGTCATCGCTTAGGGTCCTGTCATGCAAAGCATCCTGACTGCCACAGGTGATTGCGTCCATCAGGGGAATGGTGTCATGCCTAGGAAATAAATATTCACACAGATAAATTAGCCTCAGAAAGGCTTCTGCGGCCATTTGGAAAAGCCTCACACTCTAAGACCCATCAAATGTTTAGGGAATGTGTGTGGATAATTTCTGAACAGGAAAAAATAGAACAAAACAAGTTTTTTCCTACGGTGGCCACACAAAGAGACAATGCCATTAAGGCTGGGTGACAGATCCATTAGAGAAAATGATTAGCAAAGACTCCAAATAACCTATTTATTGACAAATCCGGGGTGGCATTTTCATGTGTTTCTCTTTTTTTGCCCTAATTCCTTGCCTGGCAGCTATGAACAGGGGCATGCCCGTGAACTTGGTGCACACTGTGTGCCAAATTCATGCTGCGTGGAGAAGGCTGCGTTTCTTAGAAAATTCATTTGCAAAACTAATGGGGCTGGCTGAAAACTTCTACCTTTCCCCTTCTCCCCTTCAGAAAAGATGCAGGAAGAGCAACACCTCCTGGAAACGTTTGTGCTGGAATTGTGCAGTTCCTTGCACTTCCAAAATAACTTCCCTTACACAAATGCCTCCAATGGCTACATGCCATTAGAGCATGAGGGACACCTCCTTGCTAATATGCTGTCTCCCAGCAGCTACCACAAGCAAAACCTTATCATTAATCTGTGCACCAGGGACAAATGCAGAGGCAAGTTGCTTGAGGAGAGGGACCTCACGTAAACAGCTCCACAAAACAGATGTGGTATGCAATGTGCCACAGGACCTCAACATGGGAAACTTTCACCCTGCCCTAGGTGGGGCTGGCTTCTGGTCCCATGGTCAGTGGGCAAGGAAATGGGTGCTGCTTTCCTGGAAATCAGGCTTTAAACCTAGCAGCTGGAGGGTGAGAGAACACAGGAGTGGGGACTTTCCTCAAGCATTTTAGCCAGTGTGGTGTACAGGGGTACATCCTTTGATGTATCAGCATTTAACCATCTACCTCTCCAGCTGTTCTTCCTACGGATGCTGCACTCATCCCTGTAACCAGGAGATTGTGTCTCTGGGAAGAAATGTTTGCACAGGGAACATATACATATATTGGGGTACTGTTACAAGTGCTGAGAGGTTTTATCATCTGGTTTTTTGCCCCCCATCTGGGGGTTTCTTCCCTCTCTGCATCTCCTCACTTGCTCTTTTTCCTCATCTGTGATTTGTCTCCCTCCTCACTGTGTGTCTTTGTTTGTCCCCTCTCTGCCCTTGCCCTCCCTTTCCCCTCTCAGCTCTTCTGCCTTCTTCTGAGGTACTGCAGCCTCTTCCTAGTGCTTGGAAAATGAATATAAAAACTGCAATCTTAATGGGAAAAGAAAGCAAACAGTTGCAATAAGCAACTCTTCTTAGGAGCAGTCTGACCAGTGAGTCACTTCCAGGGCTTTTGAAATGACAACAGGCATCTTCTCCTTTCTTTGCTGTTGTGGCAGTTGTGTTCCTCACAGCAATGCTTACCAGCCAGTGGAGATGGGGCCCCCTTATGCTTGGTGCTGCATAAATCATTTTCTTTAGCCTGGGGAAAAAAGGAGAGGAAAAAAAAAAAAAAAAGAACAACTAAAGAAGATGAATGCATGATTCAAGGATTTACTGCTTAGATTGCTTTGGGGGTCTTTTATTCCTCACCCTTTCCTGTGTTTCCCTCCCAGGCTGCATCTCCTGCTGGCCTAGCCCTTCACCCCACCCCATCACTCTCTCTTATGTCTGGCTGCTCCCATCTGATTTACCTTCCACTTCACTTTGTCCCCTCCTTTGTCCACCCGCATGCTTCTCTCGCTGTCACTTACTCCCTCTCCCGTGTGGCCAGATCCCCTGGTTGCCTTCTCCATTCTGCAGTACTGGGTAGCTTTTCATCACCTTGCTGGTGGAATCAAGAGATGCAAAATATTCAGTGTGAGGTAGACACTGAATGGTTAAAACTTGGCAAAGTTATAGAAAACTGAAAACAGGCTCTCATAGCAGAAAGTGTCAGGTACCACCAGCTCCAGCTAAATTAAATTCTGTCCCTGTAGTGTGTATGCACAGAGACATTTATATTCATATTTTTAACAGCCTTCTAAACTCTGCAGTTCACTGACAAACCCTTCATGAAGCTATCATTCCTTTTTTAACACCTGAACTTTAAAATGTCACATATAGCATTTAAAAGGACAGGCAAATAACCAAGGAAACATCCTAGCATGCATTTTGCTTCCTCTCCTTATGGTTGATCTGAAGTCCATGGAAATCAATGGCAGTCTTTCCATCTAGTTCAGCAGAGTTCGCAATCCAGTAGGTTGGTTCCTTCTATAATTTCCGACGAAAAAGACCCCACACAAATGTGGGGTTTTGAGTTTCCTTTTACTCACATATCTGGCAAGACTGATGTGCTGTCAAATGATCTTTTCAGTGCTAAATATACACCATTAACTACTAATAAAAAAACAGGCTTTAAAAATTCAGCTCTTTTTGGCATCTGTACAGAGCATTCCACTTGATCTCACAAGATGTATGGTTTGCACTAGGATTGCAGTCGCAGTTTTCTTGTTAAAGCTGTCAACCGTTCCAGTGTCTATCTTTACAATGCAATTCAAACCTTGGTTAGGAAAATAGGCGTTTTTGCTTGAACTATGATATTAAGATCCTTTGCCAGCCCTTTCCTGTATCCATTTGCAGGCTACAGCTCCTGTTAAAACTAGGTTGCAATGTGAAAACCAGGGAGGGAAGAAGCTGATCCCTTCTGTTTGAGACACTTTCTCCCAGTGGCAGAGATGGCATGGACATTAAATGCTTCCTTAAACATGCTATTTTTTTCGAAAAATATTTTGTTAGAACCACTTACAAGGCAAAACTTCACTGTCTTATCTTGTTAGAGTTACAAAGGTAATTCCAGGACAGAACACTGTTAAAATCAGCAAAGAAATTCTCCTGAACATTAGACGATTTGCCATAGCATTGCTTTGGTATCTGATTGGACTCATTTAGCAGGTACTTGTTAGTGGCAGAATCAGGTTGATCATTGTTTTCTTTTGAAAACTGATCATCTTCTAAAGGCAAACACCTGGAGCATTTTTGACAAGCCAGTGCAAACCTTCAGTCAATATTGAACTAATCGACTTTAATGTAATGACATAAAGCAAAGGGAGAATACAGGTACGGGATAAACATATGTCTTCTAACACTTAGGCGCAATGGGGAGCCCCCTTATCTGCTTCCATAATGCGCCTTATTATGCTTAAGTAATGGGTATTAGAAGCCAAGCAGTATGTTACATCTCCTCCTACATGGTACATTCCCATACTGCCTAGATACATATGAATCCTGCATGTCACATGTCATTACATTTTCTGAGACTATATCTCCATCCATGCTAAAAATACACAGAGAGAAAGAGAGAGAGAGAACTTGAGTGTAAGCAACAGATACTTCTGCACAGACCCCTGGCAATACCAAAGACTGAGAGATTTATACATGTGTTTATTATTCATCATTGTTTGAAGAAGAGCATTTGTGAAGATAACTGGCCCTAGGGGTTTTCGTGGCAAGCGCCTGCTAGATGCTGACACCCATCCGTTTCCGAGCTGGATACACTCAAGCGAAGCCCTCTCCACCTGCCTTTTCATCTACACGGTGGCCTGATTTTTTTTCTGAAGTGCTTAGTTACAGAGTCATTCCCATAAAAATAACTCCAGAGCTATCCATAAATACTCTCGCTCAGAAATTCCAAGCAGTGAACGAAACTGTGAAACTCGTGACCTGCTGGTGTCCCGCTCCTTCCTCTGCTATCGAAATACAGGGACCACAGAGCCCTGAGCCTGCTGTGGGGACGAGCCACCTTCCAGCAGCTTCTGCCCTGCCACCTCTCCCCACTCCCAGCGAGGGTCCCCACTGCGGGGCCACCCATCAGCAGCACAGGGTGGCCTCTGGGAGTCCACGTTGCAATAGGGATGGAAGGCAGACATTTTGGACCAGACCCCACTCCCCTCCCCCCCAAAAAAAATCAGGAAAATCATTAGTGGCCTTAAAACCTCACTCTAGCGGCTTCATCGCTGGTGCTCTGGAGCTGGATTTGGTCTTACATACGAGAGACAGAGGAGGAGCAGCGGTCCCCTGGTGACATGTGTCAGGCAGGAACATGGCACATGTTCGAAGTACCCCCGGTGTCCCGGGCTTTTGCACTTCTGCGTGAACAGCCGAATGGGCAGACCCCTCCTGCTCGGCTGCAGCAGATGGAGCGGTGAGGCAGGCTGCGTGTCTGCAGGGCTGGGCAGCGGAGCTGTGCTCTCGAGCTCCAACTAATGAAGCTGATTTGATGAGCTGATTATTCTTGTGTATTAGTGCGTCGCTGACATGGTGCTCCACGCTGTACCAGACACAGAAGGAAGGGTACAACACGGGCCCCCTACCGAGCTCTCCACCTAGGCGAACGGGCCAGACGATCCAGAAAGACGGGGTTCTGGATGACGAGGAGGAGATGGAGCCCCTCTTTGTAACAGAGCGCTGCAGCTTTCTGAGCTGGAATGTAGCAGCATTCCTAATTTAGATACTCTGGTTGAATTTTAAGTGGAAGTGAACAAAACATTTGAAAAGCTGTCCCTGTTCTCTCAGCAGGGAGACTTCGAGAATTTTCTGGGTTTGGGGAAGAAATACTGGCACAAAACCAGCCAGAGTTTTCCCAGGTAGAGATGTGATTCCTGGAAGCAAGTGCAGGTTTTCTAGATGTGATGGATGTAAACAAAGAGGGGTTGGTTATCAGGAGGTGATTCATGAAGGGAGGGATAATGATGAATAGGTGTTATGACAACAACTGCTCTGCAGCTGTAGCTCTCTCCTCTGCCACAAACTGCCAAAAACTCACCAGCTTTCTCCTGGGACATTCTAATGACAGTAAACAAGGCTTGACAGTGTCCAACACAGAAGGTACATGACTGTTGACCTCCTCGTGGCAGGAGAAAATTGGCTAAATAACATCAAGACGTGGAATTGCAGGTACCTGTTAGGTCTCTGGGTTTTTGCAGAGAGCAAAACATCCCCCAGACAACATTATTCCTCGTTTACATAAGCCATTAATTATGGTAATAATGTTTATACCTGTGCAGTTTCTCCAGTTTTAGCTCAATATTCCTCCCTCAGAATGCAGAAAAGTACCCTCTGGGAGCACAAGTATGGCTTTTTATATATTTGTGTTCGTTTCCACTCCAAATTGAACAAGAGCAAGCTCTGGCAGATTTTTTTTTTTCAGGCAGAGTGGCAGTTCTGCTCTTGCTGAATCATCTGTGACAATGATTAGGCAAGAACACAAAAATAAACACTCCTTGGCAGCCAGGCTCCAGTCTCCCCTACAAAGTATCAAACCCACCATTTAGAGATGAGCCGCAGAGTTTGAAAAATACTGCACTGGGTGGCTTGGTCTCTGCTTGGCACGGAGAACAAGCTGTACGGACCGGGGAGAAGCTCAGCACAGTCCAGAGAAGGGACCAGCCATACACTGGTGATCAGGTGCTCAAACGAGCTACCATGTAGTGTCCACCACGGTGTCTGGACGCACGCAGAATAAACAGGAGAGATTTCCTAGAGGGTCCAATGTGAGGCTGAATGCGTACAGAGGTCTGCTTGAAAGTGGAGCTGACATATGATAGTGTTGCTCATAATATTTATGTATTCATATGGGTTTGAATATCTTTCCAGATTCCCTTGCTTCAAGTGCCTTATTCATGCGAGTCCCACGCTTCACTCGATCCGGGAAGTTTCTGCTCATCAGCTCCTCAGCTCTGTCATTCCTCATTACAACAGTCACCTATGAGAATAGGTAGAGAAACAAAAGGCCAGATGCACAGCTGCACAGATGAGCAGAGCACGCTGTAACAAAGGACAGCAACTCTCTTTGGACATAACTAACATGTGTGAACTTGCTTGACTGTTTGTAATCCCATTTCTTGTTGACTGTTCTCACAGCTAGGCTGAATTTAAACATACAGCATTTCTCCAGCCGCAAGGGTCCTCTTTTTCATATGATAAGGCCTATTGAAGCTCTATGTTGGGGCATTAAGAAGAATGGGGATTCAGGAAGAAGACAGAAGGGGAAGGAGGAGCAAGGGTTAAGGCAGAGAACTTCAAGTCAGAGTCACCGAGTTCCTTCCTCAGTTCTACCAGAAATTTTCCTGCACGCTGC
This sequence comes from Falco rusticolus, assembly GCF_015220075.1. NCBI lineage: Eukaryota > Metazoa > Chordata > Aves > Falconiformes > Falconidae > Falco > Falco rusticolus. The sequence continues at coordinate 5,059,337 of NC_051192.1, read as the reverse complement.
TGGACACGCTGCTTCGCCAACATGTGCCTCGACTGGGAAATCTGTCAAACGGAGACACCAGACAGCCCACACCATGAGGTCTTGCTGGGTGTCCTTGACGCATGTTTGCAAGTTTCTGAGCTCCCACTTAGGCTAGCACCATAGAGAAGCTTTTAACTAACCAGGCAGAAAAGGAAGCGGAGGCTCTGAGATCTGGAAACATCAGTTGGAGGATTCATGCCTGGCAAAGAATGTCAATACTATTGCCAAGCGTATTCTGCTGAACTTTCTGTGAGATGACTCTTCTTGTTTCTACACAACAGCAAATATCCCATGAGGTAGTAAGACCACTACCATATACCTGCACCACATTTCCACTGCAAACCAAAGTACTCATGGGTTAAAATTTTGGAGAAATCATGGGACGGTGCAAGGAGTGGTGAGTTCAAGGACAGAGAGTGAGGGGAAATTCCAGTTTCCCATGCTATTCTCAATCACTTCTATGGCCATTGTAGATCCAGCAGCTTTATAGCTGGAAAGTTGCATTGCACAGTTTCCCACCCAAAATCTAGAAACCAGAATCATGTTCATGGCAGAGAATCACTGGGCACCCCTTTATCTACCTTGTGCCTTGGGAAGCTGAGATGAGGAGGAGGAGGTGCTCAGGCAGAAGATGGCATCTGCCATCCAGGGGCCCCTCTGCTCCATAGTGGGATGAGACTGGGTTGGACATGCAGCTGGTCTGCACAACTTCATGGTGCGGGCCTTTCTGGGTCTCTGACCTTCAGAAACAGAAGGCTGGATTACACAGTCCTCTGGCTCAAGAGCTCTGCTGCCAGTCCTAAGCTATTGGCCCAGCACAGGACCTGTATGGGGGAATCACAGAGACATAGCATACCTCTCCTGCAGAGCCATCATCACCACCTACCTGCAAGCTGCTCCAGGAGCTCCTGCTCCACTCAGCTTCTCACTACGTATTTTGTGATTGTCAGTCTCACGAAGATTTTGATAAGAAGCTTCCTGAGCCAGGAAAATTGGCTGCCTGCTCTATATCTGTGCTGTCGTGACAGTATAGGACCCCACATTTCAAGGTTGGACAGAAAGTGATGGATAGCTCCAGAAGACACTGTTATCTGAGGTTTATTGAACTGTTGTATTAAATTGCTGCTCTCCAGTCTATCTTTCCATTGACTACACAGGTTACCTAAGGTATGCCTCAGGGAGGTGCCTCAGGTCTGATCCCAAAGCTTTGGTGAGATAAAACCAGGCCTGAATGGGCAATGACCTCCACAGTGGTTAATAAGCTGGGTGTGCTGTACATGTCTGCTTGCACCTTCAGCTGTGCATTTCTGTTTGCCATGCATCCCTCTTCCCCTCCTTCTCCCTCTCTAGCTCTGGGTTTTTTACATCCCTTTTTTCAGGGCTGGATACCTAACTCCACATCTTTTTATAAAGAGGTTGTACAACACCTAGAACAGCACCCAGGAGAGCAATGCTTTGGTCCATGCTGGAGACCTCCCAGTGCTCCTGCAGTCCTTTAAATCTGACCATCCAGAAGCCCCTGTTACCAACAGCTCGCTCCAAGTCAGCTTACTCCATCATCATGTGCATGCAAATTAAACATAGTTTTCTGCACAGGCCAGTGAGAATAACATGAGTGCTTATTTTCTGAGCCATGCTATAGCCATCTTCTTGGTAAAACATAAAAAATTAAAAAAAAACCCAATCATGCTCACTTTAAATGACAGCTCAGGGAATGCCTAATGGATAAATCAGGCATTTCTTGGCTGTGAAGGTGGCACCTTTCAGTGGCATCCCACGATGAAAGCTTTGGGAGCAATGACCTGGTATAGTGGCGCGTTAATGTAAACAGCCTCTCTCAGCTACACATTTTATGACAGGGTCTAAAGAGTGAAGGATTAAGAATATATTAGTTATCAGCTGCTTTTCGGATGAATTTCTTAATACAATAAGGCTTAAAGGCAAGCTGGTAGGGTGCTGTGAAATCTACAGGTACTTATGGAACAGTGAGCAAACCTAAAAGGCTGCGCTTTTTCAATGTGACTTGGTAATTTTCTAGCGGAGTTACAAAACGGAAAAGATCTGCATTTGGATGATTGTTTTGAAGACTTGTTGCTTGCCTAAATCTTGAGTCAACTGTTTCTGACATGGAAGTTGGGTGGGAGAAAATTCTCCTACACCCTGTTTGCACCCCCTGTGCTAGAGGTCAGGTGTTGGTGAGAGTTGCTGAGAAAACTAGGGGCAGGGTTTAGGGATGGAGGGGCAGAAACCTAAGCCAGGACAGCTGAGAGATGCTCTGATCCAGCACACGCACCTCCCTGCCAGGGTAAACCAACATATCAGGAATGTACTGGTGCCTCATCTTTCCCTCCGCTTCTTCATTCCTCCCAAACCCAAGTTTTGTCTTAAGGGTACAACCAAGCCCTAGAAAAGTTTACTCTGACACCCTAATTCTGAATGTTGCGGGTTTTCCTAGGAAAGGAGGGTAAACGTGACGGAGCATGAAAGAGACCACAGCTTGAGTGGGGCAGCAGCTTGCGTAAGAGAAGATTAACACCGGAGAGCTGGCTAGGAAGGACCCAGCGTAAATCATTTCTCTTCCTCAGAAAATTAAGTGTATGCGAGGAGTAGCAGACAGTGACTATGGGAAAACCTGTCAGAACAAAGTAGCAGTCTTCCATTCTCTCCTACCTACAGACACAGCCAAACACACAAGAATGGTGCTGGGGGTTGTTCATAAATAGTCTGGCTGCTGTTTGTCAGAGGCAACAGTTGAAATGTCCATGCACAATTGCTACTTTAGCAAGTGCTAAAAACGACAATGGCATCCAGTCGCAATGGCCCCACTGAGAACTGTCGTTCCAAGTCACAGTCATAAAACTACTGGTGGGTGGTCTTCATCTCCGTTTGTCCTCATTATCATTTCATTGTGTTTCTGTGGCCCACTGCACCATGGCACTCCCTGCATTTTAAAGCGTTTCATTGACGGGGCAGTTTGACATTCATATTTATATGTCCTTGTTGTATTGCAGCGGTTTCTCCTATTCTTGGGATCCAAGCCTTTTGTGAAATGGTGCGAGGAAGATGTGTATTCAAATCTTGGCCCAATGAATTGGGTATTGTCAGGAAATAACAGAAAGTGTCGAGGATTTAAACATCCTGGACCCTGTCCTGCTGCTGTTGAATGTAATGGAAGGGTTTTTCTTGCAAAAGACTGAAAGCAAGGCAGGGGAAGAGGTCAGATGGGCAGTACGTACCTGGTTTGGGGTTCAACAGCAAACTTACCAGGTTACCATGTTAACAGGAGGCAGTCTGCTCTCCATCCTCCTCCACCAGGAGTGGACAACAAAGCTCCTGGTGACTCCAAAACCAGAAAGTCCAAACCCTAATAATATCTCTTTTATTTCCTAATTCTTGTTTAGCATGCAAGTCAAAAGCTAAGCAAAGCCTATATACAGCCCAGTGACTGGGCAAAGCTGGAGCTGTAAAAGCAAAATGTTTGCCAAACCTGTGGAAAATAAAACCAAGACAGCTTACACAGTAGAAAATGGAGGGGGGGTGGGGGGAACCAAACCAAAAACAACAGCTTTTGAATCCTGAAGATTTACTTCAATTGTTTTACTCATGCTCTTTTCCTCTGCTTCAAGAACTGGGGCCAGAGCAGAGGATTTGTCCTCTGCCTCCGTTCCTTGGGCAGGACAGCTGGGGGGCACAGCAGAGACTTGATGCACGGTGGGCTGCCTTGCCCTAGCTGGAAAGCAGAGTGAAACGGGCAGGCATAGGAAGCACGTAGGGCTTCTGCCATTTTGCAGGGCCAACGCGTACATAGCTGGCTTGCTGTGCAGCAAATACCCCGGTTCTGCATACATCGGGCTGCACTACACGGCTCTTCTGACTTTCCAAGTTTTGCTTGTTCCAGGCACATAAAGGAGCAGCTGCTGCTCATGTGTGCATGCGTTGTTGCCCAGTGAGGAGCTGAGGATGTGTCTTGGCAAATGGCAAGAGCCTTAAGTTTGCAGGTAAAATGCCACAGAAGGAAAATGAAAAGATAGGCCCAACAAAAAATGTAAGAAGGTGTTTGTTTAAATGCTCTACAGATGGCTGTTCAAAGCAGGGCAAAGCACGGCTTGCAAATCAAACTAAAGAAGGAATAAAATTTCTGATACAGGCCTTCTCCAAATTTTCCTTAAAAAAATTACCTGTGGACAAAACGTCAAGGGGCTGTTTGTAGTCCAAAGACCAATCTGCTCCAGAAGTGCCCTTTCCTGGCGTATAGCTTTTGAACCTGACCACCTTCCCAAACCCTCAGTGAGAATGGCAAAATTTTTAAAAGAGCCCTTAGCCCCCAGGAATCATAAGTCCCTTCTTTATCCAGAGAACACGACCGTGCAAGAAGGAGGTGTGCAGGCATCTCGCGTTGCTCTTCCAACATGCCTCAGCCCTGCCCTGCAAGCTTTCAGAGCAGGATCCATCCCCTGTGCGCACTCAGTCCTTGGCTTCAGCTGTTGGTGCCAAAACTGAGAGCGATGAGAGCCAAGCGGGATGACAGCTTTTGTGCAGTGCTCCTTGGCCCACTAGAAACTGGACAGCGAGACAGCAATAAAGATGCCTTTCTCAACCGTTGTGCCTAGATCCACAGCACACCACCAGCGGCAATAACTGAATCCTGTACTTTTATGCTCATGTAGCAACGAGCTGAGATGGAAGAGGTGACTCTGGGCACACAGCGTGGGCCGGTACACATCTCTGTGCAGCACCTCTGACATGCTCAAAATTCAGGGCAGGAGATCCCTGCCTAACCCTCCTCTGTGAGACAGAAGTCACACACAACAGCTAGCAACAGTAATACTGTTTGTTTCAATATTATTTGCCATGGTTGTAGCACTTCTGTTGGTGAATGATTGATGGACCAGCTGGAACTGCATTGAGCATATCCGTGAAGGTTTTGGTATATTTTTGCTTTTGGCTGTCAATGGTTCAGACTCACGATTTTCATCTTGTGCCTTATTTATGAGCTGTTTGAGTTGACAGCTTCCAATTTGCCGTTCACCCCTCATAGTATTGAGCTGATCACCTAAACCACACAGTACCCCTTCTGTTTCCCTCTGGGTAGGTGAAATTTGTCAAAGAGAACAGTAAACAAGGAAATACCACCGCGAACACATAAACATTCGTGGGTTTTATGTGAATAAAGACATTACAAAGAGCAACCAACCACTCCAACAATAGTCAACCCTCACTTCCTAAAGGAAACATCCAGAAGACACAGCATGAAATGAGAATTCAAACAGAATTTAAACAAATATTCACCAGTCCTGTTTTTCAGCACTTAACTTATTCTGTTATTTGGACGCTCAGTCTTCACCGTGCTGAAGTCTTTCTTGGAGATAAATATTAACTACTTTTTTTTTAGCTTATTTAGCATTATTTTTAATGCTAGTGTGTGATTTCCTTGTGAATTCTCTTACTACTCATGCAGGAGAGAGGAGAGGTTCACCTTAAGGAACCTAACTGATTATTTGGTTATTATTTTGGTTTTGATCTGTAACATGCACTCTTACCAGCCTACAAAAAAAAAACCAAACAAAACTTTAGACAAGGTTCTGACCTACATGCACAAATGTGACCTGACATTTGAAACTTAGAAGCGCTTTAATTTAAAAAGCAGGTAATTTCATCAAATGCATGTAGCTTCCTCCCATACTTGTTACTGCACAAGTGCTCCAGTCTTTCACCCAACAGGGAACATCACTCGTTTTAAAGGTGAATCGCTTCCCCTCCCTAAATAATCTGCAAAAGAGAATCTGTAACAATTTTGTTGTGATTTAACTTTTTTCCCCACGTTGCTAACAAGAAGGGGGTGGGGGGGTGGGGGGTAGAAAGGCACCGGCTATTAGATCAACGTATTTGACATCCTGCCTTGATTCATTTAAGAAAGACTGCAAGAACATAAGATTGTGAGACAAATTGTTACAAAGGATTGTGAAAAGATGAATCTTGGAAGAGACTGCACAAGAAAGATTGTTATAAATCATGTGCAGAGACTGTTTATAGGCTGCAGGGAAATATGGAAAGAAATCTTTATCTTAAATGCAGAAAAGACAGGTTTAAAAAAGAAAGCAAGGGACACCAGAACACTGCTGCTTTGAATGTTGCATTATGTTTAGATGGATTTCGTGTAACAGTATGTGTCACTGACGTGACTCCTTCACCATGTATACAGGGATACAGTTTTGTGCGGTGATATTTTACATCATGTGTAGCAAAGAGAAAAATAGAAATATCCTTTTGAAAAAGTGGTTTTTTCTTTAATTTTCTTTTGTTGTTATCGGTACTGGAACTCCTGCCTGTGGAGCCTGTTGTAATTAGGAGAGGTTTTGCTGTGCATTGTCTTCGGTGCCTGGCTGGCTGCTCGGAAGCTGCTTTGCTCACTTAGAAGCACCCAGCAGGGAAACAGGGTCATGTTGGGAATCAGCACGGACAGCTGTGACCCAGCATTGCCCAGTTATCCAGCATTACCAAAAGGGCCCATCGTAGGTGGGGGAAGCGCTCCTGTCCCCAAGCACCATCACCTATATCACCGTATGTACACTCTGATAAGGCGCCAACAAGCTTCTCAGGCTCCCCCGCTCCCTCCAGCCCCATCTCACCCACTTCTCTGGGACTCCAGGTCCTCACTCAGGTCCTGGCTCAGCAGGAATGTTGCTTCCCAAAAAATCAAGCTGCCCCAAAGGCACCCATCCTAAGATGACCGAAAGAAGCCGTTCCTGGTCCGGCTGGGCATGTGGTGGTGCAGGCACAGGGGTCCGGGGTCCAGGGTCCAGAAAGGTTCCTTCCAAAATGCTAGGAGTCACATTGCGTTTTGAAGGCTTAATTTGGTAATTGGGCAGGGCCCCCCCCAGCCATCTGTGCTGAGCCGTATCCGCAGTTGCTGGCTGGGCAGAGGCACTTGGCTCCCCCCTGACAACAGCCTGACACCTCCGATTAGGGAGCACAGCCTCCCCACGCCCCGCTCTCCCCCCATCCCCTCCGGGAGATGCAGCTCCTGCCAGGAGGATGTTTGGGTGCCCAAATCCAGGCAGAAGGGTGGCTGAACTGGGTCTCACCAGCATCACCTCTAGTGTGGCAGGAGCTGAGAGCGGGTGCTGAAGCAGGAGGCAGGTACAGCGCTTCCCTGCTGCACCCTGCCAGCCTGCGCGGTCTGCAGGTCGGGGAGGCAGCAGGGCTGCGTTTGCAGCCACAGCTCCCTCGGTGTCCACCGAGGCTCTGATTTGAAGCTTTTCTTCCAGGCCTAGGCACTGTCTCTGTCAGTGGCTCCAAACCTGTATTGAACCTCAGTGTCCAGAAGCATCAGCAAGAAGGCTTTGCTTGTCGCGCAGATGTTTTTGGACATACACGCAATGTTAGATTGTCACATCTTCAAAATGATCCCCCTTGAAGGAAGGGTGAGTGTGGGAATGCCTAGGTGGTCTGAACAAACCTTCGGTGCTGTTTTGATACAAGCGGCGGCATTGCATTTCAATCTGGGAGGAATATTCATGGCTAAGCTCTAAGCCTCTGATTTATAATGGAAATACTGATAGATCCAGATCCATTTGCAGATGCTATTATAATGTTTCATCCTGGGGAGGGGAGGGGGAAGGGAAACAGCCTCCTTCCCTTTTCATTTTAAATATCGGTACACTCTGATATTGGTTTCATGAAGCATTTGGATGGGTCCTTATTCACAAATGAATAAAAATGAGTAAAGTCCTCAGAATCAAAGGTAAGCCAAAACTGGCACCCATAAGCACAAGGCAACCCAGAGAGCCCATCTGCAGCCAAACCATGCAGCAGACCCAGACACAGCTTAAAGGCTGGCAACAAGACCGCCTGCAGAATCTGCCAAGGAGCCAGATGCTGTTGCTTCCCAAGCTTGGCATGAGGGTTCCTGATTGCCATCCAACAAAGAGGAAAAAGAGGAATGATATAATGTGGTGGGATAAAACACATCCCACCTCAACCTCCTTTATTGCTCATTGAAAAAAAATCGTGGAAGATACTATTGGAAATGTATCATTGTTTTCAGAAATACATACATTAGCCACAACAATGGCCTTGCCAAATGGGAAAAGTAGGAGCTATTTAAATGTATGTGCCATTTAAAAAAAAAAAAAATTAAATCTTCATATGCTGTGTTTTGGGTATGGATGTCTTTGTGTCTTTTGTTAACTGTTACAGTGATAACCACTAAAATGAATACAAGTGTGGCAAAAAGCTTCCAGTTTTTTACAGTAATATTTCAAAATCCCCTGTCTCGGCACAGCTGTCTAGATCAGATAGATCACAGTGATGGCTACCGAATGTAAAGAAGCCAGGTCTGTAAAATGAGGTGCAGAGAAATAAAAAAAGGGAACTGTAAATAAAGATATGTGCTGAGAAAGGCATTACCAAAAAAAAAAACCCAAACCCAAACCCCACATATATATATATATGTATCAAGATATTATACAGATAAGGGTTCTGCTTTTTCCGCAGTTGCACAACTCTGTTGATGTAACTTGATTTCATTGGCATCATACCTGAGGGAAACTGGAGTAACGCTGTGAAGGATTTGGCCCAGGCAATACAAAAAGAAGTCATGGGGCCGTGCACCTGAGGATATATAAACCCACGAGGGCACCATCACGTATGGCAGTGGAAAGGGAGAAGCAAAGTAAGTAGGAAAATGTTATGTAAAATAATATGCTGCAGGTAGGTGAAGAAATAGGAAGCAGTAAAAAAAGTGATGTAAAAGAAGAAAATACTGGTAGAGTTACCTGAATAATAACAGCTGTTATCATTACCCTGATCATCATCATCACCATATCATATTTTGGAAAATGCCAGGTGCTTCCATAGATGATATTTCAGGGCAGCTCAAACATATTTGCAAATTCAAGTCAATTTTGCCAGAGACTTTCAGCTGAAAGAAATACATCAGAACATGGTAGACAAACCAGTCCCATAATTTCCATTGCTAGCTGTTTTAGCATAGTCAGAAGATTCAGGCACCTGTTAAAAAAGGCAAGGTTTCCTATAAAATCAAGGACAAGGCAATCCCTCTTATTCAATAGTGCAGTGGTTAGAGCAGTGGCCGAGGATGAGGAGACTCAGCTTCAATGAGACCTGCAGTCCTGTGTGCAGGCTGTTGTCTGAGCAGGACTGTGGCACGGCTTCACATCTCTTCTGGGCACGAGAATATCGAAAATGAAACCTGAGCCCTCCACGTTAACAAAACTGCTCTGGCTGCTGTGAGACTGGCTCACAGGAGCGCTGCTTCTCCCATTCTGTCATCCCAGCTTGTACATCCCCTGACTTTCATTAATATGTTTAATTGTAATTATTTTAGTCTAATTGTTTTGGCTTAGGAAGATGTTACATTTTCTTTACCTGAATCAAATCACTTTTAGATTTTCTTTTTTAATTCCTGCCTGGTTTTGGTCAGTCTAACTCATTTTAATTCTTTATCAAATCCAATAAGTCATACTTTCAATACACACATTCGATAACCCGGTTAGTTGCACAGTCCTTCTTACAACATTTTCAACAGGTTAAGTTAAAAATACTCGGTGAAATACGAGATATGGAAATATGTTTATTGGAAAGAAAGAATATAAAATAGTGAGAAGTACATTGTAAAGTGTTACATACTAAAAGATATAAGGTTGCTCTTGGTGCAGCTCTCTCAGTTTCAAATACATATTTATATTTACAGAGCACTATATGTGATAAATTTATTGTATGTGTAAAATCCCCGCTGTTAAGAATTTCAGTGACAACCATGTTTATGCACTGGGAACTGAAGATGTGTGATACCATGAGAAGGTGTATCTCAAATGGTTTCTCTCGTCCTTGCAAGCCACCAGGAAATGTTTCCCTCCCTGGACCTGGATGTTTAAGACTAGTAATAAGAAAGGCTTCAGTGTGAAAGGCTGCTACATGTTTTTATAGCTGACCACTGCAGAGCGTGTAGCCTAAAAAGTGTGTATGATGATACATTTCTTTCTTGCTCAGTATACCTCTCTTCTTAGTGGACAACACTGCCTACCGCAGCAATATCATGTCACGATATCGCATTATAGAACAAATTACAGTGTTACAGAAAACACAGGCACTAATGAGCGCTGAAGACTATAAGCAGGAGTGCCCAAGATCTTCTATTCTAAAATCTTGCTTTGTTATATCCTAACTTGGCTGAACATTCACCACTTGAGGTAAAATTTTCCATGATGCTTGGCTGTCTCAGGCTGATAATTACAGTTCTTGTTTTGCTAAGTTTTAGAAAAAAAGCTCCTTCCTTAAATAGGGCCCTTTTCTCTTGTGAAATGAGTTCTTACATTAATTGACTGGCTTAGGGCTTCTGTTCCTTGATGGAAGGAATAGGAAAAAACGTCAGCTCTCTGAGATTTTATAACAATATGGTGTTATCAGCAAAATGCCACTGAGTCTGACCATGTCACAGCTTTGAAGAAACCAGGATAGCTGTGTGTGGCAAGGATGGGCTGGATGCAAGCACCGAAATCCTCTGAGCAGACCTGAGCAGCCATCGCTTTGGGGTGCTGTGCTTACATCCCGCTCCCTCGCCCTGGCCACCCCTGGGTGCTGCTGCTGCCCGCGGCACCCTGCCATGCTTTTCCCACTTTGCAGGGTGGGAGCCACCCCCCCAGGCTCCAGCACTACCCTGAAATTATAGGAAATGTCCTTTCACGACGTGACCATTTGTGCATCTCCAGCTGCCTGGACCACTGCACAGGGCTGGTGGCGAGCACCCTGCTGCTGCGCTGAGCATCATTCCTGGCGTCAGCAAGCACCCTGCCCATCTCCTGCAGCCAGGAAGAAGTCGCAAGAGGGGCAGCACAAATCCTGGACCCCAGCCCCAGCCTGCCCTGAGACAGCCTGCTGCTGCGGCAGAGCAAATGTGATGGTGCAGGTCCCTCCACCGAGGACTTCTTGGCCATCGGGGCGCCTGTGGCCGGTGGAGCACCTGGGGAGCTGGCACCCGCCGGCAGCAGCTGTGGCAGAGGGGGGCTGGTGGGCCAGCAGGCTGGGCAGCGAGCGGCAGGGGGGCACCCCGAGGGGCCCCGTCCCTGCTAGCAGAGGGGAAAGCAGGCTCCGAGTTATTAACGGCTTCCCTGGAAGCCGAGCCGTGGCCAGGGCCAGGGCAGGCAGCCAGCTCAGCATCCCTGGAGGCTCCCTCGGCTTTCTTCGCCCACCTCTTTTGCTCCATCCAGTGGTGACGAGCCACCTTGGAGCCTCCAGGCTTTGACGGGGAGGCTGAGGGGCACAGGGTGCCCCAGCCACCCTGCCGGGGTGTCCTGCACCCCTCGAAGGGGATGCCCTCGCCTGCCCCAGCTCCTCCCCAGATAGCGGGGTGCCAGGGGAGCACACCATCGCCCCACAGAGAACGCCCCCAGCACCCCTGAGGCTGTAAGACACCATCACTGCCTCACAATCCCAGCGCCGAGGAAGCAGCGGCCAGGGACCCTTGCTTTTGGGCACCAGCAGTGCCTTACGGCTGGCATGGCCAGCTGCCTGTCCCAGCCCTCCCTGGGGGAGGCGAGGGGGCGGTGGGGAAGGGGCAGCTGATTTCCCCATCGCTTCTGGGAAGAGGCAGAGCAAGGGGGGGTGAGGCCGGGGGTCCCAGTACTTCAGCCTGAGCTGGGGGAGTGCTCACTGCTGGAGTGAGCCCTCAGCCCCAGGTTTCCAGCCATACTCAAGGCAAAGGCAGCCTAAAGGACCCCCCCACTACACCCAGAGCAGCTCCTCAGGTGCTCATCACCGAGGGCAGCATTCGGCCCCCTGCAATTTGTTTGGGATTTTCTTTTTTTTCCCTTCTTCTTTATCTTTTTTTTTTTTTCTTTTTTGTCTTTGACATTCACGTCTATTTTGTCAATGCTCAAGCCAGAAAACCTGCATTCTCACAATAATTTACGTGTTGCCTAAAAGAGACACACGTTGTCTCGGCAGCAGGAACCCAGAAGTGAAGAACGAGAACCTTCAACACCCCCCTCCCCATTCTGTCCTCTCTTACCTGGAGTGTTTCGATGCCACAGGATAAAAATAAATAAAAGAAGTACTTCCACTTCCTCGGAGCAGAGCTGATACGGCAGTAGCTCACTGGATGAGAGCAGCTCAGACCTGAAACGCTTTCTTCTCTGTTGGGATCACAGCTTGAGCGTAGGCTTGTTGTGTCGGAATGGGCCTACTGTACCCAAACATCTGAGCTTTCTCCAGCTCCTAGAGGAACATTTTATACTCATTATACATGCAGCAGAATTTCAAAATATGTCCCTGGGACCAGAATGCAGGAGGAGGACATTAAAGGTTAGGAGGTAGTAGGGGAAAAGCAAAAGGAATGAGTAATCTGGAGTTGCCTGATAACCCTTCGAGGCTTAGCCAAAATTAACCGTATCGAGCTGTCATGAAAGGGGGAGATGTGCTACTTGACGTATTGTTAACAAAGAGAGGATTTTATTGCTTTAGGTACCTTTTAGAAGTAAAAAGCAAAGGATCAGCTCCACATCCCAGGTTTCAAAATGTTATGATCTAAGCGCAGAATTCATCACTGCCACCACTAAGAGATCATACATCCTGGAGTGTCATGAGCCATCCGTGATTTGTGTCATTGCAGAGGATGATAAATCACTGCTAAAGACATAACAAGCAGCATCATCGCTGCAACACAATAGATCATGATGCATCAAGATCTTTGCTAAAATATTATTTACAGTTAGCAGGGGCTTGGAATGGCAAAGCAGAAGCTGATATTAATCTTCCCTGCATTGTGCCTTTGTGCACACTAAGGGCCCTGCCCTGGGAAAAATGGGATCTGTAACATTCACTGATGCAATAACCCCTGGTTGTATCCACTGGGGCTGAGAGGGATTAAATATATATAGATAAATATATATATATATATACATATATATGGAGAAAAGGAGTGACAGCGAGAGGAGAGCAAGTGAAGTCCCATTCTTCAGACCACTGAAAACCCCAGTGATTACGCTGTTTGAAGCCCATCTGTAAATGCAGACATGTAAAGGTCTCTGTTCCTTATAGCAATGCTGGGGAGAGAATTTAGTGGTAAAGCTTCAGGGGAAAAGGGTCTTAATGGTTTTCAGAAAAGCTCTAAAGGTCTGGAAAAGCCTTAGGAGTTCTTCCAGGCCCCCCCCCCCCCCGCCCCAATATCCAAAAGGTTTAAGCAAATCAAGCTTTACTCCCAAAGCTACTTTGAGAATCACTTTAAGGGAGGTGCTAACTTAAAAACAACACTGCTGGCATAATAAATGTTTTGACGGTTTTGCCTTAAAACTAAAATTACCCAGAAAAAAAACCCTACCTCCCAAAACCCCCAAAACCTCAAAGACCCCAAACCCAGACAATTCAAACTTCTGGAAACTGCTACCAGCTATTTTTGTAGGAGACTCTCTGGAAACAGACTCTTTCTCTCTGTCAATCCGGGCAAGTGTTCCTGAAGCACTGGGGACTGTGAGTTATTTCTCTTTCTTATGCAGGACATTGCTGATTTAGGTCACATCAACGGGACTAACAGTTCCATTTAAAGAAATGCTGAGATGGGGAGAAAGTTTTTTTTTTAAAAAAAAAAAAAAAAAAGACTTCCTGCTGGAAGGAAATCTGCATTTCCAAGCTGCTGATGACCTTTTTGACAACAAAAAACTCGTAACGCTTTACAAGAGTCTGCCCAGCTCCAGCCTTACCCTGTCAGCACAGGAGTATTATCCACCTTCTGCCATCCAAAAGACAAAAGACAAGTAGAGTGCCTTTCAGTTTTATATCAGTTACTCATCCTGTGTTTGCTTCATGATGTGAAGCTGAACCCTCCCACGGACTTTAATTGAGTTAAATCATTGCCAGAACCTTTTAGGCTCCCCCTCGTGCACCCTTCAATGTGAGCATCTCTGATGAGGCATGTAGTGGGGACACGCTCCCAGGACATCTGGGCAGCGAGCCACCTACCTGTAGGCTCCAAGTATTTCCATCAACTGGATTTCACTTGAACATTTCTTTCCTCTTTAGACAATCGTCAAAGTTGGGGATGGGAATAGGGAGGAGCCATGAGCAATTTACTGGAATATATACAGGCATTCCCCAGATTTCCCATCCTCCTCCTTAATTGGATATTATCCCTCATTAATGACTCTGTCAGAGCGTGTAGAGTACTAATTGTCTGTGGTTCCTCTCTCTCCCCCTCCCCTCTCCCCTCACTGAGATTAGTCTTTTGTTCAAGTTCATGAAGTTTAATTTCTGTTTCTCTCACTGAGATGGGCAGCGCATCCAACCTTTGTTCCACCAGAGCCCTCAGAGCCTGGCATCACCTCCCTGGGATGGTGCTTCAGGGTGAGGGGAAGACCCAAAACCTCCTGCCTGCTACATTATCAGTCACCAAAGCCCGGCTACGCCGACACCCTCGCCGTGGTCCGATGTAGCAGTGAGTCTGTTGCCACTTCATGCACCCACAGAGCTCCTGCTGCAGTCTCAGGCAGGTGGAAACACAGAAGGGTCCACAGTCCTCCGAGCCTTTCAAAAAAAAAGCAGAGGGCGGGTGGACATTTGCTGCGTGTCTTCTCCATTTATCTTTTGAGGGGCTTGTTTTCTTTCAAAGGAAACAGCTAATCCCAGAAGAACAAACAAAACTTAATTTAAGTGCCGGTTAATCAAGGACTGATGTGAAAAACGACTGGCTTTGAATGGCTGAACTGTTTTGTGCTGCTGGCTGCCTTGGTACGCTTTTGGCCACTTTTGGGCCTTTTTCTGACTGGGTACCTTGCTAGGATATTTTAGGTGAGTATCTTTAAAGCATGAGAGCTGGCAAGGTTTCCACTGGTGCTGGTAAATCCCCTGACATGATTTTGGGTGTGATAGCCTGTTTGGACTGATGGCCTGCGTGGCCAGAGCTGACGTGCGTTCCTGCCCTTGTCTCCCTGGTTGCTCTGGAGATGCTCATCACTCCTTAGCATACAAGGAAGCCAGGAGCCACAGGGCTGTGACCCCCAGCACCAGGGGAAGCCCCATCAGGGCTGGCCATCCCAGCAGCCCTGCCCTGGCATTGCAGGCACTCAAGGAGCTGGGTGGCCTCTCTCTTAGACCTTGACTGGGATTTCTGCCACGCCTGTGGAGCGCAGCCCTCCTGTCCCAGTTGCTTTCGTGATGGGGATGCTGAAGCTGAAGCCTGGACTGCATGGGGAGGCAGGGGGGGCTTTTGCTGATGTCTTCGGTGGAGTTAAAGTGTCACTGCCTGCTTTCTGCTGTCCTGGGGGCCTGCTGGCAGGAATCACAGATATGCTGCTCTCACATACTTTTTCCCTTTCCTATAACTCTCCTGCTACCACCGCCACAGGCGGACTTGTTACTGCCTGCAGTCAGCGCAAAGCTGCACAGACCTCGGCAATATGCAGAGAACATGAGTGCGTCTTTTAACCACTGCTACCCGGGGAAGCCTCACTTACCAACAAGCATCAGATGACTTGAAGGCAATTTTTCAGGAAGACCCTCCATAACAGGAAATTACTACTTGAAAAAAAGATCAAAATGTTTTTTAAAAAAACCACAGAACTGCAGTTTTCTGCTAGCCAAACCGAATGGGTTAAGGTGACGGTAAGCTCTTTGTCCGAGGAGCTACAGGCTCTCCAGCCATCAAGTCAGCCTGAAGTGGTTCAGCATCCAGGTCATCCCAGGACACTGACAAGGCGATGGCAGATGATCTGGCTCCCATCCGGAGGCCTCACATTTCAGGCTGGTCTGTCTGTCGGGGAGGTCCTGCCGGTGCCTCGTGGCTATCCGTCCGTTCCACCTTAGCCAAGGTCAGCCCTGCCCAGGGTACAGGTGGAACCTGCCACTCGGTCCCCAGTTTCCAGCCCCAGCACGGCTCCTGCCCTGGCTGCCAGGTCTGTGCTACATGCCTGGTGTTGAACGCATCTCCTGGGTCTCCCTCCTCTTCCTCCAGCCCCTGGCCGTGGTGTAACACCACATCCAGAGCACTCACAGCCACCTGGGCTTCGTCCTATGCTTCCTGGGATCCGTTTGCTCCCCAGACTCTCATTCTTAGGATGGTGACATCTGGGCTGATCGTTCTACTTTTGTCTGATTCAGATGTGGAGACAGCTTATTTTTCTGAAGACGACAGAAGGGAAGGCAGACCTTCCTCTCGCACACACCAGCACCGCCTCAGTAACATTTCAGGAGAGAAACTGTTCCAGGGGTTCAGGACACCTGGAGCAGGAGAGTTAGTGTTCCCTACTCTCATCCTGAGAAATATAGGACAGCAGAGACTACGTGGTGGTTGCAAACTCTGCTATAAGGTCTGACCCATTTTTGTCCTCTAAAAGCAATATAACATCTGCTCTCAGTATTTCTGTGTGCCATTTCAGAAATATCTCTGGAAGAGCACTGCTAATTCATGCCCTGTCCGCTTTCAGATTGCATTATTGCAGCCCCTAGTTTATATATGCTTGGGGATGGATCTTCATATAAACTAAAACTTCCACAGAAGATTATCCTGGGGATAAATTCAGTAGCAAAATGGGCCTATACCGAGCAGTTAAATCTCAGCTCAGTCCAGCTGTCCTGCAGAGCCTGCTGCGAATAAGTGGGAATAAATGGTAGTTGCTCTGTGCTGAAGCATCCCTACAGAGCAGCAGCTTTTCAGAGGCTCTTGGGATTTTGCTTCTGGAGGTGGAAGGCAGAAAGGGCTTGGAAAAACATCTCCCCACAGCCACCCAGCCAGTGCAGGCAGCAGGCGAGCCAGACCCATGGGCTTGCCGGGGGTAAGGGAAGGAGAAGCGATGGAGATCCCGGAGGCTGCAGCTCCCAGGTTCTCCGTGCTTTGGAGTCACAGCCTGGAAATGATGAACAGAAATCCCTGTGGTCAGCCACCAAGGGAGTCCCTTCAGCAGAGGGGCTTGGCTCCCTTTATCAGGGTGCTTTTGCTGCCCTGGAAGAAGAGAGCAAAATCCCTTTGGACCCTCCGTGCCAGCCTGAGGTTTGGGAGACCTGATGGCTCCTGCAGGTCCCAGCCACTGCTGAAACTCTTCTCCCTTTGCTGAGTGAGAAGTTTTTGTTCTGCAGATATTATCTGCCAGTAAATATTCCTCTAATCTGAGACCCATCAAAAATGCTGGCTCCACTTATTTTAGAGTCCATCTTTGACCTTTACCGCTGTGAAATACATCTACTCATATTCCACCAGAGGCTATAAAACATCTGGGCTGACTGAGCACCAAATAGCTGGAATTTTCTACCCATTTCAGTCTGTGGCTTTGACCCCAAATGGCAATTTATCTGCACCATTTCTGAGTGCCCTGGAACCCGTGGGGCCTGAGATGCCAGGAGCAGCAGCGTTGATCCACCGAGCAAATCCAGCCCACGCCTGGGTGAATGGAGAGGACCTGATTTTGAAGGAAGAACTCTGGTCTTACATAGCATCATCACACAGCAGCCTTCAAGGCAGGGTAACGACACTGAAGGATGCCTGCCTTTGCGGATGCTGCACTTGCACACACCTTCCCTGTGCCCAGCATCACTGCTGAGTGGCAAAGCAATGGGAAAAAGCAGAAGAGATGTTGATGGCCAGGCAGGGTGAGCTCCCCCTTCAGAGGCTGGGTTTCGCCTCCACCGTGCCTGTGCCTCTGCACTTCCAAACCCCGGGTAGCGTGGAAAAGAGCCAGCTGCAGGGGTTATTAACTGGGACAAATGCATGGCAAAAAGCAGTGACTTTCGGCAGGGCTGGGAGCAGGGGCGAGGAGAAGACACCTGCGTGTCAGCAGGTGGGCTCAGCTGCTGCCATGCTGCAAAATGCACATTGCTGCCTCACCGTAGGGTACCCCCAAAATCTGCATCCTGCCAGGGTCCGGAGATGATGCCTTGCCCCACACCCTGGGTTGCTCACGCTGTCCCTTTCCCTGTCTCTTCTCCACAGACCATAGTACTGCTGGCTGGAGGGGACTGGACATCATTTTGAGGTAATTTTCTTGGAGAGCAAACAACACTTGATCCCGTGTCTCTTTTGGTGGGCTGCCAGGAAGGTTAGCTGCTCGGTGGTGGTGGTGGTGGTGGCAACCGCAGCGGCGAGGCATTGCAATATCTTCGACCGCACATCTAATTCCCTGGGGATTCTGCTCCAGATGAATAGACAAAAGACCTCCAGGCGGGGAGGGGGGCCCTGCTCCACCAGAATTTGGATTTTTCACTGTCAGCCAAGCAGAGGATCCAAACTCCAACAATAAGCTCCCCGCTCCAGACGAAAAACATTTATAACCTCTCCAAGCCGAGCTCTGGCAGGGTGATACAAACTGTGAGCTCCACACGCTAATGACCTTGAAAGTATCCATTTATCTCGGCCTTTCCCCCCAGCTTGAGATGCCACGGGAAATGTGAGGCTTGCTTTCTTTTTCTTTCCTTGTATTTCTTTTCCTTTTTGAGCAGGAGAGATGAATATTCAGGGAATGCTGGCAACAGGGAAACTGCTCGGTTTCACCTCTCTGGCTGGAGCTCAGCTCTGAGACCCCAGTGGAAATGGAGAGCGGGGGGTAATCCTGGTGTGCCAGGAGAAGGGACGTCAGTGCTCTGCCTCCGTTACCTGGCTGCTCCACACTGGCTGCTCCTTCATTAATCTTCCTCAATAAACAATATTTCTAACCAACAAAAGCCAACCCTTCGAGCCTGTTGTTCCTATCGGCTAAAGCAGCTCACAGCTTGGTGTGATGCGACAACCTGAACTGCATTAGAATCCAGGCAAGGGGTTAGAAACGTCCTTGGAACAAATAAAGTGGGTGCACAGTAAATAGTATTTCCTTAGGGAGAGCAGTGACTCCCCGGAGGGTTTTACTTTTCAAAGTCAGTGTCTGTTTTCTATGCATTGCCACTATATGGAAACCACTAGCTGGCACAACAGGGTGCTCCCTTTTTTATGGGATATCCAACTTGGGTGTAAAATAATCCCGCTTCCTTCCCTTTGGCATTCAGTACAGACAGCTTAATGCGGAAAGGGGAGTCACGCAAAGCAGGCGATGACAGACACGGGCAGAAGCTGCTACCAAAAAACATTCTTCTACTTACAGGGGAAAAAAAGAAAAAAAAAACCCAAAAAACAACAAACTGATTTGCCGACGTGTTTTCTGACTGCTGCATGTTTTAGTCCTCTTACAGATGCGGTAGGACCCAAGCACTTTGCAGATATCCTCTGGTGTACAGCCCAATCTGGCTGCTGCTCTGCAGATGCTCCAGCACCTGCAGGCTGGGACCTGCTGCTCACCTTTGTTCTCCGCCAGTGTGGTGGGCTCTCTGCTGGGACTAGCAGTTGGGCTTCCAAGAGGATTTGCTAGCTGCTGCCTTTGAAGCTGTAGAAGCAAGCACAAGCTCGTGTTTCCATTTTAGGCATACGTGTAATGTGCATCTTTGCTTACTGGACATTCTGCGTTGCAATCCAGCCTCAGGAATTCTTGGCTTCCCTCTGGGTTTTGATGACTTTATAAGAGGTGGTGTTGCACTTGAGGGGTTCATGGTAGTCATCTCCTGACTCACTGCCAGCAGGCTGGAGACTCATATGGAGACTTGAAGAACAGAATTTTTATTCCAGAAGACGCACCCGGCGAGGGAGGTTCTGCGCTCCTCGCACACCCAGAGCCACCTGCCCAGTGCCATCACTGGGGATGGGGCTGCAGGACCCCAGGCATACCAAGGACACAAGGCTCGGTATGACCACAGTGAAGTTAGGGGAAGGTGCCCCACCAGCCAGATCTGTGCTTTTTGGCAGGGTGGGGAGATTAAGCCAACCCCTCGTACTTCCCCCGTCCCACCCCCTCAAGTGCCTGGCTCCCCAGGTACCAACCAAACCCCCCAGATCCCTGGATAAGGCCTCGCTCCAGCCAGGTACTTCAGCATCAGCTTTAAGCGAGTGATTAAAAGTTTGTTAGCAGTCAGGGAAGTACTTCAGGGGACTGCTGGCACAACCAGATCGTATTTAGCTTGAATACAGCTATGTGAGTCTGGCTGCTTTAAAGGTACCTTTATGATATGCAGGTTTAATTATTTCTTTAAAAACAAAAATCCCTTCACAGAAAAGGAAATGCCAAAGCCTTTTCAAAGCTCGTTAACACAGTGAATAAGAAGCCAGAGTCAATTTACATAACAGAGATATACATACGTATGTATACGTGTGTGTACATTTGCATGAAAGCATTTGCAGAGCATTCTAAAAATAGGAGACATTTCAGAGGGGTTTGGGCAAGTAAATCTTCACATGCTTTTCTGTTTTATTGCTTCCCTCCAAATTATTAGTTTAAATTAAAATCCAGTCCTCCTGTTTTGTACAATCTGCAAGCCAGTGATCCACGGGCTTTCCTACAAACACCTCTCTCTGATTCCTCCATTGCAGGAGCAACCAAGAACACCCACTGTGATGGGGATGAAGGTCAGTGAAGGAGAGATGTCTCTGTCTCTAGTCTTGCAGTTCTCCCAAAATGAAATTCACCCCTTAATTTGCAGGGCAATTTTCCTCCAAGGAAGGTAGGAAAATGATAATAGTTCCCTGCAAAACACTCACTAGTTGAATGTGAAAATGTTTGGAGGTTTGAGGAATCTAAGCAGAAGTGGGAGGAGGTAAGATACCGGCTCTTGTGCATTGTGTGCTCCAGGTACTTGAAACGATGCTTAACCTAAAGCTTCTGCATACACTCAGCAACTTGGGTGGAGTGGCTCTCATACTTCATCTTAAGCGTATGCTTAACTGCTCCTCTGGGTCAGGGCCCCAATTAGCACACCAGGATCTAATTTTGTTCTCAGTTACAGCTGCATAAGACTATATTAAGCAAATCACTTTGTACCAGCAAAAAAAAAAAAAAATAGATGAAGATTTGGCTCAGGATAGACAGGGAGAGCACGACACAGAAAAGGTATCTTGTTGGATGCTGCTGCCTCTGTTACGTGTGTTTGTACCCTGATGGCTCTTTGTCCTCTTCAAATATCTCTGCCCCAGCCTCCTCTCACTCAGACCAGGCTTTCTAATTCCTTCTACAGAACAATCTCTTTTGTGTGCTAGTAAGGCAATGCTGTGCCCAAGGATCCCCACTTTCTGAAACAAAGCCCATTAGCTAAAATCTACACAAATCCACCACGACCGTGAGTCAAACTTGCGCCTGTGTCCGTAAGTAGCCACGCATCGGTGCCACTGGAATCTCTCTTTCTCCATCCCTCCCTTCTCCACCAAGCTGTTTAGACCCCGATCCTGGTGCTTCGGTTGCTCAGAAGTAAAGCCCAGCGGCTTCAGCTTGCCTTAGGTGTGTTCTCATGGTCCCTGTTTAGGAAAGCACCCCTTTTAGATGAATTACACTGAATTATCCACCTACAGCTGAATAGGTGCTTTGGCGTTTTCCTGAACAAGACGAACTTAAACTCAAGATTGTGTCTGAGCATCTTCCCCACCCGAGGTGCAACCAGCTTGGAAGATCAGCCCCGGGACCGCATGGCCCCTAGTAGAGGCAGCTGCCTTCTGCACGCCGGCTTCAAAATGCCTCACACGCTGCCACATGTGCGAACAGCAGCTCACAGTAACGCGTTTGGTTTGCCTGTCGTTTGCACCTGTAAAAAATCTGGGGTAAATCCAGCAAGGATCAGTAAAGGGGAAGAGGGAGGCTGGCTGGTTCAGGGTTCCCAGCTTTCCTGCTGGCCGGGAGCGGTGGCACACGGGGAGATCCCCTCGGCACAGTGAGGCCAAGGTTTGGCCAAGGGCCCCAGAAGGCTCGGGGTTAGCTGTGGCCAAGCATCCAGAAGCTGATACGTGCGATGCAATGTCAAACAGGTCCCATCAACCCCACCGCCGCGGCAAGGGGCTGAATGCATGAGTCAAAGCCGACGCGTGGTTTACCCCAATCTCTAGCAGCAGCCACTCTGTTTTTTAAAAATACAATTTCGTCTGCATAGAAGGGAAGTAGGAAAAGGCAGCACAGACAGAGGCACACTTCGAGATGAACAAAGCACAGCTCTTGTTTGAAGCACTGGCAGGAGTCCAGCATCTCTCAGGGCCAGGCACTGGGGTCAGTCCTGTCTGCCTGTCCCTGCCCAAGGAGGACAAAGAGCTTTAAATTTTATTAAATGTGGTTATTTTTTCTGTTAGTGTCTTTTTTTTTTTTTTTTGTGATTGGCGGTAGTGGTTGTGCTATGCAATGTAAGCCAGAGGGTTTGTAGAATTACTGGTAGGACAGCGTCGATGTGGCAAGCCAAAAGTTTGAAGAAAAATTCATGCATGCAGGCTCCTAAATATGGATCTACATGGTTATTTTCAGCAAGAGTCTTGCACATCCATAGTTCTGGGTTAGAAAACAGAAGCCCCAGGTGAAATGCATTTGGAGGCTTTTTGCCATCTGATGTGAAGGAAGACCCTTGTCACAAAGTCATCTGTATGACCTACTTGCTTCTCCCCGCTCAAGAATTGTCCAGGACTCATGTAACAACTTCAAACTCAGGCACATTCCTCGAGCTGTGTGAGGAAGCTTGCACATTGCCTGACCACATTATATCTGCCTCTAGGCAGTGTTATCACTCCTTCCCTTCCATATGCTTAAGCAGAATTTTTACAAAAATAAATGAAATACATATGTACATTATGCAAAGAGTGTTCTTGAGCCGTGCTATATTTGGTTTTGCATGATACGTATCCAGCGTGTAGACCATTGGCACTCGGTTTTTAACTGTTAGAGATAAGCAGAGTCACAGTAAGCTATAAAAGAGTGTAAAATATGCAGGGCCTGATTCTCCGGCTCACGGAGGCCCCTTTACATCACGCTGGCACCGCGCTGGAGTCTAAAAGCAAGCGCACATGTGACTGGAATCCACTTTCAGGCCCTTTTATGCTGCCAAAAGAGCTTAAAGTTGCTTGAATTCAAATGAGACTCAGATGCTTGTAGTACAAGCCGGTAGCCGTCATTAAAAGCTGGGTTAATACTGCTGCCCCTCTGCCCCCCAGCACCGGGGCGGGCGGCAGCGTCACCCCTGGATGTGGGGAGCTGCTGGAGGATCGGGGAGCCCAGGCCCTGGCCCTGGCCCCGGGTGGACAGGGCTTCCCAGGGTCAGGAACGGCGGGAGGGGACGGTGGGTACCACGGTGGGTAGGGGGCTGTAGGGGCAGGTGAAGGGGGCAGCCTGGTAAGGAGGAGTACGTGTGGCCGAGCACCCCACTTTTCCCAGCTGGTTCCCTGCCCAACCCTGGGCTCTGCATCGCCTGCATCTCCCTTTTCACGGCTGGTTTTTCTCCCTACAAAGAGCCGACACAGAACAAGCTGTATGTACAAGCCCAGGTACACCCGCCCTCGGTTTTCATCATTCAGCGCCAGCCAAAGAGGGAGGGACGGGAGCGCTCTGCCACCTTCCCGCTCTCCGGGCCCAGGCTGGATGCAGCCATGCTCCAACCCTGCCCCAGGGCCCAGTGCAGCCGCTGCTGCAGCCAGGAGGGAAACCAGAGCTGCTGGCTCGTGACTGGCGCACAGATCACCAGTGCATGACTCTCTCCCGTGAAAAAATAAAAAAGTTCATTTGCATTTAAAGCACTGGGGGAAAGGGTGTTGTAGGGTTTTTTCTTTTTTTTTTCTTTTTTTTTTCTTTTCCAATCCCTAAAGTCACATGGCCAGACTATTTTAAACATTCCTGGCTATTCCCCCATGCACCAGCTCCCTTGGCTGGCACTGGGGTATTCTCGAAGCTCGGGTAGGAGAGTAAACTCTGCATGTATAATTTATCCATTGTAAAGGATGCAAAATCTACTGGGAACAGGAGGGGATAAGAAAGAGCGAAGACACTTGTGGATGCCAAGAATTCCAAGTGCCAGACCTTGCTAGCGCTCTTCCAAAATGGAGGGTCCTACACGGCTCCCGTTTAGCTAGAGCTGAGCCTAGCCTTGCCTGCTGTGTTGAGATTTGGCAGGCTGCAGCTCGCCATTGTTGCGAGCTCTCATCCAGGCGGCCGTGCCAAGCCTCCCCTCCGGCTGCAGCCCTTCCAGTGCCGCACGCTAATCCCCCAGTATCTGCCTCTCCCAGATCTGGCGGGGGCACCCTTCGGAGCTAGGAGGGGAGAGGGGAGACTCCTCTCCGCAGAGACCCCTCTCCCGACGAGCTTTGAGGAACCCTATTTGTTCACCGTAACAAATCGCTGCTCTCGACATAGCAGAAACATTACAAATGAGCAGGAGGAAACATGGAATTTTGTTCCTAATCTTCCCTACCGGACTAATCCAAGGGGCCTTTCCAAAGCGGGCAGTGATGCTAAACGCCCTGGGCGCAATCCCACAGCTGCTGAGGCCCTGGGGATGGATCCCACTAGATCCAGCAGGGCTCCCACCCTGCACACCACAGCAGGGTGGCTCGGCACCAGCTTTCTCACTGAGGAAAGCAAGGGGTCATGCGGTAACACCAAACTTCTCGTGCTGTTATTAAAATGTGCAGTTTCTCCCCTGTCCGCCTGCCTGCATGGGGAAGGCTCACAGGAGACGTAGGTCACTCACTGTGCCCAGCCGCCCCTCCAGCAGAGACCCGAAGCAGCACCCGGGATGTGGCCGGTGAGGGGTGTTCATCCCAGCATCACCAGCAAGACCAGCGAGATCCACAGCACCACCCTGCCGGGCAGCCCCACAGCACCGCAGCCCCTCTCCCCTTCAGCGTGTGCCCACAGGGCCAACACAGGAGCCCCTTCCCCTTGGTGGGGACACTTGGGACCCTCGAAACCATCACGCATGCAGGAGCAAGGAAGGCTGCAGCCCCCCAGGCGCCCGCAGAGGGGCCACCCAGCAGCCCTCAGCCCACGGCTGAGGTCAGCCCTCCCTGGGGAACCACGTGGTAGGCATTGGGGGGTCCAATGCCACATTTGTACAGTTGCTGTAGTAAGCTACGTGGGATGTTCGGGGTTTTTTTCTAACCCCCTTCAACACTGAGGTTGAACTGAATTTTGCAAAATGTAATTTTGCAAAAGCCAGAATGAAGCTCTGGATGCTGTTCCTGCACCCTGGCTGCCATCCCAAAGAAACCCCTGGGGAGAGGATGTAACAACCAAGCTGGCCCCCGGCTGCATCCTGACTCCATCCAGGAGCAAAACTGAGTCCAAGGCACTCAGCCCTCCCACCCAGCCCTCTGAGGGGCCCTGAGCCTAGTCCTCTTTGCAAGGAGGTCTTGCAACAGGATCTTGCCTGTGGCATGGGAAAGCATGGGCTTCCCGGCACCCCGACGCAGAGGGGCAAAGGGCTGGGGTGCCACCCTGTTGCAGTGGCTTTAACCCCGCGTGGGCACAACCCACTTCTGGCTACGTCAGAGTGACTGCAGGAGATCATGGGGAGCCCCCACAGAGATGCCCCGTCTGCACCATCAAAGCCCTTGAGCTCAAGCAGGATGGAAACTGCCCGTGTGAGTGATTTTCAGAGAAAAACACTGATTTTGCAACAGCAGCATTAGCTCAGAGCACACTGCACGAACCTGCAGCCGTAAATGCTTTGAAATGATAAGACCGAGCTGCCACCCACCCATCTGACCACGGGGGCTGGTGTCGGTTCCAGGCTGCTCCAAGCCATCACTGGCTTCCCTCTTGGGGGGGGCAGCTCACCCTCCCTGTCCCAGCAGGGGGTAAAACTGCCTTCTCCAACCCCCCTGATCCCTGCCTCCCTTCAGCAAAGCATCTGTATTTTCAAGCCCCACCACCAAGCTCTCCCCAACGCGGTGTGAAGGGGTGGCTTTGGCCACAGCTGTGCTGCCTGCCTGTCACTGTGCACTGGGTGTCTTAGGCAGCTCGCGGGGAGTTGGGCTGCAAACGAAGATGTGCTGTACCCCATCATCCCCGCCACGCGTGTGCCCCAGTGCCTCTGTCCCTGGCACGGTGCTGGTGCCAGGGCACTGCTCTTTGCCTTGTCCCTGGGCCACGCAGACTCCCCCTCACCCGGTGCCGAGGACGGTGGGGGACCCTGTGCCCCAAGCACGTCACTGCAGGGTCTCCCCTCCAGCCTTGCTGCTCTCACCGTGCCACTGGGAAAGCCTGCCCTTGGGTTTCTTCCCTTCAAAGACCTTACCTTCATGTCCCCAGGTTGCACTTACTGTAGGAGTCAGCATTTCTGGATCGCACACATCTGTCCTGCCCTCACCGGGAAGGCAAGGCAAAGCAGGGCAGAGCAAGGCAAGTAAATAATTCTTTATTATCTCATGTCATTTTGCTAATCAGGAGTAAATCTATGCAATCAGCAGACCAGCACTTCTGGTGCTAAACTCTGGAGTAACTTGCTTTAATCCAGCTTCCTGCGGGACAGAAGAAGTGGCTTAGCAATTAAAAAAAAACAACACCCTTCTCCATCAAGAAAAATAAACGAAAGCAACCTGAACATATCCAACAGCGCCCTTGAAGGAAGGCAGCCTGTATCCTTCGGGAAGGGCAAAGCCCGGCTGAGCCCCTAACGGCACGCTGCCAGGTACCATACATCTCCCAACTTTCTGCAGTGCAGGGGGGTGGGGGGTGGGAATAGATCACACGTGAGCATCACAGGCTGGGCAGAGCGATGGAAAGATGATGTATAAGCGCTCGGCTCAGTACCAGCATATTTGTGTGTACTGAGGCAGCACATGCGGGGTGTTAGAGCACGGCGGTCCTACAGGAGGCACAGCGGGTTCACGGCTGAGGCAAGCTAATTTTGTCTAACGGTTAGGAGTCAACCAACCAAACTTAAGTTTCTTTGTAATTTCCATTAATAGCTTATGAGAAATCAGGAAGCTCCAACAGCCTCTTTAAAAGGAGAAGGAGTAACCAATAAAGCTACAAATGAGACCAGCCTTGGCTTGCTAACTCGATGGAAGCCAACTGAGCATCTTCTTGTGCAGGAAACGGATAATAAACATCATCTTGAGAGATTCTTGCAGATGTTGATTAAAGTTGAGTCTGTAATGGAAGTCATTGAAGCCTCTGTCGTAATTGTTTATTATCCGAGCTGCACTATGAAAAAAATCTGCAGTGAAAGTCCCATTGATGTGATGACTGACAGTAAAAGCAGCGCCACTCTCAAAAGGCAGCCTTTAAACGGCGTTTGGTGAGGGCAGCCTCACCTTATGCAGGGTCAGCTGGTCCAGGGAAACGTGTCCCGTTGCAGGGGATGTGGTGGGTTTCATCCAGGCAAGACAGGAGGAGCAGGATGGACAGCCCTCCAAAGCAGGGACCCCCCTGCTGTCACCAGGGACACCCCCCCCAGCAGGTCTGTGCGAGCCTGGCTTGACAAAATAGGCAAAGTGGGGTGGGCGACAGGAGTGGTCCTGGGCAGGGGGGTGAGTGTTTGTGCAGCCCGTCACAGGAGGTGGGTCTGGAGACTCTGCGATGGCAGCAGCACCTGCCAGGGAGTTTGGCCAAAGCCCTGACCGCTCCCTGGAGCTCTGCACCACCCTGGAGCCCTGTGGAGCCACAGCCGACGTGGGGCTGGGAAGCTAGGCATCCTTGTCACTGTCACCTTCTTGGGATGCAAATATAGTGTGTGTTCATTCCCAAATGCACAAGAGGAATAGTTAAGGATTGCAAAGCCTTTTTGTATAATGTTTGACTGACAGTTTATAATTTCCATTTAGCAACACACTGTTATTCAGATTTCCTGCGCTACTAATATGATTTTAAAAAACCACATTAATTGCTTTTAACTGTAACTTTGTATCATACTAAGCCATCATTTTTTTTATTTTACCAATTTTATGC
The DNA here is from genome assembly GCF_015220075.1 of Falco rusticolus. Lineage (NCBI taxonomy): Eukaryota > Metazoa > Chordata > Aves > Falconiformes > Falconidae > Falco > Falco rusticolus. Next base: position 5,031,606 of record NC_051192.1, on the reverse strand, counting down.
TGTTGCTTGCTTCTAGGCAATATTTGTTGCAACCCACTTCCCCTTCTTCTGCTGGCATTTGCATGTCCACCTAACAAAAACCCTGAGACTGCCAGACACATCATGATCAATGTGGAAGTGCCAAAGGTTGGAAGGAAACCATGGATTCCACCTCTCCTGTTGGCCATGCCTGGAGACCATCAGTGTGCAAGTCTGCTGTCCAGGCAAGACTCAGCAGCGTCTTACTCCTTACTAGCAGATTTCCATCTCCTTTGTATGGGTGTGCAAGCACACGTACGTACGCACACTCCACACACAACCCTCACAAACAGATATTCCTCAGGGATATATACATATAATTTCAGTTAGGTTTATTCCCTTCTTCTGATCAGGTTGGGCATAACCTCTGAAGCCTTTGAGTTTAGGAATTGGGGCATTTAAGGAAACATCTTTCAGCAATACCCATTAACACTTTTCTTGTTCTCTTTCACAGATTATTCAGCCCATAATCTCTAGCAACCTAACGGCCAAACGTCAGTAATTAGTACTGGGTTTCAACTTTTCTTTCTCCCCCCACCCCCCTTCCTAAAATGGGGTTGTGATCATTTTGTACCTAAGCAACTGCCAACTTTTATATCCATGATTGATTCCTCTGTCTCTCACGATGGCATCTGACTCAGGACCCCTCTGGAACAGCAGCAGGGCCACCCGAATTAGGAGATGGCTTTCTCCAGTGGTGAGACTGCCCACATCCACCATGGGCAGGGCAGGAGGGGACCTTCTGCGGAGGGTTCCCCCACGGTCGCGGTCAGCCATGGCTGTGGGATGGGACCAGCAGTGCCGGTGGGGCTGCCGGAGCTTGCCTGGTTTGCAAGGCAGCAGCTGCTGCCTCCAGCCCTGGAACCCCCCATGCCCTTACCGGCTGGGCAATCCAACCCCAAGGATTTTTGTGGGAAGGGTTTGCTGCCTTCCCCCTGCTCCCCCCAGCATGGCTGCCTCCCTTGCTGCGCTCCAAGTGAGGATGGAGACTCCTCTCCCCTTTCATCCTTCAGGCACAAATATCTGGGGGCGGCCGGGCAGCTGGCAGGCACCGGACCAACACCTGCGTGCCAGATCCGTCCAGCTGTGCCCGTGACACACCATCCATCTGCGGCTCGCCTCACGGGCTGCCGCCAGTTGCTTTCCCTGGGGCTGGCTGGGAAAGGAGCCGCGGCCGGTGGGAGGGAGGGAGCCACAACGATATTTTCAAACAACGCTTTTCTTGCTAATTGATTTCCTCCTGTCATCTCCTCACATAGGGCAGGGCTCACAGCTGATGCCACCCTGGGGTGTCCAGCCCAATGGGGCCAGGCAGAGCTTGCAGAGCTTGGCTGCTTGTTCCAGGGCTGGGGCATCCCTGGTAGCTCCTTCCAGGCTGGTGAGGGCTTCCCACATGGATAATGTGGCTGAGACTCTTGGGCTATCCACCGCTTTGCAAACTGAGGGATTTGCTCGGCATTTTGTTTTCCCTGCCTTGTCCTGCTTTATACCTGGGACAGCCGATGCCAACAGCAAAAGTCCCCCTGACTTTGCAGGGATGAGGGCTGGGCTCTGGGCAGGTGGCAGCAGGAGAATCAGACCATAGCTCCTCTGAACTAATTTTGGAGTATCTCACAAGCTGGAAACTGAGACCTATGTGATTTACTTCATCTTCAAAGTCTCCATCTGTGACAACAACTTAGCAGCAAACGAAATGGTGTTTGAGCAGGAGTGTGCTCCTGGAGATGTGGTGGGAAAACTCTTTGTGAGCATAAGGGAACCACCTCAGCTGCTCTTCACCGCTTGCTAACCATCCCCCCAGCGGCATCTCAGCAGCTCTGAGCGTGCCACCCCACACCATCCAGCCCAAATTCTGCGTGCCCTGCCACACCAGATGAAAAACAAGGTGAGGGTCTGAATCACCTGGATGAAAAAGAAACTTGTACCAAAAATAAACCTAAAGAAACACCAGCCAGGGAAGGGGTTGACCTTGGTTAGCGTGAGCCATTGCACGCCCAGAGTGATGCCCGACCTCTGGCAAAGGCAGCTGACTGCCCTGCATCAGGGGTCCCCAACCCACCGCCTGGCAGGCAGGGGGCTGCTCTCTCGGCAGGTGACTCCCAGGGCGGCCACTCTGCAAAACACACCTCTTGCTGGGGCACACATCCAGGCAGCCACAAAGGACCCGGCAAGGAAAGGAGGACACTCCCAGAAAAGTGCAAGATGCAAATACCTTGGTGGGAGCCTGGGCGAGCAGTCACAGCGTGTACTGGCAGTGTCACCGTGGCCTTGCTTAACCCCGCTTGGAGCAAGGCTGGATGGTAATTAAAGGAATGCCGGGTGCCAGTGAAGCTGGCCATGCTGCTGCTGCATCTGCATTATTTCGGTGGCGGAAGGTTTCGTAAAGAAAACAGCCTCGGCTGCTTCACTGCATTTGCCACAACAGAGGGGTCCACCCCTCGCTGCCACAACCCACCGGCCCACCGCTCACCACGCACCAGGGCACAGCAAGGCGCCTGCAGGCACGAGGACCCCAGGAAGGACGGCTGGGAGCAGCCAGAGCAGCACCTATGAAGCTGCTTCTCCCCTAAAGGGAACCCTCAAGCCCCCAAAGCTTTTCCACAAATCACCCAAAACCTCTGCACCCTGCTGCTGACTTTGCAATGGAACAGCAGGAAAATTCCTCCTCCTACCACCCCTGCCCTGAGTGGAAAACTTCCTTCCCCCATGTTCTCTGCTGTGCCTCCCACACGACTTTCGTTTTTCCCTTTTCTTTAAATACTTGCCCCAGTTGTCTCGTGTGGGTCAAACGTGAGCCCACTGGCGCCCATGTCACCACGCTCCCAGCTCAGTGCATCCTTCTCCTCATCGTCATGCAGAGCGTAATTTTCACCTGCTATTGAAAATTCAATATTGGGAGCTTTTAATTCCAAAGATTTTGATTTTTCAATAAAAAAGTGAAAATGAATCTCGGTGGGACTGCAACAGTAATGTTGCAAATGAGCTGGTCACATAAGGGAGAGAGGGAAGGAAAACAGGGAGGAAGAGAAGGACAGGGCAAAGGAGAGGAACACACAGAGGTGGCCATTCCAGGAAAGGGCTTGAATAATTCAGGTGAAAAAATAGGACTAGCAGCAGAGATGATGGTTTTGGGGCTGCCCTGTACAATCCAACAGAAAAGAGTGCTGCGCGCTCGATGCCCATCAGCTGGCTGGACCGTATCCCACTGCCGCAGCAGCCCCGGTCGCCCTGTTGACTTCAGTGCTTGTGTGCCAATAGCTCAGCTTAGGCCACCCGTGTATCAGGACCGCCCAGGTTTTGTAGTCATTCTATAAAATGTCTATAAGTCCTTGTCAATGTCATCCTTATTAAATCAAATGGGACTTTTCCCTCATGGTTAATTGGATTGGTTAAAACAATGGAAAAGTCGTGTTTAGCGAGAACAGTCCAATGACCGAAGTTAAATACAGGCTTGTTCTCCCTATTATTTCTACTAAAATGCCATGTATTAAATATTAACGGATTGCTTGTTGGTCTTCTGTGTAGCTGGAAACCCCGGTGGATGAAGGGCATGGTGCTAGTCCTTTGTCAGCCATGAGGATGTCTTATTTTGTCTCCTAGATCTAGGGCTTTACGGAAGACCTTCTCCTACCCCTATCAAAACCTGAGGTCTCCCAGCTTTGCACGGACAAACAGCCAAAAGCAAGGTTAAAACACGGCTGCCCATCTTTTACCTCTCCCTCTTGCAGATCCCTGTTTCTGATAGCTCTGAACAACCCGGTCCCTCCAGCCACCCCTCCACCCATCCCTCCATGCGTTGATCCACACTTTCGCTCCGTGGAGTCACCTGGGCAGCGGCTGCCGCGGGTGCCTCCCCCGGGCTCACATCCAAGCCCGCTCTCTGCTGCTTGCAGATTCTTTCTGCATAACATCTCTGAGATATGGCCTTCCTTACCCATCTGTACAGCTAAAACTCTTGTCAAGACTCTCAGCATTTCACATCTCAATTACTGTAAAATCCTTCTCCTTGCTTGGCAAATGCAGCCTCATCCAGCGCTTCCTACTCCATCTCCCTGCCCAGCCACTACCGTACCCGCCAACCACAGCTTAAAATCATTTATGCTCCAAAGGATCACACACAAACACCTCCTGGGAGTTATTTTTCTCGACGGGGATCGCAAAACAGCGGTGAAGGTACAGGCTGCCACCTGGATGTGATTTTACAGGTGCAGCCCTCGACGTCATCGGGCATGGCGAGCAGGAGCCAGCTGACATCTCGCCATCACACTGAGACAAAATATTGTTGCACCTGGGGCCAAACTCGGCCGGTGAAGTATCACTGCCTTTAGCTCCCCCAGCAACGCTGCGAGGGCACCAGCTCTAGCTCAGAAGCCCCACGTCCCTCGCCCACCCACGGTGGCTCGTCCGCAGGAGCACGCGGCATCCCCGGCGCGACCTGTCTCCCACCCGATGCGTGCGGACGCCTTTTGCTGAGCAGAAGTCATGCCGGCCCCCGTCGCCGTACTGCTGTGTTTAATACTTACCAACGCTTTCCTGTTGCTCTGTACATGCTCATCTTTTCCTCCCTCATCCTCTCTTCCCAGAGCTGCTTTTCTTCTTCCTTCCCCTCCTGCTGCTTTTCCCTTCCCCTTCATCTCCCCTCCGCCCTGCAAGGAAGCCTGGAGCTGGCTCCCACATTTCGCTCCTATTTATTGTCAGGTCTGTGTGGCTTTTACTTGGTGTTTTCTATTATGAAGATGACAGCAAACTGAGAGTTTAAACAAATTTGGCTTTAGGTGCTTTAATGAAAAATTAACGGGTTTAATACCGGCTTCACCATCAAAAGAAGAACATTAATGTTTAATATTTAAACAACATGTCTTCACAATAATTCCACCGCATTTCACATTGAGAATCCACAGTAAATGCCTGGGGTAAAGCAATAAAAAAAAACCCCAAACTGTAACGCTATTTACTATTTTAACCCTTCATCGACTGTCTTTCCCAGTTTACACAACGCTCTTTTACACAGAGAATTGAGACATTTTTAAATGGCATTTCCCCCTGCCCTCTGCCCCGGCAAAAGGCAAGAATATTAGATTTCAGGTCATAGTCCTGGCTCCTTAAGGCTTTTCAAGACTGAGGATATGAAAATGTTATGCAAACAAGTTGCCCTTTAAATGTATCCTTCAGAAAGAAAAAAAAAAATAATGCAACATCATCTCACTGAAGAATGATTGAGTTAATAGTTCATCTTCAGTGCTTGCTGTCCAGGTACAGGTCTCAAAGAAAAGCTTCAAGTAAAAAAAGAGCGGCTTCAGCATCCATAAATCTGTGATGTCTCCCCAAGTTACTTTATTAAAGGGATTTCTTTGCCTTAAAAGCGAACTCTGCTTTTCAATGTGGGCAGAGCATCACCCCACCCCATGCCCAGGAGTGTCCTCCCTGGAAATCACAAATCCACTGTGAGTGCCAACACCTTGGGGCAGATGCTGAGGGTGATGCTTGGCCTCCCGAGGAGCTGTGGGCTTGTGCTCTGTTCTCATTTCAGCTGGTGGCCAAGACTTCTGTGTGCTCATTATTTATGACCAATCTTTTGAGTACGCAGTGCTCTATCCCCGACACAACACAAACAACTTTGAAAAAACCCACCTCACCCAGGAGGAAACATCGATCACATTGTATTGCCTGGATCAGCTTCAAGTTCCTTTTGCACGTAAAATGAGAATGATTTCTTAAACTGAGAGCATTTAATTGGAAAAAGGATTCTCACTTCAGTAAATCTCCATCTATAAAAAAGCATGATCCAGCTGGATAGCAAGAAAACAAAATCACATGTGCTGCAATTAAGAGGAAAGAAAATACAATGTTTGCAGATGCATATTACAGGAAAATAATTAAATAGCATCCCTGATAGGAGCCATCACGGTGGAGGCAGATAAATAAGAAAGCTCTGTTGACGTGAACCCAGAAATAAAGCAGAGGAGAAAAGCACTTAAGTATAAAAAGTCATCAAAGAAGTTACGTGTCTGCCTTGATCGTGCTTCCAGAAAGGTGCTGGGTCATCTGTCCATGCAGTTTTCCTGCTTTTAAATCTGAATTCTGTAACAGAACACTATTAGACGGACAGCTGAAAATGGGTGCAGGCAAGGCTTCTCAGGCCAAGATAAGAAACATCTCCCCAAAAATGCTGATGTAAATGTCTTAGTGTGCTTCACCTGGCACAGGTCAGCAGGTAGATACACCATTAGAAAAAACATGAGGGTCCCTCAGCCTCAGCGCTGGCAGCCCTGGGTGTGCCAGCCCCCCTACCATCCCTTCCACCACCAGGTCATTCTTTAGGGTGCTCTGTTCCCTGGGTAAACGCTGTTACTAAGCTCAAGAACGTTCTTCTAAGAGCTGCTGTGTCCAGCCAGTCACAGAGTATGTATGCTGAAAGTTAATGTTGGTTTTCATCACCGGTTTTGCTGGGGCCGCTCGGAGAGCCGCTCGCACGGAGCCAGACAGCTTCCAGGTGTCACTGATGCCCCCACACAGCCGGAGCCTTCTGACTGATGGCCACCGCGTACCCTCGGCTCCGTGGTCCAATATATAGCCAACACCCTCCGGTCCTGTTCTTTGCAACGTTATTCTTTACCTAACCACCTTTTTTTTGGTTTTGCAGCCTTCTGGGATACCCTGAAGTTTTCCGCTAACTGGTACTTCAGTGAATTATTGCTCCCACAGCTCCCAGCGAAGCCAGTTTCCCTCCCCACAGCCAGGTGATGGGGCCATTTTGGTGGGGTGCAAGGCAGCACCCCCCCTCAGATTGCACTCAGGCGGGGGACACACGTCCTGTCGTTCTGCAGTGGTGCGTGGTGCACCACAGGGGGGAAGGGGGGCTGCAGTTCAAACGGCAGCTGCAATTGAAATCGCAAGTAAAAGGAATATTTTTTTGAAGGGGAACCGGTGGCGCGCAAGCCCTGCCTGCACTAGGGCTGATCCCACTTTCCTCAGCTATCGGTTCCCTCCCCTGGCAATCGCTGCCTGGTGGGAAAGGAAAGCCCCCTGTCAGGGCAGTCAGGAGGGCAACACGGGGACACGTTATGATGCTCGAGAAACTTGATTTCGTGATCCTCAAGCCACTCGATTTCGTGCTGAACGGCAGTTTTGTAACGGGTTCTCACCAATCTGTACCACGTTCTTGCAGCAGCGTTACCGGTGCAAGATAAAGCCTTTTAACTCAGCTTTCTCACTCAGTTCCAGAAATTTTCACTGGTGGCAAGGACTGGGAGAGGGAGATGCTGCTTCCCTGCAGGGGCAGGTGATACCTGCTAGTTTAGGACGGTTTCCATTAGCATACGGGGCCAGGAAAATGTCAAACTAGAAAGGGAGAAGAGGAATGGCCTCAGATGCACTCGTCGAACTACTCCGGTAGGAAAAGCATTTCCTTCATTCAGCTGCTTGTCACAGCTCTCTGTGCCGCTGCCACACACAAACAGGCGCTGGGGGCCAGTTGTTGCCCACCCTGGCCGGCCCTTCGGCTGGCTGTGGGGTGGGGGGCTCGGCAGCAGCGTGCGCCGCGGCTCGCCGGGGCTCCAGCCAAGAACTTTTTACCGCGTCGTAAGTTTGCAAAAGAGCTTCAGATGAAAGCCTACATTGTTTTGAAGTGCTAGACATTTTCCTGCTCGAAAGTTTCGAACGGGGAACTTCTGCTGGGTTTTGGATTCAGGTCTTGTCGGTTCCCTGGCTGCCAAAATGACTTTTGTGAGGCAGATAAAACTTGGAATAGATCTGGTTCAACCTTTGCAGCCAGCTCCTACGCCTAGGAAGTTTCTGAAACAAAACCCAGAGTCTCTGGGGGAAGAGAAGGGGGGGGGGGGGAGAAAAAAGAGAAAAAAAGAAAGAAAAAAGAAAAAAAAAAAACCACCACCTCCAGCACTCTCGATTGTCGCTCAGTTTAGAGAGTTTGGACTCATCGCGGCTCAAAAACAAGCCCGTGAAACAGCCTTTTGGCCCGGCCGTGGCTTTGATGCCCCCCCTGGATGCGCAGCCCCGGGGGCGGGCGGGGCAGGCGGCACCGGCGGGGGCCGCCGCGAGACCGCCTGGACAGCCCCCCCCGCCCCCGGTGTGATACCGGAGTGGAAATAGCCAGAGAACACCGAAACCACGTTAACGCACACCCCGGCGCCCCCCGCCCGGCTGCCCCCCGGGCCGGTCCCCGCGCTGAGCAGCGCAGCCGCTGCCCGGTGCCGGGGGGCGAAGGGGGATGGAGGCGGCGGCTCCCCCCGGCCCCCGCCCGGCCCCGCTCAGCGCCCGGGGCCGCCAACCGTGAGCGGCGAGAGACCCCTAGTGGCGGCCGGGGGGGCCGCCCGCAGCCCCCCACCCCACCCGAGGGTCCCCTGTGTCACCACCCCCCCCCGCCCGCTCGGCTGCCCGGTGCCCTGCGGGGGGGTGATGAGGCGGGGGGGGTGACCCCGCGGTGCTGGGCGGGGGGAAGAAGCTCTCACACACACCCCCGGGGCAGGGGGCGGCGGGGTGGGCGCAGGGACGGCCCTTAGCGCTGCGCCCCTGCCACGGAGATGGACCAGAAATGAATAAACGGGATCGTGCATCGCCGTACGCCCCGGGGATGCTGGGGCTGCTCTGCCGCCCCCCCGCACCAAGCGCTGCACGGGGGCTGCCCCCCTCCCCCCCAGCAAAGCGAGTCCTCCCCACCCCACAAAATCACCTGGGTGATGGGCAGGGTGGGCCACCCAGGATCGGGCCCCAGCCTCCCTCCCAGCATGGTCCCCTAGGCCAGGGGGGTGGAGGGAGGGAGAGATGGAGAGAGGGAGGGGTGGAGGGAGGGGTGTCTGACCCCACAGGGCACCATGCGTTTCTCTGGAGGGACAGTGGGACAGCATGTGCTTGGGTGGCTGCTGGACACTCGGTCCATCTCCAAAAATAAAAATTGTACCAATGTTTGCCCTGGGAGGTGGCTGGGAGGAGCTGCGGAGGCCTCTTGCCTTTCCTCTCTGGTTTGGTAGCACCTCATGTGCTTATGGGCTTCCCTGTGCCACCCTTGTCCCTGTCGCCATCCCTATTCCTGTCCCCGTCTCTGTCCCCACCCCTGTCCCTGCTTCTGTCCCCATCCCTATTCCTGTTCCTGTCTCTGTCCCCATCCCTATCCCTGCTTCTGTCCCCATCCCTGTCCCCATCCCTATCCTTGCTTCCGTCCCCATCCCTATCCTTGTCTCTGTCCCCAACCCTATCCCTGTCTCTGTCCCTGTCTCTCTCTGTCTCCGTCTCCACCTCTACCCCTGCTTCTGTCCCCATCACTATCCCTGTTTCTATCCTTGTCTCTGTCCTCTCCCTACCCCTGCCTGTGTCCCTGTCTCAGTCCCCATCCTTGTCCCTGTCTCTGACCCTGTCCCTGTCTCTGTCCCTATCCCCATCCCTGTCCCTATCCCTGTCCCTGTCTCTGTCCCCATCCCTGTCCCTGTCCCTATCCCTCTCCTTGTCTCCCAGAGAGCACGAGCCGGTGGGTTCCTTCCAGAAGAACCCAAAGGTGGCCTTAGAGCAGCAGAAAAGCCACGTGCGTGTAACCGCGCAGGGACCGCGGAGGCGACGCCGCGGCAGCCACCCCGCTCCCCTCCTCTGGCACGTGTGTCACCCCGCCGTGCCGGTGGGAGCCCACGGCGAGGCTGTCGGTGCCGCTTCACATGGGGCCTCCGGAAAGGCCAGCCTTTCCAAAACCACGGCTTTTGGGGAGCGACCGATGGCGTTGGGTTTGTTGACACTAGAAATGAGGAGACGGAGGGAGGACAGGGCAAGGAGGCCAGGAAGAGGGTTTCCGTGCTGGCTGGAAGCAGAGAGGCATGCGGCGCAGCAGGCGGCAGCAAGGGAGGGTGCTCCCCGGCTGCGGCTTGGCTCAGCGAGCGGGTATTCGCCCTTCCTCCTGGGAGAGGGGCTCTAAATAAACAAGACCTGCTGGGCAGGAAAGGAGCCGGTGCTCTTTGCAGAGGGGTCAGCACCAGCGTTGGGGCACCCGCTCGCCTCTGGACGGTACCTGTGAGATGCGCTTCCCTGCCAAGCAAGAGAGAGGGTTTGCCAGTTATCCTGGGGGGCCTCAAAGTGGGGTGTCTTTGGAGATTTGGGAGCTTGAGGAAAGGGGCAGCCTGGCAGGCCCCCCCAAATTGCTTCAAAAGCAGCAGAGCTGCAGAACCAGCAGCAACCAGTGCCGGAGCTGGTGCCCAGCCGTGGGGCTCTGCCGCTCAGCATCCTCTGAGCAGGCACCGTCCCGCTGGCCCCTGCCGCTCTCCCCATGGTCCTGGCCTGGTCTCTGCCCCCTCCACCCAAAGTCATTGCCCAAGATGATGGCCTCCCCAGCTCAGCCCACGGGCGGTCAGTGTTTACCCTCCGAGGAAACCATCCCCAGGCAGCCTGAGCGCTGAGTGAAAGCATCACACCTGTTCCTGGGTGTTTATGGGCTTTTTTACCTCTCTTGTCCTTCACCCTCCATCCCTCTGCTGAAACAAAGCTACTTCTCTTTCTGGCTCTTTGTCCCCTCTTGTTTGAGCTCCAAGACTCAGATGCTGATGTGCAAATGTGCGTGGATAATGTTGTATTCTTTGTTTTGTGTGAAGAAGAACTGGAAAAAATGAGCTACAATACAAAGAGGGGTCAGTTTGTTTTCCCACCATAGAAGGTAATGTTTGCCTTGCCCTGCTTTTGCTCTTGGAAGCCTAGATGGATGACAGAGGAGCTTGTCAGATTGAGACAGCGGAGGAAAAAAGCAGGTGAAAATTGATTTGCAAGGATGTTACTTAATCATATTTTTCTACTTTTGGTTGTGCCTCCAGCCTTGGTTTATATCTGTGTATCTCACAGATTTGGGAGATGCTTGAGAGATGCAACAGCCCTGTTGATGCATCAATTAAGGACCACGCTGACAAGTGCCACGCTCTCCGAGGTGCCCAATGAGCTCTCTGAGACAAGAATCAACGTTCCTGGAAAACGAACCTCAGAGGGAAAATAAATGTCATGACCAGGATATCTTTTTTAATTTTACCTAGAAAAATAAAAAGTGCCTTGCCCTAGCAGCTATATATCATGAGCAATGAAGCAAGAGGGTCCTTTTATTTGTTCCACAGAAAGTCGCTTCCAAAACAGGAGAAGAAAAGCTGAAAGACCTAAGTATGGAGAAGAGGCAGAGTCATGCGTGCTGATGCTGTTGCACCCCCATCAGTCTCCCCACAATTACACAGGGAGATGCAGACACGCACACGTGGCCACCTCGGAGTCAGGCTGTACAGCCCGACTTATGCAGGGCTCTCGTGTCCTCCCCGCCATGGAGCCCTGCTGGACCCGTGGCCTGAAAAACATCACCTGAAGCACAAGGCAGCACGGCACCTTCCTGAGCTGGACGCTGCTGGAGGATCTTTGGGGACCGGGACATGCCAGTAGTCCTGGGGCAACGTCCAGCAGCTCCTGCGAGGGGGTCCTGCAGGACGGGCAGGGGGACCGCGTGAAGGGAGACGCATGGCGGGGGGCCTATCGACCATCATCCCCAAACCAACAGTGCCCAAAACTGGGAGAGCTCTCCAGCGGAGTGGCGGAGGAGGCACCAGGGAGGAGGCAGAAGTGCAGGCGGGGCAGGGATGCCAGGAGAGGAGATGACGGTTGAGAGTGTTGCAAGAAGATGCAAGCAAGACGTGATCTCCACACCGATGTCCATCACCAGAAAGTTTGCGTGGGAGACTGGGCAAACTGGGAGAAGAAAATAAGTCACTGAAGCGCTGGGTCTGTGCAAAGTTACCCCCTCTGGCTCCATCCCTGAGCTGCCACAGAGCATGTTAGGGGAAGCATTGTGAGGCGGGTACTTGCCGCCTGTCTCCCGGTGTCGTGGGAGGGAGATCCCAGCTCCGCTCCAGCACAGCCTTCCCCTGGCTGGGTGTCACATCCCCACGCCAGCCGCAGGGCTGTGGTCAGGATGAGCAGGGAAGCACTGTCCCTGCAGACAGCAGAGCCAGACCGCAGGGGCGATGGCAGTGGGTGCTGAGGGGCGATGGCAGTGGGTGCTGCGGGGCGATGGCAGTGGGTGCTGCAGGGGCGATGGCAGTGGGTGCTGCAGGGGCGATGGCAGTGGGTGCTGAGGGGCGATGGCAGTGGGTGCTGCAGGGGCGATGGCAGTGGGTGCTGAGGGGCGATGGCAGCGGGTGCTGCGGGGCGATGGCAGTGGGTGCTGCAGGGGCGATGGCAGTGGGTGCTGAGGGGCGATGGCAGCGGGTGCTGCGGGGCGATGGCAGTGGGTGCTGCGGGGCGATGGCAGTGGGTGCTGCGGGGCGATGGCAGTGGGTGCTGCGGGGGCGATGGCAGTGGGTGCTGCGGGGGCGATGGCAGTGGGTGCTGCGGGGCGATGGCAGTGGGTGCTGCGGGGCGATGCCAGTGGGTGCTGCAGGGGTGATGGCAGTGGGTGCTGCGGGGCGATGGCAGTGGGTGCTGCAGGGGCGATGGCAGCGGGTGCTGCAGGGGCGATGGCAGTGGGTGCTGCAGGGGCGATGGCAGTGGGTGCTGCAGGGGCGATGGCAGTGGGTGCTGAGGGGCGATGGCAGTGGGTGCTGAGGGGCGATGCCAGTGGGTGCTGCAGGGGTGATGGCAGTGGGTGCTGAGGGGCGATGGCAGTGGGTGCTGCAGGGCGATGGCAGTGGGTGCTGCAGGGGCGATGGCAGTGGGTGCTGCGGGGCGATGGCAGTGGGTGAGGCTCAGCCTGCGCGGTGAGGGGCTGCGGGGCTCCTCGTTAGCTCCACGTTTTCCTTTCCTCTCCCTGCTGGTGTGAGAAAACGCATGCTGCATTTGTTCGGCTGCCAGGAGTATGGCAGCTCAAGCACCATCTTGTTAGCTTTGCTGTGTGTCTTTTCCCACAGCATTGCTTTAAATAATGAAGGGAGTCATGATCTACCAGCTGGATTAAACGTTATGAACTTACCTGGCTCAAATCCAATGGTGATATATTTGGTCTCATTATTTTATGCACAAATGCCACAAAACAGCACAAGATTTTTTGATTTTTTTTTTTCCTAAATACTCTTTTTCTTTTAGCACTGACATTTCTCTTATTTGCATTAAGATTTGCACTGAACAGTCTGTGCCAGACCAAATTTGTCAGATACTTCTGTTTTTACGGTTGGTTTGTTCCAGGAAATCAGAGTTGGAAATTGTATCCCCTGACCTCAGGGATGGGCTAGCAAGGGCTGCCAGGGTGGGGAACATCTCCTCGTGTTCAGGGACCTGCTGCGTGAAGGAATGGGGGAACCAGTGAGAGCATTGTGGTGCCATGGCCAGGATGGGTTCAGGAAAATGGAAACCAAGATCCTCGTGTGACAGGAGACTTGTAGCAAGCATCTGAGCTGTAGTTTCTCCAGCTGTGTGGGGAAGATAATAACATTCACCCTGCTTTATAAAGTATGTGGAGGCTTGGAAGAGTTTTATTAATTGGAGATCTAGATGGAAGTGGTGGGCCGTGCTGCTGTGTGAACTGTGCCCATGCTCTTGCTGTTTCCAGTGGAGGGACCCAGCAGGCTGCGTGCAGGGTGCTGGGTGCAATGGGGCAGGGAAGCTGCTGTGGAGTGCAAGACGTGCTACCCGCTGAGGGGAGCATCGGCATCCCTGCCGTCTGGGAGGCTGAGGCAGGGAAGGTTTTGCAAGGGAGGGCAGCTAGCTGCCTGCAAAAGCCAGAGATACCAAGGGGATCAGAGGTCAGGGGTGGCTAAGGAATGCTTTGAGCACGGAAGGATTAGAGGGAAGAAGCCTTCAGTGTGGATACTTTGAGCTTGCAGCACCACAGATCCGATCGAGTTTGGCCCTACCTGAGAAGCCTGAAATTGCCTCGGACCAGGCTCCCCTGTCCTGCTATTGCAGCAAAGCAAAATAAAAAAATCACAAAGAGATGCGAGCCACCTGGGACGGTAATGCCCACCAGCTTCAAAATTATGACTTCTTAGTGATAAAAGTGCAAGAAACGAGGGTGTTGTATGGGATGCTTTACCTAGCCATCCTGGCAAGATCACACCGCATTACAATTCAATTGAGCCTCCAGGCAATGCACTCCTGCTCTGCTCCCAGCACCAGTCGATGTCTGCTCTGGCTATTTCATCTAACAACCCGGAGAGAAAGTGAGATTAAAGAAGTAAAAACCTACAACATTTGGAGGAAAAAAATAAAGCTTTTGTTTTGTGTTTCATATAATCTTAGGCCAGTACATGCCATTGTGCTGAGTCTGCTATTTGAAGTAGTTGCTGAAAAGTCCAAGTTTGGGGGCATCTGGAAAAAACGTGTACGCAATGAATCCGACAAACAAAATCAGGCTGTCTCCATTTTGTTTTTCATTAAGCAGAGAAAAGGAAGAGAGTGCTCCATGTATTCAGCCATTCAAGTGCAATGTACTCGGATACCGTCTGGGTGAGCCCAAGCATCGCTCTGCAAATATTGACAGTCTCTTCATTTAAGCAAGAGCTCTCAGAGTCTAATTTTAAGTGCTCATTCTGTGTATTCTTCAATAAAAGTCATGCAATTAGGGGAAGAACAAGCCCGAGAGTGGTTGGTGTCTCTTCCAGACATTTCCACCCTACGCCACAAAGCACCTACTCATAACACGGCTGTACCATGGCTGTTGTCAGAGCCCAGCCTCCTCCCCAGCAGTTCAGCTCCTGTGTGGATGCTTAAATCTTCCACATGAATCCAATGATTTAAGGAGAAGCCTGAAAGTGCATTCAATTTTTTTTCTTTTTCTTTTTTTTCTTTTTTTTTTTTTCCTAATATTTCAGCCTTTAGCAGACTCGGGGGCATTTTACAGCCTCATAAAAATGCCTGCAGAACTGAAGAGCTCTTCTCAAGGCAGTCAGCGCCATTCCCAGGCACTTCACAAACTGAAATGACATGTTTGGATCTCCTGAATTCACAGTGGAAATGCTCCCAGCTCTGGGGCAATACGCAGTAACTGTTTGATTGCCTACGGTTTAATAACATTACGGGAAAACTCAGGGTAGAAAGGAGAGAATGTCTCTTTCTTGCAGTTCAGTCAGGAAGCAGGATTTAGGAAGCTGGAGCGTGTTTCCACCTGCAGACTCCCCCCCTGCCTCGAACATGCTCAGGACGTGGGTGTTAGTCCTGCAAAAAGAACCACTGGATGTTGAACGGCCACAGGTGGCCGGGATTTGGACTCCCCATCATTCGCAGACAGCGCAATAAAAGAAAGGCTGGTGAGCTCTCTCTGCTGGGACGGTCCCTAACCCCACGGCTCCTGATGTAAATCACAGGCCATCTGTGCGTTAAGATGGCCCTCGCTCTTTTCCTGAGCTACAGAAAGGAGAAACAATAACTGGCTCCTCCAAGCCGAAAGGACGTAGGACCCGTGCTTATTCCTTAATGCAATTATATCAGGCGACAGGCAAAGGTTTCAGGAGCATTTTAAAACCATCAGAAAATCAATAGAGAGGCTGAGTAGCAATGGTGGGGTTCACAGCTAAACGGATAAGGTGTCGCATCACGTCTGACCTATTTCACAGCATAAGCATCACTTCTGCCCCAGTTGTCTTTTAAAAGATATTGCTGGGTACTGCCGCCGCTGGAGAACGAGAGGTAAGCAGCATCCACCGAGGTGTTAAACGGGCTCCATCAAAGGTTAAATTCGCAACCCCCAGTGTCATGCTTTTGTACTATCCTTTAACACTGAAAACAAAAAGAAACGGTTCAACAATGGTGCAGGGCAGGCTGTCAGCAGGACCCTGGCTTCCACATACCCACAGGCACACCCAGCCCTCACCAAGGGCGTTCAGGTCCCTCTCGGGCAGCCTCACCCCTACGAGAGAACAGGGCAGCGTCTCCCAGTCCTGCTCTCCCGCAGTCACTACAGGCTGCTGGCCTGGGGACCTGGAGCAGGCAGGCGCAGCGCCCTAGGAGCGCAATCATCCCTGTTCCCCTCGTAAAGTGAGTCTGTGCTGCCAGGAAAAGCAAAGCAAAGCCACGCTGCTCAGCAGTTAGGGGTCCTGGCCCAAAGAGATGGGCTGGATCACCAGCCTCCCGTCCTACCGCCTGTGGGTCAGCCCCAAGTGCCACCACAGGAAAGAAGTTGCTAGGACTGGGAGAGACTCCTGCCGGTATCCTGTACTGGAGGCATAAGGCCAGTGAAGCAGTAGGCAACCAGGGGCTGGTCCAGGCGAATCTGGGGAGAAGGATAAAGCAGCCACAAGGGACACTTTTCCAGGCTGCCCCAGTACCTGAACGCCTGGCACCCCAGTAGGTGACTGCCCCCGGTTTTGCATGTTTCAGTGTACAGAAGCACACAGCTGCGAGATGGTTCTCGCTCCCGATGAGGGCACGGATCTGCCTTGGGTGAAATCCAGGTGAGTGCAAGAGCAGGACCATCCCTGACACGGCACAAAGTGCTTTTCACTACTAGGACTCCATGGACCAAATAATTTCCTCCTCGGGAATCTGACCTTATGCTGTGCTTCCCCGATCCCTTGCTGCAGGGTGAAGATAAGACCTGGGCCAGGGTATTTAGAAACAGAGAAACAATATAGAATATTGCTTAAAACCCAGAAATAATTAAAGCAATTTGTCCCTCTAATGCGCAGAGCCAGCCCCCCGTGTGCTGGGTGGAAACGTGAACGATGCAGCGTGGATCCTTGTCTGGTGTTTGGTGGCCTCTGCTCCCTGCGTTACTGGCCAGGAACAGCAACGTTTGGGACACAGGCTGCTTCAGCCCTGTGTGGGATTCACAGCCAGTGGGGCTGGAAGTGCCTCAGGAGGACCTCCAGCCTGCCCCAGCCCCGCACACGCGAGGAGTGCTGAAGGCGGCAGGAGGGAGCTCGGAGCAACTTCTGCTTTCGGGTTTGTGCCCCTCGGCACCGCTCCCCCACGCTGACCGGCCGCTGCAGCCCAGCACATCCCGCAGGTCCCCTAAGCTCCCCGAGCCTGGGCTTTGCGTTGAGACCTATGCTCAGGGCACACATCCCTTCGTGGATTCCAAAGTCCTCGGCTGCCTTTCAGTGCCACGACGGAGAAATTCATGGGAACTGCAGATTCCTTTTGAAACTAATTGCAAATAGGTACTGCTGTGCAGGTGAATACATGAAGCTTGGTTCCCTATGACTGCGTGTCCTGCTCCTGGGTTACCCCTTGTCTAATGCGCTCCCTCTAGCAGTTTCTCCGTCTTGCACCACAGAAGGCCCAGACCTGCAGCCGCGGTGCTCACAAACCCTTCCCTTCGTGGCATGTGGCTAATGCCGCACCTGGGCAGGCCCTGGGTTGTGTTTTCTTCTCGGATGCTTGTTTGCACAAAGGAAGCAATCTGCAGGGACTGAACGTCTTGAGAACATCACCTTCATCAAGCTGGTCAGAAAGTCTGGGGTCATCTGGAGGGAGCTCATGGAAGGACTGTTTCCACATGAAACAAGGCTGAACAAAACCCCACCGACCCAAATCTCTGGATGCCTCTTTCAGCCTCAGGAGGGTCCTTTTGCCTGTCCCCCCCGCTGCAGCCAGCCAGTGCTCTCGCCTTTCCTCTCTGTCCCTCACACCAAGTTTCCCTGAGCACCAGCCCTCAGCACTAAAGTGCTCTCTGTATTTAGACATCCTCCCCAGCCATCACATGTCTCCACGGGGAACCATCATCTGATTTTACATTTACAGACCAATTTGATCTGTTTTGCAAGTTGCTTCCAGTTTCTGGGTCTTTTCCCCTTGTTGCCACAACCAGAAAGCCAGACGTCTTTCTCCAGGGTGGGAGCTGACTTCTTGCACCCCTCCTTTGCTCCTGCTTCTGCCTTGCTGATCCCCCTCCAGCCTGCAGCTATTATCCTAAGATTTTTCTTTTCTGTGATAAGGGCAGCATATGTCTGGATCTGCAATTACAAGTTGTATCTTTGTGAACCGCCAAGAAAAGAATACTCCTTGATCCAGCCCATGTGTTGTTTTTCCCCCCTGGTGCCAGAGCGTATGATTTGAACAAGGCGCCCAGCTTACCTCTGCAGAGGAGAGCTCTGCTCAAAGTTACACTTGTGCGCGAGAGCCGGGAGGCACACGGTGCTGCTCCTCTTTCTCTCTTGGAAGTGTTGAACAGATCCAGGCTGTCACCTGCTGAGTGGTTTCGCTCTGGCGGGGCAGCCCTGCTTGCAGCGGCGGGAGAGAGGGCAGCGAGGGCAGGGCAGCAGCACCTCCAGGTGCGAGGGGCACCCACCGTGCCAGCCCAGGCGGAGCTGGGGGACCATGCTGCCTGCGTGAGCCTGTAAGAGCAGTTTTCCCAGAGCTGCTGTTTACTTTAAACCACTTTACACCAGTAGCTTCCAGAGGGAAATTATTTTCTTCCCCCCCCCCCCCCCAGCTGAAGAACCATTAATGCCATTAAAATAATAAGAGATTTAGAGCATCCCTTTGTTTATACAGTGACATGCCACAGTGACAGGCACAATATAAATAGCTAAACACTGAGATAACCAAACACTTAGGCTGATGAAAAAAACGCCAGCATTTTTCCCATTCCAAATTCTTTAAAGTAATCTGATTTGACCTCCAGCACAATGCATACTTTAATGACGCCTGAATAATGACTAGGCAAGGAATTAACTCCCACAGTGGGTTAATGCACTCACTTTCACCCAGAAGACCTCGGCTCAAGTGCCAAATAAATCAAATGAATTTGGTGATCTCATTCCAGTTCCTCGCGGTTCTTTGTTCACACCCAGCAATTCCCTAGAGCCGGCAGACCCTGCCTGCCTCCTGCAGCGAGGGGCTGCAGGTCAGAGGGGAGGTGGTAGCAAAAACCAGCAAGTCCCTCTAATCCAGGGATCTCAGCTGCTGGAACAAGCTGGGCTGGCTAGGGAGGACCACCACACCACCTCTCCTGGGTGCCGGATATTCGCCGCTGTCACACACCTTGGTGTCAAAAAAAAAAAAAAAAATTAACTGTGGAACAGATGCTCATGTATCAGCTGCCTAAGAATGACCAACCTCGGGTTTGTCCCTCCAGGTTTATGAGTGGGAGAGCGAACGTAAATCACCCAGCCTACGGCAGGGTCGGGGGACGTCTCTGGTAGGTGCCGTGCTGACAGCATTTTACACACCCTGTGAAGATGGTTGTGTCAGTAGGGCGGGATGAAACCCTGCACCTGTCAGATGGGGAACTTGGAGAAAAAAACATTCTTCCGCTGTCTGATATTTTCCGCATTTCTTTTGTGCTCGTTGCTAAGGACACTTGGATGGCAATGGGAACCTTGGAGCGGTGTTTCCAAATCCTGTTACCAAAAGACAGATGCCTGGCACTCGTACTGGAGCCCACAGACGATGTCAGTGAAAGCTGAAGTGCACGGCGGCTCTGGAAATTACATCACTCCTGCCTAGGTGCTCCACTTTGGTTAAACAAATTGAAAGGCTGCTTTGTGTTCTTCTATTTTTTTATCAAATTCTATTTTTTTCTTTAATTTCCCCTGCTAAGACCACAGCCAATGCGCAGCCAGTAACACCACAGCCAGTAACACTATGGAAATAACTGAGTCAGAATATTCTATTATTTTAACTTTCACAAGTGGACAGCAAAATGCAAAGGTCAATGCAACAAAGCGCATGTATCCATGCAAATACAACCGGTATTAAAACCACCGTGTGGGTAGCGCTCCATCCCAAAGAAGACGGGAAGAGAAACGTACTTCCAAAGTTTTGCCTGAAGCCTCATTCAGCCTGTAAGCCTGCAAGGACTAAGTGCTTTTTAAAAGATTAATATCGACAAGTTTTAACAAGTTTTAACTGCGTTTTTCTTTTCCTCCGAGTGCCATTAGCTGCAATGCAGAGGCCTGCAGCGTGACATGCCGATAGCTTGTGACACCTGAGGAGCAGTGGCTGGTGAAACGCTGGTTGCACCAGCCTCTGTGGGAGCTTGTGCCATCATTTAGTGATGGGATGTCATCCCATCTTTTCAAAGTCTTGATGGGCACATTAATAAGCCAGTCTTTTTTGATGCCACACAGTATTGCAAGAGTGGGAAAATAGTTTAGGTTTCAGTTAGGAAACCGAGGAGCGTTGCTGGTACGGAGCAGCCTATCCTTCCTGTGCTGCCTTGGTAGAAGCTTTATTTCATGTGTGAAACATCGATACAGCTGAATGATGGAGCCCAAATGACATCTACCAACTTCAGTCGGCGCAGCCCTAAGCCTTTGTAGCATCAATCCTATCTATTAGCAGGGGCGGGGGGGGGGCTCCACAGCTCCTCCCAACCTGCAGCTCAGCAGTAAGTGCCTTCGGGCCGAGGGCAGTATCTGCGAGCTGTACCCCAGGCACGGATGCTGTGTGCTGAGGTCAGGTGAATTCTCTGAGCCCGTTACTGGTGGGTGAGCTGAGGCACGGAGCGATAACGTGGGTCCTCATCACGATCTCCAGGAGGAGATGCTGTTGGGGAGCAGAGCTGGAAGGAGGTCTCGGTAGACCAGCACCCTCTTCCTACCTACTAAGCACCCATGGCTCCTACCTTAGAAGAACAGGGAAGCTCGTGCTGTCTCTCCAGGTATGGAATGCCATGTCTATCCCATCACAACTCTCCACCCTAAACCAGCACGTCCAGTCACCACGTCCTTCCAGGTAGGAAGCGGGAGCGGGCAGCTGCTGAGGCAGGCTGGAAAGGTGGCGAAACCCAGCTGGTCTGTACCCTGGGGGCTCCGCAAACACCATCACCTTCTGAGCACCTCGGTAGGGAAAACTCAGCCACTCTGGAAGTCCACAGCAGCTCCCGGGAAATGACTCGGGGAAGCTGGGGACAGCTGCAGCAGCAAGGGGTGCAAATGCCTTGCACGCCGGACCCCAGGGCAGGGCATCGCAGCCCCAGGAGCCACGCACACCACGCTGTTTGTGCTTGCGCTGTTTACACACATGAATTTAAAGCATCTCCCCCGGTTTCTCCGCAAATTGCTGCATTCAGATGAAGTGGCAGCTGCTGTAATTAAGACACAGTTAATTACATATCCCCTTAATTGCAATGATAGGATTTTGTCAATTTGGTAAATAAGAATTGTTAGGTTTCTTCCGGCAAGTGCAGCCTCAGTGCAGCTCAGGCTCAGCTCCCTTTGTCTCCCCCAAACACGAGCTGTGCCCGGCGCGGGACGGGGACGGCAGCTCTCAGGTGCCAGAGGTGCTGGCTTTGGGCTTGCCCCAGACTGCAGCCCTCCAGCTGCCTCCGTCCCAAAAGCCTTCACAGAGTGTAGCATCTGAAGGGAAACGTGTAGTGGGAGCTTCAGTGCAAGCCCAGAAACTTCTAGGGGGGGGTTAGTTGGCAGGAAAGAGGCAAATCTCAATTCTTTCCTTTCTTTAAGAAAAAGGTAACAGGAATGGTTTGGGTTTCTTACAATAAGGAAAGAAATCTCCCACTCGCCTGCAACTGGCCACAGACCACGGCCATCGCAGCCAAGGGGCTTTCAAATTCCAGCTCTGCCCTCAAGAACAACCATCAAAATAACTTTGCAGGTTTCTGTATTTACTGTGTCTTTATTTCTCCCTTACCGACTGCGCTGAATTTGCAAACTGCTCTTCCTCCTCTAGACTGCCAGCCCAGCAAAGCCCAGGGCCAGCTCGGGCACGGGCCCTCTGCCACCACCACCTCCTGCCTCCCATGCAGGCTGCTCCTCCAGGGGCAAGTTTCCACCTGTGCCAAGATTCCTGCGGTTGGCACCTTTTGGTCTGAGGGGAGAAAACAGTTCGAAGGGTTGCAGAACACCAGGGCTGGATCAGACCGTCGTCGCCTGTTTCTGGATGAGGGCCAAACTGGGATCCCACAAGGATGGCCAGAGCCTGGGATGAGCAGGGCGGTCAACATGAAGGAAATCTTTCCACCCTGCTGTGGAGGCAGCTTGATACGGAGCTGAGCAAGAGAGAACACGTGCGAGACATGTATGTCCGTCCTGGAAGTGCTTCTCAGTGATGCACTATGCGGAGCTGTCATCCACATTAATTAATGAACTGCAGTTGACTGAACAAGAATGCTCAGGGTGCTCTCACACACGCACCACTGGCACAAAAGCACAGTCTGATTAAAGATTACCTAAGATCACCTTGGTCTTATTCATTAGTCATGATTAAATTATGATTAGCTAGAAATTAATGAAAACGTTGGTATTTGCCTCCCAATTCTCTATTCAATGGGCAAATTTAACCTTTCTCCTACTGGGAAGCAGCAGCCACCACCTCCAAGCTTCGGCCAGGCCCTGATGCTGGCCAGGCGTGAAGCTACGCATTGTGGTTGAGTGTCATCCCCTCCCTGGTGGCACCCCCGCTGCTCCCTGGCCTACTGAACCTGCAGGCACCTCTTCGCTTATCTTTCACTGCTTCGCTTTCTGCCTGTTGAGCAAGGACAACTGGTTTGGCACAAGGCTCAGGAACCTCAAGGTGAAGATCAGGATGTTTTCTTGACAAGCGTTAGCAAGCTGCCCGTATCAGCTCAAGTGGCGGTATGTTCAGACTTGCAGGATGTTTCCATAAGCAAACAAAGGAATGTGGTCTAGATAAAACTGCCTTGGGGTAGGTGCAGAATTGGTCGGGGGGGAAGGGGGAAATCACACTCTGGAAAGTGGTTTACGATCAAAACAGCAAAATGTATTCAGTGAGCAGGTCCTGCTTCCATACAATTCCAGTTTTTCACTGAAGTCAGTGATGAGATAGTGTACTTCATAAATGTGCAGGTGATGCAAAGCTGAGAGGAACTGAAAGTATGTTAGAAAACAGGGTAAGAGTTCAAAATTATCTTAACGAATGGGAGAAATGGTCTGAGAAAAATAGGCTGCAGTGCTGTAAGGCTGTGGGCAAGTTCCTATGCGTAAGCAAAAAACGTATCAATAGAGCAAATGCAAAATGAACCAAAATATGAATCAGCAAAGCTATGCCATTGGAAAGATGGGAAATACCATACTAAAATCCGTATCTAGATTTCCTGATGCGAGATACACGATGTCACCCATCCCCTCCACTCAGCACCGCATCAGTGAACGAACTGTGACAGTTTTTGGGTCTCAGCTCCTCAGTGACAAGAGAAAAAAAACCCAAACAGCCAGCCTTGGAGATCTCTAAAAATGACCTCCAGGCAGAGCTTCTGAGAACTTATCAGCCTGAGGAAAAAACAACTGGGACGTAGCAAATACCCAAAATCCTGCTGCAGAGGAAAAGGGAATAATCTGTCCTCCCTCCCCGTAGCAAACAGACCACCAGCAGCAAGCTTAAATTGCAGCAGGGGGGATCCCAGTGGATGGTAGGAGAAACTTTCAAAGGGTGAAACGCTGAAGCAGATCATGGGAGAGGCTGTCAGGTCGCAGGGTAGGAGGTCAGGTGTTTGTCTGGATCACCCAAGGCAGACACCCTCCTCCCACCATAGGCACCAGTGGCTCGAGGCCCCTCACGGTCCCTCCTGGCTGCAGGGCTGCGTCTCTCAGAAGCAAAGCTCTTCCTTCTTCCCCACCCCACCTCTCCTGACGTCTCCCCGTTTCGTTGCCAAGATGTAGGTCGCAGCTCATATGACAGAAGGGTGCATAAAAAAATCCAGACTCAAATTACACCTACGTTTCTAATTCCAGAAAGGTTAGAGAGAGCTTTACCTTCTGTCTGCAGCAAGTAAGAGGCACTGGAGAAGACGCCAAATAAAACATCAGGAAAAGGTTTACCCTTAAAAGACCCAACCCTGGACTCCCCGCTGTGTCAGATCTTTTTTGTTTTCTCACGTTTTGATTTCCTTCTTTTAACTCCACCGCGCTCAGGAGATGCTACCACACTCCGATCTAGGAGTAACTTGAGGAGCATGCAACCCGAGGACCAGCAGATGTGACAGTCTAATTCACCACAGGGGATGGTGCCTTGGGTGTGCACAGGCACAAGTTTCCAGGTGATTTGCTGAGAATTAGATTTTCCCCTCCCCTGTGTAGCTCTTAAGTCGCCTTAGACCCCCACCTTCAGCACAGCACCACTCTATTTTATTGTGTATATAGTCAACTGCAACGCTGCTAGTAAATCGGTTCAAACTGCGCTCAGAAATGCACTTGCACAGCTCTGCCAGTGCCAGTAAGGAAAGCAGGAGCCGTCACAAAGCCAGGCTCAGTGAGGCAGAGGTACTTGCTTGCACCAGCTTAGCAAGGGGAAGGGAGCTTTGCCTCTCCTGATCTTCATTCCATGGTTCATCTAAGCCTGTAACCCCACCGCCTGAACCAGGAAAGGTGAGCTCACGTTGCAGCCCCAGTCTGCAATCTGTAAGCAGAAATGCCACTTAAATAAGCTTTATTGGTGTGGGCATCAGTTTTCAAAAGCAGAATGGATTTAATCCTAAAAAAAAAATAAAAAAAATACCCTTTTTCAGTGGGTTAAGTTTGATAAGCTTCAAGAACAAGACCAGGGTTTTTTTTTTTAACGGCTGATTATTATTTAGCACAAGCAGGTAGATTACAGATGGCCCAGCAATTTTAACTGTACGGCTGTAGCATTTGGACGGGCTGCTTTCCCTTTTCTGTCACAGCCTCCCCGCAGGCCCCGACACGAAGCGTTTGGCCTCCACCTCGGGCTCTCTCCATCCCACTGGGCTTTACACCCCTTGTCTGTTCAGACCAAAACCGCTTCAGCTCACAGCACTATCAGGTGGGTTTTAACACATCATGTCTCAAAAGCTTCTGCAACTTGTAACTACAGTTTTACACAGAAAGTTGCAAGAGAAGGTTGTAACCTAGGCATTCAAATGGCAAATTTTAGAAATATTCCTGGTTGTATCTAGGATGGAAGCTAAACTCTGACCTGAGGGCCTTCGAAGTATACACCAGGAGGCAGGTGAGCAACCCAAGGTGTGGAAGAACTCTTGTCAATTCGGTGCCAGCAGCAACTGGGTCTACCACAACCTCAGGCAGCTGGGTTGGCAACCTGAATCCCTGATCCCAGCTGGAGGATGGAAGATGCGATGTCCCCCATCTCCCAGAGACGAGGCATGAGGAACGCTTCCCGCTGAAGCCACGCTAAGGGTAAAACTGGAGAAGAAGAATCACCCTGGGGAGGAGTTGGGGAGAGAGGAAGCTCTGTTGGTGCTGCTGACTATGATGAGGACAACAGTTGTGCAGAACTGGCTGACAGGGATATGGAAATGTTGGTAAATATAACAGCGATTCTCAACAGCTCATATTGTGTGTGAGTGTTGGAGTTGTCACTTTTGTATGTTGTATAGCTACATTTTCCAAGATTGACTGAAATTATCTAAAGCATGAAAATACATTCTTTTGTAGACTGAATCGGATAAGGAATTTTTACATCGTGCTCTACAACTAAGTGGAAGATGCAATGGTCTTAGTCTTAGGAAGGGGAAAAATCCACATCCAACTGTGGATGTATTGAAGGAGTTTCTAAGACAGCTGTGTCATGACACTATTCAGAACGTCTGACTAAGATCTCTGCTGAGAACCAATTTTAACATCAAACTCCTGGAGCTGCGATATTAATTCGCACTACGGTGAAGTAGTTGCCATGGAGTGGCCAAAACATAATTCACCGATTCTGACGGGCTACAGAATACAGAAAACATCTATTTTGTTTTCCAAATACTGGTGAGTCAGTGTTTTATACACAGTAGCCAAATTTCATTCCTTGGGAGGTAGAATAAACTATTACTTAATTGTGACAAATGAACAGACCATCAGACCCACTGATAATGAATCGGTCTGCAAAGAAATTCTGCTTTGAATCATGGCACAGCACGCTGTTGTCCTGAATTATAAAATACTGTTTAAACAAGTTAACCGGTTCTTGCATTTGTTTCTGCTCCAAGACCTGTCACTAACACTGTGCAACTCATTCCAGAAACTCCCATAGCTCTGC
This sequence comes from Falco rusticolus, assembly GCF_015220075.1. NCBI lineage: Eukaryota > Metazoa > Chordata > Aves > Falconiformes > Falconidae > Falco > Falco rusticolus. Next base: position 5,005,773 of record NC_051192.1, on the reverse strand, counting down.
AAAATGTAACGTTCTGTAGAACATCTACTTTTACATGCATATACTGGTTCTTTTCCTCCTGGGGGATTTCTAATAGGTATGCTATTCCATAGCAGATTTTGCTACCAAAATGGAAAATAATAACTTGCTTACATGGCTTGAATGTATTTTAGGTCCATCAGAAGCTCCTTAACAAACCAGAAACAAACAAACAAAAACATTCTGTATCAGTTTGTAGGAATTTGCCATGCCGTACCCCACAAAGAAACTAAGGAAGTTTATAGATCCCGCACCAACCTTGCCACCAGGGTAAGCCTCTTGAACCACACAGCACACACACAGGCGAGGCTACCAGTTACTTTATAAAAAATATCTGCTCAAGAGCCTTCACATTTTAGAAATGTGCTTGGAGGGTGGGTGGGAGTGGAGAAGTCTGCCCTGCTTTTATTTCTTAAATTTGAGAAGAAAGAAAAAAACCCAAACAAAACCTGCATTCATCTGCACAAACTCACATTTCTGCAAAAGATGCAAGACTCTGCCTTGCTGTCAGTGTCACTCCCTTATATACTTGTAGACTCTATACTAGGACAAAAATATTTCTTTTCCGTAACTGCTACAGAAAAAGAATTGCTTTTCCACAGCTTGGGTGGGATTCCTGCCTTCTATAGTCTCCTGCTTGCACCTTCACTATCCTCTGTTTCTTCCTTCATCAGCTCAGTTGTTCCTCCTTGAAAGGGTATCAGTGTTTTCTATCCCAGGCACTAGGACGGATGCATGAGGCACACGCATCCGGAGGAGCTCCAGGGTAGGCTCGTGCATCAAAATAAATCCCTACAACCACTGGAATAAGCCTTTCCCTTTTATGCCTGTTGTGGGCAATGCTGCAACAACTTCTAATGATTTTTTATGACTTTGGCCTAAAAGAGGAACAAGAGAATCCAGGCAGCGTAAACCAAAGCTACATCCAAAAGTTTTTGGCCATACCAGGAGGGCTGCATGACCTGAATTTACTATGTGAGAATCTACAACGGAAATTGTTGTTAAAAAAAAAGAAAAAGCAGCTGGTCATCCCGTCCCCCCCCCCCCATGAAAACTTGTTATATGGCACATAAACATCAAAATACATTTAATTTTTTAAAAAAAATTAAAATCATAGGCGATTTCTGTTGGGAAGTCAAGGTTCTAAAAATACTAGTAATATTAAACTAATGCAGTTATAGTTGCTCAACTGCAAGAGGCACAGCTCTTACCGTGCTAATTACAAGTCAGATGGAGCCAATCGAACAATACTGAATTATTAAGGTCTTACTGTACATTCTCAGGCTGTTAATATCTATTAGATTACAGATGCATTATACTGAGTGCTCATTTCAGCAGGAGATTAGAAAGTACATTTATAATGTTGGCTACCCTTTGGGTGGATCATGGTATTTACATACCATATGTCAGCATGAGATTACAGAATGATTTATGCTTTTTGCCTAGACCTTTCAGAAAACTGCAACTGGCTCCAGTAAACTACAAAGCTGAAACTCCGTTCCAACCCGACTTTGACAATTCAGCTCTCAGAGAGTACGTGCATATTAAAATAATGAAGACTACCACCAGCAACTGGTACAATCAAACTTCACATAAAGCAGCATATGACTTGCTGTATCTCAACACGAGTAATCCATGCTGGTTTTCCTGTCAAGAGGGGCACAGAAGATGAGCCAGGGAGGTTCACTCTGCTGCAAACAAACTAGTCCTGAACTGCATGGAGAAAAAAAAAAAAAAAGTGGACAGTCATCTCACTTTCTCCAAATACAAGCTGCCAGCTGTCCCCCAAAGCCATACCCTCTCTCCACTACCAACACTCAGGTACCCCAGCTCCCTCTGTAATACGCAGAAGGCAACCGGTGAATGAGAACAAGGCAAACTATTTGTACTCCTGTAGCTGTTACCTAGAAACGGTTACTGAAACACTTGTAGATAATGCCAGTAGCGTGTATCAAAAGACCTAAAGAGTAAGTACCTGGATGTATGCACAAACTGATTAGCCACTGAAAGGCACTAACACAGTGCAAGAAAATTCATTGCTTTGATACACTTGATTCAATAGTTTGAAGCGGCAATGAAGAAGATTAGGACTCAACTCAACATTATCTGTTTAAAGTTGAATGGATGATATTTGCATGTATATTTATTGCAAAGTATTTTCAAGATGACATGTCAAATGAATTGTAACACTCAGACCAACACAGAACAGTGTAAAACTGTAAGTCTCTGCAAAGAACACATCATCTGCATGTACGCATATACACACACAGCAGTCTGCCTTAGGCAGGTGAAGCTGCCAGGCACCAAAAGGAGTGTGCGTCGTTACTGTATCACCGGGTTTGTTAAGTTCCACAGTTTCAGAAACTAGGAACAGTATGGGCAGGAGAAAACTCACCAGGTTGAAGATAAGGAACAACTCATTCCCAGCTACTTTGCCTTTTACTTTTTCTAAACCAGTCAAATCTTTGCTTATGTTTCATTAAGGGAGCTGGCTGCGACAGCAAAAGGAAACTATGATCTTCTATTAGAAAGGAGATTTCCGGGATTCCAGGATGATGATAGACAAAAGCAGCTGTCATGCATCAACATTATCTGCCTGCCACTTTATCTGAAGGTTTTGTCCATTAGCTGCATGCCAAAACCCAATTACACGTGGAATACAAATGGCAAGACTAAGCAGCAGAAGTGCCCCTCGCTTCCCCTTCTAGTCAGCAAAGGAGGCTCGCTAAACCGTAGGGACATAAGGGCTATTAAGCACAAGCCTAGGAGAATCAGCCTCATAAATATTTCAGTGGCAGCAAGAATAGCACGAGATAGAAATACCTTGTCCGTCGTCAGCCTTGTCAGGTCTAACAGGTACCCGTGCCTCCTGAAAACATGCCATCAGGGAGGGGACACTTGCAGGAGAATCAATTTCAACTACTGTCCTGTGCTGCCATCCTCTCTCCTTACATGCCAGCAACAGAGGAGACTTCAGAGAGGAAGGGAGTATACATGAAGGGCCCAAGACATACATGCTTGTCCTTGAAGTGTAATGGTTTGTTCCTTTATTACAGTTCACTACTGGCCTGTGACAGACAACCAAAGGCCTTTCACCAATAAGTGTGACAAGTCCTTTTGAGGCCAACAGGCTCCTGACTAATGAAGAGGAGAAAAAACAGGCAGAAGAGTGAGTTTTGGCTAGAGGAAAAACTGCAAGTGCCTTCAAAGCCATTTAACTCTGCCCCCGCTAAACACACTGGTAGTTTGGTGGTACCTTGCTGATCTCTTCTTCCTCCTTGCTTCCACAGCTGCACATAGCATGGTTCCAAGAGTGGAGCATGCAGGACTTGAAATGATCTCCACAGCTTTTAATATTTGTTTCCACAACATTCAGATCGGTGATAACACATCCCAGCCTATTTCCCCATATGTAAAAATGAAATAAAGGGGTACCAAAAGCACTGGGGGAGGGGGGAATTTGGTAGGGTATAACCATTCTGTAACCGTTTGCGGACACCAGGGAGGTGTTGTGTACCAGTCCAAGAACTCACTCCAGGAAAACTTAGGCAAAACTGGCATTCAGGGACAACATAATAAGCTCTACAGATGCCAAGTTTAAACTCCTGAAATTCAAAGAGAAAAATTCTTCATTCCAGGTCATGGGAGTAAATATACACCAACAGATCCTGGACCATATATTATCTGGACAAGTACTGGTAGGAGGATGTTCTCAGCTTTTCAGGCCTGCAGTCGAGTGGAAGAATCAAAAAAAAAAAAAACCACTCAGCTGAATTTAAAAGAAAATAACAGAATATAAATCACACTTGCATCCAAGACAATTCTGTTTTGCTTCTTTAACTGCACAAATACTTTGTATTATGTTAGGCTCCAGCTACACTGATTAGAAATCCCGCTGCATCTGGGAATATGAATTCCTCCATCAAAAAAACAGGGTGGTTTGTACAGTGGAGTTACAACCGTGGAAGAATTGAAACAGGCCTTGAACTTGAAAGTCTCTGCTTGGGAGAAGTGAAACACAACTACATAGTAAGCCCTCATTTACTCACTCACTGTTGAAGGCAAGCGTGCCCTCATTTATTAATTTACTTATTTATTTACTCACCCCTTGAACCAGCTAGGCCCCAGCCCTTGGCTGTCAAGTTTCACTGACACCACAAACCCCTGTGGTGCCTCCTACAGCTACAGGAAGGCAAGAATACTTAGTAACTATTACATATTGTTCAAGTTGCAAGCTCAATTCCCTCCATCCCTAGAAAACAGTAATACTGGTTTTTTCCTTCTAAATTAACATTGGAATTTATGTTTCATACAGTTATAGCCCTCCTTCTCTTCATCAGAGAACTAGGAAGAGATTTTTAAGTCAAGATGTCCCTTAGCTAGGGAGGGATGGGATGGTTCTCTCCTGGACTGCAAGGCTGACAGCAAAACCAGACCCTCAACCCCTCCAGAAAAGAGTGAATATGAAATTGTTTGGGTTTTTATGCTGAGAATGATCTTCACATGCAATGCGGATACAAAGGTCTCTCAATGTATTTGCCAATTTTCCAGCATTCTGTGGTATCCTCCCCTTTCCACATACTACACAAGTAAAATACACACCTTGCTAACTGCTCTGTCACATACGAACAATTCAACAGAAAATGCTCCTTAAATATCCTTCAACCCTCATGTTCCTCCTCTTATGATCTGCAATTTTATTTTATTTCAATTGAGGACACAAACACAGTGCTGAACACCTAAACAGCAGCATCGATCCAACAAATCTATTTCGGGCAACACCTGGTTAGCCAAGAAATATTCTGGAAGGCCTCATAACTTTTATTTTGCGTTAAAAGCTGATTATATTCACCTGCATAGCAGAAATCTACCAAACTAAATCTAAAACTACTGCTCCACCCTGATAAAAACTTGGTTTTAGGAAACAAAGTAAGTTTTATTTTAAGTGAAAAGGAAGCAAATGACTACCGTAGTATAGTGTGTAAAAACAAATTCATTCTCAAAACATCTGGAAAAGAAATATGTAATTATTGGGTTGCTGCCAAAAGAGATCAGATTCTTTGGAATATATAGTAATAGTTATAAAATAAAATAATTCTAGAACATTCCCTGACACTAATAAGGCAAAATATGTCAGATGTCTTGAGGTGAATACTTGTTATTTTCCCTAGATCTAAATCAAATACGTTGAATACTTTAAATGTTATTTCTAAAGCATCCTTAATTTATAATTATGGAAGTGTCTGTGCTTTGCCTCTTTTGCAAAGGAAGACCTTCTATTTGCTATGCAGAAAGGAATTTAAAAGGGCATCAAAATGTTAGATTTCTTACCAAATATAAATATAACCTCATTTAATTAGAGAAACAGTTTGAGATATGCGCCTTGGAAGCAGAGAAGTACAGGGTTTTTAAAACACCAGGAAAAAAAAAAAAAGTAACATTATAAAACCTTTAACTCAAAATCAGAACGGTTCTTTAATAATCGCAAATGGAACTTTTTACAATCAATTTTCTAACTTTCTGCGCACACTTCCTGGTAAACGCTTGAGTGTCCTCTGTGAGTTACAAAGAGTAAGTTTTCTGTGTTATACAGCTAAAAAAACCTGGACATTCTTAACAACTTGGCATCACATCTTTTTTTAAAAAACAGATCACACAATAATTTAGACAGCATTTATAGCATTATAAAATCAGAATCCCCCCTCTTTAATCACTCACAAGAGCAGCCATTAAGAATACAACAGCTTTAGGAATACAAATAATGAGGATGTAAAACTATCTGTGCAAAACTGCATTATTTTTACTGTCTAAAATTTCAGGGAAGTAACACCGCCAAAAGCAGAGAGAGGATAACAAAGACAAACAGTCATGAAAGTAATGCTACCTTAGATTTTCAAACAGGAATTACATTATGAAGTAAATATTATGTAAAGAAAAAAAAAAATCTGATGGCACCTTGAACAACAACGACAAGTGTCCTGGAAATTGCAGTTGAACAAGAATTGATAGAGGTTCATGTTAAAGTCTTTCAGGAGTAGCAACTGATTTGGGGGTATCAACTCTAGCATTTCTTTCCATGCAAAAATCTATCTTTCCAACATCTTTGCTTTGCGGGCTACTAATGCATTTAAGAATGAACAGTCTTTTGAGGAGTGTGCTTTCTTCCATGCATCTGAAATCTTTAAAACAGCTGGATCATTGATTCCCTGGATTTCCCTACTCCAATCCATTTAACTGCAGGAGAGAAAAGCAAACTTTTATTATAAGTAATACAAAGCAAGATCAGATCGTATCTTAAGATCAGATATAAACTTAAGTGCTTAAGATCTTAAGTACCACAGTCTGAAGAAAACCACAGCATATACTATTAGTACATTAAGAAATTATAACTGTCTGTTACTCTCAGAGTAAGAAAGCATTGGTAACTTTGAAAAGCAGAAACAGCCCTGAAGCTGCCATAATAAATAAATCAGTTTTCCAGATCGTAGGAAAAAAAAGATACATAGAAACTATCAGAAAAGTGAAGATCCCTAACATCTCTTAACTCCTAGCTTTGGATGGAATCACAGGATCGTCTTTATTAGGAAGCATAAGAGAAATTTGTTAGTTCAGGACCTCTCACTGTCACAAATATTTAATCACATTAATAGACCAGCAGTCGCACTGGAATGGGTTATAATATAATGACAGCAGACTTAAACCCCTATTATAACCAATCTGAAAAACAATTAAGAAAGTTATAAAAATCTCAGCTGAACAATAACTATACTATAAGCCAAAGAAAGAATGCAATATTAAAACATGAAAATTTTCAATTCAATTGCTAAATAGATAGATAAAAAGTAAAACAGTAGTTACAAATATCACTAGGTACATCAGAATAAACACAGTGACAAACAAGTTTTAAGTATTTTGAGATTCATTGAGAGTATCATTAAGATACAGTGCAAGACAGGTTTCATGGAGCAGGAACAAAACAAAACAATGACAAAAAAAATCTGGTTTACTTACCAGGAACACCCAACTCCATCTCTATAAAGCGAACATAATTTTGTGCATTTACAGGCAGCTCATTAAACGTCCTTGCATTTGATATGTCCGTATCCCATCCTGGGAGTGTCTCATACTGAACCTCTACTTTATTTAAGACCTCCTGGTTAGCTGAGAAAAACAGGAACGCAAATATTACATCCACAAAGTTTATATATTCTCTACCACCAAACACACAACCGTAAAGCGTTTTATTCTTTCCTTATACAAAGAGGTTTACTCGTAAGATTATGCCAGCACTGAAACCAGCAGCTTAAACCACAATATTTTCAGTCCAGAACACTTTTCAGGAAAAGTAATTCCCCAAAATGTTGATTTTTTTTTTTCTTTTCCCCTGAACAAATACCAAGATCCAGCTCCCCCTTCATGAGGCAATTTGATGATCTGAAAGCAAAATTCAGTAACTGTTTCAATTATTTCCCAGAATAGAAGCAGTAAGTATATTCCATTTTTTCCTTCATTTAGTACCTTGCTACAATGCTGTCCATCCATTAACTCTGAATCCTGTGATGATTCCAAGTACTGGGAAAGGTGCTAGGCACACTGCTCTGGAATTGAACCATTCTAGTAATTATCTGAACATTAGTCTTGGAACAACACTGGGCAGCAAAACAAAAGCCTTAAGCCTGACAATGGTCAAAATACATTGAAAAAAACCAATTTTTTTGTTGTGTCAGGCATCCTTGCCTTCCTGAAAAAGATGGGGTTCTGCCAAAGGCAGTGTAATTAATGATCTGAGACACGGAGCCTACATAACAAGTCACTCCTGTAAAGACCACTAGTCAACCCAGGAGAAGGGTTTAGGTGCAAGAAGCACAGTAGAGGTGCGAATACAAAACCACAGCTAATCCCCTTCCAACGTGTGTGTAGCAAACAAATTCAGGCTCAGCATACTGCATAATTTTTCCTGGTGCAGGTGAGAGTTCAACAGCAGCAATGTCATAAGGACAGCCTTTATGAACTAGGCATTTTGAGTGAGGGTGAAAGCGGACTATGGCTTCAAAGCCTGCAACAGCAAAGAAACGCAGAATTTTTGGACTGAGATGTTCACAGGTTAAGGCAAATGATCCTGAATCAATACTTATTTTAATCAGGACAGACAGACAGGCACATTAAGGATGTTGGGTTGCAGAGGCTAAGGATAAGCATTTTCTTTAATGTCATCATCAGCAACAACTAAGTGTTGTCTGCTGTCCGGATGACCTCCAAAATAGAATAGCTATATTCAAAGGACAAAACCACAAACTAATCACAGACTAAAGCACAGATGGTCTAGAGTACGATGCCAGCCTCCCTCTTTCTGAAGAGGGAATGTGATTTAACATCTAATCTTGGAGGTCCACAGGGATTTTTACTTTGAAGCCTCTCTGATAAGGCTAGGTGGGAGAAAACTGAAAGCACTTAGAATTGAATGGTCTAAGTTTGTCTGCAATCTTCCATTACTCTGTATTAGTTCAATTCTTTACTTTCCAAAAAGTAAGAAGGAAGAAAAGGAAGAAAAAGAAGGGATACAAATTATTCTCTCATTTTACTCCAGCAGGTGTGATAATAGGTGCTGTGTGGTAAAGACAAGCCATAAACTGAGTTCAGTGTAGTAACACATGCAGGCACCAATGATTTATCTTTTAGGCTTTCTGCAATATTCCTTATTAACAGCTGAATTAAGATAACGGAGAAAACAGATATAATGGTATCTGATAGTCTGGTGCTATAATTTGGAGAGGGAAAAATGTGATGTTACTTCCAGCTGAAAAAGAATAGCTGAAATTTGGGATCTTGATAGCATTGTAAGAGAAAGATCTTCCAACAACTTCCAGAAACTGAACATAAAAAGTCATATAGGTCAGACCAAAGGTGCATCAAGCACAGTGGGGCCTAGCTTCTTGTTCTAGAGTAGAAGGCCAGGGAAAGAGCACAAGATAAAAAAAAAAAACCAAAAAAAAACAACAAAACAACCAACAAAAAAACAACAAGCAAGCATGAAGTAAAGCTTCTCCAAAATAATCTCCCCATTTCCTAAGGATCTGTTTTCAAAGTCTCCTGAGTGTCTGTCTGTGCTGAGATCAACTGATGCCTGAACTTGGACAGAGGACATTAGTAGGACTAGACCATGGCTTTCACATTCCTTTTAAACTGATAAGCTCAGAGCCAGCAGGGAGTTCTATCTTTCTTTCATAAACTCCTAGGACTAAACAGAAACGGAGATATTGGCCAGCTCCACAGCAAGACTACAGCCTCAATATTACCAACTGAAGTCCGCTATAAATTTACAAGACATTTTCAGTTCTTCTTTAACAGGAGATGAAGAAATGCCCACAGAAATCTAAGCTAAAAAAACCTGAGACTCGTATGATTCTCTGATCCAGGTGGAAAAAGGAACAATATATGAAATTTGGCACTTTTTTCCCCAAGATGGTGGGCACTGTGTGTGTTTCTAATTTAGAGACAGTCATTTCACAAGGATAAATCACTAACATCTCCAAGAGAAGGGAAGGGAGAGAGAAAGAAATACCCTGCCAGCGAGAGACTGCCAGACTAGATCTCTTCTAAATTAAATTCAAAATGTCGAAGTGGCAAGTTTAAAACAAACAAACAAACAAATTATTCAAGTGCACAGAATGCAGAGATGTAGACAGCGGAAATAATCTAAGGGTCTGCAAAACACAAAGTGGGAAGAGTTACCTTTTGGTTTTTTATGCCGGGGTAGGGGTATAAGTAACCTGAAGCATATGTGCTGAAAATCCTGCCAAATGTTGAGGAGTATAGCAGGGAGAGAGGTGTGGAACACAGAGGCACTGAGAGAGACAACATCTTCCAGCTTACCAGAAGTTCAGCTCAAACTCCTTCCTGACACTTAAGGAAGACAGCATGTCAACAGCAAAGACACCAGTTTCTACTAAATTTCTACTAGAATTCTTAATTGTTCATACAGTAAAGAAAAATACAGTCCAGCAGGTGAGCCACGTTGCGCTGCTGTGACCAAAGGTCAGCTACCTGTCACCTGGGCATATACAGGGAGCAAAGCCTGCCCGCAGGAGTTCTAACAACAACATTCTGGTCCCATCTGAGAGACACAATGAATGAGGGGCCAGGAAGGAAGTAATCACTGAGGTCTTAAATACTGGAAAACACGGCCACCTGTTTTTGGCATCTTTAGTGATGGACTGCCAAAGAAGGTCCTCCTGCCTTGAGCACCACAGTCCAAATAGCCCCCAGGTTAGATGACAGGGCTACAGATAAAGCATTTGAGTAGCTCTCAGTTCAAGGTGCAATCTTGAATAATCACATTATGTTCAGAAGCCATCTGACATACACACAAATGTCCTTAATATTTTGAGAAGGGCATCAATCAGGGAATATCTGAGTCTTCTAAAGGGAAAAGCATTCCCTGGTTTGGCACAAACTTGAATAAAAGTGCATGCCATGTCATTCGGTACGCATTCAGACTGTCACTGGCACTTTTGTTGGAAGATATTGAAGGACAAACTTTAGAGAACTCCCCCAAGCACATGGAGAAACAGAAGATTTTTTTTTGTTAATGCCTTATGAATTTCTCTAACAGCTATGTGCTATTTTCAGGGACTACTGGCAGATCATCACTTATTTCTTCACCCACAATTAAATCTTTATACTACATAAATCCTGCTGTGAGTTGCATCTGATTACTACAGTTGATCTCCTCAACCACAAAAAGTTCTCAGCTGATGATATCATATGGAAAATTGTAACCTGCGACCAGCATCAAACCCTGAGGTAGTAATTAGAATGGAAACAGGTATCCATGTGCACATTAGAAAAATTAGAAATCCTGATCTTTAGTACTGGTTAATATTCTTCCTTTTTCTGAAGTATTTCTACTGTAGCAAACTGAAAAAAGATGGAAAAAATGTTTTGTGTATCTGAATAGTTTAACACGCAGGTACATTTTTCAGATAAAACTTACCACTAAAACGAGCTATAGTTTCTATCATGCTAAGAGGACGTATGATGGTCCTACATTAGAAAACAGTTTTGCTTTCACCTAAACTAATTGCTCATTCCCTCCCCTCACCCCCCCTTTTCCCTCTTTTCCATTGTGTAGGTCTAACAGGTTTTTGGCTGCTCTGTGCTCTGTTCAGGGAACTGAACTGTTAGGAAAATAATACAAGGAGGGAAAAACCTGGCTTTTTAAGGGTATCCATTCTCTCGTGTGGTTCACTGCACGCTTAAATGGAGACTTGTCCTGCTAGAAGAGGGCATGAATACAGTAGTGGGAATAAAAGACTGGGTTTTTAGTGTGAAACAAGCTTCCAATTTAGCTTGAAGGTAATGCAGTATGTATTAAAGGAAAGGGATAAAGCACGAACAACATCCACATTTAAGAAGCTTTATATAGCATTGTGCATTTTTCCAGTAGACAAATGACAATGCTTTGTACAGGTGTCTTTAGGGTGCAGGTACAGGTGTGGTACAGGGTGCCTCTGGTGCACCTGGGAAGACATTAATGGCTTGATGCTGAAGTGACACATTCCTGTCATAAATCTTACAGGTCAAATGCATTTTGGTATCAGATTACATTTCACGAAAATCTGAAATTGTTAAACAAGCAGTCTTACCAGGAAAATGAGGTATGATTTCACCATCTAGTTTGTATGCAACACCAACTTTTATTTCTGGAAATACATCCAAGATATCCAATTTGGTAAGCGCCAATCTATAAAAAAACATTACTTTGGTTAAACAAGTTCAACAACTCTCATCAATCTGTAAAAACACCAAAAGGAAAATTGATTCCTGCATATTGCAATTAATTGTCTTTCCTTAGAGAAATAGCTCATATGGCACCAATCTATTTATCTGGTGTGACTTTAAAAACAAAAAAAAAACTTAAACCAGCCTTTTTGTTCCATCCTTAAGATCTAGTACTATAATAAAATGACAAAATCCAAAGAACATGTATTATCCAATTAAAGTGACTGGTCTATAGCTTTAAGTGTTAGAATTTTAATTGGTCAGGGTGCTGCCAAGATACTTTATGGCCATACATTTGAGACTGTTTCATAGCATGATGTCTGTTGCTGTCTGTTCCTGTCCTCTGCCACTGAAGGCAGCAAAATAATCAAACACTGGCTCTGTAAATACCTGGCTGCATCCTATTTTAAATAAAAAACACAAGCGACAAGAAAAACAAGAAAATTTAAGTCAGGCATGTATATACAGTTTGATCTACTAGAAATTTTATACCAGGTTTTTTTCAGACACCTATTTTCATTTTAATTAAAATCCCAAAGCCATATCCAAATTTTCTACATTTACAGATGCTGCTGAAGATACTGATGGGCTCCCATCTGTACTAAAACTAACAGAATAAAACCCCTCAAACTGTATCAGGTCTTAAGACCCTTTTAATGCATTTGATTTGGTTGAGGTTTGGTGGGATAGCAGTTGTTGGGGTAGCTTGAAGCATCAAGTACTAAGATATGTAAGTGCTTCTTAGATGATTTTTAAATGAAAAATAACAATGCGCTACAAGTAAAAGACAGAAAAATTTATGAGTATCGAAGTGTCAAATATAAAACCACTTAATACTAGGAAAAATAAGGGACAGCTAATTTATCAAAATTCCAAAACAATCAACAAATCAGTACTAATAGTCTGAATGTTACTAATGAGTATATGTACAATTTACAGCACTCTGTAGCATTTCATGATTTTACGTCAAGTTGCCAGCAAGCTGTCAAAATAACTCACGCAGTAAATCCATTAATCATGTAGGCATATCGGAGTAACACAAGGTCCAGCCAGCCACATCTTCTCTTTCTACCAGTAGTAACACCAAACTCTTTACCTCTCGTTTGCAGCAATTCTCCAATTTCCTAACAAAGAGTAATACAATTACATAAGCCTTTTTTTATTATTTGCAATACATGATGCAGCTGTACACCTAATAACATTTTACAGTATCGTAAATAACCTTAAAATTACCAGTTTTTCACAAAGTTGCCCATTGGGATGAAAACAGAAATACAAAACACCATTTCTAAATCAAGAGCAAATCCCTCAAACCTTGCTCCTGCTCTAGCCTTCTATTCCATAGGAAGGTCTGAGAAACTGCCAGATTTGGCAGTCATTTAAGCTCAGTCTAGAACCAGAAGAACGAAACATCCAAACACACTGTCATCTACTTGCATTTAACCAGTAACGCTGATTTAACAGTAGACAGACACACCGAGTTATTTCGCCCAGTTACAGGTCACATCTAGGGCTGATGATACTCACGTTATTTTGTTCCGTAGGAAAGGCACCAATTCCAACTCTTGTTGTATATGCTTTCACAACTCCATACACCTCCCCAACATTCTGTGGTGGCATGCCCAGACCCGTACACACACCTCCAACTGTGCAGTTTGATGAAGTCACAAAAGGATATGTGCCTATTGAAAAAATTGGGTTTAAATAATAAAACACTGGTTGTAAACTACTTAAAAAAATATCTAACCTGGTGAGGAACAGTACTTGCATTGCACTTACCTAGGTTTTACAACACTAAAAAACAAAACAAAACCACAATAAATGTATTTTGAGGTCAAGAACATATTTAATGAGCTTGTAGCTTTGTATGTACATAGTCTGATCCTTCTTTATTGAAAAAGGTAAAAAAGTTACTGCTTACTTCAACTGGTACAGAGGCAGAAGTTGAGTACATAACAATGCTGAATGACCATAAGTCAAAAATTGGAATAAGACACCAGAAAACCATGCCTTGCTATCTTATGTAAAATATATTCACTAATAGAACAATGTGAAAATTTTAAGGGAAACTCTTAAAAAAATGGTATCAAAAAGTTGGAAAATACAGGATTAGCATTTCTTATTTTGGGAGAAAAAATAAAATACAAGCTCTACATACTGGGCAGCACATTATAAAGATAAGAAACTGCAAAGAAATGTAGAATTCTGGAAAATAATTATTTTGCTTACATAATCAGATAAAAAAATTATTTCCACAATCAAAGAAAATTAAAGAATAAAAAGACTCCTGGAATATAGCCTAGTTCGTTAGTGGTGAGAGTTCTTGTCTAGTTAAATATTCAGCCCTCATCTAAAAAGCATCCTGGACAGCAAAGATAAAATAGTTAAACATCTCAAAATCCTTAGGTTTATACTTTTACTTAAAAAAAAAAAAAAAACACAAACAAAACAGTAGATGAAACTGAGCATGCTAGTCCTTAGTTGATTTGTATTCTGAACAAATTCAGCCACAGAGTAACTACATTAAGTGACAGACTTTTACCTATGCTTCAGACTTCCCCCCCTTCCCCTTTCGGTATAAGGGTCAGATGGGTAAGAGAGGAACAACCAAGAGAAATGGAACTGAAAACAATACAGACAACTTTTGAAAGTCAAAATCCTTCACAGTTTGGTGAGGTTTTGCAGACCAGCTTCAGGTATCTTTAGCTTCTTTTGCTTAACTCACATTTCCCAAGAGAAAGACATGGGCTTACAGGTGACACATAACAGCACTCTGCAAGCACTAATTAGTCTTTATCTTTCTTAGGACACAGTAGTTGAGCTTTTCTTTGCTGACAGGTAAATACAGCTCACTGATTTCACAGAGTCAATGAAACAATTTTTACTCATTTTCACCTCCCAGCCTGGTATATTGATACTGGTTTATCCTCACTCAGTATTTAAAAAGACCACATACCTGCACCCCCACCCCCCCCGACATACACACAGGCCAGCTTCATTACACACTCTAGAAAAGCGGGATGGACTGCAAGGCTGGGGATTTACCGTCCTCACTGCCCACAGACACACACTGATAAAACTCACACCGCTGTATGAAGACTTCTGTGCACAAAGGCACAAAAAATTGCCCAATAACCACTGTCAAATCTTTTTTACCACACCTCGTTTGTTGTTAACCCAAGTGTCCAATCCACCGATGGTATCTACCTAAGGAGAGCAGATACTCTCTCTCTCTCTGGGTCTCACAGCAAAGGCAGGAGAAAACTGTACATATTATAGATGTACCTGAGGAGTTCCAGACTGTTTGCATTTCCTGTACTTTATGAAACCCAAAATCCTCCCTACTTACAAAAAACAACCCCCCTTAAGGTCTTCTGCAAATATCTCAGTTTTGCATCAAACATTTCCCTATAACAAGCATATCTGGAGACTTCTTTCCTTTCTTTTTTTTTTTTTTTTTTTTTACTTGTTGAAAATGGAAGTTTCTTCCAATATTCAGATTATTACAGGAGAATTTGGTGCTTACACTTACAGTGATGATAGTCTCAAGACGCACCTTCCTCTTAAAAGAAGAGGTTTTCAAACTCAGCATGTTTGAAAATGCCCCAATATCAGAACCCATCAGTTGAGAGCAAAGCACGTGCCAATTTTATGTTTGTTTGACATTAGTCATTACAGGCTTCAATTTCAGGCTTAAGCATCTTTCCAACACCAAAAATGATGCACTTACAAGGCTAGTGAGACTGAAGAAAAACGTGACAAAATGCAGAAGCCAATCATATAGGTCACTTATGCCTATACATAGGTATAACAATTTACAATAAAATAATCTCATTTAAAAAGCTGCTTCTATCAGAGATCTACTGACTTTATTAGCAAAATTACAGTGTTTTAAGAATAAGTGCACCATTTATAATTTCAAATTGATGGAGATCCCAATCACCAGCATCTTCCATCAGGAAACAATGGAAAACTAAGTGTTATATAAAGGGTTGGGGGGGGGGGAGGGGAAGGCAAGCTGACTCTCAGAAAGTCAACAAGTATTTTTGCATATCTACCTTGCCTCTGAAAGCTCTCCGTAGACATACATACGACAGAGTTATTTCATATGCAATTTATAGACGTTGAAGTAAAACTACACACTACTGAAGAATAGTCACCTGATCCATACTGTCATTCAAATAATTAATCTTAGCAGAGTCTAAAGCTTTTCAAAAGAATGTAATTATAAACTTCCCCCTCCTGCAATTATTTGCTAGTCATAGAGAGCACTGTTCTTCCAAAACACAAAACATTTCTGCCACTGGAACAGTTAGCACAGAAGTCTGTTTAGTGTTCCTCTTTCACAACATAAGTATATAGTGATATGTGTCTCAAAAAGGTTATACATACCAAAATCTATGTCCAGCAGTGCTGCATTTGCACCTTCTACTAAGATCTTCTTTGGTGGTCCGTGTAAAGCTTCATACATGAAATAAACACCATCCCTTACCATTGGTTTTATTTTTTCCATGCAGCCCTGAACAATACAAAAGACTATTGTATAGTATAATTCCATTATGATAAAGCCAGTCACAGTACACAAGTGCTAGTGCTCCCTCACAACAATATTCTCATTCCTTTTGAAAAGGAAAAGCAAACACAAAAAAAATGCTAAATATGCCATAATATGCGAACAAGGGAAGGAAGGAAGAACATTAGACATGTATGGTCTTCCTATGAGGAAAGAAAGAAAAAAGAGGAAAAAAGGGGGAAAAAAGAATAAAGAAATAAAACCCAGACTTCTCAAATGCTTTAGAAATATTCATGCTTGAGTATAATCACAATACTTTACTGTATTCAGTATTTAATTTCCAAATGTTCAAAATTTCTTCCCCAAAATGAGCATGTGGGGAGTTCTACTCCTGGCCATCTGAAGCCAACAAATGCACACAATTGTAAAGCAAGCATTAACCTGTGATATATACACAGGTATGTTTGTAAGTAGAAGTAAAAAGTTACTTAGTGGAATTAAGGGCCAAGCACCTGAGTGCCGCCAAGCAGCTGGATGTGAGAAGCCAGCAATGTTCAGATTAACACTTGGTACACAGCTTTTTTTCCCCGTGAGAACATATGGAAGTTCTTATTCTAATGATTCACTTCACATTAAATATAATGCTTTGTCTTTCAGAATTTAATCAGGTGCATTAGCATAAAACAAACACTACATACAAGTAATTCTCCTCAAGCTACAAATAAATGTTGTTTCCAACCTAACAATGAGTTTCAGATATTGTGTAATCCTAATGTGTATTAAGTAAAATATAAAGCATTATAAAACCCTCAACTGTAACTGATTTTTCGGTCTATGTGTTGATAAAAATACTACAACTCAACGTGTAACAGATATTATTTAAAGTAAGACAATCAGAAGTGTTAAGAACACCCACATACTCCATTCCAGAGCTGGTAAATTGAATTTAGTGGCAACTAAAGATACAAGAAGGATTATTTCTTTGGCCTGATTTTCTGAAAGAACTAAACATGTAACTGCACACCCTCCCGTGTTCCACACATACCTCAATGGTTTTAAAAAAAATCTGTCAGATTTGGTTGAAGTTTTCTAAGCAGTAAGAAAAAAAAATATATATCTCCTACAGTTAAGTTACTATAAAATGCATGAACAAAAAAGCTGGGTAGAGGTAGGACACCTGACAGTTTTCTTCAAGTAAGAACCTTGGTGCACTGCAAAAACTACACTACTAGGCATTAGAGAATTAATACTAAGAAATCTCACAACTGTCCCAATTGCAGGGAAAACATCAAACCAGAATTCATAATTAATCACAAGACTATTGTGATTGCTGGCAATCAGGCTTCATTAGTTCTGCTGCTATCAACTTACATTTTTCTATGTTGTTAGACAGTGGGGTTTCTTTCCTTTAAGGCTTATTACTTAGATTAATAATTTACTTCAGTTCTTAAGTTTTGACACAAGGAATGAATATTCTGCTTTACAATGAAAATCACCTTCCCCAATTACAATTTCAAGTTCTTTATTTCTAGCTGGTACATTTGAGCAAGCAGAAGTCAAATACAATTCTCCCCTTACAAGCCTGTTCCTTAAAGTTTACAATATTTCTCTTGAAACAAAGTTTTGAAATGCTGCATAAAGTGGGGTCAAAAGTGCCTTTAAGGATGCGAGTAGACTCTTTAAAAGTGATCCATACCAATTTCCCACGATATGTACTGTGTTTTAACTCCTAACACAAGCATGAGCATCAGTCACCAAGAGATTTATATACCAGTAGCAGCACACAGTGATTATATCATTTAACAGACAGAAGCAGGCTTACCTTGAGCTTTTTCAATTCCCCTTCAATATCTATCTCTAAGGTAGGATATATCGCCTTGTACTGATTGGCTAACACTTTGAACCTGGAAGGCAAAAATGCTTCACTAAGGTTTTTGTTCTCCTCCTCAAGCCCCCACCAACCTCAGGTTTTACTAGCTATGTAACTGCAGAAGCTACCAGCTATGCAGGTAATTAAACATTCTTAAAGAATAAAATATTCTAGTAATTAGAAATAGATAATTTAATTACAAAGTTATTTTATTTTAAAATATTTTTTCATTTTAAAAGCAACAGCAACCAGATATAATTGCTTACACAGGGTACTACCCAGAAACCGAAAACCAGGCTTACAACTGTGCATTAAAAACCAGAAATTACCTCTCAGAAAATTCATCAAAATCAGAAACAAGATCACACATTCTGAGTCCACTTCGAGCTGCTTTTGAAGAATATACTGGACCGATTCCTTTTTTGGTAGTTCCCAAACTTTCAAGAGATAACAACAGCAGTTATTCTTGATATAAAACAAAGGTGTTTCTTCTTTAAAGCTAATACATCCTTAGCATAAAATGAAATGCTGTTATTTTAGAACATTGTTTTAATTTAGAGCCTTGTTTTAAGCATTTAAAACACAAGATACTTTTATTATGCGACTTAGTTTCAGAACATTATTGTTTATAGACATTAATATACTTATCTGCTACATACTTCTGTTTTTAAACCAGTAACTTCTCATACTTTAGTGAACTCTCATACATTTATTTCTATACAATTCTCAACTTCTACACTTAAGGAACTGAATGCCAAGACAGCATCCTTCAGTATTATGAATTAAAACTAACTAAACACCTTCCTAAAAAAGCAAAATTCAAAACAATAATATTGGAAAAAACCAAATTCTTCCAATTACATTCAATACTGAGTAATCTCAGGAAGTGATGTTTGCCTCCAGTCCGAAAAGAAAGACATTCTAATTAACTTTGCATCACATATTATCATTTAACCAGACCATGACACTGTGGCTTAAACAACCGACTCCAGCCTCCACCACAATTCATACCCTCCACAGAGAATGTTTTTAGTGAAGAACTGGTTTCCATTTATTTTGTTTCATTAAGACATGCCAATTCAAAAAAGAGTTGAGCTGTCAGAAGACTGTATTTATAGAAGTTACAACAACTGTATAAGCATAATATACCATATTAGATCACCTTTTCTATAACCTTTCTGCAAGGGAAGCTACGTGAGCCTTACTTGTGACTGTTTTTGAGCTACATTTGAATAGATAAAAGCATTCAGTTAAAATAAAAAATAAACTTACTATTTATAACGATCAACTTTGAACTGTTAAACACAGAAGAGTTTTAATACCAAACTTGCTATGCAGTCAAATCTCCAGTTAAGGCATGCTAGCAGGCTATTTCAATTCCTCATCCCACCCCAAACAAACAGGCGACATGTCTTTGGATAATACGTTTATGACAGGCTGTTCTCAGCCAGTCTGTAGTACTTCCCCCAAGACAGTCACTTAAATAGCCTCAGAATTTAGGAAGAAATAGATAGCTTAGTACTTTCAACCCATCAGCAGTTTTAACAAACTTGAAAACTGTATGATCGTGGCCAAATTTCAAGAACCTCACAGAAAGAAATACAGCACTTTTAAGAGTGACTTAAGTTTTTTAGTTTTGATTGCAATTTTGTGTTCTGGGTTTCTTTAAAACAAATTAATTGGAGAGAACTGGTTATTTCTTCATTGGGTTTTCTTTTGCAATCTTTAATACTAACTAGTAGCATGGTTCCTTCTCAAAGTAGCTGTGTTTTTAATTGCAGATACTGTCATACAGCAGTTTTAGCTTGCGCTCCATAAACATTCAAGAATAGCTGATATACATACACTGGCTCAAAAAAAAAAAGTATACTGTTCCAAATATATATATTATATATATATGGATGGATGTATATTCTTCCTGTTTACTTTTTAATACCTGAAATAACAGGTAACAAGACAGCTGGTACAGGACAGTCAAATGCAAAAATGACCCACTGCAAGAATAACTGAGAAATTACCACTCAGTAGCAACCTGTGTGAAGCAAGATATGCCAATATCAGACACCCTCTTCAAAGGTTATTGCCATGGATACCTTTTACAGGTCTCAGTAAGGAAGACTGAGTTACTTTTCATCTGCACAGACAAACTTCCAAGAAGAGAGACTGAGTTTACTGGTATCTCAGAAGTCTATAGTGCTGCATTACTTTCCAGCTGCAGATATGTCACAGTTAATTCTGCCAGCTTCTTTCCCATCCCCAAGAACCCGTGAGCTACTTGGAAACCACAAGTTAGAAACAAGGCAGCTAGTTTCTAGAAGTTTCAAAAGCTTCAGAAAGTCAGCAGCAGCATGTAGTAGACAACGTGAGCATTTACATACACCTCTGACAACAAAGCCTCATGAGATACCAAACCAGTCATATCAGACCTTTTAAGTCACTTGGAGATAACAAAAAGTCCTTCAATCTTTGTAAATAGAAATATATTTTTACAGAAAAAAATACTTCCAGTAAACAAAACATTAGGAAGCAGGAACCCTTTTTATAAAGCAAATTAAGAACTAGGAACCTTTTCATAAGGCAAAATATCAAGATACAATCCTTTCATTAAGAATATAATCTTTTGCTAGCCACTGGAGGACAAAAGTCTAGGAAATAAGCCCTGCATATTCCACATTAAAGAGTTATCAGGATAAAGAATACTTTTTTAAACTTGATGACAAATAACATAAATCTAATGTATTAAGTCATATGTTTTTATGTAATAAACTATTCTATGTTTGACAAAATAAAACTACTTACTTCTTTCCTGCTTGTTCTTGCCTCTGTTGTTCTTGGATGCCATCAGCAGCCTGGTGGAAATCAAATACTATGAAAATAAAAACAACAAATACAAAATTTGTGAGATACAAATTACCATATCAGTAACAATTTCTTCAAATCAGTTCTAGCCCTGTTCATCAATGTGGGAAACAAAAATATACACACTGGAGAAACAAATAAAATGACATCTTTTTTCTCCTCTTTTACATTTTCTTCACAGGGAAGAGATCTAATGTTTTTCAGGGACTTTTTTTTAATCATTTTGTAGACTACTTGCAGACTGTGTATGTACCTCCCACAGAATAACTAAGCCATTTCAGCTTTGTAGTGGCCCAAAAGAATGTATAGAGGACAACAAAGAAAACATGTGGTTGAAAAAACCATGGAAAACAGGTTATAATAAAAAATGTCACATGCTGAGCTTTAAGCTGGGAACTTTCAGTAAACATTCTCAAGCTTTCTTCAACCATTTTATGTTTTAGACAACATCAATTAAAATATATTTGGAAATATAAGAGCTGCCACCATTGTCTGTTACATAAACAGAAAACATCTTCACAAGCATCAATTATTTTTTTTAAAGCATTACATACTATTAATGCCAAAGATTATTCAAAGTATTCCTTGCAACAAGTCTTCGTCTGACATAAAAGAAAAAAAATTAAAAAACCTGACAAGACTCCTCAAATACAAACAGTGGGGCAACAGTTTGCAGGTTAACAGATGCCAGCTTATTTTTCTTAAATACTACATTCTGAAAGTTAAACAACTAAACTATCCATCACACAGGAAAGACTGAAAACTTGCAAGAAACAGACTCATTTAACAGGTACTCTAGTCCCTCTAGAACAAGAGTGGTTTTCCATGTTTGCCTTACCAATTTATTTTTCTGTTTATTTCCACACATCCCCATAATTTAAAGGATTAGATTATCCCCAGCAGCTTGAGCCCATTTTTGGTTGATCTTTTGTTAGACTAATCATTCACAGCCTGCCAATACCCATTTTAGCAGAGGCATATTTATCAGGGCAACAGATCTCCGGACTGTTACCAAAGCTTTCTAAACAAAAGCATTCTGAAGGTTCATTTCTGTTAAGAGGCTGAATGGTTATGGGTGACAGTAACTGGTCCTTCTTACTCTGGACCTGTTCAGTTATGAAAACTTTACAGTATTGCCATTGCAATATAATCATCGCAGAACAGTTTTTCTAATAATCCCAGTAATTTCCAAGTAATTCACCTACTGTGATTCTATTAAGAGAAAGGATTGCAGTTAACTTAAGAACAGTTACTCAGCTATTTCAAACTCAGCACTTACTCCAAAGTAAAAAAGTATTTATGCTGAAATAACATAATCCAGATTGGTAAAAAAAAAACCAAACCCAAGAAGCAAAACCAAAAGCAAATTCTTTTTTCCTGTGTTGCAAGCTTTTATCTGACAGGTCTAAAAGTCTGCATGTTCAGGAAATGACTACCACAGCAGCAATAAACCGCAAGTATTAGGAAAAGGGCTATGTAACCATTATGTTACAATATCTACAGATCTAATTTAAAGGATGAATTTACATAATAAATATGTCCTAGAAGTGACACAGGAAGAGCCTCTGAAGCTCTGTGTTGGTGGTTTGGACTCTAAACACTATTTTACTCGGGGCTCTGAACTGCAGAGTTGCCTGGAACATATAGGCTGGATCACCGCTTGACTGCTGAGCTCCCCAGGAGAGTGCCGCTGTTCTCTCCACCCTTACGGAGCCCTTCTCAAGAATTCTCCTTCCTGGAGTACATGGCAATTTACCGGGTAGGGAGCCTGCTAGTTTAAGTCACACCCCATCACATGGCTTCCCAGCAGAGAAGTTGCTGTAAACAACACTACTTTTACACCAAAGGGGGAAATGAATCCTTCAGTTAATTAACTTCTGGACTGCTTTTGACTGCTTTGCGCCTCTCACCTTAGGCTTGGAAAGTGAACCTGCTTTCCTGACTAGGGTATGCTGAAGGAATAGGATTAAAGAGTTCCTAGAATAGAAACCTGGGAAGGTCCTGAGCAGGGAACGATTTTTTTTCTAGGATCTTCAATAAACCAAAGCAGCATATAGAGACTTAATCCAAAGAAAAGTCCATGTCTATATACAGACATGGCCAAAACCTGTAATTTTTACTGCTATGGAAAGTTCAGAGAAAACAAAGATTAACAACAACAAAAAAAAACAACAAAAAACTAAACCACAAACAGGAACTTACCAATATGAGCCCTGTCAGAAATTATTAGTCTTTTTTCCCAGCCTTCTAGCCCTTAAAAGACAAAACGAAATAATTATGTACTATATAGCATTTTTGTCTTCTGATGTATAAAGAATAAATACTTCTCATGTTTAGTCTTCAATCAATTTAAAGATTGAACAATCATGTGCCAGAGGTAAAAAAGTAGATTTCAATAATTAAAACTTGGCATCAGTCTACACAGTTGAGAAAGTCAGGCTTATTTTGAAGAAGAATTCTAGCTATTCTACTAGTTCCTCAATTCCAGCAATCAATTACTAGCTTTTTGGGTTTTTAAAAACCTAGACCACTGCTTTACCTCACTTATAGTAGACTGCTGCCAAGTATGGCCAGACATAACAGATAGTATCCAAAAACTGAGTTCAGAATCAAGAAGTGATTACCACAGCATTTGTTTACATTAACGCATATCAAACTGTACACTAATATTCTAAGAGGTGAGACGACTATGAGCAGATAACACACTTCAACAAATTGTTTAACTTCTTAAATTCACTACTTCAAGCAAAGAAAAATGTCTGCAGATAATTCATATTTAGAACATGTTGTCTTCATATTTAGAACATGTCTTCTGAAACTGTAGGGACTCCTTTTGTCTGTCTTCCCATGAGGGCCCTGGGACTTCTAGTGAGACTCCTGTCAGAAACCAGCAGCTAAATGGATTTCTGGAAAAACACATTGTATGTAACTGCTACAAAGGCATCCTCTATCTAAATCTTCTGAGGTGGGTGCCACGAACTATTTTAAGAGTAGTATCTTAAAATTTTCTCACCTTTTCCTTTCTTTAAGTTTTTTTCAGCTTCTTCAAAGAGTCCTGGCAAATGAATTACAACGCCATTTCCTGAAGAAAACCATTACATAAAAGTTAATTATGTTAGGCATGGAAAAAAATATTCCAAACAATTCAAAGACACTTCTTGTTTTGTATGCAGAATATTTTATTTAAATTTTTAAACTTTAAAGACACTGCAATTTTTATTCTTAGGAATTTGTCTGTAAAAGACTAATTTACACCTAAAGTATGTATTTCTAACTACATGCATTGAATCTTTTTACTAAACTCAACAAACTTTCCATTTAGATCAGCACAAACAGTAACAGCACTGTGGAACAGTCTGGAATGCAACTTCCTCTTCCTGGTGCTTAAAATTAACTTCCCTCTTTGTACTTCATTTTAATAACCCTATTGTTTTTTAAAAGCATAGCACACTTCTATCATCGTTATAAACACCAGCATCCCCTCAGGCACTCTTCTGCTGTAAATAGACAAGAATATTCTGTATATAGAGCTGAGAGAGACTAGCAAAAAAAAAAAAGGGGGGGGGGGGAAAGCTCTATCAAAAGCAAGCTCACTTTCCTACAGCTGTCACATTGCTCAGAAGATGACTACTAGCTCATGCAATTAACTGGCATCACTGATTACCTAAGGAGCAGTTTCGTATCACAAAACTGAACCATCTTAAGGTCATACCAAACTCAGTAAATCAGTACATCCAAAGCTACTGGCATGATAACATCTAGCTAAAGAATCGAGGGACCTGACATCTGGAACTATTTGCGTATCCCCTAATTTCACATAAATAAAAGCATTCCAAACACCAAAATACAAAAGACTTCTTCACTATAACCTTCACAGTACAGTCCTAATCAATAGTAATAATCTATCATAACACTCCAATCATTTTGCCCTTGGCCTACCCCCTCACCCCACTCAATCTATAAACCTTTTCAGTAGAATCCTAAGCCAGATAATTATTTTTTCCCCAAAAAAGTTTTTGAACACAAGGCAGACCTAAAAGAACCTAGAACAAACTTCAGAACAGATAAGACCAAGAGATGGCAGCTACAGAGAAAGAGAATTTGTAAAAAGCCCTCTCCTGCCCACTGTATTTTTAAAGGATGGTAACTTTCCTACTCAGTTCCGAGTTCACCAAACAAAACATGGCAAATGGGCATCCTTTTTTACTGTTTTTAAGCAATGACCTTTTAAAGAAACATAATACACTAACACATCAAGAGAGAACAGAAGTAGTATTAGCCACAGCCCTCAAAACTAGAAGCAGTTAACATCCCAACCTCCCCTTCATCATAGGGAATCTATTCCCACACTCACTGGCTCAACTTCTGTAGAAGTATTAGGCAGGGCAAGTTGACCCAAAACTATCCCACTCTAAGACACAACATAACAGCAGAAAAGAGGCAATTAACCACCAATTTCCATCAAGTAAAGAGTTAATGCTGACTGCAAGCATAGAGTCACTACAAGCTGGACCCAAGAATTCAGCAAGCACTGTTTATGAATCAAGTAACTAGCAAGCTCTTTAGCTGCTACACTTAGTAAACGTGTCAATGACCATTTGTCTTGTCTTGGCACATGTAACCAAGCTGAGAGGCAAGACTACAGGCTCAGAGCAGTCACATATCCAGGAAGAAGTGACGGGAAGAGCAGGGCAATGAAGTCCTGATTTGGAGAAGCCCACTAAGTCAGGGGCAGGAGTTCTGGGTATCAGAAAAGCAGGATGAAAAGTGCTGATCGGTCGGTCATGCTTGTGGAACAGCACACAAGTACATGCATAGTTATAACGCTGTGTGGACATGTTTTATATTTACCTTCATTTTTAGAAGGAAATTTTCAGGGCTACACAGCATTATTAAGTAGGCTGGTCACAGAAGCAATCCAAAGAAAAAAAACATAAGATTGCAAACAAGATTCCAAGAGAGGGAGGAGGGTAAGTAGGCTTGTAGGGACAACAGACAGGACAATCTAAACCCCCTTTCAGGAAGTAAACAAATCACAGATCCTGACATAGCACTGCCACTGCCCTAAACCACCTAATGTACTCTCCTGAGAGGACTTCTTGGTAAGAACTGTATAGTGCAGAAGTCTTTTGGAGTCAGCATTCATTTCACAATCCAATGGAAAAGGAAGGAAAAATATATGTTTCAAAAAGTACTGGTAGCTACTTAGCAGGGCTGAAGATTATAACAGAGAGGAGGCATTCTGAGAATAAAAGAAATGATCCGTAGAAAAAACAAGAGGGATTGGGAGAATGAAGACAAGCTGAGCAGCTAGCTGTTCGCACTGATAGGACAGGTAAGAACAAAGATGAACTATCCAAGACAATAAAAGAAACCTTTATGACACAAACTTCACAACTGAGTTAAGAAAACAGTAAGAAGATAGTAGAGCAGTGCAGGCCTGTGAGAATTTGAGGAAGAAAAATCCTGATCCTGTATGTCTTCAGATATATTTTGTTTTTTCAATGTCAGAAGTCTGTCACTACAGTATTGTCTATCTTTTAGAGATGTCCCACTTACCAATGAATGCAGTGACTTTTGGATTGATGATCCCACTTGGCAGAAGATGAAAGTCATACTCCACAGAATCCACAACAACTGTATGCCCTGCATTATTGCCTCCCTGGGGGGGTGGGGAGAAAAAAAAAAGTTAATAGTTTTTGATACTAAGGACAAATGAACACACGGTATAGAGATGGAATAAACTGGTTCCAGCTCCAGTTCTGCAGCTTTGATTTCTGTTGCTGAAGAACGATCTTTCAGAGATCTCCTTCTCCCAGGAAATCAGCCAAACTTGTTTTGTCAAACCCAACAATTTCAACATCAGTACTGTATGTCACATAGACTTTGGACAGTATTTTGGTTCACCAAAGGTACAAAAACTTGGAATAAGATTAAAATGTTCTAAAAATTACTAGACAGGAGCATAAATATTCTAGAACATACAAACATTTCTAAAAGCCATCATCAGTTTTACTAGTTTCCTATTGCAGTTATGGAGAGTAAGTATTCAAAGTGGAACTGCAACCTTGGCAAAGAAAAAAAAAACACCCACCAGTTAAACTTGAGTATATAAAACCATGTAGTTATTGGGAAAGACAAGTCTAGCTGTTTGGCAACATGAAAGTTTGTTGTTCTGAATTTTGGGTTCAGCCTTTCGAGTGGTTTTCTATGAACAATAAACAGCAAAGTTAACTTGCTCATTCTATACCTCCTCAGCAGTAAGAAAGGTCTGTAATAGCAAGTCATTTGTATCTGAAACATGCTGTTAAAGAGTGAATCTAGAGGGAACTAAGATGATTCCGGTTTTCATAAGTTACCAGAAACTATTTACATCAAAATAACATTTCACATTTCTAGCTTTTTTCATTACCACAAAGAGAGTATTAAGAGATTTGTTAAACTGTGAAATATGTCCAAAATACAAAAAGAAGCCTGTGACCAAGTCCTAAAGAGGGTCAAGATAGGCTTACGAAGCTAAAAAGATTACAAAATAGTTACCAAATATCCCCAATTCTCGTTTGTTGTACTTTTGAAAATAAGCTTACACTCTCTTGTGACCAAGGCATTTGTGCAAGACAAGGTTACATAAAATATGGTTCTGTTTGTCATAACTACAGGAGCATCCTTCGCAGACACCTTGCACCAAACAAACTGCTTCATAGAAGGAAAACCTTAAGACTTCTAATCTAAGCCTTCTTTCAGCACAAGACAAATGGAAGAAAGGCACTACATGAACAGAAGAAGAAAAAAGAACCTGTATCAAATACTAATTATGGAATTACAAATCTGAAATATTTCAGAATAATGTAGCACAAAGATCTTTTCTAAGCAAGGGACTCAACAGCTGCTCACCACTTCTACAACACTTACCAAGCATGAATGCAATATATACAGCCACATATCTGACATTACAAATAAAGAATATTCACACATATCAAACATTTGTGCCAGTATACAAAAACACAGGTAAAAGCCTAATCTCAGTGAAGTTAGCAAGGAAAATCCTTGTGATTTCAGCATTATTTATTTGAGGACTTACAGCCATTCCACCTCCTCTGGCAACAGAGGGAAGACTAATAAACCTTCACACAAGGGAAATGTCCAAATTGAAGTAAAGCTTAACTGATTTAGTAATACAATGTAGAGTCTTTCCATGTACTGAATAGTACCCTGACAAAAGTTTTAAAATTTCCGCATGCAGATGGTTTTCACTGAAAACGATCTGACTTAATCAGAGAATGCCAAATTTTCAATTCACAACACATGAAACATATTGATTGCATAAATAAAGCAAGCTTTTCAAGTTTATTCTTTCAAGAAAATAATACTTCAGGAATAACCTTCCTCCTCCTCCTCCCCTCTAACCCTCCTACTCAACAGCAGCTGTTAAGAACAACTGTTTAGCCATCTACCAACTCTACAGTTGTATCTTTGATTTAAAAGGATGTTAACTACTTTACCAGGTAGATCATTTACAACTATTTCTGAAATGCAATGCTGACAGTCCTGAGCTACTGCAAGTTACTCTGCAACTAGATAATATTCCAAGAACTACTAAGTTACATACATACAAGCTTTTTTTAGTAAGAAAAGACATTGGGTTTCTATTCACTGTTTGAGAATCTAAGCAAAACCTTTCTTGGGGAAGAAAGAAGAGTTATGTACTAAAGTAGCATTTACAGGCAAGTGCATCTGCTGAAAGTGGTAGTTACCTTCATCCTCATCAGATTCCTTCAAGTCATTCCTTTCTGTTAGATCCACTGGTAATACCAGTCTATACAAACATGAACACTGAAGTGCTTTAAGATTCAGTAAGTAGGTCTAAGTACAACAGTGAAGTACTGAGGTAGTAGTAATTTACAAATGGGAAGACAAGTCAAAACTCTCCCACTGCAGCATAAACAAACTGGACTAACCCATAAGCAACAATAAGATTAGTACATGACTATTCATTTCAAATCCTCTACTAACTGGATGATTTACTTTCTTGTTTTGCTTCTCAATTTATTTAATTTTTTTTTCTAGTGTCATGAACATCAAATAAAGAGAAAGAAAAATTGGCCACTGTAGACATTAAATCATGATTAACAATAAATTCTTAGTCTCTTAAAGTCTGCCAAGCTACTGGTGCCGTTCAGACATGCTAACCTGAAGTTCAGCAGTCGCATCTGCTTGAGTAAGGTGTACAGCATGCACGCTCACACTGTTAATCATGAGAACATAGCTGCTGGTTTTTGGTGGTGTCACCAAATCACAAAGATTTCCCCTTGCACTGCTGAGTTGTGTTGGCTCTGTGCTCACTGAAAAATACCCCGTGGCTGACAGAATGAAAATGGCATTTTACCTTTTAAACCTTGAACTACACATACAGCACTGCTCATACTTTATCTAGAAGCAAGCTAGTTAAATATACTTCTGCATGTTTACTGTGAGTAGTTATACTTCAAGGGATTTTGCTAGAGACTGAAGTAGAAAACTTGACATTACATGTGATGAATCACCATCTGAACAGACTCTAGGGCCATAATAATACCAAAGTTTCCAAATGCTTCTTTACAGATGAGGCCTAAATTTGAATCTCAGAATTTAGTTGTTTTTATTATTATGATGCCTATGACATGAAAAGATTCAGTCCCAAAAGTGCTACTGATAGAAGTAGTCTGGTAGAACGTTAGGTCAGTCCCCACCCCCTGTTTTGGATGTCAACTGAAAAATATTTTTAATTTCAAACTGTATTTTAGGACAGCATTAAAACAACAACATCTCACTAATTCAGTTTTCAAAATTCTGCTGTTGATTTACAGGTAACCTCTACCCCAAGTGCAGAAGTGCAAGTGTATAGTTACACAGTTAGGAATTGTAATACATTAAAAGAATGGTTCACACCGTACACTTACAGTGAACTAGCAGTGAAGTGTACACATGTTGTGTGCTCAGACATTGCACAACACAGGTTTGGTAAACAACTGTAATTACAGAAACCTGAACTCAGAGTTCTCATGGTGCTGGGGCGAAGAGGTGGCTGGTTGTTAAGTTATGGGGTCTGAGTTTGGTTTGTGGGGTTTGGGGTTTTTTCCTCGTCCAGAAATTGACGGTAATGCCAAGATATTCCTCATGTAGGCAACTATTGCTTCTGGGCATAATTCAAGGCATAAACTGATGAAGTCACTCCTGGCTTTGGTACTTTCCATCTGGATTTCTCACTCCTCCTCCCTCATCACACTAAACCAAATGGGACCAGTTAGGTCATTCAAGCTAACACTGCTTTGATTCAAATGTTTAAACATTATTAATGGAGAACTAACTGTGGAATTTCTTTTCACTAGTAGTTAAACAAAGTTCATGCTCAAATGATCTTCAATACATTGTATAAAGCTTTTGCCAGAGGGAAATTAAGATATACAAGTCGTTTCTTGAGGTTGGCAGTACTCCCTAGTTAACTAAATACAGTAATCAGTCTACCATATCTCGGTAACCTTCTAGGTACCCAAGCTACAGGAGTTCTCTCCCAGCCACGTGAAAACTGAAACACCTACCTTGGGCCAACACAAATAAACAGGCCAAGTGCGCAGCAAGACCAAAAGATTCTCCTGCTCAGTCTAGACTACACCATGTGCATGTAGCAGTGGCTCCTTTTCCCTTTCTCCCTGCACAACCGCAAGATTTCCTTCAACTGAGCCAAGAAGTGTGCCATGGCCAACACACTAGGGCAAGGCAATTCTGGATACAGCTACAAATAGATGGATTGCAAAGGACTGAGGTGGGGAAAAGATGACTTCCTACACGAGAGGTACAAGGCGGCACCAGTGGCACTCTGAACAAAGAGCTTCTTCACTGGGATGCTTTCTTTCCATTCTGCAGAACAGCAGCAGAGGAAGCCCCTCCAGAAGTCAGAATGCAGGCTGTGAAGGAGGTCAGGCAGCCAAGGCAAAGCTGGCTTTGCCAAAGTAGTATCATGCAGATTAAAAAAACCCCAAAAAAACAAAACAAATTTAAGAGGAAAGGTAATCAATAAGACAAAGTAGCATGACATAGGAATATCTAACACACTCAAGACTTTACTCGCTTGGTATTGCAATGCAATATTTAGTTCCAAAATTATCCTGAAGAGGCTTTATGAAATACAGCAAACAACAAATACCTAATGCAAAAGACAAGCAGGAAAGCCCTTTTAAGGAGAGGGGAAAAAAAATAAAAGAAAGAGCCTTTTAGCAATTTTTAGGTACATTAAACTTGCGGAAGACAATAAAAATCAGTTCAGTGTAGACGGCTGTAAGGCAGGACCAGAAGAGAGCTTTCAAGGTCCAAGTACCTGCTAAACACAAACCTACTGAACCTTCTTCATGAAGTTTTCTGTTCACTCCCTCTGCTTCTATGGTTTCCATGCTCTGATACAGCTGTTTTAAAAGTCTTCTAACCCCACTTGTCTTACATATTATCAAGAAAAAAAACCAAAACACACACACAAACACCCACTTGTTTCCTTAATTGCTTCCTAAAAACATTTCTGTAAAAGTCTTTCACTGCTGCATCTCACAAGTTGTTACAATATCAGATACAGCATTGTCAACCCTCAGATCTGCCAGAACAGCAGAATCAAAATTTTGAAGACTGCCTCTCTTAACAGTCATTTAAGAACCTTTTTCCCCTCTCCTGCCCAAACCTCCTACCAAACAGCTCTTAAGAAAAAATGTAACTTTAAAAATAATTAAAAATTCATAACACTCTAAACATTAATCACTGAAAAGTAATTCTGATATTTATATTACCAAAACCTGTGTATATTATTTTCTTATACATGTATTTACCACAGCGAAGATAAATTGCTTTTTGCATACTTAAGTATATGCCTGCGCATGTCCTTCAAGTTTGGATACACACAGCAGAATCCTTACATGCCATGAGCTTCCCATTTCAACAGACACTCTAGACTATCCCAACATCTTTTACTTTCTTTTTGTTCTGGAAGTCATACCAAAAGGTATCTGCTAGTTACCTGAAAATTTTTTTAGTACAGCATCATCCCTGAAACATACCAAGAAGACAAAGTCAGACAACAAACAACAGAAAACCAGGTGTTTATTGCCCAAAAGTCTGCATCACCTACCATTCAAATACTGTGAACTGGAAGTATATTGTTGGAAATTGTTAGGAAAAAAAAAACTGTTCTTGTTAATTTTACACCAGAGACCAAGCACTTCATAAATTTAATATGCATAATGCTTAACTTTTGCTTATTTGATACTGAAATATCTCTCTAGATTTGGTTATTACCAGGCTATTTAGGTAAGAATATAAATTATTTTCTCCCTAAATTTCTAATAAGGCTCACTTAGAAGAAAGCATGCTATTTAGGAAAAAAAAAAAAAAAAAAAGAAGAAAAAAAAAGCCAAACAATTTCTCTTTAGGTTTTCTTTACATTAGAAACCAGCTTGCTGACTTGGGCTCATTTCATCACAGAAAACAGCACATAGGAAAAATAAGCACATGCCTTGCTACAGAACAGAACATAAACCAGATTCTCCATCTAGCAATAAAGCAGCCTCCCTTGGAGCAGTAAGAACCAGCAACACCACACTGTACTCCCATCCAGAAGCTAGCACAAACTTGTGCTTCTGAGGTCTCAAGCATACTTTCCTTAGGTATAGCACCATCCCTCTGTGCATTTCTATCAAGGCACAGCACTGCAGTTTTAGCATCCTCTGAGGTTTCCAAAATTGGGTTTTCAGAAGTCAGCAATCTTCTTAGCACTGTATTTTGAGGTAAATTTTAAAAAGTTAAAAGCATTCAGTTTGTCCTTTCTCCTTTCCTTGCACTATTTTTTCTCCTCATATCTTTCAACACAGTATTTGGAACAGTTAGTTCCCCATTTTCTCCCTAAGGATTCTTCGGTGACCAAAGGATCAGCCCTTTCAGCAGCCCAGAGCTTTACCAAATTACAATGTTAAACGCCTTCTTTAAGGCCCTACTTGGAGGAATCCCATGGGTTAGGGCTCTAGAAGGCAGGGGAGTCCAACCAAGACTAATACTCAAGCATCACTTCCTCCAAGCTCAAGATCGGTGCATCCCCATGAGTAAGAAATCAAGCAAAGGGGGCAGGAGGCCTGCATGGATGAGCAGGAGCTTCTGGCAAAACTCAGAAGGGAGTTTATGGGACATGGAAAAAGAGACAGGCCACTCAGAAAGAACATAGGAGTGTTGTCAGAACATGCAAGGGGGCAGTAAGGAAGACTAAGATCCATCTGGAGTTAAATCTGGTGAGGGAGGGCAAGGACAAGAAGGGCTTCTTCAAGTACATCAGTAGGAAAAGGATGACTATGGAAAATATGGGCTTGCTGCTGAATGAGGTGGGTGCCCTTGTGACGACGGATACAGGGAAGGTGGAGTTACTGAACAACACCTTTACTTTGGTCCTTGCTGCCATGGCCAATCCTCTGGTTTCCCAGACCCTGGAGGCAAGAGAGGAGTCTGGAGAAAGGAACACTTCCCCCTGGTCTAGGAGGTTCGGGTTAGAGGTCACTTCAGCAAACCTGACACCATAAATCCACGGGCCCCAATGGGATGCACCCCCGAGTGCTGAGGGAACGGGCAGATGTTTTTGCTGAGACACCCTCCATCATCTTTGAAAGGTCATGGAGAACAAGACAGGTGCCTGTGGACTGGAGGGAAGCCGGTGTCAATGCAAGCTTCAAAAAGGGCAAGAAGGAGGACCCAGGAAACTACAGGCTGGTCAGCCTCCCCAGCATCCCTGGAAAGGTGATGGAACAGCTCATCCTGGAGGTCATCTCTAAGCATGTGGAGGAAAAGAAGGTCATCAGGAAGAGTTAACATGGGTTCACCAAGAGGAAACCATGCTGGACCAACCTAAAAGCCTTCTATGATGGCAGGACTGGTTGGGCAGATGAGAGGAGAGCAGTGGATGGTGCCTACCCTGACCTCAGCAAGGCTCTTGACACTGTCTCCCATAACATCCTCGTAGGTAAGCTCAGGCAGCATGGGCTGTATGAGGGGACAGCGAGGTGGACTGAGACCGGGCTGAAGGGCAGAGCCCGGAGGGTTGTGACCAGCGGCGCAGGGTCCAGCTGGAGGCCTGTGGCCCACAGTGTTCCCCAGGGGTCAGTGCTGGGTCCGGTCCTGTTCAACTTGCCCATCAGTGACCGGGACGCGGGGACAGAGCGTGCCCTCAGCACGTGGGCAGGTGACACGAAGCCGGGGGGAGCGGCCGATACACCCGAAGGCTGCGCCGCCCTTCAGCGAGGCCTGGGCAGGCTGGAGAGCTGGCGGAGAGGAACCTCGTGGGGTTCAGCACAGGCAAGAGCAGGGTCCTGCCCCTGGGGAGGAGCAGCCCCACGCACCGGTACGGGCTGGGGCTGACCTGCTGGGGGGCAGCTCTGCGGAGGGGACCTGGGGGTTCTGGTGGGCAGCAAGTTGCCCGTGAGCCAGCAGTGAGCCCTGGTGGCCAAGGGGCCAGCGGGACCCCGGGGTGCGTGAGGGGGAGCGTGGCCAGCAGGGGCAGGGAGGTGATCCTGCCCCTCGGCTCTGCCCTGGGGAGGCCACACCTGGGGCGTCGTGTCCAGGGCTGGGCTCCCCAGGTCAAGGGAGACTGGGAACTGCTGGGCAGGGTCCGGCGGAGGGCTACGGAGGTGATGAGGGGCCTGGAGCATCTGCCTCATGAGGAGAGGCTGAGGGAGCTGCGCCTGTTCAGCCTGGAGAAGACTGAGAAGGGATCTTATCAATGTCTACAAATATCTCAAGGGTGAGTGTCAGGAGGATAGGACCAAGCTCTTTTCAATAGTGCCAAGTGACAGGACAAGGGGTGACATGCACAAACTGCAACACAAGAAGATCCATCTGAATATGAGGAAAATCTAATTTACTGTGAGGGTGCCAGAGCGCTGTCACAGGCTGCCCAGAGAGGCTGTGCAGTCTCCTTCTCTGGAGACATTCAGAACCCACCTGGATGCGACTGTGCAACCTGACCGAGGAGACCCTGCTTTAGCAGGGGGTTGGACTAGATGATCTCCAGAGGTCCCTTCCAACCCTGACTGTTCTGTGATTGTGCCTCTAAATGAATTTCCCCAACTCTTCAACCGCCAGGAGCATGAACTTCATAATACAAAGTAATACAGTGTTGTCCTTCTTTAACTTTTGATTTTGCCTTGTAGTCAATACCTAGGCCCACTGTTGTCACTCAAAACTTTGAAACCACACACCAAAGTTAGGGTGGTCGGTTTCATGCTTGGATCCAGTCTCCAGTTTTCAGATTACCAGCTGCTGCCTACACTGCTGCCAGCAATGCTGAAGGACTAACTGCCACCAGGTGACACTGAACATTACTGCTGATAACAGGGAAAAACATGAGCTTGCTCGAAGTGGTGAGAACAAAACACCTATTTTCTTCCCCAACAACACCAGTTCAAATCATTTGTGGTATTATGAAACTAGTCATCTTAGAGAGCTGCTTTAATCATAGCTTTGATGCAAAAACAAACCAAAAGACACCTCAACCATGGAAGTTTCTTAGTACTCTTTATTTAAAGAGTTGTTAACTTGTTGAGGGTTTTCTTGGGTTGGGTTGGGTTTGGTTGGTTTGTTGGGTTTTTTTATTAAAACTTCTGCACATATCCAGCTCAAAAGCGGGTGCCTGTTGCATTGGAATCAAAGTGTGAAAGTCATCATGAACAACAAGCATGAACCTATGTTGTGTGTCCCAATGCAAAAAGGACATGGACCTGCTGGAGTCCAGAGGAGGCCACAAAGATGACCACAAAGATGGCCACAAAGCTGCAGCACCTCTCCTGTGAAGGCAGGTTCAGGGAGCTGGGGGTGTTCAGCCTGGAGAAGAGAAGCCTCCAGGGACACCTTATAACAGCCCCCCAGTACCTAACAGGGAGGACAAGAAAGCTGGAGAGGGAATTTTTACAAGGGTATGTGGTATCGGAGAATGGCTTTAAACAGAAAGTGGGTAGATTTAGATTAGATACTCAGAAGAAATTCTTTACTGTGAGGGTGGTGAGGAGCACCTCACACTGCCCAGAGCGGCTGTGGATGCCCCATCCCTGGCAGTGTCCAAGGCCAGGCTGGACAGGGCTGGGAGCAACCTGGGCTAGTGGCAGGTGTCCCTGCCCATGGCAGGGGGTTGGAGCTATCAGTATATGGACTTAGCTTAGGGACTTTTTAGCTTGATGTTCTGATGGATGAACAATTTAAAATCCTAGTAAGACACAGTAGCTTTTTTCTCCTTTCATGATCCTGACAATATTAAATTATACTATTATTTTAGAGTATTTTAAGTCATTAAGTGGAACAAAGAAATTAGGATCAGGCATAAGATCATTACCCAATCTATAATACTTCAAGCAATACCTGTTTTTGTAAGACAACTAAATGCATTAGCTTTTTTAAAAGCCATTATTCCCATTTTGTGGGGTATGTTTCAATCACTTCCTTGAAAAAGCATATGACCCCTGACCACTAGCTGGTAATCTTGAAATATCCAAGCTATTAAACATGTAGAACAGCTAAGCATACAGGACTCTGACACAAAGGTACATACTAATAGACAAATTATCACAGAAGTACTGTTAGAATGACAGCAGTCCTGGAAACAAAACCCCCTTTAACATACTCACCCCCTTTCTAGAAGCCTCATTCCAAAAAAACATTCCCTATGAAATACCACTTTTGAAATATGCCTTTTACAGTGGTTAACTGCACAGAGACGATTTTTTTTGTAACAGCGAACAAAAAGAAAAGGGGGGTAGGGGGTGGGGTGGTGTCTTCAGCATGCTAAAGAAGATTAAGTGGCCTAAAAATCCTTCTCGGTGTAAGCACCACACCCAAGAATCTGTATCCATATATTCAATTCAGATAGGTCGGTCATTACTACACACAGAATAAGATAACTATTCTAGAACAACCTATCCTGGCAAACGTGAACAGAATCAGTTACACACACACAGAGGGGGCATAAGACAGCAAAGGCATCTGCAAGTATTGATAAATATTCTTAGGAAACACCCTTTTTGCAATAGTTTCAAGTGCTTGAAAACATTAATTTGAAAGGAAAGAAATTATCTGCTAGCTGATGTTTTACTGGGAACAAGCTTGAAATTTCAATAAATCAAATAAGTGACTCCTACTAGCCAAAAAACGCTACCAAAGCACTGGAAGGCAACACCTAGCACAAACACACCCACACAGGTGACACAAGCACACCAGTTACCACAATACTACACCATGGTTGCAACAGCAGCACTGGAAAACACACTGAAGGCTAATCAATAGTATCAAAGAGGATTAGATTTTAAACATATTGACTGATCAGTATTTCTAATAGGACATCTACAGTAATTTAAGGTATGTAATTTCAGCACTTCCCCCATCCATGCAAAATGGCTTATTTTCTCTTGCATTCTATAGCTGGCAGTTAAAGTATTTAAAAGCTAAAGTATTTTAGGTAAGGAATTGGATAGAACTAGCAACAATATTAATGCAAGTACCTGACAGCGCTACGATTATTTTTTTTCTTATAGGTCTGAAGACTGAAACAATTTTGAGAAGTGTAACTCTTATAAAGATGTATTCTGGAGCCAAACTGGTAAACTCAAAAGAATGTATGAACAACCTTGAAGCAAGACAAGCTGTCTCACTTTGAACCTTCCAGCAGCACAAGAGCTCTGTAGCTTGTTACATTCTGTCCATGCAGAGCAGCTTTCAAATTGTGTATAAAGCAAGGAAAAGGAGCACTCATAATAATATTAAATAGCAATTTTTCTTCTGGAACTGCATTGCTGTACTAGTCAAGAGCCCTCAGGCAACATTTGTGTATTCAGCTGATTCACTGGACAAGTAAGAACCAATCTTTTTTGGAGTTATGGCAGAATCTTGATAATTTAATGAAGTTCACTCGACAAAATAGTAATGGCTTATGCCTGTCTTCAGAAAGCCTAATTGATGACTTCACCAACCTGTTTGCATCATGATCTTTATTGTCGAGGATTAAAGAGGGATGCTCTTGTTAGATAAAGAGTATTTTCTTGCTGAATTAAGGTTTACAGTGCTTAACCAGCCACAACCAAAACTCAGCTAACAAAACGCTGAGGTTGAAATAACCACCACCTAGGGTTTTCGTTTGGGTTCTGCTAAATATAAAGGTACACCCAGAATGTTCCTTAAGTAGTTAATTTATTTAACAATAACTTATTTGGCTTTCCATAAATATACTTCAACAATATTAATGTTTAACAAGGACATAAAAATTTAAAATTAGAAAAAAAAAAAGAAAATCAAACTAGGAGTTCCAAGCTCCAGTATGTTTTATATGCAATGCCTGCTAACTTAAGACCTCATCTGAAGCCAAGTAAAGTCAACAATTGAGGAAGCATGGAATCTCATTTTCCAAAAAGACTCTGAAAATTATACAAAGTCATACTCAAATGCTTATACAGAAATCCTGTACCAGAACTTCTTCCTCTGGTGAGTTTTCTTAGAAAAGTTCCATGCTTCTGGCTTTGCAGCCAATCTCACCGATTTACCTGAAAAGTATGCAAAGGTCTAGACTGCTTGTCCTCCCAGCTTAAGGGAGAAGGATTTGCAGTTCTTCCATTTTCCTGGCACATGGGACTCCTCCAGGAAAAAGGTAGACACTTAATATATCCATCACCAACTGAAAAGACCCTCACTCTTAAAAAAAAGCTTCAAACTTTGGGGTTTTCCCTTTTTTTTTTTTCCCTTTTTAGAAAAAAGTGCAAACAGTCTAATACAAAACATTAATGTACCAACTTGAATAATCAGCAAAACCAAAAAGGAAAGCAGAGTTGTTTGTTCATAAACTGAAAGCAAAAATATGACGACTCGTTACAAAAAAAAAAAAAAAAAAAAAAAGGACAGCAAGACATTCTCTACTTTTTAAAACATTTGTATAGAGCACAAAGAGCAAGAATAAATGTGTGCTATGTGTGCTAGCCAAGGAAGTGTACGCTTAAGTATAAGGCATGTGTACATATCTAAGTATAACGTGCAACCAAGAGATCACTGCAGGAAGGCATAAAAAATACAATGCATTTGAAACTAAGATGGAGGAACAACAGTGTATCTTTCTCCATTTTAGATTTATGTACATTGAAAGGAGGCATTTTATTTCCACAGCGTATCTTCATTAGTCAAGGGTAAACTAGAGGTTAATATAATATCCAGAACAGTTAAATCTTTTTTGAACACATCAATACAAGACAGCAGTTCAAACCCTGATGCCTCACCTACAGCAGCACTCCCATAACTGCTGAGACTGGTCCACATTACTGCAACTTTACCTAACAGAGGAGGTGCATGGGGAAAAAAAAAGATTCATTAGGAAATTAGACTGAAATTACTACTCAAAGCATGTTGTGAATGGCTCTCTATACTGATAGTGAATACAAAAGTATTTAAAGCAGCTCTGAAATACTGACATATGCATTTAAGAGAACTATCTACCCGAAAAGTCGACAATGACAATCATGCCTTTTCTTACGACGTGATCATGCCAAGTTGTCTATCTCAAAAATACGATGCCTCAGGGTAGAGCAAAGAAGTCTTTCAAGTTACATCCTCTAGAATAGAAATTAGTTGTCTAGTTTAAAGAGATGTTATCTCATGCTACATTAAGGAAGAAGCCATACAATCCTTTCAACTCTCCCCATCAGATGTGTGTGTGCATAATTTTTTCTACAGTTTACTTTTATTGCTACTACATTCCAGCATTCATTTTTAGCTCAGGGCAACCACTGTTGTTTCTAAGCTAGCTATACAAGTGACTGCCAAGTTGGGCAAGAAGCAAGTCAATGTTGCTTTGGCATCATATGGCTGTAAACATTTCCTTTTAACTCTTAGATGAAAAGTCAAAAATACATCAAGAAAGTTGGATACTACCATTACTTACAGAAAATGTTAAGAAAGGCTCCTTCTTGCCACAATCAGATCCTAGGAAAGCTGAACACACTTCTGAAAAGTTTATCAGTCTAGTGAAGAGATATCTCTGAACCCCCGTGGTACACCCTAACTAGATACAGCTCTGCAATTACTAGGCTATTTGCTTCTTATTTCAATACATATTGCCAAAAATCAATTTTGAACTTCAAATTACAAAGCATCCCCCTTTAAAGAAATAATTTTTAAAAATAATCAAGGTTTTGATAATGAATTTATTCTCTCATATCCAGATTTTGTGATTAGTTTCTTGCTTTCTCCCCACTCAAGCAGCTAACAAACTCTACTGTATAACCCACTCCTGGATTTAAGCGTAAACAACATCCAGCAGCTAGCAGTAATCTTCCTTGACAATCCATTCATGTTTGTAAGATCTAAACCTAGCTAAAGGAGCCATCACGCTACACACTTCATAAAAGTTTCTAGAATTTTGGCTAGACTTCAGAAATTTGTTAACATGTACTACAAGAACTGTTGCACCAGAACAAGATCAAGAGCATAGTCTGGGACAGCATATAACAGAATAAACACATCATGTTTTACACATTCATCTGTTTTCTCCTAACAAATAGAAGAAAACTAACTTTACTTAAATCTATTAATCTCAAAAAAAAAAAAATATCCATACATTTCTCTGTATGCCAGAACTTGCTCTGTGGAACTGCTATTGAGAGACAATATTTGGAAAAACTCTTTAGTGCTGGTTTTGCCTCAGTTTCACCTAATCTGCGCAACCTATACTGTTGCAATGGCTGCATACATTAGGTAAGGAACGGGATTCATTATCCAAGTCCAGAATAAAGACCAATCTATCCCTAAAAAAGAGATCAAGTGAGGCAGTCAGATAAGGAACAAGAAAAATGTTGAAGGCACAGACTGACCCAGCACTACATCACTTCAGTGCACAAAACCCCACCCAATGTTTGCTACATTTCACAAGAATATTTAAGGAGATGAAAAACAAAAAGTGACTTTGGGAATATTTACAGAGAACATCTTCCAAATGCGTGAGGTTGTACAGTAGAAATAAAAAAAATATTTGCAATCTGAATAAGCTGCTATAGGGTACTGCATCTTAACCAAACAACCACAGTAAGCTTTTGTAGTAACAGTAACACTGAAAGAACAATAATAAGCCAGTAGTAGATCAAGGTGTAACTTGTTCTTTGGTACTATTAAGATCTCCTTTGTTAATGGTATAACCTTTATGCACTGGAAAAATCAGATTTCAACTGTTTTTCTGTTTGAAATAATTCAGACATTGTGTGATTGTTTACAATAACAAGAGATCACCTGTCAGTGATGCTCTAAAGCATGCCTGCAAAGCATATGACCCACTGATGGGGCAGGCCAAAGAACTCATTTTACTGACCTCCCTTTCCTCACCAGAGCACATTATTGGCATGCTGCCAACCACAACAAGGTCCAAAAGTGCACCCAGCACTTAAAAAAAAAAAATTAGAGCTCTAGCTAGACCTCACCTATCGAATGTCTAATCAGCTAAAAAAAATCAGCTACTGATTCTGCTCTTCGTAATTCTGCATGGCCTGCAAAGGCTCTTGACTGAAACCCATTTTCAAAAGAGAATATTTAGAAAAAGAAAAAAAGTGAGCTTGGTGGATGGAAGATAAGAAAATTCCAGTTTAAATAATAAAAAAAAGTGGCTATATACAGAGTACTAGAGGTATTAGCAGCCTTAGTCTGACTTGGGCAGTTATCAGCTGATCAATTTTAACTGCTTAACCCCAAGAATCAGCACACTGAACACTTCTGTACCAACTACTGCACTACAACTGCCACACATCAAGTGATCAGCAGTGGCATCACTGTACACACTGTTGTTTGGGGGCAAGAAGAGGAAAAGGGAGTATGATGAATCCACACGCTGCAATTAGCAGACCTTAGCGGTTCAGGAGTACAACCACGTGCCCCACAGCAGGCAGCGCGGCGATGGGAAGTCACCAGCAGACCACACTGAAATCGGGTGAGAAGATGTGGTAAGAAGCTGCAATTCTGTTTTGAAGTAGTAACAAGATGTGCAACAGAACTGAAGAAGCAGAAAAATAGGATTCTTTAGTACAGGGAGCATGGCTTAAAAATCATTTCAAGACTTAAGAAATCTTATTCACCCATGTGAATTACATGCTCTGAATAAGTCAGCTACCTCCAATAGTAAGAACAGGAAGTGACCAAAAATCTGGTGATAA
This sequence comes from Falco rusticolus, assembly GCF_015220075.1. NCBI lineage: Eukaryota > Metazoa > Chordata > Aves > Falconiformes > Falconidae > Falco > Falco rusticolus. The sequence goes on along the minus strand of NC_051192.1, from coordinate 4,963,514 downwards.
ATGAGTCAATGAGAACAGAATCACGCAGTGCAGACATTACTTTTTTTTTTTGCTGTATTGCATACACTGGTAGATTGGGTGGAAGGGGTAGCATTAACAGAAGAGATACACAGTGTATTTTGGTACTGTATTTATTTTGATAAAATTATTACCTAAAATAATTTGCTTGCATTACTTTGCCATTCCATATCCACTAACAAATTTAACACTGGTAATTAAATTCCCCAATTTGCTTGCATTCTGCAGTGGTAGAAAATCCCATATTCAGAACAAGAAATGTTCTCCTTTAACTTTCCATTACCTGTGGAATTGACAAAAAAGCAATGTATACTTCTAAAAATTGCCAGGTTTGATGGCAGCGAGGCTAGCTGCTTACTAAGAGGAAGCCACGTCAATCAAAACCCACAAAAACACAGTTTTTCTGGCAACTACTCCTGAATCTCAAACCAATTCTTGCTCTGTTTTACTGTCTGGACTATGATTTATGTAATAGCAGGTAAACAGACTTTGCTCTGTAAGCCACTGAAAACCAGATGTAGGTTTAAGTGCAAAAGTTTCACCAATGCATTTGTTTTATCAATAGTATAATTTTACCAGATACCTCCTAGATGTAAATGAAGACCAATTCAAATTTAACAGAAGAACAAGTACATAGTCTGCCTGTCATGTAGATATATTTGCATTAACTGCGACTGAACCCTCTGTACTAGCAGTCTCCTCATGCATTAGCAACTACATACACGCAGCCCATGGATGTATTTTAGTTTTAGTCTCTTCAAACAGTTGTTTTTGAAACCATACTACTACTTCTGATAAATGTGAATCTGTCTCCTGAAAAGAAAATAGCATTCCCTTGCTCTGAGCACAGGGCTTCTTCCTTTCAAAAAACCTCTAGACCCAAGATAAAATATTTTGGAGGGCAGTTATCTAGAAAAAGTAGAGCCATAATACAACTTATTTTCTAACACACTCGTTCAGCTAATTATACCTAGGTATGCATCTCATTCCAGATGCCAGTCAGCTAGTCCAACAAGTGACTGAAGTCATTAGTTGTATGTAGTCACCTGCTACCTAGAAGGCAAGTAGGTATGGCCATAAATTTGAGTACAATTTCTTGCAATGTCTTTACAGCCAATGCAAAAAAAGTGATAGTTCCTGCTTCTGGGACAGCATCATTTTTACGCTCTGCATCTGCACAGAACCAAGGATATGAAAGCCACACTATAGTGTTTCGCTGCAATATAACGCAAGTTTCCACAACACCTTAGACCTGCTACTACAGCTTCCCAAGTCCTCCAAGAAAACAGTTGTACTAATAAATTTTTCACAAGAACACGCTAGAAATATTTGATCTCATCCACAGGCATTCTAGCAGCTCTGTGGCATGACGAACAGAAAGAACCATCCTAGAATGAATAAGAGTATAATGGTGAAATAAGAATCAGAAGCTCCAATTACAGAAAGCTGGTATTAGCAAGCAGCTGATTAAGTGTGTAACAACCTTTCTTCCCAGCGGAAGGGTCATACTCTAATTTACCAGCAGTAACAAAAACATCAAGAATATGCTTGCAAACACAGTGAGATGGTTTTACAGCTCAGTACCACTGAAAGAGAATATTCCTATTTTCCCCCCTCATTCTGAGAGACTGTTCTTTGTGCTTACTCTGTTCTGGGCTCCTCTGTTCATCAAGGTCCTCTGAGCCAATAAAATTCAGGTTTATTTATTAAAATGGTTAGAAGGTAAATCCAACGAAAAATAGTTCCCTGCCATTCTGGTGATTTAAATCAACCTACAGAAGTGTTGAAGTGCCAGAGTCAGAGCATGGGAGGAGACCCACACAGCACAGCCATCAACAGGAAAGGGAAGACAGATGAACTCCTTCCTTCAGCAGAAGCAACATGCTGTTAGAAATGGCAGAACTGGCCATGCAATTCAAGCCTGAGGTAACATCATATTTTTTTCCTTTTCTTGATCCTCTACCCAGCTGATTCAAAAGAAGTAACAAATACATTAAAACACATGCACACAAAAAATCCCTGTCTGCCTCTCCCTCTCCACCAAAAAGTCTTAGCATTAAACAGGCTCACTCTCACCTAGATGCCCTTCAAAGTTTCCAGAACAAAGCTGTAAAGAACAAACTGAGTCACCATGTTCTATAACCCACAAAGCCAGGCAACCATGCCACAGCACCACATCAGATTTTATTACTTTTTTTAAAAAAAAAGATACATGGGGAAAAGTAATTCATCTGCAAAAACAGCTATTTAAGAACATGTTTGCTTCAAAATCCAAGTCTCTGAAGTTCAAGTTTTTGATTTGTCAGCTTTGCAACTGACTGGCTTGCAACTGACACCAGCTTTATGTGCAGTTTTTGTTAGATAATACAGCATTTGCACTCTTTGGGAAATGGTACGCTCTTCCAAAACACCCAACAGCAACTTTAATTTGTGCATTCAACAAAAGCATACAGATAACAACACTTACACGAAGTCTGCATGTGCTGTAGGCATTTTACACTGCAGTCTCTCCTAACTTCAAGAAAAAAACGTACATGGTTGTAGTTCATGCAAGAAAAAACCGTACATAGCTGTAGTTCATGATGTTGTGCTCTACAGAATGACGACACTAGAAATGTTAAGAAAAACACCTCCTCAGACGTGGGTTGTTTTAACCTAGGCATTTAAGAGTAATGTGCCTGCAGGCTAGCCGCACTTTTTTTTGCTGGAATAAGGCCTCCAGAACAGAGAATAATAATTTTAAAAAAAAAAAACAAAGGTGGGATTTCATTGACACAAGAACGATCCCGAAGCAAGGGCAGGCGAGCCTTTAAAAGCGAGTTTGAGCTGCAGAGCACCGCGCCGCTGCGGCCCGCAGGCATGCCCTCACGCGCGCCGCCGGTTTCGGCCGGGCCCGCACCCCCGCGGGGCCGAGCAGCGCGCAGGCGGGGTTCAGGCCACGCCGCCGCCGCGGGGTCCGGCCCGGCACCGGTGCTGCGGGGGGCGCCCAGCGCGGCCCCTGCCCGGCGCCCCCCAGACAAAGACCGCGGCCGTGGCGGCCCTGAGGGGGAGGACGCGACCCCGGGCGCATTCCCGCTGCCGGAGGCCGGCTCTCGGCGGCGAGGGCGCCTTCCTCCTCCCCGCCCCGGCGCCGGGACGGGGACAAAGGAGGCGCGGGAGGGTTGCAGAGCCCGGCGGCGGGGCGCTGGCCGGGGGCTCCTGCCCCGCCGGGGGGGGCTTCGCTGCCCCGCAGCCCGCCCTGCGCGGCGGCAGCCCCGCCGCCTCCCCCGCGGAGCGGAGCGGGCGCCCAGCCCTGCGCGGCGGCGGGCGCTCGGCGGAGAAGCGGGGAGAGAACGAGCGGGCGGCGGGGCCGCCCGCCTCAAGGTGACACCCGCGGCCTCCCCCGCGCCCCGGCTCGCCTTCCTCACCTGGCACCTGCAGACGATGTCGGCGTCCTGCGCCAGCAGGTCCACCACCTTGCCTTTCCCTTCGTCGCCCCACTGGGCCCCCAGCACGACGGTCACCTTGTTGCCGGGGCGGCGGGCGATGCACTCGCCGTTGGGGATGGCGGGCGCCGGGGCGCCATGCTCCGCCATGGCTCGCGCTGCCCGCTCCGGCTCCGCTCCGGGCACATGCGGCAGCGCGCGGGGGCTCCTCTCCCTCCGCCTCCGCCTCCTCCCGGGCGGGCGGTGCTGCCGCGTCCAGGTGCCGCCGCCTACCGGCCCCGCCAGCGCGGCCTTCCCCGCCGGGCAGACCCCTTGCCCTCAGGGGCAACCCCGCCCCGCTCCCCCGCGGAACACCGGGACCGCCGCCGCTCCCGGCGGGCCCTTGCCGCCCTCGCCCCTGCGCCGCGCCCCCGCGCCTCACAGCCCGGACTACACTACCCAGCATACTGCGCGGCCTTTCCCGCGCAGGCCGCCGCGCGGAGCCGGGCGCGATGCATGCTGGGGAGCGTAGTCCTTCGGCGGCCGCACCTGTGACAGGACCGGGTGCTGGCCGCTTGGCCCGTGGCCGGGGCCCGGGCACCGGGAGGCTGCGGAGGAGCGGCCGAGACGCTCCACCGGGCGCCACCGGCTCTGGGTGGCGCCTGCGGCGTGTGGAGGTGGAGCAGGGGGCGAGGGTCACTGAGGGGAGCCGTGAGGGGAGGCCTGTGTGCCTCGCGTCTGGCCTCTGCTCGGAATGGGACTCAAGCTGCGGCCTTGGGTCCGGTGGCGGCGGACCCTGTGACCGTTCCCCAGGGCTGGCTCTCTGGGACGCAGCAGCCCACGGCCTGAGGCGCTACAGGTGTCCCCGCAGCTCTCCTGAAGCCAGCCTGCGGGTCCCTGTGCAGGGTGTCTCCCCGCTTCCCCTCAGGTTACATCTCCCGTGGGCAAGGCATGACCTGTGGCTCCTGTCACACGTGCCAACCTGCCAACGTGTGCTTGCAGTATATCGTAGCTTTGCCTATGCAGCTCCTTTTGCTGACAATGATAAGAATATAAATCCGTGTTTGCAGAACCAGGGGCTAAAGGAAGGAGGCCATTTTCTCCAGAGACACCAGAACATGGCCCCAAGCTTATTCATGAGGGGAAAAACAAATAAATGGAAAAAACCCATTGCAGAGACATGCCTTCATCATGCATACTTGAGGGTTTAGAGGTAGAGCTGATGTCTCAGTGGTTGTTTTCATTCTTTCCTGCTTCACAGAATCAACACCCCTGGGGGAAGATATTTTTTTAAAAGTAGCTATTAAAAAGACATAAATCTGAATGATGTAATTATTGCTAAGACAGCTGTTCAAAAACCTGAGTCACAGAGCAGTGACAATCTGCAGCTGTCTAGTAAGTTGCAGAGTTTGATTCTAGACGTTTCTTCACTCCTTCGGGTTTTACTTTGACCAAGATTTTGAGGATCTGTAAAAGCCACTGGAGAAATGTTTAACTGTGCCTTGTAAAGCTAGGGAGATACATAACAGAAAATTAAATACAAAGTCGGCAGAGAACATTTTTAAAAAAAAAAATCTTAAAATACCTAAATCCTGACCATCGGTGCAAAGAGATGCTGTGACAAAGTAGTTCAGTACAAAGATGTTGAGTAGTGGCAAACGATAGGAGGCAATTGTGTGTATACACTTCAAAGAGCCAAGAGTTCCTTAAAGATTCTGTTGAGTCCATAGTATTAATATTTTTGTCTGATTGTGCTAAAAAAAGCACAGCCATGATTTCTGTGTCACTGCACAGAGCTGGTGGGAAGTCACTAAAAGCCACAAGGAGCTGCCAAAGTCAAATTTCTCGTCTTGCTGACACAATGGCAAACTTAATTTTAGTTCACTCGCATCTGAGGCCCTCGATCATCTCATGACTCCCCAAACAATGGTCTAGATTAATGTTTCAGGATATGATTTTCCAGTATAGCTGAATCATATTAACACCCCACCATTGCCAATACAAATATTTCCTCAAATCTCAAAACAAATTTGAGCCTGTTGTAGTGTCCTAGCAATGCAATACTAGTGGAACGTCACTTCCCAAAGAGTCTTAGGCACACAAATCCATTGTTCTGCTATTTTTATTTATTGTAAAAGACACTTGAGATTCATGTTTTCTTGATAGGTATTGAACCAGTGAAAAAAACCATTCTTCACTTTCAGAAAACCTCTAAGTATTTAATGAAGATCAAGGTAATCAATACTGATCAGTACTGCAAGGGTTAGAATTTTTTTTTAATATATGGTATTATGGGTCCATCATTCCTCCAGCCCCTTTTCTTTGCAAACTAAATGGAGGCTTTCATTCTAATACTTTAAAAGGCATTAAATACTCTTTGTTGACATGATTCACTAACTGTATTTGTAGTATAGCTCTAAAACATGGTAACTCTTGACCAAAGTACAAGCACAACTGGTGTCTAATGCCCCTTGTCAAAACCAGGCATTTGCTGTAGTATGAGTTTAGAATAAAACTGTGCAGAAACTCCCAGTTGCACTTATTTTTGTTATTTACTGTAAGCAAGAAAACCAGCAAGAGCATGCAATGTTACAGTGCTGGTTTTTTTCCTCTAAAGTCTATGGACTGTATTAACTTTTTTTGCCATTTGAGCAAGTTGAATCTGCTCTGTGAGAGGTCAGGTGGGCGTTTAGAGGTGGCACAAAGCGCCAGCGCTTTTTCTGGCATTAGCAAGCCAGTACATGGGACTGACTTTGTAAAACTGAACCCATAGTAGAAGTGTACACTGATAAAGTTTAGGTTGTCTTGTCTTCTGAATTGTTCGATGTTATTGACTGGATATAAAGAACTGAGGCAGTTACAATTATCACAAGTTTCACTGTAATTTGGGTACATTCAGGCTTTTCTCATGACTGCATTGCCTGCCTCCCAATAAACAGCAAAAGGCTCAGGAATTTTTAATAACAGGGAAGGGAAGCAGTGTGTGATCTGCATTTCATTCAGATGTGTTGAAAGAGATATGTGGAGTTGTTACATCTGTATGTTTTCAATTATTCTCATGAAGTGTCTCACATATTCTTATGTATTTAAAAAAAATGACACACAAAGTAGTTTAGAGGAGAATTTTGGTAAGAACTTCCGTAGTTCAGAAAATCAAGGGTGAGCATGAATGAAAGGAAGATGCTATAACAAGCAAGAAAGCCAACTGGACTATTAGCGAATGCTTGACATGGCCGATGGGTCATAGAGTGCTATTTTTTTCTCATTATCAGTACTTCTTAATTGTGTTGAAGGACTACTAAATGATTTTACTATTTTTCTGATACTGTTTTTTCTACTGCAAGTGATTTCTGAGTTTCAGGGAAAGTACAGATTTTAGTGTAGAATGTGTGGTGTAACTAACCCTTGATAATGAAAATGTCAGGGCACATCGCCCATTTTCGGTTAAAATTGGTTCTGCCTGTGACAATGATGTAATACTCAGGTATTTTACACTGAGGTCCCATCTACTCTAGAACAGTGGTTGTAGAAAAGTGGTCTGTGGGCCATTGGTGTCCTACGGACCTGTGTCAAACAATAGAATGTTGAAATTTGTGACATTACTCTCATTAAAACATTCAGTAAAAGGTAAGTGTTACGTCCTGATTATTCACAGCATCTTTAGAGCATTTTTGTGGTTTAATTTGATATTAAGGTGTAAAGTGACACACAAAAAATATTGGATCTTGATAATGCCATCGTCAAAAAGAAGTCTAGTATTCACTGTGCCAGGCACAGTTGGCATCTGTAGCACTTCAAACTCTCCAGAATGCTGTCCATTTAGCTGAGGAGGAATAGAAATCATCATACAGTCAGGACGTACATAATTTTATTGAAGCAGTGTGCCAATGTAATTGATACCTGCTTGTTGCCTGTTACTACTGTTTTAAAATTAGTTTTTCTAGTTAAAATGTCCCTTAATTATTTTTGTTAAATTCATTAATCTTTTTATCATGATAAAAATGAGATTAAGAACATTATAAAGTAGTATTTGTATATGTTGTCACAATTGACATATTTGCACACTAGCAAGTGTTTTCAATTGTTTGGTTAGTTATATCTAGAATATGAAGGAACTTCATTTATTGAGTGGGAATTTCCTGATGTACGTACTGCAGAAGATGAAAGGTAAGAACTTAAAAAATCATAAACACCACCACAATAGCAAGATTTTGAATTCAGTGGGAGAGAAGATAATATGGGATACTTTTGAAATTTTATTGACAGTTTACAGAAGTGTGGTTTTTACATGCAACTGTCAATAAAGTAGCAGCTGACAAGACTGGAGATATACAGGAAAATAAAATATTGTTGTTGAAAAGTTTTAAAGCTAAATCCGTTGCTTGGAAATGAGATTTGTAAACTATGATTTGCAAAAACAACTACTTTCTGTAATAATACTGAAAAAAGGGTTAAAAAATCTTTTGAGTTCTTCAGATCTGCATATTCTGTTCTCTAAAAGAATAGCAAATGAATTGCTGTCTTTACAGAGCAGAAATTAAACGGAGTTTTCTGTATATATGATACTGTAATTTAAATACATACCTGTAATATGTTAAATATGATAATGGACATACTTGATACAAATTAGCTTTTATTACTGTGTCCCCCCAGAATTTGCTTCTTGTGATCCGAGCTGCAGCTTGCCCTCCAATGAAGGTGTAAGTTCCCTGTTCCTTAGTGTTACAATATGTCAAGTGTGTACAAAGATTGTGTTCTGTCTCCATCTTAGCCTTTGGCAGTATCAGCCATTAAAAGTTTGATAGAATGCATGTGTGATAGATATTGGGTGATTAATTTTTTGCAGGACTTTATAGATTTATATGTTTCTCAGAATACGTCTCTCTGGGTCAGGGAGAACAAAGCACTATGTAAAGGAAACAAACAAATAACACACATCCCCCCAGTGAAGGCATGAATACTTTTTGTTGTTTTTATTCATTAAAACAGGACACCAAATAACACACAATATTTGACTAAGAAAGATCTTGAATTTTCTGAAGGCTTTTCCTTTTTCCTAGGTCTGTTTTTTGGTTAAAACAGTTCCCTTATCTGGGTCATTGCAAAAGTGTCAGCTCAAGGAAGGGGAGCACAGTAGCCCCAGCTTATATCAGCTTTATCTGTTTGAAAACAGCACCCTGAGTTCACCACCTCTTGAAAGTGCCACAGGGACTGTAGGTAAGAATCAATGAAGATTGTATTTGGTTTTTAAATACAGGTTAGAATAAAGACTTTTGTCTGTGTTAACCTGTAACCCATAATACTCAAGTCCTTATACAGCCTGAATTTCTTTTGCTACTAATCCTATCTGATGTTTTGGGACTAAACCGGTGAGTGGGGTGAAGTGTGACCTTAAAGGCAGGTGATCAGGATGTGCAGGCCTCTAGAATGCCCCATACCACATTCCTGGAGAGCTCAGGGGCTGGGCAATGTGCCCCGCGAGTTGTCTGTCACTGAGCAGCTTGTTTATATAGCTGGTGAGTGACACCCATCTCCCAGTTCCCCAGGGTGTCACTGACACTGTAGCTAGGTTGTCTCACATACATGTAAGATAAACTTGACCCAAAAGCTTAATGAATATTTTACATACTTTTAGGCTCAAGTTTCTCTCACATTCTTTTTTTTTTTTTTTAATTTGATCCAGTGTGCTTATAAATAATGCCCTAAAACTATAATCATTCCAGTCTTAGAGAGGTGGTTTGTCTGTCACTTGAGTGCTGAACTGCTAGATTGTATACTCTGTTTAATAGAAATGTGGAGGTTTTCTCTTGCAGAAAGTTATGAAGAAGATCCTGAAATCCTGGATTTTTGAGATTTAAATAGATTCTAAGATGCACATATCTCAGTTTAAGTAGTGTTAAACATTTGTGTTATGTGTGGCGTTTATTTTTAAATAATTTTAGTTCACTGAAAACAACACTGAACTGTCCATTTGCAGGACTTACAGAGTAAAACCAAAAGTAAAGACCAAGGTAAGCTGTGAAAATAAATTGTGAGAAAATTAATTGTGGTCTGATCATTGTGTACTTGTGATGGTTTGGATGCAGATGTCTCTCACAGCATCCACAGTCTGTTGTGAAATGGAGCTCCAGAACTGAATATGCTATTTACAAAATAACCCACCTTTAAAGGTTGTGACGGAAAACTTCCAAGGAAGAACAGAGTTTAACTAGTGTTGAGATGGTTCAATGAATCAATGAATTGTGAGATTTCTGATAGCCTCTTTTATTTTATTGAAATAGTAAATATTTTACAGTTATCTCTTTAACATCCAGTTACTCTGCTTGCTTTACAGACCTATCTGCATCCCAAATCTTCTCTGGGGACAAAAGGCAGCTGTTTATCATATATAGCTGTAAAAAGACCTCAGCTTTCTCACAGTAGTTTGTAATGGCCGTTGAGTGGTTTTATACCAAATTCTGTAGTATGATTAAAGCTTAAAAAAAGTACAGGACGATGTTAACAGATTTTACTATTGCATTAAACGAGAGATAAGAAACTGTTGTGCAGATATTATTAATTTTCTTACTAAGCAGAACTTTTGATTCTTAAATGGGTTTGCAATAATAGTATTTCCTGCCTGGCATACTGGAACAGCACTAATTATGTGGATATTGTCACAGATTTCCACCATGTTTACCACAAAAAAACTTGGGATTTGACTAATTAGCATCTTTTCAGTATTTTGTCAGGAATGTAATTGTTATTTTGGTATCTGGATTGTAATTGGTTTTGGGTCTGAAGAAGCTCATGCTGAATCCTTATTGTGAGCACTGACCAGAAGGAACTATAGTATCTGTTAAAGAGATTAAGAAAGTTTGCAATATCATGTTGAATATGTTAATTAAATAAGACTATTATAAAGAAAAGATTAATATTTGGTCTATGTCCCCATCTATACCTCCATTTAAGATGGCACAGAAACTTACATAAACTGCATAAATGCAGTGCATCCTGTTCAGAAAGGATCTAATATACAGGCATTAAAAACAAAACAAAACAAACATTTCATGTCAAAAACCTTTCTTAATTTCATGTTTTCTCTTACCAGATGGGATTGCTGCAACCTATTTCATGAACATCAAAACCAGTTGTTGCCTATTTGTTCATGTTCTCAAACTCCCTCCTTCTCCTATGACCCTTTCCCAGTGCAAAACCTTAGTTCTCTCGCATCTGTGTTTCACCTCATTCATTATATCTAAATAATCCTAAATCTGCTCATGTGTTCAAGCTCTCTTGTCACCTTTAATATTTCAATTTCCTACCAGTATCTCTTAAACCATTCCAGAATAGCTTCAGCTGTTTGAATTTTCAACTACTGGTTCAACAAGAGGTAGCAAATGCTGTGCTGTGCTGTGCTGAGTCCTAACCTACAGATGTGGTTATTCACCAAGGCTTTAGTACCTTGAGTTCCCAAGCATGCTTGTGTGTTCGTAAATAGTCTCACTTAATTCAGTTGGACTATTAACAAATCAAAGCTTTTTCTGTAAGTAATAAAGCACTGTATAGATGTATACATTGACACAAGTAAAACATAAGCCAATAACACTAGGAAAAATGGTGTATCAAAGGAAAACATATTTCTGCCTTCTAGACATTTGAGGATGAAGAGCAGTATCTGCCTGCTTCTGATCATTCTAATTGTTTCATGTGGTATGTGACAGCAGCTTTACAAACAGACAGGTAAGGGTTTTTTTCTACATAAATATTTTTTGAAATATATAATAGGAACTTTTTCTAACAGGTATGATAGTTTTAATGATCTATGTGAATAAATGAAAACCCTGACAGTTTGGAATGTATGATTTTTTGATAATGCTGGATATTGCATGTGTGTATATAGGTATGGGTCAAACTGAGAACTCCTTTGCTGGTATATTGAATTAAAATCCATAGAAGGTGAAAAGAGGAGCTTTTGTACTTTAGTACAGGGGTAAAAATGAAGGATATTGACATGTGGATTCAGATGTAGCACAGAACAAAAACACAGCCAGCCATTGCCCAAAGTAAATCAGTGTTTCAAGACAGAATTGCAGAAGGTAGCTCATGAGCAGTAGATTAAAAAAAGAAAAGAGACAAATCTGGGAGGTACATCTAACAGGTCTGAAGGTTATTGAAGAACCTCCTATGTACTGTACAATGCGGGGGGATTTTGATTGCAGGGGCCAGAAGTACATGTTTCTTGAAAGGAGTCAATTGTAGAAATAAAAATATCTTGGATGCTGTTGCAGGATTCCAAAGAATGCTCATGAGAAGGGAGAAAAATGAGGCAGAGACTTTATTTTTTTTGTCTATATACATGTGTTTATCCTGCTCAGTAATGATTTTTAAACATTAGAATGTAAGCATATCCCCCTGCACGCTCTAGCGTCTCTGAAGAAGGCTATGTCAGATGAAGTTGCAGCTAAAAAACATCTGCTCAAACAAATAGGAATTTTAAACAATTGAACAGAAGGTGCCACTTGTGTGGAAGGAGAGGGCATGCTCTTAAAGTATGATAGACAGGCCAAGAAAAAATGAGTAGTGACACATAAAAGCATGTATCTTAACATAATAAAACCAGACAGGAACACTGCTGGCTGTCAGCCTAGGAAGCCCTACCAGAGTTATGATCACCTTATAGTCAGAAGCACTAAGAAAAAGGAAGGAAAAAGTCTGATGGTTGTGAGACTACTGAACAAGTTCTGTAGATTTTCTGAATAAACCTGGTAGGTTTTAGGTGAAAATAGCAACTTGTATTCTGCCTCTGTCATCCATGGAGTTTGCCAGCGTTTGGCTTGCTTTATTTATTTAGGAAGAAAACATCTATAATGCTAGTCAGGAATACTTTTAATGGCATACTTTTGCTCATGAAATATGTATACAAAGTCATGTTTCTCTAAACGTAATAGAAATAAATACCAGTAGCTTTCTTTTTCAGTTTTTGAACCCCTCTGATAACTCCAGTGTAATGCATCATGTGTTTGCCTTCAAAGCCATGCAACTGTTCTATGTTTATTTGTACAGTAAACTAGTAAGCTCCTTGCTCGGATTTTTTCCTACCAACCCCAGGGTAAACTTTCTTGCGTGTTCTCTCTTTTGATTAGTGTTAATATTGCCTGAGACTGTCTTCCCACATTTCCCAGATACTGCTGCAGAAAGGAGCACTTAATTGCTTTTTTTGTTTTGTTTTGCTGGAAGGAATGCACTGAGTACAGTTACCAAGCTTAAACAAAACGTGATTGACAAGAAGCCAAAGACAGCATTAATAGCAGCAATCTCTCTCATCCTAGAAGAACCATAGATCAGACTTTTTTCTTCTACTTCAGTCACACTGGTTAGAATTACTTGTGTAATGTGCTTGAAAACTGCAGATTTAGTTTTGTAGTCATACGGATTTTTTTCAGCAAATTTGAAGATAATCGGTAGATTTTTAACATTTTACTTGACTGGTGATTAAAACATGCTTCTATATTATAAACTCTGATCCTCGTCTACAGCTTCTTTTTTCTGCTTAAACTGATGGATGAATCCTTGACTGCTTTTGAAGGCAGTGGATGTTTTAGCATTGACTTCATCAGAATTAACATTTCATCCAGGATGTTTAATGGGGCTTGATTTCACGCAATCCTAATTCTATATCTGGCATCCAAGATACAGCAGTTTCCCTGCCTTTCCCTCGCCCTTGGACTTTACCCATTCCAGCTGCAGCAAGAGTGCAGAAGACTCGGAAGCTCTAATTCTAACACAAGCAGCACTTTGTTCCCTGTCATGTCGTTACAGAGGGGCACGTCTCCCTTATTGGGGAGGGGAATTTTCTCCTTCTATAGGGCACAACACAGGGTCTGTATTGTGCACTCTGGTAGAGCAGGTATATTTCCTTGCAAACTGTTTTTTTTTAATCTGGTGACTTTAAATAAGGTGAAATTTTCAGAAAACGTGTTTTCTTTAGATAGTACATATGTTTGGTAAGAGAGAGGCTATGTTATAAAAAAGCCTATGAAAGTTGCTAAGTGTATGGTTTTAAATGAGAAACGTCAGCAAATATGGATCTCTCTTTAAATATTAAAGTATTTATTCAGTGGAACAACCAAATCCAGCATGTTAAAAACATTATTTCAGACACTGTATACACATCTCATACAAGCAGATTGATTTAAATCACATAAAATAGTTTTATTTAATAGCAAGATTTTTAACGATAATTTAAAGTAATATTTAATTTATTGGTTTTGTAGAACAGATCCACTCTCCATAAGTGAAAGCCAAGTAAATTTAAGTTTGAATGTGTTCTTTGGCCTTGTATCTTAATTTAGCTCTTCTGCAATTTTTTTTCTCATTTTTATGGAAAACGATTTTGACACAAATTCAGGCTGATTAATGGCAGATTTTGGCAGACCAACCTATTATTCATTTCTTTGAATCAATGTACTTGCTTGAGATTTTTAAAATGTGTGTGGCATACAGTGAATCTGATTAAACATTCCATTGGTACAGTAAACTAGTATCATCTTGTTTATAAAATTCCATGCTTCGTAGCATCTGCCAAATTTAATACAAAGAAATTATTACATAAGTTATTTCCTGCCTCACCCCCTTTTTGCCTGTGAGAGAGATTGTGGTGATGTGGGGAAATATTAAAGCTTTAAATAATTAAAAAACTGTTCTTGCTAACAAACTGAATTAATAAGTAGTTCGCAGTCTGCTAAAAATGATTGAACTTCACAGCTGTGGAAGCAAGCTTGTATTCTCCCTGCGCAAGTTCTTCCACTCAGCCACCTCTGAGCAAGCAGCTGTATGATTACTCAGCTTGCCCTATTCTAAGGATGGATTGCAAATCTTGGCATTTTGAGTTGAGCAGATGAATAGGAAACTGCAGGATGCGAACTGTAGGATGTAAACTTGCAGCATGTCAGATGCTTTGTGATAACTGTCTCTGTGCACATCCTCACACCATTATTCTTTGTGGTAAAGGTGTTGAGTCTGCCTCACCGAATGATTATTTCCTTGCCTGTACCATAAGATGGAAATACCAGGTGGTTGCCTGCTTCCTGACTGAAAGAGCAGTATGTCAGCAATGTGCCAGTCATGGAAGCATACATGATGCGCATTTAAATAACAGCTTTGTAACATTTCCTTGACAAAAAATAAGTTCTGTTTTCTTTCAGCAGTAAATGACCCCTCTTCCTGTGCTGCAGCAGAACAGGCTGCATATAGCTGCATAGCCTACAAGAATGGAGAGAGACTGAGGAAGGGCTTCTGAGGGAAGTATGACAGCATCAGAGGACAAAAAATCCTTCTGCATAAATTCTTACCCTTTCTCCCTTTATTTCTGAGAAAGGAGGTGCTGCTTTCCTCAGTTGTTGCCTGTTCACATCAGAGTACAAGAGTAGCTTGCAGCACATGCATTGCCTAAGTTAATATTGTTACGTTATGTGTTGTCACAAGAAGAAATGCTATCACAGTAATAGAATATTAGTGTTTGTTAAAAAACTATCAACTTGTGTCTCTTTTTACTTGTTAGAAGTTAATTTTGTGGATATATGATCTTGAAAGTGCAGATGCTTCCGAGCTGAATCACACTGCAATTATTCCATCACAAGTACGCTGAAATGATGCCACTTAAGAAAAAAATTAAAATGCATGCCTTGTAAAAATCAACCAGTTGAAAGTGCAGTGTCTTACTGAAATATACTGCTTGGACACATCTTTACTTATTTCCTTTTACTTTGTTAGGAAAAATAAATTTGCAAGGTTTTCTCTCAATACTGCAGCAGTAACACAGGTCTAATGAGTGAGGTAAAGCCTACTGTCTATTTCATAGGGATAGAATAATCAGCAATTTTTAGTGATTCCGTCAAATTTTACACTTGGTGAAAATTATATTTAGAAATTCTAACTGATCAGTAGACAGAAGTCTCTTTTCAGATTTCCTCATGCACCTGCATAGCAAACTGTTGGAAAAAGGTTTAAGCAAAAGCATTATGAAAGTCATGGTATGTGATAAACACGGATGTCTATTTACTGGTTTAATTTAGACCGAAAACATACAAGCTGATTTATACAGACAGATCTCTGAACTGCATGGAGATTCATTTAAGAGATTATCCCACATGGATTAGTTGTAGGTATTAATATGTACAATACATTTTGTTAGGAGTAGGTTTCTGACCTAAACAAGTGGCAGAAAGTAATTAGTCTTTGGTACAGTATCTGCCATGAGGTATGCATGCATGGTACCACAATTTATTTTAATTTTTAAATTATTATTTCAAGTTGCCATCATTATATCTTTTAATTTTTTTAACATCTATTACTATCTTCAAGATTAAAATGAAACAGAAGGTAAAGGTAGAAATATTAAATGTATTGTGAAGGTATTTTTGTTGTTAGATAACTAGATGTTAGGAAAGTGGGTTTGTTTTCTATCTGCTGCTATGGAAAGAATGCAGAGAAAACTGACCTTGGCTAAACTATTAGCCTGGTGTTGTGTATCTGAAATGAATAGATTGAGTAAATATGATTTTAATAGTATGCCATTGTCTGAAAATTTATTTTATAATATCAAAGTTTATTCCAACTTCAGAATTTCAAAAGAGAAATGTTATAATAAACTGCCTTACACTAGCTGGCCAAAAATATAATAATAATAACCTTTATTTTACTTAAACAGAGATCTCAGATACTTGGCAGGCTGTTTTGGAATTTGGAACAGGAACCTGTTCTTCATACCTATTTGAAAAAAAGAGAAGTAATATTCTCAGGAGCATCCAAAATTAGGGTATGATTTTGGTGTGGGGTTTTTTTGTGTGTGGAATGCTATTTAAAATTGATACACTTCTGACTCTGCAAACAGCTGTTGATGAGTAGGGCCATGATGAGAGCTGTTGATAAGAGGCCCATGTCTGAGCGTCTTTTTTTCTGCTTTGACATAACTGTGCGCTTCAGTAATAATTTTGCCATCTTTCCTTTTCTTTGAAGACAGCTTGTCATCACTGAGACAGCTGCCCTTTGTTTCATTCACTACCGTACTTCAACATACATAGGCCTTTCTGTCAGTCCTAAAAAACTCACTGCATGTAATTGTTCTACTTTATATCTACAGAAGCTCATGGAGTAGAAAGCAAGGTCAAAAATCACCTAAAACTTTTACTGTAATGAATGGTCTTTGAGTCTTTAATTGTGGAGTTGTAGGTATCCACCCGAAGTTCAGCATATCCCCCCATTCAGGTATGCTGTTCCTGGAAGTTCAGGACCTGTATGAGGCATTGTGTCAAACACCTCATCCTCATTTAGAAAAAAATCTTGGATAGATAATATTCACCCTTCTCTAGACTTCTAAAGTGGGGGCTGCACATTTTTCCTTTATGTGCTGATATTTCAGGTGCAATTTCAAAGAAGTGAGGTAGCTCAGGCAGAATATAATTCAGGTTCAATTAAACCGCTTCCAGTGTCCCTGCTAGATTGTTTAGGATAAAGTTCAGGTATTTGTGCAAAATACCACATTTTAGACATTTTTTTTTCACCAGTTGCTGAAGAATTCAGCATTTTCTGTGAATCAACAGTTAACTGTACCCTTGGTGAGCAATAGTAGGGCAATGGCAGTAGTAATATGGTTCTAAACGTATGTGATCAAATAATACCCAAAGTATTAATCCTTGTTTAAATACTTGCTTATATTACAGTCATGCTTTGACTGGGGGTTTGCATGTTCTGTATTGGAAATAAGATATCAAGGAAATGGTTGGAACGTGAGGGAAAAGGGAAAGGGTCCCAGAGCCTCCTCATACTACAGCTTCCACCATCTGGTGACATTCATAGATTTTTTCTTAAGAACACCATAGGATTCCAAAGGATGAATTAATTTCTTTCTTTTCACAAGCAACTATCGTCAATTTTCTTAGAAATAAAAAAAAAGGATTGTGGTAAGATTTTGGTGAGTCTGAACAGTCACAAAAAGGCAATTCATGTGTCCAGACAAACCTGGCATTTGAAGAGCTTTCTGAGGCAGTGCCATCCTCTTCAATTCCTATTTTTTCTGTGCTGGAGCCCCTGATGAAACCCTTATGCACTGTTATTTCTAGTATTTTGGATCAGCAAATATTAGAACAAATATAAGGACTCTCATACTGTGAGTTGCTCTGCTTTTATCACCATTTACTGCACTTTACTTCTTTTCAATGACTTCTTTTCCTTTTTAAGGGTATGTAGTATTCACCATATTTTGCATTGCGCCCTGAAAACTCTACAGGTCAGAAGTGACAAAAATTCACAGTTTTTATTTGATTGTGAGTTCTTGAGGAAATAGTACAAACCAGTAAATAATAGTGATGTGAACATACCAGGAGTTAGGTGTAGCAAAGGTACTTGTCACAAGTTTTGTGATCTGTAAAATTTTATCCCATGTAGGCCTTCCATGAAGCTAATCCAAATGCATCAGAGCTTAATTTTGTCATGGGGTAGCAAGAATGACTCTGGGTTTACATTTTACAAGTAGTTCTCAACTGCAGACCTTTCCTGCAGCATACTTGTCATCGGAGCCATTCCCATTTTACACACTTTCTTCACGCCAGTTATAATAAGTTCATTAATATTTTGTGACTTTACCTTCTTTTTTAAAGAGTTTACTCCCAGCATGTAATCAACGCTATGTATTACACTGCAAGAAACAAGTATGACTTTTGCTGGGGTGGGTAGTACTGTTCGCGTAGATGCAGTTTACTCTCCCTCGGTCGCTATCTATTGTACTTTTCCATATTACCACCGGATGGCAACGTAGCAACACTCCAGATCAAAAGTGGCTGTAACTAGAGATGGGGGTTTTTCTATCGTATTTTTCACAGCAGAGCTTAAATAACTCACCCCACCCCCCGAAATGGCAACATATGCATTCTGCCAATTTCAATTAATTCTTAACAGTGTGAGTTCTGGTATTACTTTTGCTATCTTACTAACTGCTGCTTTTTTAGATTACTGAAATGCAGAATAATCTAGTAAGAGAAAATAAAATCACTTCATATATAAACAGTCTTTTTTCTTCCAAATAAGGAAGAGATTCTGTTGATTCATCTGAATCATGTCACATATTCCTGGTTATTTTGCAGGATCACCTTTTATTGAAGCTAGTGGCACTTCCATTCACATCTACAAGAACAGAAATTACATCATTTTTGTCTTTCCAAATATTTCATTTACTGAGGTGAGTCTGGAAGTTAATACAGCTGTTGACAGAATAACACTGAAGTAAGTTTGGGGTGAAACAACTTGTAGCCAATAATTATATGCAAGTGTCTCCTTAGCATCCTTCTTGAAAGCACTGAGCCTATAGACTAATTCAAATTCTAGTCAGACTGGACAGGATAATTATCACTAGACAAGGTATGACAACTGAAATTTCAAACTCAGTTTCTCAGGAAACATTTTCCAGTGAAATGAGAGAAAAAAAACCAAGACTAATCTTAACTGAGCTACCAGCTTCATTTGCTTTTGGAACCTTGGACAGACTCAATGGTTTTGCTCAGTATTTGGTAAACAGTCAGTGAGAGGCTCTGAGGCTTCTTAAATCCCCTCTGAAACTCAGCAGCAGCTTCTCAGGAAACTCAAAACAGTCTGTAAGACTAGGAATGGGTTCTGTCCTGCATCACGTTTTCTCCAGAAGCCAAAACTAGAAAGCTTATACTTCTCCCAGGTCTGCTTTATACTGAGCTGTATTTTTAGATTTTTAAGTTTCTGTCAGCCCTACTGTATCCTGATATAGTGAAACAGAACTGTTTGGGCCTTGGTATTTGAACAAGTCATCTTCTTCAGACACGCTGGCCTTTTGCACCCTGTCAGATACATTATTATTATACTATTAACTTTTATAATTATTAAATGTTATATGTATTTAATGAATGAGTGGTATGCCAACTGAAGTTAAGGAAGTAATGTTGGAAAGCTGTGCTGCTGCCATTAATTGAAAAGTGACAAAAATAATTTCTTGCATTATCCACATTCTGTGTTTCCTGGGAATGTTCATCAAGGAAACTCCTAAAGTTTCAAACTCACTCAGGACTTGACATATTGGAGCTACTAGAGCTGTGTTCATATCCATGTATATTCTAATAAAGTGACAGTATGTAATGTAGCTATAACTGGGAGGACCACACAGATTGCTGATCTCTGTAAGGAAGCCATCAATGAAAGCGATGTGCACTCGCAGCCCAGGAAGCCAGCCGTATCCTGGGCTGCATCAAAAGAAGTGTGGCCAGCAAGTCGAGGGAGGTGATGCTCCCCCTCTACTCTGCTCTGGTGAGACCCCACCTGGAGTACTGAGTTCAGTTCTGGGGCTCACAACATAAGGGCATGGACCTGTTGGAGCAAGTCCAAAGGAGGGCCATGAAGATGGTCAGAGAGCTGCAGCACCTCTCCTGTGAAGACAGGCTGGGAGAGCTGGGGTTAATTCAGCCTGGAGAAGAGAAGGCTCCGGGGGGACCTTATAACAGCCACCCCGGTACCTAACAGGGGATGACAAGAAAGCTGGAGAGGGAATTTTTACAAGGGTATGTAGTGACAGGGCAAGGGAGAGTGGCTTTAAACTGAAAGTGCGTAGATTTAGATTAGATACTCGGAAGAAATTCTTTACTGTGGGGGTGCTGAGGTGCTGGCACAGGCTGCCCAGAGCAGCTGTGGATGCCCCATCCCTGGCAGTGTCCAGGGCCAGGCTGGACGGGGCTGGGAGCAACCTGGTCTAGTGGCAGGTGTCCCTGCCCATGGCGGGGGGTTGGAGCTGGATGGTCTTTAAGGTCCCTTCCAACCCAAACCATTCCATGATTCCATGATTCATATTGCCAGAGTTGGTGAGCCACTTCATTCACCATCGGTGCTGCTTTGTCTTTCCAGGTCATTACTGCCAATGAGTTGGCATACGATGACGGTGTGCTCTGTACAAGTTTCCACAGCGTGGGTTGTGTGCATTGGACTTCGTCTGGATCTGTGGGTAACTACACATTTTTTCAGGTTATAATAAATCACCTCTAGCACAGCTAGTTCTCTCAGGTACTGGATACCGCTTTCTGACTTGTCCGGGTGACATATAACATCTCCCTTGAAGGGATACCTTTCTTTCACTTTTGACAGAAGTCACCTCCAGAGGCTGAGGACTTGTGTCCCTCTTCCAATTGCCTTGCCAGTGCCTCTTTCCCTAGAAAATGGTCCCATCTGGTTGGCTTCCCTACCTTCTAATTCCAAACCACCAGCCCCTTATCCCAGCATAGGAGCAGCCAGGTGATAACGTGCTCACCTGGACAACAGCTAAAATCTTTTTTGCATATCCTGCAGCTCACTCAGGGTTAGGGGTTGAGTGGTTACCTCTTCTTCTGCCTCTTCCTCCAGTTCTTGTGGCAGCCCTGCTTCATCTTCTACTAAACAAGCTGTTCGTCATGTCCATTTTCTTCTTGCGTATAGAGGCGAGTGATACCAACATGGGCTGGTCCTCTGCATCACACATTGTTCGGGTGTGAGTAGCTGCAGTGCCTGTCTCAGGGGTTGGAGTAGCTGCAGTGCCTGTTGCAGGGGCTGGAGTAGCTGCAGTGTGTGTCGCAGGGGTTGGAGAAGCTGCACTGTCTGTCGCTGGGGTCTGAATAGCTGCAGTGCCCGTCACGAGGGTTCGAGTAGGCACAGATAGTTGCTTAACCCTAAACAAGATCTGAACCTCATTCAGCAACACGCTGGTTCCTAGCAATAGGGCCAGGCTCTATTGCTCTGGGCATCCCAAGGATATTCAAAATTTTCAGAATTAACTAACGCTACTGTAATTAGCCTGGAGGAGAAGGGGAAGATGTGGGAAGATGTTCCCACCATAGGTTGGCTCCCGAAGGAGCAAAGGTAAAAGGTGCAATTATTAATAATTCCCAATAGATGGCTCCCGAAGCACAGAGGTGACGGCAGCACTGAGGGCACATACCAGCTGAGTTTCACAATTACTAATTCTGTCATATCACAAGTCATTATTACAAAGTACAATAAACAAGAACCTTAGCCCAGGCCCCAAAGGCAGTAAACACTGCAACAGGGAACACGTGCTGCTAGTAAGGTGTCACATAATGCAACTGAAGCCAAGTGCCACAACTCTGAGAGCAAACAGATCAACAGTGTGAGGAGTGACTATTAAACCAATACAATGAATGCTTCTCACAAATTTGTTTTAACACACTCTGGTCAGATCTGTCATGATCTCAACCCTTCAAGCACCACGTTGGGTGCCAAAAAGGACTGTTGTGGTTTAACCCCAGCTTGCAAACTAAAGTAGCAGGCATCTGCTTGGTCATTGCCCCCATGCCCCCAGTGGGACGGGGAGGAGAATCGGAAAAAGGTAAAACTCATGGGTTGAGATAAGAACAGTTTAATAATTGAAATAAAATAGAATATAATAATAACAACAATAATTATAAAAATTGTAATGAAAAGGAGAGGGAGACAGAGGAATAAAACTGAAGAAACCCAAGCGATGCACAATGCAGTTGCTCACCGCCCACTGACCGATGCCCAGCCAGTCCCCCAGCAGCGATCGGTGGCTCCCGGCCAAGTCCCCCCCATTTATATACCGAGCACGACGTTCTGTGGTATGGAACATCCCTTCGGCTAGTTGGGGTCACCTGTCCTGGCCCTGCTCCCTCCCGGCTCCTCGTGCACCTGCTCACTGGTAGAACATGGGAAACTGGACAGTCCTGGATTTAGGGTAAGCACTACTTAGCAACAGCTAAACCACCAGTGTCTTACCAACATTATTCTCATACTAAACCCAAAACACAGCCCTGCAGCAGCTACTAGGAAGAAAATCAACTCTATCCCAGCCAAAGCCAGGACAATTAGATTATTGTTATGTTTTGTTCTCGTTTAGACATTTATATTTTACCAGCAATCTGACTATACTTTAGAAGCCAGTTGTACAAAGGCATTGTGAGTATCTGACAGTTTATACAGTAGATGTTGAGCTGATAATGTAGTTTTGATAAGTAGGAATTAAAAGTTCCAGCAGTACTATACTAGCTGCCCTGACAGTTCTTACATAAATTATGTAATACACTTAATACTGCTTGTTGCTGTAGTACTTCAAGAAGGGCCACATGCAGCCCACAATGGACATGAGTCACGTTAGGGAAAGCAAATAAAGTATTTATAAAATGGGTAATCCTGTTACAAGGGGTTTATAAGGGTCCTATTGACAGAAAAAATGGGCACATTTTACCTAATACATAGATTCATTCTGAAGTTTCTTTTCACTCTGAATGTTCCAGCTGACAGGCTTTTCAGCATTTATATTTTCCTGGGTGAAGACATAGCTGTTGAACAAGCCTACATCCCAAGGTTACATTCACTGATGAGGATCTAGGGTTGGAGATCAATCCTAGCTCTCTTACCCTCACTTTTGTTTTAGATATGCATACCGGTTTATTCAACACTTCTGAAAGTGTTGTTGATACTCTTGTTACTCAGGAGATAGTTCTGACCTTCTTCCATACTATCAACCACCTTTTATCAGAAATGTAAATGTCCCTTTGACAAGGAAGATGCTGTTGTCTTTTGTATATAAGTGATTTAATAACAAATTGATAGCTTACTGAAGGTTAAAAAATGTCTTCTCTCATTTGGTAAGCCTTTTTGCAAATACCATCATAGTGCCTTTCTAGAACCTGAACCTTACATTCCACAAATAAACTAAGAGTTATTTCTCCTAGAAAGATATACAACAGATTACTGAGTGTGGCACATGACTGAGCCACCTCATTGTTGGAATGAGTGGTTTAGGTTAGGTCACTTCAAGAATCACCATCAATGGTATAAGCGAAATGATTTTAATATGAATTTGTGGGAGTGCAACTTCACAAAGCTCGATGAAAAGGTTCACTCTATTACTGATCACATGGATAAAACATATCAAGGAAGACCAAATTAAGAATCGAGTTAGAATGATTTACACAGAGACCAAAGATGTAAACGGGTAAGGGAGGCTCTCCTGTTGAGTCGAGGTTCAGCGTAGACACCCCCTTGCTTTCTAAAATCCTGATAGAGTTTGGGTGCTGCTAGGTCTAATCTTAGTCTCAGACCCGGTCAATGGGTTTTGTCTAATGGAGGACGTATAAAGAGTAGGACAAAAGAGTAAGGGAGACCCTCCCGTTGAGTCATGAGGTTCAGAGTGGACCCCCTTGCTTTCTAAACTCTTCCTAGAGTTTAGGTGTGGCTAGGTCAAAATTATCCTCAAACAACAGTTTATATCTAAAGGATGTCTAAGGTTTATTCATAGTTTAAGGTAGATCATAAGATTTTAGCTGAGCTTAATCTATGACTAATTTAACATTTACAAAATAGATCAATAGGATTTACTTCAAGTACAAAAGTGATTTAACTATGGATTCTAAATGGTAATACTTATACAATACGTATTATGAGTACCTGAATCAATTCACACACACATGCACACAAGCACAAAGGAATCAATCTATAGAAATATATGTACCAATGTACAAAGGTATACCTGTTACAAGTTCCCCTTGAGTTCAGTGAACTACATTGAATGCCACTGCATTTCTCAATAGGCGAAGGGCTGAGCCTCAAGGAGCAGGGGTATCAGCCCAGGCGCCATCGTCACCTTTCAGCAACGGTCCTCCTAATCTCACAAACTCAGGAGTTCTCGACCTCTGAGCAGCATTCCACTCAGAGGGAGATGCTGGTTGCAGCCCACTGCGGTCCAGGAGAGCTTAAAGGGTCGCACTTAGGACCGCAGTTTATAAGGTCACAAGGTGATTGGCTTTAGTCATCTCTAAAATTCCATCCTGGCTGCAACCAGTAGGTAATTTTTCAAAGTTCCAATAACAATGGTACTGTTTCACTCGGGCTACGACCCAGGTGAGGAATGTCCCAGGGCTGTCAGGGAATAACTGATTGTCCCTGTTCTCGTCCCCCACTTTCACTGGTCAACAGAGTTCCTGGTACAGACAGTGCCATTACCCACCTTAGTCATGCAAGAGTTGCTGGTACGGTCAAGGGATTCTTAACCACCCAACTCATTACTCAAAACACCATGGCCTAACGGGAATTCCTGAGGTCATAAAGCAGTCCCGAGAAGCGGGTAAAATGTACCAACATGCTCATTCTTTGAAGGAGGTGACTTCAGCTACTGTTAAAATAAGCACCTCAACAGGTAGTACAGTGCTCTGGCAAAGGACCGAACAGGACTTTTGTATGTATTAGAGAATATGAATAAGAACTAAGAAGATCAGTTTGCTTTGGTGCATAGTGTTGATAAAGCTGAGACTGATACATTTGTGTCTAGTTCTAATACCCTTTGTTCAAAAGGAATGTAGAAATACTATGGTGGTTTTAGGATCACAAAAATAATCTGGTAAGTGACAGAAAAATTTTGCAGTGTGATGCCTGAGAAATCAATTTGTTTCATGTTTGATAAAAGAAAGTGGCCATTGCCTTCAACATTTTTGTAATGCTTGCAACTCTGCACAAGAAAATGAATGTAATTTAATGTCAGGCTTAAGTGTTCCATCAGGTATGCTGCAGGAATTAGAAAGGTATGGTTTCACCAGTACACAATGGCCAAATTACTCTCTGTGAGGTGAAGGTGTGTTTGTGTTCACTCTCCTTTGAAGCATTATTTTGAGAACAGATGAATGTATCAGATAGACTAGTCGGGAGAATGTTATTCCACAGATGCATGGGTTGTCAGACCTCGTCCTTATGTTTAAAATTAATTACAACTCCCTGTTATTTCAGATGCTTCAAACCTTCGTGTATCACAAATTAGTCACCTTAGAGCTAAAATGCTTTATTTAACTAAATTTAGTTCTTTATTCAGAAGAATCCAGACGTAATTAAAATGTCCTGAGATACTCAGAAAGCAAAAGTAGATGCCTAGTAGTCCTAACTACTGTGATTTGTATGCTTTACTATCAGCTTTCCTTTATTTGTTCCCATAATTACACTCATTATATTTTAGAAGTTATGTTGCCAGTCTCGAGTGTCCTTTTAAATTGGTCTGACATTTGGTAACGAGCTCAGATTCTGTATTGTGTTTTGTTTTGAATAACTTCTTTTGCTTTCCATGCAAGCCAAGATTTTTAGATTTTCAGTTAGGTGGAGAACCCAGCCAAATTGGCAAATGATCCATGAAGAAAGCTAAACACCCCAAATGGCCATTCTTCTTTGACTTCATCTTTGAATTAGCAGTACTGCAACCCACGTTAAAATCTGGCTTTGAGGCTCCTACACCAGGGTTCATTCCTTTTTTTTTATCCAGTTATTCATTTGTTTACCGGGAACCATCAGACATTGTTAACGGCTTCTTCATTTTGTTGAAGTCCACCGTTGCTTTAGGATACCAGATGATTTTAAAGCCTTCTTCAAAAATTAGCACAGACTTTATACTCTGGTATACGTCCTGTAGACTTCTGGATTCTTCTGCCAACTATGACCCAATAAGGATCTCACTGCCAATGAATGAAGCAATCTTATCATTAAATCTGTCATTGGCAGGCCCTACATCTTGCATCCCCACCTCCAAAGATCCCAAGTCTTGGCAGGGAATACTGTACTTCTCTTTAGCTACAACGGTAATCACCTACGCCATTGATAGTAACAGCGATGCATAAAAAAGCAAATACAAATTTTCAGTTTGCTCTATGCACTTGAGGAGAAGGACTGTAAGGGACTGGATGCCCAGAATTAGCACACATATTCCTCCGCCTCCTTCTAACTCAGATCAGCAAATTTACCAAGCCTACTTTGCGAGCAGAAATTATTACTTGCAGTTTTGGAGATAATTCCACTCGAGTTTTGCTCAAGCACCCCAAGGCAGTCAAATCTGGTTGTTTTCAGGCAGGTAACTTCCGTAGTCACTCTTGTGATGTGAATCCATCTTTGAGCCCTTCATTTAAGCATGTTTGATTACTTCAGACTTCCTCCTCTCTGCTCCCTCCCCTCGGCCCACCGTTCAGTTTCTCTTTCTGTATCAGCTCGTACCTGTAATGGTGGCAGGATCCTCAAAATGTCTGTGTGCATATGCCATTCCACCCCTTTTTAACTCCGTCCAAATCAGTCAACATCGATTGCTTCTTGGCAAGTTACAGAATTCGTGCAGCTGATTTTAGCCCAGGGTTCAAGGAGAAAGGTCTTTATGTTAATCTGATGACATGATCAGTAAGCTCTGCATCAAAGGAAAAAGTAGCCTGATTAGTCTTTTGTCAGAAATTGTTGATCTTTACAAGTTTTGAATCAAGCTTCTAATTCAACTCTAATATTCTCCTTCAAGGAGTGCTAAAAATGCTAGCGAACAAACCTTGCCATTTCAGAATCTTGTATCACAGATGGGAAATACAATCAGCTGTCCTCAGTACTGTTTGCAAGGACCGATGATTTTCTGAAATCAATCTCTTTATGGAAAACTATGATAAAAGCAAGCAGCTAAGTATTCTGTTTTGGGGCTCATCTTATCTCAACACAAGCCAGAGTTCTGCAAAAAGTGAATTCAGGTAGGAGGATGTCTGTAATTCTGCTTACTTCCATCTTCCCGATTCCAGATGATACTGCACCTGTTAATGGGTTCAGTAATAAGCCCAAATCTCCAACAGTGATCAACCTCCCACCCAAACTTGACTTTTCTGCACTTCACAATGTGCTTTCTCTGCAAACTAAAAAAAAATATATCTTTTATCTTTTCACATTTTCTAAGCTGTGTTTGCTATTTCACTTTAATTGCACTTGTGTTTATCTATAAAGACCCATTTCATAGCAACCATTAATCCATCCTCCCAAAGCAGTATTTATTCTAGCATTCCAAGAATACTAGTCCTGAAACTAAGATTGAATGATGTAGTCTGTCCTTGGATAGCTGCTGTGTTACCAAAAAGTAACCAGGAGGTCTAATAAAGTCAACATTTTCTCTGGAATCAATAAGCACTTAAAAATCACTGACTGCCAGGACCAACTCTCAGAGTCCCTCAAACATCCACCTGCAATACCACAACGATACCTGCATTAGTACAGTGAGAGTAAAATGGGACCCTGACTGTAGGTGATGTAGTAATAAAATAAGAAATAATAAGTAATAACAATGATAAGTGCCTCTTGCCTCCAAATGAAATGACCTTGGTATTGCTGCCTTTCATTTCTTTGCTGTTACTGATTTATTTCAAAATAAATTCTAACAAAAATTCCTGGTTTGTGGGAGGGATTTTTTTTGTAGAGAGTTAACAGCAGTGTTATTTCAGTTGAACTGCAGCCTAGCATCTTTGAAAATGCATGTAAGTTACAGCATCAGGTAGGCACTGTAGCTTGATAAGGTAATTTGAAAAAAAAAAAAAATTACAGTAATAATGCTTCTTAGATTCTTATAAGCAAATCCTGATGCACTGCCATGAGGATTTCACTCCAATTCATATCCTTCCAATTAATTAAATTCATGTGAAATTATTTTATAAAATATAAACGTTGCCTAAGTAGAAATGTGGAAGAGAGGAACAGCACCGTAGTGATGAAAAGGTGTCCAAGGTGAGTAAGGTAGGAAGCCGCCTGGGGAGAGGATGGCAGCCGCGGCACTGAAGCAGCACGCAGAACCGGTGCAGTGGCCGTCGTGCCCATTAGCAGCGACCAGACTTCACAAAGCACATGGACAAGTTTCATTTCTGGAATGTTTCCTGGGTAAACTCAAGTTTGTCATTTTTTCTGGTATCTTATGCTGGCTGCCCTCCAGGAAGGCCTATGGATATTGAGAGGTAAGTTTTAATCACTCGTTTACTTCTGGGTAACTAGTTGAAATAGATGTTAATATAGTGGTATTCTTAGCCTCATATATATCACTTATTAGATTTATAAAATGTTTCTTTTGCTGTGTAACTGCATAAAAATAATTTGATTGCTTATCTTTTAGAATTATGTACAGATTTATATAGCTTAGAACTCCTGAGGAAAAAAACCAGCAAATTATTTAAAAAAATAAAATAAAACATCCAACTTTCCATAATATTATCAATTCTCATTATCATCCCTGAGAAAGCCAGCGTGATGTAGGTGTCCTCTACCCTGTCTTGGGGCAGCGGGATGGAGAAGATGATCGTCTGTGGTTTGTTCAGCCTTATTTTCCTGTAACTCTGCACTGTTTACACCCATGATTGGAACTGCAGCATTAGTAACTCAGACTTCATTCTTGTACCGAGTTTTCTGACATATCAAAGAGTTCAGGGAAGTAAAAGCATAACCAATAGATGTCTTTTACCTTTAGAATTAATTTGAAACTAGCCTAAAATTCATCCCCAAAGCCAGCTTTTTCATATTTTCTTTAAAAATGCATATCCTTAGAAAATTCCGTAACATCCTGAAATTACTGAGAAAGGGGTTTTTGCGATTAGTGTTCAGAATACCAAAATAATAGATGGAAAATTGTTGTACAAATAATGATAATTCTTCAAGTGTAGAACAATGAAAAATCATTTACAAATTTGTGCCCTGCTTAAGTATTAAATGAAGATAATTTATACAGATTGTTTTGTGTCTTTTAGACCTGTAGACGTAGTCTGTGAAAAACATAATTCCACTACCTACAAAATACCTGGGAAAGACACTGCATTAACAGCCCAAAGAAGACTAGTCATTTTGGACATACTGCCATGAAACTGAGTTTTTTTGAGGTATATATTTTGAATATATATCACTTAATATAAAATGAGGCTGCTCTGATATTAATGTTCCTACCATCTTTCTCTCCTGTTACAGTACAGGCACAGTACTTACGAACTTAAAGTGAACAAGTATTGTAAGTATTCTCTACCAGAATAGCTTGATTGAATTGTTACAGAAAACTATTCAAATGTTTTTTGCTTACTTCAGATTACTCTCTGAAATATCTGCAAAAGCATTATCTGTACCTGATCCCAACCGGCTAATGGGCATTTGCTGCAGCTTCACCCATTGTGCTGTTAAATGAACAGTGTAAAGAACCTGGGGACTGTAATTTTTAGTTACTAGTTCCGGATACTGCTGATAGCAATAGTTGGCTATGGGTCTTTAGAAATCAGTGTCATTTTTAAGTTGACGTTTAGTAACATAAGGAAGTTCAAACTAGTTCAAAGAAAGACTTGCTGCTTATGTTTTTAAGGCACGGAGAAGACTGGCAGGTTGAAATCATAGAATCATAGAGTGGTTTGGCTTGAAAGGGACATTAAAGACCATCCAGCTCCAACCCCCCGCCATGGGCAGGGACACCTGCCACCAGCCCAGGTTGCTCCCAGCCCCGTCCAGCCTGGCCTTGGACACTGCCAGGGATGGGGCATCCACAGCTGCTCTGGGCAGCCTGTGCCAGCGCCTCACCACCCTCACAGTAAAGAACTTCTTCCTAGAACCTAATCTAAATCTACCCTCTTTCAGTTTAAAGCCACTCTCCCTTGCCCTGTCACTACATACCCTTGTAAAACATCCCTCTCCAGCTTTCTTGTCCCCCCACTTAGATACTGGGGGGCTGTTATAAGGTGCTCCTGGAGCTTCTCTTCTCCAGGCTGAACAACTCCAGCTCTCTGAGCCTGTCTTCACAGGAGAGGTGCTGCAGCTCTCTGACCATCTTCACGGCCCTCCTTTGGACCCACTCCAACAGGTCCATGTCCTTCTTATGTTGGTGCCCCCAGAGCTGGACACAGTTCTCCAGGTGGGGTCTCACCAGAGCGGAGCAGAGGATCTCCTAACCGTCCCTGCCCAAACAAAACTGCGTACTGTGGGGGGAGGTAAGGTCCCCGTCCCATGGGAACAGGCAAACTCATTTGTGGGATTGTCTTTGCTCGAGGACCTGAGTGTACTTGGTGGCTAATGCAGAAGGAAGGGGAGACTCGGTGTGTGCCTCAAGGAGTTTTCACCTTGGGGGAGAAATAATGTGTGATGTAAGTTGTATGTTGTAGAAAGTAATGTAGCAGGAGTGACCCGAGCCAACAAAGAGTGAGATTCACAAGGAGCCATACAACTGAATGATGACCCAGACGAAGCCAGTGCTGGTGCCCAACCATCAAACATGCTGCTTCTCCTGCCCCGAGTACCCATACTGACAGATGGGCCAAAGTCACAGCCTTTTGTGAACATCTGAAGAAGCAGAGGAAGCTCATGGAATGAAAAAGTAATATCTGTCTGTTAAAGGACAAAGGGTAGTAGTTAATGAGCATGTATAAAGCTGTATGTTGGCTGTAAAGATGGTTTCGGTATGTAGTTTAAGTTGTAAGTGGTGGTAAGAGGAATTTCAGTAATCAGAATTAAATACAATAGAATGGTTAGAAGATACATATATGTATCAAGTTATGTGCAACCTAAGCGTGACGCAAATGGTATGGAATAAGGGGTGGAGATTGTATTGGGCCTGGCTGACCCAAATTGTCCAAAGGGACATTCTGTACCATATGACTTCTGCTCAGTTATAAAAGCTAAAAGAAAGGAGCCGGGGGAGGGGGGCAGTTGTTATTTATGACATTTGTCTTCCAGAGCAACTGCTACACATACTGAAGCCCTGCTTCCTGGGAAGTGGCCAAACATCACCTGCTGATGGCAAGTAGAGAATCACATCTTTTGTTTTCCTTTGCTATTGCTTCATTAAACTGCCTTTACTTTGACCCACAAAGGTTTTTTTTCATCTTATTTTCTCCCCCTGCCCACCCCCATTCTGCTGAGGAGGGGAGTGACAGAACGGTTTGGTGGGCACCTGGTGTCCAGCCAAGGTCAGCCCACCACAGTTCTTTTTGGTGCACGTTTCTTTCAGGGACACGAGACAACGACATTTTATATTAAGTGTGCTATAGCTACAGTGGTTATTAAGCAGCAAGCTCCTGTGTGAGTCATGGAATTTGCTGGCTGAACTGCTTCTCTCTGGTTTGCTAAGCTTGGGAACATGTTAATAGAAATAATGGCTACGTGCTTTGCCCTGGCGTTGATTCTCTGGCTGGGGAGAGCAAGGTGCTTGTGCTGGGGGAGCTGTTTTGTGGGGAGGATGAAGGAACTGGGGAACGTGCTGGTACAAACAACGACTATGTGCTTTGCCCTGGCACTGATGGCTTTGCTGGGGAGCTATCTTACGGAGAAGATGAGGGAATACATCTCCCTCTCCCTGCCCAGGACTGCTGTGGGTGGTTTTGTTATGCAGGCTCCTGAGGTCCTTGGTCACCCTTATATGAGCTGTTTAATTACTACTGTTGGCCCGTTATGGGTTTTGTGGAATTTGGTCTTGTCCTGGTGTAAGAGAAGACAGCTTCTGGGTGAGGCAATTTTGAAATGTGCCCTGAGGTGGCCGGTCCCGGCGTGGCAGGGTGTGTGGAAGGATTTGGGCAGATTTCCAGGATGGTTATCGCCACCCATAACCTGGGACTTTACACCTGAACAGCCAAGCAACCCTGGCACACTGACACGCCACCTGATAAAAGGGTGCCCTGCCTACCCCAGTGAAAACCAGCAGCTTCCAGCGCTGTACTGGGTCCTGGCCTGCACCCATCGAGCCGCAGTTCAGTACTCTCAGAGGACTGTGGTTGACTCAGGGACCCAAACTGCATCTGAGGACACCATGGTTGAGATAGGGACACAAACAACAAACAGAGTAATTGCCCTGGTATTGAAAAAGAAATGGTGAACAAGAACAGCGGGTCCATATCATCGATTAGTAAGGGAGGATGATGAAGATGGTCAGCTGCCCTGGCCCTGTCCCCTCCCAAGAACTTGCCCGCCCCCACCTACTGGTGAGGGGGTGATGCTGGAGAGGCAGCCTCGATGCTGTGCCAGCACCGCTCAGCAGCAGCCAGAACCCTGGGGTGTTATCAGCACCTTCCTGGCTCCCAGTGCACAGCACGGCACTGTGGGGGCTGCTGCGGGGCTCAGCCAGACCAAATACACCTCCTCTGACACGCTTCTATGTATACATATACGGCTATGCAGGAGGTTTGCACATGATCCTGCTTACTCATTTGCAACCTGACAAACACAATTAGCTCCTAAAGACAAGTAAATCAAATATACTGAAGCATGATGCCATTTCATGTACCACATACTTCCAAATGATGCACATTTAAAATTCACATTTTTAATCTGTAGGGGTTTGGGGGTTTTATTATTATTATTATTATTTTTAACAGGCAGGTTGTCTGTATAAAAGTCTTGGCCCATGGTGCTTGAACAAAGTAAAAACTCTACATTGGATAAAATATGGAAATCACAGGCATGAAAATGTATATTTAGAAACAACTGGTGATAGCGTGAATAAAATCTATTGTTATCTTACTTCATATTCTTGCATTACCGTATCTTGGGCAGGGGCAGGGCATGGTAAAGCATTGACAGGATAGAATAAAGCTTATATGACAATACTGCACTGGTCTAACCATAAAATGATTTAAAAGGCTAATTTCATGCTGAAAATATATTATCAGCATTTTTGGTTATTATATTGTAAGAAAGACAAAGGTATCACTTAATAGGCAGTAAAGCATTCTTTGTGGTCCACAATAGGAATAATTGAAACTCTTGTAACACAGAAGAGTGGAACACAAAGAAGAATGCTAGACAGGAAGCCAGAGGGGGATTAGAGGACTAAAAGAATGCAAACACACACCAGGAAGCTGTCAGAAGAAAAGTGGGTTCAAGCCAGTGGAAGTAGAATAAGCAACAAAAATTGTGTTCATCCCTCCTAAAAAATAAAGGCAAAGAATGAGTTATTTCTTGCCTACAAGGCTGGAGTGTCTGGCTTGGAATTTTGGCAAAAATTTCTCTCCATTGTGTTGTTCAGAGAGACAGAAATTTGTCTGAAATCCTCTCCACATCAAAGATGGAGACAGCTTTTTTACCAATGCCAGTTTGGAAAGGATTCCATTTGAACATCCTATTTATCATTAGTTTCCTTGGCGTTTAGGTCAACCTCATATAGCATTTATTTCCCACCTAAACAAAATTGTTTCACAGAACCCCAGCTCTGGGCTTTTGCTCCAAGGGGCAATAACATCATTACAATTCAATAAGCATTTTCAGTAGTCTCTGTGGTCTTGATACTAGAAACGCAGCTACAGTTAAATTTAGGGTGAATTCTGTTTCATTATTACAGTTACATATGTCTGTTTAGAATCCTCCTACCATTAGAATATAGTTCTAATAAAAACAATGCTGCTTTTATGCATCAATTCATCTTTAAGAAGCCTGACCTATTTGGTACCCTCCTCATTGCTAGATTCTAATCTTAATCACAAGTGTAACTCCAGATAAATTGAAATATCTTTGTAGAATAGTTTCAAATCACAGAATCATAGATCAGCCCAGGTTGGAAGTAATCTCAAAACAATATCTGGTCCAACCTTTCATGGGAAAAGGAGCCTGGATGAGATTATCTGGTGCCACGTCCAGTCGCATCTTGAACACCTCCAGCGATGGGAACCCTACCGTGTCCACTGAATGATTGTTCTCATTGTAAACCAATTCTTTCCTACATCAAGATGAAAACCTCTCCCAGTGCAGCTTGTGGTCATTGCCCTTTGTCCTCTCCAGTGGCTCCCTGTGAAGAGAGCTCTTTTTGCACAGTATTGCTCTTTTTGCCTTATGTATCAATAATATTATTGATATTGTGCGCCAGGGGAGGCTTGGCTTTCAGGTCAGCATCAGACTGGTTCCCAGTTGCATGGTGAGAATTGCCGGTGTACACATTTCCCCCAGTTTCCTGCCTTTCACAGGAGATGGTCAAGGTAAGGTAGGATGAGGACCAAGTGGTTTTGCTGGCCTTCAGCAGTCTGACTTTCCCTCAGCAACTCTGGCTTCAGGATCTTCTGAGACTTTCAGTCCAGAACACCAGAACACTTCCAACTTGCAATAATTTTTTCCTTTTAAATCCTTTTCATCTACCTGGATGTGGATGCTAGTGGGTTTACTATAATCTTGCTCTTACCAGTGAGGAACATTCTTGTAAACAGGAGAAAGGAATCCAGAAGATCTATTGAGACAGGCAAATTGAAAAGGCTTTTAGCTCACTGTTCATGAAGATCATATTCTCCAGTATGAGCCCTCCTCCAAGCAGCCATTCTTTACTATCTATCCAAATTGAAGCATTTCGGTCTCTCTGTCAGCTCTGCTAGAGCTCTGACAGCTCTGACAGCTCACTTCATGCCATTTTTTAGCCTTGCACAATTAGGTTAAAGATTATTCTGTGTGAAGATTAATCTGCTTTTCCCACTCTCCTGATGGCAGACTTTTGAAGAAGCAAAGCAGACTCAGCTCTCCTGCCAGCAGACTGTTCTCTTAATGGAACCTTAATTAAATTTCTGCATCTTTTAATAACAAAATCCTTTGAGTACGGGACTACCAACCTCTTCCAAATCTGTCCACTAAGACAACCTCTTCAATCACCATTACCTTGGCCCATTAGTGTAGGTGAGAGTCAGCTCCTCATGGCTGACCTTTTTTCTAGTTTTTTATGAAAATAACATGACTTCTAAAATGCACAGAAAACTCTTACTCAAGCCTTTTTTATACTTGTATTTAGCCAAGGAAATGCTTGCATGCATCTTTTTTTCCTAAAATACATTCTTCTGCAGAAGCAAGCCTTCACATCTTATGTTAGTGTGCCTTCTCTGTCTATAATAACAGGACAATTTTCTGACTCACAGAGCTTACGTACACATACCAATGGCACAAATGTAGACGTGTACATCTAGACAATACATCTTGAGAAACACAGAGGAAGGAACCCCTTTCTGTTTTTGCTGTTTGATTGATCAGATTCCCGTTGGAAGCCATGCCAGGAACCCACAAGTGTGATGAGGTTGAAAGAATGTAAAGAGCATGTATGAACCATGGTGTCTGGGGTTTATAACTTCAAGCAGCTGGATGGGAAAAGCGTCTGTGTTCTGTAATATCCACACAACTAATGCTTTGTCCTGTCCAGGACTTTGGCCATAATTATCTTCATGCCCCTTTCAGACTGAGGAAAGTATCTCTGAAGATTTTCAGAAATAAATTCTGAGGCATCTTTCAAGTTCTCTATCTGTTTTATATTTTGTCTTTTCTGCCTAGTAGTAGCTTTGAGATCTGTGCAATAGAGGAACAGGGTAAACTGAATACTGACTGACTTACAACTGTAAGATCAGAAAGTTCTCTACGATGATGACTTTAGGAGAGATACAGCTACTTCAGTAGAAATACAGCTACTGTAAGGACTGATAAATGTGTTTGGTAAATTACTGGCAGTTTCTTAATAGCTCTGTCAAGAGACTGAATTATATGATTTATGTTCACATGGGTATTTGATTTATGCTCAGTTACACATTTATGTAGCAGAATCTATTACTGATTTTCAGCCACTACTTGCACATAAAAAACACACCACACTGAATCCGTGTTTAATTTGTGTTTAATTGCTTTTCGAAGTTCAAAACCAAGTAACTCTCTTATTATTTCTGTTCAGAATTAGAAATTCTGTTTTGTGTTTCATCAGAACAGTACAAACGAAGGACTGCATGAGCAGTATCAGATGTTAAACCCCACTTCAAACAGTTATATCATTTGGGCTACTAGTCGTAATGCCATTTATGTGTTCCCAGTGAGGATATTAGATTGAAACTACAGGTTATTGTCTGGTTTTTTTAAAGTGGTAAAATGTAATGATGGGGGGTAAAAATGCATTAAAAGCATCCCATTGATATTTTTACATATTTTCACTCAGGATATCCTTTGGCTTTGGGTGCTACTGCTATTTTTGCTTCTGCCTAGCTCTAACTTAGAAATAAGGGCACAATTTCTGAGAATCCTTGACTTTTTCATTTTCAGACTAATCCACAGCATATACACTGAGTATGTAATCTGAAAACAATGAGGCATTTACAAAAAAACCCCATACTATTTGTAAATAAACATAGGCTATCTGAAAATCTTTGAAAATGTTCTAACTTATGTTTTACAAGAACTTACAGGAATATTGCTTTTATTCAAGAGTATTTGTCTTCACTTCAAATTAACAATTTCATACTTCAACTTTTTTATCCATGCCAATTTATTTTTTTAAATAAATTGATCTGTATAATATTCAGTGTACTACCCCACATCCCATATATTTTGGGAACATAGATAAATTCCAATAAGAATTCAATGAAATAAACTGGTATGTTCACATTTCCTGGTGGTTTGCTCTACTAGCCAACCTTACCGCTTGAAACGACAAGTGTAACATTCACAACCTGAAAAAAGGATGCGAGCTCTGGCTTTCTCCTCTCCTGCTTGCAAACCTGCTGCTTGAACACCAGCACAGAGGTCAGATGGAAAAAAGAGTAAGGCTGGTTAATGCACCGGAATTCTTGCAGCATCCCTGCTTCTGCTACAGGCCTACCGATATAAGAGAACAGTTCTCAAAACTTTTTCTACCTCTCTCAAAGCCATAAATATTCCCCTGGATCCTGATCTTCCCAGAGAGACGTTACCTCCTCTTTAAACTCCACAAGCCCTGCTGATACTGCTGGGATGACACGTGCAGAAAGTGCTTTTTCCAAGGCAGAGGACACATAAAAATGTGTATTCATATGCCTGAATGCTCACAAAAGTTGGCTTTACTGCTGAAAAAATAATTGTAACTGGCAAATATATTAAAAATTGACCTATGTACTTATTTTTGCCTGTTACTTATAACTTAGAAGGTTTTGAATAATGTTAATAATTAAATAATTCTAATCTACTTATCAATTTTTTCATTAAACATGTAAGGATGGGTGATTCTGGGCACTGACCAGTTTCGTAAGATTCTCTGGTTTGCGCTCAGCTGTGAAAATAAGCTAACAGGGCTTTTTTATGGTTTTGTGTTTTGAACAGGCATTCTTTGCAGTTCCGTACATATGGTGGTAATTGAAAGGTAACAGCTAGCAGACATTTCTAAGCATTATTTTTATTTAATCTACTAAATTATTCTCATAGTTTTATTATTATTTGAAATTTGTGTGAAAGAAACTTGGTATTACAAAAGCATAAAGACAAGATACCATCTTGTTCTGTGCAGAAGGTTCACAGATAAAGGCAGAAGAATTTATCCATACATTTTTAATGATGCAGTTTCTCCAGAATCTCTGTTTGAAAGTGAACGGGAAGTTTGCCAGCCTGTCAAACCTCACTTGCTGTAATGCAAGTCTTCTTACAAGATCCACAGAGCTAGACACATCCCTTGCAATTGCTTAGGCTCGTTTCTAGCCATTATTACTACTGCAGAAATCAGGTTTCTGCAGCCTCCTGGTAAAAATAGAGGATTTGCATGGATGGGAATAAAAAATATTTTAACATCATCCCCTTAGCACTTCTCCAACATACCCAGAAACTTCAGAGAATGCCTTTAGCCAGCCTTACCACTTACTTGGCTAGGTAAAAAGTGTTCAGAGATATTATTGGATCCCAATCTGCAGGCCTCAGCCTGGTAAACCAGTGGGTACTACCTGCTTGTTATTCCAACTTC
The DNA here is from genome assembly GCF_015220075.1 of Falco rusticolus. Classification (NCBI taxonomy): domain Eukaryota; kingdom Metazoa; phylum Chordata; class Aves; order Falconiformes; family Falconidae; genus Falco; species Falco rusticolus. Next base: position 4,925,606 of record NC_051192.1, on the reverse strand, counting down.
TGTGGTATTTTATTTTCTGTGCTCTGCACAAACGATACCTGGAGTGGAAAGCTTTATAAACAAAATGAACTTCTAAGGACCCCAGTACAGTCGCCCGTTTACTAGGACAAGGCTTTATTCTTGTTCCCTAATCAAAGGAATTTGCCATTGGCATGAAAAAGCCAATTGCCACTGATTGAAAAGGCAAACCATTTAAGTATTCCTATTGGATTCTGAATCATTATGACCATACAGATTAAAGAAATCCCTAATAATTAACCAAACATATATTGTCAATGAGTTACTGTACCAAGTGAAGGTACTGCTAGTATGAATCTGAGATATTCTTCAGTAAAATAAAGCAGGAATCTAAAAAAGTAATTGTATTTTAATCCTATTTCATTTCGGGTCAGATACACCTAGAATTACGCTCTATTCAGTCAGCATGCTCTTCATCTTTTTGGTCATCCTCATCATCAGCTACAAATATACTACTACTAACATATAAATATTATTCACCTTTCAAGAGAACTAGAGCAAGACTTAAAAGACCAGTGTCTTACTATCTGTCATACTAATGACCGTTCATAAAACATATTGTCAAAATGCGATGGTCTTTTAGACACTGAAATATTGTTATTAAGTTTTTATAAGCACTTTTAGTATCTCTATAATACCAATTAATGTATGTAGTTTCAAATATACAGGCCATGCTACTGAATACACTTAACTGATTTGCGAGTGCAGGTCAGTGTGGCTAACAGCTTTTACAGGCACTTTCAAGCCAGACAGAGAAGAAGCTAGTTGTGAGCCTTATGCTTGGGTGAGCCTCATGCTTGGGTGAGCCTCACCATCACACAGCTTTCGCTGACATACCTAACCTATTAGCATATTATATATATGCTATATATATGAAAATATATTAGCATATATTTTCAGATAGAAAAATGCACACAGAATTTCTACTCTATCCAAGGGGCTGCAGCCAATTCAGTTCTCATAATGAGGAGCACAGTCCACAGAGGAAATATTATACATTCCTGAAGGTATTTTCTTGACACCATGTTTTACTTCTTAACAAACATTAATTCTATCTTTAAAGTACATATTTGGATTATATATCCTCTCAAGCTTATTCTCTCCTTCAATATACAAATGTCAGAGTTACAGTACTTGTTAAAACAGTTAAGTGTCTTACTTGAATCTCATTTTTTCATTCCAGCTGAAGACATTTTTGCACTTCTAGCCAGAATTTTCTTACTCACAAGTTAAGATACCTTGTAAAGCTTATACTGTTAACGGCAATCATTCTGTATGTCCTAAAATTAGTTTAATACAGCTCCATTGGTAAATAAATGGTTGAGCTTCTCATAATCACTTCATTTGATATTCACAAGTTTATGAAAATTTTCATAAAGATTATAAAAGCTGTAGAAATCTGGCACAAAGAATACATCAGCGTTTTTAATCATTTGCTACCTATTCATTTTGCATGATTCATATCCCATCTACCTCAGTACAGCTTGTACCAAGACAGGAACCAGAAAAAATCAGAACTCAACTTGAAATTTCACCTCCTGTGAAAACACTGTTTCTACTGAACGTTAATGCAGGCCTTCCCGTAAGAGAGGCGTGGTCCCACAGGCTGAAGGATAGGTGAGAGCGCTCCGGGTTCCTTCGGGAGCATTTGCACATCTGTGTTTCCCAACTTAGCCGCCGGTATTGCCAAATGCAGGAGACACGCAGGAGGTATGCAACATCTGGTGTGGGGTGCTCTCCATCTTTCTGTGAATCTAAGGTGCCTCATCTCCTCTCCGTTCTCTTTTATGGCTGAAAATTGGTGCTCCTCTAATCCTATTTATATCCCTTCGAAACTAAAGAGATGTCATTTCCCATAAAGACAAGAACCAACTGCTCTTCAAGCGTATTTCTCCGTACAAGGAGACTGTCCGTGCCATAAAGCAAATGTAGTACAGGTCGGTAGGCAATGATTTTGGTTTGTGTTCTTCTCTGAGTTTTCCTGTGTTCATGTTGAGGACTCACACAGCTTGCCTTTCCGTTTGACAAGGCAGAAGTCCTTGGCTACACACGTTATACTTCTTCTGTGGCAAGTGCCCACTACTGACTGATCACAACCTACCGAATTGCCAAACTGATCTCGGTGTGTACCTTGGAGTATCCCCATACTGTATTTTCTCAGTCTCCAAACTACTGGGATAATTGCAAACTGCTATAAAACATACCGTATAAGGCATAATTTTCTGCAATATTCATGCATGCCTGACGTTGCTTCCGACACCTAGCTAGTCACAGTCTTTTTGCTCAAAAGAAGGATTTTCCTGTCTTCTGCGGACAACCGCATGAAAAGATAAACTGCATCACTGAGCAAGTCAGAGCCATAGTATTGTGTTACTACTACCCTGTGTAGTCAGTCTAATAGTTAAATGCCAACATCGAATTTTTAAGTCAAATAAATGACACCCTGAGGCTTTGTTCTTCAGCTTTATTCATATAATACAAATTTTATCTCTCTTGCCTGTCCCTACAGGCTAGAAGTTATGCTTTTCTCTCCTTTTTCTTCACAGTGCATCTTGTAGGCAGGCAACAAACAGGACAGAATGAAGAATAAGTGATTCACCAGAAGTCGTTCCAAAACTCTGGATTTCTCTTTTCCAGTTAAAGCATGCTGTTAGCTGGAGATGGAGTCCTTGCCTTTTTGGGTAAGGTTTTTGACCCATGCAATTTAAACCAGTATTCCCTGATGCAGAAGGCACTTTTTCCCACAAAACTTCTTGGCTTAATAACTACCAGTTTGTTTCCTAGCTGCCAGACAAAGGATCAGATGAAGAGCACGACCCAAAGAAGTTACAGACACCCTGCCCACAGGTTTACTGTTTCACTGGCAAAGCAAGGCATTAGTGCCAGAAGTTCTCCTGTGGCTAAGGTGATCCACGGGTTCATACATATCAGTCTCTCAGGTGCTGGAATTTCATATTCTGACAACCAGTAGCCAAACCTCTGGGATGTTACTGAAACAGTATTTATCTCCTCTAACCAAGGACCACTCCGCAGAACAGGAAATAAACCGATGCTTTTTTTAGCTGCCTGCATCAGCTGTGCTGGAGGGACAAAGCTGTTCTCACACAAAGCAGAGCCCAGGGGTGCAGAGCTCAGGAGCCAAAAGGACTTTTAGCTGAGAAAGAGGGGCTAAACATTGAACATCTAAACATCTGCAGCATGTAAGGACAGTGAAAACCAGAATACCCCTGGGGTGGTACATCCTCCTTCCTGCAGCACCTTCCTCTCCAGGGTGCACCCACAGCCTGTTGCGAACTGCACCCTTTTTTTAAAGTTCTATAAAGGGGCAGTCGCCACCCTTATAAAATTGAATCTGCTGGAAGAGAGAAAGCATCTTTTCTCTTGTTGAAGCTTTCACCAGCTGGATTTTTGGTTTGCTATTGCTTGACAGGGTTATATTGAGGTTACATTACCACCAGGGTGTACAACAAGGTTACTCTCAGAGGTGTTTGCAGTCTTAGATATGGCCACGCATCCACCAGTATCCACATGCAGGCTGTATGCAGGTCTGAAAGGCTTGAACATTACTTCTGTAACACTAGCTCAAATTCCCACTCTCCACTGAACAGATACATAAAATGGCAGTGCTGGGGGCTGCTCCCGTTGTCTAAACCCCCAAGTCACCAAATCTCACAGCCTCAAAAAGGGGAAGTGACATCAACTGGTGAAGGGAAGGATCAATAAAATGTATTGTTACAAGTTTGAGACAATTGAAACAAAGTGGTTGCTAATGGTTAATTCAAAATACAAATATTTTTGTGTATCCTGCTAAGTGCTTTGCTGAGCACTGATAAATCCTTTGTCCAAGAGGGTAACTTTGAAAGGAAGTGCCCCCCACAAGATAGATGGGCTGCTGGAAGCACACCATGAAGAATGGGCTCAGCAAAAAGTAGGGGAAAGGTAATTGTGGCACTGGGAGATAAGTGACCTCCAACTCCCAATAGTCCCCAGGAAGGCAAACCCCCACTTGGGGAGCATATGTAGTCAATAAAAAGCTTAAGCTGTCTGAGAACATGTACTAATTTGCATTAGAAGCAAGAAACTTGTAACCAACCCTGTGTGTGAATGAAAATGAGTACGTTATATGCTATGAAAATACAAATACTCTTGCATACGCTGCGCACCCTTGAGTAGCTCAGTGTGCATGTCAGGAGAAAAAACCTCCATGCACCCAGCAGTGCAATAAACCAACGTCAGCGCTCTGATCTGTCATTTGGTTTGGTGAGTTTTCCCAGTTATAATTTTCACCAATACCAACGCAGTTCAAAAAACACAGCCCTTCCCACCACTTGGGCGCTTGGAGTTGTAACGTACACGTGTCATGTTCAGCATCAAAGAGGGCTGCCGGCAGCAGGCTGGCAGGTGTGAAGGCGTGGCGGTGCTTGCTCCGGTGCCTGGGCCTGAGGCCTAAGGCCTGGCTCCGGGACCTTGGGCCTGTCCCGGCACCTAGGCTTGGGACCCGAGGCCTGGTTCCAGGGCCTGGTCCCGGTGCCTGAAGCCTGGTTCCAGGGCCTGGGGGCCGGGCCCGGCGCCTGAAGCCTGATCCCGGGGCCTGGGCCTGGGCCCGGCCCCCGCTAGACGTGCCGCCCGCCAGCCCTCACCCGCCGGCCCAGCCGCTCCCCTCCGACCACCTCACCCCCCCGGGGCGGAGCCGGGAGGCGGCGCGGTGCCCACCGGGGGCCTCGCCCCGTCCCACGCCGCGGCCGTGCGGGCCGGCCCGGGCGCCGCTCAGCATGCCGGGAGCCGCCGCTCAGCATGCCGGGAGCTGCCGCGCTGCCCGCCGGGAGCCGCAGTCCCGGCCGCCCGCGCCTCACGGAAGCCGGGGGCGGGCTCCAGCGGCTCCATTTTGCGCCCATTGGAGGGGCCGCCGGGCCGTCCCGCCGCCCCGGCCGCGGCGGCAGTGCCAGGCAGGGCGTGAGGCGCCGCTCGCCGCTCCCGGCAGCGCCGTCCCCAGCGGGGTGGGGCCCGCGCCCGTTCCCCCCGGCCGCGGGCTGAGCGCAGCCCCCGGGGGCGAGGCCCCGTCCCTCCGCGGCGGCGGCTCCATGGTGCCCGCCGCCCCCCGCCGCCCCGCAGCAACAGGCAGGACGAGGAGGAAGCGGCCCCCGGGGGTGCCCAGCGCCCCGCCGCCGGCCTGAGCAGCGTCGCCGCAGCCGGAGCGACCGAGCGGGCGGGGGGCGCCCGCGGGCCGCCGGCGATGGCGAACCAGCTGGTGATCCTCAACGTGTACGACATGGTGAGCGCCCGGCCCGGCGCCGCGGGCCGGCAGCGGGGGCCCCGCAGCTTGGCGGTGGGTGCGGGCGGGGGTCCCGGCTGCCCGCCCGGCGGCTGCTGCCGGGGGGCGCGGGGCACACGGCGCTCTCCCTGCCCGTCCCCTGCCAGCCCACGCGTGAGCTGGCGCCGTGGGGGCGGCGGAGCGGGGCAATAGCGCAGCCAGGGCGGGGGGCGAGGGCGAGAGCGCGGGGGGGGCCCGTCGGTGCCCACAGACCTGTGACCCGCAGCAAAAGTTTGCTGCGGCGTCGGGTTGCCAGTGACGGGTAGACCTGCTGTCCCTGGCGGCAGGGGAAGCTCTTCCCCTGCCCCTGTGCCCCTGACGAGTGTCCCCCGGCCCCTCGCCTTCCTCTGGGACTGCCCCAGGGCCCAGCGCAGCGGGCAGCGCGGCAGCTGCCTTTCTTGCTGCTGAACACCCTGAAAACAGCTGATTTTCCAGCAGGATAGTAGTTGGGGGTAACCAGAGTCTCTGTAGGAATAAGAGATTTTTAGTGCTGTGTCGGTAACGTTGAATTTTTGAACAGTTCTGGTATGGCTGCGACTTAGAAATAAAGGGATGGCTCCCGCTTGGTTTGTCGTCCTTCGAGCTCACCTTCCCTCCCTTCTGGGTAATCTTGCTGTGACACCTACAGCAACTGTTGTATTTTCTTACCTTCAGCTGGAAGCTGCTCAAGTGCCATGGTAACAAATGAGGTGTGTAAGTACCTGCGTAGAACAGGAGGTGCGGATAAGTAATATTAAGAAAATATTATCTGTTAATGCGTTTCAATCTCTGGAAATGAGAGCGAGTAGCACCAGTTCTCTGACCACGTTTTGAGCCTACGGGTGGAGGGACAGGAAGATTGACAGCTAGCTTCAGGTAGCTGTGTTTGTGTTACTTGGCTTATTTTGGGTAGGCTTTCCTGCCACCACCATTTTAAAGTGAACTTTTGGTGTTTTAAAAGGGTGAAGGCATATAGTGTAGAGTCAGTGACTGCTGGCACAGAGAAAATGCAGCTTGTTTGCTTGGGAGTACTCAGGCTCAAGCGCTAGAATATTTGATAGCAATCAATAGGGAGCAGTGTGGCTTGAAACTAAAATTATATATGAGATTATATGAACCAGCCTGATTCTTGTCATTATTGTCTTTCATCCTAATGTTTATCATAGAGATCAATGGCCCTGTCAAAGGATTTCTCCCTGCCACCTCCCTTTTGTTTCCAGGTTCTATCTCCAGCAAATATAACCTGTTACTTCTACGTTGTTTTCCCTTCATTGTAGAGAATGAGGGGAGACTGGAGACAGGAGCAGTGTATTCACTTCGATTTTGTTTTCTGAGGGGCCGGCTGGGGGAAGGGGTCTTTGCTCACCTGGTTGAGCTCGTATGTGATGCTGATATGACAAAAGCCAGTGTGCCTTATTTATACTAGACTTATAGAGGGAAGGATGCTCTGTCGCATGCATATGTATGACTTCTCTGGACTACAGTTCAAAAATATGCATCAGAGAAGCTCTTTCAGCATGAAAAGAGATGGTTTTACATATATTAACTATAAATATTTGTACAGAGGAGGAAGTAGGACTTCAGTTTCAGGACTCTTACATAAGATAGTATCTTTGAAGTCAAGGCTTGATGCACTTGTGACTCACTAAGATGGAAGCCCCAGTGTTCTCACGAAGATGTGCTTAGCTCTGCAAAGTGTCGCCTGGGCCCAGTGCACAGGCAGGCTGTAAGAACGTGACAGAACGGACCGTCTCCTGTGTAAGCATCTGCCTGGAAAGCAATGCCATGGCCTCCGTGAGAGCCTCCATTCTCACTGTGGTGATAGCATCAGTGGGGTGTGACTTCAGCACTCCTTTTCTTTTTCCCTTGTAATGTTCTACTCCTTCATTCACACGGTTCTCCTTCGTCTCTTACTCCTTAGATTTCTTTGCTGCAGCCCATATCCTCCTTTTTTCCTCCAGAGTTGAATTGCTGCGATCAGTTTTACTCCAACCATTCTGGGAAGGCTGACAGTTGACAGGAGGGAAGGGGGGTGGGGGGAAGCAATGGGAAGGTTGCGCTCATAAAAACAAGTGTCATACTTTTCCTGAGGACATGATGGGTGTCCCATTGCGATTAGTGGGGCTCTGCCTACGTCAAGAAGTAGCATAGTCTCTAAAGTCACCATCTGTGGAAGGAACTTACTCTCCAAAAGAAGCAAGCAACATGTTTATTTGCAGATGTTTGATCACATGGAAGGCTGGCTTTTTGTGCATTGGTCTGCAGTTGTGGTATTTGTTGAAGCTGTACATCACGACAAATTATGTGTAGTGTAAGCTGAGGCCACGGAGCAGAATGTTTCTATTTCCTGCTTTGGCTGTGTGTGTTGTTTTGTGACAATGTCTACATTATTTGACCATCAGAGGACAAGATTTCCTTAAACTGGAAAGAGAAACCGAGGTTCCCACAGGGTCTGAAAGGCACTGTCACTGTGTGTCCTGCCTTGAACTCTTCGCTAAACAATGTCTCAGTCCACTTTAAACTTGTTTGAACCAGGAGCTTAAACTCAGGCCTCGCTTTCATGTTGCACAGCAGTTACATTACCGCATGCAGACAGCCTGCTGAAGTCACTGATGCTGTGGTGTAGGGGGGAGAAGGGAAGCATCTTTCTTAACAGCTTCGTAACAGTAAAATTCTGTCTGTTCATCGAATGCTGTCAACTGTGTATTGAGGCACTAGCAGGTTTACTCTTTGCTTCTGACATTCCGTGTTGCTTGGTGGTGCATTTGGGGTTTTTTGTAGTTCAGGTTTGGGACCAAGGTTTTTTGTTTCTCTTTTGGAACAAGAGACCGCTGTTGGTCACCTGGTTGACAGAATCAACACTACTATAATTGCAACAGTCGTATGAACAGCTTTATTTTAACCCGAGTGCTAGCTGTAGCTTCATTTCCCAGGCAGCGCTTAGGTATGCAGGGGAATACTAGGCAACCTTGCTACTCTTGAAACTCCTTACAGGACTGAAGTTCGTTGGTTTTGGAGCATATACCCTTCCAATGTCCTTAGCACTTGAAAAAGCAAAATTCTTTGATCATACCAAAGGGCGAGGAGGGGTGGGTGGGTGGATGTGTGTTGCGCAAGAAAGTGGACTTTCAAGTACTGGTGGCTTTACGAAGTGAGAGAAGCTTAAGGGCATATTTATGTGCTGCAGTTCATGCCTTTGAAAATCTTTTATGATCATTGAAAGAGTAGGGTGAAGACTTTGATACATTGTGTCTTGAGAGCCAGAGTACTTTGTAGTTTCGTTTTAACTACTATTTTTAGGAGTCTAGTTTTCCTGTGCCCAAAGTAGCATCCTGTTTTTTCCCTTGTCAAATAAGGCTATAACAATCCAAAATATTAACATAAATGCAAGCTCTGAAGAAAGTCACAAAGATATTTTTGAAGCACTGGGATTAGTGTTTTTTCTTTCGTTTCAGTGGCATGACTTTACTGTGCACATAGAAAAATACTTCTCTAATATTTTCCTTCTGATAGTTGCATTAAACATGAATTCCTGTTTTACAAGACTGACTTACTGCAAAATACTGAGTATATGGGATTGTGCTGCTTCTGTGCCTTCTACTATGGCAGAAATGAAGGGAATCCAGTTTGTGTAATGGAAGCAAGGATGTAGCTTTTGGGATCAGCTTGGGATTCTGGAACTTACAGCATGTTACCGAACCAGTGAGCTATACAGATGTCTTTTAATTTGCAATCTTTATTTTGTATGTCATATACAATCTTTTCAACTGTAGCCAAATTCAGCACATTTTTAAGTTGCATTTGTCCTGCATTTCTTTCTTCAGCGAGATAAGGCATTTTGTTCAATGAAAAAATGTGACCAACCTTCCAATAGCTGATCCAGATTAAGTAATAATTAGATATAATTACTGTTCCCAGGGGGAAAGTAATTCTGCCTTATTGAAATTCTTTTATCTTCAATTAACCTGCTCTGTTCTTACTGGAAATTCTAAGTGAAGTGCCACCTCGCTTTAGGCACTTCTTCCAAAGCCGCGAACGTTTGTTTTGGTAGGCTGGTGAGCCCGGTGTGTAGGTGGCAGCAGTAAGGAGGAGCGCGTACTTGAACAGCGCTGGTCTTGCCCAACACCTTGTCAGAGCAGCTTTCCATCCCGGTCGTCTGCTGCTGTACGGATCCATGAGGAGGGTTGGTGACCCACTTTTCTGTCCTCTCCCTATACCTTGCATTCAGTTTCATGCGGTTGTGAGAGAGGAGGAGCATCAATATTTTTTTTTTCTCTTTGCCTAGTAGCAAACCAGGCTTTATTACTTTTACTGCTTAAGGGATATCTTGTGTAACTTCTGTTCCATTTTCTGAGAGCAGCGATAACCTTGCTTGGCATTACAAATCCGATGCATATATGGTATGTAGATTATTTGGAATTCAGAGGCCAGACCCAGAGTTTTCTGGCCAAATGGGTGTCCAGGAGGCGAAACAGTAGAGCACCAGGGACACTGTTTAGCTCAGTTCTAGATTAGGTTCATTTGGATACACCTTCTCATTAGGCAAACATACTTTCTTCCTGTGCTGGCAAGCTGTATGCTGAATGTGCCTACGGTTTTGACTATAAATATAAACCTGAAACTATTTTGAAATGGTCAGCTGGTAAAGTGTGGGATAGGACTGGCTTCAGAACTGAAACAGGCTTATGCTGAAGTAGTTCTTCCATTTTCCTGGGGGCTTTGAGTTTACTTCATTGAGCAGAATCCTTTTTTTTGTTTGTTTGTTTTTTTGTGATTATTTTTATGCTCACAAACCCCCGAAGTTAGTTGCATAGTCTTAACATCATTCTCCTTGCTTCCCCTCCTCTTGCTTTATCCCTGTTCTGTGTCTGTCTGTACAGAGTAAATCTAACCCAGTGTTATTTCTGGATGTAGCTGCTTGATATGGACTAACTCTTCCTTTTTCTGGGGGGAGGAAGGAAAGAACGGCTAAGCCCTTTGAATAGACTAAGGTGATGATTTCGTGGAGTCATCCGTAGCCCAGTGGCTGACACAGCAACGCACTGACAAAGCCAGAAACTAAAGCAAAGGGTAAAGTTTAATCGCAGGCAAGATTTATCCGCAGATCTCAAGGAGCCTTAACTTTATATAAATACAAGGAGCAAAATCCATCTTCTGTGAATTCATGTTGGCAAAATTGCCGACAAATAACTTGTCTATAGAAGAGAACATCAAATCCTCAGCATCTTGTTACCCAGATAGTCATTTGTGTGCTGTGCCTGCTCACACAATTGTGAACGTCGAGCTTGAAGAATAATGTGCTGATGTTTGGCACCTGCTGGTAACTGAATTTGGGGGACTATTTATTTTAGGTTTGATGATACTTAAAAGAAGGATGATGGTAAAAGCCAAACATATTCAATTTGTAACTTTTGGCCTGACTTGCTCCTTTTTGCCATTTACCTTGTAGTGATCTTCATGAATAGCTTCTCAGTCCAAAGTTGAGTGTATCATTTTTATTGGGAGAAAACTAGCTTTCAGAAATGCACATTATATGCCACAGTGTTTGTAATGGCCTTGTAAATTATGCAGGAACTCCAGCTAGCGTGTCTTAACAAAGCGTGACACCTGTAACCTTTTACATTTTTGTCATCGGTTACGCTGGTTTAATAGTGACTTCACATCAGAAAGCACTTATTATGCCAACAGGCTGTGAAGATGGTTTCTTTTTCTTCCCGTTTGCTAAACAAATATTAATTTGCTGGGGGTACTGCTTCAGTCCGTGTCCTGCCTGCCAGCTGACTTGGAAGCCTGCATGGCAGAAGGTCACAGTGGTGCCCTTTGGGGCCAGATGACCTGGGAGGAAAAATCCCACTGCTGGAGTAACTGATGAAATAATGTTTTCCTTGGATTTTTAAGATGTATTCTGAAAACAGAAATTGGCTAGTAAGAAAAACTACTAAGGTTTCTTTCTTTCTTTTTTTTTTAAAAAAAAAAGCTTTTGTTTGACATTCCTTTTTAAATTGTGTCACTTGAGAGTTGTTACTGCTAGACACTGATACTTTGAGGGTGCTACTGTAGCCAAGGAAAGACAGTAATTTTGAGGTTTTCCCTTTCCAGGACTCTGTGCATGTTTAAGGCCTTGAGGGTGATAGAGCCTGGTAGGCACTTGCTGCTACTTTTGAAAAAAGAGAAATTACTATGGAAAGGTTCTCCCCCAACACCCACCTTTTTAATTATTTTTTTTTATTTTTTGAAGATTGCTTCTTGGTTTCCTTTTGAGACGCAACTATTATCTGTTGGCTACAATACTAGTGGTAATTAGAAACGGGTGTTAGACCTATGCAAAAGACTTTTATACCTGATGTATGGCGAGACATACAGCAGGAGCCTGGAGAGAGCTTAGTCCCTTGTATGGTCACCACCAAGTATTATATGACAAAGTACACTAAGGTAATTTCAGTCCATCATATATCTCTGAATGTGCCTCATGCTCACCTGGTGATAAACAAAAGTGTCATCATGGCTATAAATGAGCGTTGGTGTGTGTATATTACAGTCCTACATCCTGATTATTATTATTTTTAAAAAATAGGCACTCCTGCAGAATTACTGCAGTTGATTCTAGAATGTGTTCCACCTAATGGAAAACTTTGCAACCTGTAACTTGTTGACAAATCAAGAGTTGGATCGGGATTTCTCCCAGGTACAGTGTCCTTGGCTGACGGACATCGACAGCGCTAAAACACTGGAGCAGAACCTAATGGAATTAATTCACTGCGTGCAGTACGGCATGTTCTGTTCCCAATAAATGGGTTGTGCCATTTCACTTTGCGGTAGGGTTTTATGCTTTTAATGTGGGGGACAAATTCTGTGCCAGTCTGCTATCAGAAGACAGATCTGTGTTGGAAACTAAGCAGAGTCCTTCTTGTTTTCTTCTTTCCGTTTAGTATTGGATGAATGAATATACTTCTTCCCTTGGAATTGGCGTGTTCCATTCAGGTATAGAGGTGTACGGCCGAGGTAAGTACGACAAAACTGTAACTTACTCTTTGTTCTGGGAATGCTGTTATTTAAAAAACATTTTTCAGGTAGTGAGAGAAGACTTGACTTCTGAAGCCTGCTCATCAGTTTTCTTATCTCTTCTGCCTCTGGAAAAAACCTTGGGTATGAATAATCCGGTAGCTGTCTTGCATCCTTGTATAAAGCTGTGCTGCTATGAACAAGTGTGCGATTTATTCAGCTAGACATAGAAATCTTTATTTTAGTTTTTGTAATATCTATTGTTAAAACAAATGTATGCTTCGTGTAAGCATGGTTGAATCACGCTTCCTCGGTGTTCTGCCAGCACCTGGTGCAAGTTAACTACAGAAACAATAGTCTGTTGCAGAGAGGCACCTAGAAGTGCATGATGCGCAGGAAAAACAATCTGTGCCGTACTGGTAGGTTGGTTTGTTTTAAAGAGACAGTTTCTTTAAAAGGCATCTCGTGCATACTGCTTACAAAAGGTACACTTGTCATAAATACAGTAATACACTCTGATTTTGCTAAATAGGTTGTGCTTTGGGAATGCAGCTTCCTGATCTGTTCAGGCGTCCTTCTTGCTCTCACGAGGTGTTTCTGAGCACGCTGTAGCACAGGCTCAGGTCTGAGGTGTGCCTGCCTAGCAGTATAACGATGCTCTGAGGTGATGGTGTTGCTAAAAGTAGTCCATTTAAAGAAGAAAAATCTACCTCAGGTTTGGGGTTTGGTTTTTGGGGGGATTTTTTGAATGTGTTTGGAGGTGTGGGGAAGCGGCAAAAGGCATGGCATGAAATCCAAAGGCCACGGTGCATAGTTTTTGGTTTTGGAGTCAAAACAAATCATTTTGGGTTTATATATAAAAAATATAAAAAAAGTTTTTATGTACTTTTATAGTTTTGAAACATAGGGATGTTTCATAATGGTCACATTGTAACTGGGTTTGCAAGTGTTACCAAAGCAAGGCATTGACAAAATACCAAGCTTACTGTTAATACCTTTTTGGATTTCTTTTAATCCAAACCAGAAAGACCTGACTCTTAATAGTGCTGTGCCTGAAACCCAGTTCTCGAGCTGTGCCAAATACGTGTGCCTCCCTTCCTGCTCAGATTATAGCAGCTTTTGCGTACAGCAGGTCATACCCCTGCGAGAACAATGACTTGCATTTTTCAAAGCACATCAAACTTTATTAACCTGTTGTAAAAAAGATTATCTACAAAACCGAATGCTAGACTTGGATGACGTGTTACGAGTTTTGAGGAAAGGAAGTGTGAAGTCATGTTTTAAGCTTTTTATTGCGCTCTGGGTGAGGCGTGCTGTGTTATCTTGCAGACACAGAAGGAAGCTAAAGCACACCATGATATTCTCAGGGAGTGTAAGTGCTTATGCCAGCAGATGCACCGGTTTACTTTCATGTTATAGTGAACAGCTCAGGACAGTTGAACTCTTGCAAATCAAGAAATTAAAAAACCCCACAACTATTAGGCCACTGTTCGCTGCCACACTTACAACTGTAGTACGCACCAAATAGAAGCACCATCAGACCTTTAAGGATGCGGTCCTTTGAATCCCTAATTTATAAATCTGTAAGTGGACTTATAAAGACGAGCATGTATAAAGAACATTGGTAGGATTTACAATTTAAGTTGGAAATCCTCGCTTATGCAATGAAAACAATATATACTTAGTGTAAAGTTATTCAAGTTAAACCTGTACACTGATACAGGAAACTTCCTGTCAGTTTTTACTCAGGTTGACTAGTAACTTAACAAAACTATTTGTTTCCAGCTCCTTGCGTTTGTTACCTACAAAAATAAGATGTCTGCTTCCTAGCTTGAGATCCCTGTGAAGTGACCTTGCAGTGACATCAGGTGTTCTTTACTGTGGTGTATGCCATTGCTGTTAAATCTGAGCTTTCTCTTTCAGAATTTGCCTATGGTGGTCATCCATACCCATTTTCTGGAATATTTGAAATTTCACCAGGAAATGCTTCTGAGCTAGGAGAAACATTTAAATTTAAGTAAGAGATGTATTTTCTTGTTTTTGAGAAGGGATATTAAAAAGACAACTTGTTGCATTTATTTTTGAGGATAGATGTGTTGAATGATACTACAGGATTCCTGACTTTCTGAGAAATTACTGTGGTTTCTTTACTTGGAAGTGAACGATGGACAGAGGTGATGACGCAGCAAAGTGTCTACAGCAAAGAATGTTCTTTTTAGCCTACTATTACATTCCTTAAATGTGTACAAACTACGTGGCTAGCTTGTGTTATTCATACAGTATATACAATGGGGTAACTTTTTCAAGGTAGTGAAATTTTTATTCGAAGAAAAAGCAGGAAAATGTTGTTCCCCAAGGTTTCCCCGTGTCTTTTTTCTGCTTTCTCGGTGAGACTGCCTTCCCTGCATTATGAGCTCTTACCTGTTCTCAGCTGTCTCTTAGAAACAATATCCTTTGGAGAAGAGGGGAAAATTGCCTCCAGCGTTTGTCAGAGTTAAGATGCAAAGAATTGAAGTGAGCTACAGGTGGACAATCGGCAAGGAAATAATCTCTCATGATAAAGATGAAATCGGTGCCATAAAATGGAATAGAAAGAATCTGTTTTATTCTGGGAGGGCAAAAAGATCTCACCATCCACAGTGGGGTGACTTTTGAGCAATGTATGAACAGTAACCCACTTATATCACGGGAGCCTGATCACCTTCTACTCTCTGTTTCTCTTCTAGAGAGGCTGTGGTTCTAGGCAGCACGGATTTTATGGAAGATGATATAGAAAAAATAGTAGAAGAGCTTGGAAAGGAATTCAAAGGAAATGCTTATCACCTAATGCACAAAAACTGCAATCACTTCTCTTCAGCTTTATCTGAGGTAAACAAACTATAGAAAGGTGCTTCCCAGGTGGCTACAGAGCGTCATCTCCTTCCTGCCCTTTGGAATGATTGGCCTAATTTCCAACTTCCCATCTCTGTTACCTTGGGCAAATGTCACCCTTTTTCAGGTTTTGTTTGTGTTTATGTCCAAAGCACAAGATTTTGCTGCCAAAAATGCTAAATATCATTGTCATATATAGTTTGTGTTTGAGCAGGGGTGCATTCTTAATTGAGAGACCTGGTAAATAGAGTATTAACAGGATTTTAAAATAGTTTCAGGTGCTCCAGAGATCACTACTGAAGATAGAACCACGTGTTATTTTTATCAGTATTTCCCCACAGAACCATCACACTGAAAAGAATTTTTAAGTTATGACCTACTGTTAAAGAATAACGAAGGCATTGAAGTTTCACAGCCGACGTTGATCTCCTTGAGAGGCTTTTGTCAAGTTATTGCTCTGTGCGCTGGTCATGTAGATACCTGAGTGGTCGTGCTGGATGTGACCCTGGAGTTGAATGGGCTTTGCTTTTCCCCTCAGCTTTATTTGAACGTGATCAGTTTACCGATAAAATTGAATGCCTGATCGTGCACATGTGTGTCAACACAAGGGAGAGGGTCAGGAACAAGTGACCCAGGACAAAGAGGGGAATGGCAGTTACGATTTTTCAGTGGTTGGCAACCTGTGCTTGTCAGAATTTATTCTAATGTTTTGTTGAAGGACTCAAAAAAAAGGGATAGCTATTTTTTCCGTGCTGAACTTCCAACTTCCATAACGTTTAATTATTTGGGGTTTGGTTTTGTTTTCAAAATAGTTAATGGCACACTTATTGTGTAGACTGTATTTTGTGTAGACTGTGAGATCTTACAGTGGTACTGGAACATTTTATCAAGGTGATGATTCATGTGCAATGCTGGTACGAGTAAGTAGGGTGAGACACCGGCAGAGCTGCAGCTGGCGTGAAATCTGGCCTCTGTGGCCAGGTTTTTGCTGTACTTCTCAACCGCATGGTCATGTAGTTTCTATTTTATGTCTTGTCCTATTTAGTGTTCAAATTGACTATAATACAGGGATATGACTACGAGTTAAATGCTGCTCAGTTACAGCAGAGTAGTGTCCCCATTAGCTATGGTGTTCTCCAGATTTCCACTGGAGTAAGTAATACCAGAAGTGAATATGGAGGTAGTTAGGTAGAACAGCTCACTCCTTGAACAGTGGCAACGAAACCATTTAATTGACGGATGTACAGTAAAAACAAGTATTTAATGCAGCTTTATATATCTCAGAGGAGTTGCAGCCAGCTTGGCATTGTCTAGCTGCTCGTGTGGCAGTGAACCTAAATGTGTGTGCTTGGCCCGTGTGCTGCAAGACAGCGATGTCTTGTGCAAAGCCCTCGGAGGTCGTCACGGTAAATGGCCTCAGCTGTGTGCGTAGCTCCACCTAACTGGAGCACTGACGATGTCTTTTTGACCACTTGATTTCGGGGTGCTTTTTTGTAAGGGTGAGGTTTCTCCTGCTGTTTCTGAGGAATTAGCAGGGAATAGAAAGCGCTCCTTAACTCGTGTCTCTGCCTTTTGTAGAAGTTATTCAAAAAGAGTGAGGTGGTTGGGCTGTTCAGGGCTTCTAAAAAAAGCGTAGAACCATGTGTCAAACTCTCACAGTGGACAACAAGCCTCCTTGCATGACTTGGGATGCTGCTTTTACTGATGGAGAAAGTTGTCTTAGCGCAATTAACTCAAGTGCTTCTTGACATGCCTTGGTGATACGGAGATCGTAAGGCTGCTGCGGCCTTTGCTTTTTATTTACACTACTGTAGTTGTGTTACTGCTGAGTCTAGAAGACAAATTAATCCTTTCTTTTTCCCTTTCCCCCTTAGATTCTGTGCGGAAAAGAGATTCCGCGGTGGGTGAATCGCCTTGCCTACTTCAGCTCTTGCATACCGTTCCTCCAGAGCTGTCTGCCGAAGGAGTGGCTGACTCCCGCAGCCCTCCAGTCTAGCGTTAGCCAGGAGCTACACGACGAGCTGGAGGAGGCTGAGGATGCCGCAGCATCGGCTTCCTTGGCAAGCTCGGCATCTGGGGCTAGAACTGGACGCCACACCAAATTATAAGTCCTCCTCCAAAGTAACAAATGGTTTGAAATACTTCAGATTAATCTCTCCAGCAGTTGACTTCCTGACAGAACGTGAGAGCTGACTCTAGAATGTTGTTTTAATATGCAAAAAAGGCTCTCATCAACCCCTGTTTCAGCTCAGGATTATTTCTGTAGTGAAAAGAATTGCTGGGAGAAAAGGGAAGGATTTTGTGTGAAGCCACCCTTTTCATTTTCACCTGTCTGGTAGACCTGGGTTAACTTAACATCTTGTATAAAGCAGAACTTAAATTATTTGTTTACAGTATTGTGTACTGCTGTTTACAAGTCCTGTAAGGACTCCTACCACCATGGAAGAAGAGAGAATTTGGTTTAACTGTTGGTATAACTCAAAAGCAGTGGTATGATGCCCTGGATGAACTCTCCCCTTTGTTTTCAAGATTTAAGGCAGGTGAACGTTAAATTTCTGAGAAATGCCAGAAACTGCTGATTACTATATATGTGAACAGGGTACTGTGCACTTAAAGTGGCTGATGTAAACAGGTAGATTCCAGGATGCAGGGAGACTGCTTTTGTCTGAGATCTGTTAATAGAAGTATGACCTCTACATTAACGAAACTGTGGATTTTTGCACATACGAAGGGAAATTTCTATCTTACAATGCACATTGATCCCTTTTTTTTTTCTTTTTTTTTCTTTTTTTAACTCAGCCGTGTAGTTTGCATCCTATCTCCTGGCTGTATTTACAGTCTACTTCAACCAGGATTGAGATGTGTGAATATCTTCTGTTAGAAGCATCAACGACTTTTCCACTATTTGCTTTCCCTGATTTCAAACTTGTATATACAACTTAGTACTAGTTTTTTGTGGGGTTTTTTGTTCGGGTTTTTTTTTTGTTGTTCTTGTTTCATATAGTTTGGAATAGTGTAATACAAGCCGTTTATGGTTGGGGAATGGCCTTGCTTTCTGCTGCTGATTTTGCTTCATTTGAGTTTGTAAAATTCATGCCTTTTTTTTTTTTTTTTTTTGAGCTATAAATTACTGCCCAGTTGTGCATATCTGCACAAATTACAGAGAAATCCTAATTTATTTTCCCACAGTCTCTATCTGTGGCAGTAACTTTCTTGTCAGATGTAATGAAGAAAAACCTGAAAATTGCTTATGCACCTGCGTGTTTACACAGCA
This sequence comes from Falco rusticolus, assembly GCF_015220075.1. Lineage (NCBI taxonomy): Eukaryota > Metazoa > Chordata > Aves > Falconiformes > Falconidae > Falco > Falco rusticolus. The sequence continues at coordinate 4,907,151 of NC_051192.1, read as the reverse complement.
GAACCCACTAATCTGCACACGTAATTATATCTGAAGGTAAGAGAGATTATTTTCTAAAACACAGAAGTATGTTTGCTGGTAGATTATAATTAGAGCTAAATTATAATTAGTGATCAGAATATATAATGGAATGCCTTATTCTTGTTCATTTACCAAGAGAATTAATGGTTCTTCCAGTCATTAGTGTAAATTAGTGAGGTTCTGTTGTGCACATAAGGATACAGTAGCACAAACATGAGGGAGGTGAGCTTGTGTATTTTGTAAGACTTGCTGCCTTAAACTACCAAAAGCCACGCCATCCATAACGCGACCAGCTCACAAAGAAGTGTGCATTACTACAAGTATAACTGATTTTTACAAGCTTTATTTTCAGTTTGTTGCCAGGTTTGGTTTTTCCATGAAGTTAAACACTGACTCTACGGTTTCTGCTGTTTAAAAGGAAAAAAAAGTCCTCTTAGGAGGCGAGAACGCTTCGCGTTACGGATGCTCCCAGCCACGGGTAGTCGGTGCCATGGGACCCTCCGGGGAAGTGCAGTAGGCTATGTCGTGATATGAATTCATAGTGATCGCCAGCTCCAACTCACGTTGGGAACGAGTGGAAGTTTTTCTGCTGGCGGTTGGGTTGAATCCTTTGTCAGACAGGCTGTTCAGTTTTTGCTCATCTTCTGTGATGCAGTGTAGGTACAGAGAGAGAGGCGCTTGGTTCTGGGAGGGGTGGAAGAATCATGTGAGACTCTTGCTGGAAAGAGCGGGGTAGCAGCAGAAGTCGCTGTAACTGCAGTTTGGTACGTGTTTTAATAATCTACCAAGTGGGAAACGCCTAGGACTGACAAGCCTCCCGCTGGCTCCGTTCTGTGGTCTCCAGAAGCTGGACATGCTGACTCTCCCTGTCGAGTGGTTTCTCACTTGACTCTCTGAATTTTTGAGTTCTCCTTCCTTTTTTTTTTCCTGTAGTGAAAATGAACATGGTGGTCTCCAGTCAACTCTCAAGCATTACAGAACTGCATCTCACACTACTTACAGCTCAGACAACAGGCCGCGGACAGGTTATTTTGTCTCTGCTGTGCAGCTGTGGTAGTAATGTGACTAAGTCTCTTGGCCAAGGCAGGTCCTTTATTTCAGCTCAGGGTTGAGGCCACTGATCTAGCAATGTACTGTAGCTTTTCCTAAGTTTTAGGAAAAAATAAATAGAATGACTTTTCATTGCTACCTAACTTTTATGTACCAAAATCAGCTTTTTAGGCTTGTGATACATCCAGAGCGCTAGGTCACAAATCTCTACACCTTCATTAACACACACAACTACAGCATGTACAATGCAAGAACGTGACAGATCACAGCACAGTTTTTATTTAGAAGTAAAACTGAGACTATTTTTTATAAAGCAGACTGGAAAGTTTGTAACAAACGTTCATTTTATTGGTAGCTGTACAGGTGAAAATACTGTCTTATGCTCCGTAATTATTATTTTTTGTTTGTTTCAAAACCATACATCTGTAAATCCTGTGAGGAAACTGACACCTGAACCCTGAAGGCTGTTGGGTATCGTGTCAAAGCAGGCGGTACCGTAACTTCAATCGCGTGCTGTCAACTCAGCCTCCACTGGATGCCTCCAAGAAGTCACCCTGCCAGTGGTTACTCCGATTCGTTAGCAATAGAGCAAGTTACCTTTCACCAGCATTACTGCCAAGCAGGGATTACTTTAGTCTACTAACGACCACACTGTGCTAGGACTAGAACACTCCAAAATGCTGTGAGAAGGCTGGACACCTGTGGAGTCTTTTCCATCAAAACGGGTAGAAAAATATCGCTACTTCAGGGTTCTGCTCTGTTTACTTTCTCATTCTTCTTTAATTTTCTGTAAGATAGTACTTTTGATACATATTATGTTGTTTAACTCATTTTATTTAAATGCCATTTTCTGTTCAGCAAGCCAAAAAAAATCCAATGTACTGTCAGTGTGCACCAGTAACTTCAGAGTGGCTTGGTAAAAACATAGTTGCATTACTTCTAAAATTTGCAATGCAATTCTGATCACTATTGATACATGGTAATTTTCACTGTTGGAAGTTGGTTACAAGCTGAATATTCACTGATGCATTTTTTGTAAACTTGTATTCAAGTTTACTGTACTACATAGTATTTGTATAAAATTCAAAGAATTTTGACTTTTGTTACCTGTACATGGCAACAAGTTGTCTAGCATCTTAAACTTAAATCCATCAGTTTATTAAAAATACTTTTATAAAAAAAAAACCAGACAGTTGGCTGTGTGTGTTACTGCCCTGGTGCCTACAGCTTGCACTGCCAGTGCCTCCCAGGCTGATCGGTGGGTTTGAAAGATGCTTTCAAAGAGTAGTAAACTATCTGAGGGTTTCCTTGGATAAGGAAACTAGCTAAATTACAGGCTTATTCTGACATAATATTCTTATCGTCTTCTGACATGAGCATCGAGAGCTGCAGTTTGGTTTGTCTGAGGCATTATTAAAAGCCTCAGTTTTTAACAGACTAAATTCAAAACGTTTTCAGGTGTGGTGTGCTGCCTGCAGTGGCTGGGGTATCCAGACACCCAGCTGTGCCTTGGATGCGGTGCAGATATTCCGTGCCACGTTCTACGGATTTGCTCGAAAGCCCGACCTTGGCTGCTTCACCTGCTGCCAACGCAGGCTACGAGGCACGGGGGTCTGTAACGTCTGCACCTGGCCGGTTCCTTTGAGCAGAGCAGGAGTACCCAGGCTACGTAAAGTACCAGCAGCAACCCGGCCTCGGCCACTGCTACCTGCGCCGTGGCTGCGCCTGCTGCGGTGGCACAGCCCGGCGCTGAGCCAGGCGGCTGTTCCGTTAAAAAGCTGCCGAGCTATTTCAGTTCAGGGGGCAGCTCAGCGGCTGGGTTGCAGCCTGACCCCCCTGCCCCGCGCAGTTCTGTGGGGCGGTGGCACCTCTGCTGGAAGCTGTGGTCGCTCTGGGCAGCATTGCCGTGCTGGCTGCTCCTCACTGGCAGCTGCAGAGCAGGTTCCCCAAGCACCCCCAGCTCGGGCAGAGCTGGCAGCATCCCCCGAGGATGGGCTCTGCCGGCACCCGGCCGTGGTGGCTGCGGACTTTGCAAAACGCAGGTGGGTGCAGGTGCTTTAACAGGCGAGTTCTGTGCACCTTCAGGGCACTGACAGGTGGGAGCAGTGCCCTGTGGCTGTCAGAGCTGGGGTCTCTGCCCCTCTCGCCCCGCAGCTGGGAGGGGACGTGCTCGCTTGGTGTGCGGAGCCTGGCGTCCCCCTGTGTGCTGCTAATGCAGGTGGGACAGGACCCGATGGAGAAGCTGCCAAGATAACAGGTGCGTTCCCTTTTCCGACTGCTAGTGGACCCTAATCACTAGCAAAGCTGCAAGAGAGTTGGAGGAACTTCTACCCTCTTGAAGTTCTTGAAAAATTTGACAGAGTTCATCAATTAAGGTTAATGATGACCAGAAAAACTCAGTTTGGGCATCTGATGGCCGAGTGCCTGTCCACTTCTGGGAGGGAGATAGACACACAAAAACTATACAGTGCATTGTTTGTTAGTGGGTGCGTAGCCCAGTTTAACTGAACCATTCTTGAAGAAAACAGAAATGTTTCAAATAAAAAGGGTTTAGAAAATGAAATCTCATCAGGCTTGCAGGGCTTATGTGGCAAATTTGTCATCGGAACAGCTTCTCAATGAGCAAAGGTTTTTTACAGCTAAAGGCACCTTAGTCATATCACTCCCCCAAAATAAATGTTTTCTTTCGCAGTGCTTGAAATAACGCAATGAAAATGGGTATTGGATGGTTCCCAGCATTCTCCGATTCCCTTTGGTTGGATCTAAATGAGATCATAAAAAAATCTTCAAACTCTCCAATGTAACAACTTCTCGGGGAGCCATGGCATCGCTTTAGGGAAGCAGCTGTACTCCACCACCAGCTCCAATTCCTGCTGGGCTGGAGTAGGAATCCTGTATTTCTCATGTGATCTGGTCTGCTAAAATGAGCTTATCACAAAGTGAACCGGGACCATAAAGGAGCGTAAGGTTCCCGCGCTGACACCGCTTTGGGGGTGACAGAGGACTACATGTACCCCCGGTTTCCTTAGAGAGGGACGTTACTCCCACCAGCCCGGCTCTCCGTCCCTGCCCGGCTCTGAGCAGCAGCCCAGGACAAGCAGCGCGAAGGTAACCCCGCTCCTTCCACAGCTGGGCGATGGGTGGCCGGTGGTTCTGTTCTCCTTCGCGTGCTTTGTCAGTCCTGGAAGCCTCAAAGCAGCCGGCCTGCTGCGCTTGCTGCCTCCCTGTGTGTGCTTCCAGCCCACGGCCGTGAGAGGAGGGGATCTCCGTCCGTGTCTTCCGAGTGAAGGCAGGCAGGTGAAAGAGGGGCTTTACGCGTGCCCTACAGGGGCTGTTCAGACTAAGCTTGTGGGTTTCAACTCTTAAGATCTCCTTTCAGGCAACCCTTTTTATCTCCGTCCCCTTTCACTGTTACGCAGCCTGACACAAGGCGCCCAAATACTGCGCTTCAAGAAGCCGCAACCGTGTCGCTGAACCGTTCTGTGTTGGGGATAACTTGGAAGGAGGGGTAGGAAGGGGCCCAATCCTTCTCGGATGAGAAAAGCCCTTCCCACAGCCACGATGCCGGCCTCGGCTTCTGCCCCAGGTGACTGGGGGCAGCAGAGGGGCGTTGGGGTCTGGTCCCAGCGCGGCTGATGGCCGATACGGGTCTTCCTTTACAGCGAGATCAATGACGTCAGTCAGCACCCCCCTGCCAAATGGGGCACAGTCAGGTTTTTATCAGGCTCTAGTGAAACTTGGCCAACCTCCAGCACCAGGAAGGGACGGGGGGCAGGAGGAGGAGACCCCCCCATTGCCAGCGAGCGCCTGAGTGACATGGCGAATGCGGTTTTGGCTGGCTCCCTCACGTTTCCCAGGTCTGAACGGTCATTACTGTTAGCTCAAGCAAAGCCAGGGCTTTCCTCCCAGAATAAGAATAAAGCCCCATTAAACCCACCTAATGACAACACAAATCATGTCGAACAGAAAATGGCTTGTGTTCCCTACTCGGGCTTCGGAGCCTTGCGGGCTTTGTTCTGCTTTTCCCATTCCTAATTTGCCTGTGGGAAAGTGTGCCTCCCCCCAGCCCTCTCAGCACAGCCACACAATAGCTGCTTGTTTTTTGCCTGGAAGGAATTGCTGAGCCTTTAAATAGCTGGAATTGAGTTTATTTTTCTTCTGTACTTCAGCTCATTCATTACTCCAGTCATCGCATCCTAAAAGTGAAGATTTCCAAGAGCACTGGAATCTCCCTGCTTCCCTCACACACACCCCCCCCAAGACGCTATGCATCTTAAATTTTGTGCACCAGCCCTGTGTTAGAGGCACTAACTAATCCTGCAGTGAAGCGTCAACCTCCAACAAATTAATTCACATGCCATTAAGCAAATATCATCTGAGTAGTGAAGGCCAGCAAGAGCTGATGGCTACGTAGCTGGCTCAAATGCAACTGGGAAGGTCAGTTATTTTTTTAAGTCAAAGCGAGACCTGGGAAGTTCAGTAAAAGCACATTAGGGCGGCCAGCTGAGCGGGGGCCGCTCGGGGTGGCTCTCAGCTCCAGCACTTCGGAGTCCAGGGCAGAGAAACACCTCAGGGAGTTGCCAGCTTGTGAGGATGCCCTCATCTCTGCCATCGCTTTAAGCTGCTTTGCCCTTCCAGGAGCCTTAACAAGCCCGTGCCTGTGAAGAGAAGGAGAGTCTCTGTGGCCTCGAGCTGCCTCTGCTCCACTGCTCCCATCACAAGCGCTCCCCCAGTGAAACGCCCGCGCTGCGGCACACGCGTGGGGATGCCGCGCTCGCCCCGCGCCTTCAGAGAGTACGGATGATGCGACGCATCCTTCGGAGAGACGAGCAGCCTCGAGCACCTCTCCAGGTCGCGCTTCAAAGGTGTAACGGCTGGTGCTAATGTCGCCGAGGTTATCTTCAAATGAGAGCCGAAAGACATCTTCTCTATTTACACTAAATGTACTGATGTGTAATGACTGATAATACACCAATACCACAGAATGCAGCCAAGTACCAACAGGAATCCACACGGAGCTAGACTAGGCACCTCCCCAGCCCTGGCCTGTGGCATAGCCTGTGTGTAGCTCAGAGTCACCTTTTCTCCCTCACTGTCCTCTACAGACATTCAACTTCCTACGTGGTCTCTGGGGACCTCTTACCTGCAGACCAGGTAGCCCTGCAGGTCTTGACGCTTCCCTGACTGTCACGACCAATCTAGAGTTCTTCAGCTTCTGGGGGGGTTGCTAAGAATGTCTTGAGGTAGCAGCGACCCCCCAGGCAGGGGCTGCTGTTCAGTGCCCACCAGCCGTGACCTCTGCAGCGTTTGCCTGGCACAGCTCAGGTCTGTCCCTCCTTGCAGGCTCCACGGTGACTTCGTGTCATCTTTCCGAGCTGGCTGTTGCCTTTAAGCCATATCTGCAAGCTGGAGAAAAGTGTTATGTAGGTTACTTCTCAGCTGATCACCTTCATAAATTTTAATCTTTTGGCTTTGGAAAAAAACCAACCTTACCCTAAAAGCACTCTTGTAGTGACTGCCAGCTTGATTTTGAGAAATATTAGAACCGCCCCGTCCGCTGGCAGCTGGAGGGGCCAAAGGACCCAATTAACAGCTCTCCCAGCCTAACTGTGGAAGCTGATGACAGCACCCCTCCACAATGACTGCAGACTACAGAACCCTGTGCCCTCCCGTCCAAGCAGCCCGCAGAAGCTCTCTCGGTGCTCCTTTCCCAACACCACCCTGCCTTTGGGCGCCTTTGGGCCAAGAGCTGGGGGGACACGCCGCCCACGGGGTTAACCCCGGCCACGGGGGTGCTGCAGCAGGCACAGCGCACCCTGCCCGGGGCCCGAGCCAGAGCCACGCACCGATGAGCAGAACAGGCTCCTGGAGACCCAGCAAAGGATTTCGAGGGCTCCATCTCGGTTCCCCCCTCCCCATGATGTCCCCTTCCTCTGACTTTGAAAGCCCCCCCTGCAATTATTCCAGTGCTAAGTGACCTTTCGGCATGGGGACGCTCAGACCAAGGGCTAAAGCTGCTTTTAAATGTAAAACGGTGGCTGTCAGTGGTCGGACAAGTCTCCTCTCCCCACCCAACTGCACAGACAAAACCTCTAGTCATGGCAGAGTGTGACAGGGTTTGTGGCTCCTTCAGAGCCTCCTGCCTCGGGAGGGAGGGGGATGTGGGAAGGGATGGGATGGGATGGGGTAGGGTGGGACGGGATGCGGTGGGACAGGATTGGGTGGGACGGGACAGAATGAGAAGAGATGGGATGGGGTGGGATGGAATTGGACAGGATGGGATGGGATGGGATGGGATGGGATGGGACAGGACAGGGTGGGACAGGAGGGGACAGGACCGGGTAGGATGGGACACGACGGGGTGCGATGTGATGGAATGGGACAGAATGGGAAGGAGTGGGATGGGATGAGGTGGGGTGGGATTGGTAAGGCTCTACTGCAGGTTTTAGTACAGGGCCATGCTTAAGGCACTCAGTCAATAACGCGGTTCACTTGGACAAGCAGCAGAAATGAACGGCCTGGCTTTTATGCTTGGTGAGGAAAGCAAGGGCTCTTCTGCTGTTTGCATAATGCAGTATTCCCATTTAAACAAAAAGCTGGGGTTCTGCTTGCCTCGCCGTGCTTGTACGAGGCTTGGAACAAGAGTAAAGGTAGAAACTGATTTTTCTGTAGCAAACCCCTGGTTGTGGGGATGGGAGAGCTCAGCCACCACGCGGCTAAAGGAGAGGCTCAAGGCACTCGTTCCTCCTGTGGGCACAGGGGCTGGGTTCAGAGACCGCAGGCACCTGAGGCACGTCCAGCTCGGGTAGCTAGGCAAAGCAGGAGCCACGGGCAGACGGGCTGAGACAGTGGGGTGGCTGCTCCTGGCTGGCTGGAAGAGCTTACCTTCGAGGCTAGTTGACTCCAAAAGCCACCCAGAGAAACTGCATCTCATCAACAGCTGCCTGGCTGCTGAAAGCTCAAGGAAGTCCACGATCCAATTAAAAAAATATCACCTGGTGCCAGGTGTTAATTCTCCTGATACAAGTCAATGTCTGGATTATGGAAATGCTGGAGTCATCCCATGGCTGCTCCCAAGGAAGCACCCACTCGGCACCGCTGCATTTGGTGCCGGAATAACAGTGCTGGGACACCCCAGTCACAACTCCCAGCAAGAGCGCAGCTCCTTCTTCTTGCCGATCCCTTCCTGGTCTGTGGCTGGAAAAGAGCACTTTCCAGGCAGGACATCTCAACGAGGACACACCACAGGCACAGGCTGATGCTTACGCTGCTCAAACAGCTTCGCTCTTCAAAGCTGGCCTCAAAAAGTGCAACGGTGCGTTTGCTCCTGGTGCATTTAAAGAGAATCTGGTAACGGAACCTTAACCTGGAAATGCCAGCAGGCAAGCTGACGAGACTTAACCAGAGCAGATATTTCTGGTGGGAGTTAGGAAGAATTCCAAGAATATTTGTAAATTAAGTGCAACACATGTAGGACTGGTATTCTAAATATACTTGTTTAACCTATAGGAGTATGCTAGGAGCAGTGGAATAAAGGAGTGAGCAAAACATGTCACGTAGAGTCCAAAAAGGAAGGGGCACACGTACATTCAAAGCAAAGCACAAATCCTTCCACTGCTGCTAGGGCCTGGGAACATCACAGTGGTGGGAGGGGGTGAAGACATCTCAGCACCCTTCCTCCCTCTGCCCTCCTCCCCCGGCTGCAGGACCAGCTGCCCTGAGGCAGGCTGAGGGGGACGGCTGACAGCCCAGAAAGGCGCTGCCCTCCGGGGGTGCTGCTGGAACAATCTGAAGCCTCCGAGCCCAGGCCTGTCCATCTGACAGCAATAAGCAGTGCGGTGCCCGTGACAGTGGAGGGAAGCCCAGCTGCATGGGCCAGGGAAGGACAAGCAGGTCAGCGGTCTGTCCTGTATGCACCGCGAGTCATTTCTTAGTTCCCATAGAAACTGGCTGCTGCAGAAATCATGTTATGAAAATGACTTCCCAGATTAAAGCTAACAGATTGGGTTTGCTCTAATGAGAGTAAAGGGACTCGTCGCTGTATTGCCCTGCGTAAAAACAGTTCCAGAGAAGTTGCAGGTACCCCCAAGGCAAGCTGCGGGCAGCGCGTGCTGCGTCGCCTGCCAAGCCCCAGGCAGGGGAGAGGAGGAGGAGGAAGGAGCAGGGACTTCCAGGTCCCACTAGCTCCGTACAGGTGGGTACAAGAGGCCGCGCTGCTGCCATCTCTGAGGGCCGAAATCTATCGTTTGCTCTACGAAAGGCAAGCCTGCAGAAGTAGCAGCAATGGATGATCATGTGGCAAGATCTCCAAGAGGCTGCAAGAAGACGATGCGCCTTGAATGGAAAGGGTAAAGGCAGCAATGGTGGGTTAGAGACACGGGTGGTCACTGCTAGGCTGCCTGTCCCTCTTACCCACATCCTGAACGGGGGACACCTCGTTCAGTGTCTGCTCTCACATATGACATGGCCACCAAGTGGTCAAAAATCAGCCTTGTATGAAGACAAAGTCTGGATGAGCCAGCTTTTATGTAAGCTGCTCTCAGAAATACATGTATTATTGAATAAACCAAAGTCACGCCTCACAAAGCTCTGCAGCAAGAAAGCGAGCCGGCCTTTGGTGGAATCATTGGCAGAAACCCATGCAAAACTTAAAAAGCTTAACTCTCCCTCCATACTATTAATTCCTCGATCAAGTTTCATTTGGAAAGAGTCCACCAGAATAGAAAGGCATTTTAGCCTGATGAGAGAAATGCCACAGCCCAGGCTGGGTAGCACGGCGGAGGCCTGGGGCCAAGGCTCAGGACGGGTGGTGTGAGGACAAGCTGTGCCCACCGCCACCGCAGCCACTCGCGGCTCCTGGAAAGGCGGCTGTCGTGGTTTAACCCCCGTCCCAGCTGAAACCAGGACAGCGGCAGCCCAGATGTGTGGACCGTGCCCTGTGCCTGGTCAACCCAACACAGTGTGAGCACCTGCAGGGAATCGCTTCACTGGAAGAACTTCAGTGGGAAGTCTCCCCACTGGATAATAATCAGGCAGATCAGAGAAAACATCTGGAAACAGATGTTAGCAGGGTGGAATTCATTTTTAGCATGAATTTGGATGTTTCTGGAAGTTGGTCCAACATTGCACAAAAATGTAGTCAAGAATACAGAAATGCTGAAGGCAATCAAATCAAACACTTTTGTTCACGCCCTGCAAATGACAGCCGGTCGTAGCGATAACGAACAAGTGATCGTTCTTGAAAAGTCCCCGTGTTCCTCGGTGCAGTGAAAGCTCCACGATCTCAGAGGCCTCCCATAAATATACTTCTGCATCTCTGCTGTGAAATCCACTCAAAATGACTATACTGGATTACCCATGACCCCGTTTCTGAGAGACTCTCGCAGGAAGGCTCTACAAAACTTGAGGATGTAAAATTAAAAATCCTGGGAGCAATCTGTACTGTTGCAGAGTGTTTCATCTCCTTATGCAGCATTAAAGCGCTGCTACGCAGGCCTCAGGAATATAAACACTAATTACTGCAACCATGTAACAAAGTCATAAAGGACTTTACAGTACGACTAACAAGCAATTAGATGTTAAATTAAGCAGCAGAACGTGATGGTCTATAGTCCATCAAAGGAGAAACAAAGCCCCTCAGAAGACAGATACGGTATTTCGTGGAAGAAACGTGTAGCTCAGGAGCCTCACTGTGGCATTTGAAGATGCAGAGTGAACAGACACATGGTATTGCCAATGACTTGAATTTACGTGTACACTTAGCCTATCAATAAAGTGATTAATTAGCTGAAAGGAACATGATGGTCACTCCATAAATGAGACAGCAAAAGAAGGATGCATTATATGACATACAAGGCAGTGATTAAATGTGCAGAGGGGAGCTGTGGCTTGGGTTCTTCAGGCTGAAGCTGCCGGGCAGTCAGGGCACAGTCCAGCTGCCTACAGAGCGGCGCTGGGTCTCTCTCGGTTCAGCCAGCCAAACACAAGGTGCTTTTCCAGCTGATTTAGTACTGTAATGGGAATAAGGACACACACGTAGTTGAAAGGAACTTGTTTGGCATGGACAGGATTGGCAGGATTGAGTAAGCTCTCCATCAGGCAGCCTTTCACAGATTTCCTTCTCACCCTTCCTCCCAGCTCATGTCAGAAGAGGCTCAGATGCTCTTCGGAGCCTTGCCAGGGAAGGTAGAGGCTGATGTGAGGAAATCAGCTTTCCAGCCTACCACCTTTCTTCCTGGATGAATAATTTGTCTCAGAGTACTCCACCTCCTTCCTCTGAAACCCTCTCGCCCACATGGGTTACGTTCCCTGAGGGATCAGCTCGTTTCCTGATGAGCTTGCAAAGTACACGGCTTCGTGCTCCAGCTGGCCCAGCCATGGCTTAGCACTTGGGAGCTGCTAGGAAAAATACAGTGCCAGGGTGCTGCCTAAATGGTTAGGGCCAGAACAGAGCCACGAGATGAGTCCCATAGTAAATAAAGGTCTTGGACAGCAATCAGAGAAGCCAGGTTTTGCATCAAATCAAGGATTTAAGGAGGAAGTTTGGTCAGAAGTTAAGCTGATGTTGAGAAGACGAGGCAGGAGCCTGGACAGAAGATGAGAGGGACTCAAGGAAACCCTAGAGGAGAGTCTACCTGCCTTGTAAGGGCCCGCTGAGTAAAGCCTTGGACAGCCACACGAAGAAAAGTGGAGAAGAGCAGCGTAAGGACAGCTGGGCACGTGGGGGGCCCACCCCAGCAGAGGCAGCAACGCTGGCTGCTCAGGGCGCCAGTCCCTACATTCTTCTTTGCTGTCAAAGCCTCTAGTTGCCCCTCAGAGTCAAACCTTCAGATCAGGATAGGAATGCTCATGTTTGACTCCCAGATTGCTCACAGCTGGTCTCTCTTACTTCTGTTCAGCCATACGCATCAACGTGCAAACGAATTTTCAGTCTAGAATTTGCTTGACCCACAGTCATATGGGAGTGGAGACAATGAGTTTCAGAATTGGTTCCCAGTGTTCTTTTCCAATAGCGGCACACAAAGTACAGGAAAATCACACACACACACCCCCGCCTCGTAAAGAGCATCTAGTGCAACTTGTTAACTGGAAATTGTCTGGGACATTGACAAAATGCAATTTAATCCCACAGCGATAACTGAACTGCATCCCGAATCACAATAGCAGGGCCTTCTGACAGCACCACCGAACTTTCTCTGTAGCTTTCTCTTGCAACACCAAAGTTTTCTTCCAGTTCACTGATGCTGCCGTGCCTCTGCCGCCCTATAGCTGTGATGACTTGAGCATCCCCAGCAATGTGAGAAGAGGCTGGGACTGGCAGGTATACACACCCAGAACTGCTGCAGGCGAGTCAAGCAAATGACACATATGAAATCCGCGTATCCTGACGAGTGATAAAACAATAGAGGCATTTTACTTTTTTTTTAACCTGACTCATGCATTCACTTCCTCTGTCTGAGGGCAACACGTAGGTGAGAACACCTTTGCTTCCAATAACTGGAAGAATTTTCCCCCAGATGGAACATCCTTGGTCGGTATCTGCTGGCAAGCAGCCTGGGAAATTCCGAATATGGTTTTAAAATAGTTTCTGAAGCAGGAAGGGACCTTCAAAAAGGCAGTGAAATTTCAGAGTATTTCTGATCTGATCAACTTAGCAATGGTGTACTACCTTCCAACCATGGCAGGTCAATGAGGAGATGTGTAGGGGGTGCTCAGCACTGCTGGGACGGAGTGAGAACAGCATGGTGGCAACAAGAAGCCTTTGTGGTGTTTGGACACTCTCGCTGACCTGTTTCTGTAACTACATGTCTTATCTTTGCCTAGAGCTGCCCACTTTCCTAGTATTTGTGTTCTTTGGGGGACCTGGAAGGGCGCAGAGGACACGGCCCAAGGGTTGGTGATGGCCTCTCCTGGCCCTGGATGACCAGCTGCCCATAACCTGCCCACGGAAGACAAAGGTGAAGAAAGATAGCGGCATGACTCAGTGCTTTTTCCTGCAGGAGAGAGAGTTTCTGGGACAGAGGAGGTCTGCCTATCGGGACCCTGCTGGGGAGGGAGCATGGGGCATGTATGGTCGTGAAGCTGTCAGTGGAAGGATAGGTGATCTCTCCAGAGAGCTGAAACGGGGCAAAGACAGAAAGCTTTTGATCACGGAGGGGGTGGAGGACGTTTCTTGCTGAGAAGATTCCTTCAAACCCTCCAGGACAGGAGCCACCAGCTCCACCTCTGACCTCCCTAACTTTTATCAAGTTTCCCATCTGTGGCTGTTGCCTGCAGAGCCTTTACCAAGCTTCCCTCCAACCACCCCACTTCCCACCAACTCCTTTTAAAGGAGCACTTAAGCAAATCACACACCAGCTCCTTCCCCTTTCCTGTCACCTCTTCACAAAGCAACACAAACGCAGTCTTCCACCACTGCTTTCTACAAGGTGGAATACACAAGTCATTGTGGCTACCTCCTTCCCTCTAACAGGCTAGCACACTCAAAGCTAGCGAGAGCAGGTTACCCGGAGCTCTGGAGAAACATGGGATGGTCCTCAGGGCTCTCGGGATGGTTGTCAAAGCCCCCAGCCAGGTGGTGACACAAGGAAAGCCCAAAAGGACACACAGCCCGTGAGGACGGGATGGTGGGTCCCAAGCCAACCGGGGAAGGAAGAGTCTTGCTTCCTCGCCAGGGCAATTCAGAGGCTGTCGGGAAGGTTGGCACTCTGCTTGTTGTCCAGGGGCCACCCTTTTGCGGGGAGACAGCCAAATACATGTTCAGCTTCCACACTGCACACGGTAAGGCCAGAGGCAAATGCAGCACAGGCGGCCATAGCTCCGCTAGCACCAGGATCTCCCAGGAATCTACAAAAGCTGTAGCAAATACTGGGCTTGGAAGGCAGAGGGGAGACCAACACAGCAACCAGCAGCACCTCCCCAGGAGAGAAGGGAACACAGTGACAGCTGCTCTACCGTGGCTCTAAAACCCAAAAGAGATGTCACTTCTTGGGGCTCTGCCAACTATTTCGCTCAAGGCTGCTCAGGCTCCCACTCCATGCGGGCAGTCCCGACCAGCCTGACTCCCGACAGAAGACATACAGGGTAAGGTACCTGTCTCTCCAAATCCCAGCCCTCCCCGATGTTTGATTTACTCTGATCAGGCGTGTTCACTGGATGCAAAAGCAGGCTGCACCAACAGGATAATATACAGGTACTAAAAATTAAATACCTGACATTTAATGTTCCCTTCACATCAGTATTTTGTGGAAGCATTCATTCGCAATGACGACCTGAAGGTGTTACATTGCAAGAAGGATGCTAAAGGCAGAAAGGATTTGTGTGCGGTTTTCATCTAGTTCCTATTTCCTACGCAATTTTGGACAAAGTGACACCTTGGGATCCCTTCCAGCCCTATTTTTCCTGAGTTTATAGTGCCATTAAATATGGTAACTTCGTTGTTGTTGGGCTAGAGGCCCAATAACAATTTCCTATCTTTCTGGACAAGAAAACAGGTTTTGTTGTTTTATTTAATGATGCTATTCTTCACTGATTACATGATGTTTTAGCACTTGTAAAAATTCAGTGTCTGTACTCTGGCCTCTTTTTTTCCCCCCAAATCAAACTAATAACCTCAGTAAATTTGAAGTTATAAGTAAGCTTTAAGGAAATAGGGAGCTTAGTGTTTTGGTGAAATATCAGTGTATGTGCAACAAAATGGATTCTAGAAAGTTTCCAGGAACTAAGCTGTATTAATTATGAAAAAAAATAAGTTTAACCAGCATTTATATACATTCACAGATTCTGGACAGTTTGTAGGGACATTCAGACACCTCTGCAAATGAGCTAAAATTGGTCCATATGTCATTCTTCGTAACTATAGATTGAAATTGCATAAGAATGTGAAATTAACTGAAAAAGCAGCACTCTTGTGGATAACAATATCAAAAATTAGCACTTTTCTCAACTGAAGCCTGCACGATTTCATTAATTACCTGTCTTAACTCTGGATCTGAAATCACAGTCACTCACAAGCCCAGTGACAGGTGACAGACTGCTCTTAGCAGACACACCCCTAGTAACTAAGGAGCTGATGGTTACTGAGCTTTAAATAAAATCAAAATGCTTAAATTCTACTCCTCTGAGTGCACAGCAGCTCTGCATTCTTTGGAGAAAGACCTAATAAATTAAACAGTGAGGGTTTGGGGATTGTTCCATGATTTGACTTAAAAATAACAGCGTAATGCCTGAAGTTCTTAGGCATTGCTCTTTTGCCACAAGACAAGATTGGTCTTTCTCTTCTGAGCAGATAATTATGCCAGTTATAGATAAGATTTTACGGAGACCTCTAATATGTTACAAATAAATCTGAGGCTTGCCCGAAGTTAGGTTGGGAAAAAACGCAAACCCCAAACCCTTGGAACAGCATTAGTTCTCTTAATATTCATTACAAGCACTTAAAAAAGATGTGGAATTTAAGAAAAAACTGCTGTATCGCAACGATCATCTTGATTGATGACTTTAAAGTACCCTCACAGGAGGTAAACAAACGTAAAAAGGAAACCATAAAATACGGGAACATACGTTATCGCTCCCGAGCGCAAGGACGAGGTGGGAATCGGATGGAACTGACACTATTATTGAGAATTATACTTGAGTAAGCCCAAGTTAGCACTCTAAAGGACTGTTCATCAAAATAAGCACTCCTTTCCCTTCCTCACCTCAGAAATGGCCCCTCTCTGAAGCACCAGGCCCATGAAGCTTGTCGTTGAAGCTTCCTGCCAACACCGACTTCCCCAGGACTGAAGAATAGCTCACCAGCTACCTCTGGCTTGTGTTAGGCTATTTTAGCTTTAGCAGACCAGAAAATCTAATCTATTAGACATCAATTATATCCAGCTCTCTAAGAATTTTAAACAGTTTACAAGTGAGGTAATTAAGCACAGGTTTAGTCTCTGCTCTTGCTCCCACAGAGGTACCAAGAAGGCACAAGTCTGACAAACTGGCAAAATAAAACTATCAGAATGGGAAAATGTATGGGACAATAGGATTACCAGCATCAATAAAGAAACCTTTCTGCATAGACCGGTAGCCACCAAAGAGATGCCCATGCCCAGGAGGCCAGAAATTGAATTCAGGGAGCAGCTAGCTGTCTCACTGGTGAGGATAACAGCAGTGGGTTCGCCACTAAGGGAGACTCCTGAAGGTTTCCTCAGCAGCACCACTGGGCACATGGAGGGGGACAATAATTAACAAACAGTTCAGTGCAGAAGGTGCACACAAATCCCCCTGGTCCACCCGGGAACAATTCCCCCAGCAGCCCAGAGAGCTCCAGCTGCCCTACTATCTTCCAAAACAACAGAGCTCAGCTTCTGCCCCCCACCAAATTCTGCTGGCTGTCTTGCAACAGGTGCTCTATAGAGTTAATTCATAGATGTACGTGACTTTAGCCCAGCACCTGATGTTTTAGGGAGAAACTAGGATCCTCCAAAACCCAGCTATGACAGAAGGTTGTAGCCCTCGGTAGCCAGTTACCAACAGGCGGACTCAGCCTTCAGGCCAGGTCACAGTGTGGCACCAGGAAAAGAGCAAAAAATACTGGATTTGAAAACACAAGCAACAAGACACGAAGTATTTTTGATATCTGATCCTTCTCAGAAAGCAGCAGAAACCACACCAGGTACAGAAATATTTATATGTTAAATTAACACTCTCAGTGTGCAAGACATGAAGTCATCCCTGTCACAAACAGGAGAAACCTTGAATCCTTGCCAACAGATCTGGACACCAAAGCAGGACACCTGAGGTGCCTGCAAATCTGGAACAACCGATTTGAAATAGTATGCTGTGCTTGACTTTGATCTCTCAAATCTCAGCCTTGCAGACTGGCTGTTACGAGATCCTTCTGAAACCAAAAGCTTTCTTTCCCTTGCCCCTTGCCAAAGGTGCACTATTTTGCACAGGAGATCCTGCCCTAACATACTGAAACCAGCCTTTGCAGCATGACAAAAAAACACACCCTGACTTGTCTGAAGCTTTCCATGTCTTTTGGACGGCAGCTGTCTTAGGAGTATACTGTTACCTCACACCTTGCATCTGGCAGGGTGCTAGCGGACAGTCGTGTCACCAGACAAAGTGAGGTGGGGATAAGTCAGCAAAACCTACTCTAAAGTGTTCAGTACTTGATTATAAAATTAAAATAAAAACCCCAGCCCCTTAACCTCCTGCTCCCCCCCAAAAAAAGAAGAAAGAAAAAAAAAAGGAAGAAAAAACCCCAAAACCCCCCAAGATATAATGAGATCTACCTGATGCCCCATACTTTCTTTCTAGTGGATACATGGCATCATTTCTGAACATCCTCTCCAGCTGCCTGATTGGGGTGTCTACGCTGATATGCTCTGCTCCTTCAATGTGACTCTTCTTTCCCTGTTATGCTGCTAATTATAAATCTACTTTAACGGCACACTGCATGCAAAACACATCATCAAAGTGGCTCCTGGCACACCACTTCTCTTTTACCCTTCAGTTCAGTGACATCATTATATTCTATCACTGTCTGTGGTAAAAATGAACCAGTTGTCCAGATCATAGTACATTAAAGAAATATTAATATTTCTTTCCTTTCTCTGGGCTTTAGCCTAATCTTGGTAAAAATGCAAGAGCCACCGCAAGTAATGCAAAAAGTTAATCTAGCTAGCGTTGGATATATAGGAAAAAGCGTAAGGACATAAGAAGCACACCATGATACTTCCTCAGAATACCCTTGCAGCCCCCAGCAACTTGTGCTGAGGGCATGAGAGGGCACCTGACCATTTAAAAGCCTTCAAGAGATTTTATTTCCCCTCCCCTCCAATGAATTTTCTAGTTCTGTCGTGTGCGTGTTTAAACAGCTTATGTCTAAATTTCTTATTGACGCAACCCTCTTTGGTTCATTACGAATTCTCAGAAACCATATCCCAAAAGAAACAATTACCATACAAATATCTTACTCATTCTGGTCTCCCGTTTTCCCCCAGGAATTAATAAAGCCTGACACATTCATATGACATACATGGAACTCGAGGCTCAGAGTTCATAACTGTCCTCCACACCGTTCATGATAGAAACCTCAGGACAGCTACTGTATTTTGAAAAATTAAGACATGAAATGGAAGGGGAAGTTTTAAAACAAAGATAAACATGTTAGGAATGAAACAGGCCTAAGTAAAGTAGCTTTGAGGCAAGAGAAGAGCTCCCCTCCACACTCGTGTTTCTCTAACCCCATGGTTTCTAGGCCATTATTATTCAGACTTGTTTCAGAAACAGCACGAATCTCCTCATGTCCTCTGTTACAGAAAACAAGTTCTACCTCTTACATAGTTGCAACTTAAAAAGTGGACCCAAAAATGGCAGAAATAAATACTACCATCATCTGCTTGAAGTGAATTACAGTGATGTACAAGAAAGCATAGTTATCTGTCAGTATTTGCCACTTACACATTTAAGACACACTTTAAAGATAAAATACAAGTAATTTGTAATATATCAAAAATTTCAGTACATTAAGAAAAACTGTTCTATTTTTAGTTAGAAGCATGTTAAGTCCAATTGCTGCTAATAAGTTAGGAAATTCTAAATGTAGCTCTACATTTAACAGAATAGCTACAATTATAAACCCTTATGTTTCATAGCCTCTTTTTTTAAGACAAAGCCTCTTTTTTTTAAGACAAACCCCTCTTCCTTTTTGAATCAAGTGCCTGACTAAGATAAACAGATTTAAAGATCTGGCAGAAGAAATAAAGCCGTTAGAAGCCTGCCCTTGTTCCCTCAGCTTTTAGAAGAGTATGTTGAATTAACATCTCTTACATTTTCCAGCTGAAACAATCATTTGTACAGGCAGTTAGGAATAAGTTAGGCAAAAGTCAGCCCACAGAAACCATCAGCGAAGCAAACCTAGAATAAAACTGTCTTGCAGTTGAAATTTAATTTGCATTAGCATTAATGCTTGGGGGGAAAAAAAGTAATTTTTTTTTATTCAGTTGCACAAGCGTGCTTGCTGACTGCCTTGGCAACAGCAGCCTGCACACACTCCTGCCTGCCCCGGCCCCACAAGGGTGCTTACTCAGACATAACCTACTGCGCAGTCTCTGAAGCCATCAAAATAACCATTTAACGCCGCAAAACTATCAAAATATGTAATTCCTACACACCTGCATCCAGTAACACAATGTTCCTCTCCTGGAGGACAAACACCCTCATGACAACTTGAGGACATGTGTGGAATAACCATCTTCCTCCTGGCAATTCTGTGTCCCCCTTGCTTTCACAGCTTACGCAACAGCACATGATCACCACAAGCAATTGCTGGGCTGCTATTTAAGTAGCTTCAGGGTGACCATGAAGACAGATAAAAAATACTCTGTGGACATCTCCAAAATTTGTCTTGCGCCATGCCTCAACTACTAGCCCAGGAACCTAACAGCCTGGTACCTAGCAAACAACACCTTCAGCAGAGCAATTTCTTGCAGCACTTGATCTCACTCTGCACTGCTCTCGAAAGATCAGCATTTCTCCCCTCACACTGGCCGGGAAACAGCTTCTTGTGTAGCGTTACTTTTCAGCTGCATCAGGTGGCAGAGCTGGTGGTACAAAGGAGAAGGCAGGATGGCCCAGCAAAGAAGAGGAAGGCTGGGACTGCTGCTGGTGCTGGGAGCCCAGTCTGGAACATTTTAAGCTGAAAGGCAAAGCTGAGAGTGGTTCGATACTGACAGGCAGAGCAGCCCCTACTTGCCAGTAACAACTGCTACAGACAGACCAGGACTGCCTTCACAACCTACCCGGGCAGAGCACGCAACCCCTGCGGAGATTAATTCATCTCACTGAAGGCTTATTATCTGGAAATTCTATGGTAGCCATCAATCTGAAGTGGTTATCATCCATACTGCCTGTTAAATGTATTTCTTAGGACAGGCTGTCACACCTTTTTCAGGTCCTTGCTTCTCCACAAAGCTACGTGGTCTAGGAGTAACTGCTAAAGGTAGGAAATTCCACGTTTGTGTGATGGCTTGCTCCTCCTAGGGAGTACAGCCTGAACTGTTTCACAAGTGATGAGATCCTTGCACATAGGTTCAGATTCCTCATGAAAGTGCTCTGTGTGATGAAGGAAATAAGCACTGGACAAGTCAGCCAGCCAGCCAGGTTCCCGTCTGCACTGTTGTGACGCGAGTGCCTTTTGCCCACTGCTCCATGTCCTGTACGCGGTCACCTCTTTCTCACTGCTGGACTGACAAGAGTTTTTTGCCTGGCCTGACCTTTAAACACGGAGGTGAAGGGGGATGGGACAGAAAAAGGATTGCTGCCAAAGACCAATCCAAACCGTTCCCAAGCTGGCAATTTCAGGATGGAGTGGACAGGCATGCAGCTTCCCATTGAAGGATGCTACACCTTTTTGATCACCACTAATAAAAACAAGGACTGCATAAATATAGGGAAAGTTCAAACCACTGAGAGCGAGTGTCAGTCACCACTTTGCGATGGGGAAAACTAAGCGTGCATAGGCAGCTTCTCCAAGGGTCTGCAGCTCCAGATAATGTCATTACGGAAAGATCTTTCTGTATCAGTCATGTCCTTTAGCATCAGAAAACCAAGGCAGCAATCCCAAAGGTATACACAAGGTGCCCAGCTTCCAGAAACAGCGCAGTGTCCCTGTCAATGGCCGAAGGCACGTAGGCCAGGGCTCTTGCTCAGCCACCTTCCCTGTAGGACACACTGATAGGATACAACAGAGATGCTCCAAGATGTGCCTCTGCTGGGCCAGCTGTACCAAGGGTTTAATCAAAGGTTGGTCCAGCCCTTGTAGCAAATCATGCTGGCAAGGCAGCAGGCGCATTCCCTGTACTACCACCCTCACACATGGAACAGTACCGCATGCCCGCAGAGCCTCATCCCACTTCATCAGCTACCAGGCTAAAACCTGCATTTTAGCTAGCTAGAATTAGTTATCTGCATTTTTATTCAAATCCTGCATGTGAAAAAGAACATCCTACGTCCAGAGCTTTCAAAACACATCGGGAGAAAAGCAGAAGTACGAGGCCCCTGCTTCAAGAGCCCTGCCCTCCTCAAGAGCCTGAGGACATCGCCCCAAGCCCCCCAACACCCCAACATCTCAGGTCCCTACAGGCCATGAAGGAAAGCCAGCCACACACTTCAGGCTATCCTAAAGTGTTGTGCCAGTGGCCCCTCTGCTTTTAAGCTAAGGAGGCTCCAGCTCAAGTGTCTGCCCTGCTCCCAAGCACTGCCAAGCAGCCCTCTGCATGCTTCCAATTCCTCCAAGGGTAACAGTTACTACCTTTAGAGCAACTGCTAAAACAGATGAAGCAGAACTGTGAGGTGCAGCGATAAAGCAGATCAATGAGTACCAAAGAGAAGACGAAAAAATTAGAATGATACATTTATTGTCAATGGATATTTCTGTGTAATTTGTATGGATCAGGTATTTGGAAAAGGGATAACTGACACGTAGGGAAAACCACACACTTCTCCTTAGCCTATTCTTGACTACCAGCCAGAAGATGCTCAGTTTGTGTGCTCTGCTCTCCAGCACCTTCATTCTAAAATCAATTTCCTGTTTCAAAGCAAAAAAAGATCTTTCCATTCTTCTCCTTAAAAACACAAACTTCTGCAGGCCAAGCCACCTCATCGGCAGTAAAAGCAGTGTCTACTTTTCACCACTGTGGCCTTGTTAATGGCAGGCATATCAGTATGCTCTTGGGATTTCTCACTATAGTCATCAAAGTTTATCATTGCTTAATAAAATGCTATTACATTTTTGGGGGCCAACTAAGATAAGAAGAGACATTACAAAATTTTCCACAGAAAGATCATGCCAATAATTTTGGGTTTCACGTATTATAGCAAACATCCTGCGTTTGCAGCACTACATATATAATATATATTAAACAGGCTAAACTACTCACAGTTCAAGCAATGTTCACTGATCTTTTAAAAATGGGTAGTAAACATAATAAATCAGTGTTCCACGAATTCTGAGCATTGCCTGCAAAGTCCACAAAGATGATAAAATGGTGCTAGATTGGGACTGTTGGAAGGATTGAGACTTGTTTCTAATCCAACAGAAATTTAAAATAGCTTCTGTAAATGTACAGTAGCACTTTTCAACTCATGATACATGAAAATTGATTATGTGTAAAAGCAGATTGTTTCCAACATCCTGAAAACACATAATGACAGAAAAAAAACCCAAGATAGGCCTAAATTTTGTTTTGTGAAAAAGACCACAGGGTTAAAAAAATCACACCTCATACAAAAATAATATTTAGCAAGGTCTGGAGAGATCTCATTTCCCCTAGGAAAGTAACCCTGTTTTGAGACATACCATTTTTTAAACCAAAGAGCATTTCTCATCCCTGTTACACTTCACTGCTAAGAGAGAAAAGTTTCTAAATTTAACTACTCAGCAGGTAGGCACTTGTTTTCCTGCAGCAAAATTATTGTTACAGTATCTTGCAGAACTATAAAACTCTGTCCTATGCTACTTAGCACTATTTACCTCTTTAGATATCACTACAGGTACAATTACGTGTCTCAGGGACCGTTTTCAGGATGTCTACCTGATTTAGCACAGGACTTACCCTCACTGAACCTGTCACAGATTTGCTAATAAGTTAGAATTAATTAACCACATTTGATTTTACACAGTTATTTTAATAGGAATATAGAGTTATAAGAAATATTTTAATGAAACTTCTATTTGTACAGCTATAGCTGCTATGAAATCCTCTGTATAACCCCGTACCAAGGCCGAAGGAATTGGTCAGAATCACCTAGTAGGAATGTTTAGAACTTAGATAACGGACTTAAGATTCAAGATGATTGTTTATATGTAACCTAGGAGAATGTACTAAAATGTCAAAATGGGAATTAATGTGAACTGGGTAGAGTCAAGTGAAGCAACTCATAGCTACCTGTCAAGAAACAGTTACCTTAAGTGAAAGGTAATTCCGGCAGGGGGTATCGCGACCACTGACTCAAGTACCACCCACCCGAATAATACCCCAGACCCATTTCTAGACCTTTCTAACCTTTACTGCGCAGAATTGGATATGGGAGGAGAGTGTGTTAATGATTTTCGGGAAATATCATGATTCTGCATGAATATTTAATGAATATGCATGAATAAGTTCTATATAAGGTGCATGATTTTGAACCATGGTGTGCGTTGATCGTGAGAGGCCTCACTTACGCACCCGGCCATCAATAAAGAAGCGTCTGCTTATCTACATCACATTGGTGTCGGTAAGTTCTTCATTCCGAGATTTCGGTAACAAATCCACTAGGGTTTTCTCTAATTTAGTTGCAGACATCCCGCCCCGAACCATCCTCAAGGGCACTTGCTTTTGAAATCATTCTTCCTCTGTCTCCTTCTCCCTGCCACCAGGACGCCCTCTCCCAGCTGCACATGCCCTTTTCTTCACCCCATTCCAGCACCTTCCTGGAGACCCCACCTGCCACGCCGTGCAGCTCTGGCTGCCAACCCCCAGGGAAGGACCTACCACCTCCCTCTGCCACTGAGGGCTACTCACTGAGCACATTTACGTCTCCTAGCCGTGTTATTACTCTTTTAGCTTTTAATAACTCAGCTCAGACTGGCCGGGGCCTAGGCCACCAGGCAGGGCCTCTCTTCGGGGATTTATGGCACACCACAGCGCAGGGAGCTGCTTTTAACCTTCTCTGCGTCCCGCGGCGGGGCGCTGCGGCCTGAAACCAGCAGGGAGGCCTGTGCAGGCCGCCTGTGGCCCCCACGCATAAAGGACACGAGTGACACGGCACCGGCCTCTCAGGGTGCCGGGGCTGCCCCCCAAAGCCCCCCCACAGAAAACAGCCCCCCACGCACGGCGGGGCCTGGGCCAGACAGGGGCCCGCCCGGAGCGGCGGGGGGGGTGGCCGGGCTGAGCGCCAGCGCCCGCCCGCTCCCGCCTCCTCCTCCTCATCCCCCCTCCCCCTCCCGCCCCGGCGTGCGTGCGTGCGTGCGCGCGCCCTGCTCCGTGACCCATTTCACTGAACAAAGGATTTTGCTGGAATCTCAGCGCTAGACCTAAAATGGCGCCGGCACGCTCGGCCGTCCCCCTCCCTCCCCGCCCCGCGGGCACCATAGAGATGGGGCGGGCCGGGGCGGCTAGAGCGGCCGCTCCCCGTGCCTTCTCTACGCGGCCGTAGTCCGGCCTCGCTGGTGCGCGGCGGGGGAGGGGGCGCGGGCCGGGAAAGGCGCTGTCGCATCATGGCGGGCGAGGGCGACTCTGAGCCGAGGAAGGTAACGGAGGCGGGATGGATGTACTGGGCGGGGGGGGCAGTGCGGCGAGGGCCCTTCTCGCCCCGAACGTGGCCGTAGCCCTCCCTCCTCTACGGAGCGCTGCCCCTATGCCCCGCCAGCAGCCCCTCAGGCCGGGCCGGCTGCGGGCGGGCGGGCGGCTGAGGGAGCTCGGGCGGCGGGAGGCGGCAGGGCCGGGTCTGGAGCCCCCCAGGCGCAGGGGGGTGGCCGTGCGTGGGGGTCTCCACGCGTTTGAAGGTTTCCTTGAGCGCCCCGCTGAAGCGCTGCCGGGCGCTGGGAGGAGGAAGACGAGGAGGAGGAGGAGGAGGAGCTCCCCGCGCCCACGCGTGTCGGTGGCGCCAGCAGCGCTGAGGAGAACAGGGGCTCTCGCACACCAGTCTTGAAGCCCCGCAGGGTTTTTCTTCTCCAGAGGAAATAACGGGAAGAGCACACAGAAACCCACGCAGGGCCAAGTGAAGGGGAGTGCGTGTGCACATGTTTCCCCACAGACCCTCCTCAAGGCTTTCTCCAGGCTGAAACACTGCCATGGCGCTTGAGCCTATGTCACGGCAGCAGTTAGCGTCGCAATCAGTGATTTCAAGTATAGCAACAGGTGAAATACTATTTTAAAAGGCTGCCTCATGCTGCATGGATGTGGCAGGGATACCTTCTTAGCCAACAACAGCAACATATCGCATGACTTCTTCCATATGAGAGTACTTGAAATTACTCATTAGGAGATTAGACCAAATCCTGTTTGTCTCACTTGTACGCGGGGATTATGTGGAAACAGCTGATGGGTGTCCATAGGGAACATGGATAAAATTATTGATGGGGATTTCCGTGCGTGCATACAAATCCAGCTGTTGTCAGATGCTTGCCATCCCCATTACCAGTCAGACCTCTCACAGTGTCTCACAGAGCCGTCAGCCCTCCACAGATAGTTAACTATAATACTTCATCTTCAAAATATACTTTGTCCAAGTACGTAGCTTTACCAAGAAAAAACAAAACCATTTTAAAAGCATCTTACACAAGAATTCAGTTGGCACAGTTGCACATGTGGTATTTAATGGTCTAAGGGTTTAAACACGATAGAATGTAGATGAATTTTCATGCCCTAGCGAAAGATGTGCAGATGTTACTACAGTGTAGCCACATTAACCCTGACCAATGTTATCTTGAGGCTTTTCTGTACGTAGTTTCTCACTCCTGCTTGTGGCACCAAGGTGCATTTGCAAGGATGTGTCAGGTGGGAAATAAGAGTTGTATTCCAAGTTAGAAGGCTTAGATGATGCTGGAGCCAGCGTAGGCACCTCTGAAATGCAAAACATGTTTGTCAGTTCACATTTGGGTTTATGAATGCCACATGTAATTTCCATTTGAAAATTAAATAGAAATATTTAAATAGAAAATAGAAAACTGATAGATGCTAGCTAGGGTAGGTCACAGATGTGCGACAGTGTGTGAAATAGTTCAAATAATTTTTACTGGTAGGTTCGTTTAAACCTTATCTGTTGTATATAGAAGAATTTCTGTGTACAGCCCCTGCCTATACGTAGGATTAGGCTAAAAATTACTGGTTTATAAATGTTTTTATTCAGTGTTCAGTATAAGGTTCTCTGCTACTTGAACAATCTCCAGTAACTTTGCTTTTTTTTTTCTCCAAGCACATTTGCCTTTTCAGGTACTAAAATTATGTGGCATAACTAATGGCATAATTGATTGTAACCTTCCCTGTTTGTTGTGATGTCTGTTGGCTTTGAATAAAGATCCTGGATTCTTAAAGGTTTTCTCCATTCCTTTTTGGGGGAATGTAAAGGAAAAAATGAAATCGTTCCTTTGTAATATTCAATAGAAAGGATGGATCAACAGGTTTGTACAAAATGATGTTGCCTAAATCAATAGTTAACTCTTTGGAAACTATTCCTGACGCAGCTGTGTATGTTCCCTTTTCCTCAGATATAACCCTGGAAGTAGGAAATCCTCAAGTGATTATTTCTGACTCCTCAGACAACGATTCAGTTTTACTGTGGAGTTGGTATCGTAGACTTCTACAAAAGCAATTTTTTAAATCTATGGTGTGTTTTTTTTCTTACAGTCCTTTAAACTCCTAGGATTTCTTGATGTCAAAAGCGTCCCATGTGCACGAGAGTCAGTGCTCTATGGATCCCTGGGATCTTTAGTTGTGGGTCTTGGACATTTTTTAGCAACCAGTAAGTACTTACTCCTTCTAGTTTTTAGATACATATTTCTGCAAGGAAAAATTGATTTGTATGTGCTGTTAGGTTTTGTTAATAATGGGAAGTCATCCAAGGTTTTTTCTGAGGATTTTTGTTTTTCTTTCAGGTAGAGTTAGAAGATCTTGTGACTTTGCAGTTGGTGGCTTTATTTGCACAATGTTAGGATACTGGTATGTAAAACTCTTCTTGAATTTTCACAGACCTATGTTGGCTGCTTTGTACAACGTGATCCCCGTGTGACCTTTCACAGTGTTTTAGAAACTCCATACAAATCTTGCCTGGCAAAGCGTCCTCTTCCTTCTCCCCCAAATATTTATTTTTTTAAAGGAAGAGAGTTCAATGTCTTTGAATTTTTGTTATTTTTTTAAAAAAACTTGCTATTGTTTCTTGAATCCTAAGAGGTCAAGCCACCCAGTTACTTCAGTCTTTCTTAATTCTTTCTTTTTTCCTTCACATATGCCATCCTTCTGTCCTAATTATAAAGGCAGCATACTACAAGGTCATTAAATTAATTTCCATATTGCAGAAATTAGCATTTTCCATTGGGCTTGTATATCTTGCTCCTCAGTGGCTGCGTAATGTTTGCCTTAAAGAAATAGCAGTTAGCCAAGTATTTTCATGGTGCATCATTTCATAATGACTTTTACTACCGTTATTATATGTGGTTTCAACTTTTCAGCTGGCTGAGTAACTCTGATTTGTCACGTATTAAGCAGGGAATTACGTTTTCTTTTCATCCCCTCCTCTAGGTTTTACTGCAGGTACAATTTGGCCCAACAGAGGATCCGCCAAAGAGTGCTTAAAGAAGGAATGAGAAACAAAATTTTATTTGAAGGCAGTTCTCTTGATCCAGAAAGAAAACAAACTGGCAATGAAAGAAGTGATTCATAGCCTGCTATGGAGGAATTGTGGGCTAATACAGCCGTGGGAGAAGGTGGTCCAAGAATGGCAGTCTTCCCTGTGAATGGGTGAGGTGCCTGAACCTGATAAATCATGCTGGTTTTCCTAGCAAATCCAAGCAAGAAATTCATAGCAAATCTGTGAAGTCGGTGTACAAGCTTGCCTTTTTTTCGTGTATGTGTATGACTATGTACACAGTGAGAAATGACCTCCTACCACACATTTGGGAACCGATGGGGTGTATTGCAGGCACTCGGAGGATTAATGACAGTGTTTTGGGACTGTGTTAACTTCCATTATAAACTGAATGGTTCGTTTTAGCAAAGTTCTAATTAGATCTCATTCAAATACAGAGAAGTATTTTTATCAGCTGTTGTCTTGAGTAAATGGATCCTTCAGTGCTACTGTTAATTGTGCTGTTTGTAAAACCAGGAATATTTGAACAGTAGGTGAATTCTTTGTTTGTGCAAGATGGGTGATATCAGTAGCCTTTGTGAGATTTCAGCTGCAAAATAACTTCAGATAATGTGTATACACTGTGAAGTTGAAGGATTTCCATCTTTGTTCTGTGTGAAACCAAGAATAAAACCAAATTTCAGAAGCAGTCTAAGGTATGTAACTAATCTTTTTACTCGATTAAAAATCTTGCGCTTCTGTTTAGGGCATTGCTTTACAATTGGTGGAGTAATAATTTTGTTTAGTATTTTTTGTAAGTACTGATGGTCAGTAGGTTTTGTGGGGTTTTAAATCAAAAAAGGCATATTCTACTTGTATATTTCACGGTACACGTTCAGTTGAAATTATATAGTGGTACTTTTTTTAAGGAAACCATCTTACTTGGAAATACAGTGTTAGGTCTAATTGCATATTGGTAAAAAGATGAGTGATGGGTGTAACATTCCTTGCTTCTGTTTACATCAGTGACACAATGTATTTATTGTTTTCACAAAATGATTTATAGTGTATTATGCTGTAAGCACTTTTTGGTCAGGCATTCACTGAGCAAAAATAGTCCTTTCCCCCCACCTTATACTTTGTCTGAGGGAGTTTGTGATCTGTTCTTAACTCAGGTTGGTGTGGGGAGGTTTGGGAATCCAGTTGTAAACAGCAGCGTTGCTCTACTTATTTAATTTGGAAATACACTTGAAAGCATTAAACAAACATGTTATTTACACTGAGATAATTAAACTTTTACCCCCTGTGGATTAGCCTCTTACAAGAGGAAAACAAACCTGTACACTCTGTTTCCTTTTTTCCCCTCTTCCTTTCGTTTCTTCTGGAGAAAACAATAAAAAAAGGTTTTTATGGAGGCCATTCATTTTAATAATTTTACGTGTAAAGACTCCAGAAAACCTGAACTAGCGCAGTGAAACACTTCCTGCCCTCACTGCAAAGTCTAAACTCAGAAGTTAACAGTTAGCTAACTTAATTCTGAAGAGCAAAATGTTTCCCCTGGTTCTGTGCTGGGGGTGGGGGGAGGCTCCTTCCCTTTGGGGTGGGAGCTGTTGCCTCGTAAAGCCCTTGGAGCAGCAGTGGGGAACGGAGCGAGCCACAAACCAGGACTTAGCAATGGCCTATTTTAATACATGGTTGAGTTCTTTCCTATCTGACCTAAGAAAAGGAACTGCAACCTAAGCAGGGGGTCTTTTGGCTGCGAGGTCATAGTTCAGCCGGGGAGTTTAGGAAACAAAAGCAGGCAGATGAAAATTTACTCTTTGGCAAAGAGCAGTTGTAGAGAAAGAAGAGAATGCTGGTTTGTACTGACAGGAAAAAAGTCAGCATGCACATAATGGCACCCTTCAAAATGCACAAGTACTGTGACTGATGAGAAAAAAGGAGAAGCATCATGAGATTCTGTAAATTTAAAAAATCTGGGGAAAACTGCAGCATTAGATCCTCTCCGGTGTTGTTTGGTGTTGGTTTAAGCTACTGCATTTAAGGATATTAGCTCAACAGCAGCTTAACTACAGTATTAGCAATTCTGGCCAGTAACTTTGACATGCCAGATGTATCTGCATTGCACAGATAACTGATCTAATACTTCTGCTCCACTGTGCAAAGTGTAAAGTGAGTATGCCAGATGTTAACAGAAAAATGGGGAAAGAGGCGATGTGCAGGCAGTGTGGCCGGCACGTTTGAGCTTCCTTAGCTAGTAAAACTTGAGGTGGAATTGAGCTAACCAAAAGTCGGAGCCTTCACTGAGGGGGGCGGGGGGGTTACGGCGAGTAAGCTGTGAGCAGGACTCAGTGGGGGTGGAATAGCAGGGGGAAGAATGCTCATGGTTAAACGTGCAGGGGAAAAAGTCTGGCATAATTCCTCGCTACAGCTACAGCTGCTTCTGCGCCAGCTATGGGAAGTGGATTGAAAGGGACTGATGGGTTACAACCCCCTGTTGAAAAGGTGAAGGACAGGACAAAACCCCCAAATCTCAAAGTTATTAGTTGTCATAAATTAGGGTACATTCACAAGAAAACAAAAAATTGTTGTAACTTAATAGGAGTAATCTTAACATTTGAAAACAATTCCCTAACTATTTTTTAAGCTAGTGAGCCATATCCCTATTAACTCTAATTTTTTTAAATCTAAGTTATTGGTGGAAATACACAGCATCCATCTGTGTTTTATAGTCAGACTTGATATCTTTAAGTGTTGCTGCTAATGACAGATGTGATAGTTCTTGTTTTAACAAGGTTCAAAATATTTCTCAAATTAAAGCTTACCAGACAGTTCCCAGAAAGGAAGAGAAATACGAATTTTGAAGACGTTTGGGT
The DNA here is from genome assembly GCF_015220075.1 of Falco rusticolus. Classification (NCBI taxonomy): domain Eukaryota; kingdom Metazoa; phylum Chordata; class Aves; order Falconiformes; family Falconidae; genus Falco; species Falco rusticolus. The sequence goes on along the minus strand of NC_051192.1, from coordinate 4,876,882 downwards.
TTCAGCCCCTCTGAATGAGAGAATGAAGTATAGGAACTTTAAGCTATAAAGTTGCTAAAATCCTGTTTATTTTACTGAGTTAACGTTACTTGGTGACTTCCATGGTGACTGACAAGCACGCTTAGCTTTTATCCCTGAAGTTCAAATCCTCCCTTGAAGCAATCTAAACCACCACCAAAATAAACAGGTGGGTTTGTGGCCTGTTGTGCTCCTCCACACCTTGCTCTTCCCACTCCCCCCGGCAGCGATACTTTTGGGAAAAGGTGCTTGCAGGAGCGCACGGCAAGGGCGCCTGTCCTCCAAGCCGTTCCAGAAGGTCACCGTCAAGGCAACGGGCAGGAACACGGCAATCTGAGGTGAATTGCTATCTCCATTAATAGAGATGTGTGCGAGCAGATGTGGCTGCTCCTCAGCGCCTTCACTAAAGCAAATGTCCATGCTTCAGCCACCGACCGTTGTGCCAGGCTCAGCACCCAGGAACCGTTTGGAAGTTGGCAGCAGAGGCGATGATAAGCGTCACCCCAAACTCGTCATTTACAGCTGTACCCAAGCAGAGATTTTTGGGAGGCGTTGGCTCTCCCTGCATTTTGCAGGCTTCCAGGCTGGTCTGTGTGCACCACCACCCACCCCAGATCTTCCCGTGCTGCAAAGGAAAGGTCACCTCCTGCCACGGAGCCTGGCTCTTGGTAGGGTGATGTTTTATTTCATTTTTTAAGTGGGCGAGGGGAAGTACATTTGTTATTTCTGGTGTAAGCAACCCAGGTAACAATGAAGTACTGTGGGAACTGGGTTGTAATGAGCTCCCAAGTGAACGATTTTTGCCAGCTTAGTGGACTAATCCCCGTACTTCTCTCATTCCTATCCAAGCGTTTAACGCAAAAGCCCAGTGGTCACCAGTGAAAGTTGTTTGGTTTGCTCCATTTAAAGTTTGAAACAAATAGATTTTGGAAAACTGATCAAAACAAAGGTTTTACAGTATGTTTGGATGATGCTTCAATGATTTTTTTTTTTTTTTTTTTAGTTGAAGAGCAAAGAATTAATTAAATGTCAGAAGTGGAGCTGAGTTTTAGTTGACGTGACTCAAGGCCTTGCAACATATATACTTACGCTTAAAATGGAAATATTACACTAAGCAGGCATGGCTGCTAAACCTTCAGATGGGGGCAGGGGAGCAGGCTCGTGAAGGGAAGGTAGAGCCTTAGATGAGATGATGGGAGGAAAATGCAGATTTTTTTTCATGGCTGGCAGCACCCTGGTTAAAACTGTTTGTAGGCCCCCACGTTTTCACGTGCTATTATTTTTTCTGTGTGGGCTCACAGTTTGCCTGAGAGCCATCCAGCAGCGGGTCTGCCTGTTCCCGCAGGAAGAGGTCACAGCATCCCTGGATCTGCTCATTTGAAAGACTTAAGAGCAGCTTGTTCTGAGGAAGATATTTTAATCCTTCCAACTTCTGTCATCTATTGTAAGCGAGACTGCCTCAGAGCCCTCCGCTTCCCCGGCCGTGCCAGGAGCCCCCGGCAGCAGCCACACCGTGCCGTGGGAGCAGCCAGACAGCACTGCAGGGCTCTTTAGACTGGCCACAGCTCCAAAAATACCGAGCCTGCATAGCGTGGTGATCTATTTAACAGAAGCAAAGGTTCCCCCTCTCTGTCTTCATGCTCTGGAGAGAAGGAAATGCTGGTTTGCTTATTTTTTTTAACTCCTTGTTTATTTTGTCAAATGCTGTTAGATGGCAGGGGAGCTCTCAGCCATGGTGGCTTCTCTCCCCAGACAACAGATCATCTCTCCCGTTGATGGCACATGGCTTGTGATCAACTCCGGTGATCACTGTGTGCATTTATCCATGAGACATCTTGGTCTTCACGCACAGGTTTTTGGAGTTCACCTACAAGCTTTACAACTCCAACTGATACTCATGCTTTCCATCACCCAGGTCAAGAGCTCTTACCACCTTCACCTTCCGCAGGTGGCCAAACACCATGAGACAGATCTTCCTTTACCACCCCATCGCTGTGACACTGCACAGATGCGGTGGAAACGGGATGAGAGATCCACCCAGCCCATTTGCCTGTGGCTCCTTCTGAGCAAACTCACAGCCAGGGCGCCCACAATCCCCGCTAACAGAACATTTAGGATACATTACTTCAGTGATCTAAGGGAAGCTAACGTCCCCTTCCCCGTCAGGAAACATTCAGGCTCTGGCTGAGATGATAGCAGCAAAGATGAAAAGCCAATAACTATTTTGTTATCAGGCAGATACATTATCACAAATGGCTGTGGCAGGAATCCTTCATAAAGCAAATATACAGCAAAAAAAAATATTCCAGCGATCTGCTCCTCAAAACAGAGGGGATGACGCTCTGTTCAGGCCCCCCCCCAAAGAAATCTGGAGCTACCACTGTTGTGCTTGTAACACTTTCATCCAACATTTAGAGCCCTCGAGGGTCACCCTGAGGCAGCATTGGGAGGCTGTGACAGAACTCGTTTTACTTTCTCAGTTCCGACAGTTTCCAAGTGCCGCCTTCTTCAGCAGCGGCCAGCTTGGGCTCCCAGACGGGTAAAAAGAGCTCAGCCTTTTCTTCCTAAACCTCACCAAGCCCCTGTGAACCCCGGCTGCAGAGGGCTTCTTACCCCCACTGACCAGCACGATGGTCCTCTCCATCCCCAAAGCCGGTCACCGTTCATTTCTACTCACCATTTTCTGCATCACTATTCATCCTACTGGGGATACCACCAGCATGTGCACTCTCAAGATGTATCTCAGGAGCATCTAGGTGGGTCACAGAGTCCCCAGCTACCACAGGGCCAGCAAGCCGCTCCCTCAGGATAACGTTCAGTTCAAGCAGAGCCACGGGTGCCCCCGTGCACACACACACTCGTGGACACACGCGTGCGGCCGTGCTGCCTGCGCTTCAGGAATGCTCCGAGAGCTGCAGGGCTGTGAGATGCCGCAAACCACAGCCCCGTATGAAATCGCCTACTCCCAGTATGGCAGCAAACCTGACAGAATTCATAGTTAACTTGCTGGTACATCAGTTGATACATCAGCAACACCGTCCATCTCCTGGTGACCTCCCATGGGATCCACACTAACTGCAGCTCCTAAGATACAGCCACCATTCAAGGAGGAACCCGTGCACTCCCTCCTTGCCCCCTACAACCTGTTGGTTGCTTTCAGCAGTGTAATTTTCACTGGTTTGTTCCGGAATTAGACGGACAAGGATACTTACACTTGGTACTTGCTGGGTAATCCACCTCTCAAGGCAGTATCTATAAAAGCAAGATCATTCCTGAAATCTTTTCTTCATTTTCTGTACTAGGATCTGCCGAAAGAAACTGTTGGGAGTCTCTAGTTTCTCTTCTGTGGGTGTTTCTTTAAAGGAAAAAAATAAAAAAGGACTGGCCAGCTGCCAAGCCATGGAGGCACATAAATATCCCGGGGCTGTGCCAACACGGCTGCCGAAGCGGTAGCAGCAGCCCCCTCCCGAGGATGTCTGGGACCCCCCAGGGAGATGCTGGTTTCTTTGGAAGCGTCTCCCGGCCTCCGCTTTCTTCACCACTGAGCAAGACCGTGGAGTTTTCCTCAATGCCAAGCAGGGCTGGGCTCAGCGTGCTGCCCCGTGGACCGGAGCACTGAGTCAACCACGATTCCTTCCACCTTCTCCTTCCTTTCCAAGAAAGCAGCTCCTGCCGCAGCCACGTGCAGGAGCCAGCCGGGCAGCCCCAGTGCCGGCAGCCCCTGCTCTGCGCGGGAAATACTACTCCTTGTAAAAAAGGGACCCGCAAGTTCTTACACAAGGTGTGACTGAAGGAAGGCCCTAGGTCTGGAAACCAAATGCGTTTTGTGACAATTTAAGTGTTTGTGCCTTCTCTGCTATGTAAGTACTGAAATAATTCTTATTGCGCCATCCCAGCCACTTTCTCTGAGGTTTCTCAGCAAACAGACAGGATGCACAAGACATTTAATTTGCACAAGTTGTTACATCTAATGTTTCTTTTTAGGTGCTTGGCTTGCTATTTAGCAATAAATTAGATTTTTAAAAAAAATATTATTATTTTTATTATTATTATTAGTGGTGGTGGTTTTGTTGTTGTTTTTGGTTTTGTTATTAGATGATGATGATGATGATGATGATGATGATGATGATGATGATGATGATGATGTGGCTGCTTGCATACTGGAGTGTCCACCGGAGGCTGGGAAGCAGCTAGCTGAGTAGCCGTCCTGCTGAAAAGGATGGGGCTCGCAGTGGATGCCAAGTTGAACACAGGCCAAGAGAGTGTTCTCACTGCAAATAAGGCAAACCACAGTCTGGGCTCCATCAGGAAGTGCGCGGCCAAGAAATCAAGGGATGCACTTATCCCCCGGTATGTGACACTGCTGAGGCAGTGTGTCCACTGTTGCTGTCCAGCTTTGGGCCTCCCAGTCAATGAGGATGTTGAAAAACCATGGAGGCTCCAGTGAAAGGCTCCCAAGGTGGTCAGGGAGCTCAAGTGCACACCCTCTGGAAAAGCGGTGGAAGGAGTTGGACTTGGTCTGGAGGAGCAGGCTGTGGGGTGACCTGGTAACTGCCTGACACCATCTGCAGGAGCCTCTTGATGGTTGCAGGTGATGCAGCAGGGGCAATGGCCACAAACTCTGGCTTGGGAGCCAGACAAGCTGTTTTGCTACGGGGGCAGCGCAGCGCTGGAGTAGGTTGCGCAGGGAGGTCACATAATTTCCACCCTTGCAGGTTTTCAAGCTTCAGCCAGACAAAGCCCTGGCTGACCTGCGTACGCATGCCAGTCCTGCTGCAAGCCGGGGGGTGGATGGCATCTTCAGCGGGCCTTGCATACAGCATTCCTGCCGTCCTGGGACCTACTGAGAGACGGAGAGTCTGCAAAACCCAAGGCACAAAAAGCCCACTGCGGTGCAGAGGACCACCCATGCAAGGCAGCATCCCATTTTGCTTTGAGGAATTCATTCCCTCTGATGCAGTGCTTGCGGGCTGGAGGCCCGGCAGCACCCCGGGTGCTGCGGCAGCAGCAGGGAGCATGAAGCAGAGAAGACCAAGTGTGCACGACGTGAAGGTGCCAGGCTCTGGTACGTCGCCCCGCTGCTCGCCGCCTGCACACGATGCTGCCTGTGCACTCGCCTCTGCTAGCTCAGCTATTTCCAAATCTTGCTTCTCAGCATGATGTGAGCAAAACCCAAGTATCATTTGTTTCAGAAAAAAAAAACAAATTACAGTAAATCCCTCCAACAGGGCTTACTCATTTCCTCTCCCCCATCTCTTACTACCTTCTTACCATAAAGACAAAAGTCCTTTTATAATACAAGGGCTTATTTTACCTGCTTGCTCAACAGCCCCACAAAGCTGAAAGCTCAGCACAGCCCCAGCATAGCTCTAGACTGCCCGCATGTGAATTGGTTACATGGAGACTAAAAGAGAGAATCGAGCCTTTCACTCTTCTCTCACCTTGTAAACAGTCGGGGGTATTTGAAGCATGCATTGGCATCCAGAGAGATCTTCAGGACTACTCCGGGCTTTTTTCTTTTGCAACCCTCTTGGGCATGGGCACCATGTCAGAGCTCGTGCTCCGTCAGTGCTCCTCGCCAGCACAGACCTCCCCACAGCTACGGCAAAGTAGTTCGTGTTGGAGCTTGGTGGGGGAGAGCCCCCAGCACCGGGTGGCAGAACAGTTAACATAGGCTAACGTGACTGAAACAACGGCCACGCTCAGACCAGAAAACCCGTACTTGCATTTTTATGCCACATTAGTTACCAGAGATGTCCTAGTAAGCAGCCATCTGACCTAAGGGAGAATAACAAGCACCTTTCAGTCCTTGTGTGCTAACCAGCAGCACATCCCCAAATCGTTAGTGTAAATTGCATCTGCCCTTGACTACCAAGTCATAAAAATTTTTTGAGCATGAAGACATTTGAGGGGAAAAATGGCTGAGCTGTCTTACCCAGAGTTCTGATTTCAGTAACTTCCCGAACCAAAATTACTCTGCAGATCAAAGATTGTCTACTAAACCAGAAAAGAGAACAGAAAAACTTGCTCTAAAGTAACACTTGTATATCAAGTCACCCTCATGAGTAATTATAATAGTAGCTTTTTTTACATTTGCATTGGGTTTTGGTTTTTTTTTTCCTTTGGATGCTGACAATGCGCTAAGCATTTAGCATCTTTTTTTTTTTAAGCTACAGCTGAGTTTACGTAGCAACCGATGCATTGCTGAATCCTCCTACCGTTCCCAGCACTGGCAGAAAGACAAACTAAGGCAGGAGTCACATCCAGATGAATTACTGGCCAAGTCCCAGTTTCAGCTGATTCCTTGCAGTGACTCGCTCCAGAGGGGCCCGTGGCACTGGGGCAAGAGAGCTCATGCTGGGGGCACTGAGGGTGGTGGGTTGGCCCTGGCTGAATGGCAGGTGCCCACCAAAGCTACTCCATCCACCCCCTCTGGCCGGACAGGGGAAGGAAAATACAGCAAAAGGCTCGTGGGTCAGGATAAGGACAGGGAGATCACCCAGCAACTACTGTCGTGGGCAAAATAGACTTGACTTGGGGAAATTAGTTTAATTTATTACTATTTGAATCAGAAAAACCACCTTTTCCCCACCCTTCCCTTCTTCCCAGCCTCAGCTTCACTCCGGATTTCTCTATGTCGTCCCCCGACCCGTGGCACAGGGGGATGGGGAATGGGGGCTGTGGTCAGCTCATCGCGTTGTCTCTGCTGCTTCTTCCTCCTCACACCCCTCCCCTGCTCCAGCCTGGGGTCCCTCCCATGGCAGACAGTCCTCCATAAACCTCTCCAACACACCAGCCCTTCCCATGGGCTGCTGTTCTCCATGCACTGTCCAGCATGGATCCCTCCCGTGGGGTGCAGTCCCTCAGGAGCAGCCTGCTCCAGCGTGGGTCCCCCGTGGGGTGCAGTCCCTCAGGAACAGCTTGCTCCAGCGTGGGTCCCCCGTGGGGTGCAGTCCCTCAGGAACAGCCTGCTCCAGCGTGGGTCCCCCGTGGGGTGCAGTCCCTCAGGAGCAGCCTGCTCCAGCGTGGGTCCCCCGTGGGGTGCAGTCCCTCAGGAGCAGCCTGCTCCAGCGTGGGTCCCCCGTGGGGTGCAGTCCCTCAGGAGCAGCCTGCTCCAGCGTGGGTCCCCCGTGGGGTGCAGTCCCTCAGGAGCAGCCTGCTCCAGCGTGGGTTGCCTGTGGGGTCACAAGCCTGGCCAGCAACCCTCCAGCTTGGGCTCCTCTGCCCATGGGGCCACAGGCCCTGCCAGGACCTTGCTGCGGCATGGGCTTCCCACAGGGTCACAGTCTCCTTCGGGCATCCCCCTGCTCGGGTGTGGGGTCCTCCATGGGCTGGGGGTGGGGATCTGCTCCATCATGAACCCCCCCCGGCTGGGGGCACAGCCTGCCTCACCATGGTCCTCACCACGGGCTGCAGGGGAACCTCCGCTCCGGCACCTGGAGCAGCTCCTGCCTCCGTCTGCCCTGACCTGGGGGCTGCAGGGCTGCTGCTCTCACACGTTCCCACCCCTCCCCCACCACAACCGTGTTGTCCGGTCATTTCCCCCCCTTCTTAATATACCACCCCGGAGGTGCTGCCACGGTGGCTGATGGGCTCAGCCGTGGCCAGCAGTGGGTCCATCTCAGAGCCAGCTGGCATCGGCTCTACCAAACGTGGGGGAAGCTTCTGGAAGCTTCTCACAAAAGCCAACCCTGTAACCCCTGCCACTACTAACGCCTTGCCACGCAAACCCCTACACCAAGAGAGAAGCTGCACAAAGCTCATCGCTGCTCTGCTGTTACAGCCCCCCCCGACACGGGGTGGCTCCGGCGTGGGGCAAACTCCGCACACGGAGCTGCTGCTCCAACTTTGCCCCAGCTGGTTCCCTGACACTTTCCAAGCGCCCGCTTCCCTCCCACCGGCTTTTTCTGGTGGCCGGCCCACAGCTCTCCCCAGCCTCTGCAGCGCTTCAGGCTGAGACAGCTCCAGCCGTCCGTACTTTTACCTCCATAGTTCACAACTACCAGTACACACACACTTTGCTCGGGAGAGCCCAACCCCTGGTAGTTAAACATCTGCAGAAGTATTAAAGTACCTCGCATCTCTAACTTGGTCTGACTTCTCGTGGCTTACTCGGAGGTTACGCTTTCAGAAAGCGCTGGCCTAGTTTTCCAAAAGGTCACGAACAAGGGAACCTCCAAATCTTCAAAAGATGACTTTATCACCTAGTTCTATTAAAAACATCACTCAAGAGCATTGGAAGAGATTACAAAAGGAAACCTAGTAGCTTACACCATAAAGAATAATCTTGTATTTTTTTTAACTCAAGTGGCACAGACCGCAGGTGGCATTGCCGGAACATGGGTTTGATTCATTCTGCTACTGGAAAAATGGAGTAGAATTTCTAAAAACATCTTTACTGATCAAGAATTATCCTGCAATAGGCACCAAAAGGAGCCTGCGTATGGGTGCACTCGGACGCGGAGCTCCCATGCACATGCCAGCGCCACTGAGTGCGCCCCGCGCCGCACGCCAGAGGGGCCAGCCCGTGCCAGCAGGGCTGGGGGCTGGGACCTCAAAAGGTTCCCCCCCCCCCCCAACAAAAGCCAGGCCCTGTTGTCCCACAGGTGAGAGCCCACTTACACAGCCCATTTACTCTTACCCCTTTCTAAGAGCACAGTGTGTCAGGGAAGCACCTCTGTTTACACCCTGTGTATCCTAGGTGATGTACTAGCAAAGGCAGAAATACAACTGGAGTAGTCTTTCATCTGATTTTTAAATGGGAACTTCCCCCTACCCTGACATATCCAGCACAGACCTTCCGCCTGCAGCTAAGCACACGTGGCTGTGCAGGGTGGTTACAACCTGTTGTAAGATGACAGATGCCGTCAGCTTCAGCAGACAGGGCAGCGAGAGTACCAGCAGCAGCAGCACTACTGCTACCAATAGCTGCACAGGCATCATACACCGCCTTCCTACTACCGAACCAGGTCCCAGGCTCTCCAGCTTTGTACTTGCATTAGCAACACCCTCCCCCCGCCCCAATTAGTAAAAAAGCCAAACCACCTTTAATTAAAAAAAAAAGCAAACCCACTTTGTACTCCCACTCGGGAAAAACCCCCAGCACACACGAACCCCAAACCCTCGTGGCGTCACGAGCCCTGCACCACCGCTGCCAGCAGTGTGGCTGCTGCAGCACAGGTACTCCTCGTGTAAACAAGTCCTTGTAAGCTGCAAGGAGTTACTCAACACGGCAGATGGCTCAGCCCTCTCGCCCTGCCAACGCACAGCTGGGCTGCCCTCACCTTCCTGGAGCCATCGCTCCCTTCTCCACCGCCTTCGCTTCCTTTAGGAGCCATCTCCTAGGTAATAGCCTTTCTGTACAAGCTGTTGTCAAGGGGCTTTTTTGTCGTTTTTTGTTTTGTGGGTTGTTTTTTTTTTTTCCTCCAAACACCATATATTGAAGAATTGAAAACAAAACATCCCAGACTTTTGAATTAAAATACAAGCTTTACAACCACATAGTTAAGTGTAGGCTCTTATATTTTCAGTTTATGACTATATAATTTTATAGAGTACCAAAATAAGCAAAGGATCAGCACTCCATACAAAGTGTTAGTTCTGGTGAGGAAGGTAGAAGGGAGATGGACTTCGATTACACTAAGGTCTTTTTGCAAGTCTAAAGAAAATTCCATTTCAGCAAAACAGATTGGGGTTTAGATCCCCCACAGGTCTATTCATTAAATAGTCCTTTAAAGACACTTTTACATTTTCCTCATTCAAAGAAAAGGGATGACTTAAAGCAATATTAACAAGGAGGTGGTGCTGTTAATGTTTAATGTCAATATGCAAGGTCATCTGCTATAAAGGCTAGAAGAGCAACACAACTTTGTCTTTACTTCCGAAGACTTAGAAATCGACTAACATTTGAAAAAAGTTGCAAGCACGCTACACCGACTCTACACCTAGGCTGCTGCTGGTAAGCCTCCGCTAGTCTGTACGCCGCCATGAGGGACGCGGCAACTCCCAAGCCCAGATGCTGGCAGTGACATGTGCTCTCACACGTATGCCACAAGTCCGACTTGGGACGGTTCTCTCTCTCCCCTGTCTTACGGCATTAAAATGCAAGGAAATTAGCAGCTAACATTGCCACTACAGCTTTACAAGAGCATAAATCTGAACAAAATAGCAGTTAAAACAAATTGAAGCTCTCTGTCCCGACTCCAGGATTCATGATCCACAACAACCCTCCTGTCCTGCTCCCTGTCCAGTTTCTTCCCCCGCTCCTTCCCTCACGTGTTTTACAATAAATAGGTTCAGTGAATTTACATGATGCAAGCGCAACTCAAAGACTTTTGCCCTATACATATAACCATGTTAAAAAATTGTGAGATTATACATGTGATATCTCTAACAGAGCAACCACCAGTTCAGATTTTTAACGAAACACGAGTATTTCAGCATGTATACAGTAATGAGTTTGAAACTGTCCAACATCACCGCTTTCATACATTCTCTTCCTCTTTATAGCCTTAAAGGGATTTTAGACCCTGATGGCGACAATCCCAAAACAAGAGTAAAATGAATTTATTTTATTGCAAACAAACGTCTAGAGTTAAATTTCTCCACCCACTTTCTTTAAAGAGAAAAGGAATCAGCAGGCTAAGGAGATACACCCATTTGAGAATTGACATGATTAAAAATTAGATATAAAATGGGTGACTCACAGTTTCATTAGCTTACAAAATGGTGGAGTAACTACTACAAGCACACTAGGTATACAGTATTTTGTGGGGAAAAAAGAGTTATACAGACACACAGCTAACTTCATATAGATCCCATTAGACAACTGGATTTACAACAAGTTTTGTTTAATAAGAAATGGGCAAAGCCAGCTTCTTTTCAGAATCAAAATGCAGAACAAATGGAAAAGAAATTATGGTGTTGTACCTTCACAAGTTTGAGCCTCCACAAATAATGCAACCAAGTTTTACAACTTTAAGAGCTTCTACATACACTCCACCTTCGCTATTTAGCCCCAGGTTTCCTCTTTGCCCCCAACATCTTATTGAGTTCCAAATGTTACAAAAAAAAGTCCTAGTTATTGCCAGAAACTTTTACCTCCCCCTCCTCCCCTCCCCACCCAGAAGCTTCACAGAGAGGATGGAGTGTAATATGGAGCTTTACATAGTCTCATGGTATTTATGAGGGCTAAGGAGCCTCCATATGAATCTGGTTGCTAACATTTCTATCGTATTGTGACATGACTCACGACTGTTTCTTAGAAATTGGGGAATGGGGAAAAAGGAGAAAATTTTTTAATAAAAAGACACCAGGTACAAAGCAACGTTTTACTTTTGTTGTGGTAAAAAAAAAGTCACATTTTACAGATAAAATGTAGAACCCTGAAATACTGACACATTCTCTTATCGTGCACAATGCTGAGGTTCTCTTACGAATCACTTTAAAACTGCAATTAAAAATGTACAAAAAAAGAAAAGAAAAAAATCAACCCACAAAGCTTCTAAAAAAGGAACCCGCAGGCACTTCCTCTTGTGGAATGTTTAAAAAGTTAGCCTACTAAAGAAAACAGTCGACTTCTTGTGAAGGTTTTGAAGAAATATGTATCAGTTCATTTATTTGGGTATTCAATAATATCCTTGGTGATAATGCTGACTCCATGGCTTCTGACCCCAGAATTGCTGCAATAAATGGATAAATAGTTAATTTTAACCTGTCATCACATACTGGTTACATTTACTACAGAAAAAAAAAAAGCAGCATTTAACAAACATCTAGTTCTCCTGGAACTTGAGCAGATTACAAGTCCTCTCAAACAGCAGCAAGTTCCTGAAGAACCGAAGGCAGTTAAAGAGTTCACTTCACAGTAGTAACGTGAAGCCAAATACTACATACCATGAAGACCGATAAGCCGTAGCTGATATTTGATATATCAAGACCATCAAGCCAGTTTCTGTGCAAAACTTAATCTATTTATAGCGCTATCACCGAGCATTAGAAGATTTTGCTATCCAGTTTTGATTACACATTAATTACTACAGACAGTGTTTTGAAACATTCAAGTTAATCAGCGGAAAGGTAAAGCTATGACTACTTACACCCTGCTGCCACTGGTTGTAGCCCTGAGATTGGTTTTTGTAGCCACGATTATTTCCCCTTCCTCTGAAGTTCTGCAAGAGGACAATGGTTTTTAATTACTCCACCTATACAGATTTTTCAAAAGTGTAACAATCTTCGTAATCTTGCAAAACTAGTAACGATCCTTGTATTGCCACCAAAACACCACACACCATACAGAATCTTTCAAATGCAAGGTAACAGGTTAAAAACCAAACAACCCCCCCAAAACCATAACCTCCCTGAAAAACACTAGGATACAAACGGTTTCCCCCCTCTGAAGAACTGTGCCTTAAACACGGGGCAAGAACCTTGGAATTAATAAGCCAGCTCAAACTCTTGTTGCCAGTGGTCTGGAAAGCCAGCTAATCTAGTTTTCACTCACCCTATTTCCAGCTGCTAAACTGCAGCAGGACAACTAAAAATACAAGAGCTTGCCTATTTTTAGTTAGGAAAGGCGGTAGTTGCTATAAGGATGTGTTATCTGATCAGACAAAGGGATATGGGTCACACAACTGAAAATAGAAGAAGAGCTAGTCCACAGAACTTCAAATAAAAGTTATGGTACAAAAACCAAAGGACAATGACACCAGTAGATAAAATATTGCATTTCCCCTGTTTGTCAGCATCAGACAGGCCAGAGCCATGGTTACTGGCTTGGGCTCCATCTGCTGGCTCTGCAGTAATCCAAATTATGTTTTCAAATACTTCCACTGATATTCCATCACCAGTATGTCTTTACCAGTTGTGTTTGATACCAGACACCAAAACAAAGACTCTCTCCAGAGCTACTTCCAGAAAGTTCCCCAAATGCTTGTTAAAGATATACCTTAACCCTAAGGCTAAACAACGGTTACTACTATGTGGAGAGACGGAAAAAAAATAATAAAGAAAAATCAAAACACCCCCTAAAAAAAAATCTTCATCTTTTAAACAGTCAGCATCAGTGTTTCTCACGCCAACATTCAGAGCTCTGGGCACATACACTGAACTACAAAGCCAGGCCTTTTCGTGTGGGATTAGCGTAGTACCACAACCAAGTCTGAGGTTATTCACAGCCACCAAACCTTTCTAACATCATCCAAAAATCCAAAAAAAAACCATTGCCCCCCGAAAGCATCACCTGGTTGTAGTTTCCCCTGTTGGGCATTCCACCTCTGTTATAGTTTCCTCTGTTTGAGTAGCCACCTCTGCTTGGAAAGACAGGGCCACGAGGATATGGGTAGCCAACTGCACCACTGCTGCCACCGCCGCCACCGCCACCTCCACCACCTCGCTGAGGCATGTTGCCTCCCCTCCTGTTGTATCCACCACGATTGCCAGGGACTGCAGGGAAAGAGTTACTTCAATCAAGTAATTGTTAGGTCTTAAGTATTTCTTAGGTAAAGATTATTTTTCAAAATAATGATGGTACAGATGTCAACGAAAATATTAAGTCACCTGCTCAGAGTGAAAAAAAAAATGGTATTTTTAACATGACACTTACGCACACACACACACCCCAACACAGTCTGGTACACAAGTGAACACCAAAACTAACATAAAAACTGAAAGCTGGGCCTCAAGCCACGTGAACAGCGTCATCCAGGACTCTGCCAATCCTCACTTCACAAGTTGGACAACTCACTTTGTACTAATTGCTACAGACCTTCCCCTCCTCCAGCAGCAGAAACCTCCAAAACTGACTGGCTTATTTCTAGGCTCACCTCCTCCTCTGAAGTTGCCCCGCATGTTGAATCCTCCACGTCCTCTCTGACCCCTATTAAATTGATTTTTATTGCTCTTCTTGTTCTTCTTTGAGCCAGTGTTCTGCTTCTTTTCTGGTGGAAGAGATTTCTTACTTTCTTCTTTATATTGTTCCAAAAGCTTCTGAGCTTCTTCTTTTTGCAACTCTACATAGATTATTTCATCAAAACATTCTGCTACCTCTGGCAGTGTGAAGTTCCCTATAATTGCAAAAACACTGAGTATTCAGCATCTACATTCAGCTACAATCAAAGCCGTAATTTAACCACCTTTCTCCCATTCTTCCTCCCACCCCCTGCATTCCCTCAGCATAGGGACAGAATTACATAATTTGAGCATTTAAGAAATGTAACAGTGACAAAAGAAATAAAAAGGTCTTCATGGAGTTGCCAGTACTGTTCCAAACCTCGAAAACATTCTGCCTGTATCTTTTTTTTCTTTTATAAGCCTCCACTCAGAATACCAGTTTCTGCCAAATATGTCACTTATATAGGGCACTTTATGCCAAGACAGCTTTGTGCATCTGCATGAAGCATATCAGCATAACTGAGTAGTGTTAAGGACTGCAGCAGAGGGAACACAATATAGTGTTATCCTACAAGTTACAATAGTCTTCCAGTTTTGTTTAAGTACAACTGTTTAAGATAAAGTGATTTTTTAGACTTCACGTTTACTTAATCCTTTAAACAGATACTCAGCATCCTAAAACACAGTATAGGATTATGTTCCATGCCTTTCATTTTGAGAACTGCATGCTCTGGAAGATCTTTTCCCTCCACCTCTGCCTTCTTTTGTGTTCTTTGCTTGTAGTCTTCATCTTTTGGGCAAACAACAACTGCTTTGCGCTGGAAGCCTGCAAACAGGCACATTTTTCTCCTCTGCGCAGCTGCAGACACATTTGTCTGAAAAAAATGCAGTAACTTACTACACGTAGCTGTCATTGTAAGAGTTAAGGAAGTCAACTTATGGTGTATAGACTTCACCTCTACAAGAGCTTGCAATGAAGTTTACAAATAACTGGACATAAAGATGCTGCATAATGCAAAGTTACGAGCTCATATCCACGTGTTAAAACACTATTCCTCCCACATCCCATAAATCCAGAGAAGTTCACACAAGCATTTGTAGTAATATCTCAACTCTGCGTCCCCTGAATGAGTAGTAAGTCAGTAAGTGAAACAACTGCTATTACAATGTAACTTTAATCCCATTTAATTACTGCACTACAGCCTATAACAATTTCCTTAACCATTTGTCACTGAAGCTTCTACCTGATCCAAAATGAAATTCCGCTTCTTACGAGCTGCAATCTCAATGAACTTTCCAAGACACTGTGGAGCTCTCTGCAACAGCGTGTTAAGTTTTCCAGTGTCCGCCATCTGCCGCTTAAAACCTGCAACCTACAGAGAGATTTCCAGAGTTAAAAAAAAATAGCCCTGATACATGTGGCTGATGGGGTTTTTTTCTAAGTATTTTTCACCTGGCTTCAAGGATTGTTCAAATTCAAGGCCACAGCTACAAACTTTTGAATGAAATTCCCAAAGCCTCCCAAAGACAGAAGAGCTTTATACACACAAAGACTCTAGGTGAATCAATACAGCTGAACCTAAGGTACACTCACCACGTCACTAAGTCAAAGCTAAATGTTCTGAGGACAGCAACATAAAGAGAAATAGAGATACTTAAACAGTCAACAACAGCTGACTGTTTCTTATGTAGTACCACAAAAAGCTTCAGAATCCTGCTGTGCCATGTACAAGTTAGCAGCCCAGCAAGATAAAAATCTTCTAGCTAACCAGTAGCTGGTTTCTTGTATTTCTTTGATACAAAAGAATCCCATAGTAGCCAAAGACCTCAGGTTTACAGCAAGTCTTTAATGTATGAACAAACAAAATACTGTATTATCACTTACCATCATTTTGTCCATAATAGTATTTGTCCCAAGAATGTTGTATTTCCCAGGATTTGCTGCTGCGTGTTTGGTAACCCATGTAGTCTTGCCAGCTCCAGGCAAGCCAATCATCATCACCACCTATGACGACAGATCTGTACTTGAGATACTAGTTCAAAGATTCTTCTTTAATACTCAGCTTAGACCAGCAAGCCTAATGTAAACCGAGTGAGGCTCGCAGGGGCACTGGGGTTATGTATGTGTGTGAAGGGTCACAGGATACCAAGTGTTAAAGATCCCAAACAAAAAGGTCAGAGTGGTGGTGTACAACAGTCTGCCTAAACTCTACCACTTCTGTTCATCTATTTTAACAACTTTCAGATTATCACCAAGAAACTTACCTCGCAATCCTTCTTTTGCTCAGGTCCCTTTGGTCCTCGGACCCTATCCTCCAGGGGGACCTTCTGGATGAAGGTGTATTCTTCAGGTACAGGAAAGTAAGGTTCCTCCTTCTGACCAAAGTTGAACTCAACTGCACAGTTATGGCAGAGAACATGTGGGAAGAGTGGTCGCCCATCAAGAACCTCCTTACTTATTTTGAATGCAACACCAAGCTCTTGTCCATTCTTGGAGTATGAGAGTTCCACTTCGTCACCATCAAAATTCTGGTTTTCAGACAAAGCATTAGTTTGGATAAAGTTACTCACCTCGCTCTATAAAGTTTTATTAGTCTTATCACTATGTTGGCTATACACTGCTACATCATAAAGTAACTACTTAAAAGTTGTCTTAAAGTAAGTTACTGGCAACGACCATCTTGTTTAAGATTCTTTTTTTTTTTAAAAGCTTTAAACACATTTGTCTGTGCATATGTGATCTTGACATGTTGACAGCAGTCACTGCTGGTAGGCAATACCTGCTCTTTCTACCTCCTCCCTATGTTAAATACTCTCTCTTGCTCCAAGTTTCTCTGTGTTTGATTTACTGCTTCTCATAAAGCAGGCTAAAAATTCAAGGGTGTTTTTCCTCAAAAGAAAATATTAAGTGAAAACTTACAGCAAAACATCCAATCACATCATTTTCATCAAACTTCTCACCAAAGTCTTCAGTCTCACAATTGCATGTCTTTATTCCTTTTAGAGAATACCCATAAGAAAATTCTTCTTCACCTGAAGAAATAATTTAAACTTATTAAAAAGAGGCATTTTCACCTACCCTTCTAGAAATACAATCACTTCACAGCTACTTAAGTAAGCTGCTGTTCAGAATGTTCTTATTCATGCCAAAACAAGCCATGACCCCCAAAGAGCTACAGCTCATTCTTTTATTCACAAATACTATCACTTGAGATGGAACAGCAGCATCTCCCCATCCCAGTTTTAAAAGCCTCATGCTGCTGGTTCCAGATTCATGTTGACATAAAACTGAACTGCCAGATAAAGACATGAGCAAGCATTTTTAAAGACCTGATTATGTATCAGTGTACCTGCAGCGTAGTTAGTCAGAAAGGCTTTCTGACTTTAGTCTCCAGTAACACTTACCCCTCCCCATTTTAAAAGGGAGTTTAGGCTGAATGTCTGCTATGCAACAGCTGAGGATGAAGCTGCAAGGAACAAGCTAACAGGAAGCATCAACCACAAGGATTCAGGTGAAACTTAAGTGCTTAACTATAAAGCTGCTGCTGCTGTCAGAACATACCAATTAATTTACATTTCCCACAAAGATGCATCTCAGCAGCAGGTATCAGCTATCAAAACCATTATGATCAGTTCCCATATAGGTAATGAAATCCTACTACTTTCTCCTTAGCTACTTTCAGAAATGAGGATTCTCCCCCCAAGCCAAAAGGATGACAATGTAGTTATCCAGGATTTTTTCTTCACTGGTTCAATCTTACACCATGCCCCACACTTCAAAAAAGAAGTGGGGGGAGGGGCAGGAAGTGGAAAAGGGCCAGCAAGAAAAACCCTCTTCCTATTTTATGATGCTACAAGAAAAGGAGAAATCCTTAATCTTGTCAGGTCTTCCAGAATGTTCTCCCACAACCCATACCTGACCACTAAAAGAATTAACTCTCAAATCACGTACTCCTTACAGGCCCAAATACTTAACCATTTTATTTGTTCCAAATAATAAACTTTCTTGCACCATGTTCACTGAACAATTCAAGACCACTTTTCAAAACACACGAATTAGAGTCACTAAGCTTTTCCCATCTGCTAAGAAAAAAACCTTAAAACTTCAACCATGCACACAGTAACACAAAAATAATCAAATGTTCAAGTCTTACTTACCAAGCAACATTCCACTTGTGTTCAGTGACCAGCCAACTCGTACTTCATGTATGTCAATGTCTTTTGTATACAGGTGTTTAACAGGAATCTTTTCTGTAACCTATTTTTAAATTATTCATGAAAAGGTACGTAGTATTTATTAGACAGTAACAAGACGGGAACACAAAGGCAACATCTGGAACCTTTACACTTTGGTTAAATCTTTGCTAAGTCTGAGCAATCACCTTCTGCAAAAATAAAACATGCTTAAGTATGTGAAACCACAAGCCAATGGCTAAATAGTTTCATCTCCTCGTGGGGCAATGAAGATGCAAGATACCATATACCTTCAAAGCACCTCAAAGCCAGAGCCGTCCCTCTCAGCAGACAAAAGCCTTAATCTTTTTGATACCGTATTAAAATCACAAGCAAGATGTGTATATATATATATATTAAATAAATGCCATAAACTTGGGGTTAACAGTAAACTACTCTGCCAGTAAAATATGATGATGTACTAAGAAATGGTTTTATATAGACTGGGGAAAATATTATACTCCTCCCTTTCCACATTAAGCAGACTTCCTGGGCAAGCTGCCAGCTTCCAAACAACACAACCAGATTAAAAAAACCCAAACACCTAAAAGCACTGGAGTCTGTAGGCAACCAGCTATTTTCTAACAGCCTTTACAAACTTCACCAAACTAAAGTGAAAAACTGATCAGCATCTACCAGTTTTCCACAACTATTCAAGTCAGGTGACTGAGGTGAAACTGATTTGAAAGTGAACAGGGCAATAAATACTGACATCAATTTCACTTCATTGGCCTTCTAAAAGTTAGGGGTACCAACAGACACAGAAGTCACTCGATGCAAGAGCATGAAGAATGGGATCACTACCCACTCCTCACCATAGGGGGTGTATTTGAAAGCACTAGAGGGATAGAACAGAGTAAGCATTATATACACAGGCACATCATATGCAAAGCAGCCTTTAACACTGTTAAGTCAGGGGAAAAAAGTCAGGCTTTGTACTTCCTGTTATCCTTTAATCAACAAAGGAGAAATCTGTTTATTACAAGGCTGATTGACAAAGAGTGTTCTTATCATTTAGGAGAACTCTTGCTCCCAAAATGCAAGTACCTGCTAAACACTCCCATTCACCGTGTTTGCAAGTCAGACTTATTCAGCTTGGAAGGGACCTCTGGAGGTCATCTAGCCTAAATCCCTGCTTAGAGCAGGTCAAACTCAGACTAAGCAGGAACAGAAAAAAGGACTGCTGGGATAATTTATATTCCCTTTTTAAAAGAAGCCAAGCTTTCTGTAATCTTCTGAAAGTACAAGCAAACTTCTGACTAGCGAACATCAAAATTCTTAAAGTGTTGATACATGAGGCGCCAAATAAATTATTGATTCAAAAATGAGACTAGAAGTTATACATTCAGGGCAAATGCAAGCTTTTTTTTTTGTTAAATCAAAGTTCTTATAGAAGAGAAAGCAGTTCTGCAAATTGAGCCACCTTTTATCATGAACCATTTCACAGGCTCATCAGAGGCCTTCTGAAAGTCCTGTTCACCTGAATTAGTTTCAGCTAAGTCCACAAAACCTGTCAAGTATAAAGAACATTCTATTTAAGCATGCAAAACAGTTTCCCATAAAACATCGGTTTAACTCACCTTCATCTCAAAGCAGACTTTGCCTTTGGAAACTCCATAGGAGGCTCTCCCTCCAGCCCAAAGGAAAGCAAAGCTTTCCATGGTCAGAGAGGAAGCACTAAACCGGTCTCTTGAGATTTTAAAATGCAGGTCACAGTTATCTGCCAACATAAAAATCATTCTCTTTACTTGAGTTACAACATAAAGTACAGTTGTCCAAGTTTATGCATTAAAGGTTGATTTCAGCTTTCAAAGGTGATTTTGAAGACAAACCGCCAGCAAGTGCTCAGCACCTTTCAGGAAAGCCTAGATGGAGCTACAGACTGAAGCTCAGCCAAATACGTTGGGTATTTCCGTCAACGCAGAGCAGAGGAACCTGCATTGTGCTCTCTGCATTATTTGCTAGATACCTTTTTGAAGCCTTCATACCCCCCATGCCCAAACCTAAAGGCAGCTGAGAAGTAAATAGGAACACAAAGTATTTTTGTTTAAGTACTGAAAGTAGTACTGTCTTTGGTTAATATAGTCAATTAGCAAGTCCAATTAGATTAAGCCAATTAAAATGAAATCAGTTAAGTCAAGTGCATATAGGTTAAAAACACAGAATGTGGTAAGAGAACCTATCTTACCTAAGAAACACTACCCGCACTATGAATTCACCTACCGCTCTCAGAACTTAAGTGGAATCCCTGTTTTACAGGCATCCTCAGAGCTGCATACCATGAAATTTCAAATTAATCTTCTAGTAGGTTTCAAAAAGACAATACAAAATGGTAAGACAAGGTGCAGGATATAGCACTTCAATGCGCCAGACCAAAGAACCTAGAGAAGAAACTCCAAACTTATTCGAGAGTTACAAGGAGCAAAACGAGCACGGGATGAGTTGTTCTGCCCTGGTATAAAATCAGCACGCAGCCCAAGTACCCGAAAATGCGTTCTTCCCTGTATTACTGTAACTGTCATGCATGATTTTGTTTGCATACAGCCATCCCCAGTTGCAACTACAGTATTTGCGATCCAAGTGTATTCTCATTAGTACTTCTATTTGTCACCTGAAACCAGATAAAATTACAGAGAGGAAACCCACCCATGCAGGTTTACTTTTGGAACAACAAATGAGAGCAGAATTGGTAGTTCCAGCTTCCTTGTAAGACACTGGTAATAAAAAGCGCTTGAGTGCTAAACCTCTTATTTGTCTGGATCATTACGGTCCAGAAAAAAGCATGCCAAGTTGTTATGCAATTCAGTCTTAAAGCTATGTTTGATTCTGATCTCTGAGCAGTCTAGCGACACACTGTGATTTAAAGTTTGCCCAGTAACAAAACTTTCTACTAGAAATAATGAAAAGTAGTCACTACTCAGTTATTGCAAAAGTGAGCAGCTCCCACAAAGGTGGCTGCTCACCAAGTTAGCAGCTAATACTTGAGATTTAGTTACCAAAGTGTCAAGGATGGCATTTTCCGCAATTTACTTGGCTATGAACTAACAGCTCCTTAATTTCAAACATTTATTGGGAAAAAACTGCCCTAACTACTGGCAAATATGCCAGACAACACCAAAATTTAAGCTTTCCTTCTGTGGCACTTTAAGAATCCAGTAAATTCCAGCATCACTTATTCAAGATTTCTAATACCACACTAAGCCTTTACTTACCCTCCAGAACACAAACGTCAGCTCTGCCCCAGTCATGGTACTTCACCACTAACAGTGGCACTTGTAATCTGCCTCAAAATCAAACCCACTGTTTCTAGGTATTTTTCGATTTCTATGCCCTTGTGACCAATTCTCTCTGCCATCCTATTTGCACAAATCAGCCCCCTGCTCTGCAAACTCCCAGGTTGCATGAATGGGTCACTTTTAAAGGAGGTCTTACCTGATATTTTTGTTAAATTTACCAGAAAATGTGGAAATATGCTCTGCTGGCCGACATGTAAACAGGGCCTCAGCAAGTTATGCACCAACCTCACTTTTCAAATACCACTGCTACAACTACCTCCACTACTGACTCTCAGGACTTTCTGAAAAGGTGAAAAGCTCGTGTGCTGTTATCATTGGTTTCTGAAGCTGTTTCCAGGGTGTTCTGTGCTCACTCTACACTTGCCACCTTGCTTTTCAGGCTAGATTAGTGTTCTGGTTAAGATCTGCTCAGAAAACTCTATGGTATCACAAGCTTCATGGAAAACCCAAGCTTATCACTGCTAATATAAAGACCTATATACGCTTCTGTTCTTTTCTATACTGAAAATGAGTGGAAACACCTTTTCTAGTAGGGTTTTTTTTTTTCCCTAGAAGTTATTTAGTAATGGAAGACAAGAAATGTATTCACCCCACATTTCAGAAAGTGTGGTTTTAAGATGAAAGCATGTTTTACTCACAAGTGTCAAGACAAACCACTGTATCATCAAAATGTTCATCTTCTTCTTCAACAGGTGGTTGAGGGGACTTGGCCCTGAGGAAAACAAAACCGAAGGATAATAAAGCTACATGCATTTTCACACTGCTAAATTACACATTTCTGCAGTTCACTTCTCTTTACCAAAAACGCTGCCCAGCATCATGCTCATTTACCTGCTGTATTTATTTTCTTCAATGTATTCAAAATATCCACGGCCATGGTCTTCACGTGGTCTCTTCACTCCTCTCTTCTTTTCACCAGGTTTTTGTTCCGTTTTAGTGTCTCCTGTAAGAGAATAATGATTTATTTTAATTACACGCAGTGATTCTTTAATCGGGAATGAAGTCCTATACAATGGTTCCAGCTTGGAAACCGTTAAGAACCTACAGCATGAGCAAAGTAGCCTAAAGAAGAATTTTTCTTTGTACCAAGATAAAAACACGCCTCTGGAATTTTCTGTAAAGACTCAAAATTCGTCTGCTAAATCGCTTTATCTCGAGTGCTGGTACACTCCTCGATGTTAATATCCTCACAGAAAAGCCAGACGGAGAAGGGAAAAAATAATGATATTAAAAAAAAAAAAAAAAAAAAAAATCGCGGGGGGGGGGGGGGGGGGGAGGCAACACAAAACCCTCCCGCGCCGCCATGCCGCCCCCCCCCCCCCCGCAGGACATTCCCGGCCGCTCGCAAGGACACCGCGCGATCCGCACGACTGCGCCTCCTCCCGGCAGCCCGGCGGGAGCCCCGCGCGGGGCCGCGCCGCCCGGCTGCCTGCAGGGAAGGGATTCCGCCTCCTCCCGCCTCCATTGTACCCGGCCTTCCCAACGCCATCCCGTGCAGCGGCCAGGCCGGAAGTGACGTCACGCCGCCCAGCGCTCCTCAGCACAATACAGCGCGCCCCAGCGGCCCCTCCGCCGCCACCCCTCCCCCCTCCCCCCCCCCCCCGGGCCCGCCGCCGCGGCCCCTTCCCCGCACCTCCCCCCGCCGCGGCCCCTCCTCCTCCTCCTCCGCGCGGCGGCCCCTCGCGGGACCCGCGCCCCTGCTCGCGCCGCGGGGCCCGCGCGGCAGCACGCGAGGGGCGCTGGAGGCGCCGCCGTCGCGCCCGCGCCCCGGAAACCGCCCTCCCGGCCGTCACCCCCCCCCCCCCCCCCCCCCATGGGAGCTCCCGCGACGGGGGGATGGGATTAACGGCCTTTCCCCCCTCCCTGCCGCGCACACTCACCCCCGGTGGCCTGGGCCCCGGGGCGGCCGCCGCCACCGCCGCCTTCCGCTTTCTTCTGCTGCTGCTGCTGCTGCTTGGCGGGGCCCGCCGGGCCGGAGGCGGCCGCCGCCGGGGGCCCCGAGGCGCCGCTGGCGCTTTTGCCGGGGGCTTCCTTGGCGGCGCCGCGTGGCTGGAGGAGCGGCGGGGGCTGCTGCTGCGGCTGCGGCTGGGGCTGCTGCGGCTGCTGCTCCCCGTGCCCGTTGGCGTCCCCGGCCGCAGCCTCCTCCTCGTCGGCGAGCTCGTCCTCCCCCTCCTGGAATCCCTGGTCGTCTCCGTTCTCATCCTCCTCCTCCTCCTCTTCCTCCTCCTCGCCGCCCGCCTCCTCTTCCATGGGGCCGCCCCCGGCCCCCGCCCGCTCGCCGTTCTCCTCGCCCAGCTCCATGGCGTCGCCATCGGCGGCCTCCAGCCCTTCCTCGTCGTCGTCCTCCGCGGTGGAGGCCGCGGCCTGGTCGGGGCCTCCCCCCTGGTGGAGCTGCGAGGCGCCCCCGCCGCTCTCGGCCGCCTCCCCCTCCATGCTGCCGTTGCCAGGCTCGACTGCGCTGCTGGCGGGGCCTCCCCCGCCGGCCTCCTCTTGGTCTAGCGCGGCCTGGAGCCGCTCCATGAGCTCGGCCTTGAGGCCCTTATCGGAGAGGCGCCGCTTTTTCAGCTCCTCCTTCAGCTCCGACACCTTCAGCTTCTTCACGTTCACGGGCGAGCAGCTCATGGCGGCGGCGGCTCGATCCCTGGGCGGCGGGGGGAGGGCGACGCTGTGCTGGGGCGGACGGCGGCGGCGGCGCTGGGTCGAGGCCCCGGCGGGAGGCGGCTGGGTGGGTGGCGCGGCTGGTTCGTGCGGCTGCGGCAGCTGCAGAGCGGACCCGCCTGGCGCCAAATCCTTTCACCGAGCTCGCGAGGGAGACGCGCCTCGCGGGGCCGAGCACGCAGCACTGCCCGCCCCGCCCCCGCGCACGTCGTCCCTCCTCCCCCCCCTCCCTCCCCGATACCGTAACGGCCGCCGGCGCGCGCCCGTACCGTAAATACCCACCCGAGCGCAGCGGCGCCGCGCGAAACCCGCCGCCTTCACGCGTGGGGGGCCCCGCTCCGCGGCCGGCGCCGCGCAGGGCGCAGCGTGAAGGGCGGCAGCAGCTCTGCCCCCGCGCCCGCCCCGCTCCGCAGCCGCGCCCGCGCCATGTTGGCCGGGCGGCCGCGGGAAGCCGTTCTCGTCCCCTCAGCGCCGCGCCGGCGGGACGGGCACCGTGCCCCCCAACCCCCCCCCCCCCCAGGCCGCTGGCGTGGATGCCGCCCGGATCCGGTGCCAGCACCACCGAACACACGGCACCACACCACCGGGCCCCGCGCCGGCAGCCGCCGCCCCGCAGCAGGCCCGCTCCTTTCCCCGCCCCGGCGCCCGGCTCGGGCCTAGGCCGCACAGTGCGTTGCGTCAGGGGTTTGAAAACGAACGTTGCTGCTTAAAATAGTTCCCCTGGTACAACCTTGTTAACGCAATTACATAAGGACGAAAGTAGAGCTATCTACCCAGTTCTTCACCGGCTGCAGCGCTAAGAGGCACGCAGAGACCTGATCTGGAACTAGACCGGGCTGGGGCTAACAAAGCCACAGGGCTAACAAAGCTTGCCCCCCCCCCCCCCCCCCATCACATTAGCTGCCCACCAGACACAAAGCATGACGCTGGAGCTCGGCTCAGAGCGATCAGCTAACCAAAACGCCTCAGTTTTCCTCCCCCTGCACAGCATTCATATAGGGGGCTCGGCTACTGAGCTGTGCAGTGGTTGGATTTTTCCAATTTGGTCAAAAGTTACTTGAAAACAAACAGCAGAGAGGGTTTCACGTGAACAGAAAGGCAGCACTGATCTACAAGTTTCCTTCCTTAAGGAGCCTGGATAAAAAAAAAAAAAAGCTAATTTTCACTTGCTGAAAAAGAAAAGCAAGTCAAACAACTAGAAGATGGGTATGAAGCGGAACAGAAGGGAGGGCATTTGGGGCATGAAATTGCCCTGCGTTGGTACAGGTTGTGTGGCCACCTGCCCCAGGACAAGTTACCTTCACCTGCAGCAAGAGGAAGAGGAGGGAGACGAGGAAGTCGCCCCGTTTTAACTGCACAAGGAATGGGCTCTTTCAGGCGCACACAAGACACACACAGCGTGCTCTGTTCCCAGCCAGGCTGGATCCATTTGGAGGAAACATGACTCAGTCGGGAAGGTTAGCTCAACCCATCACTACAACAGCAGCTTGTTGGAACAGAGACAGGGAGAGCTCCCTCATGCAGCGTGTACAGATGAGAAAAAGGTTGCCAGAACCTTTCCCTTACTATAAATGCAAGTCAGTAGATTGCATCTCAGTCTAGTGGGTCAGAGTGATCTCAACGGGGGAAGAAATGGCTAAGAGCAGCGCAGTGCCAGGGAGAGGTCAGTGTGTGATCAAGCTGCACCAATATGAGTCATTACCTTTGTCCCTTTCTTCATGAAAGAGCTGTCTTAGCTAGTCCGCTGAGATACTCCTGATATATACTGTTCTGCCAAGGTGGCTAAAGTAAACAGGGTTCACCCTAGTTAATATTGCAAGATTACCGACCGAAGTTTACAGATAACTCTGTGTTAATTTAGGTGTCATCTGCCTGTCCAGCCTCCATGTTCTTTTTCTAAACGTAAAAGAATTTAAACAGAAAATATTAAATCTTTATGACCTGTATTATATCTGAACATCAGAGCACTACATTTAGACCTTGATCTGGGCACAGGCCTCTTTACATGTTGAGCCATGTTTCTGGAAGAGTTTCATCGACCTGACATCTGATAATCCCTCCCACCACTGCAAACTTTATACATTTGATAGATTCTTTTAGGCCAGTTTTGGATCCCTAAGCCTTGCCTTAAATTAGCACATCTGCACAAATTCACAGCACCTCTGCATTAGAAGATGCCCTCATTCAGAATCATCCTAGAGCTGCAGTCCTGACATGTAATCCCATTCCTAAACAATGTCATGTCTGCCTACTTCAGCAACACGCTCATACTGCTTTATACTCCTGTTACCATGGAGAAACAAAACAGCTAACAGCTTTGAGGCGCATCAAAAGCTTACTTACTTACCCTAAAGCATTCAGGCCTGCATAGAAAGGCACAAGAATCCCCTTCTGCCCCCAATAACACCACCAACCTCAGAATTTACTTTTTTTGAAGTTACTAAGGCTACCTCCTTATGAAACCACTTAGAAGGCTGAACATTTTTTTTTTTTAAAGGAGACTAATTCATACTATAGTAGTAATGGTACTTACTATCTAACCACACGCTTAATTACACTACCAAACAAGTGTAGCAAGGCTGTGTTTTTGGACTACAGTTATGTTACCTATTATTATAGAAGTGAGAAATCCCAGATGATTTTCAGATGTCAGGTGATTCAACTGTGGTAAGAACAACACTTCTTAAAAAGCTAAATACATAAAATGCACACATAACTGAAATAGATATGTCATGTTAATGACTACCTCTCAGTGTAAAAAAAAAACCAACAAACCAACAAACCACCAACATAAAAAACCCTTATTTAAGTTAAATACGTATTTCTTACATTTGCCTGCAGGGAAAAAACTCTCTAAGCTAGCTCCCTCGTTCTCTTTGAGTCAGGAGTTTGTCTCTTCCCTAATCACATTTCAAGGGGAAAAATAAGTTAAGGGGATATGCTCTCCTCATTGCTGTACCCTCTATTAATTCAGATAGTAGATCCTTCAACTCAGCTTTTCTTAGATCATGTGGATAGATACCAGCCATATCAAAAATGGGTGTCCATTAATGTGAATTTCTGAAAGCACTTTAGATTTAATTTGCAAAGCTGCTACTTGTATGATACTGACGGCCAAATGAAAAACAAATCATCATCACCGACTACCACAAGTACTCTTCCTCCTCCATTAAAATCACCTTTTCTTTGGTCTCAGAAAAATATATTACAAAGTCTTCCTTTCCATTTAAATGGGAAGTGACATCTGCCCATACATAACAGATGCAATTCTATGCACTTTATCCATCATATAACATTCTTGTCCTAACTGTGTTACTTTCAAACTTAAGAGGAAGTTTTTCTCTCCAAACCACTCTCCCCTCTCAGAAGTAATTTGGGATCCTCCCTCTGGGACTTCGCCTTTCAACAGATCAGTTACTCTGGTTTCCTTCACTTTTGTTTGTGCTCCTTTAGACTTTAATTAGTCACTCTCCTCACCCCTAATGTTCTTTCCATTACTGACCCTTAATCCTTGCACATCCCTCTCCTCTTCCTGTTTGCCAAGAGCAGTGACAAAAAAAAAAAAAGAAAAAAAGCAAGCTTTCAGGAGGGGACTGGATCGTTTTGGGAGTCCCATCCCACCTGGGCTTTGAACCTTTTCTGAACATTTTTGTACACCTTCAGTGTTGCAGAAGGACCTAGGCACTTATCTTTTCCTAGTTCTGCTCTCTTACAGCCTTGCCTGTCCTCACACTTTACCCTGTGTCTGACCATCACAATGTTCTCCTGGTCTCTTCTCTATGTCCTTAGCCCACCTACCCTTAATTAATATTGCCTTCACAGTTCCACATTCAACACACCAGTATTTTAAAAAGAAAATCTCATACTTGAAATATTTTGCTGGCCTTTTATGATAGCAGGCAGCATGTGGAGAGTCTTTTTCTTTCACCCTTTTCACCTCTGCTCATGAAATCCTCACTAATCATTATTAGAGCCAGCCAGAAAATTTCAGACATTTTTAAAGTGCTAATTTGTCACAAGTGACATGACACTTGGGGTCAGTTCTGATTATTTCTTAGCCCAAAGAACGCCCTTATCTATATATCTCTATAGGTAGGCTCTGCCTGTAGAGACTTTTTTTTTTTTTTGAGAAATACTACTACACTTGCCCCGCACTTCTCCCTTTCCCTGACATGCACTACTGCTCACTATCAGAGTCAGGATGCTGAACTAGATTGACCTTGCCATGTACTGTCTATAATCTCTCCATGATATTTTAATATCAAATGAGGTTCAATTCATCTCAGAAACGCAGGCGGTCATTTGCCGTAATAAGGCCTATTATTTGCACAGGAACTAGCTCCGTTAGGTCCTAAGGATGGTTTCGGACCCAAGGACAGTTAGCGCCTGATTACAAGGGGAGCTAACAGTGTTCAAGGGACTGGAATTCCAGTTTCTGGCACTGGTTTGGTTAGCCAGCTCCTCCTCAGTAGCATCTTTCTCTCATTACACTTCTGCATGGCATTCCCCTTTCTGCCACAGCACCCTTTGGGCCTCCAGGTGGGTTGTCAGTCAAGGGTCAGTACAGAAGTCCTTTATAAGATCCTAATGCTATTTTGTTTTTCCTGTGCTAGATGAAGATGAAGTACTTCAGCCATCCCACCAAACAGAAGGAAGGGCTGCAAAGCTACACTGGGATGCTACAAATCAGCCACAACCCGTGTTTGTCAGCCTTTAAAGGGCGAGTACCCACTGACCCCATAGTGACAAGAATCTCCTTTTCCCCATTTTCCAGAACTAGCTTTTCTTCCTTAAAAAAGCCAAAACCCAAACCCATTCAGAGCATTCAAAAGACTCAGCTTCCAAGCCTGGCCTTGGAAAAAAGGCTGCATTTTCCAACATTAAAACCAAGATTCATTTTGGCTTTATTCAGAATCATTCAGAAGTTTACCGACCACACACTTATCCGGTGTTACATATGAAGTTGTTCATAAGAAGATATGCAGTCCTGGAAATCAGATATCTGCAGTTTCTTGAGATTTTTTTTTCTTGTAACCTGCCACATACACGCATTTACTAGGGTGGAGCTGTGAAGTCTGGAAAATTAAATAGAATAAACCCCTCTGAATAGTGGTCAGTCTGTAAAAGAAGAGGTGGCATTGTAAATCAACTTCCAAAAAATACTGTTTTCCTGTGAGGAGACAATGCAAAACAACCATTTCAAGAGAGTATCAATTAATGTCTCTAAGGGACTATTAAGACAAGAACAGATAGGTTTTAAAGTGGAGTGTCAGCTCCAGTATACCTTTCTGCCCACACACAAAAAAACTTGCGGTCGATATAGGTAACTAAACCTAATTGCTCTCAGCAGAAAAATGCAAGAAGGGGTGGCAGGACAATTCACAACTGCCAGCCAGCAGACCAGCTCTTGCCTAATGCAACTTTTCTGTTCAGCCTGGCCAAAATTCCCACAACTCTGAAACCCAAATAAAAGACCTAAAGTAACCCAAACAACCCCTGCCCTGCCTCACCACACACACATACTCCTTAATGTCCGGATGGCCACCTTCTTGGGTTGCCTTTCCCTCCTGTTCTGATGCTCTGCACCCTTTATAGTACACACAGTATACTCCTGACATCATTTTACTCTTTAAGCCTCTTTAATACACCTTTCTCCATCTCTTCTTGAGATGCTTTGGTCAAAAAAGGGAAGCAGCCACACACCTTCTGTGGAACCAGTGCTGCCGGCTCTTGGGCCATCTCTGTCTCCAGTCCTCAGTTCAAAAAGAATGGCTTCTGCATGTTGGGAAAGCCTTGCTAAACAAAACCACATAACCCCTCTAAAACTTAAAAGAATATTTTATGCTAACAAAAGGTACTGCCATGGTCCAACCGCATACCTTAAGTTTGTGATGGGCAAAGCTGAGTTAGCAAACTGGTTTTGAATATTCATTAACCCATGTTAACATGCTTTCAAGATGGCCATTTTTGTAATGAGAGCATGCCACAAAGCTGAAGCCCAGAGCATTCGCAAATGTAATACCCCAGCAATAGGGTGATTGGGTTTTCCTTCCTGAAGCTGTTGGCTTATTTAAGTTGTACAGCCTGAGGAGAACCACGTGCAGACAGAGGCAATACATCAAAAATTTCCCCAGCACTACTTTCTACATAGGAAACAGGTCTATACATTATAAACAAAGGGGAAAAAAAAAGAAAAAAAAAAAGCTCTGGATGCCAGGTGGCCTTCCCAGTCTAGGCACTGCGGGCAATCCTGCAAGGCTGTTGCTACAAAATCCTGAGGTCTGGCTAAGGTAGCTTCAGGAGACACCAAAGCATCAGAAAGTAACTTGGAAAGTGCAAAATTGCTTTTCCCCACAGTCTTGGCCTCCAATTTCTTTACTCTTACCTTTGGAAGCAGCATCCCAAAGACTAGCTACTTTTCTGTTAGGCCCCAGAAAAAGTCCACCCAGAACAGAAAAGGAAAACTCCTCCACACAGTCAGCGAGAGGAGGAAACTGAGCCTTTTCCTTTCTGCCCTCTCGCCTCCCATCACACATGCACGGGCTCAGAAAGCCACACAAAACTTAACTATGCACTAGCAAACCACACAGCACAAGCACTGGTGACGCTTCAGACTACACACTATACCATCTTTAAATCAAGAAATACAGAAAAGCAGGATAAAACAATGAATTCAGAGGTTTGGTTAGTTGGTTTTGGTGGCTTTTTTTTTTTTTTTTAGGAAACTGTATTTTATCCAAATAAGTTTACCTCACTGTAGAATGCTCCCTGGAAAGAAAGCCGTTTTGTCAAAGACTGCTCTTTAACCCACTGTGCTGGAACAAATCTGCTCAGCCTTGCATTTTCAGGATGAGGAAAACCAGCATCATTTCATACGACAGATGTAACAGCAACAGAAACTCTTTAGGCAGCACAATAAACTGCTAGCAAACAGCTACAGGTATTTTCCTAGGAAAGCATCCAAAATCTCAGCAAGCCCCCTGCTGACTCTCAGAGAACAATTATTTAACAATAAGCATCAGAAAAAAAGCACTGTCACTTAACCTTGCTGTTCCACATCCATAGTCTAAGGACACCCCCAGGAGTGAACTCTTGCCAGAAGGCAGGCAGTCCTTCCAGCAGGTATTATAAACCACAACCAGGTGTCCCATCAGGTCATTCTGCCTTAAAGGTACAGTGCCAGCAAAAGGGGGGGTGGGGTGGGTGGGGAGTAAAAAGATATTTTTTTTTTTTAAGGGCTTTCTGCTGTAAGGTAGCTAACCCAAGCGTTAACAAGCTTCTAAACTATCCAGCTAAAATTTTCTGATAGCTAACATAAAGCACACCATCCTTTTAAATAACATCAGGCTAACATGTTTTGTGCAGCACCCTGATTTATCAGTATTTGCAATCCAAGGCTCTCATCCTGTATCTTTTCCTATGTCCTGGAACTCCTGTGCCTCTGCTGACTTCTTTACAGGGTCAGGGCCTCAAAGAGATTCTGGAATTTATGAGCTCCTTTTCATACAAAAGAAAACAGAACGCCTGGCAGCTTCTCTATGAGAAGAGACATCTGCACTTGCTTCTCCTGCTCCCTCCTGTTCCATACACCAGCGAAGTAAGAGATGCCCAACAGCAAAAATTAAAACAAGTAAGAAGCAAGGTGAGTACAGCATGCGAGTCACAACAAGGACCTGTTTTAACAATCCTATTATCATATACAGGACAGTGTTTCTGAAATAAAATAAAAGCTGGTCACTGAGTGACAACAGTGTGCTTGTCTATCATTTACAAACTCAAGAACTTAGAGTATTGTGAAAAAAAAAAAAAAAGAAAAAAGACATGCACTCTAAGTGCAAATCCCATACTTTCAAAACAGAGATTGTCCACAATATCTAGAAAGGGTTTTTTATCGCCAGTTTATTCCACATGGGAAAGGCTCAGATACTCTAGTTATGGATAGCACTGTGAAATTCTAATATACTGACACACGAAAGGCAATTAAAAGTAAAACAAGAAAACAAAAAAACCCACCACAAAGCTCTTGAAAAAGAAGCAATTACATGAGAAAATAATGTTATAGCTGACCAGCTTTAAATGAAATAAATACACATAAAATAATGTTCTAACTGAGCAGCTTTAAAGGAAATGAATGCAGAGCATTCAGATAGCAAATCTTTAGATGAA
The DNA here is from genome assembly GCF_015220075.1 of Falco rusticolus. Lineage (NCBI taxonomy): Eukaryota > Metazoa > Chordata > Aves > Falconiformes > Falconidae > Falco > Falco rusticolus. The sequence continues at coordinate 4,844,621 of NC_051192.1, read as the reverse complement.
TGCTTAAACCCAGCTTTTTTCCTTCATCCTCTGTTTCTTCTCTGAAGCTGGTCTCATCACAAAAGCCAAAATTTTTTTTAACTCCATAGTAACTAACTCTAGCAAACCATGTCCAAGTTCTTAGGCTTGACAATATGAGAGTTTGTACCTAATGCCATGCTTTAGCAACCAGCAATAAATCAGAAGCAATCTTTAGGTCCACTGTTTATTTGAAGCACCCTTATTATGAGGGAATATTTCTGGTAATATTTCCTTTTGTTCCTTCATACTTCTCACTTACTGGTTTATAGCTTCCCCTGTATTCTGTCCCCTATTTGTACGTATTTCAGATGCTTTCATATACTTGAAATACCTCATCATAATGATGCAGAACTTCACTTTGCTGTAACATTGAAATGTCTGGCTGGAACATGACCTGCACTGGCAGTGGATCACAGCTTGCTGCAGCCCACATGAAATGAGTTGAAGATCTCCGTCTGCTTCCAAGTGAACAAGGGCTGCTTTGGAGAACGCTACCCCGGATAACCCCCAAACTGACAGCCTGGGAGGGAAGTGAATGGAGATGGGTGCTGAGTCACTTTGCTTTCATTGCTGTGAACAGGTAACAAATCCACAGAAGCCAATTTGGATGCTCAGCAGCAAAACTTGTATAAGGGTGAAAATACTCCTCCTTCTCTCATGCCTTCCTCCTCCTCCCCCCCCCCCCCCCCCCATGTAAACAAGTTACTGGTGTGATGGAGACCACATTGGAAACTTGAGCCAGGGACAGAGCACTTCCCTTTGCAAGACAGCTAAATGAAACCCTTCAGGAGCCAAGGGCTGGTGTGCAGTCATCACTCATGGCTAGCAAGGCAGCACCTTGGACCCAATCCGCCAGGGAACAAGCACCTGGACCCAAAGAGACCTCTGTGGCAAGGCTGGAAAAAGTCTGCAGCCTGATGCATTAAAAAGAAAGAATTTGTTTGGGACAAGAGCTATGGCCTTGCAGGGAGGCTGTGGTTGCAGGCAGAGGGCAGGAGGAAGGAGCGTGAAGGGCAGGAGATGGAGCAGCCCACCCTGCGCGGGCTGGTGGAGCGGTGAGACGCCTGCCTGAAGGAAGGTGGGCTGTCAGCAGCCCCATGCTGGGATGCTGCAGGGGGCTTTCCTGGGGGATATCCAGAGCAGGTTTGAATAAAGCAAAGTTTGAAGAAACACTGACTAAATACGAGTGGTAAACGCTGTGCTCTTCCACAGTGTGTTCTCGATTTTCAGCAGTTTTGTTGCAATTTGAAGTTTACTTTGCTTCTTTGGTCAGGTTTATTAAACTAATTTATTATTGCTTCTCATGGAATTGCTTCAGAGATTCTGTTAATTCTAGAGAATAACACAAATGTGAAAACTCCTTAGAACTAAGAAAAGAAAATTTGTGAAACACAGTATTTCAGTTAGCAATAAAGTTGCTTGTTGCAAGGCATCAAGATCTTTTAAAATCCTAACAGCCTATATTTTAAAATAAAAGCATTTAAAAGTGGGTAACAGTATGTTAATTTCTCCCTTTCTGCCCTTTAGGCACATTTAGAACCACATTTGTAAAGATAAAGGAGAAGTATTTTTTTTCAGTACTTTTAACAGTCTGATGTTTTATCTGAATTGGAAATTACATTTGATTTCTGCCTTCTTTTTTTCCCTAGTCTCTACTGTGGCTGCATCTGCTGCAACTGGGGGTGTAAGAGAGGGAGAAGCGTGATTTACACTGGTGGAGCTTACTGCTGAACTCGCTGCTGTTACTTGTGTGAGGTAAAGCTAAGCATACATATATGCCTCATGATTGGGATTGAATATGAGTACGTGCCTCAAGACTGGGATTTTTCCGTAGGTCATTTAGATCTGATGATATTTTGGATCACTAGATCCTCCTCTCTTTTCATTTTTTTTTTCAAAACTTAAAGTTCCTTCGTATATCATTCTGGCAAATGCAATTTTTTTAGCTCATTATCTACATCAAGGGTTTTTTCATCCTTTTGTTTTCTGATGCTTCTGTTTCAAGCATTTGATTGTGTTTCCTCACTTCTTCATTTTTGTTCTGTTCTGAAATCCTCTCATTTAGGTTTCATTCTAATTCTTGTTCTAACACTAATACCTCACAGATCTTTTCTCTTCCCAGTGCATATTACCTCTCTTTCTCAGTAGATAACACATATGCTCTCTCTTCCCACCCTCCAGATATTAGCACTTTTATTCTTGATTTCAAGTGACAATATAAGGGATTAATTCCATGCCATTATTTGTGATCGCAAAGTTGACAAAAAAGAGCACTTACAAGCTAGGTTTGTCTGTGAAACCTTATGCGTAATACAAAATCAATTCTTATCTGCTGCACTCCACCAGGCTATTAAAGGATGTTGGGAGGATGGTGAAAAGAATTCAGTGATGGCTCTCTTAAAAGTAGGAGACATCTTCCCAACATCGACCACTGGGTTGCTGCTAATGGCACTGGCTCCTTCATAACCAACCACACCTTATGCAGATCCAAATGCCAGGCCTGGAGCCTTGAGTGATGTGTGACTTCATGGAGCTTTTTTTCTTTCCCCCTGTGTAACTCTGATACTACCAAAGAGTATCCCTACTGAGAAAGAGAGATGGGTATTTACTTCTTTCAAAACCTCAAAGCAGAGATTCTTCTCTCTGTTTCTCACTTCTCAAATCTATAGGGAAGCTGGTAGCTCTAGGCTGATAACTTCATGCATTCATATTTTATGGCAATGAATATAGGTTGGAAAGTGATAAACACAGAGCTCTGAAAGTCAGTTTGTTCCTTCTACTATTGAAGCAAAGTAATCCCACAAAGACAGAAAACCTCTTTTAGTCCTTTCTAGGACTGTGTCATATTTACTGAGGAGGCCTTCAGTCACTCTGGAAACTAGAGTTCTGAAAATATGCTGAAAATTTTGGCTGCTAGAGTTGTTTAGGAGAACAAGAGATTCTTAGACTTCTGAAATTTTAGATCAGAAGAATCACATGTATCTCCATGGCTACCAGATCAGTTCATGAGCATCCTGGCAGATTTCTGGTAGCCATTTTGGAATGTTTAATAGATAAATTGCTTAGTGAAAAGACTACTGTAGCCACGCGGGCTTGTTGGTGAGGCCAAGGCTGTATATATTTGACCATCAGTCAGAAGGGAGGACATGTTACTGCACCACCTTGCTATTTGACCTTGTTAAACTTGCTGGTGTCAGGGCTAGAGATAACACAGTGGCCCACTTAGCGTCTTGGGATCTGGTGATTATGGGCCTGTCTACATTGCTGTGAATTCTGGACTTCTGGCATGCAAATATTTCACTATGGGAAGGGAAGAAGTGGTGGTGCCACTGAAGGGAAGGCTTCAGGGATGTATCTGCTTCTAGGAGCATCTTTGGATGTGTAGAGAGGCACACAGGACGCAAAAGGAGAACCTTTTCAAAAGGCTCAGTACTTGGGTATGCCATCTGCCCTAGCTCCCACATTCTTCCCACATGTATCCCTTCTTGCTAGATGCTCTACATTTTCTTATTCTATGTTTTCTTGTTTCTACAAATTAACCTCAGCTTCACTTCTTTAATACTAAATTTTAGTTCTCTCTTCAGTCATGTATCTTCAGCACATCTTGGATGTGCCACACTACACCTAAGAGACAAACTGCTTGCAAAGGGGATGGGGAGAGAGGTACAAAATACTCTGTACTATCTTAAAGGTATCCTAAAACATACATCACTAACACTCAGCCCACATGCTATAGATATATCATACAATACCACTTTTCAGGTAAGGCATTCTGAGCTTTTGCAGGTTTGTTCTTAATCCTGTAAACAACTACAGATGGAAAATCACTTACATGAGTTAGTGTTTGAAAAATGAGGGTTAGAAGACAGATTCTGTCTAGTTTAACTACAGTGGCTTAAGATCTTACTGTCCCAGCAGCTGCACTGCTTGTGAAGTGACAGAATGAGATGTGTGATCACTCCCTGGGTCACAGTTTTGTTTATCAATTTAAAGTATTAAAAATGCTGTGCTGTGTTGAACAGCCAGGGTGAGGTGAAAGTAGGTGGAAGGAGATGAACCGGGGCACCCACACCCGTTGCTATCCGACTCTTCTGTTACAGAGGGGGAGATGCCAGCTGGCAGTGGAAGGGAAGGTCACCAAGAGACAACAGCATTGCCTCAAATCACTGCAGCAAGGTTTGGTCTTCAGGCTTCCAAATCTTGTGGTTTAGTTTAAAAACTACCCTCCCCCTTGGTCTCTGTGTTTGGTTGGGTTAATCTAAACTGACAGCGACTATAGCTTTCAAGGTGGTGATGATTTATATAGCAATGCCAATAAATACTGTTGTATCATGAAAGTATATATAAAACTGATAAAAGATGAGTTCTGTTTTAATGATATTCTTATAAGCAATTATAAGAAAATCACTTATTTCACACTGTAAGTGATATCACTTTTAGGTTTATTTACATAGTTATCCAATTCTTCATGATAAAACACGGTGACAGTGACATAGAACTGGGAAGAGGTTATCTGTCTAGGGTATACTGATCCTCAGTTTCAGATAGATTATTAAACTTGTATTTCCACTTTGTAAAGTTCAGGAAGCAGCTGAAGACTTATACATATATTATGTACTCCATTGTCATTGTCCTGCATATTTTTAGCCATAACTTCCTTAAGCGAGCAGGTAATTGATTGCAGCTTCCGTGATGTTGCAAATCCTTACATGTTGGAGTAATTTTACACACTGATCTGTGTATGATTAGTGTGTCTGATCAGCAGCTGTGGCTTAAGCAGTTGTTGCTCCCTACATTATGCTGTGCGAGCATTTATGCGGCTATTCAGCAAATGAGAACTCATCTCACGGAGAAATAACCCATTAGTACTTTGTTGCCTATTTGCTTTTCCTGGGTTATTTTTCAGGTTGTCATTTCCCTGGTGAGGTTCATTGCGCAGCTTCATGAATGCTTAAGTAACACAGCTCTGGATGTCCAACCCTAAGACAATTTAAATGGCTTTATCAGGATATTCAAGTGCCTTTTGCTGTGAGGTCTCCTGTAGCTGCATTGATCTACAGAACCTACTAGAATCAGTTTAGCATGTTGCAGTTTTCCCCGCTCCTTAGGGCTCTGCATGTGATAACTGCTTGTCTTTCTGTCCCACAAGGCTAATGTCCTTATCATGTCTTCCCGTGCAAACACCCTAGGTACCAACTAGCCGTTTCACTCCAATAGTGCAAATGATGTAAGATAATAAAGCTAAATATGCTTGAAAATCATGGCCACTGCGCTCTGTTGAAGGGATGCAACTTCTGTTTCAGAGCTGAAAAAGAGATGGTATGTCCAAACCCAGTCTTTTAATTTTTTTTCCAGCTCTGTCAGCTGGTCTAATAAATTATGATGCTTCTCTTTTCGAGCCCTACTTTTGCTTCCTCCATGGGCCTCCACATGAACACAGCATGACTGCAAGCTAGTTCAGGATGGCAGGCATCTGAATTGGGAGAAGGCAAGCCAGCGATGGACCAAAAACCCCTTCCCACCCACCGATGGAGGAGTGTGCTGAGAGTCTCAGGCTGCTCCTTAGTGTCAGGCTTGCATTTCCTTAGCCCCAGTCAGTTGTTCTTATGCTGTCCCTTCTGCCGCGCTAGCCCAGCTCACAACCTGGCAACCACAACAACAAAAACCCAGCATTTTTTAGTTGAATCAGTTTCCTACTCAGATCCTTCATGGCTGTGCTCTGGGGAATGGCGGAGAAGATTCTACAAAAACAGGTGATACCTCTGCTTGCCCTGGCACAGTGCCACTGAAAACTTGATCGATCCAAAGTATTTGTTACCTCTCTTAGTCTGAGTTAGTGTGTCTAAATGGCTCAGTAGACAAACGCTTCCTATTTCTAGATTTATGACTTATCTAAGTAGTTACACTGGCAAAATTTACAAGTGGAGGAGCAGTTCTGATGGCTTATTTTGCCTGTTCCCTAGAATAAAGAATACAGCAAAATGTCAACTCATCCTAGTAAAATTGGCTGAACTTCAGCTTTTGACAATGTAGCAGTCTATTGTGGTATGAATATTTTACATTCATAGCCAACACGCAAAGTCTCTGAGCATGGATTAGATTTTCATTAATACAGTTCTCTATCTTCTGGCCACAGTGCATCAAAGTCCCCTACCCCTCACGAGGGAATCAAACAGGAGTTAAATTTCTTATTCTACAGGTGCAGCAAATATTCCTGAGACATGTCTTAGTTCTGTTGCTTCCCCCTCCCTTCCCCCCCTTAGTAGATTTTTATTTCAAAGCAACTTTAATTTTACAATATTAAGTCTATATAGGAAAGTTTACAAAACATACTCTGTACAGTATCTCTAGTTAGATCAGAGTTAATTTTATTTAAATATGGAAATGAATTTAATCTCTGCAAAGTTAAAGCTTATATTTAAGTAAGAAGAAAATGTCACGAACCTGGAAAAGCAAGCTAGCCATGCAATTAGCTCTTTGAATAAAAAACCACCGAGATGAATGAGAATTTAAGTGATGCTATAATGCTAGTCTTAATTCTGTGCCATTTGTGTCAGTGGAGATGAATAAATTGTGAATCACATTAAGATCAGTCCCACAGACCTTAACCTTATTTGCACTAAAATTCTGAAGTTAACATGAGCAGGTAGTGGGCAGACTTGTAAAGTGAAATCCTGAACACATTAAGTTAATGGGACTTGTTAAAGAATATGATTTTCTCCCTTACTGTCCTACTGTAGATTTAAAAGAATAATGCTACATAAATTCTCCAAAAATTATCTTCACAAGCAGATGGTCTAGAATTTTTTTTTAATAAATGAAACCTTGCATTCTGAAGAAAACAGAAAATTCTTAAGTGCTTAAATTACTGGGTTTTCTTATACCCAGATTCATTTAGCTTTTGATTATTACTAACCTACTGAGTACAGCAACATTTCCATGCCCAAATAATCTTGACAGATGCTCTAAAAAGAAAGTAGTTCTGCTACTCATACGCTAGGATTTTCCTAAGTATTAAAAAGTACTATATCATGCCTCATGTAAACTGATTAAGTGCCATATATGATCATTCAGATGTATAACCTTAGTTCCTCTTCTCATTCCAAAGCTAACTACTCCTGTGTCACAGCTGACGGCTTTGTAAAATATACTCTGGGCCAATTTACTCATGCTATGGCCTTTATACACTTAAATTGCACGTTATCATATAACAAACAAATGGAATAAGAGCTTTTTTTGAAGGTTAGCTTCACAATATTGGTAACATAAGCATAATTCCAGTGTTCAACATTCCCATTCAATTGTGATTGTCCAAATGTCAGTCTGAAACCTATGATTTTGTGTTTTTCTCATATAGCTCTATTTTTATACAGCTTCTAGTTAACTACATTATTAGAGGGCCTCCCTTAAATATTAAACAACGATCAAAGAGTCTTTCTCTTTTTTTAAGAACACCAAAAAAAGCCTTCTGAGTTGTATCAAAGGCCCATCTCTTTAAGTATCCTTTCTTTTCATGGGGCCTAAAGCAGGTGCTCAATGGGGAACCAGGCAAATGGATATCTGGGATACTCTCTCCCTCAGCCTCCTGCAGATGGTTCGTGATCCGAGGATCACAAGGTTAATATGTTTGTGTTCCTGAGCTAAGGGCGTTAAAGAGTATTTCCGTATATTCAGTGCCACTCATGGGGTTTTCTTCTTCTCTTCTTCTCTTCTGAAGTACATAAATTTAGTGATGTGATGGTGTGTTATTTGGGGATTTTTTTGGGCATGTTATTGAAAACATGTGCAAAGAACTTTTTCAAAAGAAACAGAGAAGGGAAGAATGGAGTTTGCATTCACGTTGCCAACGTCACTGCTTTTGTCTCTTGCAGGAGCAGTTTCGCTGATGATGTCTTGCTGCTTCAGAAGTCACTCAGTTCTCAATTTCAAGCTGCTGGCTGACACCTTCTAGGCTCTAGAGAAATACAGGTGACTTGGATATGAAAACCAAGGTCTTCATTCAAGGAAGCAGGCTTTCTTTACCAGTACGGGGCCCTTGAACTTGGCTCGGTGTTCAGTGGTGAGCCCCTGCTGCCTGCGGAGCACGGGGAGAAGTACTCATGGCAACCCGTGTTGCTAGGCAGATGGATGATCGTGTTTTGTTCCTGCCACCGTGTTCTCGGGGATCCTGGCTTCACTTCTAGATATAATTAATGGTAATAAAGTCTGAAGGTTAAAATATGTGGATCTCTAGGGCCATTTCTGTGGCTGGGTAGGATGGGGAACAGTATCCTGCACTTGCATATAAAAGCAAGAGATTTTTTTTCTGCTGCAGTTCTTCAGGCATAGTCCCAGAGGCCGAGCACTGCCAGTAGCTCCTTGACATTGAGCAATATTGCTGAGGAAAAGAAATGCTTCCTTTTTCCTAGTAACTAATTTTTAATGCATGTTCAGTCACTTTTCCTCAAATGCAGCTTTGCTGAGGCTGGACAGGAGCAGCTAAAGATCTGTAGGATCACAGCTGTATACGAGCAGCAGGAGATAATTTGCCAGGACAGTTCCAAAGCCATCCCATGAACTCAGAAGGATTTGAGATGCTGCTATTATAAGAAGCCTTCAAACCTGTTTTTTTCCCTTCCTTCCTTCTGAGTTTTGCTTACAGACGCAGCCAGCCACTGAGCCTTCTCCCTGCAAAAGAACATCTCACTCATCCTGCCTTCCTCCCTGTTTCTCCCTCACTTCTAATTGCATGGTCCAACTTCCTGGCTGTGCTGATTCAGATGCTTGTCAGACCCTTTACTGAATTTCTTAATATGGCAGAAAACTATTCACTTTTTAATGGATTGGTTTTCTACTACTTCAGTGACTCATATCTGCTCTCAATGAGTGGCAAAGCCAGCGCAAGGTAGAAGGAGGATGTGCAGGCAGCAGTAGAGAAGGAAGAGCAGGACCTGAAGGAAAAGCTGGATCCTCCCCTTCTGGCATCGGTGAACTCCAGGAATTGTAACCTGACATTTTATTTAAGAGATCAGATTTGGGGCTTCTAGATTTATTACCTGTATGAAAAATAATGGAACTTCCTTGCCAATTTATGTGCTTTTTGCTGTTCTGTAGGTCATAGCAGGAAGACTTTTATTTTCCAAAAAGAAATCAAAATGATGACAGATAAGGTTAATATGAAAATAGCAGCAGCCTGGAAGAGGTCACTGGTAGAGAAAGGAATGGTGGGCATGCCTATTTGTCTGTCTCTACCCACTCTGTTAAGCTTCTCTTCATCTGGTCCAAGCACAGGATCAAAGCCTGCAGTAACAAAGAGAACAAGCTAGAAGAGAAGCTGTCTTCCCTCCCACACATCAAGGAATGAGGTAGCTGCTCTCAGTGTAATTTACCCAAAATCTGAAGGGAAAGATACAGCACAGGCAAGACAGGATGGAATCTTTTTCTCATTTTATCTGGTTGCTGTGCATCATTTGCGTGAGCAGATAATGTTTAGATAATGCTCTGTTTTGAAGAAGCTGTTTCTGAGTCACTCAGATCAGCTGCTTATCGCAGAGGAAGAGTGCAATGAAGATGCCAAATGCACTTGGGTCATTCATGTTTTACTGAGGAAAAAGGGTACTGCGACGTGGAAACACCCCCCGAGTAGTAGGGCTGTACTATTTAGCTACAGAGCAGTTGTAGGTAGACTCCTGTCACAGAATCGTAGCTATCCATTCACTCCCTCTGTGAAGGACAAATGAATACTCTGCTTTGTGCCTTCAGTTATACGGTCCCCAGGGACCCACAGAGAGAGTTAGTTCTACAGTTGAAGGTCTTCACCAAGCGTTCAGGGTAAAGATGTGTGCAAACACTGCAACCCCAGAGCCGTGGGGGGACACACAGCTTTGTAGGATGTTATTATACCTCCTTGAACTGCTTCATCTTTTACATCACTTCTCCTATTTTAGAGCTGGTTTTTATTGCTGAACAAAATCTCTGAACATATGCATGGAAAATATACAAAATGTGTGCTAGGACCCTGATAGCTGAGAGGAACGTATGTGATGAAATTAGGTGCAGAGGCAAGGGTACCTTACGTCTATTAGAGTCTTCAGTAGATTCAGGCTTTATATCAACAATGCTGGTTTCTTCCATATTTTCCCTGAGATATTTCCTGACATTTTAAAAATGAAAAATTACAAGTTTAAAAGGGTATGTTCTCTTCAGAGGAGCGCTTTAAAGATCTTGCATGCAGCAGCTGATATTTCAAGCTGTTGAATTAGTAGTTCTGGGTTTCCTTTTGTACTTGTCTGTGCCAAAATGTGATTAGTTGTTTCAGCCCACTCATACATACCCTTGGTTTGAGATGTCTGTGCTTTAAGTTAGAAGGGAAACAGTCATGTGGTTCAGGTCCAATATTTGATCTGCATTATAATTGTTAACATTTTTTTCCTGCATAGATTTTTCAGGATATGTTGCCAGGAAATGTTAAAGCAGTGAGTTCTCATTTTGAAGTGCTTTCTCATTCCATATTTTGTTCTGCTCCTGGAGACAGGCAAGACACCAAAGCCCTGTGTGTCAGGAATTAGGGAAAGCAGGGGAAACAGGTGCTGACACTTGGCTGCAAGCTGTTGAAAGCAAAAGGAAACTCCAGGCTGGAGCAGAAGATGCAAATGAAGCACTTTACAGTAATTGTCCTGAGTGGAATCTCAGAACAGCCAGGACAGTGCAAAATAGCGTTTGCTGAAGTAAATCACGAAAGATCCTCCAGCTAGGCTAAAGGTATCAAACTTAACAAGTACAAACATCCAGGCTTTGACCGATACTTTTATATACTCATAACAATGCTCTCCCCAAGGAGCTATTGCAGCAGCTCGTGAGGGCTGGAGTCAGCTGCTACAAGGGGATGTAGACATTGTGGCATACACAAAGTGGCATAGCCGTTTCGTACTTCAGAATTTCCCCTTTCTTGATCAACTTCTACACACTGCTTTTGTTACTGTCCCTCTTCAAGGAAAAAGACAGGCATGTGTCACATAGGAAAGGGTGGTGAGGAAAGCCAGACGCCACCCCGGGTGAAATTGCTGGGAAAATGTTAAAGTGGCCTGAGTGGAGCTACTGTCTTACTGCGTCACGTTTGCAGTGACTCGCTTCAACTGAAAGGCTGCTGTAAAAATGCAAGAATCTGAATAAATTTTCACAATAGGCAATATTTGTATCTATTTTAAAGCTGAACGTTGTTCATATTTTGGGTTTGAATTTGGCGTGAAAACCTGAATGTCTACAACAGGATTTTTAAAAGCTTTTATTAGGGAAACGTGGTAAACACTTTGAATTAGCATTTGTAGAAGAGCTGTAAATGTCCTATGATGAATCAGGTGCTCTGGAAAATGATGTAAGAAATCTAATGCTGGGCACAATATTCAAGAACATGAAATTCCACATTTTGGGTAGGGAAGAGGTAAGAAAGCTCTGTCCTTACCAAAACAACGTATTTCTCACTTTTCTTCAGTTTCAAACACGTGGATCTGATCCACCACCATAGATCTATAAACAGGAAAGACAAAGGTCTTCTGGGGGGGCGGTGGGTTTGAGGAAATAAGAAATGGGACCCCTGTAAGACCAAAAGGTAAGGGCCTTTCCTTGTGCTGCTCCTGCTGCTGCATCCTCTAACTTTGGCTGCCATGCTGTTTTCACCAAAACTTCTGTTACCAATTTGAGAGGAAGCAAATCTATGTGACTTCTGTCGTCCAACACGTAATCTGAAATATTTAGTTAGCTTAATAAACTCTTCAAGACTGTAGATAACCTTTTAGAGGGATCAGCTTTGTTAGAGAGCATAGTCAGCTGTTTTCCCAACAAAGTAATAGTGTGTTCTCTTGGGTATCTATTACACCCTCTTTACACTGAGCCTCATTCAATAAAACCCCACAATAAGTGGCTGAAAGGCAAACAGCAAATGTTAAAATGTTATAAAAAAAGTGATTCTTTTAAAGCAAAGAAACCCTATTTGGGTTCAGTTTGGTTTTTGAAGTTTCAGGCTTCCATGAATACTGAGCACACTGTAACTGTTTGCTTGAGAGGTGGAGATGAGCACGCGAGGAGTCATCATCCACACGGGCTTTGCAAAAATTTAACATCTGACAAACAAGCACCTGCTGTGGCGAGGACGAGGTTTTAGTTCTAGGAATTTCATAAATATTTATTTTCTATGAATATATGGTTGCATCTTGCTGGAATATTAATATTTATATTTTCTCTACTTTCACAGTTGTTTTAGAGTCAGAAGAACCAGGCATCGCAAACGTGTCTGCTAAAACACACAGCTAAATTTAAACCACAGTTTTATTTAATATTGCAAAGACAGAATATTTTAGCTGTTTCGGCATGATCGTATTTAGAATAAAATGTTCTTTCACTTTCTAAAGCTCAGATACACAGAAATCTCTGCAATTGCTGGGAAACTCTTATTTTTAAGAGAAAATACCATGCAGTGGCAGGTGGAAGGGCCTCAGCTGGGAGCGGGGCTGCAAGGGCAGCGGTATCCAGCAGTGCCCAGCAGTGCCAGTGATGCCCAGTGGTGCCCAGTGACACACAGGAGCGCCCAGTGACACCCAGTGGTGCCCACTAGTGCCTAGTGATGCCCAGCGATGCCCAGTGATGCCCAGCGGTGCCCAGTAGTACCCAGTGACACCCAGAAGTGCCCAGTGACACCCGGGAGTGCCCAGTGATGCCCAGCGGTGCCCCCTTGCAGCCCAGGTGTGGGATTCAGTCATGTTTTCCATCTCTCTAGCACAGTGGCGGGGAGGCGTGGGGCCTTGGGCCGGGGCTGGGCCTCTGCACCGCGATCCAGACTCTGGGCCTGATCTGGGCCCTGGGGGCCGCGGCCGTGGCTCCGGGCCCGGTGCGGCGCAGGAGGCCGGCGCGCAGCGCCTCCGGCCCCTCTCATTCGCTCTGTACCCCAGCAGGCAGCGAAGGCGGCCGGTGAAGGCCCCCCTGGGGCGGAGGAGGGCGGCGGAGGGCGGCAGCGGCTCCAGCCCGGCCCGGCCCGGCCCGGCGGGCACCTCGGCGCTCCCGGGCAGCCGCGGCGGCGGGAGGAGAGGGCCCGGCCAGGCCCGCGTCGCCATGGCGACAGCGCAGGGCCGCTGGCATGGCGGAGCAGGCGGGGAACGGCGAGGGTAAGGCCGCGCCGGGGCCGGGGCCTGCCGCCCTGCGGGGTGTGCGGGAGGGCCGCGCCGGGCGCCAGCCGAGAGGGGCCGGGCCGGCCGCGGGCGGCGGGAGAGGCTGCGGCTGGCGGGGCCCGGCTGCCGGGCGCTGGTGCCGGGTGGCACAAGGACACGCACGGAGACACAGACATATGCCTGTACTTGTGCGTGTGTATACACACGGGCGCATGTACAGGTATATTTACACACACGTAGAAATACACCCCCTGCCCCCCCAGCCCTTCCAGGGTGGCCGCACTGCCGCCCCCGCCTCAGGCCTGGCCTCCCTGAGGGGCGAGGGGTGCTCCCCCGGCTCCCTGTCCCCGCCTCAGGCCTGGCCTCCCCTCAGGGCCAGGGGTGCTCCCCCGGCTCCCTGTCCCCGCCTCAGGCCTGGCCTCCCCTCAGGGCCAGGGGTGCCCCCCCGGCTCCCTGCCCCCGCCTCAGGCCTGGCCTCCCCTCAGGGCCAGGGGTGCACCCCGGGCTCCCTGTCCCCGCCTCAGGCCTGGCCTCCCTCAGGGCGAGGGTCTGCTCCCCTGCGCTCCCTGCCACCCGTGCCACCTGCCCGCTGCCATGTCACCCGTGGCCGGTGCCACCCGCGGGAGGTGGCCACGGGTGCTGGCAGCCGTACGGCTGTGTTACCGCCAGGCAGGCTGCCTGGGCGCGGATGGCGGCCTCCTCACGGCACAGGGTGGCTTCCAGGGCAGCAGGATCCTGGGGACAGTTGGTCATCGCCGCTTGGAGGCCTGTCTGGATGCATCGAGCTCTCGCCGCCAGGAAAAAATAATCTCTGCTGCTGATAGCACCGTGCCTTATTTTTAGAGGCAAGCATGTTCTACTTCAGGGAGTGTTGCCAGAAATTGTGTTTTACAGGCTAAAGGTAATTCCTTCTGCAAGGATATTTGGGTATGGTTTCAAGGAAAATGTCCTTTCTGTAAAACTCGCAATATTGTGGCTCCTAAAATCCATCCTTTCTGTAAGTAAACTGGTGTGTGTTGTAGTAGTTTGCAAATTCTGGATGTTGTATTTGAAATAATCTAAATAATGGATTATTTTGTACTATTTAGGAAAAAACTAACATAGTCTGTAGAAAAGTCCTGTATAAATAGTTGCTGTGGATGGTGCTGAATGAGTGATTTTGGTAGAAGTATTTCTAGCATGGACTTCACAGTACAGATATTTTACAGAAATTAAGAGGTCAGACTGATGTAGCATCAGTGAGGATTATTCTGAAAGTATAATATCTTTTATATTGTTTTTCATTTTTGTTTAGTTTTGTGAAAGCCTACTTTTTGCATCTTCCCAGTTTTGCAAATGAAGCTGAGGCACAGGGCTGGCGCTGTGATAGAGATGGTAGGATAACAGCCTAGAAGCCTGCCAGACCATCTGAGAAGAGGGAATCTGGTGTTCTGGCAGGATAATAGTAATATTGGGAAGTTCTGACTCCATATATTTTGGGCACCTGTATGTATGATACTGAGATTTTGAACCATTTTGTCAATCCATAGGCAGAAACTCTCAGAGAGGGGAAGTTGTGGGTTTTTGATTGTTTGATTAATGGCTTTTGATGTTGTTTTTGTACTTTCAAAGTGAGAATACTTTGTAAGAAGTTTAATTACTGTATTTCTGAAGACAGATTTTTTTTTTTACACTTGATGGTTTTTTACCCTGTAAAACACTGTTCTCAATAGAGTATCAGGTGTCATCCTCTAAAGAAAAGTTTCGCTGTAATCCTAAATAACCTTGACCCATAAACACCATTCCTGGCCTCACCAGACTTCCCAATGGATCATGGAAAGTGACATACTGGGCTGTGGTTTCCTATCTGTAAAATGAGGACAATAACCTGTATCACACAGACAAGGCACCTCACTCATGAGAATCATAGCATGTTATTAGGCAGACCAGTTGCTTGTTGCCCTGTAAAGGTGTCTCATTATTATAAACACAGTTGAGGTAACCTAACAGTCAGCATCTCATTAAACTGCGGAAGCAATCCCATGAGAGTTAAGTCGCTTACACCCATTTCAGAGTTGCTGTTAGACTTGCAGATAGCAGTTAGAGGGTTAATTAGGATTCCCCAATTCTCATAAATCATGCTTTCTTCTGAGGAGCATTCCACATCTATGCAAAATGCAACTTTATTATGCTTCAAACAGAACAATAAATTAGTGGTATTGTCAAATAATTAGTCTTTAGGGTATTCCTTTCAGTTCTTTGTAGAGCTGCAGTTCCACCAGCTTTCATGGTAAAGGTTTCCCTTGGGTCCTATTATTTTCAAGTTTTGTCTGCTTCAAAGTTAAATGCCCACTTAAATGATTTACAGATGTGCATGATGTACTCAAGGAAAAATGGTGAAAGGCCAAATCCTGCAACCTCTTGTACATCATGTTACTCACATGTGTATTACCCTCTAACTTATGCAAATCTTGTGAATAAAGGCTTGTATGTGCGGAAGTGTTAATGGGATCATGCCCATACTATCTGTAGTTACATGTTTTATGTATGAATTTGTATCCTACATTTGTGCTTTCAACTTTATTTAATGCTTTTTCTTTATACCCGTCTGATTAAGCTAGACTCTGCTTATTCGTTCTCTTCTGTGTATTTGTTCGTATCTTCCCTCCTATTGTGTGGTTTCTTTCCCTTTTTCTGCTACTTAATTCAGTCTGTTCTTCCATTTGCTCTCAGATACTTTCTTTTTAATTTGACATAACATGTCAGATTTTCTAAGTTTTAATATCTCTGATCTCAATACTGATTTTACTAGAACCTGAAAGCAAAATGTCAGACCGGTAGTGCCTGAAGTAGAACTAGACAGAAGACAAGGCATATTTTTCTCCAGCTGGGATTTAAGACATCAGATGAAAGTACATAAAGGAGAGAACGCTCAGTGTTCCTATATCGTTATGGTAATGTTATGTAATTGATCAGTATTAGAGTTTTTCTAAGACTGTATTCTTTGTGCCAGTCAGTGCATCTTTAAAATGCAATTAATAAGTCATGAATTGTAATCCAAAAGAAAGTATATTAAATAGTCTGAGCTCCTGTTTCACCCACTTATATCCATATAACACCGAATAACTAGTTCTGGGTAAAAATGTCCTCCAGAAAGGTACCTGACTGTGGTGCAAAGACCTATGAAGATGGACACTAACCATTCTTCAATGATGGTTTTCTCTGGTATATTGATTAGTAGCTGTTCTGGGTCGTTTGAGTTACAGCTGCAATAATACATAATCAGGACTCACAGATTCTTTTCCCCACTTACTAAACAGTCATGTGGAGGTTGTTAGTGGAGATGGGAAAGAGTTTCCCCCCCCAGTTTTAGTGCCTTATGTAAATACAGTAACAGTGTGTTCAATCATACATATATATATATATATGCTCTTTAACTGCCTGGCATGCTGGTGAAATCAGGGATTTACATTTGGTAAGAGCTAGCTACATATCCCATTCAACTCCTACCTTCTTGCAAAGAAGCAGAGTTACCCCTGCTTCACCTGTCCTGCCAAATCCTCCCGTGTCTGGAGGTGGAATCTGAACCTCCCTTCTCTGTGTCACCTGGCTCTGCCTGGATTCTGTACTGGAGGTACTGAAAATGTCGTGTCAGTGTGCATTCTCTTTTAATAAAGTTGGGAGTCCAAGCTTAGGCTTAGAGAGCCTAGTAGCTGCCATGAGCGCTGTAGGCAGTCGTAACCATTAATTCTGCTTGGAGCACACTTAATTAACATGAGAGTTTCAAACCTGTCACAGAAAAGCACTTAAACTGTGTATGGCTTTGGGGAATCCTGCTGAATGGGATAATATGATGCACATGATGCTTAAGCATATGAGTACATTTAAGGGTCTTGCTGTATGAGGACTTTAAAATGTATTTTTGAGAATTTCACAAATAAGCATCAGTATTTGAAAGGTACTAAAGCTCTGGATTAAACTCTCACAATAATCCTTCAGGCTAAAGTAGTCCATCAGACAAATTACCTCTAATTTAAAAAGTGGCAGTTTTTCATTTATGGGAAAAAATACAAAATTAGTACAGGTAGTTAAAAATAAGTAGCTTTCATAGGGCTCAAGTAAGCAATATTTCATCTCTAGAAGAAAATCTGAATATATGAGATCACTTAGGAAATCAGTGTGCAGCTTTATCACAGTGGAATTTACTTACAGATGAACACTATGAATATTTTTATATCCTCTTGTTGACATTGCTGTGAGCAATTACATGAGGAGAAAAATTTATAGTTTTTATTAGACTGTAATGCAATTTAACATGCACCTTGACATCAATCTGAGTTATGTTTTAATATTCGTACTCATTTGGGAGTGAAACAAAAAATAAATTATGTCCATCTCCCATGGACAAATGCAGGCTGTAGATCCAATCCTCTTGGCTATACTTTTGCAGTAAAAGTTGATCTCAGATGGATGTGGAATAGGTAATTGCAGATTGACAGGTTTCTTGTTTCCATGGTGCATAAAATGGCAGAAGTTTTTCAGTTTGGCTCTACTAGCTGACTTATTGAATAAAAAATTGGCTGGTGTGCAGAAAGGCTTTAAACTTTTTGTCTTTTAAACAATGCCAACCAGCAGATACGTGGTGCTGACAGGGAGCTTGAGAACTCCCACAAATTATCTTCCCAACAATAGTTAACATGTTATTAAGAATTTCCATGTCTACATACTAATTATTCTGAGATCTGAGGGGTTGGGTTTTTTTGTTTTTTATTTTTTTGCAATATAGGAGTACCTTTATTTTGTGTGAACAGATATTGCTTTGTTGCTATTAGCAATAAAACGTGGCGGGCTAAAGGTTCTGTAAAGAATACGGTCTTCCAGTAACAGAGGTCTGACATGAACCTGTTGTCAAAGATGCTCAACATTTAGCCCCCAGATGAGAGGTGGCTGTGCAGACAGGGGTGCTGGTCACACCACTGCGCTGCCCTGGCCAAATCCTGCCATGAGGTCTGGCTGCCACTGCTGTTTTTCTGCCATGGGAGTATGATTGAGGTGAGGGGCAGAAGCTGAAAATAGTTCCTACGCATTTTGGGAGGTATCCTAAGGGGAGAAGTAGCTGTGGCAGCGATGTCCCAGCCCGGCCTGTGCAGAGGTGGCCACAGCGATCGAGAAGGGCACGAGACAGTCAAGAGATGGGGTTAAGGGTGCTGCAGGAGGTGGCCAGGGGAGCGGGGAGCTCCCCATGTGGACCTCGCAGGTACCCAGTGCAGGGGTAAAAGCTCTTGGTACAGTAAGGGGCAGGAGGTCCCAAACCTACCTCTGCCTGCCACAACTTTTGAGGTTGGATTACGTGACAGGTCCCGGGAGACAGTTTTATAAATTATCTTAAATTGTAAATGTCCATCTTCTAAGAAAATATATACTCCCAGCTCTTTTGGAAATGTGTCATCCTTACTGTTCCATGTTATATAGGTGTGGGTAGTACGTGTAATCCCCATGAATGTAAAATTGGAAGGGATTTCCTTGAGTCCAGCCTGGGGCTGTGACCAACCATAAATTTCAAAAGCTTACCAAGCTCCATTTTATGGATGGTAAGGATTATTGTGTCACTGGTGTAAGGTCCCAGGAGGTTCTGGTACTGTTACTGCTGATGGTCAGGTTGAAAACTGGATGTGAATCCTGAAATTTATCCATTGTATCCTTTTTCTCCCTGTTTGCTAGCTTTCTCCTTTAGCTTAGCCTGCCGCAAACAGCTATAGAAGTAAGTCTTATTCCCCATTGATGATAAACGTGAATGTCTTAAATTTGTCAGCTGAAATGCTGTTCAAATTCAGAATATTATTCTTAGGCAAACAAAAGAAAATTGGAGGTTTACATTCGTTCACGATAGGTAAGAAAGTGATTTAGCAATGTGATAACTTTCAAGACAGCTCCTTAAAAAACAAGCAGCTGCCGCAACCCCCTGTAATCCCTTGCCATTTTGTTGCACTGTAACAGTCCCTCTTCCTTTGGTCAAAGCCCTCATGCCAGAGTAGTGCAGGTAGAATTGCAACCAGTCCGTATTTTTTTTAAACCCATTTCAGACCCTGTCTAGCAAGTTGAGAGGCTTGTGACATGTTATATAATAACAGCATGTATTAAAAGTCATACTTAAACCCCCTCATTCTCCCATTATATTGTAGACATTAGGGTTCTTTCAAAAGAAGAGAGTTTACAGACTGCTGTATTCTAGCGCTGTGGTGCTGCAATTAAACTTTATAATGGCTTATGTTTACAATAAATTAATTCTTGGAGCACTAATACCCACTTGATTCTGGTCCCTGGTTCCTGACCACTTGAGCAATCAGCGTCTAGAGGCAGTTCAGCAGGCATATTCAATTTATGAGATATTTGGTGCAGCCACACATGCAATTAGATGTACCTGCACGCTGCTGGTGATGAGTTATACAGTGCCCTGTTGGGGCCATCCTGCATCGTTGGCAGAGCGAGCTGCTGTTGTGGGGCACGCAGCAGCATGTGAATTACTGCATTTTGGTGGAGCTTGCTGTGGTGCACCTGTGTTTTAGGCTGTGAGTGTCAGAGTTGTCCTTTGTGGCTCTGCCAAGCGCTTCTGGGGTCAGCACTGTGGAAAGTCCAGGAAAAATGGAGACAGATGCCCTCTGCGACCACACAGCATAGCAGCATGGATTGTCTTCTGCCGGTGTCGCAGCCTGTGTAGGCTCTTCCTTTTCAGCAGCAGCCGGAGGTATAGCAAGACTCTCAGCATCACCAGGAAAGCTATATATCCTCACAGGGCTGTTTGCTGTTGGTGATGAAAGAGAATATAGGTATGGGCTAGGCATAACTCTTTCATTATATCCCAGGTGTGGCTGAGATGAAAGATACAGAACAAATTGCAACAGTGGAGATTACTGTTTTTGCCAGCTCTGAGCTGCAACAGGAGTGCTGTCTGGTACAACTGCCGGAGTTGGGATTTCAGGGATGTGCAAGACACCACTAATGGAGATTTATGCTGAGCTTATCTCTGCCTTATGAAAAGGGAAACTGCGTGCAGCCGGTATTGACTTTAAAAAAAGTGTCACGATTATTTTTTGCAGGCTAACAAATGTCAAGCGCTGGCATAACTTTCACTTCACTGTAGGAAGGATAACATTATGACTTTCCTCAAGAGAAATATAAGATATTAATTGTATATTATCTGTGAATCACAGGCATACAGGAGGCAATCCAGATCTGTGTATAAGTGGGACTTCCTTGCTTTCTTTGCATGACTGGAGGTATATCTCCACATCCTCTGCTCAGAAGAGAAGATCTTTATATCAAAAGGAAAGGATTTTCCCTCATTGTTCTGCAAGTTAGTGTGACAAAGCGTGTTGTTTCGTTGCTCTCAGTGTGGGTTGCATACAAGGGCAAGTATTTGGCAGCTTCTCTGTGGACACTAGCTAGGAGGAGAGCTTTGCTGTCAGAGCTGGAGCCGTGTAAATGATTAGGGTGGGTGATACTACTCAGAGCTTGCTGCTTTGGCTTATGAAGCTCTAGGCTCCGTGAAGTCCACCACATGAGTAGCTGCAAAATGATGATGTGCCTGGCTGGCTGAAATCTAGGTCGTAATTGAGACCTGTTAGGTCCAATTTGGTTACGTGTTTCTTCCTGAGAGCCCTTATTGCGTGCTGCTTCCAAAGTAATAATCTACAACAGTTGGGAGACCTATGGAACTATGGCCAGCTGCTTGGGAAGATGAGCAGGGCCAAATCCTGAGAGCCACAGTTGAACATTTCATGCTGTGTCCTGATTGTTGCTCTAAAAATGTTACAGCTGCTCCTGGCATAAAATGTTTGACAGCTTATGGAATGAAAATGCGTGTTGTTATGATCCAGTTCTCAATAGATTTTTCTGTTGTGTAAGGCCACTGGAACTGTCCCATCACAGAGTCTTGGGGCCTGTCTCATCCAGCCCTTCCCTCCAAGAAGTGCAAAAAGGCAAAATGGGTGTGAGGAAAAAAACCATGTTTCAACACATGACTAAATATTAAGGGGAAAATCACCAAAACTGGCTTTTCTGCAAGGACTCTGCAACAACAAATGCACAAAGTGTGGGCAAACAGACTTATGTGAAAGCTGGGAAGAGAGAAACCACTATGGTCAGTGTAGATACTGTTGCATTTTGAAAGATGCTCAGGAGGACTGCCAAGCGTTTCTGCTGTAAGTAGTGATGACTCCAGATTCTTTCAAGCTCTAAGAGATTATTCCTACTTTTTGTCTGAGGTGTGGGCATACACAGGGCATACCGTGCATGCCTGCTGTTTCCAAGTACTATGTATTCTCCGGTGGATGTAGGCAATAAGCTGTGTGTTATTGTTCACAGGACGACCCTGCATTATTTAATATGTGTGTGTGTGTGTGTGACAGTGGGTTAGGATACAAGGGCTAAGGGACTTAAGAAGGTCGGGTCAGGGCATTAGCTGTCACTATTGACTGTTTCAGAGCTCAGAGAGACTTTGTGCTCAGGGTGATAAGAATCTGTGAGCTGTAGCTATGAGGGCAGAGCTATGAACTCTAACAGCAAGGCGCTTGTCACTGGGCGCTAACTGCAGTACCCCCAGCAGCCAAGGGGACAGTGGGAGATGGCAGGAGGAGCCTGGGGCTGTGGCTGGCTGGAACTGCACACAGTCCTTAGGGCAGTGGTAGAACAACAGTAATTTGGAGTTGGAGGAGGGCTAGGTGCTAAGTATTGGCTCGTGCACTGCCTGCTACAGGTAGTAATCCTCCTGCACAGTATCACCCTGGCTGGTCAAAACAGAGAGCAGAACACCTGCCTGTGGTGCTCTGTGTGTGGGAATCCAAGTTGCATTGCCATTCACTGATGGAAGGGCTTCTGCCTACTACTGCCAGCGAGGCGGTGGGTGATGGCCTCCACTGGACCTTTTTCCTTGCAGATGTAAGAGGGATGCTGTAGCATGACTTAGAAATTACTCGCTAGAAAATTTGTAAGAATGTCTTGCATTTTTACCCTGAATTAGGCCAACTTGTGGTTTTCTTTTATGATGTCTTTTTTTCTGGGTATGCTGCTAGGTCTAGAGTGCTTCATCAGCAAGAAAATTTACTGCTGTAGCCAAGTCCTGGCCCCAGCCTCCACAATTCCATTTCCAAGGCTTGGACTAGCCCATCTCAGCTAGGTGCTGCTATGGGCCACTGCCTGGGCTTGCAGCAGCTCAGGAATCCTTGCAGAGTCTGTCTCATCTTAATTTCTTTAACCTGGAACACAGTCATGCTATATCCCTGGTGTATGGTCATACCAACCAGCCAGCCACTGCACCTCCATTTCTCCTTTTCGGCAGATGCAGACCAAATCACAAACTTGTTTTGTGCAGAGAAAGTAGGAAGGACCTCCATCCATACC
Source organism: Falco rusticolus (assembly GCF_015220075.1). Lineage (NCBI taxonomy): Eukaryota > Metazoa > Chordata > Aves > Falconiformes > Falconidae > Falco > Falco rusticolus. The sequence goes on along the minus strand of NC_051192.1, from coordinate 4,822,083 downwards.
ATTCCACCAAAAAGCCCCCAAACCTGAAAAATGGATCACTCATCAACCCTCAGATAGTGCTTCAGGTTTGAGAAAATTGAACTCTTGAGTATATCTAGGGTGTTCCTTGGTCATTTCCCAGGGTTGCAGGCTTCTCTGCTGATGCTTATGAAGAGTGGTGCTTTAGTATATATAGGTATATATGTAGATATAGCATATCTACACAGATTGTGTACAGTAGAAACATCAGGGCATATTTTGTTGAGCTTTTCCTGGGAGGCATGAAGTGCTGTCACTGACGTGGATTGATACGTACCTGTGTTGCATCACTCAAACTAACTGCCTACAAGGGAATGGATTTTTCCCTAGCAAACCGTACGACTGTAGCATCCTTCCCCAGTATGTCCCAGGGTTGTTAGACTGTGCTTGCCCTCTCCAACAAGCTGCTCAGGAACTCTTTGAGCAGCAGGAAGGAAGGATTTTCTTGCCTGTAGGGCCGGGGAGAGATTAATCACACGCAGCACATGAAGAAATGTAAAGATGATGATGACAAAAGCATAAAGCTGGGAAAGGAGGTTCAGTAGAGCAAATGGGTGCTATCCCGGAGGGAACTCTACTCCAGGGTGAAGAAAGCAGAGCTGACTGGCAGTGTGAGCCACCTCTGCCTGTGTGCATTTCTGTGTAAGGAGCTCAGCCAGGCAATAGGAAGGGCAGGGTCGTAGCCCTTACCACATCCTCAGCATGTGCTGCTGCTTCCTTTTTCAGTGGCACCAGACTTGCAGTCCATCTTCCATATGCCTTCCTCACGAGCAAACCCACCCCATGTGCAGCCCTGAAGAGCACTTAGGGGAGTTTTACAGACTGTAAGGAACACTGTATGACATAGCAGGATTCCAGCCGTGACCCGGTCCCACTCAGCCACTCCTAACATTTAACATTCCCCGCCCTTCTTCTCTTCACTTGCAAGTTCTGCTTGTTTGTAAATAGTTTCAGTAAGTTTTGACTACGTTTGCTTTGCATTTTGTGTGTAGGAAGTCTTTACACCTTGTATTTCTTCAACAAACAAATTGCAATTCTCTGTTCTGGGGACCTCCAGAAAGTACTGGGTGGAACCAGGAAAATTAATGCCTCTGTTACAGAAACCTGAGCGCAGCAGGACTGTCAGGGTCGCAGTAGAGGAAGTGATGCAGAAAATAGTGGTTTATTGGTCCCCTCTAACATACGGACAATTCTGTGTTACAGCAAGCATCTCTTCAGGAATTTGGAGAGGTAGCAAGGGTATCCCTTGTAATTTGCCCTTCTCCATTCCCACAGGCAAATGCATTCTCTACAGCAAGCCCAGGCAGTGGTTGCAGTTCCACTGGGGCTTCATGCTGACATACTTTGCCATCTGCATCCCCCGGCTTTAAGAAGTACAGCGCACCTCTGGGCAGGGCAAGCAAAAAGGATCCTGGTAAGGATGTGGGAGTCAGGTTTACTACAGCAGCTGTTCAAGTTGTTATATCATTATGACTTGGGGCAGATAGGAGTGAGTTATCAAGTACTGAGGATACAGAGTGGTCTCTGTGGACTGGTGCGGGGGCTGTTTGCCCAGCACAGACCAGGCAAAATAATGGTATCTTGCAAAAGCAACCAGAACTGACAGCAAAATAGCTTTGATGACCTGCAAGGATTTGTACCACAAGGGAAAGAAATATTTTTTTCATTGGTGGTGAACCATATTTGATCCAAAAGGGAGGGCAGTAGACAAGATTGACCATGACCCCAGCACTTCTGGGGGAGATAACTTGGACAAGAACTTTGTGAATGGTGGATATTCTCTTTCAAATCAGTGACACTTTAATAAGAACTGTGTTTTGGAGGCAGTGTGAACTATGGATTTAAACACCTTTGGATATACTAGGTGATGAAAGGCATTGGCTATGGCTTCTTTTCCAGCTTGACATGGCATCCTCCATGGCCTGTTTTGTTCTGTGTTACAGTGTCAGTTAGATAAGAATTTTATGAGCAACGAGAAGCTTGACTGCATATCAAGGCAGCAATAGTTTCTATACTTTTGTTTCTCAGCAGTTGAATTAGTTTGTTAATTGCCTCATTAGTTTTGTTAGGTTTGGTTCCCATATATATTAAAACATCTGAATCTATGGTAGATTAGAATGTCATGGCATTTATAATACCATCTACTGAACAATCAAAACCTAGGATAATAGTCAGGATATCTTGTTTTGTCAGGTAGTTACTGGCAACTTGTAGCTCCATTAGTTGCTGCAACTGACTATCACAGACTGGATATATTTCACATGTTGGTATATTGTCACATTTTTTGACACTGAGGTTGAAATGCACAGTTATGTCATTTTTTAAGTCTTTAATGGATTTGTCAACTTCTAACTGAAATAACCAAAATATTCCCATTGTGGTTCTGTGGATGTGAACTTTTTTTTTTTTTTATTACTAACATAATTCTAGAAAATAATCTGTTCCACAGCCAAAGCTGGAGTCAAGATAGTGCTTAATGTTTTACAGCACTTTGTTATATATTTTACCCATGTTACAGTTGTCTTATGTAAAGAAGACAAAAAGGAAAAATTGTGTTTAATATTTTTGTGTCAGAATTTGAAGCAGCTTTTGAAGTTAACTTTGCCACAGCCTTCATCAAACTGACAGCCTGTATTTTATTATCAGACATCAAATTAATTACCTGATTTTTCTAAAACTCTTATTTGCTGCTGGTGGTTTTGTTCTCATGGTTATTTGTATCATGTGCCATGGGGTTGTGCAAAGATTGTTCTGGTCGTTCCACTCTGAGAGCTCCATTCTGTGTATCTATTTTTAAATATAGTCCCTTTATTTTTATTCTCCATTAGTTTTCCATAAGGCAGTTACTGTGATGGCAACAACCAAGTAATTTTTCAGCTCTCACATGTACTACCATTAGGAAAAGAGGTATAACAATAAGGTGAGGTTATGCTCTTAGTCCAAGGTTGCTCACAAACATAATGATGAGTGTAGGGTTTTGTTTTTGTTGATTCACACTGATGATGGGGTTTGCTTGCATATCTAGATACCACATGGTGTATGCTGGGATGAACATAAACGATAGGGAGCAGTGATATGGCTAGTTCTCAACAATTCTGAAAAACACGAAATAAAAGATTTTGCTGTTCTTGAGAAATCATTTTTACTTCTTTCAGAATGCTTGAAAGTGACCTCTGCAGAAACCAGTTAAGCTTATTTATTCTTTCTACACAAAACTAAAATTCAAATTGCCCAGGTATCATCTGTGATCACATGGAATGCTTCTTATCCAGGAGAGAAAGCAGCATCCCTTTCCTGAGTCTGCAGCCCATAGCCTGGATTCCCAAATTGGAGTAGGTGCCACTGTCAGTGAAGACCTCAGCCTGGTCATTTCTTGGGAACTCGCATATACCAACTTTCATAAAGCGGCATCTTTTACCTCTTAATTCAATCTGAATGGCTAAACTCAGGTGACACATTTCCCATTGGTGACATCGATACTTTGTGTCAACCTGTTCTCTTCAGATTACAGTTCAGGAATGGGCTTATCCCTTCTTTGGAGGAATCAAGCTGCCTTATAAACCTCTTGTTTTTCTTCAAAGTTGGTTTGATTAGTCCTTGCAGAATGAAGACTCTTCAATAAGCACATACCAAATTATTTTGTTATGAATCACAAGACACAAAGAAACAACACTGCATATTCTGCAAGCTTACAGCTTAATCATATTCCTTTCTTTTCTGGTAGCTAATATATTAATATCATACATGCTATAGGAGGTACAGAGTAGAGAAGAAAAATATTTCTCTTGCCTCAATGTTTTTAGTGCACAGCATACAATTATTGTTTCAGCATATTAGGCTGATTGTACATTAAGGTTCCTCTGGAATTAAGAGGGTCACTAGAAAAAATCTAAGGTATGCCTTTTCTTCTACAGTGGAGAAAGGTCTGGCCAATAAGTCAGATTCAAATGGCCTCAAGTTTGTTTCCTCCCTATGTTCCTTTCCCTCAGTAATTTCCTTAAAATAGAACGAGTTAAATGCCATAAGGTTTTCTTCTTTGAGGTGGGGCAAGATTTGTGAGTTACTTTTAGGTCTATCAAGCTCCCCACACTTAACATGAAGGCAACGCAAATATTTGTGACAGAATAATTCAGGGAGTTGTATGCTTTGCTCTGGAATTAGGAAAGAGAAGCAGTAGCATGGGGATGCCTTATGCTGATATCGTCACCAAGAATTCATCTTATGACACCACGCTGGCTTTCCCTTTTTGTTCAGGAAACACAATGTCTTGATAAAACTGATGAGCTTATTTGAGACTGTTTGAGATTTCACCTGTGCTGGTGATGCTGAGTATCATGACTGCTTTTTAATATCTTGACCTAGGTGATGCTTCAGTTAATGCTTGCATAAAAGCCTGATTAGATCTCCTAAGAACTAATTGATGACCTCCTCTGAGTTGCAATTGTGAAGTCTCATATTGTTTTTTTGCTTTGTATTTAAGCAAATATGCATTATACAGTTCTTACTAGAACTACAGTCAGATTTGGTTTTTTTTCCAATTCTTATGCCCTTATTTCCATTAGTGGTTTTGTGAAGGATTTTGGAAGAGGTCAGATGAAACAGTGGCTGCAAACATCAAAGACAAATTTATTTTAAGTTCACCTGTTTCATCCTTTTGCCCTGTACACCTAGATAATAAATTGAGAATTGCCCTTAAAGGGACCATGGTATTCTTCAGGAATAGCACCAGTCTCCCTTCTTACTAGGGAACTGTTCCTGCATCTTGACACATTTCTAGGATTTTAACTCCATATTAGAGCTGTAAGGAGTAAGATTTGTTTAGCTGTTTCTGCTTGTTGGCCATACCTTTTTTTTTTTGACCACACAGTAGGCTCAGTTTCTGAGCAGGGACTTGACACTTTTTTTTTTTGTACCTTTTCCACCCCTGGCTGGCTTAGATATTCCCCATAGCTCAACCGCCTTCTCCCCTCTCCTTTTTGACTGGCATTGTATGACAATACAGAGACTGTTACTTGTGATTTTGGAGATGATGGGAAGAGCTAGGATTTGCAAAGGATGGTCATAGGGGCCTTATGGAAGAATGCTGGAGCAGTGTGGGAGGGGTGGTTAAATACCATGGTTTGGATCTGTGAGCAGAAAGAGAAGATTCACTGAACTTGAGTGGAAACTGCAGGAGGCTGAGGGACTCGCATTTCCTCCACTGGCTGCCTGCACAGTCATGTCCCCTCTCATGTCCGTTGCCCTCTTAAAAATGTTCCTGTTTCTTCGCATACCATTCCCAGTTTTTCAACCGACAGGACCAAGGTTGCTGCCTACTTTTCTGGTTGAAATAATGGCTAGTGGGAAAGAGAGGAAACGGTGCTGGAGTATGTAGACACTGGTACGATGCTGTACTCCCTGCTGATAAGCCCAGTTAGTGGATGGGAAGATCTACAAAAGAGCTGTTGATAACAACACTTTCAAATAAAACCAGAACAGCAATATGTAAATGACTCTAAAACTGTCTGTCACTGAGTTGGGGTTACCCAGTTGTGTTCCTTGTCCTTTCGGAGTGGCTAGTTCAGCCAGGCAGCCCAGTCTGAGAAAGGGTTCCTTTCACCAGGGACCCCAGGGCTTTCCTCACACCTGCCTGTAACCATAACAGTACCATGAAGAGATGGTGGAGTAGTTAATGAGGTGTCCACACCCACAGAGGAGTTTAAATATAAAATTGGCTATATTTATTAAAATATACCTAGATTAATGTTTATAAAGATTAATGTTTCAGGTGTCTTGAGCAGTAACACTAAATAATAAAACCAAGTCCACTGGTGCTTTTACAAATCAGCCCTTAATTTTACTCTATACGTAGCACAGAAAGAGTTTCGGAGTGTTGCACAGTGTAAATAGGTTCATCAGGCGGCATTGGGGCTAAATCTTTTCTTGTGAGCAGCAGATGAAGCTGCTCCCCAGCATTTGAGGTGGTTGGTTAATGTTGGCCTACCTGTTCTTTTGATACTTCTTTTTTCTGCACATAATTTCTCTTCAGTGAAAGCAAAGGTTGGCTTTTTGAACCATCAGAGCAGCTGGCCCCGAGGAAGAAAAGAAAGCAAGCTCATACAATTAAACAAATGGTAGAATCTAGCAAATTGTATCAACTAGAATTCACTTTGTAAAATGCTCATTACTCAAGAGTCTGGCAGAGCCACATCTATTTAATTGCTTCTGTTCCCTACAAAGACTGAAGCTGTGGTCTTTGAAGAAGAAATGTCACAACTGAGGCAGGAGTGCTGCTTTAAGGGCTGGCTTCAAATGGACCTCAGAGTGCTAGGGAACAGTCTGGACAAGCTGAAGAGGAATAATTCAGTCTGCAAGAACCACCAGAATTAATTTGAGAGTCCCAGCTCCCTGCCAGTCTTACTTAACCGGCAGCATCTAGAGTTTTATCTAGTTCATTTAGACAAACTGGGGAAATAGCAAAGGATAGTACAGGAAAGAAAACTGATAGTGAATACATTTTTCAGTTAATATGTCTGAGAAATGGATTTTAAGACATTTTATCTCCTTATTGCTTATGTGGTAGAAAATAAATGAGAACAAGAAAATGAGGAAAAAACGACAAGTATCTGAAGCATTTTAGTAGCATCAAAATGGAAATATATCATCCCTACAGGATGCATTTGAGGGAATAAGTAGCGGTAGGTATTGAAATCTTTTTTGGCATGGTATGTTTTGATATTTATTTATTGAAGCCATTAGAAGTAATCAGATAATTTTATCTTTGATATTATGTATTGTTTTTCTAGTTAGTGGAATAAGTGAGTGAAATCTTTTATTCAATGAAAGGTATTTCTGTCCTGAAAGCTGCTAAAAAATTGCTCCACAGGGCAACATGAAACTTTCATTGATCTGACCATGGAGCACAGTCTCCTTGTATAGAAAGATTTCAGTACATTAGAGCATCACATCTGCTGAGTTAACTGCATGTCTGATCTCTTGAGGCCTTTCTTGAAGGTATAATTTTAAACCTTTATCCATTACTTATCTTAGAGCTGGGGTCCATCTTTTTCTCTCTGCCAAACAGAGGTTTAGAATGAATCATAGAAGTCTTCAGATAACGAGTGTTGCCATCCTGAACTTTGTTGAACATCTTTGGCTTTCATTCCTGGAGGGAGGACGAGAGATTTAGGCAATAACTTACTAGGTGTTCACTCATGTCACAGAGAGTCTTTGAGAGGACTACAGTATATTATGTTTTCTTCCATGGATATGGCTCTTCATCACAACTTCCTCTCAGCTCTTGGAAGAAATATAGATTATCTGGTACCTAGATTAAATCATCAAGTTCATTTCATTTCAGGACCTTTCTTTTACGAGCCTCTTGAAACAGGTAAGATTAATGTATACTGTTTTCACGGAAGTCAAAGCATGAAAAGGCTGGATGACTACAGAGTTCCAGTACTGGAAATCTCTACCTGCCTACCCCTGGATAATTTTTATTTCTACAGAAGGCTCACTCATCAGTCCAAGAATATACAGCTATAAATATTTCTTCAGCATTTCTCTATTGCAAGTTATAATGTACTTTTGAAGTACCTGATCTTAAGAACTAAACTCCAACAGTCTACATTGGAGACTGAATCAAGGACTCTTTGAAATCGCCAAAAAAAACCTCCCATCAAATTTAGTAGTTTGAGTCTTTAAGGGCTCTTCTGCAAGGCTACTTGAATTTAACTGTGTTTTTTTGGGAAGGAATTAAACGTGTATTTTACTGCTTAGGCACATAAAAGGTAGGCATTGTTGTCAAGCTATGAAAAGAATCCAGCTTGTCCTGTATCTGGGGACTGAACAAGGCTCTTCTTCCCCAGCCTTCCTTCTTCAGCCTCCAATCCATCGTACATGTACCTGCCCATGCTTCCATCAGTGGAGGAAAGTCAGAGAGAGGAATACAGAATATATTCTTACTTCTCTTTATGTATCCTCTGCCTCTGGGGAGTTCAGTACCAAACACAGCAGCAGGCACCTGTACCTTTATAAGGGGATGCACCTCTCTGCTGTATGGAGAAGAGTTTCCTTATATCTGAGTCAATCCACTACTTTATTGGAGTGCTTACAGGGTGTGGGGGATTGACCTCAGCCAGCTGCCAGGCACCCACCCAGCCACTTTCTGCCCTCCTCAGCAGCACAGGGGGACAAAATACAGTGAAAAAGCTCGTGGGTTGAGGTACAGACAGGGAGATCACAAAGCCAAAGTATCGTTTAGCTATGTTCAGTTCTGAGACCCTCTGCCAGAAAACAGACGTTTCTGTTGTGAGGGTGAGAGAGCAAATGAAAAAAATGGTTTCACGCTGCAGCTCCAGGGATTCCCAAACTATTTGGATTATAGAAAACCAGGTGTGAATTTGTTATGTGTGTGGAAACAAGGTCCAGTGGTTTAGTGTTGGTCAGAGCTGCTCAACAACGCTTAACACCAGGTGAGCGTAAAGAAGAAAAGAAATTGTCTAATAGAGGAGAGCTATGTTTTAATTAGTATGTGGAAAATACAGAAGAGAAGTGTGAAAATGAGAAAACAAATGTACCTGATTCCAATCTAATGTTCTGGCTGTTGCTCCGATTTTCCCTGTGGTGTCTCTGTGGAGCCTGTGGGGCTGGCTCACAAAATGCTGCCTCCCATGAGCCAGCTTGCCAGCCAGAGTTGGGGCTGTATTTAGCCATGGGAACCAAAAGGTCAACGCCATACCACTTTGTTTCCTGTATTATGTCTTTTGGAGTCAAACATTATTAAATGCTCTAACCAGTTCACTCTTACTTACCTTGGCTTCCTTGCCAGGGAGGTTTTTCTGAGATGGAGCCCTTCCTCTCTTTACATTTTTCTCTTCAGAATGTATTTCCTGGTACTTCCCTTACCCCAAGAATGCAATTTCTGGCTTTAGATGAGATATAACTGTGATAACTTGTGATGGTTCTTTCCCCATTCTTCGATATCGAGACATAAAAAGCAAATGCAACAAATTACTCCTTCCTCTTTGCTGAGATCATCTTCATTTCCAAACCGTTACAACAGATTATTTACCCTGAGACATACTCACTGTGCACATACCTTAGCCATCTCTTAATTCCTGGTTCTCAGCTTTTCATATGTTACGGCTAACTTAGCAGACATGCAAGCACTTAGGTTTCCTTGGATGCAGGAACCTGGATGAAGTGACTCAGCCCCATCTCAGGGCCCACACTTGCCTTCCTCCTGCCACCGTGGTGTCCAGGAAGGGCTCAGGCTTGTGGTGCAGAAGGAGCTGTGGCACACTGTGGGCAAGGTCCACACTGCACAGCTAGGTGATCATGCAGCTCAGATGTACCATTACCACCAGACCTGATGTGGCTGCAGAGCCATAGCAAGGCCGTATTACTAATATAAATGACTGATTTTGCATTTAGAATGTTTTGGGTTTTTTTTTTCTCAGTACCTTTCCTGTTTGCCCCTTTATCAGTTTTGGTGCTTCTGCTGTTGCAATGCTCAAATTGGAAATAAATCAGTTGCAACAGTTCAGTGAATCTTTCCTTTCTTATGTTTCTTTTTGCAGATGACGCAGTAGCTGAAATTGAGAAAAAGATTATAGAAGCTTTTGAGGTGTTTGACCATGAATGCAATCAAACTGTGGATGTCAGGTTTGTAAATATCTTCACATAGAAATATTACGGGATCTGGTATAGAGATAAATAACTCCTCAAACCTGCATCTGCTTTGCCAGAAAATGTAATTGAATTGCCCTGATTAGACAAGTATATCTTTGCTTGTTTAATAGACATTTTGCATTGTTCAGTGGTTGAAGACTGAAACTGGCTTGAGAGAGGGATGCTGGGACTAGTGGAGTGAAGAGGCAAAAGGAAACTGCAGCTAGACAAGGAGTCTAAGGGTACAAATCTCTGCTCTGATAGCTCATTTGGCCCTACAGGTCCTGGATCCCGAATGGATCCCCTCGCTTTCAGTATAGTGCCAGCACATCAAGGGGTGTCCCTGCCAGTGTGTGTCAGGGTTACTTGCTCTCAGTAGGTGTCTCCAACTGCAATGCATCCTGCACGTCCTTCTTCCTCTGGGGTAATACGGGAGGTGGATGTTGGTCTGACAGGAAGGTGTTTTTAGGAGACTTGGAAGAAACTTGCATAAAATTTGATTTAATAATAATAATAACAACAACAACAATAATAATAATAACAACAACAACAACAATAATAATAATAATAATTATTATTATTGGTCATACTTGCTTGCACCAAAAGTCCATTTGAGCTCAGTACCCTCATCCGAGTTACTAGTAGTTACTTGGGGGAGGAATATAAGGAATTGAGCAAATACACAGTATTTCTTCTTGGGGTTTTTTTTTGTACGTCTGCCACATTATGATTTGGGTGGTGCTTGGTGTTTTGGGTTTTTTGGGTCTTATGATAAATAGTGAACAATTGTTGTCTATTAATCTTCTTGACACCATTAATGATTTCATAACTGTCACATCCATCCCTCATCACAGTAGTTCAAGGCTGAAGAGTCTGGATGTGTTTAATCTCTTAGAAGATTCTGTTCCATTGCTCTGGCCATTCTTTTTTGTGCTCCTTCTTGTTCAGCTTTCTCCTTTTTGAAATGGGAAGACCAGACCTGGGGGAATGGGATGCACACATAGGAGTCAGGAGAGAGAACTGGATGCACTATACCTTTAGCATGCAAATGTTATGGAAATACAAACAAAATACTTGTATGAGGGAGTAAGAAAAAGATCAGCAGAAGATAAAAACTTGGGCTTTTAGACTGATCAGGGCATAACTGGCTATTAGATACAGAGCTAAATGAAGTAAAATTTAAAATTTCCTAGGTAATCTTAATTCTGGTATTTTTAAAGTTCAAATATTTGACGGTGCTACTTTAACTTCATTTAAACACAAACATCCATACATGTAACAATATGGATTTTGTTGTAAAATACAAACCCCACATCTTTATGTCTCACTGAGCAGGTTTTGAAGTTGTTATAAACTGTTATCATTAAAGTTTAGTGAAGTAATTTTTCATATTTCCAGTTGCTATTTTCACAAGAGTATGACCAGAGCTTTTAATTACAGATCAATTACTGAGTATATACACTACAAAGCAGTACAAGAACTGGTGAAATTTTTGTCATTAGACATTCCTCACAAGGCCAAATTTGAAAACTAAATGTTCCAAACAACTTTTCTGCATTATAAATCAGAGGCAAGAGAGGTGCAGAATATTTAGCTGATGGTTTTAGCAATGCATGCTTACTAATGCCTCTAAATTGAAGAAATTATGGGTACTTCATAGAAGTGAAATGATTTTTTGGTTATACTAGATAGGGAGAATTTCAGGGTACATCTCCACACTTGGTACGATTGTGTTCTGTCACCCGCAGGGCTCTTTGGGAAGAATGCTTGCTTAAATCTCTTGGCCCATCCCCAGGAAGGTGCCTGGTGCCGCGGGTCTGGGGCTGCCCCAGTGCCCCCAGTGCCCTGCTCCTGGCTGGGTGGTGGGACAGGCCCTGGCTGCCCAGCTTTGCTCTGCCACCCTGCCATGGGGACCCCCTGCCACTGCCACCCCCCCCAGCCCTGGGGAGCCCCTAGCCCTCGCTGCACCATGACATACTCGTTGCTTATTTGTCATTTACATCTGCAGTTCTGGCTAAATAGCTGTAGAATTTGCGACAATCCCCACTCTGTAATATGATGGATATAGAGTTGAGAAACTGCTACAACAATTAAATGATACAAACGGACTTTTTAGAAAAATATGTATTCATTCAGACAGTAAGTCATAACATGTGAGAGGGGACATTCAAAAGTCTATTTGACATACTAAATGCACAATTTCACATTAATTTTTATCGTAGTACAGTTACTGACAGTGAACAACAATTTATTGTCTAATTATTCCTAGGTTCATAGTGCAGGGCTGTATCACAATAACGGGATTATTAATGGCTGATTATCTTGTATCAGAAGGTGGCAGTACAGCACAATTCTTAACCAGAATTGTAGATGTGTGCATATTATTGCCTGAAATATCAGATACCTCTGAAGAACAGGGAAGATTACTCTGGCTTGACAGGCCAACGTCGGTGTTGCAGGACTCCTAATGCAAATACAGGGTAGTAAGAAATCGGGTGTGAGGAAGACGGCATTTTTTCATGCTGTTTACAACACACCCTGAGTCAAGAGCTTTCATGGTTTTCCAAATCTTGTCATCATGAGTGTTATATGCAGGGTGAAAACCATGACCCAAAATTTTGTTGCATCTGTGTTACAAAACTTGTATGAACATAAACTCATTTTAACCATCATTTTTGTGTGCTAGAAACTGCACAGCAGAAACTGCAGCTGCTGAACAAAGTGAGAGGAAGTGGCTGGGAGGAAAGTACAATTTCCTATCCCAGTCTTTTAAACTCCATGCTATTACCAAATGCGACATGGCTTTTTTCACCACAGACACTTCCAGCAGCATTCCCACGCTGCCAGGAGCAGCAGCCAGCAATGCCAGATTTTGCAAACTCTTCTAGGGCCTGGCTTACCTTAGTCACATCGCAGTTTTGCTGAGTGTGAGGTGAGGCAGGAGGGCGATGGCAGCCTTCCCGTCACTGGCAGCCTGTCAGAGCAGCGATGGTGTGGGACAGCAAGGAGGCAGGATTTGTGCTGGGTGTTTCTCTGGGGGAGGCAGAGAATGTTTACAACTATCTTGTAGCAGGGAAAGATGAGGGAGCGCAGGAGTGAAAGCATCAAGTGCAGCATATCTGTGCTAGAAATAGGATGCACGGACAAGGATTATGACTGAATGTCTGACCTCATCGAGGCCAGTGGCCAAACTTCCACTGACGTCCACAGGGGCAAGGTTTTACCGAGTCATTTGAGTAGATGGCTTTGTTTCATAACAACCGTATGGGATTGGGGTTTGTTTTGTAACTATTTTTGTGCTGCCAGCCTTTTCCTCTCTTTTGCCTATTGTAGTGCTTCTCACATGTTTTCAATCCGAGTGGGAGCTCTTCGGGACCTGTCTGAAGAGGCCAAGAACTGGCCTGTATAATTTTACATGTGCTTGGTGTGCCACATTTGGGGCCTTGATGTTTCAAGATGATTTTACAAAGGTCATTGCTTCTTGTATCTACCATTTTTATTAGGCAATCTATTTTTCTGCCAAGTGTACTGATGAAGAAACCACAGGGGTTTGAATCATGGGAACCACCAGCACTGTGGATACTTAAGTCAAATGTGCTTGCATTTCTGTGTTATAGAATTGGACTGAAAATCACAAGCAATTACTGATGCTTCTGTTATTTTGTTTGCAATCATACCGTAAGTCTCATTAGTACTCTTTTTTACATCTTTACAGTACTTTTATTTCTAGTTTGTGATGTTGTTAATCTTAAACTTTTTTGAGGCATTGCCAGTTTGGTCCGAATTCTATTTAGAGTCTCAGAACAACTGGGCCAGGCTCAGAGGTAAATGCAAGCTATGAATATAATTTGCAGCATAAACAGGGTGATGAAAAGCCACTGTATTGGTCTGTTGGACTCTTTCAGAGCACAGCAGGGGCATAACAGGGCTGCCTCCTTCCTGACCTTTTGTAATTGTTCTTTACTGCAGTTAGAATTTGTATCTTTATAGCATTTAATGTAAACATATGTTTTATTTGTTACCTTTTATCTCAGCAGATTTCCAAGTGTTTTATTATCTATATACTTGTAGACTTTAAGCTTAACCGTTAGAGGACAGCAGTTGAAAAGTAACCCGCACGCAGTGCACTGCAACACAATGGTATAGAAGAGGGTTTTTTGGGAAGTCACAAGAACAATTATGCTCTTCCAAACAGCTCCAGAATATTTAATGTCTGTAAAAACAGACATTGCTTACTGAGACATCGTCTTAGAAGTCCACATCTATGTGCTTAAGCCTGCTTGTGTGCTTGCACATGCACACTCCTATACACAAGCTCTGAATCGGTATCTGGATCCTCCACAGACATTTTTGTATTGCAGGTTTACTGACAAAGATGTTCTTTCTTTCTTTCTTTCTTTCTTTCTTTCAGAGAGATTGGTTCAATTGTCAGGTCACTGGGTTGCTTCCCAACTGAGGCAGAGCTACATGAACTGCTTGCAACGGTAAATGTGTAGATCTTTTGGTTTTTGGTTTTTTTTTTCAATCTTAAGCTTGCACAAGTTTGGCCTTTCTGCCTCGCTGTGTGGGAAACCTAAACTCTTCTCCCAGAGGCTGGAAGTGGCATGGAAGTGATTCAGGCAGGCAGGCAGTCTCTCAGGTTGCCCTGAAGCAAGCCTTTAGGCTGATGAGGTCACGACGCGGATGGGTTAAAATGAGGAGCCTTTGACTCTCTTTTACCAGAGGAGGTCACTGTGACACTGTGCCAAGGTGGAGGGGCATTTATAGAAAATGGAGGAAAAATTGGCTTTAGCTAATTGAAAAGAATGTCCTAAACCTCAGTTGGATTAGGATATTCAAACACTAACCATCTCACTTTTCTGGACGTGCCATGGACACACACTGGATGATTAAATAATAAAAATCAGTTCTTGAGCAGGTGTTAAAATTGTACATCAAATTCCAAAAATACACAGAGGAAAAGACCTGCTATTTCTTTTCCCCTGTTATTGCTATCATATAGCCAGACCTCTCTCTGTCCTTCATGATGTTTCTCCCAGTCTTGAGGTTTCTTCCAGCCTTGAAATTTCTCAGTTATAGGCCAGTAATCTTTTTTTACTTGATTATGTAAGCCTGTAAGTCAGAATTCAGACATAAAACTTGCAAGAGTTATTCTCCTGGTTATATACAGGGGTAAGGAACTTGGCTTACATTTCTCCACCATTTTTTCCTGCGCTGTCTTTGTCTCCTTACCTCATGCTTGTAATAGAAAGGATGGGGTGTTGGTGCCTTGGCAGGGTATGGTTAACAAATTGGGCAAAGAAGTAGGAAAAAGACTTTGCATTCTTTTTGCAAACTGATATGCTGCCTTAAGGAATGGAAGATACTGGGGCTGAGAGGTGGAGGAAGGATTTTTCTTTTTCATGTATAGGTCAGGATACTGGGAATTGATCTCGCTTAGTCTTTTCTCCTTGTCCCCAACAAAAATCTGGATGGTTGCAGTAGTAGTCTCTACTCAATAGGCTTGTCTGGTCTCTTGTAGATCAAAATTTAGTGTGAGAAATCTTGTGCTGTCTTGTGAAAATGACGCAGCTGCTTCAGCTGAGGAAGTTCAAAGAACCGTCAGAGGAGAGAGATCTTTTAACACGATACTGCAATCTGTCTGCTCTGGTTCTGTACTCTCAGTACCAGATTGTCCCAGCTCCTACTGACAAACAAGACAAAATGGAAAGAGAATTTAAGGTGCTTAATACAGATGATATTTATCCTGGCCCACAGAGATTTTTGTTTGCAGCAAATGGACAGTGCAATTGACTCAAGATATAGAATTGAGAAAAGAAAGGGGATGCTTTGATCATCCCCTCGCCCCAGTGCAGGGGAACCAGGAGAGTTCACAGCCTGCCTCCCCCACCCAAAGAGATCGGAGTTTCTATTCCCCCCGCCCCCCCATTTTCAGCATACATAACAAAGTACAATGCAATGCAGCTGTGAGGCAGAAGATTCTTGAGATACGACAGTATAACATGCATGCAATTGTTAATTATAAGGGTATTAAATTAAAGTACTAAATGTATCTTAATTTATGTAAGATACTATTATCAGTGACTATGGTAATACCATTTTATCTTAATCTAGATAAAGTAAAAATTGTCTCTGTTGGCCGGTTTGTAGCCAAGCTATTTCTTTAGTATTTTTGCCCTTTGTAAGCTGTGATTAATTTCTGTTTCTCATACTTGTGTCTCTCAGTCATCCCATCTTGCTATTAGGCTTATTGTAGCTAAACTAGCATATGTTGCCCTCAAATTATTTGTATTGCCAAATCAGCATTCATATGATTATTTTGTCTCTAAAAATTATCAGATATTGTTTCCTATATTGCCTTATGCTAAATGCTGTACTTACTATCATATCTTTAGGCCTACTTAAAAAATTAAGATTAAATGATAAGCCTAGAGAAGGTGAAAACTAATCTGAGGGTTACTACAACGCTTACAGTTTGAAATCCCAGGTTCGGTGCACTGCTCTGCCACAGATCTCCCGGATAACTCTGGACAATGGTTTTATTTCTCTGTGACTCAAGTCCCCAAATGTTACGTGGGCAATAATAGTATGGCTGTGAGAGCAGAGATACGAAACATAACGGGTGCTACAACACAGTGGTTATGTGAGCTGTGGATCTACCCAAAGGAAAGAAACTGAGCAAAACTCAGGGAGTCTGAACAAGCAAATACTGTTATTGTCACAGTCACTGTGAAAAGAGGGGAAATTACAGAATAAGGAAAACATCGATAGGAAATGAGGTGTTGAACAGGAGTAAGCATGAGGAAGGGTAAGAGGATACGTACACCTGCAAATCCAAATACTTACTGATTTAGGCAAGGTTAATATCTTCAAATAATTCACATATCTATCCAATGTTAGAAATAGGACTAATTTTAACAGTTCAAGATATTGCTGGGCCTGTAGAGCCACTGAAATGGAAGCTGTTCTTTCCAGCTCAGAGGAAGCTGAAGTTGCTCATCACCTCCCAGGGCTAGGTCCGTTGTCAGGAAGGACACGTTTCTTCTGCAGACTGCTTTCTGAAGGCGAAATACAAACAGCACACCAACAGAAAGAGGCAAATCTGGGTGAGATTTGTCAGTGAGGGCTGATACTTTCATAGGTATTTGTTATGTTGAGCTCTGAAGTGGTCCTTGCTGATGAGTTCTTCTGGTGTGAAAGGTGGGATGGCCTTCAACTGTTTGGATGAGCAGATCTAATGGTTTTGTGCTCTTAAACATTGTTTATATAACTTGCGACCTTCATGGGTGTTCTGGGTCCTTGATTTTGGTTGTTCTGCTTAATATAAGACACATCTCTCTCCTTCAGATAAATAGCTGCCATATTTCTTTTTCTGTCTCCATGGACTTCTGACCTAAAACTAGTTGAAGCACAGATGTTCCCTAAAACGTCCTGTGTACTTACACATCTCAATATTTGCGATGCATGGAATAGTTCAGTGTATTGGCTGTTAATGTCACTGGAAAAAAGTTCAGTTTTGCCAGGTATTTTGTTATGCCTTTTCAATCAATCAAGCAGTAAACCAAATGATTCCATAATGGTAAAAGGTACTATTTGATTTAGCGTGAAGCATGCAACGGCTTCATTTCCTTGCTAAATATCCCTTCTGCTAGGTTCACCAAACAGAAGGGGAAAAGTGCCTTTTCAAGCCAATTTCCACTCTGAAGCCGCAGGAGGTGGTGGCTTCTTCCTTCTTCTAGCAACCAAACCCCTTCAAGAGTACTGGAAAAGAGCAGGCAGCAGCTCTCCGGTTAAGCAACTGGATGTATCAGGCCTCACCCCAGCTCTGACCCAGCTCCCAGGAGGATTTCTTACTTCGTTTTTTCCTGGCTCAGTTAGGAGGTTTCAAATCGGTGCCTGATTGTTCTTTCAGTCTGAGCTGTGTCTTGGAGAGCCTAGCAAGGTGTCACTGCTGCCACATGAGACCACAAGGCACGCATCCAGTTTCAATGCAGACAGGCACAGGCTAGCTCCATCAAGAGGGCTCCTTGGGAGTAAAACTTGAAATTTTCACAGGGGAACGCACCCTGATGATAGGCAGCAGTTTTTACCATGTTGCTCATCTCTTGTGGAAGTACAGGAATGCAGTGGGAATGCTGCTAGAAGTCCCCGATGTTTTGGGACTAATCGTGTTAGTTTATTTGGGAGGCAAAGGGAAGCTTTTCTTTGTGTAGCATTTTATGAGCTGTCCTGTGACTGTTTCAGACTGCCCTGACTCAGTCTGCCTGCCTCGCTGGTCTTTCCCCTGACAATTCTCTCTGGCTATGAAACATGTGGAGGCAATGAATTCCATCCTTGAGGTGTACTAGGCTGGGGCTATGTCCAAACTAGCACATTAAATATGCCCAGAAACATCCCTGGGTGTCGAAGCCAGCTGGCACACAGCAGCTCATGTCTACCCTGGCGAATGTTTTATGTAGAGTGGCTGCCCAAAGCAGCCTGCTGGGGAAGAGTCCCCAAGGTCCTAGCCAGGCCTGGTGACTGCTGGGGGCAGTGTTAGGTGACACAGGCCAAAATCATGTCAGGGAACGTGCTAATGGTTTGCTGTTACGGGTGGTCACACCACGCTGCCTGGGAATGTGCCAGGTCCTGCTAGACTTCACTAGTATGAACGCAGTCTGAATGTTTAAACCTCTGCTGAGTGGCTGTGGGAGATAAGATCAGTTACCAGGCATCCCGTTCCCTTGCGTGAATGGTTTCCAGGCACAAGAGGGCAACATTGGCTTGTTGAAAGTGTCTATAATAGCAGGTCTGTATTTTGCCTGGGATATTATTTCTTCCTTGATTTTCTTCCTATTCAATCACAATCATTTCACACAGATGTTATGGTGCCATGTGATACTAAAAGCCTGATAGAAATATTCAAAGTCTAACTCCGTAATTTTAACGCAGGAACCACCCCAGTTTTCTGGTTTTTATATTAGTTTGCTAATGGGTCATATAACCTGCCATACTTAAGTTTTATTTTTAGGTAGAAGAAGAAGAACCAACTGGATACATTCATCTGGAAAAATTTCTTCCAGTGATGACAAAAGTAGTACTCGACAGAAGGTAATGGAAAGTGGATTTTTCTGCGTCTGTAGTTTATTCCAGATTGACAGGGTGGATTCAGAATAAATACATCTACAGTCATTTTATGTAACTGGAAGGAGTACAGGGTTGTTTTTTTTTTTTTATTTAAACTCAGATTACATTAGTTTGATAGATTTTGTTTCGAAATTACATCACCTACACAGAATTATGTTGTACAGATGATATAAATAATACTAGCTTATAATCATGAATTATGATAATGTGTAGCTTTTTTATTTTTAATATGAATCAGAATTAACTTGCTTTTCAACATGTTCTGTGCGTCTCTAAAATATTTTATATGCAAATTAAGGTCATAACCATTACTTTCTCTGAACATATGAGTTACAGTTACTGAGAACCACAGTCTGTTACAGTGTGTTTTTAATAAGTTGTACAAATCAGCTTCATATTCATGTCTCAAAGTGGCTGCCAGGTACAGTTGAATGTATACAACTAGCACCCTAAATGCCTCCTGATCTAATAGAAGCCTAGAACAAAAACACTGTTTATTTTTGCTGTTCATATTAAAAGGTACATAGAAATGTTTGCATGTACACAGCAACCTGTGCTATTTTGGTATTTTGCACTAAAAGCAAGATTAATTATAAGGAATTTGTCTTTTGTTTTAAAGATGGTAGCCAAGGGTTTTGGGAGGCTCAGTCTTGTCCAATACTGAGAAGTTGTTTTGTGCACAGAGGGTGGGAAGGTGTTCGGTACATGAAATAGCTATAGGATTTCCCAAAACTGTCTGGCAGTGCCCAGAGGCCGCGGGGTCCAACATGGGGCTGTGTTTGAGAGCCTTCGTGCCCCTGCCTGGACACGAACCAGCCATCAGTGTTGGGGTTCTGCTGTGCTGGTGCAAGTGTGCTGCATTCTCAGGTTCCTGCGCCTTCACCTTCTCTGGCCTTCTTGGCACATTTCTGGCTCCACACTGATGATCACAAAATGATCCCTGGCTGCTCTGGGCTCTCTGCTCCTCCTCCACACCCCCTCCACACAAACACACACACACACACAAATAAAAACCTCACACACTTTCCCCAGGCTACTGCAGGCTTGTCAAGACCCACTTTATCTTTTGGGCACTATGTCCATAGTTCACTTGTCCAAGGGCACATGAGATTTAGATCATAAAAACAAGGCCTCTTCTTAGCACATTTGATTTTTAGATAATAAAAGAGCGAGGCGGGTCTGGACGAAACAATCAAGCAGTTAGAATCTCCTTGCCTTCAGTGTCTTCTCTTTAGTATTTTCGGGGGTTGGTGAGAGTCTGCTGGGATATGGAAGGTTTCCATTGCTGCACAGGGCTTCCTTTTCAGCTCTGAAGTCAGGCACACATGCACGCACACACGTGCTCGGTTCTGCCATCTCTCTGAAATTGTTCGTGACAAACCTTTTCTTTGGTAGCTACCAGCCTCCTTCGCTCATCATCAGCTCATTAGGCTGTCAGAGTCCCACTAGGTGATCTGTTGGCTGTTGTCTGGCATATCTGGACAGAACTTTGTTGGGTTTTTTTTTGGCCACCTTCTTTTCAGTGCATTGTCTTATGTGGAATGATTCAGCTATTACCGATTCCTGCTGACCCACTCAGCCAGCTCAGACATGCAGAAGCCATTCATCTGGCTCTTTAGCACAAGGAAAATTAAACAGGAGTACAATAAAAGACATAAGAGGTAACGATATGGACAGTTCCAAAAAGTCAAGGTGGAGTTAAATGTTTGATAGACAAACTTGGTAAATTCTCATAGAAAATAAGTTTTTCCTTTCGTTTGGTGCTCATATTTTATTTTTTCAGAGTAGTACAGCAGCCTGACAAACAGTGACTTAACTTTCTGATTCAATGGTTTCAGCTACCGGCCTATTCCAGAAGATGTTCTTCTACATGCGTTTGAGGTCTGTAACTGAATATTCAAGTACTGAATTGCTGGAAAGAAGTTGCTGATTCTTGATTCAGGATGGTTAAACCCACAAGTTTTATTCTTTTTCTTTAAAGGCTTTGGATGAGAATAAATGTGGATATATTACTAAGGAGAAGCTGGTCAAATATTTGACTGAAGAAGGTAACATGACTTTTGTAATATCACTATTTAAGTAAATAAACATTACATGTGTACATGGCAGCTTGAGGTCCTCATTCTGCATGCCAAAACTTGCGGGAGTAGATACATTCTCTTCAAAAAATACCGTTGCTGTGATGACTGGCTGCAGACTACATCATTTCACTGGTGAATAATGCAGGGAAAGAACATTTATCTGCTTGCTTGCAGACTTTATGAGATAGAGATTATTATTATTAAGAGTCATAATTCAATCTTGTGCGGTGTTTTATGATTCTGTGCACATCTCTGTGCTTTGTAAGGATGTGACTCTTTTTTTCTGTCCTCCTGAGAACTGTATTTTAGATTTCCAGATGTTTCAGGTAGTTTCAGTGCTTATTTGTTCCTACATTATCTTGATCTTAATTCTAGTGCTGCATGCAAACAAAGAGATTCCAAGAGCAGATTTAAGTTGTATATCATGTAATCCTCAGTATCCCTTGATGAGCCTGCTTTTCTTGCACGGCTGACTCATGCCTGCCTGCCTGAAGTACAAAATGATGTGCAGGCTTTGCGCAAGACCTACCCTCAGATGGGAACCGTGTTCTCAAAGACGGATGAAATAGGCCATCAGCAGCTTTGAAGCTCCTAAAAGAGAAAAACCAGAAGCCTTTCATGATGTAAATATGAGTGCAGGGATAGCCAAATGAGAGATAATAATTCTAACGTACACATTAGAAGAATTCATTCTGACAAAAATGGTTGTTTCGAAATCCCTGTGGCAGAGAGGAACAGGCTGTTTGGAGTCTGTGGACCAGAAGGCGATCAGAAGATCCAGCTCGCTTGGTGTGGCAGGGCTTACACTGGCAAGAGTGAAGGAATTGGATCCTTAGTATTTCTCCTTTTCTCCTCTGTGTGAGGACCAAAAGGAGATCCTTGTGAGGGAACAGAGGTGTAATCTGCCAGCCTGAGACAAAGCGTTATTCTCTGCTGTCTTTCAGGTGAGCCCTTCACTCAGGAAGAAATGGAGGACATGCTCTCCACGGCTCTAGATCCAGAAACAAATACTGTTCACTACAGAGACTACATTTCAGTGATGACAGTAGATGAAACTTAAAATCTTCCCCTTCAGCGTTGGAGATGCCTTTTGGTAACGGCAGTGTAGCTTGGCAGTTAGTTGGAATATGTATTTTAAAGTATAACAAAGCTCAGGTTGTGACTTTGTGCTTATAATTAAAATAAAATCTGTGTAGCTATATTTCCTTGCGTTCTGTATACATGTTGAAATATATTCACACCTGAAAAAAGAGCTCTTGACAGAAATACTGTGTAAGGTCTGGGAAAGAAATCATGGAATTTGGTTTGAAAATAACAGGAAAAATGATGTTAATGGAGTCAAGAAATGACTTTACAATTGCATCTGAAAAAACTAATGGAAAGTGAAAACCGTGAAAGCGGGTCATAAGCAGGTGAGTATTTTAAGATGACCAAAATCACAAAGGCATTCTACTAAGATAAAGCTTTTATATTTAAATGTAATCCCTCTTTGTGTTCAACTAATAAGGCACCAGGTAGGTTACTCCTTTTGAAATAATATAATAGATCAAATACACTTTCTACAATTTCTAGTTTTTGTCAAACACTTGTGTTTTGTTTATCATAGGCAATTAAACTGGCCCAGTTTGTTCCATTTTGTGTTACTCCTCCACTGGGACAATGTATTTTGCTCCCATTTTAAACATGCAGGTAACACTCAAACCATTGTTGTAGTCAAATCTGCAACCAAAGTAATCCTTGAGAACATTTCTGTTTCTGTAGGCAATAAACAGTTCCCTTTCATAACCAGTTTGAAAGTTGGGAGCGTAAACGGTTCAAAACTTAGGATCATAGGAGTAGAATTTGGGTTTTGTAAACTGATGAAGCACCATTTTTTTAAAATATGTTAGGGTGGAATATGTGTCTCAACCACCTGTGCTGGAAGTCCACCACAGACCTGATTGCTCTTCTCATTTCTAGCTTAAACATTTTCTTGTCTGTTACTGTACTGTTGTCCTTTGAGTTCACGTTCTTTCCCTTGGGTTCTTACCTTGTACATCACCTTCTAACAAGTGATCAGTGGTTGCCCTCAGCTGATGAGGTCTCAGCAGGTAGGAGAAGATTCTGTGGTCTGGTCCTCAAAGGCACCATCTTGCAATTCGCGCTCCACACCTTCCACCCCATTTCTGTTTTTCTACTCCCTGTCAAGTTTGTTTTCCTCTTGTGCAGTGTCCTGCCACTCCTCTGTCTTAACTCCGTATCCCAGCTCTGTGTCATCAACAGACTTCATCAGCTGATGAAATCTGGGTAAGTGACACACAGAGGCATTGATTGCCTTACCCCCTGTCATGCCCTTCTAGTGGCAGAGCTGAGAACAGAGCCCAAGGCTCTTCATGTCACGTCTTTTGCTCTCCCCATTTCTTTCACTGGAGCTGGAAGCTCGGAGGAACTGTTTTCATACCGAGCCTCAAGGGAGCTGTCTCGCCAAGAAGAGATTAGCACGAATCTAAACGTGGTGATGGAAGCAAAAGCAATCTGGGAGAGACCTTTTAAAAAATTCTCTTTCTGCTCTAACCCGAGCTGTCTGTCACTGATACTTTCTTAAATGGTAAGGCAACAAAATGTTAATGCAGGTAAACAACATTTGCCTAGTTCTAAGCTAGGTTTCCACCTGGGACCCACTGTTGCATTGGTCCCAAGACCCGGCAGTGCACTCTCGTTAACACATTTACTGTGTATTTCATCTCTTTGTCAGTAAGAATGAAAAAAACGGTAATCATTAGTGTTATAATGCATGATGATACAGGTTTTTGAAGATTAAAGCAAGAGCAGCAAAGGCCAATTAAGAAAATATATTTTTTATTAGCCTTCTTTAGTCTCTCTTTGGAAGCTGGAATTATTTTCCCTAGAAATAATAATCCTTCTTCCATTGGATAGACAGTATGTTTTACTGGATTTCTGACACAGCTGGCGTGAATACAAGTTTCATTCATATTCTGCAGTCTTGGAGCCACTGTCAGCCTCATCTTGGATGTCAGCAGGAAGATGCTGATACCAGGAAATCATTCCAGAGTTTGCAGTGCTCCAGAGAGAGCACAATTTGTTCCTAGTGGTGCTACCCCAGAGGCCACCTCAGCTGCTGCCGTATCAATCAGGACACCCAGGTACCACAGTTACGATGCATAGTGCAGATAGGATCTTAACATGTATCCTTTGATGATACAGATACTATTTTTTATCCCACAGTCCTCAAATGCAAGGGTATTTGGGCAACTGAAAATGGGGTTGTGCCTGAATTTATCACACAGCAACGCCTCCAGCCCCATCTTCTTTATACCTGTCCCCAAGAAAGATTTGTGGGAACAGAACAGATAAAAGCAAGTCCTCACTTTTGAGCATAAGCAACCAAATGCCATTGCCTAGCGAGTTTCCAAACGGGGGGCGAAGGGAGTGTCCCGAACAAATCTCAGCCCCTGTAGGATGCGGAAAGCTGCGTGCTCCCTGCCGGCTGGGCTTGTGCAGCGGTGCTCCGAGCATCTTGTGGGGCAGCCACCCCGGCAGCAGCTGAGCGGTGCCCTACACGCTGCTCTGGTGCCCTACACGCTGCTCTGGTGCCCTACACTCTGCTCTGGTGCCCTACACGCTGCTCCGGTGCCCTTGTCTGGCACCACTTGCCAGCCTGTGCCGTGCCCACCTGTCTCCCTGTGGTGCTGGGGGGCTGCACGAGGGACCTCTGTGACGCTCCCTGGGATGGGCTCTCTGAGCGCCCTGCGTCACTGTGCTCCCTGCGGGTGAGCGGGGTCCTGCACCCCAGGGGAAGAGGGAGGAGAGGGGGTTTAGGGAACCATTTTGCCATAACTAAAAAAAACCCTTTTAGCTTCTAAATTTGAATGGAAAAATACATTATCCTCTTCACTCAGGTGGACAGATCAAACTGCTGAGTGGTCCTGAGCTGTCTCTTGCTACATGCCTCTCCTTGCTGGCTGTTTTGCCTCTACCCTCAAGATCAGGAACCCAGATAAGGGAGCAGATCATCGCACCAGGAAGCCTCTAGGGAGGAACCAGCCTGGCACCTGGACTACATCCACACAGGGAAGCAGAGCCAAGGCTTTGAAGAAACTGGGGAAGTCGGAGGGGTTTTGACCTAGCTGAAGGAGGGAGAGGGAAGGGAACTCATTACCCAGACGTAAAAAAGAAAACAGAAAAGAAAAAGAAGAAATCAAAGAAGCAAACCCTGGAAACCATCTACAAATACAACTGAATCAGCAGGCTGTTTACATCACTGCTGCGCGTTGTAGGCTGGACAAGACTTCACTTGTTTAAAACTTTCAGTAGGTTCAGCTGTGCCAGGGCATATCTGGTATGTAGTGGAGACCTTCTCCTCAGTGCTATCGATACTGTGGAGAAGTTCTTCCAGCTGCTGACTTTGTGTTTGGCAGCCCTGCTGCTTGTATTCAAGGTACCGCATCGCTTTTTATGTTTTCCTCATCAGCTTTGGGGTTGCTTCTCCAAAACACTTTTCTGCCTGGTAGTGACAGTCTCGTATACATTCGCACCTGAAGGCTTCAACACTTCCCCGTTGCTGCACGTGCCACCGTGGTATTTACAGTCCGTTCACACTCTCTATGGACTGGGTAGAAACAGGAGTTGCTGCGGCCACCAAAAGGCTATGGGCACTGCGGGAAGGGGACTGGGCTGTCCACCAGTGCACCTCCACCTGCGTTTCCCAGAGGTAAGAGCCTGCAAAATGTTAAGGCTCTTACCTCTGTTCAGGCAAGAAGAACTTGCAATGTTTTCCCTCCTTTGTCTTGTTTGACTCTGTCTTTTCTCCTGGTTCTCTTACACCTCATTTCATTAAGCCACTTGCGCGCTGGCCTGCGAGGGTTGAAAATGCCAGAGAGTTTTGCTCTGCCCCATGTTGCTGCCCATGACAGGGTGGCGTTTATCACCTGATCTAGACTTGCCACCACTGAAATCAGCCCTGGAAAAACTCATCACAGATATCGGGAGGATCCCAGGCCTTCGGTTTCAGGGGGAAGTGGCTGAGGATGCTGGAGTTCAGCCGGGGCTGGGATGGGGACGAGGAGCTATGATTTCTTTAAATCCTGTCATCTGCTGTTACTGTTGTTGAAAAGGGGGAGCGTAGTCTCGACAGCAAGGCACCAGGTTGGCAGGCAGGTTTCATTCTAGACTTGGTGAGAGGTATTGAGAAAGTCGTATAATCTCTCCCTAGCTGAACTTTCCACCTATAAAGTCAAAGTAATTACAAGGAATAGGAGACGGAGAGTATCTGTCTTGCCTGTCGGACGTTTTGTATTCCTGGCTCTGATGTTTGCACAGTGTCTGGTACTATGATGTTCTGATAAAAATCAGGGCCTACAGACCTCCCTGTCACATAATTAATAAAGTTCTCAGCCTTCAAGTCTCTCGTTCCAGACCGTACCTTCAGGTCGCAGCTTCTAAGCAGGTTGGTCTGCAGCAAGGCTGTTTGTTTTCCACGGAACCCAGCTCTGCTTCACAGTGTCTCACTCCGTGATAAGTCTGGTTGTAAAACTATTGAAACATCTGGTCTTATTGTTGGAGGGTTGTTTTGGGGGGGCAGGTCAGTACTAGGCATGGGGACGATGCTGATTTAAAAGCTAAATAAAGATGTAGGTTGAAACAAAGCAGATTCTCCTGTTTAACCCATTTTGAATCCCTGGGGCTACTATTTGGCTTAGCATAGTTCTGAAAGCCAAGAAAATGTTATTCATTATGCTGAAAAGACTGATCACAGCGTTTATATCCTGGGGCCCAAATCCTGAAGTCCTTATTCAGGCAGAACTCCCATTGACTTCAAAGGCAGTTCTGTCTGCAGAAGAGCTGCAGGAAGAGCGATGCGCTGGCTCACGGGGCGTTCATTGTGAAAACCTTTTAGTCTCTTTAAATGAAGCCTCATCTCTGGTAGAGCTGACAGAGATGTGTGCAACCAGCATGCAACTTGTGGCACTGAAACGACTGAAAATGTAACCCCATGTGAGTAGGTAGTTCATTTTGTCTCCAGTAATGCAAGCAAGCAATATTCAGCAAGCGTGAGCAGACGGAACTTTTCCATATTGTTTGGAGTACAAAAAGCAGAAATCTAGGGTGTTACTGCATGGAGGCTTAAAATTACCTCTTCCTGCCGTTATCCTGGAAACACTGCAGCCTTAAAAACACAACACATGTTGCTTCTGTGATTACATATGCTAACCTGATTCCTTTTATCCTGGGCTCTGTTCCTTTTAGAAGCCCTTTTCCAACAAGCTTGGCTGTTGCAGATCCCTGCCTGAATGATAGCATAGAAAGAAACAGTGTGAAATAAGATGCGTCGTGTAGAGCAAAGCCTTTGCATATTTGCTGCCAACAGGAGTCTCTTTCCCACCAAGGTAGCAGTGTCCTTCGGTGCAGAACAGGTCCTAAGCTTTGCTTTGCGGTGTGCAGCCATGCCTTTTCCTGGACACCAGCCTAGGGATTACCATAACCGGAATGGAGTTCTCAGGTTTTCCAGAGGGGTGATTTTGGAGCTGACAATATAAGAATTTGAAGCTCTCCATGTGAGGTCTTCCACATGTGCAAGTTACCTAAGCTGTACGCATGACAACAGTTCAGGTTTTACAGTGATGGAATACTAGGGATGTGGTATGGTCCAGATGGAAGCTAGTAACAAAGGCTGAAATTTAGCTTCGTTTTAATTTATAGTAACACAGCCAATTAAAAATCAGTAGTTCAACTTTAAGGACCACTTTGTTGAAATACTTGCCTGGTGAGGTTGCACTCATTATCGCAGAGACAAAACTAAAATAAAACCCCCAGAACGTAGTGAGTTTTCATGTGGTGTTAAGTTGTTGCCTTGAGAAGCGATGCCATTCCCCAGAGCTCCCCCCGACAGAGAGATGCCTTCAAATTCAACTCCAGCTTGATGGAAAGCAGAGAACCTTTCTCTAGTTCTTTGGGCTTCATCAAAGTTGCAGAGATTCGTGGTTAAGCTAAGTACAATGTTTTACCAGCAACTGCTGAGATCAAAAGGGGAGAACTTCCTGGAGAAATTGTGTAGTGGGGAAAAGACCACTCTAAATACAGGGGCCTTGAGTCAACCTGTTCCTGGAAAGAAAGGAAGGAAGGAAGGAAGGAAGACAGAAAAGAAAGACAAAGAAAGCAAAAAAAAAAAGAAGGAAAGGAAGAAAGTAAGTAAGAGAACAGGAGAAAGAGAAAGGAAGAAAGGAAGGAAGGAAGAGAAAGAAAAAGAAGGAAAGAAAGAAAAAGAGAAAGAAAAGAAAAACTAAAGGAAGGAAGAGAAAGAAAGAGAAAAGAAGGAAGGAAGAAAGATAAAGAAAAGGAAAGGAAGGAAGAAAGAAGAAAAAAGGAAAGAAAATGAAAGAAGAAAGGAACAGGAAGGAAGAGAAAGAAAAGGAAGCAAGAAAGAGAGAAAAAAGCAAAAGAAAAAAGAAAAAGGAAGGAAGGAAGGAAGAGAAAGGAAGAAAGGAAGCAAGAAAGAGAGAAAAAAGCAAAAGAAAAAAAGAAAAGAAAGGAAGGAAGGAAGAAAGACAAGAAAGAAAGAGAAGAAAGGAAAGAAAGAAGAGAGAGAAGGAAGAAGAGCTCCATGGCTTTATCAGAACTACAGTTAGCTGACTTTCAGGGGACATGAGCAGACACATCTGCTGCTCAGGGTAGCTGTTCCTCAGTTTACAGAGGCTGGCCTGAGTCTGAGGTCCAGCTGTTTGAACCTGGTGTGTTCCCATCAGAAGCCTCAGCCAGCACTCCTCACCCGGGGGCGCGGCGGGGGCTGCTCTCCACCTTCGCCTTGCAGCAGCCGTACAAAGCTCAAATGGGCAATAGTCTGTCTTCTGAAAACCCCCACCTATCTAATCTAAGAACACCTATGATAAAACGCAGGGAGGACACACAATAAAACCAGTTACCTACTTTTTTAATAGTTAATTTATTTAATTACAGTGTTTTAGAATTTATATAAGCAAGCTCTGTAGCTCCTTTGCCAAGACAAGTTTCTTTTTGACATCACACCAAAGTACATATCCTGAAAGCATCCGTAAAAATGCACTGGAAACAGAGGTAAAAGGAACTGTTGAAACTATGTAAGCTTCGTTTTTACACCAATGTGAAGAAAGTTTTTTCCTCTTCATTTCCTATTGACAACGTGTTGTTGGGCTTTCGAGAAGATGTTCTCATGGAAATGCTGTGGCTCCGTGGGGTAGAACTGAGTGGTCACAAAGAAAGGGGGCATGTGGAAACGTGCCCTTTGCATTTTCTCATGTAAAGGACTGAAATTTTTAATTTCCATCTTCCAAGCCACAAAGGGATGCAATGTCTTTTGGCAAAACAGTATAATACAAGATGCACTTGTTGGTGAGGTCTGTGCTTTCCTCTTCAAAAATGTCCCACTTTTCCGGTGTAACACTGTGGATTAGTTGGAGTAGGGTATCTTTCCCAGGAACTTCCTCTTTAAAACAGGTAAATGAACACCAGGGACAGTAGCAGACAGTGCAGAGCTTAAAAAAAAAAAAAAAAAAGAAAAAGAAAAAAAAGAATAAGAGAAATCCCATCATATGAACCTTGCTGCTTTTCTAATTGCCAAGGGCGTGTTCTGTCTGGCAGAGATGATTTGCAACACCTGCTGAGAGGATGAGCTCCCGCAGGCAGAGGGGAATCATGATAACTCTTCTTTTGGATGGGATGGCAGAATTTTAACAAGGGATTCCCACAAGCCCCATAAGCTCTCTCTGCAGCATCCTTCTTTCAGAACCTGACCACGTGGTGTTGGGGGGAAAGGACCGTTTAAATGTTCCAAGAGCGTATATATGTCTATACCCACATTCCCTAACTGTGAAAGAACGCAGGTGCTTGGTACGCTGTGCTAGCTAGCCTTGGGTAGCCAGAAACCATTGCTCCCACGGGAGGCAACGTTGCTGGCAGCATACGGCCATGAAATGATGGCTCTTCTGCTGTTTTCCCAGGATAACACAGAAGCTGAACATCCCTGCGCATCCCTGCCCATTCTCACTGGGGTAGCAAAGACTTTACGGTGATGCAGCCGTCAGGGGAGATGATGGATGATAAACTGCAGGCATTGGGGGCAAACACAGAAGAAGGAAAAATGACCTGCAAAGTAGGCATGTTGAACCCAAACACCCTTTACATGCCAGGTTCACACCCGAGGTATCTGATGTCAGTCATGCTCTGTGCTATTATATGCTTACGAATGGGTGAGCTCAGGAAAAACATTTACATTCAGAGAAAAATTCTTCATGCACAGACTGAAATGGGAAATAAAGTCCCATTCAGTCACCAGGACTTCCCAAACAGGGTCCCTACAAAACGGGAAGAAGCAACGCCTGCATTCAAAGACCAGGATGCACAGAGGAGCAGTGGCCACCTGAGCTAATATGACAATTTCAGGAGGCCAATGACCACGAAAACTTCAGTAACAGGATCGTATCTGCGAGGAGAGGCAGAAGAGAGAGGAAGAAACGATAACTGGAGAACACTTCAGAGGCAAAACTACATGTATTCCCCTCTCCAGAGATGCTTGTGGTACAAACAATTTTTATTTTTAAACAAAACGTGTCCTCACTGGCGTCTGTGATAAACTGTTTGGCTCAAAGGTTTTGTAATGCCTCTTGTATAGAGCTGTCACACTTCTGCATTAGCGAAGGCCTTCGTTTTAGAAGCTTATGGTCAAACTCTTAGTTTTCATCTACACAAGAAACATGCAATAATCTGCTCTTCTCACTTCTGGCAATAGCTTCAGAAAACAGTAAAAGCAACCTGGACGTGAGTAGCTCTGGAAGACTCCAGCATGCCTTTCCAACTTGTATATAACGCGCCTTGTACCCTCCTCTGTTGGAAGCCAAATTCTGATTAATGCTGCCCAAATATGAGTCTTATTTCTGTAACTGGCGAGGTCTGTGAGCTACACCAGCAGAATTGACAGGTAAATCACGGTGGTGGAAAGGCAAGAGCGCTTTCTCCCCCTGCAGATCAAGCTTGCCCGGCTCTTGGAGAGCTGGCCGAGACCCAGATCTCTGCATCAGCTAATGAATGTGTCTCCAGGAGCCAGAGAAGAAACCATTCATCACTGCTAAAATTTAACTTTGTAGCTTACCTTTCGGCAATGAAAATTCATAACAAGGATAATAAAAACGGCAACAGAGGAACATTCTTCCCCTGTCTCTATCGGAATTACCTGCTGTTTGTCCAGCACTCATGTGCACCCAGCCGAGACAGGCAAGTTCTCTTTTGTTCTGCACTGAACCAGATATAAACCGTAAGGTAAAACTCTTGCACTAAACTTCTGCTCTGCCGGTGAAACCTTTCAGCCTTACAATATTTATTTAGGAACAACAGATAAGATTCCGTTTGCAGGGCATTTTTCAGATAGGAGGTGGATGGAATAGATGTGGTCAGAAATGGCCATCTTCAGTCCCTGCTGATCTGTGAGTGTTCCTCTTAGCCACAGCATTTCCAGACCATCGCTGCTCCCCTCCTGGGGACAAAGCCTTGCTGTGTCCCCTTGCAGCCCTGCCGCTGCTGCACAGCATGGTCCCCAGCTTCACCCGGCTCCTGAGTGTCACTGGCAGTAGAAACACAAACTATATCAAAGCAGTGACACCAATGACAAGCCAGGTTGCGGGAAGTCCCACTCCTCTGACTCAGGATTGTAAAAATAAGATAAACTCTCCACATTCGTTATTACCTTCATGTTACCAATAACATCGTTAATCTACTGTAACACTCTGTAAGGGTCCAGCTTTGCTGCCCACGAGGTGTCCATCTCATGGAAACGGTGCAGTGTTCTCCGTCATCCTTGACCCTTATACTGATGGGATGTAACTCATACGGATGTATGTGGAGATGCCAGGATGGGGTCTACAAAATCCCCGTCTCCCAGTTCTTTGACGGAGGGGCTCACCATTAACATGATTACATCCAGCCAGCTCTGCAGCTTGTGTTCCCATCACAGACTCTATTTTCATATAAATCTGAAGTCAGCTGGTTATGCCCCCCCACAGTGGCGTACACAGTAGTCGTGTTAAGAAGAAATCGGCCTCTTTGAAAGCTGTGTGTGACTGAGCCACGTGTACAGAGTATGGTTTGTACAAGTACGTGCTTTCTGGCTAATTAATGCCTGCACCGCTGAATGCAGAATTAGGCTGTTGCTGAGGGGAGATGTATATTACGGACTAGAGGAAGAGCACCTATATCATTGCGGTTGTTGTGCTTGTATCTCTGACCATCAGCAATGTGAACAAGTACCAATTACAGGTACCACAAGGGGTTTAGCTTGGAGCCTAATGTAATGGGTTGTTGCAGAGCCTGTGCCTTGCTGGAGCAGTTTGCTGGAGACAAAAGCTGTACCAGAGGCAAACTAGGGGCACATGGTTAACCTCCCCAGTTGCATGGTAATGTGTAGATCTCTCTCTGTCTCACTGCTCTAAAAATGCAATCCTTAGTAATTCCTTTGAGTTCTCTTTGCCCACGTTGATTCCTGGAATGTACCGGACATGTCTGTAGGCTGTGCCTTCTCCAGCACTACTTGGGTGGGTCAAAAGTTCGTATGCAAGCGCACACTTTGACCACCATCTTCCTCCTCCTGGGGAGAATGCCTCATTCTGCAGGGGTGCTGGTGGCGCCAACGGCATATTTTGGATGCCTGCTAATTACAGAAATCTGTAGATCGGCCACGCACTGCTACATTCACAGATTAGAAACGGTTTCCATTTTTGCAGAACAATCCTTCGATTACTCATTAATTGGGGCTCCACGTTCCACTTTCCTGCATAGTCTGTGCTTGCCAAGCTAGTCCATGGGTCAAAGGAAGTTGTTTCCGTGTAAGCAGAGTTCCTTAAGACAGATTCTTCATATTTATTCCTCTGGCTGACGTCTTCAAGACCCTAAAGAGGAGTGGGCCTGAGAAGGAGGAGAGGTGGCCTGGCCCTTCCTTGCAACAGATGTGGTGTCAAAGTGCACCAGCAAACGAGTCTCACCGAGATGCCACATGCTGGCACCAACACTGGCAAGGCGCTGTGACTGAGAAATGCAGACCCTATGTAAAAATAAGGAACTACTTACCTGCTTGAAGAGGGCACGCAGAAGAATTTCAGGATTAGTGTCGTGCTCCATGAAAATAAAAGTCTTTGTGGTTGTGATGTTGTGATGTACACAAGTTATCCTCATTTATCAAGACCAGAGCATTAAGGTTCTTGAGTTGTAAGGATTGCTGTTACCAGTATTCTATGTGGCTAAAGCTTGGAGAGCAATCTTGAATATATAGAATGTTGGCTTTAGTTAGCAAACTAACTTTGTTTATGTAATCTGTTAAAAAACACCTCCTTGGACGGTTTGCTCAAAGGAATAGGGACTGACCATCATTCAAGACTGGTTTACAGAACCATTACTGGAAATGCTTATGAGATCTGTAAAATAACTGTCTATAAACAAGTATCTCTAATGATGTCTTGTTTCACTTTGTAAAGTTTTAATATCTCCTTAGTAAGTCTGAATACAACTCTAATGCCTAATTAACCACCGTTTTGTTTCATTAGCACGCTATAAACAAAAAGAGCAACTGGTGCCTAGGCAGGTAGGTCGCCTTTGCAGTAACGGTTCATCTTGCGAGGGGACCTACGTGCTTTTCTTTCAGCACAGAAAAGGGCAAACAGAGTCCCACAAAGAGCGCTGTCAGGACCTTCCCCTGGAGCAACCTACAAGCTTGTAGCCTTCGCTTGGTTGTATTTGCGTGGCATTAGTAACCCTGTAGCAGCCCTAGCTGCCCATTCTTGTCCCAATTGACTTGAACTACATGTAGTGATTTTTTCTGCCTTGTTTGCCACAGTCCCATTCAACAACACCCTCCCCCCCCAGCTCCCATGGACCCCCCCACTGACAATCAGCATCTGAGCAGCTTCCTACAACGCTTCCTCAAAAGGTTACAGCCTTCCTTCTGAAGTCTAGGAAAAATCTGTTCCAGTCAAGCATGGGAAAGAATGTGAACAATGGGACAACCCTGACACGCACGGGGAAAAAAAAAGGTTGGTCAGTCATCTGTGTGTGTCAGCTGAAGGTGTTTGCTTCCCGGTAATTCTGGGAACCCCTTTCATGAGACACCAGCCCCTCTGCAACTGGGGCCAGGGGGCCAGGCTGCGTCTCCACACAGGTTTTCTGATCCAGCTTCACAGCTGTGGGCAGGCAATAGGACCACTTCAGCTGTGGATATTTTTGTAATGCTCTTTCTGGTCCCTCTGGAGCTCGCTCCATGCTTTTTTGCAATGAAGATGTTTTCTCTGTGATAAATACATCATTGAAGCCCATGTAAGATGAAGGTTCTCCGAATGATACAATCTTACATACGTTCCTCTCTAGAGGGTGATCCTTGGGTGAACTCGCATCACCACCCTGAGGCAGAGCGCAGCTTTTCCTAGTACAACAAAAAAAGCCGGAATCACCATGCTCTTGCTTTTCTGTTTTAAGTAGGCTTAGCAAGCTACAGAAACACTCCATTTCTCTTGAGATCTTCCCCTCACCTCACTGGTTTCCTTATTTATTTGTATGTAAACAACCTCCACCTGCCTCCCCGGCTTGCAGTACCCCCCGCCTGGCACAGACACCATGTCGTGCCAGTGCTGGTGCAAATAACAGGGCAGCAAACACCAGCCTCCCACCCCAGCGGGACCACAGGTCAGCACGAAGTCACTGGAGCCTTCGGGATCCAAAAAGCATCCTGCCTTCAGGCTGTCCTCAGCCCTACTTGTTCCTGGCGGTGACAAGGGAAGCCCCGGCTGCTCTAGCAGCGCGGGATGCTGTCCTGTACACATTCACCAACACATTTCCCAACTCCAAGGGCACAGATTCCAGCTCTTCTGGACCAAAGACCTGTTTCAGTTTGCCGTCTTGTTAGAGGAGTAACTGTGTGAACGTGCTGGCACTCTCAGCTTCTCAGTAAACATTAAAATTACAAGTGCCCTCACCCAGCAATGCTCATTCCAGAATATCGGTCCGTGCTTTCAGATGGGACCAGCCCCAGCTGCCCCTGCAGCATGCTGCATTTTTCCATGAGATACCCGGCCGCTGTCCAGAGCTCCTCGGTCTCAGAACGGCCGTGTGCCTCTCCTGCAGCATCAGCCACTTCCCAGACTCCCACCCTGCCTGTGCGAGGAGATTTGGATCAAATTAATTACTGTAAATTGACGTGGTTGCATTGTTTCAGATCAGACATCGTGCAGTGAATACAGCAGTGAGGCTAGCACTGGTTAAAATGCCCAAGAAGGCTAATTGCATGGGGAAGACTTCTTTAATATGGGCAGGGCCAAGCAACCAGATTAAAATGTAGGCGACTGTAAATATTCTGTAAATATGTCTGTGCATGAAGAGGCATCCTGATGGGTGTCGAGAGAGGGAAGCCTCTGGGAAAGAGGCAATGAGGAGCAGTGGGGGCAGAGTAAGGGCGCTAACCTCCTCCTCCACCAGCACAGTGGTTTGCAAAGTGTTCATCTTCCTGCAGTGCTGTTATGGCTGTGTGATGCTTCTGGCTGGGATAGAGTTAATTTTCTCCACGGCAGCGGCTATGGGGCTCGGTTTGGGATTTGTGCTGGAAACAGCGTTGATGACACAGGGATGTTTTCGTTACTGCTGAGCTGGGCTTACAGAGCCAAGGCCTTTGCTGCTTCTCACCCCACCCCACCAGCCAGTGGGCTGGGGGGGCACAAGGAGCTGGGAGGGGGCACAGCCAGGACTGACCCTGGCTGACCCCAGGGATACTCCACACCGTATGACATCGTGCTCAGCAGTAAAACAAGGGGGAAGGTTGGGGGGGGTGGGGGGTGGGGCTGCTGCTTGGGGGCTGAATGGGCATCGATTGGTGGTGAGCAATCATTTTCATTGGTATCACTTGTCTTTCTTGGGTTTTAGTTCTCTCTTTGGTTTTCTCCTTTCCATTAAAATTAAATAATAATAATAGTAGTAGTCGTAGTAATAATAATATAATATTAAATAATAATATTAACAACAATATAATATAATACAACACAATACAATATAATTTAATATAATATGATGTAATGTAATATAATATAATACAATACAATACAATAATATTGTTATTATCAGAAAGAAAATTAAATAATAATTATTACATTATATCATATTGTATTGTATTATATTATATTATGTTATGTTATATTATATTATATTGTATTGTGTTGTATTATATTATATTGTATTGTATTTTGTTGTACTGTATTATATCATATTATATTATATCATATTATATTATATCATATTATATTATATCATATTATATCATATCAAATCATATCATATCATATCATATCATATCATAATTGTTATTTAATTTTCTTTCTGTTATTAACCCGGTCTTAACCCAACCCACAAGTTTTCTCACCTTCCCCCTTGCAGTGCTGTCCCCCCACTGCGGGCGGGCAGCGAGTGGGCGGCTGGGTGGTGTGAGTTGCTGGCGGGGGTAAACCCATGCCGGGCTGTTACGTTAGCTTGGCCTTGGCCGACTGATGCAGCTTTGTGCCTGAGCATTGCTACCAGCTTACAGCTGGCTCTCTGCCGTTCAGCTTGCACCTGATCGCAAGGGTAGAAGTTAAACTGGTGTTTAGTAAAAGGAGCTTTAAATCCACACAAGTAACCATCCAAGAAAGTCAAGCTGATTTCATAAAGGTGGTGTAAACTTCAATTTATGTTAAATTGGTAAGACTTGCACAAGCAGACAAGCCCTCCCTAAAGAACAGAAGACCCAGCTCTGCTGCCCTTGGTAATGACGGGGTAACGCGTTCCACCCTGCCGAAGCTCTCCAGCAGCAGGAAGAAATGCCCGTCGCTCGCTGCCAGCCCACCTCCAAAACCGTTCGTGCTGCCGCCTGCCAATGGACAGGAGCGTTTTCCCTCTGTCCTGGTGCCTGACAGAATAGTTATGGCTCAGAAAAGAGCCGTATCATTAAGGCAGAGGGCAGGGGCATGCTCCTGAGCGCATCTGCCCCTTGCTCATGTTGCTTCCATGGAGAGAGCAGAGCCTGAGGGGACGGACGGAGACTTTCCCAAAGCTGTGAGCATGCCTGCCCTGAAACTCTGCAGCAACGCTTCACCCGAGCCTGCCCGGGCACACAGATGGGCTTGTCGGTGTCATCTCCCCACTGCTGACTTCTGAGCTCAGTGACAAGGCTGCTTGTTTGTTGAAACCTGAAAGAAATTCCTGTGCACAGCAAACCAAGCTGGCCTGGAGCACTGGCCTCGCGGTGTCCCTCTGGGGAGCAGGGATGCCTTACTCACCCCCTGCTCTGAGCGCTGCGGAGCTGTGCTGCCCAGCCTGAACCTTCCTTGACAGGCTGTGATCACCTGGGTCCAGCCGTGAGTCCTCCTGGACCCCCCCGATGGGTTATTCGTGTGGTCAGAGCAGGAGAGCATGACTAAGCTGGAGAAAAATGTGTCATGGTAGGCAAGGGAGGACAAAGAGAGCAGCTCTGCACCTTCCTTGGCCACTGGCATGAGTCCACAGGAGGTGCCAGGTCTAGCCATGGATCTGCCCTCCCCAGCTGCCAGCGAGATGATGAAAAGAGGGATACAGGGAGCAAACTGTGTCTTTCAGGACAACGTCAAAATAGAGGCAGGTAACAAAGAGGTGTGAGGGAAATGGCAGGTAGATAAGCCAGTTATCGTCCCACTGCAGTCACTTCATAAAGAATATAATCAGCTTGGAATGGTGTACAGCAAAGAGAAAAATGGAACAATAAAATTTTTGGAAATCTGCAAGCTGTAAGGTTCACTTTTAACCCTAAACTTGGTGATGAATGCATGAAATGTTTGAAAAGGGGTTGAAAAAAGGTTTCAGATGAAAGAGATGCTCACAGATCTGGAGTGCCTACTGCTACAAAAATCTCAGGAACATACCAGGGCGAGACCTCTGACATAGCTTATCATGAACGTAATTCTCTGTTGTCTGAGCACTGAGTTGAATCAGTTCACCTCAGGTGAGCCGAGGGGCAGAAAAGAAACGCCAGCTGCCTTTCATATGGTTTCATTTAAGGCATTTACACAGCCAAGACTAGCCTAGCGCCAGTGACGCCAGCTCGGTTGTTGATCTATGCTGCTATAAATTACTCCTGCAACAAGAAAGGATGCAGCATAAAAATGTGATGGTACAACTGCTTCGCTGTTGGTTTCCCAGGGCTGCCTGTTTGCTTCGCTGTGTTATCTCCGCTTTCCCCCTCCACGTCCCCTGCACGGCATCCCTGGCTCCGTGGTACACACGCTGGCTTTGCCCTTGCCGCCTTCCAGCAGCCACTTTGCCTGTTTTCTACCTTTGGCACACACCGGCTGATATTCATCCTGTTAATGTTGTTATTCATTAATACCATCTTCTCCCCTCTTCTGCCCAAAGATTACTGAGAATAACTCTTTTGGAAAGACACGTTTTTTTGTGGCCCTTGAGGGAGGTAGGAGAGTCTTTGAAGAATGTTTAAAGGGAATCCTTTACCCTCTGGTGTCTCCAGCTGGTGTGGCTGCCCTGGGGGAGAATGGTTAGCAGCGTGCCAGAGCCTGGTCCTAGCTGTTTGGGCTGCCATGGGCCCCCTCAGCATGAATCCGTGGCCACCGCATTCCCCGGGGGGTTCCATCCCAGCCCCATGGAAGCTGGGTGCTGCTGGAGCGTTACCCTGGAT
Source organism: Falco rusticolus (assembly GCF_015220075.1). NCBI lineage: Eukaryota > Metazoa > Chordata > Aves > Falconiformes > Falconidae > Falco > Falco rusticolus. Next base: position 4,783,512 of record NC_051192.1, on the reverse strand, counting down.
GTGGCTCCACTGTGCTTGGCTCAGCAAGCGGTCGATGGCTTTTCCCTGTGCCTGCACAGGCAAGTTTTCCAGACAAGAAGCAGCCCCCATCTTCCTTCTTTAGTGCCTGTGACTGGCTACTTCACTATTTTCTTGCTCTGTTGCTGTTCTGTGTAAAATCCGCATCGCTAGGGCTTGGTGCTTTGGGATTCACAGGTGCTCCCCCTCCATTCCATTCTTCAGGCTTGTCTTCAGTTCTGGAGTTGCAATGAATGCTTATTGTGCCCGAGTAACAGAAAATGGGATTCTGTCAAATTCCAGTATTTGAATTTATGAACTTAACCAAAATTGGCTGCACACTTCTCATTGCAATGCATCCCACTGTGAAAAAGGACTGTAAACTTCCCCATGCAATCCTGCTCTGTGAGTGTGCGTATATATATTTATATATGCATGACACCGCATCCTTTCTTACTTATGAAACACATATCAATAGGGTATTAATAAGTAGGCATCGATTTTTACTGAGAACATAAAGATTTATGAAAGTAGGCAGTGCTGCGTGGCAGGAACTGTGAAAATAGTTTGTAAAAAACCTATGAAATATTTCATGTTTAAGATACAGAGAAAACTTCCATTTCAAATAAATCCAAATAGACAGCCCTTCGTGGCAAACAGATCGCTTTTGGTATCGAGCAAGGGTAAGATTTAAAGGCAACTGGTTTGCCACAGAATGGGGCTCTTTGTCCACATGTGAACACAAATGGCTTGCTTTGCTGTTACAGAGAGGTTGGGGGGGGGGGGGGTGTCCCAGGAGAGGTTTGGGGGAGTCCCAGGAGAGGTTCGGGGGGGGGTCCTAGGAGAGGTTCAGGGGGGGTCCCAGCAAAGCAAGGGAAGGAAGGCTTGACACCTGCGCAATGCCGAGGCAGAAGGGCTGCAGGGATGCGTACCCCTGTCAGGCTGGCAGGAAAACCCTGTCGTCGCTTGGAGGAGGAGAAGGCATATTTAAAGGGTACCGATGCAGACCTGCTGGTAACAGTAAGAGGTAGAAGCCGTAATAATGCCCACTGAGAGAGTTCCCATCCGTGTTACACCGCCCATAGCTAGGGGCTGTGGCGGCGCGCGAGTAGTACGTATTTTCCATGTCAGGTTTGTTTTCATGCCAACACACGAGGTAAATCTTGGGACTGATTTAGAAATTTTGCTACAGCAAACACCTTCAGCAGCCAGCTCATGCAGAGGGAGTGCCCGGTCTTAAATCTCCGTGACATTGTACCCAACAATTGTCAAAAGCAGGCGGGAGCCCATGCTCCCCAAGCAGAGCGTATCCCACGTGCTGTAGATGGACCTGCAGCATCACACGTACAAACGCAGTCTGTACAGCTGTTTCCTCCTGTACCGCATGGATTCCTAACTCCTACGGAGCACTTGGGTTGTGGCTACGTGTGTTTCTGGTGATGTCTGCACCGTACAAAAGGATAAAGGACTTAATGTGCTTAATGCACTACAGCTTTTTGCCAAACTGATCCTATACTTCAGCGAGGGGATGAGAACAAGAACTGGAGTGGTTTCAGGGAAGAGATATATCCAACTGGGAAAGTTCTGGCGATCTTATTTGCAGCTCTTAATAATTAGCTGTTTCTATCTTTAAGATTAATTCTTTGTCACTATTACTACAAATGCCTTCAATTTCCTCCCCGTCCCCTGACGGACTCCAGCTCATTAATATTCAGCTTTAAGCAAGTGTCGGAGCTGTCATGCATTTCAAATCTCCCCGAGGAAGCTTTTTAAAATTGTGAGTAAGACCCGATACTGAGACTTATTAGCACCAAACTTGGAAACAAAGCTCCTGTGCAGGCAGCGATGATTCTTCAAGTTACAGTCGCTGTCACCTTTTTTATCCCGAGCTATATTATAAATGTGAATACCTCTAAGGATTTCTTTGATGCATCCAACATTTCCAGCTCTCGTAGACTACTGTTTATTGATAGAGCTGGGCTTGTGCCAGCATATCGGCTTTGAGTGATGAAGCTGAACTTCTAGGTCAGATTTAATTGCACCCATACTGAGACATACTCGGAGGAAATCCGCTGTGGTAGTACCTCGGCAGATCGCTGGAGCGACAGCACATCGCCGCAAATGTGCTGCGGTGTGATGGAGAAACCAGAGGTTTGTGTACTAGTTAGAAGACAGGTCCCAACAGTCCACAGAGGTGCAATACCTCCATCGAGATCGAAGCCCATCCTTGATGCTTTGAGACCAGCTGTTGCTCGAACCTCTGATACTTAACCCTGTATCCAAGGCTTTGGCTCCTGTCCACTTACTTATAGACGTCTGAACAGCTCTGTTTTTTCGGCTCTGCCTGGAATTAAGAACAACATTTAGTCTAATTTCTGAGCTGATAGCATAAATGATGTGCCAGGGCTAAGATTAAGGCAGATTCCCATGACTACCAAATATGATAACAGAAAAAATGTGTAAACGTGAAATCGAGAGGTGGCTGTGGGGCTGCCTGTCACCGGCCCGTGGGTCTTTCCTTAGTGACACAGGGAGCAGGAGGGGTTGTAAGAGGAAACTTTTATCAATTTCCACACAAGGGAGCCTAAAGAGAGGGAGAAAGCTCAGTGCTCAGAGAGGAAGGTGTTAACCCAGAGAAAGGGTTCTTGGCAGACCTTCTTGCTAGAGCAATGCTAGTGTCCTATACATTGCCCAGTGCAAAAGAAGAACTGGAAAGAATATAGCAGCAACATACCTCAAACTGGAGAATTTGGAATATCTCAGGTTTCAAAATTTTTCACAAGTCAGTAAATCTTTCTTGAATGACCCAACACGTCAGTAAGTACTGACAGCCGTCAGGAGGGAGAGGTGACCTGGCAGCAGCAGAGCTGCCCAGGCTGGGCCAGACTGCGAGCTGCCAGAGGAGCTCCCTCGATCCCACCTTCCTAACGGTTCCTCAGACCTGAGAGGTGAGAAGATGGAAATTTGCTGCTGAAATGACACTTTTACCATGTCCTGAGGTCTTCATTTCCTGACTGGAGATATTCTTCCTACTCACCAGTCATGACCCTACTTCCTCACCTCAAACCAAACAGCCACCAGCTAAGGACTGGGGAAGTCATGGACTTCCTCCTCAAGATCCTGCCATGTGGATAGGATCCATTTTTTTTCCAAAGGGGCTCCGGTGCCCCTTTGCCAGGGATGGCCTCCCTGTCATCCAGCCCTGGGTATGAACCCAGCTCCCTTGGGCTGCTGCTGGAGCCCTCGCCCGGCCAGGCAGTGGGCAGGAGCAGAGGAAAGCCAGGGAAGCCATGCCAGGTGGGCAGGAGCAGGCTGGGAGTGGGCACCCCACCGCAGAGCCGGCTCCCGGGGGGAGCACGGCACGGATCGGCACACCACTAGGGTGCTGCTGCTGTGCCCTGCCAGGGAGGCAACATCTCTCACGGAAACCCCAGGAAGCATTCAGCCCCAGAAGAAGGCAGGCTTTGGCAGCCGTGCCCGGAGGAGCCCGACCCCCTGCCCAGGCTGGCGGGCATTGCTCTGGAGGAGGGGCTGGCTGCTGGCACCGGCGCCCCGCTTCCATCCCGTGCCCCGGCGGAGCTGGCTGCTCGCCCGCTGCACCTGCGCGGGGCCAGGGACATGTGGCTGCCTCCCCCCCACACCCCTGCCTGGCACAGCCCAACCGCCGGGCATCAATGGCTGGGCAACAACCGCTGGGCAACAACCGCTGGGCAACAACCACTGGGCAACAACTGCTGGGCAACAACCGCCAGGCAACAACTGCCAGGCAACAACTGCCGGGCAACAACTACCAGGCAACAACCGCCAGGCAACAATTGCTGGGCAACAACCACCAGGCAACAACCGCCGGGCAACAACCGCCAGGCAACAACCACCGGGCAACAACCACCAGGCAACAACTGCCAGGAAACAACCGCCGGGCAACAAGCACTGGGCAACAACCGCTGGGCAACAACTGTCAGGAAACAACTGCCAGGAAACAGCCAGCAGGCATCAACTGCCGGGCAACAACTGTCGGGCAACAACCACCAGGCAACAGCTGCCAGGAAACAACTGCTGAGTATCAACTGCCAGGCAACAACTACTGGGCAACAACTACTGGGCAACAACCACTGGGCAACAACCTCTGGACAACAATCGCTGGGCAACAATCGCTGGGCAACAACCATTGGACATCAACAGATGGGCATCAATGGCCGGGCAACAACCATTGGGAAACAACTGCTGGACAACAACCACCAGGCAACAACATCCAGGCAACAACCGCAAGGAAACAACTGCTGGGCAACAAACACTGGGCATTAACAGCTAGGCAACAACTGCTGGGCAAGAATCGCTGAGCAACAATCGCTGGGCAACAATCACTGGGCATCAACCACCAGGCAACAACTGCTGGGCATCAACCACTGGGCAACAACTGCTGGGCATCAACAGCTGGGCAACAACCTCTGTGCACAAACATCTGGGCAACAACTGCTGGGCAACAACCTCTGTGCACAAACATCTGGGCAACAACTTCTGGGCATCAATGGCTGGGCAGAAATGGCCAGGCAACAGATGCTGGGAATAAACGTCCAGGCGCAAAGAGCTGGGCAACAACTACTGGGCACAAGCAGCTGGGCACAAACCAACCACTGGGTGCCCACAGCTGGGCAACCACCGCCAGGAGCAAATGGCCGGGCACAAACAGCTGGGCAGCAACCACTTGGCACCCATGGCCGGGCAACAACCACTGGGCAACAACCACCGGGGGCAAACAGCTGGGCAACAGCTGCCGGGCACCAACCGCTGGGCACCCAGGGCCGACCCCCCAGCGGTGCCGCGTTCCCGCCCAGCGCGGCCGGCAGAGGGCGCGCGCCGCCCGCCAACGCCGCCGCGCCGCGCGCCCGGCCCCGCTCTCGCGCTCCCACCGCCCCTCAGCGCCGGCGCGGCCCCGGCCGCCTCCCCCGCGCCGTGCCGGTCCCCGGGAGCTGTGCCGGTCCCCGGGCGCTGTGCGGGCGCCGTGCCGGTCCCCGGGAGCTGTGCCGGTCCCCGGGCGCTGTGCGGGCGCCGTGCCGGTCCCCGGGCGGGCGCCGTGCCGGTCCCCGGGAGCTGTGCCGGCCCCCGGGCGCTGTGCGGGCGCCGTGCCGGTCCCCGGGCGGGCGCCGTGCCGGTCCCCGGGCGCTGTGCCGTCAGCCCAGCCGCCGGGCCCGCGGCGCTGGCTCTGCGCTCTCGGCGGGCGGCAGCCGCCCCGGTCGCGCCGCTGGAGCCGAGGGGAGCGCGGCCAGCCCCAGCCCCAGCCCCAGCCCCAGCCCGCCTCACCTCCCGCCGGCCCGGCCCGGCCCTCGCCTCCGCCTGCCGGCGCTGCCCCGGTGCCCCTGCCTGGCCCGCCGGGCTGTCCCCGCACTGCCCCGGGCCCGAGGGCCAGAAAGCCGGCAGGTCCGCCCGCCCGCCGCCCGCCACAGCACCGCCGCCGTCCCCTGAGGGAGGCCCGAGAGCACCGGGCGAGCGGGTGTGCTGAGGCGGGCGCAGCTGGCGGCTCGGGCATCAAAGGCCCGGTGAAACCACCGCAGATCTGCCGCCAGAACTGCCGAGCCCGGAGAACGAGCGGTTACCGGCCAAGGGGCGAGCGGCCGGCTGCTTACAGCCAGTGCCTTGGGGCCTGCGGGCTGTGCCCGCTCCGGGCTGTGCCCGCTCGGGGCTGTGCCCGCTCCGGGCTGTGCCCGCTCGGGGCTGTGCCCGCTCCGGGCTGTGCCCGCTCGGGGCTGTGCCGGCTCCGGGCTGTGCCCGCTCCGGGCTGTGCCCGCTCGGGGTTGTGCCCGCTCGGGGCTGTGCCGGCTCCGGGCTGTGCCCGCTCCGGGCTGTGCCCGCTCGGGGTTGTGCCCGCTCGGGGTTGTGCCCGCTCGGGGCTGTGGCCGCTCCGGGCTGTGCCCGCTCGGGGTTGTGCCCGCTCGGGGTTGTGCCCGCTCCGGGCTGTGCCCGCTCGGGGTTGTGCCCGCTCGGGGTTGTGCCCGCTCGGGGCTGTGCCCGCTCCGGGCTGTGCCCGCTCGGGGTTGTGCCCGCTCGGGGCTGTGCCCGCTCGGGGTTGTGCCCGCTCGGGGTTGTGCCCGCTCCGGGCTGTGCCCGCTCGGGGCTGTGCCCGCTCCGGGCTGTGCCCGCTCGGGGTTGTGCCCGCTCGGGGTTGTGCCCGCTCCGGGCTGTGCCCGCTCCGGGCTGTGCCCGCTTGGGGCTGTGCCCGCTTGGGGCTGTGCCCGCTCCGGGCTGTGCCTGCTCCGGGCTGTGCCTGCTCGGGGCTGTGCCCGCTCCGGGCTGTGCCCGCTCCGGGCTGTGCCTGCTCGGGGTTGTGCCTGCTCGGGGCTGTGCCCGCTCCGGGCTGTGCTAGGCTGGCACGGCGTGTCCCCCGGCACTACCTCGTCATCCCTGTCACTTCTGTCTAGAGAACAAACCACGGGATCTCGGCGTGCGGATGCATGTGAAACCCCTTCCCGTGCAGCAGGAGCCAGGGAGCACCTCCCTTGGTTGCCCGTTCCGTCAGCTTTTTGGAAGCGCCTCTGCAAATGCGTAAGGCACTACTGCTCCAGCCTGGCTGCCCTGGGTGGCATCGCTTCTTTCAGCTTTACCTTAAAGCTTCCTTAACCAGATCAGGAACGGCTGTTCCACTCCAAGGGTGATAACCCAGTGAAGTTAAAACATAGCAGAGCATCTTACACATCTTTACTGCTGGCAGAGTGTCTGTGAAGACAGAAATGCACCGGGAGATTCCTTGCTCAGTGATGCAGTGGGCTGGTTTTGTTTCCTCGTGGCTGTTACAGCCCAGGTACATTAGGGATGCTGGAAGGATGCGTTTATATAGAAGTAACGATAGGAGGTTGGAAAGGTGGGTGTGAGTCCCCTGTGTGTTCTGCCTTTTCAGTTGCATCAACCCATCCATGTTACGGCCCTACCAGGGGATCTGGCGTTTAGCTCTTTACTGCATCCGTTTCTGAGAAAATGAGCAACTTGTTTCGAGGAGGAAGATTTATTTGAGATGATTGTGCTATCTGCAGGATTTGAAATAAAAAAGGATGCATAACCAGATACACACGACCCGCCAAAAGAAAACATAATGAGAAAGGAAAGATTAATAGGGATGCAAGTCTGCAGAATTTCATTGTTAAGAGATCAATTTATTACGCCCTTGACTGCAAGTTAAATTAATACACGTAAAATTACAACACGGAAAAGAGATGCCAGTGACTGTCATAAATACAGCTTGCTTTTCTTTCCTAGTTATTTCGGAAGGACTGGGAACACTTGTGAAACCGTGTTCATTAAAGCCCTGAATACAGGCAACTAACCAATAACTGCCGTGGAAGCAACAAGGTTCCCCCTCCCGCCAGCGCCCGCCCGCCCTTTCCAAGAAGAGGGGGGAAATCACAGACGTCAATCAAGAAATACTGCAAAATAAAATGGACCCTCCCGGCAGCTGAGGCACGGCGCAGAGCTGCGGCGGGGCCCCGGTGTGCCCGCAGCCGCCGGCCCCGCAGCTCCGCTGCTGAGCGGGGGGCGCCCGGCGCTTCCCCTTCCCTTCCCTGCGAAACTGTCAGGCACAAATGGGCAGGAGGATATTGGCTGCAAGGGAGGCGGAGGCTCCTCCCAGAGCCTGGATCCCGATATTTTTGGAGGATTTCTTTTAACTCACTTACAAACCTTGGTGAAGGAAACAAGTTGCCGCTGTAGCGGAGGCGGACAGCGGCGCTGCCGGGGAGAGCGCGGCTCCCGCTCCCTTCCGCGCCTGCCCGCAGCCGGCTCGGATGCGGCGCTGCCTGCGGGGGACAGAGGGAGAGCCGCGCTGCCTGCGGGGGACAGAGGGAGAGCCGCGCTGCCCGCGGGGGGACAGAGGGAGAGCCGCGCTGCCTGCGGGGGACGGGGAGAGCCGCGCTGCCTGCGGGGGACGGGGAGAGCCGCGCTGCCTGCGGGAACGGATAGTCGCGCTGCCTGCGGGGGACAGAGGGAGAGCCGCGCTGCCCGCGCCGGATGGTGCTCCTCTGAAAACATGGGCTTGTGAGGGAATGAGAGGGAAGACAATGAGGAAAAACCGACCGGGAGAGAACCCCAGCCGCAAGCGTTTTCCCGAGAACTGACGGTGTCTCGGGGCTGAGCGACCCCGGCAGCGGCAGCAGCCTGCCCGCTCCGCGGGGGACTTCCCGGGACCGGCTGATTCCCTTCGGATGCGGACTGGGAAACCTGTGGGAAATTCTCCCGCCGCGCTGCGAAGCCACCATGAATTCGGTGGCTGGGAATAAGGAGCGGATCGCGGTCACGGCGCGGAGCAGAAAATACGGGGTAAGTTGCGGGCGGAGAGGGGGGCTGGGAGCGGTGCCGCCGCCGTGCCGGGACCCCGCGCCCCTCGCCCGGCGCGTCCCGCCGCCGGCGGCTACCGCCCTTCCCCCCCCCGGCCCCGCTTACCTTGCGCGGTGCGGGCGGCGGCTCGGGGCGACGCGCGGGGGCCACCGCGGGCGCGCAGCGTCCGAGCGCAACTTGCCGGGCCCGCCTGACCGCTCTCCTTCTCCCGCTGCAGGTGACCGAGCCCTGCTCCCCCACCAAGCCCGCCGCCCCCTTCTCCCCCGAGAGCTGGTACCGAAAGGCGTACGAGGAGTCCCGGGCGGGCAGCCGCCCGGCGCCGGAGGGAGCCGGCTCTGCCCTGGGCTCCTCCGGCACTCCGTCCCCCGGCTCAGGCACCTCCTCGCCGGGCTCCTTCACCGGCTCGCCGGGACCCGCCTCGCCTGGCATCGGCACCAGCTCCCCCGGGTCGCTGGGCGGTTCGCCGGGCTTCGGCACCGGGTCGCCGGGCTCCGGCAGCGGCGGCGGCTCCTCGCCGGGCTCCGATCGCGGCGTCTGGTGCGAGCACTGCAACGCCCGCCTGGCGGAGCTGAAGAGGCAGGCGCTGAAGCTCCTCATCCCCGGGCCCGTCAGCGGCAAGGTGAGCCGGGGGCTGGGGGGCGGGGGGCGTGTGTGTCCCTGTGCTGCCCGGCTGCGGGGCCGGAGCCATCCCCCGGCCGGTGGGGCTGCCGGCCGCCGGGGCTCCTCTCTGCCGGTGTCGCCGCTGAGGGGTTTAGGGTTATTGGGGTTCTGCCCTGCTTGGGCTTCTTCCCTTTTCCCACCCCCTCCTCCTGCCTCACGTGGAGCAGGGTCCGGGGGGCGTCTGTGGCAGTCCCTCAAGCTCACCCCTTGCCTCCCTTTATCATTGCGTTGACGGTGGTTTTGTGTTGTTATTTCCCGTGTACTTGTTCTTGCTCCCAGTGAGGGGCAAGCAAGGGTGGGAATGCCACATGGAAGTCATTGGTCCCTTCCCCTTTTTCCATCTTTGATCCCTATGGGATGGATTTCCAAAATATCCTGAGACTTGGCAGCCAGCTTAGTGGTCAGGTGCGTATGGTCTGATGCCCATGGTTTGTACTTGTGTTGTTGGGCTGGGTGCGGGAGAGGCTCTCCCGCAGCTCCAGGTTCAGATGAGCCATTGAAATGCTGTGTGAGCCCAAAGGTCAGCCATGAAGGCTGTGGCAGACCACAGCATTGAACCCAGCTCTCCCAGGTGTCACTAACACCAGGACAACGTGGTGATGCTTCATTCTTGCAAGGAAGTGCTAGATTTTGAGAAATTATTATTATTTTTAAATAGGAAGACTTAAAAATTCTTGGAGCTGCTGGACCCTGCGTGTTGGGTTGTTCCTGTGCCTAAAGAGCATGCAAGCGTTTCTGAGATCCGACCCCAGGTTTTAAGAGCTGACTGATCATGGATAGAGTTGGAAGTCTGCTTTCTGCCTTTGTTGGGGAATCTGGTACCTCCAAAGGCATACTCTGGAATTCCTTGGTTTTGTTTTGTTTGGCATTATTTTTTTTGTTTCCTCTGCTTGTTGTGCATTTAAAGATTAAGGCTAACAGCCCTACAAGAGTGACCAGCAGCCCTTGACTGACCCTCTGCAACCAAAATAGTCAGCGTTGGGTTCCTCCATAGCAGCGTTGTGGCGTTGTGTTGTGAACGGGTCTACAGCTCCCAGAATGTGATACAATGCAATTTTGTTTGCCCTCTTGGGTCCAGGTACTATCAAATGATAATATTTACTCTTCCACTTCAAAAAGTTTTCATTAGTGATTGCGATAAAGAGGTATTGTGGGAAAGAGCTGACTGCAGAGAAAGGGTCCCTGGTATTGCTCTTGTGTTGTGCTCTCCATTATTTATTTGTGTGCTGTTTGAGAGGGAGTTGGTGCACTCTTGAACAAAAGACTCAAGGGCTGGTTGTTACCGTGTCTCAAGAGCTGGCTTAACTGAATTATTCATGAAAAGGGAAAGGTGGAACAACCAAAATTAATAGTCAATTTAACCATATTAATACGTCATTGATTCCCTGGGAAGTGGCCCCACACCAAAATCTTCACAAATTTCAGGCTGTGTGATTTGACAGTGATTACCAGCTGTGGGTATAGGTAGGAAATTACCCATACAGGTATGGGAGCCAGCAGAATAACTGAGGTTGGGGTGGAAGGAGGGTAGAACATAATCATCAAGGCTTTGCATCCCTCACACGGTGTTAAACAGATTCTGACAGATTTTGCAGTCGTGTAAAGATTTGTACAGGCTTCTTTTATTGTAACTAGCTTCCCTGAGATGTTACCCTAGTGTTACTATTGGTATTTGTTCTGTTGTTCACATGGTTTAGCTGATGGTGCTTATAGGCCAATCTTTAGTCACGTCAGTAGTAAGCCTTACCTCTCTGTTTTTAGCCCCATTACCTATGTTCTTTTTTCTTCTTACACCTCCTTTCCAAACCTTCCAGTTCTGTAGGAGTGCCACTTGCAAAACCATTGCTGTCCCATGTGTGCATTTAGGGGGAAGGAGGGAGGCACAAGCAAGGTGGTCTCTGTGGGCTAGGGTGACACTCCCTATTTGCTACGCTTAATAGTATTTGCAGGCTCAGTCCTGCTGAGGTACTCCAGCCTTTTGGACACAGTTCCCTGGTGTGGATGGGTGCTACCTGGCTGGTGGCTATGCAGAAGCATCCCTTTCTCTTGTGCTTTCTGGCTTTTTTACAACCATGAAGAACTTCTGGGATTGTGATTTCTGTCTTCAGCAGACACTGCCCAGCACAGCAAGGCTTTGGTCTAGGTGATATGAGATATAAATATCATGGCTTCTTCATGCTCAACTTCTTTGGACCGGGTATGCTGTGCCAGCCGGCCAAGTTTGTTTTCATTGGCATGTGTGGGCTGGCCTTATCAGTGCCTGCTTAGGGGAAAGCCGGGTGCTGGCGTGGGCTCAGCCAGGGCCTGTGAGCTGCCTTTGCATGCCATGTGGTGCACGCCACAGTAATGCTCTGGGGTTGCCCTCCGAGGGCAAGATGTACAGTCTGATCGCTTGCAAGAATGTGGAAACCTGTCATGTATCTGGAGAAAACTTCCTTTGGTTTGGATGGAGGGTGGAGGCTACCTTGCTGTGTTAATGTAGCTGGTGTTTTTCAGGGTCCTGTGAGGTCCGCTCCTGATCGCTGATAAGGGAATAGGTTTTTGAGGGGTAGAATCGGTCCTGCCACTGAGTTCAGTGGAAGAAGAAATAGATCACGTTCCTGGTTCTGGACATTCCCTCAGAACTTGCAAAGCATCTTACAGCTCAAGACTCTGGTGCCCAGTAGGATGCAGCTAACTGGCGATATGCCTTTATTAGAACAATTAAATGAAGCATTTAAAGTGTATCAGTCATCTTCTAGTCAGCCAGATCTAGCTGACTTACATGTTTTTTCTTGGTTTTTGAAGACACCGCAGAAATTTCATTAGTATTATACATGTAGTCTGTGGCACCTGTTTCACACTCATACTGCATTTAGAAATGAATATAGCCCAGGGTGTTGTGTGTTGCAGAACAAGCAGAATATGAGGGTATCTGTGTTTTGACATGTATCTAGCAGCAGATACTGGACTCTGCAGTAACCTGTCCGATTGTGAACCTATATTGATGTTTTCTAGCGTGGAGTCATGTAAATGTCTGTGTATATCTGCAAAGTGTAATAGTATACTTAATTGGTGCATAAACAGATCAGGCTTTATGCATGAAGCTATGTGCTGAAGCTTTTCACTTGAATCAGAAAAAGCCACACTTAACCTAGAGCAAACTGCTTCTGACTAGCTCATTGTTAGTGTGGAGGTGTTGAGCTTTCAGTTTTAAATAGGAGCATTCTCTCCTAATATGTCAACAGGATGAAACCTTGGGATTTGGGTTTGTTTTTTTGGTCAGGCACAAAAGTGAGGAATATATAATTATAGTTGTGCTGCTTTATTTTAACTGTTTAAAATGCCACGTTCCCTGCCAATTACAAAAAGAAAAATGCTAAAAGCATGTTGTTTCTTTTTCCTCTCTTGTGATACAGATGTGACTTAATGATGTACAGCAGTTATGTGCATACAAGGGGTTATGTTTTGTGAGAATTAAATCTTATTGTAACCCCTATGCAAAGCATGCCCGTGGGAAATGACTAGCACAGGTGGTTGTTATAGTTGCACATTGCAGTTTGTAACTGAGAGGATCATAGAGCATTTAATGGCCATTGTTTGTGAGGGTTTTGTTGCAACATTAAACATTTGCATGATGATAAAGATTGTCTCACAAATTTAATACTGATTTTTTTTTTTTTTAAATTTGGCTTCATTTTAGGCTATATTTTCAGAAGGGCATCAAAGTTCTAGCATAAAAGTTTATGCTGATAAGCTGTTTATCAGAATTTGTGTGAAATCTGGTTGCCTTGAGTTCGAACCTGTGATATCCTCTGGCTTCAATGGGACATTAACCTCACAGGCATCTGGCAAAAAAAAGACCATCAAGTTTAATTGGAGAGTTAATATATTTATGTGTATCAAATTATATTGTGTGTAAATCATCAACTGAATGCTAATAGAAATAGTCTTAAGCTGGCAACTATGTATTTGTTAGTACAGGATTTAAAAAATCCTGAATGCAGCCTTTAAACCAAGAGGTAATTTGAATGTGTAGACGTGAATAGCTGCTTGGGCCTGTTGTGATTGGGTCAGGAAGTAAGGATACTATTTTAAATGCTAGAGATGGATAGCGCCTGTGTTGTTAGGTGTTTTATGTGCTGGCCTATCCCTTAGCCAAAAAGTCTATGCTTCTGAGTGTAAGAATTGGGTAAATTCTGGTTTAGCATGGTGTGTCTGTGAAGAGGGAAGGAGAGGACTTGATTCAGACTACAGTTTTGTTTTCTTCCTCCGCCCCCCCCCATTTACTGACACTCTACCTGACTTTTTGCTTGCGTACTGTTGAATTAGCCTTTTCTATTTCAAAGATGTTCAGTAGTCAGTCTTGACTAATAATTATTAATAAAGAAAGCCCTGAAGTTCGTATAATGAAAACCAGGTTCCTGTTAGCTTGTAGCTACTTTAGAAAGATTCCCAGTAGAGACAGGACAGTAATGAACCCTTTCTCAAAGCTTAGTAAGTGGCAGAATAATGGAATTTCATTTCTGTCCAGACCTTTAATTTGTGAACAAGCACGGCCAGTCTGTATGGTGACTTAATTCACTGTGCAAAAAATCTCAGGCACCTAATCATTTCATCCCAACTCATTGTAATGCAGATAGGATTATTGCATTAGAAATGTGATTTTAAATGGCCTGAGGCAGTAATTTGTCAGCATTTGGAAGGATTAACTCCATTAAAGTTTAGGCAACAACAACCATTCTTTTGTGTTGCATCACAGGTCACAATACCGAACGTTTAGCATAACTCATCTGTGAATCTTCTTACAATTGTATGTTTCCTGGCAAGTTGGGAAACCACAAGCTACTTCACTTGCCCTGGAATTACAGCTGTTTACAGAGGTCCAGAGGAGACAAACGGATCTGCCTTCACCTCTGACAAATTAACGTAAACTCCTTTATTAGGAACAGCTGGAAGTCTTGCTGCCGCAATCCACAGTGTCAACATGTGAAATGATATAAATGTTTCTTTCAAGCTTGCAAATGTCTTTGAGGTAAGGGTAAAGATACTGTATATTAAAGACTGCTTTTTAGGAAGCTGTCAGAACTGTTAGCTCTGCAGCTTCCTCCACGGGAGCAGAAAGGCTCACTGAGTGCCCTGGAAATTAGGAGCAGGCCTGTGATTGTATTTAGTAAATTGAGACTAGGGTGTTTTTCCTATTGGGAAAGTAAATACTTTTAGACCATAGATGGAGCTGTTGGGGTTGGTGGAGAGGAAGTATCGACATATTATCTGAAATAAATCTCTAGGGAAGAGCAAAATTTTGATAGTGTTTTTTTTTTTTTTCTTACAGACACTTGGCTGTGCATCTGAAAACACTGTGTTCAGAAATACAAAGTCAATGCTTAGTCTGTAGCTGGCCTCTTCATGCCGGGCTATTATTAAGTGACAGATTTCCTTTGGGGTGCTTTATACATGCTATGAACGCTGCACCATTCTCTAAAATCACCTTGTATCTTTAGATAGTCTTATTATTTTCCTACAAGTATATGTTGCAACATCTGTAGCAATCTTGTACAACAAGCATAAGATTTTGGCATATAATTTTGGAAGTAGGGGAGGAAGAAAGGTCATCCATGCTGGATTACCCAGGCAGTGTTAGAAAAAATGTCACATGTTACCGGTACGGGCCATCGGCATGTAATGGGATTCACGCCTGCATCAGCAGATTATTAGAACGTTGCCGTGCTGTGTATGTAGGGTTGAAAGACACTGCAGTTTTGCCACATCAGCAGCACATAGCCTTTGACATCATATAATTGGGGTGCTTCCAAGCACTGAACTTCCAGCCCGTCACCGCAATAAACTTGACTGTCATGCTCTACATAATGATGTAGTAGGAACTGCAGCATTCTGTGACATGTGGTCCACATGTCAAAAGTGTGAGAGATGTTCTAAGTAAAATTGGTAGCTTAGATCTTAGCAAAGTGTCATGCTGTAGCTTGAGAGGCATGTATGTTAATAAAATGTGCGGAATACAAACATAAGCCTCCCCCTGCTCTGCCGCCACTGCCTAAGTAATTCCTAGTCTACGTTATTTGTTGCTGAAGCTGCAATTCAAGAACTATCCCTGAATGCAGAAAAGTAGATTGCATGTTTATTTTGAATTAAGGAAGTTGTAGTATGTAACAACAACTTGATAAACAAAGTAGTATCCCATGAGTGGGAAGTTCTGGAGGTGTCTTCCACGGTCTTTCCCAGTATTGGACTGAATTTTGGTTGCACTGTGACACTGATGGAAGTCACAACAATTAATTAAGGTATTGCTTTTCTGGAAAGCAGTGGTAAAGACAACTGCAAGCAGTCTGCTGCAGTCACATGTTGAAGGGCTGCTTTTCTTCGGAAGTTTCAGCTTACGCATTTGAAAGGCATGGCAATGTTTCATAGAACAGTTTCTGTGAGCACAAGTTGGTCATTGGAGCAAGGTTGTCTTAGATGATCATACCATGGCGGCATCCTTATTCATAGGTTTATGGAACTCAAATTCCCAGTGACTCATGTTGCTCGGTTTTATTTTCACTTGCCTCCTGTGCAACCTTTGTACATTAAACCAGGGTTTCTAAAAAATTAGTAACTATGAGCGTAATGAAGCTGCTGAGAACTGTGTTTAGATCTCTGTTCTAAACCCCGAAATATATAATTGGACACCTTCCTGGTAGAGTTGTAGCATCTACAACCAGAATACACATTTGCTTATGCTTCTTTTCCCTCCACTCCCCTCTTTAGATGATATTACAGCATAGCTTAGTAATGTTTTGATGAGAGAGCTTTTGAGGATTCTCTAACACAAGATCCTTAATAGGGTAGAACAATGTTGACTGGACCATTCTGAGCTTGGGATGGAGGCTATTCAAAAGATCCTGCAAGAAATGTCAAATATTTAAAACTCCTTTGCTGTTGTTATGAGCAATCAACAATAATTCATGTTATACAGGGAAAAAAGTGGGGAGGAGGAGAGAAGAGGTCCAGATCTGAACCTTGTTGGTCTTCAGTCTGTTGACTTACACGAAATTGGCCCTAGCGAGGGGATTCTGGCTTCAGCAAAATCTGCAGTATTTCCTTTAGGCCACAGCTCTACCTATCATATACCTCTAACCAGGGAATGCTTGCATGCGTCTGCTCGGCTGAGCAAGGCGAAGACATCCCGGCCCCTTGTGGGCTTCCCAATGTGCCTTTTCTTTCCTCTCTCCATATGAAGGTCGTAAGTTAGCATCCCTGCAGGTCTCCTGTGTGAATACATGGTGGTTGCTCCCTGCCTTAGTTCTTATCAAAGTGATAGATAGTTCAAACAGTTTCAATAGCGCTGCTTTCTAAACTCAGATCCTTTTGATTGAAAGGTCAGGGAATGACTTAGACGATGTGTTATTACGACAGCAGATGTGAAGAGCCAGTGAGCTCTGATGAGAAGGTACTGATGAGAGCAGCACAATGCATCTAACCGTAACCTCAGCTGTAGCTAGTACAGAATATAGTGATTACTTTTTAATTACTTTATGAAAGAGGAAGTAAAGGAAAATATGATACCAGCTCTACAAAATAATAAGTTTTAAGAAACTGGTGTCTTCAATTGCAGCTCGGGTTTGGTTGTATGGTATCAGAATTAAATTTATTTTATTTGAAATAAAACAGTATTATTATGTAGTAAGGCTATTAAAAGCTACTTACCATTCTAGTGTTGGTGTACTTCTTAAAATACATTTTCATGTTCAGCTATGTTTAGTTTTAGTTGTCACTAAGCCCTGCTACTCTGTTCAATCTGTGCTATTAAATCATATAGTAAAAGAAAACCAAAATAGTCAGGGAAATTCTGCTCAAAAGACTTCAGTGAACTGATGGAGTATTAAATTGGACTTGGTTTACAATTCATGATGGAAACAAAAGACTTCCTTCTCTTCAGAAGGAGCCAGACACTTCTAGAATCACATAAGTAAGTTCTGTGTTGGTATAAGTTTTTTATCTTGCGTATTTAAACTTGTTGTGCCATCCTATTAAAGTAAGGTTGGGCCTGCTCACCTTGCCGTACAAGTAGGAGAACTTAACTCGCAGGCTGTATGGTATCTGCTTTGTTAGTGGCTGGCCAATGATCTTACTCGATGGATTTGGTGATTTAGGAAGAGAGTGTCAAATGCCTTTTAAAAATCAGTTTATTCTAGTAAAAAAATACTGCAAGCTGATGTGAGTGTGGCTCTGGAAAACATTTTAAATTTCTTGCTGGTGTTGTGTGTCAGAGGAACTGTGTATGCTGAAGATAGGATATCTGTATCCAGTGCAGTATGACTGATATAAAGCGTCCATCCAACTCTAGTGTTTGTAGGAAAATCTTAACTTAGGAGTACAGTCTTTTTAAGTGTTTTGGCTCCCAAATTACCTTCAAATGTAACTTGCTTTATTATGTATTTGGCTTTTACAAATGTGTTTCAGCCTGCAGATTTTCTGTGATCTATTAATAAGAAACCTCTAATTCTTATTTCATCATGCCTCCTAAATCATTAATACTTTTATGTGATCATTTATTTGCATCTGAGCATTGACAACAGCTTCTCTATTCCATGGGCTTGCATGAGAACAGAATTCTACTGACATGAATGTTTGGGGAAAAGCAAATGAAAGGAGGCTGACATCCACCACAGTAAATATTTTCTTTTTCTGAAGGAAAAGTGAAAATTCATAGCTGTTTGGGAATTTCAACTGTGTTCAGAACTATCTGAGCAGACTGGCCTCAGCAGTGGAATCCATTGTCCCCAAGTTGTCCGTGTTTCATTCCCTCTTTCTCTCCCACCCTCATAATTAACTGAAGATAAATAAAGATTCAGGAATACAGCCTCTCAATTTCTGCCGGCCGCTGTGTGGGTCTGTTGGGAATTGCCAATTCCTTTTATCGCAGGCATACTTGAAGATGTGAAAGAGATTCCTGCAGTGCTGAAGAAGGTGGTTGCTCTGGAGCCCTTTGCTGAAAGTGGGACAGAACTTGGTCTTTGCATGTTTCTGTCCTGGCTCCTTTACGGAAGAGTTGCGTGGGCAAATTCCTGTCTTACCAAAGCCAAACTCAGGCTTGTTTATGCTGAAGTGGGCTTCAGCCTTCTAACCGATAGCCTGTATGATGTGATGCTACTATTTCAATTGGACAGTTTTATTTTTCAGTGCCTCTTAGCTAAATGAACCTCTGACCTACCAAGGGCCAAATGCTGAAAGAATTACCCGTTTGCTCCATCCACCTGGTGGACTCCAGCAGAAAGCCTATGGGCAATAAGGCAGTCTTGGCTTTAAGCAAGCGCTGAACAGCAAGAATAGAAGTCATTACTCTTCATTTCTCTATTAGTTTCACTGCTCATTTAATAGTGCCGGGCAAAGAAAAACATTAATATCCTATTCAGCAGCCAAATGCACCAAACTGGGAGTTGTGCCTCGTGTGTTTTCCTCTTTTCTAACAGTATCATTAAAATTTAACAAGTCCTCTAAATCATGTTAGTATTCCCAGGGTTAATATTGCTGAAATTGCTGGCAGCGTTCCCGCAGGAAGAGTTAACAGTGGCTGAGGCTGTGTGGCTGGCATTTGTTGCTCCGAGGGAGGTGTTGGGACTGGAGAAGCCCTGGCACCAGAAAGGCACAATGAAGTCTTTGGTGACAGGGGGCATTTGCAATACAGATACATATTCTTCCCTATTCCCCTCTCCCTTTTCACTCCCTCCCCCCTTTCCTCTCCCCACTAGTCCTAAAGCTGTCATTTCAGCTCATACCCATTAGATTTCTAATGGAAATCCTTGACAATAAGCCCGCGTACATGTGAACCTAGCAGGAAGGCATACAAGTGTGCTAGTCGGTGCGAGTGTCAGATTTAAAAGATTGTTAGACCATAGATGGCTTTTACTGGAGGTCGAGAAGGCTAACGAAGTGGGAGATGCAATTAAAATGGTATTTGTTAGAAAGGAATAGCTAGCTGTCTGGGCAGACTGAACATGGGGAAATGATGGGTAGCTGGAAGGCCATTAGTGATGGCTTTGTAAGCAGTTCTGCAGCATGGGTGGTAAGCCGGAATCCAGAGCTGCTCTTTCAGTACGCCTAATAAGACTTCCTTCTTTTTTCCGTTGTTTTTTTTGCTTTTTTTTTTTTTTTTTCTCCTGTGTGTCAAATCCATTTTTGAATAATGGATTTGACAACAATTCTGTGGATTTTGATTTAGACTTAAAGGTGCAAAAAAGAAGTTACGGTAGGTGGGGTGGGTAAGAGAAGAAACTGGCTTAAGGGACCATAGGGGTATGCTTTCCCACCATCATGAAAACAAGGCTCTGAAAGATATTGCAGAGGTGGTTTTTGTGAAGTCCTTGGTTCAGCGTCCCTGCCAAGAGGCTGTTTGGTGAGGATGAGGAATGAGGCAGCTTATTGAAATGCCTTCTCATTTTAAATGAACAGTTGGGATCTGGTCCTTGTAAGTTCTTGATGAGACCTCTGATATTAAAAATAAATAAATAAATGTATTCAGAATTGCTTTCCCTGCTGCAGTAACCTCTGTTGAGGTATTTGATCACATCTCTCCTTTATCCTTTTCTTGACTGGTGAACTGTTGGGCGTTTGGCTTCAACATCATTGTTAACAGTTTTTAAAGCTGTGAGGGGTGGGAGTAGGCACGTAACAGCAGATTGGGCAATCCATTTTGGTGCCCTAAAAGACATGAGCAGCTATGAGAATGGGAAAGGACCACTGCAAGGAGAAGGACAGGGCTTTGAGAGGAAGAGGACAGGCTATGGAGACAGAAATGAAATGGGAGTGAAGTGTGCCTTGGTTAGTCCAGGCAGCAAAGGAACAGTGCTTCCATGGGAAAGGTGGCACACTGGGGAAGCAGGGAGAAATGGGTGATAAACCAGAGTTTTTTTAAAAGGCTGAGCTCACTGCTGATGTCATTAAAGCTTTACAGTAATAGTTCATATGAAGGTTTTGGGTTTTTTATTGTGGTGGGTTTTTTTGTGATTTTTTTTTTTCAGCTGTTCTTTTAAAAAACCCATCCCTATGACTTCTAATCTCTCAGTCTCTCTTTCTCAAAGCAAAAATCAGCAAGCAGCCAGAGGAGTAGAAGGCAGCTAAACCAAAGTTGCCTTTGGTTTAATGCACTTCAGTATTTTTCATTTTGAAATTAGGTTTTCCAAAGGCTAAGGTACGGGTGCATCCTGTGATCTAAGGATGTAATGATATTTTCTTTCTTCCATCTAATTCATTTGTTTCTCTTTCTTTTGCCAGACATATATGTTCCATACTGTCAGTTTCAGTCTGGGTATAAAATAGGGTCTCAACCCATAGCACTAACAGTTTCACCCAATGTAGCAAATAAATGACATAGTGCATCAGCAGTAGTTATGAATTCAGCCTGGCCTCTCCTTTTCTTCTGCCTGTCTCGGAATGAAAAAGATGTTTGATTTCCAGAATTCTTACAGCATTGAGTTTACTAATTCTGTAGTATTATTAACTGGACGATCTGAGGGTGCATTATTAAGTAGTAGTACTTGTTCCAAATACTTTAAAAGCAGAACAGAAAAGACTTAAGGTGTGAGAGGAGAACTAAAAGGTGTGTGTGTGGGGAGTATACATGAAGGGTGAATACGCTGGCACTGATACCTCTAAATCAAGCACTTTACAGACTGAAGTGCTTTACATTGCCAACCTTCTTTGTCAGTCCTAGTTAGTTCTTTCTAACTGGTCTGCCACTGTCTTGCCTGTTTAATAGTCCACTTAAGTATATCAAGAGGTGAAACATCCAAGATGCCTGTATCCTCCAGGAGTCAGCTCTGCTGATGTGAATACTTGTGTTGGCTGTTTACAACCAATGAGCTAAACAGGGGTATAAAGAGGAGGGGGATAAGGGGAAGGAGAACTGTTGTGACTTCACTTAATTTGCTGTTCCTTTTATCAGCAAAGGAAACAAATTCTGTCCCTTTCCTACTCCAAACGCTTGCACTTTGGATAATAGGAACCGTTTCAATAAGCACATGCTGCTAAGGCCCAGATAAGGGCTGTTTCTGTGCCTGAAATATCAAGGACCAGAGTGTGCTGTGTGGGGAGCTGGTGTGGAATCATGCTGCCGAGGAAGCAGTGTATAGTAATGTGCACGGGTGACACTGACAAATGGCTCCTCTAAGCAAGCATCTGCAGCAAATTGTCCGACTGAGACTTCCCAGCATAGCCTAGACCTCTGCATGAATGAAATCTCTGTTGTGCCATTATTTACCCACCTCCATATAAAATGAGAGGATAGGATTCATTGCTTCATTGCAGCTTCCATATGAGTTTGCTCTCTTTATGTACATATATATATGTGTGTGTGTGTGTGTATACGTTTCTTTTTCCGCACTGCTTTCTGCAGCAATGGCTGCAGAGCTCCCAATGTCCTCTCCCTGACGAGCCATACAGCCTTTTGGAATGGGACAAAACGGCTTTCAGGGTAAAGGACAGGTCTTTTACTTCTGGAAACCGATAATGCGGTGTGTTCTATGCCTTCTGTTCTTTGGCCAGGCACATGTATAATTAAGGTAAGTAATAAGCATGGTTTCTCTTTTTGTTGTTTTGTTTTGTTGTGGTTGTTTTAGTAGAGGTTGTGGTGGCTGGGAAAGAAAAGGGAAAGGTCTTGGATTCTTTCTTTTCCTTTTTGAAGAATCGGGATTACCGTCTTCAAAAGGCAGTGAAACAATCTGCAAATCTGTTTTTCACTGAAGTCTCTCATCTTTTCCTTGTTACCACCGGACATCACTGACACATGAAAGAATTGGACTTGCTTTTTGCCTTTCTTCAATATGTTGTGGGTTTGTTTCTTTTTTTTTGACTTTTGATGTGATTTTCTAGAATAACTTATTGAAACTGAAACTCTGGTAATTTAGGCTTTGATGGAGAGGTCTTTTGAGATCAGTGCAGAATTTCTGGCCAGTCTAGACCCCCCCCCTATATTTGGTGGTTAGCGCATGCTCCCAGTACATAAAGATCCAGGTAAGTTCCCTGCTCTTCTTAGCTCCAGCTAAATGTATCAAACCTTAAGGCTCTGAGAACTGTAATTTCTGTGGGTTTAGCTGCAAGGATATAAAATGGTAACCTCTGATAGAGCAGCAGAAGGGTAACACTATGTCAGGGCAGAAGGACTTCCAGTGCACAGATAATTTAGCTACCAGATTATACTAACAAGCACCTTAGCTGAGGTTTGCCTTCACTGGTAATGTAAATACATCCAGCAGTGAGTGTGGGTGCAGCTGAAGTGAGATCAGTCCTGTCCCATCACCTGCTGTGGTGCTGGTGGCTGTCCCCAGCTGTCTGCTCCACCGTGCTGCTGCAGCTCTCTGCAGTTGTTGCTGGAGTACTGGAGCCCTCAGCATCTTGCTGCCTTCGCCTTTGCCCCCAGGCTATTTCTGTCCGTCTTGCTGTTTTTCTATAAAAAGCTTTAATATTTGCTTGTGATGTGGAATGGGACTTTCCCCACAGAAGTTTCCATAGGAGAAGGTCTACTCAGTGGAAGAGGACGGGTGCTCTTGGAGTTAAGTGGTCCCTTAGATGCTTATGGAAGTCGCAGGACTTCACAGAGTTGCAAATGTTCACGTAAATGTGCCCATTACTGGTGTACAGAGGTAGATCTCTCAGTGTCTGCTTCTTCTGTTTTCTTCTGCTTTTCCAGCTGAGGAAAGGAGATACAGAGCAACTTGGTGAACTAATTGGTTGCATAAAACAGAGTCCAGGTTTCTTGTGTGCTTGGCTCCTGACTAATGGGCTTTTTCCTTTCTTGCTAATGTCGCCCATCGCATTCTGCAGCATCTCTTGCGTGCTGGCTCAGCATCGGCTCTTTTGGGAGGGAGAAGGGAGTTGTGGTTTGCATTTCAAAGCTATCGGCCTTAAAGGGATTGGAATATGGCACTTGAATATATGGTAGCTAATTACCCAGTTATGACAAAAAGTCTTTGAGAAAGACCTTGACTTCTGATTCTCTGATTGGTACCAGAAGCTGGCTGTCAGTTTAACAAAAAAAAAAATAAAATAAAAAAAAAAATTAAAATTGCTAGTGGGGTTGGGTGCTTCTTTGTGATATTTTTTGTTTCCAAGAGAGTGTTTATTATTTGTCTGTCTTTTTTCCTCCCTACCTTGGACAGTTCATATCTATGAATAATTTAATTGTCCTTGGCTGTCTGCTGTTGTGAATGGCATGCTGTTAGGCATTCTGTATTCATGTGGTATTTGTTAATGTTTGTTTTGTATTCTCTCTGCCTTTCCAGAGATCAAACGGGTGATGCAAGGCTTGACAACATATAAATGCTACTAAACTGTATCTGAAAGAACAGAAAGGGGGCCTTTGTAATTTCATTAGTTAGAACATTAATTGGAATAGATTGTTCAGTGTTTTTATTTCTAGTGGAAAAGTAAATATTTATGTGAAAGCATTTTTCTACTTTTCAAAAAGTTTGTCTTGAGAATATGTCTAGAATTTCTAAGTAACAATTTGTACTGGCTTACATGATATCTCAGATGTGTTCCCTCTCTTTCCCATCCCTAGACATTCTTTGTTACTGTCGTTATTCACAAGGTTTAAACTGCAGAAATAGCATTTTTCAGATTTTAATTCTCTTCCTTTTGCATTGAGGATTGTATTGCTTTAACTGCTTTTGCTATGACACCTGTCAAGCAAAGTAAAGCAACTGTAACTTTTTTCTATTTACATCCTTTCTAATCCAAATAACAACAAGCATCATTATTAGTATTTTAAACATTTATTTAGATCCTGTCTGTAATCCTCATGAGCCTTAGATGGAGACCCTGAAAACAGCACGCAGAAAACACACCCCAAGTTACTCTGTTGTCGGCAGTTTTGCCAGGTAAATGGGAAATCAGGCTAATGCTCTACTGTGATTCTATAAAGTGATCTTGGGGATGAATATCCTTTCTGAGAAAGCTTCCTCTTTCAGAAAAAAACATGCTAAGAACAAGAAATAATAACATTTGCCATCATGGGTAAATCGCTTAATGCCTGCTTTCCTGCTGGCTGTTACCTTAATAGCAACTTTCTAAGGTAAGTTTGATTTTTTTTTTTCATCATTTACAATTAAAGAGTGTTTGAGTGCATGCTGCTGCTCTAACAGCCTCCACTTCTGCAGATATTTTGGCCAAGTTCTTCAAAGCTGTTTATCTTCTTGTGGCACCTACCAGAGCCCACTACATGTTGCTAGGCTTCATAAAAACGTTGCATAGCCCTGTGGGCAGGAGAGGGCTGTTTTGAAGTGCTGCTGATGCTGGGTGTACCTAATGGAGAGGAATAACTTTCTGTAAGGCTGACCCCACTGTTGCTGGATGGCTGGATTGCAGGTTCGTGCTTGCTTCGCTTGGCCAGTGCCTTGGGAGTCCAGCCCCGTAGCTTTTGTTCCTGGATGTCAGCCAAGCGGCTGCGGGTTTGGAGACTGGCATCAGCACTGCAATGTCTCTCGAGGCAGGCATGTTTGGAGACACCGTTCTCACTGTGGGCAGCTCTCGATGTGCTGCCTCTTTGTCTGTGGAATGGCTTGTTAAGCTGCCTTTAATTTCAACCATCTGTGGCAACCTGCACGCTCTGTTATAATACCGGTTTTATGTCAGACCTCCAGCGGCATGCTGTGAGCGAACTGGAGACCAGCATGGGAATTAAGGTAGAAAAATCTGCTGGAAACATGTTGCAGTGTATGTACAATTAACTGGAAAATAATTATGTTCATTGTAAACTGTACATCCTGCACCCAACTCCATCTTTGCTTTTATTCTGGCAACTGTAGTGACTCCAGTGAAATTACAGGGTGTAAAACAAAGGTGAAATGTATCTGTAGATGTTCCAGCATTTGTTAGAGGCCTCCTCTGTCTTGGGTGAAGCGGTGTTGGACTTTGCGCTTTCCTTCATCATTGTCTGCTGAAAGATCCTGTCAGGCAGCATGAGGCTTGTTAGGGCACCCAAAACATGGAGTTGCTAATTGGCCACAGCCCTGTGCTTTCTTTATATACTGCTGGTTCTCTTCTTGCAACCAGCAAACACGCTGTACACCTCTTCCCTTTAAAAAAAAACCTTCTATTCTATTTTAATCCCTCTACCCCATTTTCTTTTCTCTTTTTGATTATTTTCATTTCCCTAACTAATGACTCACCTGGATAGGATTGCTGCTGGCTCTGTGATTTATAGCAATTAACTCTAACCCTAAGGAAACTGCTTGCTGTGTTGCCTGGCAGCCAGGGTCTACAGGAGCTGGTGAAACAGAATGGATCAGACGTTTCCTTCATTTTATTCTCATTATTGATTAGCAAGGAAAGCAACTTACTGTAAAGGATCCTGTCAATTTTCAGGTTGGCTAACTTATTCCAGAATCTGTTGATTTGATTTTTCAGAGTTGCTGTGAACTCCTTACGAGTTCTAGCAAACTGCAAAGGCTTTGGTGGTTCTTAAGCCTGGCTTAAGAGAACTACATTGAGAACTACAACTGGAATCGCTGTCATAACAATTGTTTTCTTCTGCATGTTAGACTTGATTTTATAGTGGTGTTTAGTCAAGCCTTAGTGTTGTCTTTCATTTAGTGGTAGAGAATCATGAAAATACAGTTTTAAGTGAAGTTACGGCCTTGGGAATATGTTATTGTCTCTAGCAAGCTTGCTCACACATTAATAACTAAAAGCAGATGTGTAAGCAGGAGTGCTGAACACTGAACAAAATAAGAGCAAGTGGTGCACACATATGTATCTCAAAGCAGACCCCACTCTGGGCACCAGGTGTTATCAAAGAGCACCTCTCAACTCACATCAGAGGTGATAATGTGAACAAGCCGTCTGAACCAGGGCAACGTGGCACAATTAAATCTTTATAGGGCTAACCACAGCCTGCTGAATTGGCTGCATGAGAGGAGAGGTAGGTCTGCCTACAAACAAACACAGGGCTAATAAAGCTACAATTTGGTTTTTTTAACCCCCATCGCCCCTTTTAATTATTCTTTCACCAAATGTCAGCACAGATGGAAAATTCAAACCGAGCTCACTGATGCAGTTCTGTGGAATCGGAAAGGTGCGTAATATGCTGGTGCAGCTCCCCTGGGCGGCAGTGCTGCCAGGCTCGATGGTAGACGTTCTAGGTTGGAAGGGACTCCTGGATGTTAGCTAGTCCAGCCTCCTCTTCAAAGCAAGGTGGACTTCAGTGTTAGTCAGCTTGTCCTGGGGCTTGTGCAGTGAAATTATGAGCATCTCCCAGGCCAGAGATTGTACAGCCTCTCTGGGCCCCTGTTGCCTTGCTTCTGCAGTCCTGTCCTCTGACGTGCACATTCTTGCCCTGTCTCTTGTGCCAGAACTTTTCTGACTTTATGGTGAGCTTGTTAAGGAGCTAATCTGGCAAAACTAACCCCTTCCCCAACCCCTTTCTACTAGCAACAAAGGGAGTCAATGCATGAAATGTGACTCAATAAACCAGACCTTGTTTCACCTATGTTCTCCTTCAGTCTGGAGGTATTTGTGTTTTCTAGAGCCAAATATCTACACCCAGCTGAGTGATTAAGACGTGAACTGTTCATCTGACATCAGAATATTTGTAAACACTATGACTACATATAGCTGCAGGCCAATGATTTTCCCCCCACAGTTTATGACTGCATGATGAAAAAATGTACTTGTAACTAGAGGGGGGAAAAAACCAGCCTTTTCATATACTGCAGTCTTAGTTACTACACTTCTGCTGCCATTCTTTAATTTTTTTTGGTAGGTGATAGAAAAATGGGCAGAGGTGCCAATTTAATTAAGAGAATGCCTACCCTTAGTATTGGTGTGAAGGTAGTGAATTTAGTATGGCGATGCAAGTAGACAGACACATACAGTATTGACAGCAGTAACTGTCTAACTATAGTGTTTTATGCTTTACTTACGTGTGGCCATGAACAACCACTTGCAGTGACAAATAGTGGATTAAATATCACCTAATCGAAGAAGGTCTATAAGAGGGGGAAGGTGCTTGAAAACCATAAATGCATCTTACAGAGGCATCTGTGCTCTCCCTGTGCAGAGTGCAAAGATGTGATTTAACCCTGCTGAGACTGAGATGTTTGTGTTGGGCTGTCTTGGTGTCTGTCTTCTTAACAATCAGCCCAATGCAGAAGGTTTCTTTTCTGCAGCTGTACCTTGAGCTGCTTTTCCTAAGTGGAAAAACCGTCTGCTACAGGGTGCTCTGCCTTTGGGAGGGAGTGTGACAACAAGTGCATGGGGCCCTTCTTGGTCCTGTATTTCTGGTCAGCCCAGGTGGTGAGCCATTAAGCTCCTCTGAGACAGGTGCCTTAGGAGTCAGTGTTCTCCTTCACCCTGCCATACTGTGGCTATGAGCAAAGAGGAGTATCTAATTAATGAATCAAAGACTGCATCTGCATTGCAACAGAACGAATTTATATTTGACTGAGTGCTTGCAATTATAACAGAAATTCAGCATCGCCTCTTAATCTGCGGTTGCTGAAAGTTTCTGCTAACATACTTTTGGTGTTCAGCTGTAATTTAGGGGATTATAGGATATATAAAATATAGGATAGGAAAAGAATAAAAAAGGCTGTAATCTGTGAGGTCTGGATTGCTAACGAGAAAGTATCAATATCTCAGCAATTTATGTTCAAAATATGGATGGACATGTATTGTGAAAGATGAACACTTTTTGCTAAAGCACTCATCTGCATTTTAATTGTAAGGGGGTTACTGAAAAAAAACAACTTATTAGCCACAAAATAGCACATCCTGGTAATACCAGTTTCTCCCCGGGTTTTGAGTTTATTGTGGGATACCACTGCACTTCTCAAAATTATATCCTGGGGATTCTCCTGTGCTTCAAAACTTAATTTTCTTATAGCTCTCCAGTAGCCACAGACTTTAAAGCTGATCTTGTGGTCCTGTAGGCTGAGATTTCTCTGTGGAAGCTCATGGTGTTCCAGTGATGCAGGGGGTAGATGGGAAGAGAATTTGGATTTCTGCCTTTCTGTGGCTGTTGTGCCGTTAATTCACTTTCTCTTCATTCAGCTATGGTGGAATAAAAAAAGAACTAATTGCAAGTCCCATGGCTGTGACTGCTGATCATACTTTAGGGTTTAATACAAATACAGGGCTGCTTCTACCTGTTAGAGGTATTTCAACAAGTTCAAGGAACCCTAGGAGTAAACACCGCTCTATTTCTCTTGCATCATCCACTGCCCTTTTGTTAACACTTCTACCCTGTTACCCAGGAAGTCTGTCTCAGTCCTTTCTGGAATTGTAAGTATTTTGACAAGCTTACAAAAAAGCTCCTCGAGTTCCTTTGCAGAAGCTTCTTGGTAAAAATATACCCATACCTCTAAGTGTAAGATTTTAGAGATAGTGGGTCTGGGCTCAGACCTGGGTGCCGGACATCAAGCAAGTATGGTTTTGCATTCACATAATTCTGTGCTTGCTCTACCCCTGTCCATTCCAAGGAGGAAATCCAAAAGCTCAACTATTGTGACTGTCTCTTGGCCCAAAATAGTAACTGTGGACTGGCAAGGCAGAAATGAGCCCCAGCAATGGCTTTCCCTGTCTGGGTGGAGACGGATGTGCCTGCAGTGGTGGGAGCACTGATGTGGTAGAGGAATATGGGTGCTAGATACCCATTTTCTACCTGGGCAAATCCTCTAGATGCTGGTCACCTGGGTTTGCTGGCAGAATTGCCTAGTGTCATCCTGGTTCCACAGGTGGTGGTGTCCTGAGCTGTGGGAGTTTGCCAAGTAGGAGTGATGGGAAGAGAAAAAAAACAGGGAAAAGGGTGGGGGGAAAAACCTCCAATTTTTTTTTTCATTGCAGTCAGTTTCTAACGTCCTCTGAGTTGCCCACTTGTACCAATGAGAATCATTCTTAATAGGAACCTTCCCATGTTCAGACAGTTTAATTACTCAAAATGCATTAAGGCTTTTTTCAATATCTGGATTTGGTTCTAGTAATAAATACATTAGTTCAATTTTGAAAATGGACTCAAATAACTCACAAGTATATATGAGTTATCCTCCAGCCTTTTGTCTGCCCGGGGGGATATATGACTAGAGATCAAAGGTGTGGAGGAGTGAAATGACTTGTCACAGGGAGCCTGATAGTTTGATTCCCAGGACCTGTGTTTTAATGACAAAAAGCATTGTGGCTGCTAACCTATGTGGAAGCTGGAATTCTCTTTCTTGCAGCAGCATAGACAAATCATATGGCCTTGAACAAACTGTGCTACCTACAAGTTATTTTTACTTCTGTTTTTTTGCCCTGACTCTTTTCTCTCTCTACTAAGACTGTAAATTCTCATGGGGGGGAAAAGCTATCTGTCTTTGTGCAGTGCATGGCATAGGGAATCTTGGTTTTGGGTTTTTTTTAGTTACTTTTTTTGGTTGTTGCCTTGAAGTGCTACCAAAATATGAAACACAAACCCATAAATGTAGAAACAGTGCAATCCTTTCAGGTTTCACTTTTTTTAATGTGTTTTTGCCTTGTGGCTCTGTAGATTGTCCATAGCACTCTAGATTGCCATAAAGCTTTATATTCTACATACCTGCATACAAAATTACTTTCTCCAGTCTAATTGCTGCTATTTTACAAATTAAATGCTCAAACAGCAGTCTCTTCTACCCTGTCTTGGTTACCTTTCTCTTATTTTGGATTATAGAAGAACCAGGTAGAATCTGTTTCAATAGTCCTGCTCTGTGTGTGTGTTTTTTGGTTGTGGTTTTTTTTTTTTTTTTTTTTTTTTTTTAATACACTGCATATAAATACGCTGGCAAATTTAAATTAACTTTGACTGTAATTTACTATTGGACCAGGACTGACTCCATCCTACTGTATCCTTTAAAGAAAGAAACGCGTGTTAATGTCACAAACACATCTCTGAAGGCTCTGTAGTTCCGAGCAGCCTGGTTGCCTGTGTAATGCTTGCTGACACTCAGAACTTTGTCTTCTAATTGTAGCAGAGGAAAATACAACCCCTGTCAGAGTCAGTGGTGGGTCAATAGAGAACAAAGGTAGTAATCAATCCATGGCCTAATTAAAGGCAATGGTGCCAGGAAATGATAGGGAATTCAACAGCCTGACACTCAAACTTCCCTAATTGGAGTAACCTCCTTTATAACTGCCCTGTGCCCCACGCCACACTGCCCCAGCCATGATAGCAGTATCTCACTCTGTGTTTAGTGTTTTGCTTTACTCTTGAGTTCAAGGCAGAGATGGATAGAGGGATCCATTAGCAGTGATTGCTGTAGCTTTATACTCTCACTGCACTGGTTGGTTTTGTTTGGGTGGTGTTTCTTTTTTTTTTTTTTTTTTTTTTTTTGTAAAAGCTCAGTTACTGAATGAAGGTTATAAGCAAGTTGATACGCTATCGTAGTTGATACTGATGAAAAGAGATGGTGTGGGTAAGAGAGGAACACACTGAGGCTGCTGCTCTTCTCTTGTGCTCCTCAAATGAGAGCAAATAATGGAAATCATACTTCTGGATGGAGAGGATGACTTTGGCTCATTAATGATTTCATTTGAAGTGTGGTGGTTTCTACTTCTTCTTCAGAGGGGTGGTCCTTTTAATGTCACAAACTTCAGGCCAGAAGAGAAGCTTAAATAGCAAGTATTTGTGACCAAGAAACAAAATTGCTTTCTACATCCTGTAACTGTATGATAAAGTGTAGCAGTTGCCACAGGAATCTGAGGAGAAATTCTACAAACCAGTTAGGATTCCTCTAAATGCAATACAGTAAATATCTGTTAGCTCGAGCTGTGCAATATGTTCTAGTTAAATAACATTTAACTAAAGTTCTGTCATTTCTGCAGGAAAGGATCCTGCAGAGCATCTTAAGTGCAGAAAAGAAATCCTAACGGAGTCTTCACTTAGCTTTGCAGAGAAATATGTTTTCAGCATCAGACTAATTTGTTGTACTTCTGTTGAAACTTTCCCTTCCAGACTTGGTATTTTTCCGTCTATTGGAGGTGTCTGTACAATAGTGAGAAATAGTTAATTGCTTCTGAATTTCATGTTGAGGGAAAGAAAAACTGCTTGGGAATGGGCATGAAGATCTACAGCTGGGGGCAGGGAGAAGAGAAGGTGTGGGTGGTAAATCACAGCATGACAAAGAGTTGATATATAGTTGATAGCACCATGCAGGGTTCGATTCTGAATTTTAGCAACCATCATTTTTGTCATTCCCTCCTCAGCTATATCATAAGATGTCATAATACTAGCTCGCCAGCTGTAAGTAACTTTGTGGACTTCAGTGGAATGTTGCCCGTGTAGCATACACCGGCATATTTGTCTAGGGCAGGGCTGAGGCTAGGCTGTGGCATTAACATATGCCTGGTAGCGGGGTGGAGAGGCAGAGCCTCCCTGTGTGCCAGCTGCCCGCCAGTATCAGCAAAACATATGCCCATCAGTGCGCTTAGTAATCTGAATGCCATGTATAGCAGAGACAGAGATGTTTCCCTGTAAACACGGTGAGTTGAGGTATTTTTGTTTTCTTTTCAGAGAAATGGCAGGAATATAACCACATTATCTAGTTACTCATTGCCGTAGTTAAGTGAGCTACCCCTATGACTCTTATTCTCAGGTATTTTTTAATTGACAGTTGGATGTCACTGAGTAAAGGGATTCTTCACTGTGTAGTGGAAAGACCATTATAACACCAGTATTTAAAATACAGAGACATGCAAGCTACACTATTTGTGTTAATAGCACTCTTTTAATCCCAGAGCCATATAGATGTTTCAAGAAGAATTTGATTTTGTACACAGATGAAACAGATCTGAAGGAACTAGATAAGTCTCTGGACACAACTGAAGCCAGGTCTCTAGTCTTTCTGTCACGTCCAGAACACCTGACTGCAGAATGAGCTCTGTAGATGAAAGGGTATTGAAGGAAGCACTGAATAACTTTCTTTTTTTTGTATATATATTTTTTTCTGGTAACGACTATTGTTGATGATGCTTCTAAACACTTTTATGCAAATCCTACAGCAACAGAGCAATCTTACCTATACCAACAAATTTGAGCAGAGTTGTTCTCTAGTACCTAATCACAATAATGAAAGTTAATCCAAGTTTGAACATTTGGAGAGTAACTAATGAACACAACTAATGAGTGGGCTTTCTCTATATATTAGAAACAGTGTTTCTTTGTATGTTACTTTTAAAAACCCGGAAATGTCTCAGTTGCCTGCTGCAAGAGGTGTGGAAAACTCTCCACAGGCTTGCCTGTCTCCTAAGCTGCCCAGCCTCCTGCAAATTACGTACCTTGTGGAGAAGCATTATTAATCCCAGCGGACTGGCCTGTGGCGCAGTCCAAATCTGTTTGTAATCTTTCAGCACTCTGATATTGCCTACACCCCTAACAAGAAGGGTCAGAGGCATGCGGAGAGAGAGAGATGGACCCGCGTTTCTGTGTGATAAGTACTCGGAAAAAAGAACAGCAGCTGCTTCCTGTTGAACCTCTAGGTTTAACTCAATCTAGCAGTATAGGAGTTCTATCATTTTCACAAGTAAAAAAATTTGAATAAACAGATCTACCCAACCAGCCAGTTCTTATGAGATGGGATGTGTTTTTTTGGATCTACAGGGTATTCTGATGCACTAAGTTCTTGGTCAGATGTTTTTGTGTTCTCTAGCAGGTTCCATTTACTGGGAATTAATAACATATTTGTGCTGCCGGCAAGGTATTTAGCTACAGATCTATTTGAGTAGCAAGTTTCTTTGAGCAGAATGACCAGCTAAATTCAGGGCTCTTTCTAGCTGGCAGGTCAGTAATATAGCTCTACTTCTATCTGGCAAGAAAAGTTTTCCCAGCCTCATTCTGTTTTTCTTTAGAGCAGCACGTCGCAGATGGATTTGCATCACAAGTTTGCCTGGTGTACCATATAGAACGCAACAGAAGATACATGTCAGTTTAAATTCTCTTAAACCTGGTGCAGAGAATAACAGTGACTGGAGGAAAACAGGATGAGCAATTTTTTGGATAGTCTTCAGAGGGTATGTCAACTGCAAATGGAGATTGTTTTCTGGCTTTTGAGTGGCTAGAGTGGTACTTTAATTACAGCTGAGTTTCTCTGATGCAGTAGTTGAAAGGCACCCATATTATAATTAGTGCTTGCTATTACTTATAATCTTTACATGTGAAATAAATCAGAAAGCCTTCTGACAGAGTGGTGATTTGTCATCAGTGATCTGCATCTGAGAGTCACGCACAATATTTGTTTGATAGCTGCTATTGATTTGTGGCACTAGGAAGACCTGCTGTTGCAAAGAGACAGTATTGCTTTCTGCTGTTGCCAGAGTCACTAGTTGCACTTCAAACTGCACTTTGACTGTTTACATGAAAGGTTTGGTATGGGATCTAACTGGGTTTTCCATGGGCTAGTGGCTGTTTACCCCCTTTCTGGCCCTGAGTGGAAGAGGGCAAGTGAGACGGTTTCAGTGGCAGAATGTGTCTGGTGAAATGCAGCACGGACCGAGGCCTTTGCATGCCAAGGCTTAACCTCACGCTGGACTTAGACATTGGAATGACGTTCACACAGGGCTAGTAACTCATGCCTGCCTTCTTCTGAAATCTTCTTTTGAACTGGCATAGCTGACAAAAATGGTATCTTCTTTCTTATGTGTATTCAGACTCCCACCACATGCCTCCTCACCTGTAGCCATAGCTGAGCTTTCAAGCTCATCTGATTCCAATAATACGTTTCTCCTTTCATTTGTGTTCGTCATTAAAAATCAGTATTTGCTGACATCTACCCAACATTCAAAGCTGAAGTTCACTGGTGTAAGCTATGAACACTTGTCTGTCAGACAAAGTAGGGCACTAATTAAA
The DNA here is from genome assembly GCF_015220075.1 of Falco rusticolus. Classification (NCBI taxonomy): domain Eukaryota; kingdom Metazoa; phylum Chordata; class Aves; order Falconiformes; family Falconidae; genus Falco; species Falco rusticolus. The sequence goes on along the minus strand of NC_051192.1, from coordinate 4,749,704 downwards.
GGGAAATGACAGACTCCTTAACAATGTTGTTATATTTTCAAGGCCAAGCTTAATGTTACCTAGCATGGTACATGAGATTGTCATATTCATAATAGGGCAGGTTAGGAGTAGAAAAAATACAGCTTTTTGAAATTGTTTACAAAAGTTTGTATATAATGTCATGTTCTTTCTTGCTTCGTTAGTACTGGTTGAGTTGTCTCCTGCTTTGTTTTACCTTTTCACGCCTTTCAGACTGACTCCGTGTTGGCTGTTCTATTTCATTATTTGCATTTCATGCTAAATGCTAAGTCTCTGTGGAAAGCGGGGTTCTGTTGTGGTGTGCACTGCGTACACAAAAGAAAGGACAGCTCTCTGCTCTTAAACAGTAGCCACAACATCTAAACTAAGCAGAAAGTCTGAAGGTGTCGCTCTGTTCTCTTGCTTGTGACATGGGAATATTGATTAATCATGTTACATCAATAGTCATCCAGCTAGACAGCTTTCTGTTCTGAAAGATTAGGGTTATATTTCTAAGACTTCTAAATGCTATGTAGCCCAGACAAGGGGTTACCAAACCCAAGAAATGATGTCTCCCTGGGTTTCTAGAACATGCGAGAAGGCCTGTAGGAAGATCTTTAGGACTGAGGCCGTGGGAGGGAGATGCAAGTTTCACAGGCTTGCCATGTAACTCTCTGCAAGCTCCAGTGTCTGAGTTTCACTGTCTGAAGTACTACAAGTGAAGGACCCATTATACAAGGGTCACAAGAAACTTTAGCAGTTTTGTTTTCTGCAGAAATCTTCAGGTGAAAGGTGTTGTAAAACTTCAGTGTGCTGTGGTTGAACAGTAATATCACTCTAACTTATCACCACAGTTGCAGTTGTAATAGCGTAAATGGATTTGATGCTAAAGTCACTATGAATAACTTGGTATGGTAATGAAAAAAACCCATGAATTCCAAGTTGCAAACAGTAAACACAGCTGCTTATTCTGCTTTTATTGTAGAAGCAAATGAGAGAGCAAATGCAGTTATATTGATATAAACTTCCCCTGAGTCCCTGAACTTTCAACAGGTAAGGTATTAGAGGCAAAGAAAATGTTTCCTCAAACATCTCCACTCCTTTACCTCTTCCTCTAGGCAGCTGTTTTTATGACCATAGGGAAATTTTACCCTGCAAGGGTTATTCACCACCTGGATCATTATAACACTATAACTTTAGGATGTTTCTGCCCAAAGGCAAAAGGAGGTAGCTTCGGTAAATGGCCTATAATTCTAGGTCTTGTGTCTTTTACCCTGCCTTGTGCTTGGTGCTGTCCTCTGCGGACACGGGTGGGGAGAAGCTGTTGGGTTGAGAGCATTTCATTGCTTTTTATTTCCCACAGGTTGTTACCTTGCTTTCAGATTAGCTAAAAGTGGCAACACCATCAAACCCTTGCGTATATATTGTGACAGCCTTTTTCTGGGGGTGGCTCTTCAGTAAACAGTGTATGTGGCTGTAGCTCTGATCCTGCACGCGGTTGAACTGGCAGGCTGATTCTGTGCCAACGTGCCTGCAAAAGTCAGTAATGGTTTCTGGGTGTAGGTAAGCGGTTCTCATGCTGTAAGTGTGACTGCCAGCTGGATTTGCCAGCAAACTCTTCATCTGGCCTTCCCCTTTCCTTGCTGTGGTGCCTGGAGCTTACACAATGAGTGCCGCGTGCTTCTCTTGTAGTGGTTCCGCTGTTCTTGCTGGCGCTGGGCTCGCATTACTGTATGGGCTTGCCCATGAAGCACTGGGGGGCTGGTCCGTATCCACACACGTATGCCAACTTGGTACCCTGTGTTTGGAGGCAGCATAGTGTTGTGGCATCTGTTTTGCCACTTGGTGTGTCAGTAAGGTACATGGTGTCTGTGATATTCATATGGCACTAATGCACAAGTCCTTTCTGCTGCTTCTTGCTTTTCTGTGAGCCAGTGCATGGCATTTCATCTCAGCCCTGTAGTCTGTGGTCACAGAAGCATGATTCTCTTCAGTCTTTTAGAATCTGTGGTAGGATGACTGTGTGAGGAAACCCTTCTTTTGTGAATTGGAACAGTTTGTCTAGACTCAGGCGCAGCTTGGTTCTTAGGTCTCTGTGGTCACTTGAGCTAGAGCAAAATGAGTGCAAAAGTGTGGAAATAATTATTCTGTGTTTTCTTTTATGCAGCCTGGTCCTAGTCAAAACGTGTAGTGTGCAAGGCGGCAGGGAGCACAGGATGCTCTCAATTTGAGCTGATTGTGTCATCAGTGGTGTCACGTAATTATGTTAGCTTTTAACCTTCTGGATTTTCTGTGTTATTTTCTTTCAGTTACCTACAAAATAGAGCCTTTTCCTGAAATCAGCACTGTACTGAGCTTAATCCCTGGTCTGCAGTTCAAATAATGTCTGGAGAAATTCTTTGGACTTCAAAATAAGTTTTGCTTGGATCAGGATAGCAGCATTTAGTCTGGTGGACATATCTATAAAAGAAATACTTTGGAGGAAAGGTCACATGAGCAGGGGATGAGTTGCCTTTACCTGCGCTGTTTAAAAGACTGTTTCAGATGCAATATGTTATCTGTGTTGAAAACAGCATTAAGTGCTTTATTGCTGCTATGGTGTGGGGAGTAGTAGAAAGGAATTACACAGACTGGTAGAAGTGAGCTTTGACTTGACTTGCTGTGAATCACTAATCAGGTGTTGAGTGTGGCACTAAATACTAACACCTTTCAGGGCACTAAGCACTTACAAACTCTGCCTTAAATCCCTGTAAAGGTACTTGCCATGGAGAAGGCAGAAGCAATTTGTTATCAGGGTAGGCATGCATTTGAAAAGGGTTCGTTGATTTGAGAGGCAATTGCTAATCAGGCCTATGGTGAGCTAAATTTCTGTTTCAAATGCAACTGTATGTCAGTAACAACCGAACAAATGCCGTTTTCCGGATGTTTGAAAGGAGGTGATCTAATTGTACATACACCCCACTTCCAATTTTCCCTGACCAGTAGAACTGCCACCTAGCAAGCCCCTCAGTGCTCGGCTGACCCCAGCTGGAAGGTAAGCCCCCAACCACCTGCTCGCTGCCCCCCGCCTCTAGTGGGGTGGGGATGAGAATTGGAGGGCAAAAGCAAGGGGAAAACCCACAAGGCTTGAGATGAAGACAGTTTAACTGAAGAAAAACAGGACCCCCTTTCACCTTTACCCTGTAAAACAGGAGATGCAGAAGCAATCATTCACCGCCGGCAGACCGATGCCCAGCCAGTCTCTAAGCAACAGCTACTTTAGCAAACCTTCCTCCCCCAGTTTTACTGCTGAGCACGATGTTATATGGTCTGGAACATCCCTTTGGTCAGTTGGGGTCAGCTGTCCTGGGGCTGTTTCCCCTCCCAACCTCTTGTCCACCCCCAGCCTGTTTCTCACTCTGCCACCCTAGTGAGCAAAGAGCCTTGGGGCTGCCCAGCGATAGCTCCGGAGGTCGTTTGTTATCAGGGCTGTTTTGGTCAGCCATCTAAAACACATACAGGCTGCCGTGGAGAAAACTGTTTCCACTCCAGCTAAATGCAGCATACCCTCCCTGTTGAACACTGGGTTTCAGAGTGCAGTAACCTGATGGTTTAGCTGAAACCTTTCTTGAGAAGAAAGAAAAAACTTCAACAGGCAAGGCTGCTGGTCCAGTCTGTCCAAAGCAATGCGCTGTTAAAGAACCCAATTCTCCCTTTTCTTTTTGTATGACTGTTTGGCTTTTTTTTTTTTTTTTTTTTTTTTCATTTAAGTTAGCAAAACGGAGGAAATTATGTACCAAATGCCTAAACAGATATAGGAGATGAAGAGGAAAGGATGCAAGGCTCTATATGTTGTGGGTTTGGTTTTTTTTAATTTTTCTTTTCTTTTGTGTGTTTTATTTGAGGTTGCTCGTGTGTACAGATTGTAGATACCTTGTTTGAACAGAAAGTAAAGGCAGAATACACATCTCCCTTCTCTTTCTAATCCCCCCTTTCAAATATTAGTTTGTGACCTACCCTTTACTACTTCACTATGTTAAGTCTTGTAATTCAAGTAACTCCCATCATATTTCTAACCCTTGCTGTTGAATGGCAACTGAAGAGCTTGGTGCCAACAGGTATCTTGATTTCTCCATCTGCTCAGATACCACGCTTCTGGAAAAAATAAGGCATATGAACACCTATATTTGGAGGCCCAATTTTATTTTTATCACCAAAACTATGTGAGCAAGTAGAAGTAAAAAAACAAGGCTGAAGTCCACACTCAGTTAACCTACTTATCCCAAGCTGCTTAAAGCATCTGTTTGGGGTGAAGTTCTAGGGCCACTCTCACTTTAGTCTGAAGTTTGAAAAATGTCTGAATAACAGAACTGTAATTGGCCTTCTTCCTGATAACAGAGAACTAGTTGCAATTGCACAGACAATACTGAGTTGTGCCTGTGGTCTTCCTGCATATGCAAAATAATCCTGAACTGTAGCCTGCCTTTAAAAAACATCAAATGCCGTTACTGGACAGCCTATATTCTTTCGAATAAGCAAGAGGGCGTAGGAAAGGAAGAAAAGGGTCAAATTGCCTACGGCAAGTCTTGTGCTTTAGGTAGTGATAGACTGGCAGCTTGTCAAAACACAGACAGACACTTCTGCAATGTATGAACAACATGGCATCAGAATGAATGAACAGTGCTCTGCTTTTCCAGCCTCCTTCCACCCCCGTCGTGTTATTAGCTGCATTGCATAATTTGTGTGTGTGAAACATTTTATAAAGTCAGTATGGTGCTTGTCAAACTACCTGTCATTATCCCTCTTGTAAGGCAGTTATTCTGTCTGCTTCTGCTTTGGTCTGTTCCCTTCCCCGAGGGAGATACAGCACAGCTGACTCGGATTTTAGTTTCAACTGCTGCTTAAAATTGTCCCATCTGAAAAACATTGATTGACTTCAGGTGGGAGCATAATTTCTGGGGCTGAAGATGGATCTATCAATAAGCCGAGACTTAGGTGCTCTTGGACCAGTGAGAGAAGGCTGGTCACATTTACTTTTTCACTTGATTGGACATATTAACTTCATTGAGTTAATTGAGTGTTGATGGGAGAGATGAATCTCTCCCTTGATTTTGTATGCCTCTCATAATTTTGTAATTTATTTTTAAATCTTTAATTTCTTTTCAGTTCTCTTACAAAAGTACTGTACATTCTTGTTTAAAAACACATACATTTTATGCTTTTGGGCATGTTATCAGGAAATCCTTTTGAACATGTTTAGTTTTTTAAAACTTGTGCTTGCAAAGACAAATATTCATAACTCTTAGATTTTTTTAAGACTAGATTTTTATCTTGCAAAATTAGAAAGTGACAGTAGAGGAAAACCCCACATTCTTTCCTGTGTCAAGTTCTGTCTGTGTGGAGGGAATGAATGGCAAAGGCTGGGAGGTTTTACTGTGGATTAAAAAGTTGGATGCAGAAGGTGAGTTTTCAGGTAATGACTGAGCATTCTAGGACCTCACTTGAAAACTTGAGGGTGTTCAGTTGCAAATATATTCCACACATCTATTCCCCTATGAACTATGCCTATCATCTAAAAACCAAAATGTTTTTACTCTCTCCTGAAAGTAAAATGCAGCTGCTTAATTCAGGGTGGCCTGAAGTTGCCGTTCTGAGCCACACAGAGCTGGACAGATTGTATTGTAAAGAATAAAGGATACAGCAAGATACAGACAAAAAAAAATTGTAAGCAAAATTAGGTCCCAAATAAATGTTTATCAAACTTCCCAGGCCTGGTTACCTCCATCTTTCCACTCCGACAGGTTTCAGGTGGCCTGCGACGTCTCAGGCACTCGAGAACGGCTTCTGCCAGTGGTGTGTTTGAGTTTATGCTTATTTCTGCTGTTGCTATTTCTGTCTAGGCGGGCATAGCTCCCTGCAAAAAAAAGGGTTGGAGCATGTTTCCACTGAGGAGATTCTGACACTGCAGTGCGTTAAAATCACAGAAGTAACTGGGCTGCCATGAACTCTGTAAGACAGACGTGTGCCTGCAGCAGGCAAGGAGGTCGGATCTGAAGGTGTGCGTAAGGCCGGCGGAAGGACAAGCTATGGAATCTTCCGGGGGGAGGAAGGGACTGATGGGGTTAGCTGCAGGTTGCCTGGAAGTATGGAGTGAAGCACAGAGCTAGGATACGTGTGGGGGAAAGCTGGGGTTTTCCATGCAGGGTATGGAGAGAGGAGACGGGGGACATCCAGGCGCTGCAGAGAATTCAGCTGCAGGTTTAGTGTGCTGGGCTCTGCCCAGATTGCTGCGTCCCAGCCTAAGCTCTGGCTCTGTTTGCTACGGGTAAAAATAGACAAGCACTGGTTGCGGCACAATCTCCATAGTAATCAAGGGAACTGTTTGATCTTGTTGGGTACCTAGGTGTACTGGCTTGCCAGAGAGCTGGTTGTTGCTTATGTCCTTCCAAACATGCTGTTACAGGGGCTGGGGAGCTGGGGCTAGTTATTTCCTCGTGCTGCTGCGAAACCGGTGTTTTACTTGCCTGTTGCAGAGCAGCTTGTCAAGGTGATTCACAAGTGGGTGTGCAGTGCTCAATGTTATGAACCAAACCAGAAGATTATTTAGGCACAGGTGTTCTTGAGAGTAAAACCCAGCTACAATAAACCTCTGAAGGCCTGGAAGGTGCTTTACTAGACCTGCTAAAATCAGTTTATAAAAGTGCCCCATCACTCTGTAAGTGCTGTCCTTCAGGAATGTTTACTAGTCTTCTCTAGCCGTAAGTTCATATCCAAACTAACATTTCCTTTTGCTAGTGTGTGATATTTCTGTGTTAGTGTGGTACAGTTCTAATTCTCTCCTATAGACAGGATAATTTTCTTGGCAATCTGTGATACAATTATATGTTGAAGCATGCAGTGAGGGACTATTTTTGGCCAGTGATAAAATGACAATGATTGTGCATAATTGCTGAAAACAATTTTGAATTTTATTAATGAGATACTCCAAACAACATCTTGTAGACTATTGTCTCAGTTAACAGCCAATTCGTAAGAGTTAAGTGTTGTATAATTTGCATTTATTTCCCCTATTTATATTGAAACGACACTTGCTGTCCATAATTACACATCCTCCAGATACAAGTTGTTGCTTTTTAGTTGCTATTTCCCTTAAAAGAAGTGGAAATAAACACACAATTTAGAGTTGTATTGATTAGTCTCATCTAGGGTATAAGTAGAGTTTTTACTGTGCATCTGTTTCCCTACATTTTGGGAAGACTAGCTGCAGGCACTGAGAAGATTCTAAATAAATTAAATAAATAATTTAATAAATTAGAAGATTCTAATAAATTTAGAATAAAGATTCTAAAAGTGCTAAAGCTGATCACAGGGAAGAGTTTTTCAAACAGTGTGAAATAGTGGTAGGGATCTCTGGTCCTGACCTAGCAAATATTTACATATTTAGCTTTCTATATTGTGCCATCATTGGGACTACTTAAAGAAAAATGACTTAAGAATGTGCAGTAAAGAAAAAGAAGGTAACAAATTCTAGTAGAAAAGAAAATTCTGAATTGTCATGTTGATTTAGGTTGTGGTTTGGCTCTATTCATGGGAGAGACAAGCAAGCATGGGTGACAGTTACAACAAGGTGGTTGTGGGTGTTCATCTGGTTGCTTGCATGTAAGGTAAACATCTAACTCTCAAAAATCTGTCAAAGAATAAAAAAAATTCAGTTGCATGTCCTGCACAGAATGGAGGATTTCTCCCCAAACTTGTAATGACCTTACTGTTGACTTTCTGGGCGAGGCAGAGGGATAGCTGCTGCTGACTCTGCACGTGTCCTGATTTCAGTGGTAGGGCTCATCACCATGCCCACCCCTCTTTTTTTCTTCTCTTCTGCCTTCCTTGCAGCGAAGGTATGGATGTACTATCCTCAGGGTGGCTCTGTCCAAACTGCTATGAGAAATGCTCCCGAGTGAAAATGAAATCAGCTCAGCTGAGTGTACCAATATCAGCTGGCCCTGCTTTGGGAAGGAGGCTGGATCCCAGGTTTCCTGGTCCCTTTTAGTCTTGAAGGGTTCTGTGATCCTGTTCTGTGATTAACACATACTTTACCACCATGCTCCCGTGATGCTGAATCCAATCTGCTGAAGAACAGGAATTACTCTGCCGGGTTATATGTAATGCTTCCCCCATTTTTTTGTAGCATTATTTTAGGTTGAAGTTCTAGTAGTCAGTTGGGATCAAAACACCAGGAAAAGCAGTTCTCCAGCAGATAAGTAGAGGAGGTTTTTATGTGCATCATTTGTTCCCATAAATATTTTGATATATTATAGGTGTGAGGAAATACAGTCTACTGCAGAAAAATGGAAGGAATATGAACATTTCCACTCTTTCTTTTTGGCTTTGTTCATCAAAACTCTTTGTTTCAGGATGGAGGCAATACTGAGGTAAATTTACTGTTTTGGGGCTAACCTCCTGCCCAGTTGTTGTGAATTTAATAGAAGTGCATACAGCTGAGAGATTTCTAGCTTGGTTTGGTCCCCCTTCCCAACAAATTGCTTACCTACTTGGGGAGGTATTACAGTGAGTTTCCCGTAGGTGGTGTTAAATGTTGTACAATGATTTATTTGACTGCAGGGGAGGATGAGAAGAAATTTCAATTAAGCAATTAATTTTTCTGTTGTAAAATCCTCCTGCTAACAGACACCTATCCAGTGCTAGAGCAACTCCATCCACAGCCTTGACATTACCCTCTATGCGGAAAAAGCATGCAGTACTGACACAGATCTGTCGCAGATACTGAGCCTTCTTCAAGTTTCTGTGTCTCTTGGTAACTGAAGTTGTGTATACTTCTACAAATCGTGTACCTAAATAGTAGCTTATGGAATAGTCCAGCTATTTGCTTCATGAAATAAGTGATGATGTTCAAAGATTAATTTTTTTTCAGAGGAAATGCTGTAATCTTCTGAGTCCCTAAACTCCGCAGGAGGAGCTGATACCTTGGTTGCTGTGGAATGCGTAAGCTGGGTATCATAGGCTGAGGAAAAAGAAATGAAGACAGTCTTTCTTGCTTTCTTCAATGAGGTGCAAATAGGATGTGTCACTGTGCAGTTCTAGTGAACAGCTATGTAGACAGTCGAATTTCTTGCTTATTTGATGAATTACAGGAATGTTTCCACAGATGCTCCCCAGTACAATTAAATATGGAAGGTGTATCTCTCTCTCCCATTTCTTTCCACTATTCATTTGCTGCTGCTAGCTTTGCCTTCGTGCTCACTTGCTCAGGAGGAGCAGAAATATGGGATTCAGAAATGCATTGCTCAAAATAAAAGCGTTCAATATAGTTGTTACATCTTTGAAGCTGATGATAAAAGATTTGTTGTGACTTTTTTCTTGTGAATGTATGAATAAATTTGATGAATTTCTTGTTTGTGATGTCTCCCAACAGTGAGTTTAACAGCTCTTGGCTCTTCCCCTCTCCTTTAAACAAGACCTCAAGAGCAAGTAGATCTTGAATGAGCAAAAATGTAGCTCTTGTAAGGGGCTGAACTGGTGGAAAAAATAGACTGAAGCACGAAAAGCTTGTAAGTCTGACAATAGGGATCAGTTGATTAAACTTTGAACTTATTAATTTAATTATAGTTTCCTTCAACTTTTCTAGAAGGCTGCAATAATCATAAAAATGAAGGATTCCTTTCAACTTTGTGGGAACCAACACTGGAAACACTTTAGTTTAGGTCAGCTTTGAAGAAACAATGCTATTAAACAGGCCTGTAATCAAACAGACCTGCAAATAGTAATCATTAGGTAAGAAACTGTGGTCCCTTTCAGGCACAGGGAATATCTAATTAGTCCCTGAAGCTATGGGTGGGCTAGAACACACCTGCTGTGATGTCTGGAAGATGACACCTTAGGTGTGAAGGGGCAGGAGAGCAGTGAGATTAATCCTCTATTTAAAAAGAAAAATTAAACCAAAATCCAAACAAAACCCCAGAACCAAACAAAATGAAAACCACAGTATTTCTTTTTCTCCAAGTTTATTGCAGAAGTCTCAGTAATTTTACTTTTGTAAAATCTTTCTGTTAAAGGTCTGTCTTTGTCAGTTTTTGAGGGCAGGATTGGACCCAGCTGCTAACACTCTCAGCATAAATATCTGCGTATCAAGCAGGCCTCAGATTATTTTTATTAACATACACTAAAAGTTGCAAATAGTAAGCACATAGTTACTGGTAGGGGAAAATGGTATTGTTGTGCTCAAGGGACCTCTTTGAAACACCTTAGTGTGAACTGTGGGTTGGAACCTTTGAATCTGTGGACTAGTTTTGACTCCTAAACAAATATGTGTATGCTTGCCTTTTTTTTTCTTTCTTTTTCCTTTCTCTCTCCCTGCCCGCCCTGCCCCCCCCGCCCCTCCCGCCCCCCGCCCCAAGTCTTTATTATGAGTATCCTCAGGAGGTTTGCAGATGCCAAATCGCTTGTGTCAAACAGGACTTAACTAATGTGTAAAACATGAGTCTATGTTGTTCTGTGAAAAATCTTAGTTTTTCTGTTTCCAAGAATAACACCCTTGGTCATCCAGTATGATGTTGTCTTGACATAGCTGAAAAGTATTTCACTACTAAAGATAGGAATATCTTATTTGCAAGATGATTTCAGCTGTGCTCGTGGTTGGATGTGAATGTGAGACAAATCAGAAACACAGGGGAACTGAATTCCTTTTGGGTAGGTGTGCAGTGTTTGTTCCATGGTTCACACGTTACCTTTTTTGTGTCTCTGTGTGTTGTGTTTAAAACAGTTGGATGCTCAGATTTGTAAGTCAAGCCATTACCAGTGATGGTATGAATTTGGAGTGAAGTAGGAAAGCAAACAGGGGAACTGGGATTCAGGGGATAAATTCTCTTTTTAGTCTTTGTACTGTCTCACACACACACTTCTGAAAAGCAAGATTTTCCTCCTAGATAATTGTGTGGTGCTGTTTTGTTTGGGAGAACAATTGATGGCTTGTTTACAAGTATTAGTCTCCTGATATTTCTTTTCTTTTGCAATAGTTACATGTTCTATAAAGTTTAAAAAGGCTGGCCCTGAGTTGGAGATACAGCATCTGAAACCAAAGTAACAGTCCTGGATATTATCCCCATAGAGGGCTGCTATCCCCAAAACAGGACTGGTCCCAAGAACAAGGAGCTGCAGGATGAGTGATAAGAGATCTGCGATGCTGTCTGTGGCCTGCTGCTGCAGGTTACTGTATTGAAGTGATATGAAATAATAGAGTTTAATTTCAAAAGATTTAGTCACACTTTCTTTGCTATGTAGTCTGTTTTTATTTCTTGTTATACATACTACTGAGTTTTTGTATGTGGTTTTCCTCAGCTGCAGGTTCTGTGAAGGCTTGGGATTACTACCACGAAGTAACGTGTCCCTTCCCTAAAATCTTGAATAACAAATATTCAAAAGCCTAAATCTGTAGTGGAATTGTCAGTTTGTAAATTGGTTCTCCCTTTACTGATTGAAATGGTTACCTACTTGTCTTACAGACATGAGGTTGCATACAGAGTATGTTTTCCTCCCTTCTTCCTCTGCTTTATTTGCTGCCCCACGGGAGACATGGGACTTTGAAAAAGGGGATTTGATTGCACGAGCGAAGGAGAACCTGACCTTCAGGATGTTGCACCCGCCATAACTGGAGGAGGGGAGATAATGGTTTAAGCATATACTTGATGGAAGAGAAACGTAGAAATCATGCTTAGGGAGGCAAAACTCTTGTGTTCAATTACTGTTTTGCCTGAAAGAAACTTGATGGTTTGGTCACTGCTGTTTCATTTAAGGAACGGTAACTGATGTGGCAGACAGAGTAATAGGAAAGAAATCCTTACGAAAGCTTTCCAGAAGCTGACATTTCATTCTGGGCTTTCTTGTCTGGTAGCATCTGGCTTGCCAGCTTGCAGTCCTGGGCTGTGGGTGTTGCAGCAACCTTCTTCCTTCCAAAACCCATCCTTTTGTTCTACCTCATCTCCTCTCGCCAGTGACACGTTCCTTGAGGTACAGGAGTGCCTGCTGCTGTTGGCTGAGAAGCGAGGTGTCTCTGGGGTGCTAGCTGTTGGCTAGGTGTAGGTGATGCTTGAAACGAAGCTTTGTGACGTCAGCTCCAAGTGGTCATTACTCTCCGTGAGGTAAGCCTCTTTGCCCCAGGTCACCATTGTTCATGTGAGAATGGGCGCATGAAAGATGGTTTTGCAAGCATACTTTGATGTGCCCTTCAGAGCTGTTTCGATGCCAGTTTCAACCACTTCATGGCACTTCATGTGTATAAATGTCTCTGGAGACTGGAAACCCTCATCGTTTCAAAAATGTGATGGGACTATTTATGTCTGAGTGTTTCTGTTCAGCCTGATAGCAGCTCTCTTAACACGTGTTTGGGCCTAGGCAGTTAATCTACTTGTCAATACAGCTACTATTAACTTTCTGAAACATATAAACTCAAACTTTTATAATAAACCATGACTCTGCTTAAGTCAGGTTATTGTTACTGTTGCCTGACAGGATGATTTCCAAACTCGAGCTTACCAAACATTGTGCTTCTCAGAGACAGTAGCTTGAACAGCAGCGTTAAACCAAAAGGATGAGAGTGCTAAAATGTGTGAGACTCTTCCTTCTCTAAATACTGCAAGGGCACTGCTCCAGCACTTGCACCCCTTCTTGAAACGGAGGGCTTTCTTTTCCCATTGACTGGATCAATCACTAGTTGGAGAAATAATGAAATGTCTTTATTTGGAAATGGAGAAATGTTGTTGCCTGTTAGCCCTGCCCTTTAAGGTGCCTGTAATGCTTCTCCTGGACTGTTAAGTTCCACAAAATCTGCAAGTGCACTCAGTCTTTCAAATCACTCTTAAAAATACTGTGTACTACTGGAGTCTGAGTAAACCCTTGTAATGCCATGCTTCATATTTTCCTAGCTTGATAGTGAATTACCAAAAATGATTGATCAAGAAGGTCTTTTCAGCCACCTGTGTGCTTTTTTAGCTGTATTTTGATATAAACTGTACTTCCTTAGTCTACTAATGAAATATATAGTTCAATTATTCAGGCAGTTAAGTTGCACATCTACTACTTTTCTGCCATCTTTTAAGTCATTTATTGACTCAACATTATTGGCTTTCCGTTGACTGTTGTTATTCCCTACATGATTCTAAGTCTTCTTCTTTCATTTCAGTATTTTTATGGGCATCAAGGCTATAATAACCATGCCTTCTCATTGTCTCCTTTCCACAGATAGTAATTTGGTTCGTCCTCTTGGGATTCTACCTATCCTGTATGAATTCTTAAAAATACTTTATTCTTTATGTGTTCTTGGCACATCTCATTAAACCATGCCAGACTAAACATATTCTGTGTACCTACCTATAGTATTTTATCTTTTTTCTATTTGTTTCCTATTTTACAATCCCTAGTTCCTAATTCTCATTAAAAATAACGCAAAGCCTCAGGTAAAAGTAATTCAGTCTGTGCTGTGCCGTTGGATATTTTTCCACATTCTCTGTTGCTTAACAAAAGACTTCCCTACAGTAATGGATCTGTCTATTCGGCATCCTTTCACTAATTATTAATCTGGCTTCCTTATTGTCATTTTTTATTTCCCTTGGTAGCTGTGACTCATAGCGTACCTGTGCCTTAGCCTTTCTGACTTTTGTCTCTCTCTGCTTGCACTAGTCTCTTTATACTCACGCTTATCAATGTATCTTTGTTTGCATTTTTATACCACTCCTTTTTTAACTTTTGAGGTTCTGAAAGAGCTCTTGATGAAGCCTTATTGAGCTCCTGCTATATCTTGACTTTCATCCCCAGAAGAACATTTTGCTGTTGGGCCTTTTAATGCTGCCCTTCTACAGAAAAGAGCAGCTTTTCATTTTTCCCTTCTGAGTTGCTTCCTATGGGATCACAAACTCCCTTGCCTCTTTTTTTTTTTTTTTCTTTTTTCCTTTTCGTTTTTCTTTTTTCTCCTTTTCATGCTCATTGTTGCAGAATCGTTTCAATCTCAAATGCCTTTATGCTTAGTCTGGCAACTAGAGGCATTTGTTGCAAAGAGGGTTACAAATGTGATCACTAATTTTGATATAATTGACAAACCAGGGTGACTAGAGGCTGAGGAAACTTGAGCCCGGAAGGGCTCATGTTACTCAAAATCAGATTAAATATCTAGAAGGGGAGAAACTCTCATGCATCAGGGCACAAATGAACCCCTAGAATTGTTATAGAAGAGATGGATGGACCATTACTGGGATCTGATACAGCTATTTCTGTGCTTTGCTGATAACCTGAGGGGTGGCAGTTTGGTGTATGGTCTGTCGGAAAGGGGAGAAAACAATTGCTTCATCCACTGTCAATATGTGTGTATTTTGGGGATAAGGATTTAATAATCTTAATGAACATCAGTGTTGCTACTGGCTGTGATAGGAAATTCTTTCTTTTGGGTATGTGTGAGCTGCATATGGGATCAGATGCCAGTATCTCTAATGTTGGTAGTTGTAGAGGAATTTCTTTCAAGGCTGGTGGAGTTATTTTTAAATCTACCCTTTTAACAACTCATTTGGCTTATAAATGAAACATATGTAGCTGCATCTAGAAAATGCATATATGTGGGGACAGATAATTAAAGATGCAGTAATTTTCACATTGTAGTTGGTATGTGTTTGCCAACAGGATTGCCTTCGTGTTTATTGTCCATTCTATGATATTCATGTCACAAATAACTGTAGGCTTGTAACTACTTGGAGCACAGAGAGCTGAGCTTCCTCAGCTGATGTCATGTCTGTGTTTGTCAGGCGTATGGCAAGTAGGGATGGCAGCCTCAGCCATTATATTGCTTTGAAGTTCATTATTTTGTCAAACTTTTTTCTGCTTGCAAAAAAGTAAAAAGTACTAATAGTTCTGGTGTTGGTTTGTTTTTTTTTTTTAACTGTTTAAATCATGTTCCTATAATACCTAAAGTTTTTGTTTTGTTTTTGTTTGCTTGTTTTTTAAATCTATCACTTGGTATATAGTACATCACAAACTTTAGAAACTAGCAAATTGCTTTCCACAGGAGCATGTTTTTTTGATTTGGGATTTCTGTTTGACTTCCTTACCAATTAATAAAATGGTTTTCCTATGTTTAAGGGCATTGCTGTGGATGAAGAGGCGTTATGCTTCTTAACCACGGTCTACTGTGAGGCAGGCAGACCACCCATTTTCAGAACGTTCCAGAGGACAAAAGATGTTCATACTGACAGATCATATGTTCCGTCATTGTAACACCAAACTATTAAGTAAAACTGCCCCTCAAGGCAAAACATTTCATTTATTTTCCTTTGAAAGAGTAACTTGTTTATTAAGATGTACTAAGTGGCTAAATCCAGATTGTACTGCAGGCAAGGAAAATTGATTTATCACAGTTCTTTGGTATTGGATGTTTTATATTTAATGGAATTATCTTTAGGTTAAGGAGGATACTTTCATAGGAGCAGTTGGATGAAGTACCAAGTCCTGCTCTAGAATATGCAATGTGTTGTTTTTAAACTCTTTCACTCCAGAAGGTGTGGTGGTGACTGATGAGAGATTCTGACAATTGATGCTTGCAGGAGTGAGCAGGGCGTATGAGCAGTGCGTGCATACACCTGTCTTCATCAGAGCTCTTATACTGAGGAAGGAAAAAGCTTGGCATTCTCATGCGAACACTGGATCTTCTTTTGGGGAATGAAGGCAGACATGGTCATGCTGAACTCTGCTTATGTACTCTCAGTAGGGGTCATCTAGTCAATGTGGACTGTTGTTAGATGGCACGACATTAATTTTCTTGGACTGATAGTAGTTGTTTCACTGAGAGCTCAGAAGAGATGAGGGGGAAAAGGGTGAACTGAAGAAGGCAAAGAAAGGAATTCTGAGTAAGGCATGGAACTGAGAAATTATGTGCTCGTGAGTGGTTGCGTAGGTGGGAGGCAAAAGTGTTTTCTGTGTCTGCATTTGCGTCTGTACATGGGATCTTGATCTGGCAGAAGCAGGGACTGAAGCTCAGGGAGACAGTGGGCACACAAGAATTAGTGGTAACAGTTAAACATCAAAAGAAAGTAAAAACCCAGCACCAGATGGTCTAACCTTGTGCAGCGCTACTCAGCCATCTCATGGGGACACATGGTGCTGATTAAGCTTAAAACTGCAAATAATGATATAAATTAGCTGGCTAGTGGTAGACTGTTTATGATCCCTAGCTTTGCAAGATTTTGTTACCTCATCTGAAAAACATCAACTCAGACAATCATGTGTAAAGCTTTTGGGAAACGGTTTAAGGAAAGCCAGTGGTAACATTGCTAATGATTTCTCCTCCCCACCCCCACACCCCCCCCCGATCTTCCTCTTTCTCTCTTTCCCTTAATTCTCCTCTGTTACTCGCTCTTACACATACTGTAGCTTTTGGCACACTGGAATTGCCTCTGGGTTTTCATTCCATCCATGGACTTGGGTTCTGTCCTCTGGAGACTTTGAGTTTGGTTTGGGCATGGCTTTGTGACTGAGCGATGCCATTGAGATTTGGCACTAAGACCTCTGACAGTCTGTGAGGCTGAGAAAGCCACAGTGATGCTCAGCCTCATTTCCTCCATCTGTGAAAAGCCGAAAAAAGGGTGGAATCGACTCTTACCTGTCTTGTTTTACAGGGATTGCAAGCTATCCAAGGAAGAGGTGGTCTTTAGCTGAGCACTTCAACAGTACGTAGCACATACACCTCTGGCTTTAGCTGATTTCTCTAAACCACGATACAACTGATGATGAGTTTGTATCCCTTGGTTCCAGTACAGCAGCAAGGGTCGTCTAGGGAGGGATGAGATTTAGAAGTCCCTGTTCTCAGTCAGATAATACAGCCACCTCAAAGAGTGTTGTAACGTCTTTCTAAAACTTGGACCAAAGTTGACACTCTAGCTGGCGACGTGCTACATGTTGAAGCCTGTTAATTCTGACCTGTATGTGCTGGGTATCTCGATATGTAATCTCCCCAGACACCTGAGCAAACAGAGATAACGCCTGAATCATCTGGCTGACCAGGAATATGTCCATAGCAACTGTGTGGAAATCAGGAGCACACTGGTGAGTGAATACTAGTAGGGTACAGCTTAGCCTCCCGTCAAAGACATTTCTCTGTAGCCCACATATATTTTATCTTTCTTACTGGCAATCATCTGCAGAGCCTTCTGAATCAATTTTTTTTTTTTTTTTTTCCTTCTTCACCTTCAAAAGTCTTATTTCCCCAGTAAATGCAGACACAGACGTGGGGCCTAACTACAAAATAGATTGTAGTCAATTCTGCCATCTGCTGATGATCTCTTCTGGCTTTTTGCCAACACGCTTGGAATGTGTGGCTAAATCCAAATCAATTGAGGACATTATTAGGATTTGGCCTGTGCTATAGGTGAAGAGAGGAAAAATGTGGCCTGGCTTTTGATAAAACAAGTGTTTTTGTGCTACTAGACTTATTGTTCATCAGTTCTTCTAAATCAGGATTCACAAGAACTGTATGTGTTCCTGTTACAGTTTTATTAACTATGTTATGTTAATCTCTTAATTACTGTTGATTGCAAAAAATAGAATGTGGCCAGTGTTTTAAATCTGAATGCCCTCAGTTGCTGGGGAATATAGGCAGTGAGAGGGGATTTAATTTGTAAGGGAGTTAAATCTTGCCTGTATTGATCTCAGGACATGCCAAACTTGCTTCTATTGCAGTTTGGGTACAGCTAAAATTTCAGCAATGTACTATTGTGTGCTGATTTGGTGAGGAGGGCTTCCAGAAACAGAGCATCTCACAGTATTTGTGGTTTTGTGCAAAAAAGCTAAGATCAGAGCTGAGCTGTATCTAGCTGTTGATTTGTATCTGCATTCCTAGTCTGCCCTACTCTGGATCCCCAGTGTTTTTCTGAATGCATCCCAGCACCAAAAGCTAACTCTTGGGCCAACCTCTCCCAAACCATTGAACAATGAAGGCGACAAAAATAAGAGGAAACCTACAATGAGCCTGCAATAGATGACTTACAGAACATGCTATAGAGATCAATACTGAAACAATCTCCAAAGATACAACTCCTTCCCCCTCCTTTTCCATTTTTTTATTCGTTTTCTATCTAAAAGAAACTGTTTCTGTGGCTGCCATAGTCAGGATGGAAGTGCTCTCAAATCAGCAGCTTGGTGTCAGTTCAAGTTTTGTAGGACAGATGCATCAGTAGAGCCGGGAGGGGAAAAAGTGACTTCTGGTGTATTGCACATCAGGCTGCATTTTAAAGGCTTTGCATCTTCCTGAAGAAGACTCGGTTGGCTAGAGCAGAAGTTCTAGCTGGGCCATGTTTCTGGTGTAGCATTTCTACCATGGTATTTCTAATGCTATGTTTTAGTTCCTTTTCAGTGGTTGAATGTGTATAGAGCATAGTGTTAGCAAAGGAATGTCCACTGCAGTATTTAAAACATGCATACTGGCAAGTAGGGTGTGAGACAGATGGCAAAGAAATGGGCAGTACGGTGATATTTTAATAACAAACGATACCCAAGGAGCATCCTTAGTGAGTCTATCCATGAGATCTGCTTAGAAAGTGATATCTCTTTGCCGTGAATTCCCATATCTCGTCGGTCTTGCTGCCATGTTATTCTTTAAAGTATCACCAATAACTGCAGGTAACTCCTGCTTTTGGAGAATTGAGGCTAAGATTAGAGATACTCCTTGACGCTTTTTCTGTCGGTGTTGTGTTTTTTGGTTTTCTTTGTTTGGTTTTTTTTTTTTTGTTTTTTTTTTTTTACACACTGCATTTTCCAAGTGGAAACTCCCATGACAGGCCAGGAAAATTTTCTTTCCTCTGGATTCCTCTACAAGTTGTACTGTGACTCGGCCTCAGTTTCTGCTGGGCATGCCTTAGGTAAAGCTATCACAGATTAGTGTAAAAGCAGAAGGAAGGCTAGACAAAGATCTGAGTGGGTATCTGATAGTGACAACATCAACAGAAATTTTAGCCTCCAATCCTTGGAAGCACTTAAGCATGTGGTTTGTTTTATGCATCATGACTAACTGTAAGAAAAGCAGTGGGACTCCAGAGATCCTGATGCAGTGTAAGGGAGGGACATTACATAGTTCTGATCTGCAGTATGATTTTGATCTGTTAAATGGCACCTACTTTGCAAAAAGTTTCTGCACCTTCTTGCACCTCACCATGCTGATCCCTTTGTGTTTTAACCGAGACTAAAAGATGACCTGGAAGTTGAGGAAGTACAAAGAGGGGGAGCATTTCTCCCCAGCTGTGGCTTTACAAATACACTTTGTGCTTCTTGCTTTCCAATTCTAGATACTCCCCCTTTCCCCCCTTCTTGACTGAAGAAGCAGAAAGTTACCCATTTATTAACAACAGTTCACATTCTCAACAAAAAGAACCAGAAATAAGTTGGGGTGAGGGAAGGGAGGGGAGAGAGTGAGTGGGTATGAAGTGAAGAGGTTCTTGGGCTCTGCAGTAATTCAAGCTCTGGCTTGGATTGCTGCCAGCCACTGGGGGTTACAGTGCTGGGGGAGGAGAAAAGGGGTAGGTATTGAGATTTATTTAGCAGTTAATTCAAGTGGTTTGTAAGCTTTTGAATGGTGAGCAATCAGCCCAGTAGGGGAGCTCTTCCACTGTGTCTTGTGATGCGCGCTTGCTATTAAGTGTTTAAACCGGAATGAAAGCATGTTGTGTTAAAACACTGTGTGCTTAACAAGCAGCATGCCTCTTAGCTAATCTAACAGACATCCTGCGTTTGGTTGGAGAAGTATAAGAGGTCAGTATGGCTTTTTTTTTGTTGTTTTTTTTTTCTTTTCTTTTCTATTTTTAATAATGTTGTTTAAATTCTTGTTGACCTTCATGCTCTTATGAAATAACCAAAAAAGTTAAACCCACAAATTCAGCAGCTTTTCTTAAAACCTTAAGTGGTTCACTGACACAGATGTTGAGAAAGAAGGTATCAGTGTCTCCTTACCATGTCTGAACACGTCAGTATACATAGCTTTTTATTTGAACAAGCATCTAAACATAGAACAGATTTTTAAAGTGTCCTCTGAATAACTGGGACTTGCGCCTTTCCATTATTTATTTATTTATTTATGTTTTCAAGTACAGGGTTTTCAGTTTGCTCTATTCCCTTCTGTGTCCATGCTCTTGGGTTGCGTCAGGAATATCGAGCTTATGAGCTGTCTTATCAAAGCCAAGGTTGGGAATGTATGATCTGGGGTGGAAACAGGACACATTAACCAGAGATATTAAATCTTAGCCAAAGGTGCTTTATCTAAAATTTTAGTTGTACAGTTGTGTTGAATGAATGTAAGTAAAATACTATGTCTTCTAAAGTAAGCTGACCTGAAACATCTTCCTTTTTGGACAGATGCCTGTGACTGTCAGGGTAGGAGGAGGCAAGATGTGTGTTTGGGATACAGGAGACATGCAGTGTGCTTTATGAAGTATTTTAGTGGAGAAGTGAGTAGGTGAGATGCTATATAATCATACATCCCCAAAGATGGCTGATACATATGTTCAGAGACACAGGGTAACAGGAATATTTCTCTAAGAACTCAATCACATCTAGAACTATACTTTTTAAATAGGTGGAAAATAGTAATTGCGTTTTTGCTGGTTTCTTTATTTTGTCCTGCTACATCTTGTGGGCTCCTTCCTGCTACAAGCAAGCTGTACCGAGGAAAGAATAGTGGTCAGCCCATCATACACCTCCTGTGCTCAGACGGGGAGTTTCAAACTATTTTTCTAGATTTTCCTTCAGGTGGCTGCAGGCACAAAGCAATTCTTTAGCTAGAAGACTGGTCTTTAAGGATGGGAAGGGGAAGGGGTCTGAGTTTCTGGGAGAGGGGGAGACGTGTTTCTGCAGAGGAGATGCCCCAGTGCGAGCTGGTTTTCTAGCTGTGCAGCCGGCAGGATTTGTGTGTGCTGTCAGGGAGGGAAGAGTGGCTGACGTCTCCTGACTCAAGATGGCAGGTTTCTGTTTTGCTGTGGGAACTGGCTGGCAGGTCCTGAAAAAGTGCAATTCCCCACCCAGAGGGGCACCCTCATTTCAGGGACCATGGCTGCAGCAAAGTCTTGGTCACCTGGTGCAAGTAAGAATTGCATTTGACCCAAGTCTTTGGAAAGCACTTCTCCTGTTTCAGCGAATACTAGGTGAAATCTGGTTTGGTTTAGATCAGATATACAGGGGAAATGGCTTTCTCTTCCAATCCTTCATTTCGTTCCCCATGCAGCAAATGTTATGTTCCTATTAAATACTAACAGCTGTTGATAATTGACAGGTGTCAAGCCTTCCACTGGTTCCTGTACAATGGGAAGGTATGTTCAAAGGTGCCACACCAAAGCACCAACCATACAGTAAAATATTTACCTCCTTCCAGCTGTGTTTTTTTAAGAAGTATCTACCTTTGCCTTGAGAATCTCTTTCCATCATACTGAATTGAATGTTTCAGAGATTTTTTTTTTTTAATAAAAAAGCTGTTTCAATACAGCTTTCCAAACAGTAGGTACCAAGCCCACTCCTCCTTCTTTTATCCGTAATACTGAAATACCTTCTACAAGACATTGGTGCCAGTCGTGTCTTTGCACTTTAACCACTGAAGAGGTTATTATTAAAAGTCTTTTCAGTAGACAGGGCAGCAGCTGTTAAAGAAAGTATGTTTTTCTTACAGGTAAATGAATGTTTACCTGCAAGAAAGTCAGTCCAGCATTTCTGAGCCAGAAGTCTTGGGTGTTAATAGCGAGAGTTGTGAAATATGCAGCCAACCTCTGAAATAATTCCAGATCAAGGCTGAATGTATTGAACGCTATATGTAAATAACAGTGTTTGTGTTGGAGCTGGATCAAAGCTCTCTTTTCTTCTGTTTTAAATGGCTGAAGAATGAACAGGTTAGTGACCAGAAAATAACATTAATTTTAGTCATTTCAGGTCTGCTTGATTAGCAGTGGGCCTCTTTCCAGGCTTCAGCTGTTTCATATGGGGCTACCAAACAGCAGGTCCCACAGGTTCTGCAACTGAGTGTTCAGGGTAGCAAAAGGCAGCGTTCAGCAAATGTGATACCAGGGATTCACTTGCAGGATAATATACTCTTAAATAACCCAACATACTTCTTCGAGACTTACAGCTGATCTTTTGCTGTACTGAAGAAATGGCTCCTTCTTTTTTGCCTTCTTTCTTCCTCTTGGCTCATTGCTGATCCAAGATATTTTAGAACCAAGATATATATCTCCAAGATCCAAGATATTACTTGGCGATTCAATTTCTTTAACAACCTTTACTAGGAACCTTTCCTGACAATGTTTTTCGAAATGAAATAAATGAGAAATTGCTTGCAATTCAGTCACTGTTTACATGCTGAGGAACTTGAATAGGTGGTAATAGCAGGCCTTGCATGGTCTGTATGGACTAGCACGCTAACTGTGTGGCTTTTCCTGTAGTCTGCTTCCCGCTACAGAATAAATGGGAATGGCGTACACTTGGGTCCAGCCAAGCAGAGATAAGTGTTTTTTTCCTATGTGAGTGGAGTCCTCCATGTCTGGTGCTGCCAGCAGGAGGTATTCCCTTGTCTGTTATCTGCTGTCATCTGAGCTATTTGTGCAGGGAAGATGCGCAGGGCAGCTGCCCACTGCTGAGGCTCAGGATGAGCCTGTCGGTAGGGTGGAAGCTGTGAAAGTCACACAGCACCTGTGGCATGCCGATGGATAACGCCACGAGGAGTCAGCATCAAAACCAGGACCGAGGTCTGGGGTAACGCGTGAAACCTGCAGTGGTCCCTGGGGTAATTTGCACACTAGCTTTTGTTTCCCTATTAGCAAGGAATGGAAAAAATGGTAGGTTGAACTGCACACTAACTCCGTTGCAGAGTTCCTTCTAGGCTAAATATTGGGTTTACCTGGGCTTTCTGCTTCCTAAATCATTCTGGCATTGACTCCCCCTTCAGAGAGAGATTGCTCTCCTTCAGTCAAACCCCAGAACTGCCACAGCACCAAATCACAGGTCTCTTGTTTCTCTCCGCCCCTCCTTAGCTTTTCCTTTCTTGAAGTTATAAAAGGAGAAAAACAAACTATGTCAAATAACAACAAAACATTAAAGCAGACCACAGCTGGGGTTGGCCCCTTTCTGAAGCAAAGCTGGCATGCCTTCTGCCTTTGAGAAATTTGCATGTCCTGCAGAAGTCTAGGTTAGTTTTGTAAAAATTTTTTTTATTGGCAAAATTAACTGTGATATTGTAACCTGCTGGTGCTAAATATAGATCCTAATGATAAGCTGGTTGTTGGTCATATAGGAAAAGATTTAGTCACTCCTGCATTAGGAACATTAGTATTGACTACTAAGCAGAAATATTATTTTGATGCAATGATTTTGTTTAAAACAAATAAATAAAACACCAAACAACAACAACAACAGAAACAACAACCCAGAATGGAACCAGTCTCTTCTGTCCTTAGGTCATCCTCTGTTACTAGATACAGCACTGGGGAGCATCAGGAACTAGTTAGTATCCCAAAGACTGGCCTGCTGGCATTTGAAAAAGCAACCCACTCTGCAACAGTTATCATGCGTCTAGATCCCCTTTTTCTAAAGTAAATAAGATGGTTTGGCTTTCATTAGCAGTTATAGGGAAAGGCTACAATCAAAATGATAAAGGGATGGTTTTAATGGATTTTCTTTCACTGATACGGTTCTATATAGGTTTTTGGAGAGGAGAGGAGAGGAATACAATAAGTCAACTGTAACTACAGGTTGTAATTTGGTAGGAAATCCCACTGATGGATATTTTTCCTCACACACATACTCTATACTTGGAGCAAATCCTGAAGAAAAATTTGACTTCTTGAAGGGAAGTGTAAAGATCTGAGGGATGATTTACAAGGCAGCCATAAAACACTTGAGTTTGTGGAGTTTAAAGTGTACTCGCAGTGGTTCAGAGATACCTGCCAGGTGGTGGCAACGTCTTTCACGGAAAAGAACTAGCCAATTAAAAATGTGGTGCGTGGCAATCCATGAGATATTCATATTTGTTTAGAAGAGCTGCTGTTTGGGACCTGTCAAAGAAGAGATCATGAGGAGGAAGTAAAAGAAAATATGTTGGAGGTCTGATGTTTCATCTAAGTTCTACCTGTGAGTTTTACATATGTTTTTTAAAATCAGAGATGACTCTGAAGTTATTAGTTGTTTACAGACAATGCAAATGCCTACTTGCATGGGGCTGTCTGTTAGATTCGTTTGATAATTAGGTACAGTTTTGTGCTTGTCAGTACCGACTCTTCTCAACATAACTGCTGGGATGTGAGAAACAGGAAAATGAAAAGTTGTATTGAAGTCAGTTGTTTGAAACTACATTCTGTTTCTTTCCATAAGGTTCAAGAATTCAGAGTGTTCTTGAAATAAATGTAATACAAGTAAGATATGTTGTACGTAAATGTGCTGTTACAATGCTATACCAATTATAGTAAGGAGCTGGAGCAGGAGAAGAGATGGCAAGTAGCATGGAAAATGTCATTTAAATATTTAAAGGAAATTCACGAGAAGTTCTGGTCACAAAGTGTAAAAGGATGTATTTCTACTGGATGTTTCTTTCAAGATGCTATTGATTTATAGCACTTATTTTCACCTCTTCAGAAGAAGCAGCATTGTATTCCTCATACAAAGAGAGGGATTCTGATGGAGCATGTTGTCTCCACCAAGGGGCAAAGTCATGTAATGAATTGAGTGCCTGCAAGGGTCTCCTAGTTGAAATGCTAAGTCTGCTTAAGCTTGTTATAATGGATTCAGCAAAGTATTTGCATATAATTCTCTGAAACTGGTAGATCTTGGGTGTCTGTATGCTGATGTTTTAATGGGGAACCTGTACCGGAGGACTGAACAGAGTTTGGGTTCGAAACCCACCCTCGTGACTTGTCCTCTTCTCATTAGAGGTAATGAGCAAGGAGCTGCCAGCACCAGCATGGTGAGAGGGGGAGAGGGAGGTTCTCTAAAGATCATGTACAAGAAACTGTACCTTGTAGTAATTTTTTATCACTCAGAAAGCTGTTCTGGATCTTTGCTTTAAACTGTGGGTACCGTCTCTTGCTATAGTAAAAACTTCAATTGCGGAGAGGAAGTAGAAACCTCCAAACCAGTAAGATATTTTCTGCTTAGAAATAAGACTTCTATGTTATAATTTGATTGATTTAGCTCCTGGTCCACGTGATAGATCATGTGAACACCTTGTGCTGGAGAAAAATCTCCCCTAGATGAACTGTCAAATTTACATGTTAAGCTTCCTTGCTTTTTGTTGTAGGAAGCCTTCAGTTCTTTCAGTTTTATACCTTAATATTAGTGATCTCAGCCACCAAAGCTTTTGGCACATTAATAAGTTATTACATCTCATCTGCTCTGCAGTGATTTTGCACATGTTCTGGCCAATGCATCTGTCTTGTGAGAAGTGCAGGCAGGGGATGAGTTAAACGCAGTGGTGTGAGGTGCTCCCATGAAAAAAAAAAAACAACCAGGAGAGCTGATCTGTGGTCACTTGAGACTTACCCTTTAGCAGCTTCCCCCCCTGCTCCAGTAATTTGTCATGGTGTCTGGTGTGGGGGTGAAAATCTGGATATAAAAAAATATTCAACCAGAAAAAAGTTACTTAACTAGTGGTTTCAGGGTCTGTTTTGGAGTTTTCTGATCATAGCTGGAAATGTTGGGCAGGATTGGATTTCTGTCATTCCTGCTACAGTGACTCAAAGTCTTTGAACTATTTATTGGTGTTTTCTTGTCCCAAACAGGATGATCCACAAGTCACTGTTCATCGCAGGGACCCATGGTGTCCCCTGGCTTGTGCCTTCCCACGTTGCTGTGACTTCTGCTTCCAAGCTTTGAATCCCTGTTTTGTATGTACTACCTGAGTCCCATTTTGAACTTTTGTTTTAACCTTAAATTTCACTCAGTGTTCATGTGGCAGCCTGACTGGGCCTCTAAACTGATTTTTGGGAGCAGAGTTCCATACGAAATAGATGGGGCTGACTAGGATGTGTCTGGAGTCCCCTGGTAGGGAGAGCCAGCCTGGGGAAGGGGATGCTACCATGAGAATCCAGTCAAAATCATTCTTGGCAGAAGGTACACGTAGACACACTCTGTGTGCATGGTAGAAAAAATACTTACTAAAACCTCAGCAAAGGATTCTACTGAGTTGTTGTTGTTATAATGGCTTTGGTAGATTTAACCTTGAAATTTTGTGCCTGAGAATAGAAGGCTAATTTGTAGGATTGAGAGAGACTTCAATGACCTCTATCTTAACTCAGCTGTCAAAAAGACAAATTAACCCCTTTCCAAAAATCTTTCTTATCATTCATCACTTCTGGTTTAGTCTGAGAGCTCAACTACTCACTCTCAGTTGCCTACAAATACACTGCCTGTGTATGATAAGGAGGCATTTGCTAAATCATTTTGGGAAATGAAAAGTAGAGAGATAAGTTAATTTTGGTAACCTTCTGGTTAGTTTTACAATCAAGTGTCTCTTTTATTCCCAAAATTACAAGTCACAATACACCGTTTTACTTAAAAGGCTACAGTAGTTCTTAACATGAATGAAATCTGTCAAATTAAATGAAATTTACTCTTTGGATATTGCGAACTCATATTTATTCCTTCAGAGCCTAAGTCTTGCAATACATCTAGGAGTAGAAGTAACTTGTAAAGTTCCATAGCTGGTTGAGCGTCCAGCACTGGTCACTACAGGCTCTTGTTGGTTAGTTGTTTGTGTCTGAAGTGGGGAAAAATAATTCCATTGTGTTTAACTTTTCCCACTTCCTCCGTTTCTCCCGCATTGGGAATGAGCTGCAGCTCAAGAATGAGCAGTTCTTATTTAGGGGCTGAGTGAGTACTGCTTAGGTTTCTCATGGAGCAGAAGCAGGTGGAGGTGGGTGTTTTGTTTTGTTGTTTTGGGTTTCTTTGGTTTATTTTTTAACTGGGACATTTTTTGGTACTGCATAAATTTACATTTTTCAGATTGATTTCTGGCAGAGGATTAGACGTTAGTTTAGATCTCCCTGTTACTGTGGGATGCTTCTTAGTCTTTCTACATTTTAATAGCATATATGAAGGTATAGTTCTACTTCCTTGCTCTTGTGGTCAGGAGGCAACCTGGGAGCTGCTTTGTTCTTCGCTGTAGTCTGTGGCTGTTTCTGAGCTAATAGACCGGGAAGCTGGAAGCAACAAAGTGTAAGTATGTGGAGAATTTTACCACATTAAAACCAGTTTAAGAAGAAAAAGTCTTAGAAACTTAGCATGTGAGTATATTTCTTTCTAACCTGAGTGGCGAGAGTGTGGTTTGGACAAATTACTTGCTATGCTCATGCGTTGCTCTTTTGATGCATTGGAACAGAAGCTCAGAAAGACAGTTTAGAAGAAAAGTGAGATTATTTAAATTTGAAAAGAAAGGTGGTGTCAGGAAAAACGATTCTAAGAGCAGTTCAAAGAAAGAAAAATACCAGAGTGAAATATTACTGAATTATAATGCTGTAATTTTTTAACCTTCTGCCACAGACTGCATTTCAGTCTTTGTACATACATTTTAGTGCAGCACTCTTCATGTCATTCATGCAGACAGCTTTTCCGTCACCTGAGTTGATTCATTATCATGGAATAACATTCTCGGTTCATTCCACTCACTCCCAAATGTGCCTTTTTAAAGTTCTACTTAGCCTTGCAGGTAAACAGCAAACTGTATGTTCCATGGTATCTTGCACGCTTCATGCTATTCTGATTTCATTGAATCTGCTTGCACAGATAAGTACTTGTCTGTTTAGGAGCTGCTGTAGGTAAGCCCAGAGCATTCGGCATTTCAGACTTCAGACCTCCTCTCATCTACTTCTTTGAATGTAAATATGAAGTTTTGAAGTCAGTAAGCATTCTGGATGTGGCTTAAAAAAAAAAAAAAAAAAAAAAAAAAAAAAAGAAGTGAGAACTCCTGCTCTGAAGTTTGAGAACACTTTAGAAAAAAACTTGAACTGCTCTATTTCAGAGGGTATGATGTGTTCTAAGAGACTACTGGCACAGGAAAGATGCAAAGTTCAAACTCCTGTGTTAGAAGATAGGAGACAGTGTCTGTGAAAAGGGACAGTCAGCAGAGCTTCTTCCTTAACTCTGTTATTGAAGGTCATAGGTGGTTGTTTAACCACTTCTGTAGTGTCCTACCTTGTAATGTGAATTGGAGAGAACAAATAATGTCCAAGAGTTGCTGCACCGATGACTTATTTCCTTCTCCATAGTTCCAAACAGTTGCTTCTGGGTTTGTTTTTATTTTTCATTGTTTCCCTTCTTTAGTATTTGAATACACGAACTCGCTCTGTTTATAAACTTTTGAATCTGGAAAATATCCTATGTCATAGTTCGGAGGCCCTTACTTGTAGCTGACAGAAATTTAAGAATAAAGGAGAAAGAATTCCTTCGATTTAGCAATAAGAGAAATATTCTGGGCTATTATTGATGGAAGCTTCTCTCAGTAAATTGTTACTGGAAGAGGTTTCAAAGCAGGCAGAATATTTCCAGAGCTTCATGTCATGATGACAAGTACAAAAGTCACCAAGATTTCAAAAATCAAAAGACTAACACCATAAATACTTGCATCCAGAATATGACACTTCAATTTCTAAAAAGTATCTTTAAAATTTTGCTGTTTATCAGTGTCTGTGTGTGAGGAGGAGGGATGGGGATAGTGTTTAGCTCTTCTGGAAGTTTGGTACAGTGACTCTGAAGTAGCTCTTGCCACCTCCCAGTAGTGTCACCACCTTAGCCCCACACAAGCTCTAACAAATGCTGTTCTCCCCGCTGCCCTCCCAGAGCTTGTTGAGCCCTCAGGAGGGGTGAGCAGCCACCGGTGGTTCCTCCTCTCGTAAACAGGGCTGAAGGGAATCATCTCCAGGCAATCCTCCTTGTCCTGCGTCCCCTGGCCTGCTCTGCTGGGCAGAGAAGAGAGCATGTTCTCCCCTTCTGTAAGAAGGGAAAAATGCACTTCCCAAACCCTTGACAAACAATCAGACTTTGCCTGACCAAAGTGTATCTACTGACCTAGTGTGTTTAGGGGACCTTTTGTTTATGTATATATATATATTTTAGGGGAGCATTAACAATGTGAGTGCTTGAATGAATCAAATAACTTTAAAAATCACAGGACAACTTCACCAAAGAAGTATGACAGCAGCTAGAAACACTGCTGTACTTTACAGTTCCATCAGAGGCTGTTCCTTGGTGGTGGCTTGCTCTGTTTTCATGGTTGGGAGCCTATGCACTGATTGTTTAGTGCCTTCTAAGGAATATCTGGTTTCTGGTCACACTTGCATCAAAAAAACCCAAACCAAACCCCTCAAACAAACCAACCCAATAACAAAACCCCCAAAACAATCCCACAAACAACACTTTTCCTGTTTCACAAAGAAGTAAGTCTGTTCTGTAATGAACCATATTTAACTGTTACTTTTAAAGATAATTTTTCTGCCTTTTTTTTTTTCTCTTCACTTCCCTAGTTTAAAGGCAATGTAATGATTGTAGCCAAGGCAGTGTAAGCAGGCTTGCTTGAGCGGTGAGATGATTCGTCAATAAGTAGGTGGGCTAGCGAGTCAGAAACCTGCTAGGGGAATGGGCAAGGACCTGAAGAATGCCAAGACAAATCTTTGCTTATTAACATCAGGTGAGAGAGAAATGGGTTTCTGAAGAAGCATGCTGTTCCTTCTTAGACCCTAGGTTTGGGTTTAGCCTCTTGCTTCCTGGAGACAATAATTACCCTCGTCTTAAAAGAGCAGAAGTCCTCAGGTCTAGCAGAGAAATAGGTTTTGTGTGAATGTGGATGCTTTGTTCTAGGTGGGTGGGTCAGAATCTGTCTCACCTGGGAGCTGGTGGAAGTCTCATTGTGTGCTCTGGTTGGGCCACCTCCCCTGTGGCGCGTGGTTTCTTTAGTGTCTGAATAAACCTGGTGCTTTAAAGTGTCTCAAGACATATGGGCACCAGTAGTCTGTTCCATGAGTCCAGCCCACACAGCTAATGTAAAGGAACAAGAGAAACCAAAATAGCCACATTTCCCTTGGGATATAAATTCTGAACCTGAATTTCCCGTCAACCCCTACGCATAGGTGTATGTGTATATACTGTGTGTCTTTGTGTATATGTGTGTTGATAAAATTATCAAAGGTATAAGAACACAGCAAGAATAACATAAATATTTGTAGCCTGAGCAGAATTACCTACAAATGGAAGACTCATGGATTTTTTTCCTATTTGTTTGCCAGTGGAGGCTGTTTTCAAGAAAATACTGTGTTCTAGTGAAAAACTAGCATGTTGGTTTTTCATATGCATATATATAATCCACTCAAGCTATTCCCTATTCACCTCATCCAACTCTGTTCCCTCCTTCCATTTAGGAAATTCAGTGTTCTCTAAAGCCCAGATAGGGGTTATCAATCATGTTCAATATTAGGTTACTTGCAGAAGAGAGTCATTACCTTTAATGTGTAATAACTGCGCCATGAAGATAATACAATAAAATCCAAGAAATGTAATTTAGAAAGGCTTCCTGCTCAAGCCTTGAAAAAAAATATGTTATAATCCCATCCTTAGGGTCACAGAAAATCTTGTTTATTTTATTCCTTCTACTTTGTTTTGTGCCTTTTGGGGCTTCTTGCAGAGTAATGCATCATCTGCCTGGGATGGTTCTTAGTGTGGGTCTGCTGCATTCAGCTATTTCTATAGAAACACGCAGGAATATTTTCTGTTGGAGCATAGCTGCTGCGCTAAGGGTGCTGCAGCACAGACAGCAACTGTTGTGTTGGATTGTGATTGTAGTGGTCCTGCTCAAAATCTTATGATTTGATGAATTACAGGGAATAGGACTACACTATGCTTTTGACATAAGTGTGAATGGAGATGCTGGAAACTTGGAAATACAAGAAAGCTTTTTGTGTTCAGACTTGTCCCCAGGGAAGCAAACGGCTGGGTTTTGGAGTGACTTCAGTGGGAGGGAGGGTCAGGGTGTGGAGCCACCCTTATTGCTTTTGTACCTTTTCCTTTGGCTTTGTTCTCCAGCACCGACACGCTGCTGTGCCTGGCTGTCCCACCAGAGAAGGGAGGGAGATAGTGTCAGCTTTGGAAGGTGGAGGAGGACTGAGAGATCCGTAGCAAAGGAGGCTTCTCGCTCTTGGGGAGGGCAGTGTAGCCCAGTCATTTGAACCAGTCTTTTGTGAGAGATTCCCAGCTCTGACTGATTTCTCAGGAACAGTTTAATGCAGTGGTTCTATTATTATAATTGTTGTTGTTGTTATTATTATTAAGCCAACCATGGCAATGGCAGATCCTAGCTTTGTGGTTTCAGATTTTAACAGTCTTTCTCCACTCCTACAGATACGGCTGGTAAGAGTCCTTGAATGAGGGGATTATTCCTTTTCTTTTTCCCACAGCATCTTAGACTAATATTCTGACTCAGCTGTCAGAATTCTTCTCCCTTCATCTACTTTATTGGCAAATGTTTACCTTTTCAAAAGGTCTGGTAAACTGTTCATTGTAATTTTATTTCACTATTTTTATTTCTTTTGGGTACCTGCCAGCTATATGCCATTCTGCTCACTATAACCCGAATCTGAGCCACAGCAGTTTCTGCTAACTTTATAAATTCAGTTTTCTGTGTTTTCAGTAGGGATAGGGATTCCATGAACTATTCTCTCTAGAATTAAACACTTTAGTCTTCAGTTAGCATGTGTGTCTTTGTTGTGATGTATTTTGATGTTAAGCTTTTAACGGGGATCCTACTCTCGTCTGCTGGAATATGTTTCCTCCTGCTGTTGTCTCCGATTATACGTATCTTGGAGAGCAAAGCAGCCTTGTTAGGTAAAGATGACCTCCTTTGGACTTACTCCTTCACTCTCTTCAGGTGCATACTTACAAGTAAGTGAGCAGTGATGCAAAGTAATAAAATCAGTCAACTGAACTCAAGTCCCTTTAGATCTAAAACTATAACTAAGCAGTCAATGGAGTTTACAGTGCCAGTCCTCTGTATCACTAGCAGAGGTAACAATTGAGGTTTGGGAGGGAAATCTAAACTGGGAAACTGCAGTACTACTCGAAAAACTTTGCAGAGGATTTTACTGCAGAGGAGAACAACAGAAATCATGACAGCTAACCAAAGCTTCTGACCCGTTCCTACGTGAAGGCTTTGTTCAGGTTGTGCGGTACCAAGGGACCTGAGGTATGTCCCACTGGGAAGGAGTGGGCTGGTGTAGAAAAGCTTCTAACAGTGCTTTGTCACTTCAGCTGACTTAATATTTGACCCTGAAACCTGATGTTTCAGCAGGCAGTATTAGGAATTCTGCTTCTGTAACAGTCTTACTTCAGTACCGTGGTACGAGCTCCTAGTTTCACTGAGTATTTTTTTATGTAAATAGCTTGAAAGAAACCCCAAATAATTTGGATTCTCTCTCTATGGGAAATGTCTCTTCCCTCAAAGCTCTGAAAAACTATATATCAGTTAAAAATAGAAGGAGATGAATATACAGAAATCTCCCCTCTTCCTTAGTTATATGTCTTCCCACACATGCGGCCAAAACTTGAAATGAACTTGCTCTTAACTATCCTCATGATACTGATGTTGCATTGTCTCTGGACACTGACATAATCCAGTAAATGTGCTCTCTGCTTAAATGCAACTTTAATTTGAAAATCACATCCATAGCGGTTCTCAGAAATCCTATTTGAAATTACTAAGCATGATTGCTCATGCTGGAAATGCTTTAAAAATCAGTCCAGCCAGACACCAGAAGCTATTTCAAGTGACTTTTCTAGCCACTCTTTGTGACCCAGCATGGGCCAGAATTAGAATCTCTGCACATCACAGAATAACCAGTGTGTTGATTATATTTGCAGTAGAAATATTAACAAAGCACTATGGAATAAATTCTAAAAGAAAATCATAGATGATATACCCTAGAGATATCTGAAGTAGATTTGTCAAGTTATATCTGTTGTGAATTAGTGTCTTGGCTTGAATTAATAAAAGAAAATGATCTAGAGACTATTATCTGGATGAAACTTGTTGATGCAATGTCATATTTGATCTATTAAATATCTTTTTCCTAATACAACATGTATTGCTAGTCGGCACTAGTTAAAAGTTTTTTATTTTTCTAGCCTTAAAAATTTTTTCTCTGAAACTCCAAGGGCCAAACTTTGCTTTTCACTGTAGTAAAATAAATGTTGCATAAATGAGATAGTAAATCTGCTGCCTCTGTATACTCTTGTGGCTTGGTATCAGATGTTGCTTAACTGGAAACTGCATCTCAGTAACAGCAGTAGTGTTTGGAAAGATGTGTGTGTGTGTGATGAGCCCAGACCTAATACGAGGGGAGGGGAGTACGATGTGTGGTGGACAGGTCAAAATGCCTCTGTTCTGCAACACATGGAAAAGGGCTGTGGCTAAGTCCCTGTTTCCTTTAAAGATGTTCTGAAATTTGCCTTAACTGCTTGTTTATATTCACTGCTCTTACTTGGCATGAAACCAAGGCACCATAGCCTTAGGCACAAGTTATTTCAGTTTGTCCTGGGCTTTACCTGTGGCAAGTCAGAGGAGATGATGCCATCCGTGTATCCTGCAGCTCTCTGGGCTAGCACTGATTTGACTGCTGTTCCCATGCCCTATCTTTAAGATTTCTTATCTTTCATATTAAGTTGTCAACATTGAGATGACTCATCATTCTCAGAATAAGTCTCTGCTGAACTGGTAGGAGCTCCCAGTTTTTAGACGGGTGGTCGGTACTTAGGCCCCCAACAGACAGCTTCAGTGGGAGAGCAAAAAGCCTTCAATGAAGCTACAAGTTGGTGGGAGGTAGCGTGAAAAACTTTGAGTCAGTCATGCAGCCAAGCGTGCAACTTTCTGCATCCTGGTTTCTAGCTTATAGCATCTTTCTGTGGAAGTATTCTGCAAGCTGTGAGTTCTTCAAGGGGACTGAATGTAATCACAGACACCAAATGATTATTAGCACTGCAATTTAGGAGTAACATCTCTCACTTCAGTACTCCTCTATTGAGACAAGGAAGGTCTAAAGTGAGATACGCTGTCAGAATACCCTTGAATTGTAGTGGTAACCGGAGATCTTTGCCCTACTGACACCCATTTTTGCTCTGACTTTAACTAGGGCTAGAAAAGAAGATGAATGTAACCAGTTTAGATCTTAAATCATTAATAAGAAGAATGACGTTAACCGTGCTTTGTTAAAGAATGCCAGTCTGGAGGTTTGCCATTTTATGTGGTGTTAAAGAATTTGCCCACTTTAGTTTGAAAATTAGTTTGCTGTGTTTTTAGCTTTTAAAATTAAAATAGCTCATTACAAAAGTTATCTTTAAGGCAAACCTTGTAAATAATTTTCCTTAAAGGGATATGTCTCTTGTTTTCTTCAGGCTGCTGCCTTTCACTTTAAAACTGCATGGTATGGATAGTGTGCCTTTTCTTAAGTTTATTTTTTGTGGGATTTTACTTGCTGTGTATAAACCCACAGAACAAACCCAAGACTCTTGTAAAACTAGATAGTCCTTGGTTTCATGTATGTGTGTGTGTGAGGTTTTGTGGTTTCCTCTGAAATGGAAACTGGACATAGAAGTGTATGCTCTACTTCTGTAACTTGGCAGCAGGATGTCAGAAGAGCTTTTGAAACTAGGAAAGAACATTTTTCTCTGAAGGGAGAGTAGATCTAGGACTCCTACTCTTTTGTTCTTTTAATAGCATTCTGCTTTTGTTTTGCATCAAGAAAATGATTCTGTGATGGGCTTACTGCAGCCAGAACTTCAAGCAGGGAGAGATGGAGGACTGGTAAAATGTTCATCTGTCTGGTGCTCACACAATTTGTTGGGGTTTGTCATAAAACTAAAATGACACCAATATCCTGAAAGTACATTTACTCAAAGAGGACGGCTTTTACTTTGAACTCTTAATGGAATGGCGATAGCTTGAGCAAAAGTAGTTTAGTTCCATAGTTTAACCTGGTCTCTGCTCCTTATGGTTTTGTTTGGCTCTGGGGTTTTGTTGTGATAATTTTGCACAATGCTACTTAAGATCTGTGCTGGGGATAATGGGAATGGAAGCATCAGCAGTGTCAGGAGATGTGGGCACAACATAATTGAAGGTAGCCAAAGAGATGTTGAGCTGGTTGCCTGATTGTTATGTTGTCGAATATCTGTGATGTGACTTCTGCCAGATGGACACACACAAAGTGGTTTTACTAAGCTGAATTTATTATTTTTAGGCAGGTGTATACAATGTATTAGTTCATTGTCCTAAGATCATAGAAGATCTTATACATATGGAGCACGCTTAGTATGACAGGGTAATGTTAACAAATTCTTTTTTGCTTTTGTTAGGTTTAAATTTGACAGTGGTTCCTGAGCTGGGGCTCACAGCATACTTGTTA
The DNA here is from genome assembly GCF_015220075.1 of Falco rusticolus. Taxonomy (NCBI): domain Eukaryota; kingdom Metazoa; phylum Chordata; class Aves; order Falconiformes; family Falconidae; genus Falco; species Falco rusticolus. The sequence goes on along the minus strand of NC_051192.1, from coordinate 4,714,284 downwards.
GTGGTTAGAGGGGAGCAGTACGGTTCTGTGGCACTGACTGTCTCCAGCTGCCATTCATATTAAGAGAAAGCCACACGTGGTCCACTTGCCTAATGTCATTCTGTCATTCCCATCAGCTCTGGGCTGTTACAAAATTATGGCTTGGAGAGATACAGACTTTGTGTAATAGGAACTGGTAGGGACTGCATCTTCAAGATCCTCCCAGTAAGCTTTGGACTGTCCAGTGAAAGCCTTTTGGAAGCCTTGAATTGCTGGTTTTTATATTTCTTATGATATGGAGTTTTTTAAAAATATAATAAAACAAATAAATAAAAAAATCATTTGAGCCATTAACTGCTGTGATGTAGGTGATCCCTGAAGTTTTCAGTGCACACTTGGTAAACAGATGACTTTTTAGGATGGTGTATTGCATCTGTTACAAGCAAATGATGTATGACTTGACCAGATTGGGTTTGCCTTGGACTTTTGTTCTCTTGTGGAAATTTTGTGGCACAGTCCTTTACCTGATTATTTGATAAGGGCAGGTACACTGGAAGTATGTGCAACATATCCACTAGCGTGCAGCAAACATTAAAGGCTTAACTTTTTCTGATTTAAATCTAGATTTTCATCTAAATCTATTGACAGAGCAGTTCTTGGCTGAGAGACATTTAAAAACTTGTCATGCCATTGATACTACTTTTAGTAAAGCCCTGCTGACTAGTTAGGCTGATTTGGCTGATTTCTTCCAAAGAATAGGATGTGGAGGGGCAATGGGCTCCTTGCTCTGTTTCTCAGTGGTGGCCGTCTTGTATTTCTCACTGAAGGGAGCTGGGTGTTGGAGTGTGGGCACTCCTTTGGCTCTTTGTTACATTTAAAAAATATGACAAAACAGGAAAGAAATATCAATTTGTATTCCTCTTAGAATATGTTGTTTTCTTTGTTCGGGTGGCTCGTGCAAGGGAAAACAGCAGGACAGTGTTTGTGAGCCAGGCAAATGGGATTTGTTCCTTGAATTTATAACAGGAATACTTATAGCTTGAGTGAAACCAATTAGAGTATCTGATCTGATTACAGATTCATCAGATTTTTTTTTTTTCTTCTCGATGAAGCAAAGCTTGGAGCAAACAGATGGAAAGTATCATGGGAACTGGAATGAATATAGCTTTTGATAGGAACCAAAATGTGATTTGATCTAGTAGCCTTTCTTTTCTATTATTTTAATTCTCAGTATTGCATTCAGGGAACAAAATGAGTCTTCCTGTGGGTTATTCATCACCTGTAATTTTCCATAAGTATTTCTCAAAGTCTCCTAGAATAACTGTTTTTGTTTCACATATCAAAGGAAGTGAGATCAAATCCTGTTATAGTGTTCTTTCCCATCAGGTTAGCTGAGTTTTCTTGTTTTAGAATAAACTTATGGGGGGGATGGGCAAAAAAATACAGTAATATCCAATTGGCATTTTTTTATGCATCTTAAATATTCAAAATGAAACCGCATCTTGCCAAGACGAAACAAGACAGAAAATCTTAGAGAAGATAGATAGAAAGACATCCCACAAATATGATGTGCATGGAAATGTGCTCCATGTGAACACTGCTGTTAGTGGGCTCAAGCAAAGAACCTCGCTGTGCAGCAGTCTGTGGGTCCTCACTCTAGCCCTTAAATTGTCCATTATAGGAGAAAATCTATAGTTTTTGTCGGCATGCTCATGCTCAACCCAGCTGTCTGCTGACTACCTGGGGACTGCTTATCTGCTTCCCTGTACAGTCAGAAGTGTCAAGTGATTTTTTTGGTAATTATTTTCCCAAAAATTGTGTGTATATATATATACAAAATACTTTTTGTGGGACAGTGCTATCATCACAGCAAACTTGCTGTGGGAAGTGTTTGCACAGCTTCTATGGGAAAAATGTTTTCCTGGAGTCTGAGGTGCAACATTTGGGGAGAATGAGAAGAGAACCTACAGAACAAAGTGTATTGTCAGGGTATTTGGATATGTATTTGGGTTCTAACAAACATAAGTTCAAGTCACCTAGCCTGAGCGAGGCAGAGTGCCCACCACCAGATTTTGGAGAAAGTTTGCCCTAAAAGGGCATTTTATATGAGGAGATAAAACTTTTCTTCTCCCTGAGCAAGGGAGCAACAGCGTATTGCTTGGTGGTTCAGATGGTGATATTCTGCATAGGAGCATGATGGTGTGAGGCAGAATCTCTGTTACCTATGCCTTATGGAAACACCCGGACTGTTGGGGAGTGGAGGGGCGCAGAAGACAGAGAAGCAAAACGCTGTCTTTCATATGCACATAATTTAAAGCAACAACAACAAAAAATCTCCTCGAATTCTGCAGAGATATTCTCACTTCATTCAGTTAGCAGTGGCACAAATACATTCTCTAGCCTAGGAGGCCAGATCGTGGTGTCTAAATCTTTGCAGTGTTGGCCATGGCATCCACTGGGGAACCTGCTGCTCTGTAACTGGGATCACAAGCTCTGCTCTTCTGCATCTGTCTTCCAAGTGCATGTCTTGCCTGGAAAAGTGTTGGATAGGCTTTTTTGCTGGATACCTTATAGATAATGATTGCAAAAGCTCACTATCAGCAGGATGCTGCAGAAGACGAGATTTCAAAAAAGGTGTGTATTGCATCACAAGACAAGTAAGGTGAGAATTTCACTGTTAACTGAACTCTTTGGTCATTGGCATCAATGTGAATTTGATCACTGTCTTGGATTTTCTGTGTCCTCTTGGAAGTCCTGTTATTTAAAGAGCAACAACATGGATTCGTCTCTGGCTAGGTCAGTTTTGTACTCTTCTTGTGACATATAGCCATGAGCCCAGTTTTAACTGACTAGTAAAACTGAGGTTACAGCTGTGTTTTTGAGTTGGTGATGGGCTGTCAAGGCGGCCTAAAATATAGTCAAACTCACTCCTTTTCTTCTACAGCCTGTTCAGAGACTCAGTGTTTGGGAAATACTTGGTGAAGAACTGGAGGGCACATGACAAAGCAGCGCTGTACCTGTTTCCTTCAAAACTCCTCCTTTCTCCCCCTTGCCTCTGATCTGCCTTAGTATTTTGTGCAACAAAAGGAAGGCATTTCTTTGTGAATTAGAGTTTTGCTTCTCATTACTGAGATTTTCTCTTTAAATTTTAATCTGGTGAATGTGTCCTAAGAGGAACCAGTCTGATAGTTGAGTCCTGGCCTGCATATCATAAGCTGGCTGTTTACAGTTGTTCTGCATTGGGATGACAGCGATTCCCAGATGTTTATGGTTTTGAGAGAAGTCACAGGGCCAGACCAGAACATATAAAGTAGAAATGTAGGCACAATTTTAAAGGAGCAATGGCTGAATGCTGAGATGTAAGCAGAAGGGGGGTGGTGGTGATGACATTGCAGCTTAACTAACTGGGGGAATCTTGACTTTGCCCAAGGATTTGACAGCTGCCTGTTTGTCCCAGAGCTGGGGCAAGACCCCCTGCCTCCTGAGACCAATGTCACATGTCCACGGGTGGCCAGCTGGGCTGTGTTCTGCAGTTGGTAGAAAACAGATTCTGTGAACTCAGTGCTGCTTGCAAAGTACCTACTTACCTCAAAGCTGATGGTAATTCAACGCCGTTTCTAAAAGCCCCAGTCAGTTCAGTTTACAAGAAGAAACCTCGGAGACTGGCTTTCAGTTAAATCCCCCACAAAAGCCCACCATTTTACAGCTAATCTTTCTGTTTCGGAGGTACGTTTCTGCACCTGTTTGTTCTCCCACTCGAGAGACAGTCAGTAGCTGCCAGATGCTAAAAAAATTTTAAGGGATGGAGACGCTGAAATGGCACCCCTTTGGAACAACCAGTGCGTTCCAGGAGCAGTCATCAATGTTATCGGTCGGAGGCAGGGAGCCATTTCACTCCAGCACAGGTGGTTTAGTGTAGCTGTGAGAGAGACGGGGAGAAGAAACCCCATCTGAGGGCTGACAGGGGAATTGTAGGCATCGCAGCCTTGCAGTTGGGATGTAGGATAGGACAACACTGGAGAGATGGGACCTGCCACAAAGAATGCGCCTAGGCTTTAGGTGGGGTGTACAGCTCTGTGTTTGTCTGTCTGGGTAGATGATGTTCAATGTAAATAGAGACTATGGAACTGCAGGAGACAATGTGTTGCTTGGCTGTGCTGCTTGCTTGCTTTTCACAACAAAGGCAAAAAACCCAACCCCCCAAAAAACAGCACTACCACCAAAGAACTCTTTTTGGCCGTGTGCTGGGCATAACAACCAGGCCTGAAAGCAGGCTGGCACCAAGGACTGAGGCTTCTTAATCTCCCCTGAACCTGTGCATTTTGAGCTTTCTTTACTGTCATGTCTTTCGTACTCTGTAAGATAATTACTATACTAACTTTGATAAAAAAGGAACAAAACAAAAAAGGAGAATTGACCCAGTGACTCCTTTTAACAGAATTACAAGGAGCAAGAACACTTCCTTTTTGTGCCTGAAAACGCTCTTTAGCCTGCTTCTCTGCCCACTCAGGGAGGACAAACTAACAAACATCTACTAAGCCCTATGCACCCTTCCCAGACCTAATTTCTGAGACCTCTCTCGTGACCTCCTGTGAAGGGGCTCCCTGCTGAGAGGGAGCCCAGTTGCTCTGCAGAAATTGCTTCATGCTTCCAGAGTCAGGTGCTAAGTCTCTATCACTGTGGCAGAGGACAACTTGGAAACAAGTGAGTTTTTAGTGACAAATGATAGAGACCAGGGTGATGGATTTCCATTTTTATCCTCACTTCCCTCCCACCCTTTCCTGAAATTTTTGCTGTTACCACCCCATTGAGTTGGTATTAGTGCACAATTGGGCTGGTGCTCTGCCCACTGTGGTAGGTATTGCTGAGGCCAAGAGTAATGACTTGAAGAGGTGCAGTAAGAGAAGAGGCTGGTGTGCTTAGAGATATTTTTCTGGTGGGAACTATCTCTTCTCTGCTTCTTTCTTGTGCCCTCTTCCATATTTTTGTCATCTTTGGCAACTAGAGACCTATGTCTTTAAAGCCCCATACAATCACAGACAGCCACTCAGTAGCAATTCATCAAAGCCCTCTTCATCGTTCTTTTTACAATTCTATAGATAAATCTCAATTAATTCTCCATTTCAGAATTTCAGTTGAGCTGCAGCTAGGTATAGAGGAGGTAGCCTACTTGGCAACACTTTTCCTTCATCCTCTCATATACCAGTGTGCATATATATATATAATACACACACATATATCTATCTTCATTGAGCTTTGCTATGTTTTCTTTAGATTGCAACATAACCCTGCAAATCCCATGACACAGCTATGTCTTTCTACCCTTGTGTACTACTGGCTGCTGCATTTTAGCTAGCAGTAACTGTGTGGTACTACTAAGAAAGCAGGACAGTGAAGCAACTCGACTAGAATATGTGGATAAATTCACAGACAAGGTAGGTACATAGGCTGGTTGAAAAAGTATATTTTTATGATTTCGTTTTAACTTCTTGTTTTAACTTGTGTAGGGCTGTGTATCAAGTACTCAATGAGCAGAGCTACCATTACGGCCAAACTTGACTTCTCAGGTTAAGAGTTGGAGGGCTCATTGTATTCAGCTGGAGAAGTGGTGTGCGTCCTGACCTGCATCCTCTGTTTTTCTGGGGTAGCTGAGCTCTGCTGGAGAAGGGCCCAGGGTAGCAGGTATCGTGCCCCTCAATAATACAGGGAAGCTCTGCAAGTGAACATGGGGGATGTGAGACCTTGGGCTGCTAAGCTGGCAGTAAAAGTCACTTAGGAAAGCGGTGCATGTTGCTTCTTTCTGACTTGTACCTCTTCTTTACCCCTCTCAGCACCATTCAGGTTGCCCTGGTGCCACATTTGAAGAGAGGTAGGGGATAGTAATTTTAACTTCCTGCCTTTTCTGACCATGCCATCTGTCCATAAAGACTTCAGGATGAGTAGAATCCTAATTTTTAATGTTGCTGTGGGTCACCCTTCTGCTCCTTAGTGCTGCGCTTCCTGCTATAGTGTGGCAAAGATCAGAGGCTTGGTTTGTAATATGTCGGGGTGTGAAATGGTCATCTCCCTATTGCTAAATATGCCATAGCACACAGAGAATTTAAATTTTAATTCCTATTCATCAGGTGTTTGGTGGTGGTCCAATGTTCAGTAGTGTGTGTGGTGTGGTGGCTTTTGTGGTGTGGGTTTCTTTTTTCTTTTTCTTTTTTAAATACCTTGGGTTCGCAAGTTATTTCCCATCTGAGTATTAGCTAGGCCTGTTCTGTTTCCAAAATCAGGTTAAGTTGGTGCAATTTGACCAGCTGTAGGCAAGCACTGGGTTATGGGCTTTATATAAAGTTGCTTATTAAATGCCATGTTTTCCCATTTCCGAATGTATTTCACTGAAATTGAATTATTGAAGAGCTGCGTGTAGTCTGAGAAATGACACCCAAACTGTAGAAATAAAATACGTAAGAGATGTAGGCCAAACCTCAGTAGCACAGAACTTTTATTATGAGGATATTGTGTCACTGTAAAAAGATTGTGTGGCTATTCTGTTCAGTTAATATCAGCCTCATATTAGAGAATTCTCACAGTATAATGCTCTCTGTTCTTTAGAAGGTGTCTGGTCAGAAGTGTATTAGCTGGAAGCTCTACGTGCTGGTTGAAAGAATCTTAGTCCTGCAGAATGCACGTGAGTATTTTTGTAATGGAGGGCTGAGTGTGTCCTCAGAATTGCTTTAGGATATGGGAAGGCTGGTTTGCTTAACATCTCTGTGGAGCAGGTCAATTAAAACTTTGTTTTAGATCTAGAAGCTTAGCTAGACAGGACCTACCCCCTACTGACAATGAAAACAAGGCTTGACTGTTTTACATCATGTGCAATTACCAGTATCTATATCAGATTTGCACCAAAGGATGACAGCGTTTCTAAATCAGAGTGGAAACATGGAAAATCTGCTTTGTCAGTCAATACGAAGGTGCAAAGAGACAGAGTAAAAAAGCCCGATGTAACCTCAAAAGTGTGTTGTGTATTCAGAAAACATTATAAATAGTCAGTTAATTGAGCAGAAACTGGGAAATGCCAGTATCAGTCCGAAATGTGGTGCCAGACAGGACTATCGATGAGTTTTCAGATGTAGTTATTTACTTCTCTCATTCCCTTGATGTTAAATTGAGGTTTGGTCTTAGTCTGATCTGTCCTGTCATGTGGATTCCTACTTTGGCATCCTGCCCTTTGAGGGTGGGCCAGTTGTATGAGGTTCAGCAAGGCCAAGTGCTGAGTCCTGCACGTGGGTCACAGCAACCCCACACAGCACTGCAGAGCTGCCTGGTGGGAAAGGGCCTGGGGGTGCTGGTCAGGAGCCGGCTGAACAGGAGCCAGCAGTGTGCCCAGGTGGCCAAGGCGGCCAGCAGCATCCTGGCTTGTAGCAGACACGGCGTGGCCAGCAGGACCAGGGCAGTGCCCGTCCCCCTGCGCTGGGCACCGCTGAGGCCGCCCCTGGACCCCTGTGTTCAGCTTTGGGCCCCTCACTGCAGGGGGACGTGGAGGGGCTGGAGCGTGTCCAGAGCCGGGCAGGGGGCTGGGGCAGGGGCTGGGGCACCAGCCTTGTGAGGGGCGGCTGAGGGACCTGGGGGGGTTGGCCTGGAGAGGAGGGGGCTCAGGGGGGGCCTGATCGCTCTCCGCAGCCACCTGACAGGGGCCGTAGGCAGCGGGGGTCGGTCTCTTCTCCCGGATAACGAGCGACAGGACAAGAGGAAACGGCCTCATGTTGCACCAGGGGAGGTTTAGGTTGGATATTAGGAAAAATTTCTTCATCGAAAGGGTGGTGAAACACTGGAACAGGCTGCCCAGGGAGGTGGTGGAGTCACCTCCCTGGAGATATTTAAGATGTGTAGATGTGGCATCTGGGGACAGGGTTTAGTGGTGGCCTTGGCAGTGTTAGGTTATGGTTGGACTTGATGATCTCAAAGGTCTTTTCCAACCTAAATGATTCTATGGTTCTAAACTTCCCTCTAATCTGTATCAGAGCTGTAGCTGTCAGAAACGTGGATCCCCATCTCTTAGAAAGCTTTTGAGCTTAGGGTGCAAGCCTCTGGTCTGGAGGACATCAGCACGTGGCCATATACCTGCAGCACAGGCACAGGAGTGCTGGCATCCCCTTGTGTGATTCATGGGCCATGCGGCTCCCAGCCACGCTGGCAGGTTCAGTAACCACACCGAGAGCAGGGAGTGATGTGCAGGAACACAGAGAGGGGCAGGCTGGCTGCATCTTTATTTTTTTTTTCTCTGCCTGGGTACTACTTAAACTGCAACAAGGGACCAAGTGTATTTGGCCAAGCTAAGTTTGTGGCTGCACAGTGAAATAAAGGGGTAGCGGTATTGGAAATGGTGTGCTCGCTTTGGCTTTGAGCTGACTGGTCTGGAAAATGATAACCAAGAAGAAATGATAGTGTGGACTTTAGAGATAAATGTCCAAAGACCTGGGGGATCCTGGTACGTACTTGGCCTTATAACCCTGATTAAACCCTGCAGGTCCATTAATCATACTAATTTGAGGTACATAACTGAATTCAGTGCCTGCATTTGTACAGTCTTTTTACTGGCGTTCTACAGTCAGTAGGGAAGAGCATGTCTGTTGGATAACTGAGTTTAAGGCACCTCCCAAAAAATGATTTAGAAGACCTCAGATCTCTGTGGGCAGCTTGGGGAGCCTGGAATGATGATGTTCAGTACTTCAGTGCTCACATCCAAATTTGACGGGATGAACTTTGGCTGAAGTTTGTGCTGCTGCGCCTTTGTCACAGCAAAGGCCTGTGCTGTTAACATCGGGGAAATGGAAATACCTCATTTTCATTGCTATGAGCCACGGTGAAATGCAAGTGGGGTATACATGTTATGAAACAGGGCTACCTGCATTTTTTCAAGTGTTTTATGGACGGCTTCGCTTTTTACAACTGGGACAGGAAATTAGGGGTGGCTGTTAAATTTGTGTTGGCAACCTTGGTGAGGACAAGCAGGTGATTAGTGAATTTTAGATCCAAATGCTAGTCTTTTCTTTCTGTAAGTAGATGCTAAAGCCCTGCTATTCAGAGGGGCCCATCCTGTGAATGATGCTAAAGCTGAAGCAGTTTCATTGTGCTGAAGAACCACTCTTAATCAACTGCTCTTGGGGACAGGAGTGAAAAAGACCCCCATTCAGGGAGTTACATTGCTTTCAAGGATAAGCCTAAAGAAAATCAGTCTACACCCAGCAGAAAAGGCCACTTGCATGTTGGTTGGGACTGCATTTATCCCAGAAGTTTTAACCATACTTGTCTGTAGATTGCTGTAAATTTTTAATTGTACAGTGATGTTCTTTATACACTAATGCTGTTTGCTTTACTGTTTTTTATTATTGTGAGGGTTTTTGTTCTATGGGAGTGTGTGTGAGGGGCTTTTTATTTGTGTGTTTGGTTTTCTGCTGCTGCTGCTGCGTCTTCTATGCTCCTATGCAACATCTATATTACTTGGTATTGTGCTTCCACTTCCCAGGGAAACATCAAGATTTCATACATCAGTTTTGTTGTGAGGTTAGTGTTCATTCCAGAACTCAGAAATCAATATTTCATTTTAAGGTATTTACTGTTTTCTCAGTAATTATTTCCTTTTAGAAATTAAATGGCTTTAATGTTAATGAACAGCAAATTAAAGAGAGGACAAAGAACAGAAACACTCAATTTCCTGGTTGTTCAGTATTAACAGAATAATCTTTAAACCATCTTCCTAGCTTAGCTGAAGACAATTGATGACCTTGCATAGGATCTGGAATATATGGATTTAGTTCCTGCCTCTGCGCAGGCTCTCGGTTTCATCTGGCTGTGATCTCCAGATGTTTCTTGGATATAAATAAAGCTGCTACAGCAGTAGTGGATTCATCCTCTCATGACATGTTCCTTCTCCTGTACCTGTCACTACTTACTTGGACCAGAGGAGCAGGGATGCCTGACTGTGCTTTATTTTCCAATCTTTTACCAATGAGAAGTCCAAGGTTGATATTCAACCTGTAGGCTAATGAAAGAAACAATTACAAGTCTGGTGTTTTTCTGTCATCTCAGCGATGCTGCATGACTTCTGTTATTCATTTTGGTTAATCTGAACACTTTAATGGGTATAGTTGTTGTTTTTTTTTTTTTTTTTGGAATAGCCTTCTGGTCATTTAGGAACTGGGTAAGTGAGCCTAGCCATAAACCATCCTGTTAGCCTTTGTTCTTCTGAGTAGTAGGTGGAGTTATACTTTTAGTGCCTAAGCTGAGAGGATGAGAGCTAACAGATAGAAATAGCATTTCTTTTGTACATAAGCTAAGAGCGTGTTGCCTTTGTAATTTGTATTTCACAGTACCGTATGGTTCTTCAGGTCATAAACATGTGCTTACTATAGTGATCTCAAGAGCCCCTTTCTTTTGGTGGTGTTTTTCAAAGTGAAAAAATGGTCTGAGAATTTTAAGGTAAGAGTCTGAACTGAAATAAATTGTCATACTCTATGGACTTTATCTTGTGCTAAGCTGATTCCTAAAGTTTTATCCATGCTCCTTTTAAAATTGCCTGTGGAAGACAAAGGCATACTATTCTTTTATACTGTACTGTTTTGTGAAGTTTTCTCCTGTGAAATTAAGTACATTTTTTCACTTTTCCTTGTTATTGTGGTTTAACTCCAGCTGGCAACTAAGCACCACACAGCTGCTCACTTGCTCCCCCCTCACTGGTGTGGGGGAGAGAATCAGAAGGGTAAAAGTAGGAAAACTTGTGTGTTGAGATGAAAGACAGTTTACTAGGTAAGGACCAGGACACTTGTGTTACCTTTAACCTTGCCTCTACATAGATGCCACTGAGAAGTCATATGGGGTGACCCTACTTCTGGGAGAACGTAAGCAGAGCTGGTCAAAGCAAGGTCTTCGTTCTTTCCTTTACTTATGCTTAAGGAATTCTAGGCTGAGGGTTTGCATTAGGGATTCATGCAAATAAACCACCAGCAACAATTCTGCTTTTCCCATGGAGAAAATGACTTAGATATATTGCAGTATTTTAGCCATATTATGCAAAAAATATTTGCACTATTATGTTCATTCAAACCCTTTGATGGATTTAGGGTATTTTTATAGGCAGTGGGGAAAGGCACAGTCCTCCAAAGGTAACTTTACAAACTCAGACACTCTTAGAAGTAGCCTGTCTTCCTCCTTTAACTGTAATGTGGGCTTAGGCTCAAGTGATGACAGAGTATCCCATCTTTGTATATCCCCTTTTTGTGGTTGCATGATACTGTCCTTACGCTGTTCAGATACAAACCGAATTGAAAGCTTTTGAGTCCTATTGCCTCTTTTTAATGCCTGATGTTACCTGTGCAAATTTTTGGTTATACTGCTGTGTCACTGAGGAGCTGCTAATACTATTAGCTCTGTCTTTTTGAGGGTATATGTAGTTGTCAGCCTTTCAGAAAAGGTGAAAACTGTGGTAACAGAACTATGGAAGTCACAAAATCATTCAGCTTGACTTGTGACTGTGCCCCAAAGCCCGCTAAGTGTGTGCATTGCTCTGATTTAAGGATAGGCTTCTCGGACTCAGTGTGGTTTCCTTAGATGAAAAGCATGCTTGTACCAGCAGAAGCCAGTCCCAGGTATTTGTCTTTTAGCAGCCCTAATAAAATCATATCTCCAATGTAGATGGACTTGTCACTGAGGGATCCCTAAGTGAAGGACCTTATCACAGATGCTAGGTCAGGAAGGGTAATGCTTTCTATGCTGAACTTTTTATGTAATGAATGAGCCTTTCCTTGGTCAATAAAGTTTCACCTTGGTGACTGTTTTGATTTTCTTTTCCATTTACTTCAACTTCCTGCATCAATTCCATTCACACTTGCTTATTGTTTTCCCCTCACCCTGTTGAGTTTCTGGTCTTATATTAACAGCCTGCTTCATAAGACACTATAAATCTTACTCTGGATAGAGAAAAGTGGATATCTCATCAGTTCATTGAGGGAGTCTTGGCAGGGAAAAAAAATGTACTCACTCCACAAGCCTAAGTGCTAGCTGATTTGCCAACAGAGGTGTAATTGCTTCTTGGTTTGTGCTTAATATGGTCTCCCTCTGTTTCACGATGTCTGGGCTTTGGTCACCTGTCAAACACAGTGATGATCTGTATGATACCATGAGAAAGTTGATAGTTTGTGGTTTTGAGACACTTTATGTGAGATCCAAGTACAGAACTAAAACTTCTTTTTTTTTTTTTTTTTTAATTTTAATTATGAGTGCTAATCCAGTAGAGGAAATAGCAGAATTTGAGGGATATCTGTTAGCTATTCTGTACTGCATGGAACATAGCTTGGGAGGCATAAATCTGTATCTTTCAGCTTTTATACATACCTTAAAGATTTAAGGTAGGCTTAATTTTCCTCAGATTAAAAGGTGAAATGGATATGCATAGAGAAGTGCACAATGCACAAAACCTTCAGTCTGACGCATTTCTACTACTGCAGAAGCATTTCTGCTACTGCTGAAGCACAGCTTCTTGGCAATGCAACCTGTCCTTCCTTTTTTTGCAACAACTGATGAAATACGGTGTCAAACCTGGAGGTCTCAGTGTGTGGGCTTAGCAGAACTAAAACATTAATTAAAACTCTGGAATAAAAACTGAAGATTCAAGACTACTCTTCAGAGAGAAACTGCAAAACATGCTTATCTCTGATGGAGACATAGTGCTTGTGCACCCAACTTGAAGATGAATCTTACTAAAATTCATTGCAAGTCTCGCTGGAGTTTGTTCCACATACGAAGTAATTTCTTTGACTTGGTTTTCTCTAATAAGCATATTGTGATTGTGATGTCTGTTGGTATAAATACCTGGTATGTCAAAAGAAATGTTCATACTCTATTTCATGTGCTTCTCTGTATGGGGAGGAGATGAAAACTACGAGTTTAATTTACAGCTGAAGGATACCTGCATACAGCTGCAGTGACTGTAGTAGAATTTAGGCAGAACAAAATGTTCAAATGTCCACTTTCATAATGTCTGCTCCCTTGTGTTTGTGTTTCACCTAGATCAAGACCCTTAATCGATTCATGGTACTGTTTCTATGCCATACCTAAAAAACCCAACCAACCAAACAAAAAAATCTGTTAAAATCTTCATTACGCGCACAGCTGAGCTGGCAGGAAGCTCTGGTTAGAAGCTCTGTTAATAGAAATTGAGATCTTGGGCAGCAGCACTTCCAAAGTTATGGAGCTTTTCAAACTCTGCCCCAGTTGAGGGGCTGATATTCATGAGCTGTTTTGGAGAAGCAGGCACTGAGGAAACAAATAGCTAACTGGATGGTATTAATTTGCTCAATTTGATCAAAGGTTGCTTATGTAAGGAGAACCTGGTAAAAGTAGAGGGCCCCAGGAATTTGCTTTTTTGTTTGTTCCTTTTGGAAAGCGAAAATAAAGTGCTCCAAGATCCTCATTTTTCCTAATTTAAACTTATCTAATTTTAAATAAGAACATGATTTTTTTTTCCCCCCCCAGTGGAAAAGGGAGTAAATTCTCTTCATGCAGCAATCTTCTAGCTTTTCCTTAGTAACTGTTGTGTGCTGCATTCACTGATAATAGATTGAAGTGCCATAAACAAAGCAATCCTATGTTTTATGGGAGGTTGGTTTTTTTATTAATTCACAAAAGACTGGAAAAAAATAAAGTTGTTGCATACATACAGAAGTGTGGAGGAGTAGAGGAAAACTTGGGGACTTTGTGAGGGGAAAAATGGGGAGAGATGTAGTCCTGTAATTTGGTCCTAATAGAATTAGTGTGAGCAAACCCAGGCCCTGAGTGTTTAAAAGGATATACTGTGCTTTAAAGACCTGCTTTTGTTGTCTGACTGCATTGCAAGTTGTTTATAGTTAGAGGCCCAAAAAGTGGATTCTTTCCTGCTCTTGCAAGATTTAGTTTCTTTCGTTTAGTATTTTACATTAAAAAAGCCTAATGTGGTTCAGATTAGGGTAATTTGAGATTTTGGATAGGAGCTCTCTAATAAACATAATCAAGAAAAGATGTTCCATGGAGTAAGTCGCATAATATCTGGATTTGTTATTGTGCTTTTTGTCTCTGTCTCCCCCACCCAACCAATACGAGAATGGTCTACAGTTATTTTTAGCTTTATAGGGTTTCTATTTTAATTTTTTTTAGCCACTTACACGTTGCAGTGATATCTTGACTTCTGAAAAGTTTCTGGTAGCTAGAAACCCTGGGGAGCTCAGAGGGGCAGAAAAGTGTTAGAGGAGGGCAGCGAAGGGTGGGAGGGGGCTCAGCACCCACAGCTGTTTGTCCACATGGTGCCTCTGCTCTCTGAGAGCAGGATTGAGAGAGCAGTATAGCAAATATCCTTTGGAAACTGAATTTTGTACTGGTGCCAAGGCTCAGTGGTCCAAGTCGGGGAGCTCCACAGCTGAACAAGGTGCCATGTGTCTGTGGTGTGGGTGCTTGGGCACCATGTTTGTTGGCCAAGCCTTGCTACAGCTCAATAGTAAATATGACACCCATTTCCCTCCCGTGGGATTTTCTGCACACAGAACTGCTGTGACACCACTTGAAATTATCATCTTGGCAGTTTCTTAAGCTATTTAATTCTGTTTTCACAGACTTGTTTTAATATGAAATGAACTGGCCTTTGCAGAACACAGAGGGACACAATTTCTGTGGATTACTGCACATTATGAGCCCTTATGGCTAAAATATGACCCTCCCTGTGGAAGGGCTTTACAGCCTCGTGTGGCTGCATGAGGGATCACCAGACTGCAGACTGCCTGCTTTTCCCGAAAATATCCTTTCTCGTTTAGACATTGCACATATTGGCCTGGACAACCTGTTTCTTGGATTTATCTCATGAGTGATGTGCTAAAAGCTGTAAATGAAAGATGACATAGGAATTACTTTCTGGGGATGAGACCTGAAAGGCATTTTAATGCATTGAATCGAAAATAGGCTTAAGATTAGGTCAGTGTCCCAAATCTGTCAGCAGGACAACGGATTGCTTCCCACCAGGCAAAGTATTTACCAAAGGGCTGCACTGCACCACTTTGCATGTTTGCTTCTGTTTTGGAGAGTGCCACAATGTATTTGACAATAGACATGATCAACTGTTGTCTTGGACTTCCAGAGGGCTGACTTCGGCCTGATTAAGAGCCTGATTGACAGGGCCCCTTGGGAGATAGTTCTGAAGGGGTTCGGCAACGCTGGGCATTCTTCAAGAAGGAAGCTTTAAGGTGCAGGAGCAGGCCATCTCCATGTGCCAAAAGATGAGCCAGTAGGGAAGATGACTGGCCTGGCTGAACAGAGAGCTTTGGCTGGAACATCAGGAAAAAAGGAGAGTTTACCAACTTTGGAAGAAGGGGCAGGCAACTCTGGATGTCTGTAATGATGTCGCAAGGTTATGCAGGGTGAAGATTTAGAGTATGCCCTAAAGATGGCGAATCTCTAGGAATCATGGTAGTTTGAACTCTGGATGGGTTTTGCACCTTGCTCAGTTTACTGCATCTGTCCTGCCAGGTACCGTAGCCCACAGAGAGATCTGGATTGCTCCAAAAGAAATGAGAAAAAGTGTTAAGAGCTTCCAGCTGAACATCAGGAAACACTTCTACTGTGGGGGTGAGTTAGCACTGGCACAGGTTGCCCAGAGAGGCTGAGGATTCTCCCACCTTGGGAGATACACAAATGCCATGGACATAGTCCTGGGCAGCCTGCTCTGGGTGAGCTTCCTTGAGCAGAGGGGTTGGATAAGATGATCTCCAGAGGTCCCTTCTAACCTCAACCATTCTGCCATTCTGTTGCTTTGCTTCCCTTGCTCAGATTCTACCAAGCACTCCTGGCTCAGCCAGAACTGGGGACTCGGGCAAGGAGAGCATGGGAAATGCATGGTTTTGCATTTTCTGTTTGGGGCTGACGTTGTCAGGAAGGAGTCAGAATTTGTTCACTGAACTGCAGGTTCCCTTCTTGAAGTTAAATACACTTCTAAATGTGATTAAGACTAATAACTTTTACTGTCTTCAAACCTTTGACATTTATTGTTGTACTGTCCTCTGAAAGCTGACTTTAGCAAGTAGCAAAGGCGATGTTCTGTGTCAATTTTTAAAATGCTAATATGAAAATGAGGAAACTAACCATAACACAGCTCAGGACAGAAACATTTCAGTGCTGATTCGTGTGTAAGAGCGCTGGGAGAACCTTACGCATCTGACACAGCTGTCATTGCTGCCAAGAATAAATGGGAAAACAATTGGGTACAAAGCCTGGCTGGGAACAGGGGCAGGAGGTGGGGTGGGGAATCAGAGGTTCACATCTGTTGTGGAAGGTGCTGTAAAATGTTCTAGCTGTGCAGGTAAAACTCTCCCTAGAAATAAAATGACATTAGAACACAGTTGTGCATTCAATGTTTAACTTAAAAGACAAGAAAAAAGCCATAAAACCTCTAAATGTATATACACTCATCAACACATCAAACTTTGTTACAGTTATATTTGTACTGGATACAAAGTGATGTCTCTGTAATCCTTTTTCCACGTCCCTTAAGTTTTGCATAATAAATTCATAAAATGCTATAGAAGTGGATGCCAAAATAGGTCTCTGGTGGAATTTTGTGAGCATGCCAGAAAACATTCTATGGATGGTAACATGGGAGAGTGAGTTACATTACAATACTAAATGCAGGGTTTAGTTGAGAACACCAAAAGCATTTAAAATTGGGGAGAAGGGGAGGAAGGGGGAGTTGGACTTCCCAGTAACTCCAGACTGCTGGTCCCTATGGTAATCAGTAGAGTCCTCAATGCAGACTCTGTAAACATTAATAAAACAAAAAGATCCCAGTGTTCTAATATCACTTTTGGAAAAGCCTTGAAGACCTTACATGTAGCTTGTGTAATGTTGATAAAATATGTGAAATAATTTCAGACAGAGACTGTGAGCTGGAGCCACAGTTCTGGTTGCTAATATGAAACTGTACAAATGGTTGCAAAAATAGCTAAACTGTTTGTAATTAAAAATATATCAAGCAACGTGATTGTGCAATGCAACTACATTTCTACCCGTAAACTTGAAGTATGGGTAACACAAAAAACCCTTTTGCTTTAAACATAGTAAATGGGGCTACTGTATGCTTCCAGAATGGTCTGTTGGCATATAGGCATTGAGTCCTTGCATACAGTTGCCAGCTTGCAAGCGCAGTTTGTTTTTCTTATGGGAAAAATAATATCTAGTGTTCTTGCTCGCTTGAGTAGTGCAGCGTCCTAGGGCTCTTGTGCCTGCATTACTCTGCTTATAAGTGCAAAGTAATGAGTGGATTATTGATTGTAGGGCAGTCACTATCTTTGACCCAGGTCCTGAGTAGAAGGCCTGACAATGGAGATTCTGTTCCTTTTTTATTATTATTATTATTTTATTATTATTTTGATTACTTTGTGGCTCTTCTTTTTCTTTCCTGGCTCTTCTCTTGCCTCCCCCGCTCCCCCTAACAAAGTCTATGTGATCTTTGAGGAATATTTGTCTCTTCTAACTTAACACATGGAGTATCTAAAACTAGACTTCAAGTTTAGAGGTAGCAGCAGTGAATTTTAAGAAGCTGTATAACGTGGCAATCTCTGATTTGGGAGTCTTGTCTTGGATGTGTTAGATCAGTTGAACGGGGGGACTTGGTTTTGGTTGTGTTGATGCTCTGTGACGATGGATCAGTCCCTGTGCAGCTGAGCTGTATTCAGAGGTGCATGGCAAAAGCCCAGTATATGACACCCCTGTGCCAAAAGGGTGACTTGTCCTGACTGGACAAGAAGAAGTGACTTGCTGTGCCTGAAGGTAGACAGTGCAGCTTCAGAGGAGATGGAGATTTTAAATCCCAGAAGGCTGCTCTGCCAAGTGCAAAGGGGTGCAGCCTTACTCCTGTGTGGAGAGAATAGTACAGCTGCCTTAGCAGCTGGGGAGGACCTAATGAGTGAATCCTGATAGAACACAGCTCTGGGTGTTTATAACCACAAGACACAACCTCATGTTTGGTAGCTTTTCTTTGCGAGGTTACGTGGTTCCCCTGACAGGTGTCATGGCTCAAGCGTCTATGTTGCTCCTCGTGACTTATCTAAGGGCCGCAAGCGCCAGTGTCCCGGTTCCAGATTCTGCTGTGGGAGCTGGCTGCAAAGGATAAGCACACTTTCATATTGTATTGCTTTGCGTAGCTAGCCTAAAGCCACTGTGGCAACTTTAATCACGGCTGATGTGCTCAGACTCCTTCCCCCCCACTCTCACTCTGTCTCCATCTCTGTGGCTTTTCTGCTGCAGCATTAGAAATAACGAGGTTTGGTGCTAATTCCATGATGCTGTGCTGCTTAGCCCCAGAGAAGAGCAAAGCAATCTCCGAAGGAACTGTCCAGGTCTGTGTGAATTGGAAGGAGTAGAAATATTTATGAGAGGTAAATAAAGACTAATATTACATTTAAATTAATGAGAGACAGGCTCTGGAGATGAAACTAAGGAAAATAAGGTAATATGGTGGTATGAGACCTTTCTATCTCGCAGTTGGATTTCTTTATTCTTGTCTTTGTGGATACGTAGCTTTCAGCTGTTCAGACAAAAATAAGTTTAAGCCAGTAAAACGGCAACTCTTGTTTCCCCATTCCCTGCACTGTTTTCCCTGAAGTGTTTTTACAGAATGATGTTGAGACTATTCTTTTTTTTTTTTTTCAATCTAAATCCAGATCATAGAACCATAGAATCATTTACATTGAAAAGACCTTTAAGATCATCAAGTCCAACTGTTAACCCATCGCTGCCAAGCCCACCACTAAACCATGCCCCTAAGCACTGCACCTATGCGGTTTTTTAAACACCCGCAGGGGTGGTGACTCCACCACCTCCCTGGGCAGCCTGCTCCAGTGCTTGACCACGGCTTCAGTGAAGAAATTTTTCCCAATATCCAACCTAAACCTCCCCTGGTGCAACTCGAAGCTGTTTTATCTTGTCCTATTGCTTGTTACGTGGGAGAAGAGACCGACCCCCCCTGCCTACGGCCCCTGTCAGGTGGCTGCGGAGAGCGATCAGGCCCCCCCTGAGCCCCCTCCTCTCCAGGCCAACCCCCCCAGGTCCCTCAGCCGCCCCTCACAAGGCTGGTGCCCCAGCCCCTGCCCCAGCCCCCTGCCCGGCTCTGGACACGCTCCAGCCCCTCCACGTCCCCCTGCAGTGAGGGGCCCAAAGCTGAACACAGGGGTCCAGGGGCGGCCTCACCGGTGCCCAGCGCAGGGGGACGGGCACTGCCCTGGTCCTGCTGGCCACGCCGTGTCTGCTACAAGCCAGGATGCTGCTGGCCGCCTTGGCCACCTGGGCACACTGCTGGCTCCTGTTCAGCCGGCTCCTGACCAGCACCCCCAGGCCCTTTCCCACCAGGCAGTTCCCAGCCCCCTGCCCCAGCCTGTAGCGCTGTGTGGGGTCGTTGTGACCCAAGTGCAGGACCTGGCACTGAGCCTGGTTGACCCTCATACAACTGGCCTCAGCCCATCTGCCCACCCTGCCCAGACCCCTCTGCAGAGCCTCCTGCCCTCAGGCAGATCAACACTCCTGCCCAGCTTTGTGTCATCTGCAAACTGACTGAGGGTGCACTTGATCCCCTTGTCCAAATCATCGATAAAGACATTAAACAGGACTGGCCCCAGCACTGATCCCTGGGGAACACCACTTGTGACCAGCCACCAGCGAGATGACTCCATTCCCCACAACTCTTTGTGCTCGGCTGGCTAGCCAGCTTTCAACACAGTGCAGGGTGCGCCTGTCCCAGCCACCAGCAGCCAGTTTCTCCAGGAGATGCTGTGGGAGATGGTGTCAAAGGCTTTAATAAGGTCCAGGTAGAGAACACCCACAGCCTTTCCCTCATCCCCTAGGTGGGTCATCTTGTAGAATGAGATCAGGTTCACCAGGCAGGACCTGCCTTTCATAACTCCACGCTGGCTGGGCCTGATTTCCCAGGTGTCCTGCACGTGCCACATGAAGGCACTCAGGATGATCTGCTCCATAACCTTCCCTGGCACCGAGGTCAGGCTGACAGGCCTGTCGTTCCCCGGCTTCTCCTTCTGGCTGACCTCCAGTCTGCTAGGACCTGTCCAGTTTTCTGGAACTGCTGATAAATGATGGAGAGTGGCTTGGCAAGCTCCTCCGCCAGCTCCCTTGGTACCCTCAGGTGGATCCCATCCAGCCCCATAGACCTGTGCACGTCTAAGTGGAGCAGCAGGTCACTGACCGTTTCCTCCTGGACTGTGAGGACTTCATTCTGCTCCTCCTCATCCCTGGCTTCCAGCTCAGTGGGCTGAAGTACCCTGAGGGTAACGGGTCTTGCTATTAAAGACTGAGGCAAAGAAAGAGTTAAGTACCTCAGCCTTTCCCTTGTTCTTTGTGGCAATGCTCCCTGCTGCATCCAATAAAGGGTGCAGATTATTCTTGGGCCTCCTTTTGTTTCTAATGTATTTGTAAAAATATCTTCTGTTATCTTTTATGGCAGTGGCCAGCCTGAGTTCTAGCTGGGCTTTCACCTCTCCAGTCTTCGCCCTGCATAACCTCACAACATCCTTACAGTCCTCCAGAGTTGCCTGCCCCTTCTTTCAAAGCTGATAAACTCCTTTTACGCTGCATTCCAGCCCAAGCTCTCCGTTCAGCCAGGCCAGTTGTCTTCCCCAGCAGCTCGTCTTTCAGCACATGGGATGGCTTGTTCCTGCATGTTTTAAGATATCCTTCTTGAAGAATGCCCAGCCTTCCCGAACCTCTTGGCCCTTCAGGACGGTCTCCCAAGGGACCCTGTCAATCAGGCTCTTAATCAGGCCAAAGTTGGCCCTCTGGAAGTCCACTGATGACCCCCCTTCCTTAGTTCTCTGAGAACTGAAAACTCTATCATCTCATGATCACTATGCCCAAGACATCCTCTGACCACCTCATCACCCACCAGTCCTTCGCTGTTTGAAAACAGCAGGTCCAGCAGGGCATCTCCCCTGGCTGGCTCACCGACCAGCTGTGCCAGGGGTTTATCTTCCACAAACTCCAGAAACCTCCCAGATTGTTTCCTCTGCTGTGTTGTATTTTCAGTGAACATCCAGTAAGTCTCCCAGGAGAACAAAGGCTAGAGATCATGAGATTTTTCCAGGGTGCTTGTAGAGTATTTCAACTGCCTCTTCATCCTGGCTGGGTGGTCTATAACAGACACGCACCAGGACATTTGCCTTGTTGGCCTTCCCACTGATCCTTACCCATAAACATTCAGCCTTGTTGTTACCACCATTCAGCTCCAGGCAGCTGAAACACTCCCTAACATTCAGAGCTACTCCACCACCCCTCCTTCCTTGCCTATCCCTTCTGAGGGTTTGTAGCCATCCATTGCAGCACTCCAGTCATGCAGGTTATCCCACCATGTTTCTGTGATGGTGACTCTCTACCTGCTGCATGATGGCTTCCAGCTCCTCCTGTTTGTTGCCCATGCTTTGGGCATTGGCATAGATGCATTTCAGCTGTGCTATCGATCTCACCTCCAGCCCTGGCATGCCTCCCTCCCATGCTCATCTCTAGGGACCCTGGTTTTATTCCCTTCCCTCTTCAAATCTATTTTAAAGCTGTTGCCATGAGCCCTGCTAACTCCTGACCCAGGATCCTTTCCCCACTTTGAGACAGGTGAACCCTGTTTGTTGCCAGCAGGTCTGGTGCTGTGTAAACTGACCCATGGTCAAAAACCCCCAAAACTCAGCTGGTGACACCAGGCCTGGAGCCCGGTACTGATCTGTGCAATCTTCCAATTACACGCACCATCGTTCCATGCAGCTGGCAGGATAGAAGAAAACACTGTGCTCCTGATCACTCAACCAGTTGCCCCAAGGCCCTGAGGTCTCTCTTGATTGCCCTCAGACATCTTGTTGTTTGGATTTCATTGCTACTCACTTGGAAAACCAGTAATGGATAAAGATCAGAGGGCTGTACCAGACAGGGGCGTTTTCTAGTAACATCCCTTACCCAGGCCCCAGGGAGGCAGCAGGCTTCCCTGTGGACTGGTCCCTCTGTTCCTCTCGGAGTGGAGTCACTGGTGACAACCACCTTTCTTCTTTTCTTAGTGGAACTGGTCATGGTGTGCGGAGTTGACCGACTCTCCCTAGGCAACTCTTCCAACCTGCACGGGCCTTCATCCACATCATCACTTTCCTGGCCCTCAGGTTCCAGAGCCTCATACTTGTTAGCTTGTCTGTCAATAAATAACAAAAAGTAGGTGTTTTTTTTTTTTTCTCTTCAGGTTGCATGAATTATGCAAGTATGTAGATTTTACAGCATGTTGAATTAATCAGTGCCTGCTGAAATTCTTACAAGGTATTTTAAGAGGCCACTAGGTTACTCAACATTGTAAATAATTTTTGTTTAAGGAGGTATGTTTAAGTTTACTTAAATTTGGTTTGATTTCTGAATCTATAGAGCTGAATCAGTAGCAGAGAACCTGGAGCCTGAGTTTACGGAGGGTTGCTCTGTACGTTAATTGCAGGAGGTGCCATGGGGTAGAGGGAGAGGGTTATAGCCTCATTCAGCGTCTTGCGAGATCAGTGCCATAGTGGCTATGGCTACTTCTAGAACTAATATCTTCATCCTTTCAGATGCTATTCGCCACTGATGGTGCTGTGACTGGGTACACAAGGAGCCCTGTGTTAGTCTGAAGTCATGATCAATGTCTTTAGTCTTTACAAGGTTGGGAATCCGTTCTCCTCCCCACTGGTTAGAGAGCTTTTCAGCTGACACGGTAACCTGAGGAACATTGTATTTTGGTTTAAGGCTGGCTAATATTACCAGGCTGTACTGGAAGCTTTTTCTCCCCTCCTCCTCCTTTTCTCTTTTTTTTTTTTTTTTTTTTTTTTTTAATTTATTTTGTTTTGTTTTGCGTGGCTCACTTGGGGACTATTTGGAAAAAGATTTGTAATCTTAGCCTTCATCAGACCACACAAGTCAAGAGCCTGATCCCCTCTTGGGCTTGTCAGCAGTCAGCTTATTCAGGACAATGTGAGCTGTGGTGGGAGTGGGGGAGGCATGTTTTTAGCCCACACTTGTAGATTGGTGTCATGGGGGGCCAGCAACACCGTGCTGTTCGACAGTGAGGGCTCATTATGTGCCTGTCCCCTGTGGTCCCACAGCAAGGGCTTGAGGCTTCTGTTCACAGTGAATGGATGTGGGGAGGGGAGCGCTTGGCCTCCTTCAGCTCTGAATGCTTTCATTGAGACCTTGGTGAGAACGCTTCCCAACTGAGCCCTGTCGTACCCTCCACCATTTGAACTCTTTGGGATTTTGTGAGGGTGCGGAGGATGGGATACAGGCTGTGGAGGCCGTGACAGCCAGGGGTTGCACAGTGTGAGTATTTTTAAACAAACGCAATAGTCCTGAACTGACACGATGCCTACTTTTTGAGTTTGGGATGTTCTGTTTTAATTGGTGACAACAACAAAGGACATTCTTAGTTGTACTCCAAAGCTCCCCTGATGCCACAAATCTGACTGTAGAGATATGTATTGAGACAGAGCATTTAGCAGCCTGGCAGAAGCGCAGTGGTAAGCGTTACACCGTGTTTCTTGCTTCTGGCTGTCAGTGTTCAGAAGCAGCAGCTTTCCCAGGGGGCTGACTAAGGCCCACAGCATTGTATTGTTCTCTTTACCAATTTCAGCTGGCTTCAGATCCATGAAGGTTTCTGCTGTATTCACAGCACCAGATGCCTGGCAGCCAAGTGACCCATCAGCTTCTGGACCCAGGCTGGTACCTTCCTTTAGAGCCGCCTGGCATCATGCAGCTGTGTCAGCTTGAGTCAGTGCTGGTGTGGTGGGTGCCTTCTGGATCACCTTGCAAGGGAGCACCAAAAGCAGGTCCTTTGGCATCTGCAAAAGCCACAGTGAGTGGAGCTGGAGCTCTTTTCTCATGTAAAGCCACACTCAGCAGCCTGACAGCTTCCATCCTTACCACAGCTTTTTATCTTCCCCATGCATCTTCCTGCACTCACCAGCCCCTCAACCCAGTCTCTGTCACCTACCCTTGGCACAAAATACCAAATCCCGTGCAATCCCTGCCTCAGCAGATGCAGGCAGAGTCTGCTGAATTGGAGCTGAAGCATATGTTGAAGTATACAGCTTAGTTTATAGTTTATGTAGAAATTCACATGCAGACACAATTTAATGAAATTTAGCAGGTACGTTTGCAGCCGACATAAGAGAAAAAGACTGCGTGTTACAGGCTTGTCATAACACACATTCTACCACTTGAGCTGTACTGGCATAGTCAAACAGTGCAACTGCCCTAAGGCTGGAGAATAGCGCTTTGCCTGCTGCAAGGGTGTCGCATGCGCTGCAGTTTGTCCGCATACTGCCCGTGAGACACTTGTGACAGTGTAATTCTGTTCCCGCTGAGAGCTGGCAGATTCTTGTGACTTTCATTAGCTTTTCTCGGGATCTTTTTTTTTCTTCTTCCTCCCCTTTGCATACCCCAAATATTTATACTTGCTAACCAAACATAAGCTGATCTTGCAACTGGAGTGGAAACCTGCAAACAGCTTTGCTCCTGAAATTATTCCCAGCTGAAAGGCTGAGGTGTGCTCCGCTTCCTGCCCTGTATACTAGGTGGAATAGATGTTCTTTCATGGCTGCTCTAATGCTCTTAGATTTCTTTGGTTGCATAGAGGTTGGGGGCACTCAGCACCTTCTAAGATTAGGATTTTGACTTTTGTGGTGCGTTTTTGTTTGTCTCTAATATTTTTGTACAAGCATAAAAATGGAATCAATATATCTAAGCTACTGTGCGTGAGAAATGTGTGGAATATGGGGGCATCAGAAGTGATAAAGTTCTAGAGAGAAGTGTATTTACAGCTACAAATTTCACTTCCAAATAAAAGTCTTTGATATGTTAAATCTCATTTTAGGGGTTCCAGGGATCACAGGCAATAATTACAAGTGATTCCATACGCACAAAAGAAATTAAGCAAAACCATAATTAGACAATTTGATAATGAGATCATTAACAAGCTCTTAATATAACTGTGTTAATGGAAACAGCTATAAATACATAACTATATCTGGTTACCGTCTGGTATTACATCAAAGCTGAGGAGCTTTCAGAAGCAAATGTAACCCACCCTGAGATAATGTAAAACTGTTAGGAAAAAACATCGGTGGGTTAGGCTGGGATTTTTCTTTTCTCAGTTCACATTATTAATAAAACCAATACCAAGTTCTAATAAAAATAATGAATTACGTCATGCACATCCAAAGTGGTAAGTACAGTGGGATTAGTGCACAGTGGGATTAGTGCACAGAGTGAGGAGGGGCATCACAGCTGAGGGGCAGGAAAAAGGTCAGAGGGTATCTGCTGGATCTGGGAGCTGTGTACCTGATAATCCTGCTGAGCCTGAGGCTGGACTCCAAAAAGCTGTGCAAACCAGGGGAGAAAGCACAGGCATGGTATTGCTGGCAGGAAAGGAACAGGATAGTTGTGCTTTTCCCTCTCCAAGGAAAAAAGGGGATTTCCAAGAGACTGAGTCATTGAAAAGTAGTTTGAGCTGGGACACGATGGGAGTTTGAAGAATCCTGAGGCAGGAGCAAGCAGAGCAGCCCTCTCGTGGGTGAATGGCTTGGGCTGAGAAGGAGGTGGTAAATGATAAAAGGCCAAATGTTACTGGGGGAGGAAGATGCAGCAGATCGAAGTGAGACTGAGAGCCTGTATGGCTAGACAGCAGGGGACGTTTAGCTGCCTGTGGAGCAAGGGGCTGTCAGCACCTGGTATGTGGCTACTCTTCAAAGCAGCAGCTCACTGCAGGCTCGGCGTGTGTCAAGGAGGATGTTTCAGACAGGTGCTGTCAGACTTCAGAGCTGCTTATAGGATGCTCTTGTGCAACTTCTGTCCACCTGAAACACAGCATAAAGTCTTTTGGGAAAGCAAGGTGGCATATGACACATTTATAGAGATGTGGTTTTTCTTCTAGGTTAGTAATCCCATCTTTGTGGACCCCATCAGTAGACCTTCAAATTATTTGTATCAGAAATTAGCTGGAAAAAAAAGAATCCTTTCATAGACCATTGTCTTGATTTCTCCTCTCCCTCTCTTTCACACCCCCCACCCCCCAACCCAATTCACACCATCAGCTTCAAGAAGGCATCTTGTCTTCTCCTTCTGCAACCTCAAGGGTTGCGCAGTGATCTGGGACTGTTCTCCACGGTCTCAGCTGACCTTCTAGCTTTCACACATCCCACTTGCCTAATTCTGGGTGTATTGACATGAAGGAGATAACTCCT
The DNA here is from genome assembly GCF_015220075.1 of Falco rusticolus. Lineage (NCBI taxonomy): Eukaryota > Metazoa > Chordata > Aves > Falconiformes > Falconidae > Falco > Falco rusticolus. Next base: position 4,688,005 of record NC_051192.1, on the reverse strand, counting down.
AAAGAAGGCATGTAGTAGTTCTGCAGATGTCGAGGTGCATGTTCTTTAGTTCAGTCGGGATAAAAGGCTGGTGGAAATCCCCAGTCAACACCTAGTGTGAGATATGACTGCTGCTGAGTGATAAATGCAAGTTTGTACGTAGCCTGGAACATTCTGTGTGTACAAAGATTTGAGAATCAGTGCAGAGGGGAGAATCACTTCTATTTCCAAATGGCATGTTTTAACAATGTTATCTATCTAATGCAAAATGGACACGTTAGAGAAGAGGCAAATACGTTTCACATTTTCACGTGCCTCTGACTGTGAATGTGCATGGGAGAAACTTCATTATTAGTGTGAAGTGACTGTTGTCTTTGTGATATACTTTCCCAGTGGTTAGAAACAAAATTAATTTCTGTCTCCTAGATGGCACACAGATAAGCTCTGTCTGATTTGAGTAAAGTGGAAAGGATTTTACTTGCAGTTTTGCTAAGATTACTTGGGTTGCCTGGTGTTTTCATATTCAAGGATATAAAAGAAAGTCAACTTGAAGTGTGAATTTCAAATGGCTTTTTTAAACTGCAGTAAAATGCTTCAGGTTTTAACTGACCATAATTAGTGCTGTACTAAGGCTTGCAATGCTCTAACTCTAGTCAATCCATATCCTTGACCTTCCCAAAGCCTCTCCAGTCAAGGTGAGAAGGGTGGAAATCTGACAGTGGCAGAAAAGAATCTAGAGTAGACCCTGAATGAGTGTCGCTAGAGAAGACCACAGCCAAGGTGAACGGAAGGTAGCTCTGCTGAACCAGGTTGGAAACTTGATGTGTAGAGACTGGTAAATTTTTTTTCAAAAGCTGAACGAATTAAAAATACCAAAACAACCCAAAAACCAAAAGGGAGATTGGAGATACAAAGGTAAAGCTCTTTACCCATTGTCAAAGCCACCAATAGCCTGTATCAATCTAGTGATCCTCCGCCCCTGCCCCCTCCAAAACAGTGATTTTGCATGCAATTTAAAGATACTAATATTTCTTAGTGAAGAGAAGAGCATAAGAGTGAGCATGCAGAAATGTTTTACAAAAAACAGGATACAAAAATAAGCTGAATAGGACAGAACATTTTGATTCTCTGATGCATGTCCATTGTAGATGTGCTGAAGCTGAACAGACTTGATGAAAAATGTTACAAACTGAAAGGTTCTTTTGAGAATGCTAAGCTGTGAAATAAAAATACGTTTTTCTGATGATTATTAGCCTAAAACAAAAGGGATATGAACCTCCTGTTTAAAAACAGTTACAAGAGCTTTCCGCTTGCTACAAACCCCTTTGTAAATTAGAACAGCAAGCCTATAGCGTCACAAATACTCTCCTGACTTTCACACTCGTGCTGTTTAGTTACTATTCTCCAGGTGTGACAGCTGTTTGAGAAATCACTGGTTACAGTGTCAGTAGCAGCTCAGTGCTGGCATTCATCAAAGAACTGTACTGCTCTTCTCACAGGAAGAGCAAGCTAAACTCTGAAAATGCGGAGGTGTGTCAGAACAGTCATTGCTGCTGTAGCCTGGTTACTCAAAGGGGTTCAAATGATCTGTTAATTTGATGTTTATCAGAGCTTGGAATAATGGAAAGATTTGAAAGGATCAAAGAAAAGCTAATGTTATTCCAGTATTTTAACAGGTCTGGGCCATGTAATCATAAGTCAGTCATGCTTCATGCTTATCCTCGATGAGTTTGAAAGGGTGGGTAACAGGATATCAACAGTAAAGAACAATGTCTTTGTGAATGGCAATCAGAAGGATTTTATGAAAAAAAGGTATTATCGCATTTGCCCCTATGATGAGGAATGTGACTAAACATTTGGTTGATAAAGCTAATAGTTTGTAAGCTCTTGAAAGCATCTAATCCTCACATATTTAGGTCGAATTTGTAGCTGGACTCCAGCTGGGTGGAGAGGCAGCAACAGCAACCGAGTTCTGTGGGGTGACTGGATACTTGGGCGAGAACGTGTCTGTGAAACCTCTGGGTTGCATGTACGGCACAAGACTGCTTATAGCAATGATGCATACAGTACTAGGGGGTCAAGGTGAATAATCAGTCGAACACAAGCTCATAGTGTGCTCTGGTGGCTAAGAAAGCAAATGCAATCCTTCAACATTCAGACAGAAAAATACAAAGCAAGGAGGAGAGAATGGAGCTGCTTTTTTCCAGCACAAGTGATGAGGCTTCGGCAGTTATGAATTTGTTCCTATTCTTTGTGCTGTAAAAAGGGTGCTGACAAATTTTGTCCATTTGGCAGCGGCTGAGTTTGTCTAACAAATAGCTGTAGAGGAAGCTTCCCTCCAGGATACCCTGTGCACGCTGTGGGCACAGATTCAGTCTGGGCTGCGAGAGCTCTAGACAACTGCATAGCAGAGATCATTGGGCAAGGCTTGGATTTGCACCACTGAATGTATATTTAGATTTTCCTGCTGCTATTTCATCTCTTCTTCCCAACTCAATTAAAAATCTGGCTGCTGTCTAGCTATCAAATGCTAACACAAACACCTGTGTGCCAGATGTGTACAGCTGTAAGTCTGTCAGTGCTGATCCATCACCACAGCCATAAGCCAATCCATGGAGCAATTAGAAAACACTTTTTGTTTTCCCCCTTCTTCTGTCCCTCCTCTCCATTTTCAATCCTATTTTTCCAGGGTTTTCTCTCTTCTGCATCCTGCTGCTGGAAGTTTGTAAGGTGAGTCTTGCTCAGACTTTCTGTCTCTTTCAGATAAGAAGACAAGGAGACTAAACCAAAGCAGCATATTTTTCTGGCTGCAGAGGAGCTGGTTTATAGTGACAAATGTTAAATTATAAAAGTCCAAATGTCAGTAGTATGTGCCAGCTCAAGAAAAACATCTTGAAAATAGTAATGTTGCAAGTGCTATACCAGACAGGATTAAGATTTGATTTTTTTTTTTTACCCCCCTCCCTGAAGAGACCTGCTCCCCTAGACGTGTTCTGAAGATAGCGACTGTAGGACAGGGAGCACTCTCATGGCCTTTTTGAAAGCGAAGGCTCAAGTCAGCAGCAGAAAACAGTTCTTCAGGTTTGAGGGACAAAAATGCTACTTAGTTAAAGAGGCAGGACGTGATAACACTGCGGAGGTTTTACTGTTGGTAAGACAGCCTTTTTACAGGAGCTTGCTGGAAACAGGCTGATGTAAAAACCCTCTTTCTTATTCCACTGTGCTTTCCCATGCCCTCTGTCTCTCCTTTTGCTCAAGTTCCTACTTACACATCTCCCGGACTGCCTCCTCTTTCCTCTCCCCAACATGTAGTAACAGTACTTCTGCTGGGGAAAGGAGAGAGTTTCAGAAGGAGAGGGAGCTGTGTTCTCCTTTTCTAGCAAAGATAAGTTAATTTGCTCAGCTAGGGGTGGTAGCGGATGGCTTATGTGAAGAAGACGTGTTGGGCATGAGGGAAGTCTTCTGTGACAGGGAGGGTAAGGCAGTGTGGTCCTTCCCAGAGGTGTCAGTTGCTGTGTACAGAGCAACAGAAAAAGGGAGGCTACCTCACTGCCCCTGCGTCTTGCTTATGTGCAACTTTGGCTTTTACTTCCCAAGACACTGCTTGTGCTAGCAGAGATCCTGCCACCTTAGATAATTCAGATGATTCAGTTTTTACTTAGCAAAGATAACCGGTTTTTATCCAAGGGTTCCAAGCTCAGTTTGATGGTACGGCGTTACTAATTCACAGTCATAGTGTGTATCCTGTCATGCTTCTTCGAGGAAAATCTCCCGTTGACTTCAGTTTATTTGAACATACTTTTGCTTTAACAGAAGTGGTGTCATTCAAACAGTAAGGAGCATTTTTTCAACTGTTGGGGCTCTGGAATGCTGAAAACAGCAAATCTCTGAAATGTAGCCTAGAAGATGATAGGATACGTTTATGTTAGGGTGCAAAGTCACTTGGAAAATAGCCTGAGTGCCTCTGGAAAGTAAATTTACAAGTATAATCTTTTTATTGGGCTGGAAAATACACCCTCAAGAGAGAAAGAACAGAGGGGATTCCTCCCCCCCTCCAAACAGTGACCAACCATAGACTAACAGGGTTGTGTTTAGAGCAGAGATGTTTGCACAGTCATGGAAAAGCATATGCTTTTTATCAGGGTGAAGACTTCCCTCCTACTAATTTTCTTAATTAGTTCTTTTACTCCCTGCCTGTGGAGAGTGAGAGTCTGGAAAACACAGTTCTGCCTGGGCAGAACTTTGGTTGTTGCTTTCCCCTGCTTCTCCCCTCACCTTGTGTGATGGATTACACACCAGCAGTCTTTGCTGCCTGGACCTTGTCAGAAACAAAAGAACTCCGTGAGTCTTCCATGAGCATCTTCAAGCAGAAGCTGGCCTCTGTGATTTAGTTAGTATTGACTACTTTGTGTTTCCCTGAAGAGCAATAGTAATATTGGTGTTGAAGAACACGGTTTGATAAGAAGGTCTTGAGATCCTTTGTATAGTTGAGTTTTCTTGGAGGTAGAGCAATGGCATAGGGTTCCAGTGTCTGACTTGCTTAGGCTATAGTTGACCAAATCAGAGAGGCACGCACAAAATCTTACAGAGTATGTCCTACATTAGTGTCTGCTCGCGCTTTGTTTGCAAAAAAGTAGTATGTGTATGAGGTGTTTGCACATGGATCTATGATCAGCTAGGCTCTGTGTAATATGTAGAAGTGCAAATTGCTCATCGTGTTTCTTGCCCGCCTCACTGCCCACCAGCTGAGCTCTGCCTGCTTTCATCGTGTCTCTGTGTGAGCTCTGTGTGAAATTTGAGTATGTGTGAAACAGTCTGTGCTTCACGCTGGAAGTGCCTGTTTGCTTCCTCTGCTGAGGAAGAGGGGCACCAAGCTGAGCCGCAGGAAGGGAAGGGTTATTCTCTTTGTAGTCTGCTTTCTTAGTGATGGAGTTAAAATGTCATGAAAACTATAGCGCAAGGCACAGATTTACAAAGGGAGATGAAGGAGACGAGGATACTTCTTCATTACCTTACATGATCATGCAGTAGTGCTGTTCCTCCTCCTCTATGAGGTCAGGACCACATTTACCCTGGTACAACCATCCATGTACTTCAGCGTTTCTTAACTAGTGCCTGTTCACTGGGTGCATTTTCACTGGGTAAAGCAAGAATTCCTCAGCATACCTGTCCGTGATGGGTGTCTAAAAAGCAAAGCTTCCTTTCTCTTCTGTCTTTCCCATATGGGTTTTCAGTTCCTCACCAAAGATGAGTTACAATGGAGAAGATGAACAACTAAATATAGCTGGAGTTGCTGTTTACTTGAGCTTGAAAACTGGAAGGTAATGGGAAAAGTCTCCTTGCAGCAAAGCTCAGCCTGCGCTCTGTTTAGTTCACTGCTTGCCTTGTGCATTTATGCTGCGGTCTGTGTTGTGACTGATATCCTGAAGCTTTCAGACCTCTTACATGCCTTCATTTGTTTATTATAGGAATAGGAGTTTATAGTAATGCTGTTTATACTAAAGATGGATGAACCATTACAGCAATAAGAGAAACCATCCTGAACCTTTGCCCCGAACTCAAACCAAACCCTTTTGTGATTTTTAAAGTTCTGTTTCAGTTTTCAGTGTCACTGCACTTTGTTCTGTCATGAGCAGAAATGAGTGCCAAAATATAAATGGTATTTCCAGTGTCAACCTCAGATTTCACAAGCAAACCTGCTCTCATGCCAGGGAGTGTGGGGTTTCTTAGACCTCACATGTTTCAGCAGCGAGTATAACCTTTCCAACTCCTGCTGCTCACTGCAGCTAGCGTGGAGTGCTTATCCAGTGGGGCTTGCCCGTCACTATTTCATATGGGAGAAGACACTGTTGTATGCCTATGGGACAAGATGCTGTTTATTGAACTAACAAGAACTCCTGGGGGAATGTGTGCAGATGATTGCTTGCAGATGAAATGCTGAAAGTGCTGTGTAGCTGCATTTCCCTGCTATTTGAGCAAGGGTGTAGTGACTGTCCAGCTTTGGCCTCCTTCCTGCTAAATGTGTTGTAAGCCTGTCAGCTGATGCTTCTGTGAAATTATAGTGGAGCTGCCCAGTGCAGAATAAGAAGGTAAATGCTCTTTTAGGCTCTATCAGATTTGTTTTGAGAACAAAAAGTGACTAGTGTGTTACTGGAACCTGAGTTTCTCCAAATTTATTTGCTGTCCTGTAGGCTTTTCTGTTTCATGTTCCAGACTCAGCTCCAGTGCTGAACTGTCCGTCTAGTAGAGTCTGATAGATTAGTAGAGCCAGTCTTTGGAGCAATCAGTTCAGGTTGTGCCTGTTTCCCTCCTTTTGGCTCCTGAGGAGGAACAGTCTTCCTTCTTCCCTCCCGTCCTCCCTCTCTCTCTTTGTTTATTGTTGTATCAGAGAATGATCTGATGTTTGTTTTAACACTGAGATGAAGCTGAATTCACTGCTGTCCAGCACTCTTTAAAGCTGGTGTGCTACTTGAGTATTTATATCATGCTGACATTTGCTTACTTTAGAGCAGGCTTTATTTCCTTGGAATATTTATCATAGTATCCAGGAATTTCCATGTTGAACTGCTGCTGGACCTGAATGTTGTATATAATTACCTGGGTTCAAGCCCAGTTGCCTAAGGGAAGTTAACTTTCAAAGAACAACAGCTAGCTCTGTGGCATTAGCTTGCTGAAGGAAGAGCTGGCAAGGATTTTTTCCTGGACTGACGTGGAGCAGCCTGTAAAAAAGACTCACACCTCACTTCAGCTATATAGGTAGCTTTGTCTAGCTCATTATGGGAAAAGTAGAGAGTCGGTTCCCTGCATACCTGACATCATGGACAGGGTGCCTATATCTGATGTGATCTGCTGACCTAGTTATGGTCTGGGTTGGAAAATAAGATTTGACATCTTTTGCATCCTGTTTTTTCCCCCTGATTTCCACTAGTCCCTTTTCCCAAAGGGTAAGGGGGGAGGGTTGGTGCAGAATCCAGTTCCTGCCTTCCTGACACACTTTGATGCTCTGACCCCCTTTGTGCATAGAATAGAAATGACCAGCTTGAGGCTTGATCAGATCTCAGGCTCCTGTTGTTTCCCATCAGCTTATACGACTCTCTTGGGCTTCTGGGGCTAGAACTGCTCTTTTGCTGCTAAGCATAAAAAGGCACCATGATTTATGAATCAATTAATCACTGCATGCTGAGGAGCTGTTCACGGTAGTTAAACAGTGAAAATAAAATACTCGAGTATATAATAAAGACGGATCATAATGAATATGACCCTCTATCAATGAATTCCTTCCCGCCCTGTATTTTACCCCCTACTCATTCTTCCCCAGGGCAGCCAAACTATCAATACATGAAATTTGTCTATCTTGGATGGCATGGCGTTCATCAAATTACTTGATAAGGGTGGTGTCTATTTCTGTGATTCCCCCCCTCCCCAGTCTGATTTCAGTGGCTGATAAAGCCACAAAGCCAAAGAGAAAAACAATTAAATAATTCTGATGCTAATGATTGTAAAGTTTTTTGAGTAGTCATAAGAAAATACACCAATAAGTCTCCAGACTTAAGGAGGGGAAGGTGAAGTCTGCACTGCCTGGTCTGTAAAACCACAAAAATGTGGTGTGAAATTTCCAAGAAATATTTCCAAAGCAAAACTGCACAAGAGAGAATTCCACCACGTAACTGCCATTGTTTGCTGTGTAACACACACATCATTGCTGTGTGTTTCTAAAACTGCACGATACTGTAAGAACTAAGCGAGTTTGGTCATAAACCCTTGCTGAGGCTGCTGTTGGGCTTCACAGCTTACTGAAGCACTTCGCGATTTTGGCCAGCACCCAATGACTGTAGCCAGATCAGGGTGGTGTATTGCTCTGTGGAGAGCACCAGTGACTACCCATCACAGATCGACCCGTGAGGTAAGGGTATGAGGCAAGAGGTTTTAAACCTGATCATGTGGTTTTGCACCAAAACTACGTTTCCAAGAAGAAAATTATTCTTTAAAAGTTATTGACCCTATTTTCTATTTTTTTCTTAAAATAAAATTACTGGTTTATTTTACATTATCAGCAGATACCCAAATAGTGGTAGAACATTTCATTAACAGAAGTTGTCGATTTTTTTCTGGCTGAGAAAAATGTGTTCTTAGTAAATGAAATGCCAAAAAGCTCTTGAAATATCCATCTGTTTTGAATTCTGAAAAGGATTTTGGGAGAGTGATGGTACTTCTTGATTTTTGTTGTGTTTATTAATTTTTTTATTTTATTTACAGGCAGGCTTTGAAATTTTACATTTTTGTTGCAGAGTATTTCCTGGATTTTCTGAGCACCAAAAGCTGGCATTGATAGGTAGATGGATTTGTGAACCTTGCTACAAGCCCACTGGTTTTAGTGGAGTTGCTCTTGATCTCACCTGTGTAACTAAGAGTAGATTTCATTCAAGCCAGAAATTAGGTGCAGTGGTGTGAAGCAAGTTAATTCATTCTCTCTGCCATGCATTAAAGCTTGCAGTGGAATTATTATATTTGCCACTTATCAGTAGAAGTTAAAGAATTTTTTCTTTCCAACACAATCTAGCTTCTCATTTTTGTTCAGCTCTGCTGCTGGCATATGTTGACTGTATCTAATGGCCTTTGTTTGCATTCTAAGCTTATCTCATAAATTGGCTTTTGAAATGCACAATCAGCAGTAATAATGTTTCACTGTGGTGACCATGGTTAAACATTTCTTTCCTGTCCCCCCCTCTCCCTTTTCTGTTTGATTTTTAGGACCCAGGCTTCTCTTCGGTGATTCATGACAAGCTCCAAGTCCCCAATACCATTCGTAAGGCGTGGAATGAGAAGGACAACAGATGTGATGTTTGTGCCACGCACCTGAACCAGTTGAAGCAAGAGGCCATTCAGATGGTGCTGACCTTAGAGCAAGCTGCCAACTCCGAACATTATGATGCCTCGCCAGGCTCTCCCCCACCTCTTTCCAACATCCCCACGTTAGTGAGCCCCCGGCACATGGGCAGCCTGCAGCCCAGGGACTGGGCATACGTGCCTGCTCCTTATGCTACATCTAATTATACAGGCTTTATTGCCAACAAACACAGTGGAAAACCCAACAGTCTAGGAATTGTCAACGGGGTGGAGAAGAAAAATGGCTCTCCTGGACACCAAGCCAAGGTCAGCTTTCAAATGGCCACCAGCCCCAGCAACGGTAACGTTCTCAACTCTGTGGCTATCCAGGCTCATCAGTACCTTGATGGCACCTGGTCTTTGTCAAGAACTAATGGCGTCACTCTATATCCCTACCAAGTAAGTATTTTAAAATAACAAAATATGTTCATTTTCTTCCCATCAAAGCTTGACGTGGGCATGCTAACACTGCTTGCTCCCGTTGGGTAGAAGTACAGCCATTCATCCAGTGAGCATCAGAGCAAGGAGTGCTGCAAATTCCTGTTACCCTGATAGGGTATTGAGTTGGGGCAGACACAGATCACAACCAGTATTAATTAGAACACCTTTTTTTAATTCAGCTGTTGTTAATAATAGAGCCAAGCTGTTGTTTTTAATAGCAGATAACTATTCATAGAGTATATGCAATTATTCCCTCACACAGTTCTTTCGCTCATACTGCTTGGTTGGAGCAACAGCTGGGAGCCACTCACACTTGTTTACTTCCAAATGGAGAGTAGCCCTAGTGCACCACTGACGTCTGGGTTGGTATTCACGAAGTACCCAGAAGGTCTTTTGGTTCATCATGTACGCATACGATCTATAGTCTTTGTCTACATATAGCAGGCACGGCCTTCATTGATGTGTTCTAAGTGATGTGCATTCTTATTGGTGCCATTGTGTGCTGGTGGCCTTCTGCAGATTGGACCGATTCTTGGTGTTTTGGTATTTATCTGTTCTTGTGGACTCACTGGGTCCACTGGTCTCCAGAGTTTAGCAGTTCTGGGGAGATTTTCGCATACTTCTCAGCACGTTCTTTTCTTCCCCTCTGGCCTGCCTGCTGTTTTCTGGTACACCGCACCCACAAGTACCTGTAGAACCTACCCACACCTGGGACCCCAAAGGGTCTTTTAGGACAGCAGGGTAGGATTTCTGATGCACTTAACTGCAGGTGGTGAGATTTTCAGAGTGCCCAAGCATTTGCAGATTGCGACATAAGCCTATTCTTTCTGAATTTTCCCAGCCATCCCTGTTGGCTTCCTTAGGCACGTAAGTATATTTGGAAGTTGCTCTTTCTACTAAGTTAAGAACAGATTGCAAGATAGAACCCTAAATTAATATTTAACATTTATCAGTATGAGTAACTGATATTACAGCCAGAAAAAAGTGATATTCATAAGCATTAAGATGTTGTCATGCACCAAAGAAGACCTGGTAAAACCAGTAATGAACTACAGTAATTTTATCTGGAAAATATGTGACTTTATAGTTTTGTGGATTTATGCTCTAGTGAACCTGATTCATATTTGGGCATGCCAGTATGTGATCATAGTTTAATCTAAGCAAAAAATTAAAAATATCTGATTGTTTGATCTAAGAAAAAAACCCCTAAACAAGGAATGCACATTAAGAAAACTGAATAATTAATTGTATTACAAAAATCAGTTTTATTGCATTCACAATCTTTGAGGTTCATCTTCTATGAAAATGTGGGTTTTGTTTACTTTTTAATAATGGTCATGGTTCCTAAATGGTTCATTTTGTCTTAAAAATATTCACTAAGGAGAATCTAATATTCAAAAGTTTCTGGACTGATCCTGTAGTTTGGCTCCAGTTAGATTAAGGACTTTCCCCTACCATTTTTCTCTCCTTTCAGAAACCTTGAAATAGAAAAGGCACCCCACAAAAAACCCCCAACCAACAAAAAACCCAAACCAAAAAACCCAGACAAACTGAAAAAAAACCCAAAGAAACCTAGCAATGTTGGTCCATGATGGACTGTGTTGATATGATAGTGAGTTTTATATTATCTTTAAGATTCCACCTTCAAATGTTAAAATTCTCACTTTACTCAAATGTCACATTTAATTGCCCAGTCAAAGAATAATGATAGCTTTTGTCTTTAAACACATTGAAAGGATTATAGTGTTTGGTTTTGTAGTATCTGTATCCGACGGGGAATTAGTCAAGTAAGAAGAAAAACTTTGAAAGGTAATTAATTTGTGATTTGAATTAATAGGAAGATGCGAGCTTTGCTTTTTCTGCTTTTGTGTGCAGAAACCAATCTTATTTGCTACACATTTTGAGAATATTTTTGATCTCTCTCCTGTATAAATATATTTTTTTGTTATGCACTGACAGATATAGAACTCTGCTGGGAAGAGCACTAGGAAGAGGAATCTGCTATCTCATGTTAATTAGAACCCTTCTGATTTGAAGGTGAATTAAAAAAAAAAGAGGTGCTAGCTACTTACTTGCGAATGTCTATATATTAATTAAATTTTCTTGCCTTCCCTTAAGAACAGTGATTAGAAAAATCTCGCTGTGCATTAGCTAAGAGGAATAGAAAATAATTTATTGGGATAAAAAGCCTTGTACTTCACGCAGGGAATACAGTACCCTTCTACATCATAATCTTGTTAAATTGATGCCCAGGGAGGAGTCAGTCTCATGGCCTTAGACATAATGGTGCCTGTAGTAGACACCTCCTATTGTAAATCAGTTTTTGTTAGACAGTTTAGATAACTTGACAGAAATGGTTGACTACCTTGAAAACAGGCTGTGTTTCTTTTTGAAGTATCACCAAAAAGAGAAAATTAGTTTGGAAGTGAGATTCTGTGGCTCAGAATTGATTCATGGCAATTTTAGGCACCAAAAAGCTTTCCTACTCTTGTTAAGTTCTAGGATGTTACTCCCGTCTTAGGATTTTCCCCTCCAGATGGCCTAAAATTAGAACCTTGCTGTGGGGAACAAATTTCAACTTCCATTTCAGTTCTGGTAGGGGAAAAAAACATTAAAAAATAAAATGAGTGTTGTGATATTGTAGGGCTCAGCTGCTGTAGTAGTGTAGGTGAAGTCTTAAATGACACGCCACTATTTAACTGCTTTTGCAAAAAGAGTAATTACTATCAAGATTAAGTAAAACAAATGTGAATTTATGCATTACTGGATTTAGTAATGTATTATATGCTTAAACTCTGAAAAAATAGAAGAAATAATACTATTTTTTAACTGGAGATGCTTTTCAGATATAAAAGAAACTTGCTAATTGTTTCATAGAGGCATTATGGGGACTCACCCGTGGAGTCTCTTTAAGAATAAGCCAGAGAGACGGCTGCTAGGAGTTGTTTAGGCAAAACTGGTCGCACCTGGAGGTGAGGAGATGGTGTAGATGACCCCTTCAGTCTCCACTGGGCCTATTTTTTTGTGTGATTTCATATTTAACCACCCCTTGGCTAGCCAGAAACCAAGATCTGGTTCCAGAGACCTGTCTGTCCCCTAGGTCTGGCTCACAAATGAACAGCTGATGCTGTTTTCTGGAAGGGCCTGAGTCAAATTTTGCTGGGAAGCGGTCCTTTTACAAAACAGGGGGGCAGAGGCAGGGTAAGGGGATTGACTGATCTAAAACAAAAAGTATGGCCTGTTAAAACCTCCTGTGAATACTGGAAAGTTGAAATGGTTACCTGGCCAGGGGAAAAGCGACCTCTTTGGTTGCATACAGGTAGGAAAATATCAGCCAAAGTTTAATAGAATTTGATCCAGAGCCTGAAAACTGTGCTCTTTCAGTCATCAGCAGGTAGCATTTGTATATCCTGGGGATCAGACTGTTTTAACACTTGTAGAGGCTTTCTGTTGATCTCTCCATCGCTCAAAGGGATTTCAATCCTTCCCTGCTTGGAGAAAACTCATTTAAATTAGTGGTGAGGTTTTACCTGAGAAGGGCTGTAATTATTTGTGCAGCTGCTGATGTGAATTACAGGATACCACAGTGTTAAATACATTTCTGTTGCTGACCAGTTATTACAAAACACTTCTGAAGAAAAAGAAACCTTTGGGCCTGGGGTGCTAATGTAGGGGCCAAAAGTCTAAATACCTTGATGAAACGATTGCTTCTTGTCATTTTTGTAGAGGATGCGATACCAAATTGAGTGCATAATGTTTTCAGTACTTTACTATCCAAAGCTGCTAAAGTAGCTGAAACAAAAAGACCACGTTAAAAAATGAGATAGATTTGAGTCCTCAGTAGGTCAGGCTGATTTAGGGTTTGCTTTCAAAGGGAAAGGAGTTGAAAATAGTGACTAGATTAAGCTGGTTACGCTAAACCACTTTTTCTGGAGTAAAAGCTCTCCATTCTCTAGAAGTAGTTGTTCCTCTTTAGAATGGGCACCCTCTTTTAACCGAAATTAAGTGCATGGCTCTCGCATGCTAGTGTGCATCTAAAGCAAAAGCATGGCATTACCTGCATTGTGGTGTGAGGTGCAGAGCATCAAATGGTGGGCATTTCCTCGGTCCTCTACTTACCTTCCTGGATCTGCATAACATCTCTTCATGTCTTTAAGCAGATTATTTAAAAAAAAAATTGAGCACAGCGTGTTTCGTAGATTTGAGTGACAGGAAGGTAAGAAAGAACCAGGGAACTGTAAAGAACTGTAAAAGGCCAGCTGTTCCAGGAACAACGTGAGCTATGAAAGGGAAGGATGAGTAACAGAAAATGTGGCTGCTGGTGTGGGTGAGCACCTCCTGCTTCAGACCTTGAAGTTGTGAAGTTTAAATTCGGTAAGGAATAAGATAGTGCATGTAAGGATTTGAGTAGGGGTATTATGAACGTAATGATATTTGAGGAAAAAGTGTTCCTTTCTACCCTGCACTTAAAAAGACCCTTTTGACCAAAAGTTTGGAAAATGAGATCTTAAACTACTGAGAGCCTCTTGGCCCCAGGCGTAATGATCTCAAACCTATTCAGAGAGTTATCAAAGGCTTTGTTTGTGTACAGTTGATGAAAGCCTACAGTATGTGCTTTCTGTTTCCTCTTTATGTATAATGTGTGTTTAGAAGAACACTGTTCTCTGAGAAAGTACCAGCTTGTTCTGGAGTTTTGCAGTGATGAATGATTTGTTTGGAGTTTACTTAGGTCATGGCTGTCTCATAACACATCAGTTCTTTCAGGCGCAGGCTTTTAAAAAGAAACGTAATGATTAGAGTTGGGTGCGAGATGGAGAGTTCAGATACAGAGCCAACGCCTATGTGTGGGGTATTCCCAACCAGGATTTTGATTCCAAGCTTTTTTTCCAAGTCTCTGCTAATTTATTTCTCTTCCACTTGCTGCTGCTTCTGTTGCTTCTTAGCATTCAGCAGGCAGGATAAAGCTAAAATGTTAATGATTGCTACAGCAGTGCCAGGGTAATTTAAGCAGCTTCTAAAGCATATAATGCAAGGTATGGAAATCAAGTTACTTGACTCATCTGAGGACTACCAGGTGTCTTCTATAATTATTCCATGCTTCCTACAGCCAGACCTCTTTTGCCAAAGCATCTCAGCAACAGAAGGAAAGGAGATTTGTGCACTGTCTCTTCTAGTACCATGTTCTTATGTGACCACACATGATACAGTATGAGACACCTAACGCAGGAGGTATTTTGCCTTTGTGCAGTTAGGTTTGGGTCCAGAATTTTTTGGATGGCTTATGTTTCAATAGCAGTTTAGTCACTGAAAGTATGAGATCCATTTCTGAGTTTAATGTCTCCCTGAACATTTTGTTCTTATTACTGTGAGCTGATGTGCTCACAGTGGGTGATGGTGCTGAGCAAATGTGTGCAAATTCTTGCACTGATATTTTTTTTTTTTTCCATTCTGTGACCTGGACTCTTCACAACAAAGTAACTCTGTAGTGAGGCTGTAGATTAAAAATGCAGGAATTTTATTTCCAAAGATTGTTTGACTGGGCCAAGAAACAGATTGTCAAACATGCATTGGCACTAAAATTATATCCCTGCTTAATTATCTCTGTTGCCCTCTTCCCCCATGCATTAGTTATCTCTGAAGTTGCTTTCCTCTGGCTAAAAGCCTTTTTAAACCACATCACTAATAATTAGATATGACCCTACTAAAGTCAGTGTATGTCATCAGCTGACACTTTACCATGATTGTTTGATCCTTCAGCGTATATATTACAGGAGTTGGTTATTTGTATTTCATTTCTCCTGTCCACCCCCTCAACTAACAGCCCAGTTGTATACTGGTTCTCTTATATCATCAAGGGGGGAAACTGAAGTCTATGTGAACTGCAGGAGGGGTTTCTTTTTTTGCATGACTGTGGTGTGATTTGATCTCTTATAGCATTTTTATGCATGGCTTAATGACCTTAGAATCATTACCTTTCCTCCTCACGATACTGGGGTGACCAAGGGAAGAAAGAGGTAAAGGGTATCCCATGGACTGAAAAGAGCTAAGTAGGCTTATCCTATGAGTGTGAAAACCCCATGACTCAGCTGTGATGCGAGGAAGAAATCTGTGGACTGTTAGAGGAGTGAGTTAATCCTGTAAATTAGCGAAAGCCAGAAGATCACAATTAGTGAGGATTTGGAGTCTTGGTTTCCTCCCTTGCTCTGTAGCTTAAGGATTTTGTCCACATGTGAGACTAGTTTCTTTTCTGAAATAATAGGTGATTGCTTGCATCATTGAACAGAAGTATAACCTGAGAGGAGGGGAGATGTTTTAATAGTGAGAAAAATGATGTAGAGATGGGATGGAGAGAGGGAGAAGGCAAACCGATACATCAACACAGAATTGTCCCTGTGTTTCCCATGCTCTAAATAAGGTGGCACAAAATCAGAGAGAAAAATGGTCACTTCTGCTTTATTTCATATTTCAAGAACATAGAGAGTTAAGTTAAAAGACAGCCAGTTTGGAAGTGAGAAGAGGAAATATGCTTTTCGTGCAATGCACAGCTCTGTGGAACTTATTGCTGTGGAAATAGCATTGAAGCCAGGAGCTTAGGAAAATTCATAAAAGGATTATGTGTTTATGTGGGAAATAAAAAAAACACCCTTATTTCTGATATTAGCATAAAAAAAAGTGAGAGATGAATTTCCGTATAGCAAAAGGCAATTGGTATCTGATATTCTACGGAGAAGGTAAATACATCGAATATAGAGCTAAGGACTAGAATTCCTGGAACTACCACTGAAGCTTTTCCAGGTGTAACTGGGCTGACCGGGAGAAGGCCGCCGATGTACTTAGTAAGCTCTTAGACTCTTTGTTCCTCCGTTCTGGAAGTGGCCCTGGAGTGGCAGCTGGAGAGAGAGCCTAGATTAGAGCCTGAACCTGGTGAAGGATAAACACCAGATGACTGGTGCTGCGTTTTGGATGTAGGCCTGTGGTAAACAGATTAATGAAAAGTGCTTTTCCAACAGTTTCAATAACATTGCCAGAGTTCAATGTAAGTGGTGTACATTTCAGAATTCTTTTAATTTTTTTTCTTACTTACTCAAGTGTGTGAAGGCTCACGGCTTCTAATAAACTCTCTTGGGCTGAATCATTCATATCAGCAACATGTTGGTCTTTAACACTGCGTAAAGATTCAGTTGTGGCTGATATTCGTTCTATATCTTGCTGTTGTTCAACATCTGTTGCAAGAAGAGAGAAAAAAAGAAATGTACAAAACCAAGGGTAACTAATTCTAACTGAGATGGGAAGAAGGGGTTGACAAAAGAATTAGAAAGAAACTTTTTAGGAGTCTCCCTTTAGATTTCCAAGGGATACCACTTGAAGACACAAATCAATGTATTGTCTCCTTGACTGAGATATTTGTTTTTCACCTTGTTTTACATAAATGGAACATAGAATTAAGATTAGATTTAGGAACATCATCATAAATTTTTTTTGTTGCTATTTGTAAAATCCTCTTGTAACCTTTGATTTTGCTTAGAAAAAAATCTGGGCTTTTAAATATGAAGAATTTTATTACTGTGCAAAGAATAAATTGACAAAGCTTTTTTCTTTGATGCTATACTGTGCTTCTAGGAAGTAAGGAATAAATAGCTAGAGGCTGATGTAACTCTGAAATGTGTTTCCCCGCAGCTATCATGCAAAACCATCGTTTTCTTTTCTCTAAACTGTTTCTGAAACAGCATCAGAAACGGAGCACCAAATTCTCTGTTGGGATAGCTCTCTTCAGTTCAGTGGATTTGAGTTAAAGTGGCTGGTTGTTCCCTTACGTTCCAGAGTATTGTGAACTTGAGAGGTGGGTGTTGTCAGGTAGGATGCATTCAGGGCCAGCCCCTCTTCCATCTTACGCCAGGATAATTGCTTTGCGGTTGACATGGCTACATCGGTTTAGTGCAGACAATGATGAGATCAACATCAGCCCTGAAGGTCTGATGAGCCAGAGTGTGAGAACAGCTGTGGTGATGGGAGCCAATATTGGTATCTTGCACTCCAGGTGGGCTCAGCTTCCCTTTGGGCTGGTGGATGACCATGCACCTCTGGTCTGACCCCACACTGAAGAGTCTGTTGGAACTGCTCCTCTTGAAACATGGAAGCAGAAGGCTGATCGTCCAGCAGCTTTTGACCTTTGAATGTGCCTAGCTGTGCTTTATGAAGAATAAGGAAGGATTACATCTGTACAGGGGTGAGAAAAAGCTCCTCCCGGCTAATGAAACTATATTTTAAATCTATAAATTCCACTGAGGAGAAATGAAATTGTACTTGTTAACCTCTCCAGTTGAATTCAGAATCACTACAGAGGTTGAAGGGGAAGGGAAGGCAATGAGCTCTCATCTTTCAAGGGGTGGGCTGGTGCTCATTGTGCTTAATGTCACCAGCAGGAACATCTGTAGTTCTTCCTTGGAGTCACCATTACTCAGGTCATTAAGGTGTCCGAGGGCTTTGGTTTTGTAAACCAAGAAAGTGTCAGCTCAACTGGTAGATGCAAACGCCAAGTGACTAAGCTGCAACCAGTGCGAGGTAATGGTGGTATGGGTGGGAGTGCCAGTGAAGGGTGCCTGTTGTGACAGCTCTTTGAATCAAATACATGTCTGTCATGCTTCACTTCAAACTGGTATTTTTTTGAATTTGTGAAAGTGCAATATATATATATTTATGTATATATATGTTTATTAAACAGTGGGCTAGACTTATGCACAGGCTTTTGGCTAATGGGAAAAACAGAAAAAGAATTAAAGGTTAGAACTATGAAATCACTTCTGCTTCCCTAACTTCATTGTGGCCGAGTTGACCTACCATGGGTGCAGCTTGGTGTCACTGGATAATTATAAAACACACCTGTGATGTGAATTCTGCAATTACTTTACACCTTTTACTGCACTACCTATCACTTTGCAAGAAAGTCAAGGCTATTACTAAAAGCAGTGTTTAGACCTAGGTTTGAAAAAGATTTTTATATTAAAGCATATAGAGTGAGATTTTCTTTCCTGTATGAGGCACATAGATGATAGATAGGGTTTGTTATTGCTTTTCTTCCTGACAGGTTTTAGGCGGCTGGAGCTAGACTGTGTCGCTGGATTTAAACACAAATCACAAGCATGATCGTCTCTCTATTTTATTCTTGTATATTTTCTCAGTTACTGCAGTGCAACGTAGAAGATAGAAAATTAACTCAAGCATTAGTAAAGAAATGATACAGAACACATCAGAAGGAAATGTATAGTAATGAGATATCATCAGTTCTTAATTGATCAGTCTCTGATCCCTGAAGACTCTCTGTGAAGTTCATTGCCAGTGTGCGGGAGGTAAAAATGGATGTAACACGATTCTCAGTTGTAGCATACAGGTATATCATAGCCGTGATCACTGACAAGACTGACAGGGAACATGCACTACGAAAGCTCTGGCTACATTTGGGCCAGCCTTCTGTGAAAGTCATCGTGAAGAATCTTGCAATGTTAGGTAGGCTTAATTAAGTCTGAGTTTGCAAGCTCGTGGAATATTTCTGATATTTTGCTTTGAAGTGGTGTAAACCAAAACTATCATTGTTTCTCCTGTTCAGCAAATAATATAACCAGCTGCTATTCAGGTGGCTTAGGAGAACACCACAGCTAAGTGTCCCTGGCCACCAGGCCTCCCTGACAAATTACAAGAGCATTAGAGGGTGTCCTAAAGCTTATCTATTTTATTTTATTTTTAGGTGTAAATAAATGCTAAATAAATGATCAAGTTGTTTTCATGTAAATAAGTGCTTTGGAGGGAAAAATCTAGTTCTCATGTTACCAGCTTTTGTTATTCTCAGCCCTAGTCAGCCATCACCAAGGGTCTTCACCTCTGTAATCCTAAATGCCTGGAAGTGCCATTTGCAGCCAGGATTTAGTAGCGATGCTGATTATCTCCTGAGCGTTGTCTTGCACTTCAGAGCCTTTCTAAAGATCCTTTTTAAACATTGCCAGGGACCAGCTTATCAAGATTTATTCCTACTTCTATAAAAGTAGGTATAAATGCAGACACCTGGCCTGATGATAGCTAGGGCTAGATCAAGATTTTTGGAATGTATGTGCAGGTTAGGTAGGCTAGGAGAGTTTTCCAGGCTCAGTGATGGGGATTTCTCTGTTTCCTTTTTCATTCACTGCTCAATGACTTTAATCATATATTGTGAGTATTTGCCTCTTCCTCCTGCCCCCTCAATGCTTTGTCTCTGAAGCAGGGACAGCTGGCACTGCTGCTGGGGGCTGTTAGTTCCAGGGCCTCAAGGCATATTATGCTATGAAGAATATGCATAATAGAGCACATTATTCCTTGTATGTTCTCCAGTAAAGGTGATTTCAAGTGTGGCAGCGGAGGCTTATTATGGCTTGGTTTCCTTTTGCGTGTGAGAGCAGGAGGGCACCTATTAGTTACCAGTGCTTGACAGAAATACTGGAAAACAACTGATTGCTCCTCAGCGTCCCATTTTAGCTGCTGGACAATTTCACATCATTTGTGAGAAACAAAAGATTGTTGTTAATGCTATTGCTGCTAGTATTCTTGTGCCCAATTTGAATACACTGAGTAGAAATGCCTCTTCCTAATTTTCTGGAGAATCCATAAATGGTACCACAGAAAGCCAAAGGACCTGTCAGTAGCCACAGCTTTACTAGAGCAAGAGAATGGTTTGTACTTAGGTGATGTCGTGGTTTAACCTCAGCCGGCAAGCGAGAACCACGCAGCTGCTTGCTCACTCTCCACAGCCCGGAGGGCTGGGGAGAAGAATTGGAAAGGAATGTAAAACTTAAGGATTGAGATAAGAACAATTTAATAATGTAAAGAGATTTAAAAAAGTAAGAACAACAACAATAATAATTATAATAATAATAACAGCAGTTATACTGAAAAGGTGGGGAAAAAGAGAAAATCCAAAGGAAAAGGGAGAAAGGAAAGCAAGTGATGCACAGGACATCTGCTCACCACCTGCTGACCGATGCCCAGCCAGTCCCCAAGAACGATGCCCACCCCCAGCTAACCCCCCAGGTTTATATACCAAGCATGATGTCCCGTGGCGTGGAATACCTCTTTGGCTGGTTCAGGTCACCTGTCCTGGCTGTGTCCCCTCCCAGTTTCTTGTGCCCCTCCAGCCCTCTCTCTGGCAAAGCCCAAGAAACCAAAAAATCCTTGACTCAGCATAAACATCACCCAGCAGCAACTAAAACCGTCAGTGCGTTACCAGCATTGTTCTCACATCAGAGCCAAAGCACAGCGCTGGACTAGCTACCAAGAAGAAAGTTAACTCCATCCCAGCCGAAACCAGGACAGGTGATCAGAGAATTTGCTTTCAAGACTTTTTAAATGTTGCATGGGGTGGGGAAAAATGAAATTCTACCAGGAAACATATAATGTAAACCCAGCTGAAAGATAGCTGGGGTGGTAACTGTATAGTATTTTGCAGACTTTAAAGTCCTTTCCTATAAAAGGACCCAGAATCCTTCAAGCATCAAAACTAAACCTTGGCAATACATTTGAAGGAAGCAAACTTTATTGTCCCATGCTTTATGTGTTAAGAAGCAGATGTACAGGAAAGTGGAAGTATATGCCTGAGAAGGGTGTTACACAGTTTGTGAAGAGTTGAGAAAATAACCTTTTCTTCTGTTACGCTCTGGGCAAAAAGGGCCATCTTGCAATTTCAGATGTGGAAGTTAGGTTTTCCTGTGCCTGCCTGGAAGAATAAATATCAGAGTGGATTACGAAACAGAGACATTATAAGGCTTCATAACAATTTGGAAAAACTTTGGAAACAAAAGAGACTGACTGAAAATATCTTGCTGGTTGATTGTTTTTATCTTCAAATATGGCTTGACCTGGAATTTTTATCCACTGCACAGAGTTCATATGCTTTACCATTTACAACAACTGCTACTGTGCTTTCGGAGAAGAAAAAACTTGAAAACAAGGGCTTTGCTTTAGAGGGATTCACTTGAAAGCATGCCCTTGGGAAAGAACGAGACTGCAGAAGTTTTAAATTGACCTCTGAAGTTTTTTAGGTTTTAGCGTCATTGAAACTTATTCTTTCAAAAAGCTTCTGAATCCAGGATATACCTTCCTTGTTGTTCACTCTGCCTTAATTCTTAATAAAAGTAGTTCCTGCAAATACTAAAATCCTGTCATCCTTGTACAGTGCTCTGTTTCCTCCTAGGGAAACTTCCATAATGCTATTCTGCTGGAAAATTGAGTTTTGAAACTGTGAACTTTTTTCCTGGAATTTTCATAATCAGGTATTGCTGGTGGATAGGAGTGAACCCCATGTGCAGGAAACCAAATGTCTGTAGGAACACTGTGCAGGAACGGGTGTGTGGGAGTCCTGGCCCTCTGGGTTGATCACAGGGCTAACCTGCACCTGTTGTACGTGGCTTCTGTCACCGTGGCCACTGTGAGCACAGCAGCTTAATAGTGGGAAGTATTTTGAGAATTATCCCTGAATTTTTTGGTTTAATGCATAAATAGTATGGAGAATTAATGGGCTAATGCATAAATATATTAATTCCACCTCTGACTCTTTTGGGCATCCTTGGTCTGATTTCTTTATTTGTGTGTGCATGTATTTATGTATATACATACACAAATATATCTTTTTCTTCCACTTCATTTACTTTAGGGAAGACTCCTATGCTACTTTCCCAAAAGGAATTGCTGATAAACTTCGGGATAGATTCTGATCTGGAATCAAATTCACTCCACTGGTGACAGAGCATCATCACACTTTTTCCATTTAGTTACTCTGTGCCATTCTGCCGATGTTAAGAAAATCTTAGAATTGGAGTCCTCGGAGTTCTGAAAGCTAATGGGGAGTGTTTCAGCCCCTCTTAAGAATACATGCTAAGCACGAGTTCTAGAAGTGTTTCAGGCTTGGCTCTTTATTATCCTGTATGTGGAATAGCACTCTACATTTTGCAGCGAGTTCATGCCCATCTTGTATTCCCTTTGTCCTAGTGTAAACGGCTGCAAGATGACTTAGTAAATGCCTACAGTAGAGCTCATGAAGAGACATGCGAGACCTTTTTCTTCACTTATACAGATTACAGCACTGCACTTCCACTGACCTGTAGTCAGTTATCCTTCTTTTGGCATGTCGCTTTAGAGCAGAAAATCAGTCCATGATGCTCTATTGAAAATTAATTACAACAGCATAAAGAATTCCTTTCAAAGACTTCTGAAACTTTTACATTACAAACCCAGCAAACCAGTAGAAAGGGAAAAATCCAAAACATTTCATGTGCAAATAAAAACTCTGTGGAGTGCTGAAAGCCAAAATGAAAACTGAACATAACCATGAGGCATTTATTACAGTTCAGAATGGTTTACTAGAGTTTAGGCATCATTTTAGATGATGAGTCTGTTTGTTGTTGTAATATTTGGGCTTCATTAAATGCATTTTATTAAATCTATTGTAAATATGTTTTATTCCCAAGGGACCAGTTAATGTAATCTTCGTGTTTGCTTATAAAAATATTAACCAATAATTCCTGCACTAATTTTAATCAGTGTTTATTTTTAGACCCTACTGAAGTGCATTTTGTCAGTTCAGTTTATTGTGCAAACTCATCGGGGCAATAACTTTTTGTTTGTGTCCCATGTAGGAGAAGCTGTATATTTATTGTTGCTGTGGTTTAAAAAAAATAAAAAAAGTACAGAAATGCCATTTGAAGGTTATTTAGGCTGTCTTTTATGAGGAAAAAATAAATGTACCTATAAGACTTGTCTGTATACTTTCAGACAATTTTCTTATGTTGATATTCTCTCTTAACATTTTGATTTCTGACTGTTAAGATCTTTTAAGTTTTCCAGGTTGTCTGTTTTATTCTTCTCTCCTGTCTCTTAAGACGCCAACAGGAAAAGTGATCAAGGTATGTAGAGGAATAAGAATAAAAATTAGCAGATGTTAGTGGTAACAATTAGGAAATAATAAGCCTACAAGGACACAGAAATGAAGAAAATGACAAGGACCTTAGGCGATTCACAAAGTACAGGTCTACATGAGATTAATATTATACAGAGACAGGCAATAATTTGTAACAAAACCTGGAAGAACATGCTGTTTATGCTCCCTGAACAAATTTTGCTGTGGAAGTATACAGAAAGTGTACCGATGAGTAAAGAGTAAATAACTGGCAGTATTTACTGTGCGCACTGCTTTCCAAAGTTAAACACATTAGGTAGTATGATGCGTAAGACTTTGTGTACGATGTCCTTTACGGCCCTTCTCCTAGATGGGAAATGCCTGATACAAGATCATTAAAGCTGTATGGAGTCTACCCATGGTTTGATCCCAGTTGTGTTTTACTGGAACCAAATCCTTGATGAATCAAGTGGTTATTATTTGTCCACCCAAAATCCTCACGCTAGGTTATACTGATGGAATCTGAAAGAGTTCTTTTGAGGAATGATTGCCATTTTTTAGTACTGCAGGTTATGGGTGTTCAATTGCTCCCTCTCCTGCCCTTGCAGAAAGGGCTGTAGAGCACAGCCAGACCACAGCCAGTGGCCCTTCCTCTCTATTATTCACTTCTCAGAACTGTATTATTCACTTTTCAGAACTGTGCAGTTTGAAAATATACATCTGTATTTTGGATCTTCCAAACTGATCACTAATTTGTTTTTTTTAAAATGCCATCTGAGAAAGGTAAAGGGGTTCTGTGTCTTGGCATTGTCTAAAAAGAAAAGTCACCTAAAATAAGTGTTGAGGAGAAAATATTGTTCTTCATCTGACCTTATCTAGCTGGTCAGGGGAGATGGGGATTGGTATTAATTATTAAGTCTGCAAGTGAATGTGCACTAAATTCCAGCTGGGAATGGACAGTGAGCATGCTTGAAGTTCTGAGTGTACAAGGGCCCTAAGGGGAAACATGGGAATGTGACCTTCATACTGTGAAGCTGTCATAGTGAAGATGGATTGTGATGGTTCCTGCAGACCAAAATGCAGATTACATACGCTGGGGAAAGATCATTGTGTGCGCTTGTATTAAATGCTGGGTGAGCTTCAGCTAATGTGGTGTTGAGCTAAAGCCTGGAAAACTGCACTCGGCTTGGATCCCTTCAGGACTTGCAAATCAAAAATGGCCAACTGAAACAAATAGTTTTGATTGAAAATGTGATAGAATGCAGAAAACGAGAGGAGGCAAAACTATGATTAGCTTGGAAAATAGAAGTGGCTAGGAGTATATGCAAAAAGCTGAGCGCAGTGTTGACTTAAAGAGCGCCATCGCAGGCGCAGAGCCTGATGCTCACAAGTTGACCTCTCTGTGCCACTGAAAGGGGACCAGAAAAGAGAGAGGCCCAGTTCCTAACGATTTACAGTGTGCACCAACAGAGCTTAATTGATGTTCGGTTGAGGATGTGCTCCTCCTTGGTTTTGCTTTCGTTAGCCAAGAGGGCAGTAAATCTAGAGCAAACAGAAGGCAACATAGCATGACGTGGCACCTACTCAGCCTATAGAATTCACCCCAGGAAGCAGCTTCCAAGTGAAATGGTTATAGTTGAGTGAATTTTATGACTGCTAATAACAGCTGTAGCTACGCAAACTAAGGGAATAAGGCAACCAAATCTATGCTTTCAGGCATTCACCTTCAGGGCCAGGAAGAAACTGTTTCTGTCCAGCTACTGGTCTCATTTGAAGGCTCTTTTCATGTCTTCCTGTTGAAAATGATGGTTGTTGCTGTCATAAAATAATTTTAAAACCTCAGCAGGACATTTTTATTATTAACATGAAAGAAAGAGGTGTTCATATATTGTGACAGAGATTAGAAAGACCAACCTTGTTAAATTTATATAGAGGTCACTCCTGCTGATGCATAGCTTCTGCGGAGCTCCCTGGTTGTTGTGGGTTTTTTTTTGTTTGTGGGGGTTTTTTTGTTTTGTTTTGTTTTGGTTTTTCTTTAGCAACTGCATACTGACTCCTCTGGAAATGATACAATTTCATGGCAGGTCCCATTAGCACTGATAATTGTGAAATTAGCTATTGCCACATCTCCATGAAAGAAGGAACACCTGCAAGGGACTATTAATAGTAGGGACGGAGAAGGGGAAGGCCAGCTACACAAAGCCAAAGGGCAATGTAATGCATCATGTCTGTTACATTGTGAGATGGTGGATTGGGCCATGGTTTGTGCAATTCACTGCAAACGTTGACATTTTCAGCGTGGAGGTTTGCGGCTAAATGCTGTTTCCCTGTGGGGAAAAAGAACATAATATTGTTATGCTTTTTGACTGGAGTTGTTGACCGGTGTCAAGGTCTTACAAGTATTTGCATTGAAAAGATATGCTGTTGGCTTCTGAATAGTGTATCAGCATCTCTGCTTGTGGGAATGAAATAAGAGCGTTTCCTAGGACAGTGTAAGGCTCCCAGTTCCTTCCCAGTTGGAATTCAGCCCCCTAAAATGGCCTTTCTTGCAACACCACTCTCAGTACTTCTCTTGTTTTCACTTCTGCACATCTTCAGTGCATTTTTGGGCCAAGTAATAGCCATTCTCCCCCGTTTTCTTTTAGTCCCACTGAGCCCTTCTGAACAGACGTAACTTCTGGGCAGCTCTGCCTTCAGCCTTGCGTGATGGCTGCTATTCCAGCTATCCTAGCCTAACCTGTGTTTGAGGACTCAGACACATGATCAGCCTGATAACTTTTAAGCAAGCTTACTAATTAATACGTGGGGACTGCAGATGCACGTTGATAGTTCACAGCAACTTTAAGATAATTTGACTTCGTTCCTTTGACTTAGCTCTAGAAAAGTGATTGTAAGATAAATCATTGCTACTTTGCGTTTGCCACAGGCTAAGCATGTGCATGTGGACAGCTTTGTAACTCTGCACACTACTTGTTTCTATGCCTGAGCTCTCGTAACCTCATACGATGTCAGTCAGCATTCAGAAAGAAAACTGGCTCCTAGACAGCATTATAAATGATGAGTTGAATGGTTCACCTGAATATGTGCAGCTTCAGTGATTTTAATTGCATTGTGAGCATTTAAGCCGATAACATTTTAAGAACTAAATTTCATGCAGAAGACTGGGTACTTTGAAGTTCTAAATGCTTGCTGTGGAATAGAGCCCAAACAGAAGAAGTAGAAAAGATGCTTTCTTCTTCAGGAATGAGACAAATTACTCCCTTTAAGATGAGAGATCTTACTGGAATGCCGGTAATACACTGGAAGATGTGTTGTAGCATTGGTCAAGCTAAACCGAAGTGGAGGGGAGGGATGCATCAAGTTAATGACTAGACACTAAGATGTGAACACAGTATTTTTTAAAGTTTTCTTTGTGGCCTGCAGGTTTCAGTGGATTTTCAGAAGAGCTGAGAGTACTTGGAGCCCTTAGACCTGTCTTGAGAGATGAAATTTAAGGTAGCATTAAAATGTGCACCTTAAGTTTTATTCCACTAAGGATGGATCAGGAAATATGAGACTCTCTTCAGTCCTTTCAGATGATGAGTTGTTAGTATTTCACTGAAGAAGCAAAAAAGAAAGCTGTGTAAGCAGTATTAACAATTTTTGGTGTCAGAGGTTAACTGTTATTTAATTGGTTTTCAAACATGTACTTCTATGTGAAGATGGTTTAGGAAAGTGTATGGAAAAGAATAAATCTTTAAACTTAGAATATTTGATGAGTTGAGAAAGATTTCTTAGTCTCTCTCAGATTTACCGGGCTTCTATATGGCTTGGCCCAAAATACGCCTGGCTTCTACACGACTTCTCTGCAAGCAGCTCTTTTGGATTTTTTCAAAAGTTCATTCCTCATGCAAGGTTCAAGTCCCCTGGTTCCTGCCTTTATAAGGTACATTACTGATAGTCTTAGGACCTAACACACAGAGAAAACAGTTTGTGTTATTGCGGTATCTGCCAGCACTAATATAATTACACTTTTGGCAGCAGTTTATAGAAAAGCTGATATTCACAATTTCTTTCTAATGGGGAAGCCACTGGAATGGCACTAGTTTCTAAATTGATCCAAGGCATTTGCTAGATCCCTGGGCTCACACGCATGGACCTTCCCATGAGCAGCTGCATGAGAGACCCATCAGACGTGAACTGATCTTACCCACCAAAAACGTCAGACCTCGAGGTGGTTATGTGTGTGGGCTGAACCTGCATTATGCCACGTCCTTACGCCATAATCACTGCAGGAATCTCTAAGCCTGTCAGATTTTTCTCATACTGAAAATTAAGTAGTTGTCTCTCCTCATGTTTTGGTGGTAGAACTTGACCATATGTCTTTTAAATAAAGACTAATGATCCGGTTTGTATACCTATGTGTGGAGAAACTAATAGTGTTTTTTATTGCCTACTCTCTTGCTAGCTATAGAAAGAGGTTGCTTTCTGGGTCAATAATGCCATTTAAGTTAAGCCCACATGCTGACACACTCTGGTAGCTTCTGGAGCTGTTCTTGTCAACTGACAAGTGAAAGGTCAATGGCTCACAGATTGCTGTTTGTGATAGGGAACCAGCTACAGTGAGATCTGAACTTCTTATGATGTCTTGACATGGCTGTCAGGTTAGGAGCTGGTCAGAGAAAGGGAAGTTTGTTTTCATAACAAATATTACTCCTGCGCGCAGTGAACGAGAGAGGCTTGTGCCTCAGCTTCTGAAGTTTAGTCACTTCATTTAGCTGCTGTCCCCTGCGTATAGACAGACAGACAGACAGAAGTCAGACGTATGCATCTTTCACAGTCTGCACACACTCTTCCTTGCGGCACTAGTTATTTTAGCACAGTTAGCCTGGCGGCTGAGGTCTTAAAAGGTAGCTGATACAACAAAGGATTACAGCGTGGTTGCTGAATCTGGATGTCTGAAATCAACTTTAGCTGAGCTACACAAAAGAAAGGCCTTTTCTATCGTAAAATGGTACTGAACTGATAGCAAATAAAAGTCAAAATAGAAAAAAGATCAAATTAATTCCTAGCTGCGCAGCTTTATAATGCAGCAACAATATATACAGGTAATTAAGAGAATTAAAAACCTTATAAAAGTAGATGTTAAAAAAACTTCTGAAAGCTAAAGGCAGCCTCAGCCTTCCCATGGATTGCCGTGGTATTGTCATCTTCTTGATGAGAGAGGAAGCAGTTTCATTGTGTTGCTGCTCATTAGCTTTTTGCATTGCTGAAATGCCTGGAGATCCAAAATTGAGACCAAACCCTCTGTTTGCTAGCTGTTGTTCCTATTTTTCATGTGCAGAGTTACGTATGGGAGTACGCCAGCTCAGAAACCTCATGTTGCTGTTTTGTCCACAGAGACTTGGCTGGTGGAGCTTCATGGTTGAGAGCTGCATTTGGGTCCAGCTGATTTAGGTACAAGATTTGCGTCTTTGCTGCTTTAGGTACAAGAGAGAGCTCACAGCCTTACTGGGGTCTGCCCGTGGGGCATCTGCTTCTCCGAGGGAGCTCTGGGGTGTGACGGGGTGGGGGGTGGGTGGGGTGGGGGGCAGGTTTGCATCCCAGGATGGCTGTCCTGCTGGTAGCTTCCTTAGGGAGGAGCAGGAGAGGCTGGCACGATCCTGAATGGACATTAGAAAACACTGAGGGTAGTGATGAAGGTGAGTTATGATAGCTGTTGTGGTTTTGTAAGCACATAGAGGCCTTACCTTTCAGAAAATAGTTTGATAATGAAGTAGCAGCCAATAAATAAAATTTACAGGCTATGTCACTCAGACGAAAGGAGCACTGCAGACTAGAACCTGCAACTTCTGTACTCAAGGTAGATATTTGCTGGCTTGAATATTTCAGATCATGTAATTTCTCCTCCTCTAACATTTTTTTCCCTGTTTGCTTTTCTGCTCAATAAATATATTGGTACAAAGAGAGTGAACAAGAAGCAGGCTTGGTCAATACTATTTCAGACTCAATATACTGATTCCTTCTGATGTAGATAGTGCTGGCTGTTCCTTGCATGGATTCCTTAGTGCAGGAGGGCAGTGGCAAACTGAGAAAAGTGAACTCATTGCAAAGCCAGATCAAAATGAGTCTCTGTCCCTCAGGTCTCGGTGGTGGAGGTTGCTTGGGAATGTGCATCAACTTATATTTGCCAAGCTATGGTCTGTATGGGAATTTGCTGATCAAGCAAACGAGCCATTGTCCTATGCTTAGTAGAGAAGGTTTCTGGTTTTATAATAAAGCTTTCATTGTTGCCAATGCAATTCTTCCTGGGTCTTGTTTTTGAGGAGAGTGCACTCCAGGGGTAACTCACAGATTTTCAGGCAGAACCGTTTCACTGTGTTGTTTTGCGTTTGTTTGTTTTGCTTTGCTTTTCATTTCAAAAGCTGGGGCAAGAATGTGTACTGAGTGAATGAGTGAAAGTACGAGGGAGAATAGCGGATGGCTGAAAAATTAGTGCCATTATTTACGATGGAAAATACAGCCTAAATTAAATAAACCAAAAATACTCTTTTGTTAGGAGGAAGAATCAGAGGAAAATGTCTTACCATTACTTGGATGTCTGATCAGCTGCTGAATCAGCCTCTAAGTAGCTGGTCTCAAGACATTCAATGACTTGAAAATATTTCATTTATAACAATATGGGCTGAGTATGAGGTGGATCTAACTGTATCATAGCAGCTTTGATGGGAGGACATGCCCGTGTCTGCGCAAACTGGGATTTCTTTTGTGCTGAAGAGCATACTGGATCTGTGTTAAATAGCTGTCTTGTTTATAGAGGGACATGGAGGTGGCTGCAACAGTCAAAGGTCATCTTTCTTTTGGACAGCAGGAAGCTGGAGGTTGCAATTAAGCTCTAGGTGCTGTCATGGTAACTAAGTAATGTTTAAGTAAAAGTACTTTATGCTAAATACAGCCTGACTCTTCCTTGTTAAATGCAAAACATAATTGGCGTTCTTGCCATCCCAGTGATTCTCCCTTTGAAAAACCTTACTCTTTCTGAGGTGTGCTGTTTTGTGTTCAGACGCCAATTCTGTGCTGTTTAGGTAGCCCCTTCTGCTAGATCAGTATTTCAGATTTTGTGTGCAAATGTGAGCAGAGCGGGAGCAAAGCATGCCCCGCGACCCTTCCTAGAGTTTCAGTATTCATGATGAATAGTGGGTTGCCTTTGCTAAGCAGTGTTCGGTATGTCTACATCCAAAAGACTGATTCCAGCAGACATTATGCATGTCCTTTCCAGTCTGTTCCTCACAGAACACTTTCTTTTGACAGGAAAGGACTATCAGGAATCTCTGTCTTGCTTTTGCCCACAGAGCGCCTGTATCAGGCATTGCGGTGTTCTCAAGCTGTAGCAGCTTAGTATTTTACTAGGAGAGGAAAAGGTCATAATCAAATGGCAAGATGCTATAAGACTATGCCAGTGCCCTTAGCTACAGGAACTTACTACCGTTTCAAAATTATTTCATTCTAAAGGTGAATTTTGTCCTGAATAATTCCTTAAATGTCATCTCTGTTGCAGTGAGTGATTTGTGACAGATGTGGAGTATGTCCTTGGTACTCTGTGGTATATTAAAGGTGACTGACTTAGCAAATCCCCACTGCTTTCAAGTTGCTCTGATCAAATGATGTGATTGTTTCTTTTTGCCCCCTGAAGGATGCATTAAAATTAATTCGATAGTTGTGTGGGCAGCACAAAATTCCTCTTTCCCTCTCCCCCTCCACCCACAACCCCACTTCAGTTTACTCGTAGTTTGGTAAACCCTCTACCACATTTACCTCAAAGTATTTGAAGCTGTGTTTCAAATTATGTTTGAAACTGACTCTTAAATACTTCTCTTTCCTGTTTTCACATGGTAACCTCTCCCAACAGCACTCTAAAATTATAAAAATGAAATATAGTAAATGTCAAATTATTTTTTCTTTTTGACACTAAGCACAGTGGATCGTGGCTGTCACCTTATCCTTTGAATGCTACCATACATTCAATTTAGGCTACACCTTTTTTTTACTGCACAAAACTTCCATTTTAAGCAAAAGGGATGAAGTCAGTATTTCCAGAGGGGTTCAGATAAAATATCCAAACTGTGGGAAGAGAACCTATTTATTGCTACGTTCTTCTGCTGAGAGATGTCTTCTCTAGGGGAAGTAGCGCTCCAATATTTCCTTTGTTAACTTTCTCTTTAGCTGAGGAGACTCAAGAAGTGTCAACTCCTGCTCTGTTTTTTTTTCTGGCGCTGCTTCCTATAGACAAGTTACTGGAATTCCGCTGCAATCTGTAGTGGCTGGGAAGCTGGTGGCTTACTGAACATTTGGATCTTGTTCTGCAATCCGCCACCCTGTTACTTCACTATACACTATAAAGAAAGAGGAAGAATTCTTCCTGTTTTCGAAGTTAATTGGTAAATTAGAGGTCTTGCCTCAGCCTCTAAGAATTGGTAGGAGTAGGTCAAGCCCAGGAAAAAGAGAGTTGCTCGTTTTTTGGGAATGATTTGGTATTCTGTACGTGTGTCAGCAGACAGCCAGATGTGAATGGTGTACTGTGAGATGCTTGTGTCCTCACTCCCATAGACCAGAAACCAGTCTCCTTGAGCCAAACAGGAAGAATAACTTTATCTTGTTATGACTGCGAGTAAACTGTGATGAGCCCAAAGGTAAAAAGATTGATATTTCAGAGAAGCCAGGACACCTGATTGTGCGTAATGGAAAACTTGAAATTAAGCTGTTAAGCTGGTGCTCTAAGCAGGGTTATAAGGGTTTGATGTTTTTGGTGTGCTAAAGCTTTGAGAGAGGTATCCCTTAGATCTTCCCTCAACTCATTTTTTAAAGGGGGTCTTTAAGAAGAACCTTTTTCTTCGTTCACATAGACATTTGCTGTCTAAAATAAGCCAGGAAGTAATTTCGTCAGTATTTATTGGGCGGAAAATTCAGTGCTGCTCTGAATCAGGAGTGGATTGCCAAAGAAGTCATTCATTCATGTGTGTCTGTTTATGAAAGAGAGCTTTCTACCTTCAATTTCTTCTTGCTAGTGAGTTTCTCTCCTGAGATTAGGATCTTTGGACACTGAGGATTGCTTTACAGTGAATTCGAACACAGATTTGTATCTTGAGTTTGGCTTCAGACATGGATGCATTTTATACATTTGTGTGCATCCAGTTAATTCATCAGTCCAGTCATTGATGTTAACTAGATCTTGGGGATGTTCCTGAATGCTTCACTACCTCCAGAGCAAAGGATGTTTTGCATCTTTCATAAATGCTAACTTCCATTTGTACAGCAATTTCAGTTGGGAGTCATCAGCCAGGAGTTTTTTGAAGCCTTAATGAGCTTGACTGTAAAATGTCCTTATGCAAATATAATTAACCTCATACTGCATGATGGCAAGTCTTATGCACAGAGTGGATTGGAATAGAAAGAGAATCTAGCCTGGCTGACACCTGTGGTTTAACTGCAGAGCCATCTTTTTCCTATGAAGTAGAGAATTTAAATCATGACTTATCTCTAGCTCTTGCTGTATACTGTCAGGAACCAGTGAAAGAGGAGTTTAATGGATGCCTTGCTTTTATGAGACAGGAGAAAAAAAATGGGGCCTTTGGAGGGACATCTGTCTTGTTCCATGTGTGCTTAAAAGGTTTTTATTGAGGCATGAAAGGTTGTGTTGTTCCATGCTTTGTCTTTTGTTGCTTATCCAGGCAGTGATGTGCTGCCAACAATTCAATAAAGGAATTTCTCAAAATATGTCCTATTAACTGATCTTAAACCTCATGTATGTGCTATGTGGGTACTCACAGGAGAGCAAGGAAAGAGAATCAAGGAACTGATTCTTCATTTCCCCCTTATATCCAGAAACAGTACCTAGTGACAGAGACAGTGACACTGAAGAGGCAGATTTACATGAACTGTAATTGCCAGGATAAATTATTGAGGAGGGGAAAAAGGGAAAAAAAAAAAAAGAAAAAAAAAGAAGCCGGAGTTTGTTAATGTTCAAAATGTAATTTTCAACTGTGTCTTTTGAGCTGGTATGGGGAAAAAAAAAAGAAATTCTGTAAGAGCTACGGAAATGTCTCTTCTATGAGTATTTTTACTTACCTGCTTGATATGTCCTGGGTGCATTTACTGAAGTTTGTGTGTGTGTGAACTTCAGTGAGCAAAGTCAGAGAAGAAAGTGATAATTCAGTACTGTAACTGGAGAAGAGAGTAAATGAGATGGTAAGATTACCTTCAAAGCCCACTCATCAGTTTATATGATTTCTACGCTCTCCAATCCATGAAGCAAAAGAAAGAAATGCAACAGAAGTGACTTGAAGTCAGTAGTCTCTGAATATATGAATTATCTGGACTTCTGTCTTCCACTTTATGTATATATATTGAACTCTGGGATTAAATGGGGATTTATTAGTCAAATATTGAGGTCATGTGTCTAGTGAGGTTCTCAGCCTGTGGATTGACTCTGATGTATAAATTTGTGCTGTATAAACAATGCTCTGATAAGTTCTGGACGCAAAAAAGGTTCCCAGCCAGGTCCAGAATTTGGCATAGCACTGTCTTTGCCCTTCATCTCTGCTGGCTGCATGGCCAAAGGGACAATTCCTATTAAATATCCATATAGATAATAAAAATTCCATAATTAAATATCAAGTTCTAGTTTGTTACTCTTTTTTTTTTTTTCCTTTGATATAAGGAAAAGATAGCAACAGAGTGACTTGAGGAACTCGTTCAAGCAACACCTGATGATCTGCTTGTGAGGTTGCACTATCACAAGGTACTTCCATGGGCTTTTACCTGTTTAACATCAAGTGGTGTTTGCAGGATTCCCAGGCAAGGAATAGTAGAATGTTTGAAATTTAGGGAAATATTTCAGCTTTCAATGCTTCTGGAGACATTTCATTTTCTGTTGAAAAACCTCAAATTGGCAGACAAAGTTAGGAAGTGCTAAAATGGGAAACCATTCCCAGATTAAGAGACCCTGGACTGTGGTTTAAGCCAGTTCTTGTTTTGTCTTAATTTGTCTGTGCCTTGTGTTAGGTAAAGTATGTTCCTATTTTGGTATCCTGTAATACGCTGTCAGCTAAGAAGTGTCCCTGCTGAGGCAAACTGTGAATTGATGGAGCTCCAGGACAGGCAGTATGTGCATCTGGGAGTTTATTTCTGAGAGAGTTCATGCTGGGAAAGAGATTTTTGCCTAGGAAGTGTGCCCACGTGGGGAAGGAAACCCGGCAGCGGTGCTGGACCCTGAGGATCACGAGGGTGCCTAACAAGCCCAACATGCCCCATTATGAGTGTCCACCCAGGGCAACTCTGGGAGGGCTCTCTGACACTGGAATGCTGCTTTTCACAGATAATACATCAATATCAATGTCAACAGTAGCTTCCTGTGTGCTGCAACAAAGCAGGCTGTGTGTGTGACCGGGAAGGAGGGCTCCTGCCCTGCCAGCAGGCTCCGGTGGGCAGCACCGTAGAGATGTTTCACAGCTTGCACTTTGAGCTGCTGACCATCCCTCTAGGAAGTACTTGGCCTGTTGTGTAGGACAAGCAACAGCAGTACTGCCAAAGAACCTACATTTATATAGAAGAAACCCCATTCTGTATCTGTCTATAGTATTTATGGTTCTAAAACAAATATTATGTACCTCCCTGTCTGTCCTATGGATAGTGTGGTACTCCACAAAGACAGAATCTGTAAATGTGTTTAATTACTTCCAAGTTCTTCTTCAGTTCCTTTGCATTTTACTGTAAGAAGATGTGACCCAAGTACAGGCTTTATAGGTTCTTCATCCCCATTTGTTAAAAAGCACTACCATTCCGTTTGCTGACTAATATCTATTTCTTGCGCTGAGTGCGTAAGTGAGGGGGAATGTTTTCTATGGTTTATATCTTTCTAAAGGAATCTCGCCTCTTTGGTGAGTGTTTGATTGTTTTGGAGTGCTTGTATTTAAGAACTAGTTATACAAAAACTTGTGAACCGAGAATCTAATCAGCTCTTGAGGACGCTTGAGAATACCTTTCAGGTGGTGTCCACAGTCAGCTTGAGGCTTTTTGTTGCTCTGATTACTCTGTGCTGTTCACATTGATAGGACTTGTGGATATAGGCATGGATCACCTGAAAACCTCTATAATTGCAGAAACCATTTATGGGTTTTTTTGTGGTTTTTTTTTTTTTTTTTTGCTTTTATGCTCGTGTCATGATGGATGTTTTCTGTGTGTCCAAAGCACCGGGGCACACAAATCCTTTCCTGTTCTGCAGTTGGCTGAAATGCCTCTTCCAAGCCTCACCACCTTGCAGCTCCAGGGGACCTGGTGACACCCATAGAAATGTCCTACACTGGGTGTGGACATTTGTATTTGGACCTGAAAGTCTTTATTTGGCAGAAGATGGGGAGGTTATGGTTGAGATTGCAGTTGATGTAAGTCAACTCATCAGCTTCTTACCTGCTGTCAGGTTGCCATGAAAGTGTGTAACACCTCCTGGTGGCACTGCCAGTGAAGGGAATTGGTTAATGATGATCCATCCCTGATTTCAGATGTATGAATTGGATGGACTAAGATGAGGTTAGGTTTATATCTGTACTCCGAAAGGAGGGCTTTGTAAATCTCTCTGCTTAGCTGCTCCTGATGTGGTAGAAGACAAAATTGGTTTCAGGCTAATTTGAGGGGATAGGGCAGAATCTTGTGCTAGTTCATTGCGGATATAAATAATGGAGTTAGCAAAAGTTACTTTGGAAAATTTGAGGAGTTATTGTTTAGTGAATTAAAGTGTATTGGATGCCCCAGGTGGACATAAATGGGTTAGCAGGACACTGAGGAACAACTGCCTCCCTGTCCGCTGGAAATGTGGGAGGTATCCTGGCAGCCAGCCTGAACTCCTGCATTTTAACAGTAGTGTGACATGATTTAAGTCCAGGATTTCAGCCTTCTGAGAGCCCTGCTCATTCAATGTAGTCAATCAGTAAATTCGAAGGTTTCAGAGTGTGACTGACATGATAGGGGGGCACTTTCAGCAATTTTACTGGTTCCTCATAAAAGGAGAGTGGCTAGGTTAGTGTTCCTGTTCTTGAAATATTACAGCTGATTGGCCTAAAAATATGTAAAATAAGAATAAACCCTTAGATTATCTACTTAGCCATAGTAGAATGGGTAACAAGCCTCTACAAAAGAAACAAAGGTGACTTGATGCTTGGTCTTAAAAATGTTGCCATGTCATGTGTCTTTTCCCCTCCAAAATACAAATCACAGTTCTTCAACTTTGCCTTTAATAATGGAAATGTGTAACAGCTGAAATAAATCCAACCTAAGCGGAAAAAGAACTACAGGATGATCTCAAGTACTTTTCGTGATGTGCCTCACAAAGATGCCCTGCATGTGGTGATGGTAGGCATGAGAACTCAAACTGAACCAGTGAGCGACTGGTTCTTGCAAACTTTTTGCAGGGGGAAGGAAGCTATGCCTTGGACAATTGCTAGCAATGATTTGAGAGGGTTCTTTTGAGGCATATGTTATAATTTTCTTGGCACACATTGGTGAACAAAAGCTATTTGTGGCTGAAATAAGGGAGGGAAAGTTGTTAGGAATTGCATGAAGGACAATAGATGACATCACACTGCTGTAAATACGTGCAAAAGCAATAGTTAAGAACGTGAAATCAAAGTTTTGAGGAGACACTTCAACAGGGCTGACTCAGTTTTCTCTGAAGTCAATAAAAACCTTTTAGTTAATTTGAGGAGAGCTGGGTCAAGTCTTGTTGAACTCCATTTCTTTTCCCAGACAATGAAAGACTGAGATGAGGCTTCCTAACAGGGAGAAAAATGTTCAATGGGCCATCAGAAGAATGAAATCACAGGATGTTTAAAACCTTTTAAGAAAACCAATGAATGTGAGTGGTAATGATCCCAGTTTTCCAGAGATATGATAAATAGTCTAGGATCTCAAGGGACTCCTTCTTGTGCTGTGTGCTGGCTTTTCTGGAGAAAGGTCAACAGAAATACTTAATGCGCTAGTGCTTGTTATTTTACAAAGACAAACAAAAGAATATTTTTTTTCCTGAAGTAAAACATAAATTTATCACACATCTAAGCTGTCTCTCATGTACCCTGAGGTAAAATCAAGCAAGGATTATGGTTTCCTCTTTCTTTTCCATATGGATAGAAAACCATAGACGTTATTGACATTTCTAGTGATGGGATGAATTTTTTCCATTAGTTTTAATGCAGACAAGGTTAGAGCTGAGCCAAAG
The DNA here is from genome assembly GCF_015220075.1 of Falco rusticolus. Classification (NCBI taxonomy): domain Eukaryota; kingdom Metazoa; phylum Chordata; class Aves; order Falconiformes; family Falconidae; genus Falco; species Falco rusticolus. Next base: position 4,650,539 of record NC_051192.1, on the reverse strand, counting down.
TACTGTGGATTAGTGTGACAGAAGCAATGAACTTGTTCACAGAGCAGCAAAGATGTAGTGAATGAAATGCCTCTCTTACTCCACCTGCAACCTAGAGGCTTTTCTGGATGAGGAGGGGGTCAGCTAGTGAGCTTTGGCTGATGACACTTTTGGTTTTTTCCCCTGTCTTCAGATATCTCAGCTTATGACAGAGACTAGTCGAGAGGGCCTGACCGAAGCAGCGTTGAACCGCTACAACGCAGATAAACCCTCCCTGTACAGCTTTCCTGCTTCCCAGAGCACGTATGTTGCCAGTGAAGTATCCACAGGCACCTCGGTGGCAGCATCATTTTTTGCCAGGTAAGAGAGATTTCTCTGATTTTCCTTCTCTGGAAACGTAATTTCTTTCAAAGGAGATGATTCTGTAGTGAAGAAGTGGGGTTGATGGACTACAGTATGCATGTCAAAACATGGCCATAAATACGGATCTATCGCAAGCTTGCAGGAATTACCGTGAAAATGTTGTTTAATCCACCTGTGTGCTTTTGTCTGTAAGATGGGGATGATACGTCTGCCCGCTTCTCTAAAATATCTCTTTAGTTCTTGATGTGGGTTAAAATGTGATCGCACTCCCAGAATGACAGCTGATTTAGTGACATATTTAGAATAAGAAGGGCCCATCCGATTAAATTTCTGAGCTAGGCAATTAATCATAGTGCTAACTGGAGGTGGGTATTTCTGTTTGATGGGCAACCTTCAGTCTTCTTTATCAAATTTCACTTTCATCTAGGGAAATTATCAAGATTTCTACTTTCAGACTGAAAAGTTAAGGTTTTTGATTTCAGTTTCTGTCCCTGTGGTGCTGTTGAATTGTCTGAGGGTCTAAACTCAGCCTCAGAACACCCTTTCTGTTGAATATTTAGCCAATGTTTAAAAAACTCTTGATGAGATAAAGTTACATTAAAAAATATCTTACTGCTATCTTTACTAATTTGTTAGTAAGAAGGGTTTGTTAAATGGGCAGAGCAGCTAATAAGTGAAATATTCATTATTGACAATGGAGATATTTTTCTGTGCAGAAATATCTCTTTGCAGAACATAATCTCTTTAGCCCAGTTGAATCCTTACGTAAGTGAAGAAGTTGAAATAATCCATGTCTTTTAATGATTTTCAATAATTAGAAGATCGACTTGGGAAGAGTTATGGAAGTAATGAAATAACAAGAGAATAAGCTATTTTTGCAGCACTTCCCATCTAGTGAGAGATCTGAATTTCAAAACATGGAGTGAACTTTTGAGTGATCGCCTCAGGCATATTCAGATTAACTTCCTTCCCTTTTGAGAGGCAGCTATTAGTAATTCCACATGATTCTATTTTATTTTAAAGGTAAATGGAAAACTTATAAAGTTGTTGGACTCTGTAAACCTGGAAAGATTTTCCCCTCCTATTTTTCCTTGCAAACATGAGGACTGCATGTGTTCCATCAGTGTCACACAACAAGTGAATAATTTAAAGGGATTAAGAGGAACATTTTAGAAGACCCGGTGAACATTGTTTGGGGCAGCTCTGCCATTTTTCCTTTACAGCTGCAGTGCTGCAGTAGCAAATGTGAATGCTGGCAGTGGTCTTGATTTGCTGCCCTTTTCCATTTAACTGCAGGCAGTTTAAATTAAAATTGCTGAATGTACTCATATGGTAATATCTAACTGGAATGAAGACTGGGATTAACACATACTTTAGCATGAATTGATTTATGAAGATGGTTTAACTCACTTGTTCTTCATTGTTTCACTGTTTCATGCTAAGAGAATTCATTTGCTCTTAATATACTCTGCTGAAATGTAGGAAACTAATTAAATTTACTCAAAATCCCGAGTGTAAATCACAGCATTTTAAGTAGAACTCTCTTTCTAGCTGATGGTGTGAATTCTTTGGTATGCCTGGCCCAGCAGAGATCTCATCTTTGAACTGTTTATTTTAAAACTGTACTTGGCAAGGAAAAAATGCCTGGTTTAGTTTGGGGTATTGCATAATTAGATTAATATCATTAATATAAGTCAGTTTTGTTCAGGACTTCAAGTTATATCATTTGCTGACAGTTCAAGCAGCAAATCCGAGTCAGTTGTTCACTGCTTGGCCTTTGAACAAGAAAATCCACAACTTGTCAAAATGTGGATCTCTCATTAATTTTTGGTTTGCATCTTATGTGTCTGTTTGCATTTTTTGTAAAGTTGGGACAAGAAGAGTAAGAACTCACATGTATGTGTATTGTGAAATACAAAGTAGGAGGCAGTGGTTGTCAAACTCATTAACATGGTGCGCTGTCTGCAATATGAAAGTCGTTCATAGCAGGCATGAGTTCTAAACTTTTGCTTTTTCTGATTGTAAGTGGCAGAGGGAGTAGTGACTACCAGCTATGGCTGGTTTATTTTTTTGAATGTGTGTCACATACAATATTTTCACGGTCAGTAAGAAGGAAACTATTATCCAGCCAGGGAAACCTGCTAATGCAAAGCTGAAGTTGGAAGGAGAAGGGTAGAAAATATTATTTTGAAATTTGAATAATGTCCCACGGTATTTCACTCTAAGTTTCCTAATAAGCAAAGCAATCCTCAGATGAAGCTCAGATATAAAAGTCATCTGCCATCAGGAAAAAAATGCAATTAACTAAAATGCTACAGTAGGAGGAACTGTCAAGGCATTCCTTGGGAACTTTTGGTTGTAATTACCTGGGAAACATCCAGAGTGGAATACCAGGAGCTCATAATTTTTCTGTTCTCAGGCACTACTAGTCCAACAGCGATGCTCACTTGACCAGCCTAAAGCTGGTGTTGAGCCATGGAGAAGTGTCTGAAGGCCACAGTGACTCTTGGTCTTTTGAAAAGCCAGGACACTTGTTGGGTGTCTTACTACCTGACTGTTATGTTTCATGATCTATAGCTGACAGCTTTCCGAGCCAGCTGAAAGGGCTGCAACCTCTATGAATTGTCATTTGTCAGGATATCGCTGCAAGAGAACTTTGGTATATCAGGATTCCCGTGGAACGGTATGTGAATGTTTTAAAGGAACAAACATTGAGAACTGTCCAAAGTGCCCTGCTGGTAGGCTTATGAATATTAGATGATACACGTATGAATAATGCATTTCTAACAGTGATTCTGACACAGAAACTGAATTTAATCAATTCCACTTTTAATGACAGGGACCAAATTTGCCTTTCTGTTCAGGGCCATCACTGATTGTTGTCTCAGATATCCTCCAATCCATGCTAATTTAGCATCATGCTTCTTACTAATACGCATTTGTGATGAAAGAGATCCATTTTGTGAATGTGAAATGACGGCAGGATTCTTTACGCAAAAAGAATCCTGGGCAGAGCATTTCTGGATTTTTACATCGGTTAACTCTTGCCTCCGGTTCGGATCTGTGCCATAAGAAGCACTGCAGTTTTGGGCCACCGCAGTCTAAGGTGTACTAGCCTCTTGCCTCGTGCCCTCCAAGCATGAGTATGAGTGTGCCACCTCTACTTATGGGAGAAGTATATGCTGGTGCTGATGCTGCCAAAGAACTGAGGGCAGGTCCTTCTGTTGCCTGTCTCCCTGCGAAGCTCTAGCAGCTCAAGGGACATCGTCCTAAACCTCGTCCCTATCTGTGCTGGTATCTACACGGCGAAAATTTCTGGAGCTCATTTTTCTACATGGGACAAAAATTTCAGCTTTGGCCTGACTACTCCATAAATAAACCTGCCCCTCTGAATGAAACTTCTCTGTTGTGAATGGGCTGTAGGGTTTTAATACCCTCTCAAAGGGTGATGGCACGATGCAGGAGCTAGAAGTCTGTGCTCTGGACCGGAGCTTTTCGGTTGTCCTTACAACACCTAAAGGTGTTTGGAATCTGGGTACAGCTCCTTGTTCACCCTGTCACAGTAAGCTTGCTTTCTCGGAGAGGAAAAACTGTTCTTGCATCAAGGACAAAGGAGAAACATAATAGCCTGTTTCACTTTGGACCTCAAAAAAGATAAACTTTTTAAGAGAAGGAGATATTTTTAAATGGCAGTCTTGGAAGTTGTTTCCTGTTGTGGGTCAGGAAAGGTAGCAGTGTATCTTGAACAAAAGCCTGCCTGGGTCTGAAATCAGATATAGTAACATTTGGATTAATTGAGCCTAATGGGAATATAGATAATCTTGAAAGTAGCCTGAAAAAATCTGTTCCAGGGATCATTTTCCATGTCTTTATACAGCTTAAACACTAAGCAGGGCCACACAATGCTGCTGCTGTAGGTGTAGCAAGGCACGTTTCTCAAATGAAATGAAGAAATGCCCAGATTTTTAAAAAGCTTTTATTTTAAAAGAAAATAAGAATAGAAAACCTTAGCTTTGTATACAACTGACACATGGCTACTCAGCATAGGATAAGCTCTAGTTACAGTTACCTCCACTCTCGGAAAAACTGCTGGTGACCCTTTCCTCTCCCATTCCCCACTCCTGAGTGGTTTGGTGGATGGGGGAGGTGGAGGTCAGGCAGTGCCCTCCTGCCAAGGGGTGCTGTGAATGTTGGGTTTGAAATGCTGCTGGATGCTCCATGGATTTCCCTTCTGCTCCTGAGAATCCTTTTTGAATCTTTTTAAAAATTCTGGTACATATTGCATGAGCTACAAAGCTTGTATGGGGACACTATTTGCAGGAGCTTCTTGTAAAAGCCGCTGTGCTGGTTTGATGGCACTACTCCAGAGACCCCAGAATCTCATGGCTTGGTGGGGATTTTTTTGCACACATGTGATAAACTATCAGTTTATCACACGACTTTTGATGTTAGCTTGTTTTCCTTAAAGGTGCAGTATTATGTGAGTCTTGTTAAAACTTAAAGGAGCTAGTCTGCACAACCTTTCTGCTCATGGGGGAAATTTTTAAAGTCCAGAGGCTTAGGATCCATGAACACCATGGCTTTTCCTTAAAGACTGTGTGTTTGTTGAAATCAATCATACCATTTTAAGGTCCTGGCTTGAATTTTTTGGAGGTCTGTGGGAAGTCCACAAAAATGAACTTTTCCTGGCATTGCAACAGAGGGTTTGTCAGAACGTGCACAGCAAACCCAGGTAAGAAACGGAGGCACCAGTTATTAGAGAAGGAAATGGGCTGGAGTAAATATTCACGTACCAAAGAGCCCAGCCTTGGCCTGGGAAGCTCCGTGGGAGAAATATTTGATTTGTGTCAGTAGTCTGGCTGTAACTGAGATGTTTCTCTAGCAGATGTGGAGCCAGGTCAGGCATCTCCTTGTGGTATCCCTGCACCTTGTGCTGGTGCACGGCAGGCTGTGCATGCACACCCAGGGCACTCGTGCTGCTGAGGGACCTCTCAGCAAAGAGCCTGTGAGCCTTGTCAGGGAGCAAAAGCTGCTTGTCCCATGCTCTGTGCCTTTCTGAAGAAAGTTCCGTTGAAGTTTGGAATGTTCTGAACTGCCGATGACACACTTGACAGTGATTTTTCATGCTGAAGGGTGGTGGACCAATTGCTCTTTCAAGACATGTAGTGGGTCCCTGGTTTAGGCACTGCTTGAGGAGTCTTTGATGTCAAATAGTGCTAACCTTAATATCCCCAAAAGAAAACAATTTTCTGAGACTTAGGTGAAAACATATTTTGGTTTCTTGCTGTCTAAACTATGTAGAAACTGAAAGGATTTTCTTTCAGTAGCTGAACAAACTAAATTTAATGGTTAAATTGTGGTCAGTCTCTTGGACATTTTGAAGAACTATATATTAACAACTGATCAGAATTTCTACCCTTTTCCCTCGTCCTCATCACATACTGCGTAAGGACTAAGTAAAAAGAAGAATGTTAAGATAAAAGATCCTTTAGACTGCCTTTCAGTTCGAATGCTGGCAGCAAGTTTTAAAACATCTGTAAATAATTTTCACAAATATTTCGACCTTCAAAGCCTGTCTTGGTGCTGACTAGTAGGAGAAATTTCAGTCATAATGATCTCAGTCAACCTGAAAGACCATGAAACAAATATTAAAATGGACACCTAGGTTTGAGTGCACAACTTCAGGGGCTGATTTTTCATAATTTCTGGACTTTCATCAGAAATGTAGGAGATCTGTGTTCATAGTCGCTGCTTTTCTGTGCTCCCCATCGCTGTGAGAGCCCTAACTAACGGCCTGTTTCTGCTTCCTGTTGTGGGTGTTATTTCATGTGTATAAAGTCAATGCCAATCAAAAGGGAATCTGGCTCTCCTGAAGTGAAAGAAGGCTGGCAGGTGGGGCATAAAAAAATACCGCTTTTCTGTGGTTCCATGTAAACAAAATAAAAATGTCCTGGCAGGAAAGACTGTGTGAGCTGCATGCAAGAACAACCAGTGCCTAGTAGTGAAGGCAATGATCCGATAGGAAATAAAAAAAATTGGGACTCCAGTGCCACATCTGGACGGGGGAAAGCAAAGGTATTTGAATGCTCTTTAATTTTGCATGGTAGTTCTATCTTGGGTCCCAAGGTCCCAAACAGTTTCCAGTGACGTTTGGTTTGTTGTGGGTTCCCCCCCGCCCCCCCCCCCCCCCCCCAAGCTGACACATTCCCCATGGCACTTTTGTTTGAATCAGTTCATATCTTTTGATCACAAAAAAGTTTAACAACAAGATTCTAGATTAGGTCCATTTTGAACAGGATATATGGTACCGGTCTGAAACCACGATGTCTGAATCTTTGGACACTTGTACTCTGCTGTTATTTAAACAGAAACTTAAAATGTATGCCGTTTTAGACCTGGGTTGGAAATCCAGTTGTGATAAGTTTAATTTGGCATTGGGCTGTAAACAGAAATAATTTGAACCTTCATGCCAATTAAATCCACTATATGTTGGCTGCAGATTAATAGCTTTCATTCACAGTTTAAAATACAGATAACGGACCTTGATTTTTAAACAGGATTTTGGACCCATGAAGCTATAAAAAGAAATAAGCTAAAATTACCCTTAGATTATCTTAGAATACTGTACTTGCAGGGGTGGGGTGTGCCATCTGCTTAGCCTCAAAACATGTAACTGATAAAAAGGATGTAAATCCTCATGTTCCCATTATCAAAGTAATCTGCTTCAGATGTACAGGGAGATTTACCTTAAGTTAACAAATAGAGTTTTCTGGATTAAGCATGTTTTAAAAACAACTGTTTAGAACTATCTAAAGTAAAATATTGCTATCCAGGAACAGTTTATTGACTGTTGAACAGAGAAATTGAAATTCCAGTCCATGAAAGGTATGTTCCTTTGATGTTATGTCTGTATTGAAATATGCCACACCTGCTCCGTGCCCTGCACGGAGCGAGCGTTCCCTACGTGTGGTATGGGTTGTACCCATGGTGACGGCAATCACTGAATAACGCTGTTATTGAAATGGTCTTCAAGAGCTGGAGTTTCTTGTGTAACTAGCTTTTGGCAGGCTGGAGAAATCTTGATAATTTTCTAAGTAAAGCTTCCCTTTTTGTTTGGCAAGTTTTGAGATATTATGTTGTTTCCTTGTGATGCAATCCCCAATTCCATCTGACAAATATCTGGTTCTGTAAAGCCAAGGACACACACCATGAAAGTTTTTCCGCTGAAGAGATTATTTCAAAAGGGATGACTTGTCTCCTACGTATAAATCATTATTTTATTTTTTTCTGATATATACTGCCTGAAAACCAGAATCTGAGAGTTTTTCTGATTCCTGTAAGAATCTGTGGTGTTTAGTTACAACTTTTTGTTGCTATAATTAGGCGAGTGTTTTGCACTGGTTTTATTTTTACTTTTTATTGTACAAAAATTTATGAACTTGCATCTAGAATTCATTTTCCCTATTAATTTTTATATGATCAGTCAAGTTCAATTTTTAAATTCAGAAAATTAATCTGGGAATACAATACATTTACATGTGCTTTCCCCTCCTTTTTTTCCTGCCTGCTTATTTTCTCAAGCACAACTCCATGAAAATTTATTGTAACCAGGGACTTCATTAGCTAGTAAGCAAACGCTGCCCATCTCTTTCAGATCCTAGAGTCAATAATTGATTATATTAAAATGAAAAGGGCCAGTAATGTAAACACCTACTTAATCTACGCTATGCAGTGTACGTGCTTTGTAGAAGCTCTAAGTGTTATTTAGCCTCTGGCAAGGCAGGAGGTAACCAAGTTTTCAGTCTTCAGTAGGTAGCAATGGCCTTTGTCCCACGTTTCTGAGATGTTACCTTAGCTTAAAGTTTGCTTTCTCTGTTTGTACCTCCCTGATTGCTGCTATTACAGATAAGAAGCTTTAGACCTGTAAATGGCTGTGCTGGCCCCCTTCCTCCTGCCACTCTCATGTCTTAGATGCTGTGTACCGATAAACATTTTGCATTGCCAGGAAGAATGTGGGATGCTGATGATATGGCACTGAGACACTGCTTATTTTAGCAGTTTGCTAAGGAAGGAGGCAATTTTTTAGGGATTTGTAGTCCTAATTCTCCTAGGTGATTTCAAGTACTCAGGACAGAAGTACCTGGGTGTATGGAAGCTGAGCTCCTGCTGCTCTCCCTACGCTATGCTAAACCAGAGGTAACTTCTTTTCGACTTCTCGCCATATCTAGTGGTTTCCTGCTGATTTCAATAGACTGCAAAGGTGCAGGCTAACTAAGAAATAGGTTTCACCTCCTAATTTCTAAAAGGGCTTTTAGGGTGCCAGAGTACTTGCTACGTGAAACACCTGCTCCCTGCTAATTTAGGAAAACTTAAAGGGAACTGAGGCTATTTCCTTTCCTTAACGCCGCCTTTCCCTGCCCCTGACATGTACATTGAGAAAAATTGCTAGCAGCCTACGCAGTAATCCCTCAGCACCTGCTACCAAAGACTCCTGGTGTTTAATCTTGCCTTTTACTCTTAGGGCAGTGGAAATAAAAATGGTCAGCATTAATCTTCTGACTTCTAGTATAGTTGTGACTGCCAACCACAGCATAGGCAACCTCATGTTGATTTACTGTTTTGCATATTTCTTGCTTCCTTTAAACCTTGACATAAGAGTTCTGATTTATAGTGTCTTTATCTTGGTTGCAGAGAGAGAAAGATGAATTGATGTAGTTGCACTGTCTATAGCTGAAAATTATATCCACCACCAGCTGTTTTTTCCCTCTGTTTTTAACACCACCAAACCAACCTTCACTCAAATCATAAATCTATAGTTACAAGACTTTTCCCTAAACATCTGGAAGTTCAGAATAGCAAACTTTTTATTCTGATTGCTGCTTTCCTGTTACAAGTAGTACTGTTACAGTGCTGCCCCAGCAGCCCTGAAATTCCAGCTGTGATTTACCCTGTCTGTAGTGTTCTCCACCACCTGCTCAGTCAGTGTTTTCTTAACCTTGAGAGCAATCTATTCAACTGCTGAACGGCTTTTCCTTATGACTACTGATGAATACAGACTATTTCATATTTCCTTGCTTGTAGAATAAAAACTCCATCAAGAAAATGGGTTGAAACGTTGAGGTGGACACATCAGGTGGACAACTGCTAGTTGAGCTTGCATATACGCATCCCTGTGATGTGTTCATTACAAAATATGACAGGACCACAGTACACCCGTGTACCTGACTAGATGGATTGTAGCAAACAGATTTAGAACCTCATCTCTTTTCCCAGCTGTAGATTGAACATGATGCTCATGTTACAGCTGCCGTCCATTGGCATGTCTCAGTTAAATTATTGGTTTGATCTCTTCCGAGAAACTCAAGTTCAGGATTACATGCATGCATTGCACACAGGACAGAGACTCCAGAGCTTTCTACGATGGACCTTGATTTCAAACTACTGGTTGCCTTTTAGGAGACAGACCTGTTAAAGGATAAGACAAAAAATGAATGTACACATTTAGGAAATAAGTAATTAGAGAAACATTGCAGCTAACAGAGACAGTTTTCCCTGTGAATGCTTTTCTTGAGATTTCATGACTTTGGGGTAGTGATTTCTTTAGTCAAAGTGTTGACAGGGTCTGCTTCTTCTATTGAGCCATCTATTTTCAGGAAATCTATAGAGACTTATTTTCTTTAAGATCTCTATTCTTCTGGTTAAAATTGGTCAATGGATTCAAATGTCCTTTTAGAGGCTAGTCAGAGAGATTCACATAGATTATGTATTAGTCATCCTTGTTTCTTTGAATGACCAGGCTAAAAACTACTGCTGATAACTAGCGAGGCAATCTTTGGTTTTATTATCCCAAAAGCTATGAGAGGAAGGAACCAAACTAGTTACTTTGTTGTGAGAGTTACGGCAATAATCTCTTTGAATTTAAGAAAGAATGCTGAATAAGTGAAAACTGTGGAAATCTAAGCAAAGACAGAAAAGACAATATTAGCCAAAATTATTTCTGTTTCTTTTCTGAATGCCTTTTTGTATGCAAATACAGGGAGAAATCAGTCAGCCTTTCATTAAAGAAAAAAGGACATAGAGAGAAACTGGGCGGTGTTGTATCTCTTGTCAGCCATCTGCAAGCAAGCTGAATTACTAACCTATGGAGAGTATCAACACTATGAAAGTTCAAAGTTGCCTATTTCTGCTTTTGCTTTTTATTACTGACAGAGAAACGAATGTGAATCTAAGCTTTCTCACTGCAATAGCTCCTTTTCCAGCTCTCCTATTCCACTATATTTGTCCCTTCCCACAGCAGCATCAAACCTTTCCTAAGAGAACTAGTTCATTTTGGCTGCATGATGCGGAAATATCTGGTAGTTGGACAAGGCGAAGATACGTGAGTTATATCCAACTGTGTATTTCTAAAATGTGCAAGATAGCACTGCTCAGAGGTTCCCAAGGGCCACACTGCCTTCAGTTCAGCTGTGTTAATTGGCCTTGGCCTTTCTGTTTGAACCTTGCTTGCTCTGACTGGTTTTGCTTGTTTCCATAGGACACTACACTATAGGGTGGGTGCTCCAAAGCTGGCATTTCTGTTGGTCCCAGCTATTACCCATCATGAGTGGGACACAAACCATCATGAGATAAAGCAATAGATAATTTCTTGGGTCATTGAGTTAGAAGAATCTTTAGGTTTCACGTGCCCAGATTATTTGTTGGGTTTTTTCCTGCCTACATGTATGAAGGTCAGAAGAGGACTTAGATAATGAAAGCTGAGAAAAATAATCCTATGATTCCACAAGTTGAAAGGAAACATTTTTGTATTACAGATCACATGAAATAATGTTGAGAATTGATAGGAATGAGGAATACATTTATGTTCTGAATCAAGCTAGGCACGGGAATGGGACTAGAAGGAGGGAAACCAAAATAAAACTCTGAAAAGGAAATAGAAGTGTTTAATTAAGTCATGAAATTCTGGGAGCACCAGTGAGCTAATAGCCCACTATCATATTAGTGGCATAAAGGGTTTAGTGGAAAAATACAGACCTCCAGGAACAATACTGGATGTGACATTGATGCAGGGCAAACAGAAAAATACCTGTGATGGGTTACAATTTCAAAAAGACATCGTAGCAAAATGCCAATGAGTTTAGGATTATGGAAAAAAGGTGTTGGTCATACTGTCTTGAAATGTTTTCCTTAGGTGTTTTAGTTATGTGTTTAGTTAATAAAATAGAACTGATACAGTCCAATCTGTGGTTTTCACAGAATTGTTTGTGTTACCAAATTCTTGAATTCTTGATTAATACTTCAGAGCAACGTGAAACAAATTGGGAATGCATTAAACAGACTAAGTAGATGAAATGATTTATTACGTTAAATGACTCTACTCCTGCTGGGATTCTGTAGACATACAGAATGCCATAGGGCACTAAGTGGAAAATATTTTTAAACCTTTCAGGTGGTGTTGGGAAGGTTGTTAGTAGCAGATTGCTTAGTGATCCGGGCCAACAATAGCTGTTACATTGGTGTCATATGTAATACCATAAATCTAATAGCAAGGAATGTAGACCATGCTTACAGGAGAGGGGCCTCTGTACTGAGAAGCGCTTACTGGGAAGGATCTGTGTGTCATGGTTGACTGGTTACACATGAACACACGGTGGGACACTGTGGCCAGGAGGGCTAATGCAGCTCTTGAATATCTGTAAGAATAATGACATACAAAGAGAGTCTGGGAAGTTACTTAAACTCTGCGTTAGGAATAGATATGGCCACTGCTAGAATACTCTGTGTAGTTCTGATGTCCACGGTCAAGGAAGGTGCTGAAAAAATGGAGATGCTTCAGAGAAGAGAAACTAAAATAATTAAACGTTTGGAAAACATGCCTTCCAACAGTCTGCTTTAGTTTATCGAACAGATTTAGAGAGAGATCTGTTGACAGTGTGCAGGGAACCTCAGCAGGGAGCAGAAACGTGATCCTGGGGGACTCCAGTCCAGCAGACAAGAGCATGTCAAGAAGTAATGGCAGGAAGCTGGATTTAGACAAACCCAGAGTCGTAATGAAATGTGCATGTTTAGGAAGGATATTTAGGAAAGGGCAATGACCTCATGAAACGAGCAAGAGTGGAGAAGAGTTCTCTTTTAGTGTCTGGTTTTTAAATTAAAATTGGTATTTGAATGGCTGTAGTTAACCACGGTTTGGGGGGCTTGAAGAGAGTTAATGTAAGGAAGACCCATTGCTTTTGCTATGTGGGAAGTTACATTAGAGATTCGTAATAGTCTCACTTAATCTGGGAAGACACACTCACTTGGGTGTGAAGGTGCGGCAGTAAGGAATAGTATTTCTGCTTCTCTTTCATACAGCAACGCTATACCAAAGCGCAAGAAAAAATTGCCATGTAGAAAGGAGTAAACTATTACCTTTCTTAATTTAGCTGGGAGTGATTAACAAGTAAGTCTTTTAATTGATGTGGGTTTTTTGTAGGTGAACTTCAGAGAGTGCTGTTTTGGTTTTTTTTGGGTTTTTTTTTTAATTAGTATTATTTTTTTTTTAATTGCCAGTATGTTCCATTTTCATTTTTGCCTTTTAGTACAACAAGATGTGGGAACCTTTGTGGTTTTCCTAGCTTCTTTGGGCACGTATCTGCTTTAGTGGTGCATTGTTTTCCTGTTCTTTGGAGATTCCATCCATTTCAGAAAGAGTTTCAGAGAGTGTATCAGTATATATACCATTTTATATATATATATATAAAGCCTTCCTAAAATTATAAATGCTTTATTTTTTCCTTCACCTCCTGGGTTGAAGATGTCAGTCAGCAAAGGTGATGGGCGTTCATTGCTGACACAAGTAGATCAGTAAAAATCATGTTAGTGGGAAAAGAGCATCCTAATATTTTGACATATAAATTAAGAGAAGTATTTAACAGCCAAAGCTGAAACAAAAAGTATATTGTATCTGAAGGCTAAGGCTTTGAGGCAAATGTCTGTGATTCAAAATTACTGATTTTATAAAAATAATGCAAAAAAGCCCCCAAAACCAAACCCCAAAACCCCCAACACTCATACACACACACAAATCCCAGCTGTTCCACTCGATGGCTCATAAAATCAGAATAAAGTCCTTCAAGGGCTGTTTTATAAGGAGAGACTATTTTTTTTTATGCGTAGTTATGGTAGCATCTGGTTTCCATCTCTGGGAATTCAGAGGATCCACAGGCACCAACATGCTGTCTGCTGCAGAGAAGCTCTACAACACAGATAAACGCTTCAGACAAGTGCGCGGTACGTAACGTAATTGTCTGCAAGCTGGAAAGATGTGGGGGTTTGCTGGGAGGAGGCAAAACCTGAATCCATAAAGTCTGATTAACATAAGCAATAGGAGCAGTCCTGGCATAAAATTTCCATTGTTCACCTGTGGAGAGTGGACTTGCTAAGCTAGCAACACCTGAGTCAATAGGATTAATCGGTCGGAGAAGGTAAGCAAGGTGTACATAAGGCAAGAGGAGTCGGTGGGTTTTCACAGAGGGTTCAAACGATGGGATCGATAATCCAGGTGTCAACAAATTTGAGCAGGAAATATAAAGGACCTTTTCTGAATAATCACATTGGATTTAGTAACTGTTGAATGGCAAAGGAAAGCGGAATTTGTCTCAGTTATTTCTGGCTCATCACATTTGTCATTCTAATGCCTTATCCTTTCTATAAACAGGATTTGTGTGTAAGAAGTAGTCACATTGTGATCTTCTGTGAAATTTTATTACATCATGCTAAAGGTTTGTTACACATTATTGACATCTGGTACCACAGAAAGCAAAATCTTCAGGATGCCTTGAATGTGGGCACAGACACAGTGCTGATGTTTTGGCTTATATTGTGCTTAGCACGTTTTTGCTTAACGAGTAGTACGATAAAGCAAACAGAAAGGACGTAAAAAAATTTGCTTCTCTTATGGCTGGAGGTGGACTCAGCCAGGTGTCAAAAATGAAATGCATTTCAGTGCAACTCTGTGCTGGAATGAAGCTTACCTTCTGCCAGGACACCTGCTTATGCGTATATATAATGCATATATATATATATATATATATATACACACATACAGAAGAGGTGCTAGCAGCTCTCCTTTGTGCTTCAGGGAACCAATGTTGTGCTGTGTGAATACGCCTGACTTTTCTATAGTAACCTAGAGGTCGATGCGTTTCTTCAGGGAACTGGAGAACTGCGTTCTAAGGCATCCCTGAACCTGAAAAGAAGCAAAACCAACAGTTCATGCAACCCAAAGGAAGGAGAGAGGAACAGGTCCTGGCTCCAGTAATATCACTGTATAGGGAGGAGTGTGGGATCCACAGGGGCACTGGCAGGGAGTGAGAGGGAGCAAACTCTTTCCTAAACCTGGCGAGCAGGGCTGGGCAGCCTCTTGGCAGCACACTAAGCTGGGGTGCTGCTGGGCCAAGTGCCTCCATCTTCCTATACTCTGTGTATAGGAATCAGGTACCTAACCTGAGGTTTTGACTTTTGCATTAATAGAGTTGCTGAGAAGTTGCCACGCCTAAGGATGGCATGGATCTAGGCTGCAGTTTGCACCTGAACCTGAAGAGTATGTTCAGACTAAAAGTTTCAAGTTTAATTTGCATTAAAAATTACAAGTGCATTGTGAATATAGAACCATATATTCCTAGAATAAAAAATTCAAAATTGCTGAAGAGACCCGCTTTCCAAGAGCACTGCGATTGGAATCATTGAGGAGCCTAAGTCCCATTTTCAAAAATTATTGAAGTGCTTATGAGCTTAAGCAACAGTGACTGCTACCACTGGAATCTAGATCCCTGCACCCCCAGGTAACTTCTGCAACTGTACCTGTGAATCGATTACCTTTTTGGTACTTCCAGGACTCAGGTGTTATAGCTGTGTTCTGATTCAGATTTATGTCTGGTTCTGCCATAAAACACTATCCTTGACTTTTGAAAATTATGTTTATATTTAATTCCTAACAAATAACTACACTTAAACCCCGAACACATTATACAATATGTTAGCTCCAAGGGACAATATCCTAAATAAGAACAGATCCTTTTCTTTTTCTTCATGCCAGCTCTTTGTTTAGCAGTATGGTAACTACACACACATCCCAGATGTTCATGGAAACAGAATTCTTCTTTAATTTACAGCAGAATCTGGTTTTATCCCTTGCTGGCTTTGTATTTGTCAAACACACAAATGTTTAAACCCTTATACTCAAATATTCTGCAGTAGTACTTTGCATGCCTGGGAAAAGCTAATGTTTGTAAAATCACAGAATAATTCAAGTTGGAAGACTTGGAGGTCATCTAGTCCAACTCCCTGCCCAGAGCAGGTCTAGTTGCATCAGGTTGCTCGGGGCCATGGCTCATGGAGCTTTGAATATCTCTGGATGGAGTTTCTACAACTTCTACATTGTGGTTCCAGTGGATGGTCACGCTCATAGTGGAAAAAAAAATTCTTTATGTATCATTTAAATGACCCATATTGCAAGTTGTGTCTTTAGCCTCTCCTTCTGTCTCTGTGCATCTCCAAGAGTGAGTCTGGCCCTGTCTTCTCTAAATACTCTCATCATCAGTAGACAGCACTAAGAGCTCCCCTTCACCTACTCAAGGCTAAGTAGATCCAGTTGTCTCAGCATCTTCTTATACATTACACGCTCCAGCACCTGACCATGCTGGTGTTCATCTCAGTGGATAAAGGGAGCATTGTCTGATTGGAGAGCTCATGGAGATACGACTTCGGTGAGATACTGTTCTAGAAAGATACACTGCTTATATAGGAGATCTGACTATTGTGCAATTCAGCTTTTGCTGAAGGTCTTAGAGATCATGCTCAAAATCTGCAATTTAAGATTCAGTTTTTAATCTCTGATGCTGACTATATTTTCCATTGCTTTTACCTGAGCAATACCTAGTCAGGAGAGACTGAACTGATTGTATATTTGGTAAGAAGATGTGTGATTTCAGACTTTAGATGTAGTAATTTCTGTAGGTAATGTTTTCTTTGCTTTTCTCGTAGTGAATATGGGTGATACTGTGGAACACCCATGGTGGTTCATTCGTATTTGCTTTGCAAAGTCTTTGGCTGGGAGTCAGACAGCATTGACAGCCCGGGCCTTTGTTTCACATACTCAGAAACTATTACATATTGATATTTCATGGGAAAAGCCATCATTGCAGACTGTGCTGATTTGGGCACCAGATGATTGCTTAGTCTGCAAGAGGATTTTTCACTGAGAGCTTTTCTGTGTAGGCTGCTGCTGAGGGCTAAGGGAGATGAAGGCTCAGCCAATGCCAAGGTCTTGTGCTGCAGGGCTGGGGGTTCCCGTGGTGGGTGGCAGCAGCAGCCCCAGGGGGTACCATGGCAGCCCTGTGCATTGGGCTCCTCCCTGGCGACAGGCTGAAGCTGGGCTGGGCTGTAGACAGGGCTGTGGAGAGCTTGGAGACCAGCCCTGCTGTGGCATTGCTGGGGCAGGGGCTGAGGGTCCGGGAGCTGACATGGGGTCCTGGCCCCTGGGCATGTGGGGGACAAGTTCCTAGGGGGATGGGCAGGACCTGTGGGTGCCCTCAGAGCCTGACAGACCTAGACTTGGGGCTGGGGTTAGAAGGGCAAATCCTGGACCTACAGAGGGTGCAAGGCTGGAAGGGGCATGCGAAACAGCAGTGCAAGCTGCGAAAAGGTTTCCCCTCTCTGAGCTTGTTCATGTGGGTTCACATGTTCGTGGGGGAGCTCAGGCTTAGCCGAGCCCTAGGATTAGGGTTAGAAGGGGAAAGCCCAGAGCTGTGACGGCATGGGGCTGAAAATGGGCTGTAAAACCACAAAGCGGTCTGCAAAAAGATTTCTCCCTCAGGGATTTGCAGAGAAATTTGGCTGAGCATCTGATCAACACAGGGGAGGGGACAACTGCTGCACTGCCTGCGAAAATTACCGGGCGATAAGCATCTGTCAGATTCTCAGAGCGCATCCCAATCCTGTGTCTGTACTGTATGAGAAACAGGCCAATAATTAGGACCCATCTGAAGTGTAATTTTTGTTGGACTGCTCACTTTGTTCAGTAGTCTTTATTTTTACACTGGAACTAGTATAGTTTCAAACTTCTTTGATTGCCACTGTGGAGGGTCAGCAGAGATGAATACAGGGGCGACACTGATCTTCATGAACCTTACTGCATTGGCAGCTAACTAGTACTGCTCTGGTTTTCTTCTTGCTTCAGCTTCTAGTGAAAGGGAGAATAGAGGAGTCAGGAAATTCAGGCCAGGCACAATTCATTTTGTACACAAGCCACGGAAAAACAGCGGCAAGTGCTAATTACCGTTTTTAAGTTGGGCGCTTCCTCTTTCTGCGTCTGTTTGCAAACAGCAAATTCCCTCCACACCCATATAGTTGTAGACATGAAGATGATGCTGAAGCCTATGAATACATACTTGTCCATAAATTGGCTTCAGACTTTCCTCCTTAGTGTGGGTATGGGAATAGGAGGTCGTTTGAGTTGCTCAGTGAGTGTCTCTTGACTAGCTGGATCTGCCCTGTTTTACCCAACATCTTCTGGTGTGGCAAGCACAGGAAAATAAATGCCAGGTGGTACAGTGCTCACAGAGCATCCCTGTTCACCCTCAGTTCTCTGCTATCCTCCTTTGGGGAGGCTGCTCTTTTCTGGCACTTGCTTTTACATCTTTATGAGATCACAAGTCTTTAGACAGTGCCCCACCTTGAGCTGGAATTTTTTCCTGGACAATATTGGGCATTATGTTGTTCAGGGTTTCTCTGTGAAGGTGAGAATTCTTCTCTTTCTTTGGTCTGTTGCTTCAAAGTTTAATGTACTTGTGGCCATGAGAGCTGGCTGGCACCAGCTATACCCTGGTTTCTCAGGAAGGAGGGAAGGAAACACCGAGTGCTCCCACAGAGCCCTGGGTCAGGGTGCCTGCACGAAGGGCCAGGACAGCTGGAGGGGTGAACGGCTGGGTTAGGGAGAGCTACCTGGCTTGTTGGTCAGGTGAATCAGCAGAGGAGCTGTGTGAGGACTAGTAATGGCATCCTGTAACACATGTATTCTCTGGAAATGCGCAGGGGATGTTCCCTTCCCACCAGGGATGATACAGCTCCTGGGAAATTGCAGTCTTCTGGCCATGATATTCCCTGTACCTTACCAAGGAGTCTGACAGAAGAACAAAGCATGGTCAACTAAAGGAGAGCTTTAAAAATCCTTAGGAGCAAATGGAGGATGCGGTATTTTCTGTCCCCCTCTATAAGCTAGGTCTTGGGGCTTCAAGGGCAAAAGAGCTCTTTAGTCTCCAGCTCCTTCCTCTGTGCTTTGATAGGCAAGGAATGGTTATTTTTTTCCCTTGGTGCTTCTGCACCACTTTCAGTACATTGACTTGACATTCCTAGTGTTCATAGTGATATGGCCAACAGCATTTCATCAGAGCCCCATACAGATGTCGAACAGTTTGATCTTTTCTGATCCATATGATATTCCCATTACATAAATCTTTCTCCTCTGAAAGGATTTCCCACCTCTGAAGGTTTCCTGTGGCCTGTGAGGATTCTTCAGCCTTTTGTGGTTCCCCAATCATCTCTCCTAACTCATCTTACTATTTGCTTCTGCCGCCCTGTACTGTACTTGGCTCCTTCTGCATGGGTGTTTGCTTCCATATGACTCTTAGCTCATTAACTGTAGGACACAGAGAATCAATTTTTGCCATGTAATCAAGTTAAGAAATTCCTATCCCTCATCTTCCCCAGATGCTTACTCTTGCCCTGGTTTGGCTCTACACCTTCCCTTTGATTGTGCTGATGAAACTGTCGGCCGGCTCAGCATGCTACACTACAACCAACATTACACCATGACCAATGTTAGGAATCACCCTCCAGCAACGTTAAGGTTTTTTGTAATCTGAATCATTCAGTGGTTTTGTTTCTAGCACTGTACTACAAATGGTTGTTTCAGTACAGCTGAAAGGGGTAAGAGGTGGTAGTGGGGACTAAAATGAGAATCCTGAAGGAGAGAAGAAGGGTTGTTATCCCTGACTTCATCCTGAGTTATACTGTTGCACTTTCAAAAGCATGAAGATGGAGAGGTACCATATACCAAAACATCTATTATTTTATAAAAGCAACACAATCATTTGGGTGGGTATTTGTGTGTCTCAAAACATAAATGCTACTTGTTTGACTACTAAAGTGTAATAAAAAAAAAAAAAAAAATCACTTGGTTGTTAGACTGTTGATGCAAGCTGCACCAAGAAAGGACGTTAGCCGACTGCCAACCTCCAGTTTAAGATTTAGGTTTCCCTAGATCGTGGAGTGAGATTCGAATCCCACAGTACCTGGCAATTTGTATATCTGTACAGAAAGGCTGCCTTGGCTCTGTTTGTTCAAAATCACTGTAAACAACAGAAGCTTGAGAACTGGTACCTTCAGTCATATGTAAATTCTGCCGGGCTTGTTAAAATGTATGGGTTCAAAATATGTATGAATTATGATTAGCAAACAAGCCTCTAAATGATGGCTGGTGAGAGAGAAGAGTGAGCTAGTACCTTTATGTAAACATTCATGGAGCTTATTGAATTATAATTATAAATTGTTTACATGTCAAACGCTGAGGTTTTTAATTCATCAGTCAAGACAGTGTTACCCTGATTGTTGCTAAAAAATCAGTATTTAAAACGATTCCTGCGATATGCCTAGCTAGCCACAGGAGGTGTTCAGAGTGGCACTGTGTGCTCTCTGGGATCAGTTTTCCTGTCATTTACCACCAGAAATCAGTCTTTTCCTTCTTTCTGATTTTTTTGTTTCTTTTTCCTCTCCTCCCCAGATTCAGTAGGGTTCTACCCAGCAATAGCAAAGCCTGTTCAAAACCTGGAGCTGGCCATGTATGTGGCAACGGAGAGCTTCAGGTCACAGTGTGCATGCGCTCAGGACCCTGGTGGAGCTGTTTTCTGCAGGAACATGGCTGGGAAACAGCAGCGCAGGTTGTGCCCCTGAGTCCTCAGGGACATTGGCACATTGAGGCGTTCTGCAGGCTGCTGGGGATTCACCCCCCTTGCCTCGGTGAGGGGCACTTGCCTATTCCTCATGTGCTGTGAGGCTTCCAGCTCCTGTTTTGCATCTTTCCCCGCCAGCAGCCATTTCTGCAAGCAGCGCTCTGCTCTGCCAGGTGGCTTTGAGTCACTTTGTCAGGGCTCAACACTCAACGTAAAGGTAGGTGATACCTGGCTTTGACTTGCAGCTTCTGCAATGCAGGTCTGTGCTGTTTTACTCTAACTTCTCATTTTGAAAGCACACGGTTGCTCATGGAGATCCAGTTATGCACCCTCTATAAAACAGAGCAGCGTATTGAAATTAATAAAGATTAATTAAAAAAGAATTAAAAGAAGGCAATATAATTAATGCCAATCAACATGAACTTATGGAAAATAACTCTTGTCAAAATGACTTGTAATCTCATCAAAAAGAAATATCAAGTACAGTTGATTAAATATAATTGCATTGATGTGAAATATGGTAATTGAGGACTCTTAAGTCTGCTGGGTGTGTGAAGAGAGGCAATGGCTAGGAAATAAAGGAAGGCTCAGAGTTGAAATAAGGTCTTTACCTTGAGGACAGTTAACCATTGCAGACTGAAGACCGGTAAAAGCTTATTGATGGTGATTTCTATAAATGTGCAATGCTGATCTGTGGCCTGTTACATCAGAGAGCAGCCGTGGCAGTTGCGATGCTCTTTTCTGGGTGTATAAACCAGTGGATCTCAGAATGGGAAGGCATTGAATGTAGGCTGGGGAAGGGTGAGAGGATGATGGGCGCATCTTGCAGAAGCAGCAAGGAAGTTGTAACTGTGAGTCAGGGATGGGGCCAGGAGAAAGCTGATCTGAGCAGCTGTGCATTCTGAGGAGCAGCAGAGCAGTGTATGCACTTTTCAGTGAACAGGCATTTATGTTAACATTTCTGAAATAGTTTGAAAAAATGCTTTTCTAAATGTCTCTTAATTAATTAATTCTCAGTTGTAAGATTATGGATCTCACTCTTCCACCTATTGTTATGGTGCACAGTGCCTGATATTTGACCATTTGACTTTTTTGTTTGCTTATTTTTGAGTTATGCTATTTGTATAAAAAGTTTCTGCTGAATGTGAACAAGGGACATATCAGTTGCACTAAAAATTAGAGAAAATCATCTATCTAAATATTTGATTACTACCACTTTTTATTCACATTGAGTAGTACCTTCTACTATTAATGCACCATTTTAACTCTGTGGAAAGCCTTTGGTCTGAGTAAGAAATGGTGTTCAGGCTTCATCACTTTGAGAACAGCTACAAGAAGTGTTTTGCCTTAGGATAACTTGAGTGAAATTGAGCTTGGGAGAGCTATGGAGATTCCTTTAGGGTACAATTCCTTCCTTTCCATGCCCTTATTCTAGGTCAGATTTAGAAGCTTGTAATTTACTTCTGACTAACTTCCAACATCGTGTTTTAATATCCCTTAAGCATTTTAGTTGCACTGACTAACACAAAGGGGATAAGTAGTCATGGAAATAATCCCTTTCTTCCACCTTCCTATGTAGTGCTTGCCTGCCTGATCTGGTGCCAAAGGGTCAGTTCTGATGAAAATAATATCTTTTTTTTTTTTAAAAAAAAAAAGCTTTCCAAACAGAAGTCTCCTTTTCCGAATCCTGACTTTGCATCAGTGTGGAGCTAGTTAGATGACCTGTCAAGAACAAACCCAGCATAACGGATCTGCACTGCCCAGGAACTATACAAGTCGCAGACTGTCTCAGTGTAGTGAGAGGAATCTGAAACACAAACTGTAACATTTACAGATGCAGATGGATAGGTTTGTTGCGTTGTTTTGCTCAGTGTGATTGCCTTTTACTGAAAGGCTCTGGGGAAGGGCAATCAGCTGGGTGCACGCTCTGCCATGCGCACTGTCTTTTAGGAAGCTCAGCGCCACAGTGCTAAACCACTCAGGATGGTGGGGGAATATTTTTTGTTTGTGAGTTTTTTCTCCCCCCTCTCGCTGTGATAATAAATATGGCTTCTACTCACCTATAATATGAGCAACCTTATTCAAAGGTTCAGAGAGAAAAAATATATGTATTTGCCTGACAAACAGTTTAAGCCAGTTTTGATCCTAGAAATGGTGCAAAGCCTTTCTTTCTGTTTTTAGTTAATCTAACAGACTGAAGCACCTCTTTAGCATGGCTCTTATGCTCCTTTCCTGTCTCTGGATGCTGTCCCCTCCCCCACTTTGCCTCCCTCCAGCCCCCGCCTGCACTACACAGGTGGCAGAGTGCCCTCTGCATGGACCCAGTAGCAGTGATGTCCTACGGCTGTGTGTCCTGTGTGGAACAGAGGCCAATGGAGATGTCAGTTATAAATTATTAGTAATGATAATTAGCAGATAAAATCTTACCCTGTTTTGATATTGATGGGAGTTTTGCCATTAGCTTCACGGGTCACGTTTTAACCCAACAAGAGGGCAAACCTGCTTGCCTGTTGTTTCTTAACCCATGAACAGTAATACTGGTTGTTACAGAAGGGTACCAGGTCCAGCTCTGGGCTCCAGGTCCGGGCAGGGGACTACTGGGGAGGGTCCAGCAGAGGGCTGTGGAGATGATGAGGGGACTGTAGGATCCAGCATCCCTCTTGTGAGGAAAGGCTGAGAGAGCTGGGCGTGCTCAGCCTGCAGAAGAGAAGACGGAGAGGGGACCTTCTCAATGCACACAAATAGCTTAAGAGCAGGTGGCAAGAGGATGGGGCCAGGCTCTGTTCGGTGGTGCCCAGTGACAGGACAAGGGGCAATGGGCACAAACTGCAACACAAGAAGTTCCACCTGAATACAAGGAAAAACTAATTTACTGTGAGGATGCCAGAGCACTGGTACAGGCTGCCCAGAGAGGCTGTGCAGTCTCCTTCTCTGGAGACATTCAGAACCCACCTGGATGCGACTGTGCAACCTGACCGAGGAGACCCTGCTTTAGCAGGGGGTTGGACTAGATGATCTCCACAGGTCCCTTCCAACCCTGGCTGGTGTTATTCTGTGATTATAACTCATACCCCAGACCTGGGCTCTGTCGCTGGAATCAATGAGGAGCCTGTGGAATAAGTCCTCCCTTGGTGTGATCTGAACTCAGTTGCCCAATTGCCCAATTGCACGTGTCTCTCTTGCTGCTGAACTTTATACTGGTCTTACATTACTGCCATCATTGCCCTGCTATTAGTAGTTCATGATTCAGAAACCCTCCTGTAAAGACAGGCTTTCTGAACTTAAAAGGATGTGAAACACACGTTCCTCAAATCAGTTCTGAGATGTTTTTGATTATTTTGCCAGCTCCCCAGTTGCCTATACAATAGTTGTTCCTTCTTTTTCCATGGAATGAATTAAAATAGTCAGTAGTCAGCTGAAAATTGTACATGGCTTCAATTTTAATCTTCTTTAATCATCATCAATCTTCATTCTTGGTGTTTCTCAAGTAATGTCAAGAAAGCTAATACTTGTGGTAAAAGGCTTTTTTCATTCAAATATAGCTGTGGACAGAATTGTACCTCTGTAATACATGTGCTGTTTGTCCAATGCTGTTCTGTACTTGTCTCTAAAACAGAGGAGCAGAAATGTTCAATCTGTGCTCTGCACTTCAAGAGTTGCAATAAAAATTTATATTACTCTTAACCTCAACCTGAAAAAGTAGATATGCCCTGCAGCTCTTCTAAAGCTATTCCTTTCAGTCTCTTGGTAGCATATGCATATAGAGATATTCCAGACAGCTGTATCAGCTGCACTTTTTTAAAAAAATATGAAAATGCTGAAGTTTTTTAAAAAATGCAAGTTGTAGTTTGTTTTCATAAATAGCTGTTTAGTATGGGGAATCTGTTTTTCTTTATAGGAAAAAGGTATTACTGGGTATAGTGTTTATGTTTGATTAATTTGGCTTTTACTTGAAGATTTTTGAAACATTATAAGAATGTGGCTCTAGATATCTGATGTGAAGATAATTAAAAAAAACTAGGACAAAATCTGAACCAAATTTCATTTCTCTTTGCATACTATACCAGAGCAGGGACAGGCATTATTAGATATGAATTATAATCCTGGGGTTGGGATTGTCAGGATGAAGGGGCTGATTCAGTCGTGTTTGAACCTCATCATTTGTGAATGGCAGAACACCCTTTAGTGTTCTGAGTAGTGTGTTCAGGCATTACTGCTGGTCTTTCATGGATGAGCATCACCTCAGGAGCACCTTTTACATGAAACTTTCAGCAATAAAGTGCTCGGGTTTACGTATTGGTATATATGTTTATGCTGGGGGCGTGGGTGTGAACAAAGGCATTTTGCTTCTGTGGAAAGTGAGTAAATCTTGGTTTACTTATTAAAGTAAATTAACCATTTTTAATTGAAGAAATATCACAGCTTATTTTTGGCAGTACATGGACAGTTATTAGAGGCTGATCCCATTCCCACTGAAACCAACAAAAGTCTTTAATGTGATGGAAGCTGGGTCGAGTTCTTTATAAGGTGTCTGATACCTTTTAGGTGATATTTATCACTGTTAAAGTAACATCAACAGATACTGCACATCTTTTGATAAGGTAACTTCTTAGGTCAGGGCTTCATCTTCTTTCTGTTTTAATTTACATGGAAGAACTCTTTCTTTACTGGCGGAGAAAGCAGCTTTACCTTTATGGAGACTTTGTAAAAGAATACTTTTCTGTCGAGGCTATAGCTGATAATTAACTCGATGCCAGGCAAGGTAGTTTAGATAATAACAACATAAGAAGAATTCATACTCATTAACTCCATATTCCTATGAAAATCCAATGTATTTTCTCTCTCTCTTTTTCTTTTCGGCATTTGGATTAGGAATTGTACACAATGTCATGGGCCACTGGACAGTCACCTGAGTGCAGCTTGCTCTGAATAAATGATGCTGAACAGCATTAGGCAAGCTTTATTCCTTTACAGAGATAATTTTAATTAAATTTCAATTGACCTAAAAAAAAAGGAAAGAAACTAATTAAAATTATTAAGAGGTATTTCAGTTGACATCATGTGTCAGTAAGAAAGAGAGAAAATCAATCTGCCACAGAGTTTTCTGGCACCGTTTGTACTCAGAGCCTTTACATTATGATCTGTATTGACAACTGGAGGGGAAGGAGTTACCTCATCACTAGTATCAAATCAATACTTTTATGCACAAAGTGGTTCTGAATAGTGTTAGTGGAGCATCTTTCTCTGTCAAATAAGTGTTACCTTAGTGGTTTTGTAATGCATGATTTTTGTTACATATATTTAATGTTGTTAACACAGTTAGTTCTTTTTACTGTTCTTATGCTGCTCCTGAGTGTCCCTGAACCAGTGGCCATGGTAACCCTCACTCACGGTACTTTAGGATACTTCCGACACTGCCTTACTAGGGCTGGTTGTTAATGAGCATCATTTGCTGCTACGCTTGTACAAGGACATTCTTAATTTCCTTCTGGTTTTAGTGTCCACTCAGCACTGAAGAATCTCAGCCCTAACATCCTTAGGGTGTTTGTTTTGGGTTTTTTTTTTTGTCTGGGAAAACAAGGAATATGTATGTATTTAAATATAAATAGTAATCTGTCTAGTGTTTTGTTGATGTGTCATCTTATCAATTTGCTATTTGCTTATTCTTCTTTTTATTGTTGAAAAATTTTACCAATTCATGGCTTTGCACTACAGGTCTGAGGCCTCCCCTGTATACATTCTAGTTCTGCAGATAAGATCTGAAAAATGCTATGGATTTAT
This sequence comes from Falco rusticolus, assembly GCF_015220075.1. Classification (NCBI taxonomy): domain Eukaryota; kingdom Metazoa; phylum Chordata; class Aves; order Falconiformes; family Falconidae; genus Falco; species Falco rusticolus. The sequence goes on along the minus strand of NC_051192.1, from coordinate 4,624,428 downwards.
TGCCGTCTGTCTGCCTGTGGGCTGATGTGTGGTAAATGGCGTGCTATTTGCATATGATTATATAGTTCTACCCTGGTTGTGAACACATTAATTTTGCATTATTGTTCTACTAAGTGACAGAGCCCTGTCTGACTTCAGCCCTGGTGCAGGCTGACCTGGGCAGCGCTATCTGTATCCGCACGGCTTTCAGTGGAGCCTCCCTTGTAGCTGGGAAACAGTTGGACGTTGTTTGATTTTTAAAAATGTGGTATCTTGGAATTAAAACTTAAACTATGAACAGTCTTCTACTGCATTGGGAGCTCAATTCCAGTTTTCTGGGCGAGGCTCTGGCTGTTTAGTCAGCTGAAATGGAAATAAATGCAAAGCATGAGGATTTGGGCAAACAACTTGCTATTTTAAGGGTCATTTTTCCTCCCAGAATCAGCAGATTTGCAAGTTGCCAAGTGGGAGACTAATGTAGAAAAGGGCTCTTTTGGCCCTTTTCTACCACTTTACAAATGTACGGTGATTTTTTGTAATTGTGGAGCCTGCAGTTTCTGATGATCTTAAAAGATTGTAACTTACAGTAAATGACATTTCAGATTTGCACAGCAATTGTGACAGAGTACTATTGTTTGGCATATGCAATAGGCATTTATTTTTGAAGTCATGATCAACATATTTACCATGCTAAGCAACAAGAGGCTGATTCTGTGTCCCACATGAGTAAGGCAGACTGTGCTTTATATCAACAAACTGTATTCTTGCTGGACTTCATCTTTCTAGCACTGTTTGCTCTTTGTGTGTATTCCAAATTACCTTAGAGCCCTTAGCTCTAAGGAAGAAATATGTTTTTACAGCTTCCAAGTCCCGTTAGCATTTCAGAACACATGAAGCCATGGCAGAGAGTTTCTTTGGCCCACACATTCCCGTTTTCCTCCAGAAAACACAGAGCTGTGTGTGCATCCTTTGCACGAAGGCAGGAGGCACGAGGCAGCTCACCTACCCCAGAGCTCCCCTTGGCACTGAACAAGTGAGCCTGAAAGGACACAGTTTTCTTGCAGCTTGAACATTTTGGGTTGGCAATAGGAGAATAAAAATCTTGTGAATTTGAAAGCAGAGTTAATTTGCTCAACATAATTGAAAGACAGTAAAAAACTAACCTCGTGCTGCCTCTTTTAGCAACATTTCAGAGTGGAAACAGCTGGAGGGTTCAGGCCTTACCAGTGTGGATGATATGCAAAGAAATTAAATGGTGCTTAAAACACCCTGGATAGCTTGTCCTTTCGTTGTACAGGATATTTGTTTGGAGGGTTTTTTTTAAATTTTATTTGTTACCGGGCTTCCTTCTCCAGCCATTTCAGACCTAACTCAAAAATTACGTATGTGACCATTTCTTAAAGGGAATAAGAAATCACTTATGGAAATCAAATTTCAAAACAGGTGTTGCAAATAGTTGGGTGAGACTTCCTGAGTCCTTTAGTTCTGGCTTGGTCATGAAACTAATTAATAATTCTGTTGCAGGTGACATGTCAGCTGGAGAAAACAGAACCGGGCAGCTGGTTACAGGTTAAATATTTCTTATCCCTAAACATCATGACAAACCTGCAGTAACATGAAGTAATCAGGCTGGGTTGTCACTACTTTGTGAGAAGTAGAAATGTGTTTTCTGAAGAAAAGAAGAGAAAGACAGAGGAAGGGTAATGTTTAGACCTGTTTTTATTGCATCTGAAGAGAAAGCTGCAATTATACCTTAAAAAGTAGAAAATTTTGACTTTTAACAACATAAACTGATTCATGCTTCTTTGCACATCCAGTGGTGATGTGTATGCTGTGTGCAGTCATCATCATTTTTAGTTAGTGACCTTTGATCTTTAAAACTAAAAAGACTAAGTACAAGACAGTGAAACCTAACTGGTCTGTGAAATCACTTTACAGAAAAGTGGCTACTTAAAGAGACACGTCTGGATGTATATTTATTTCTGCTCAAAAAAGAGACTGTGAACAACATGTTGTGTTTGTAAGGATGAACAGTGTCTGGAATGGAATGTCTGAAGCAGTGATCTGAGTTGTTGAAGAATAGGCATAAAAAGGGAAAAAAAAATCCAGCATGCTACTACTTTGTGCTGTTTTCCATCCATAGATTGTGATGGAATACTTCCACAATGTGCCCGTATGTATACTACCCCTTTTCAACCACCACTGAAATAATCAAAATACACATTTGAATCAGTGTCAAGCGATGGTTTGGAAAGAATCTTCTCTATGTCCAAAGGGTGTCCAAAGATTAGTTTTGGACGCCTACAGAAAACCCACAAATTCATGAAGGACCAAGCCATAAATAATAAAACTTGTATTTGTTTCAGGGTAATGAGTCTTTTAAAGGCAGAGAGAAATCATGGAATAGTTGGTTGGAAGCACAGTGTTCATTTCTCTTTGTAGTAGCTGCTGTCTTAGCGTTGAGCTGTGTTAGCAGATAAGTACTGGCTGAGCTTCGTTAGTGAGCATGAGTTGAACAAGCACTACAGTCAGTGCTAGAGAGAAGGAGGAGCTGTAGAGCCGGAGTCAGGGAAAGGAAGGAAACTAATGCTTAAAATCTGCAGTGAGAGGTGCTGAGGGCAGGTGTGTGTCGTGAGATGCCCAGTATCAGGTGACTCGTAAGCATGGTGACAAAGGTGGCATCGTTAGCCTGTGTCCAGGTGGGATCCTATGGTTTAACCCCACCTAGGGGTGCTCCTTGGGTTGGCTGCTGCTGCCTACGATGGAGGGACACCTTGGCTGCATGAGGCACCAAAGAAGCATCTTCCCCCTGAGAGCATAGGTTGGCTGTGATCCAAAAGTATCCATGAAGAACAAGGGTATCGTTCGTTCACTCAAAGATAAATAGGAAGAAAGGAGATAAAACAGCAAAAGGTCTCTGTGTTCTTACTGAGACCGTCTCCTTTCCTTGCAAATCTTTTAAGGTTAGCGGCTTATCCTCCCACTCGTAAGACACAGCCCAAGCTGCTGCACTGCTCACATGACGATACTGGGATCTTGCTCAGGCAGCTGCTGCCGTTTTTCTCTCTCTCTATATATATGAGGGCTTTCATGCATTGGTCTCCCCTGCGTCCTACATTGTGGGTTTGCCAAGAAAAAGAACCTGCATCTGAGGAGGCTGGCATTTCTTCAGTAGGTAGCTCCTCTTTTCTCTTGTTCTACCAAAGAACCTGATCTTTCTGATAGCACTTTACCTCTGTTTGGCTTGAGGCTTCTTGCACCTTACAGCTTTCCCTGATTTAATTCGGTAGGGTCGGATAAGCTGCTGTCTCGATCTACCTTCAGTGTAAAACCGATGTGCATAAAATTAATGGTGAACGGATCACCCTTGTTCTCGACAGAGCAGCTGTGGAGAGAAACGTTTCTTATAATAAAGTGTTCTGTACAAAACAGAATGGGGTTTTAAAGGCTGCTTCAAGTATTGTGAACAGAGGGCTCTTGACAGCTAAGTTTGAACTCTTGTGTTGCCCTACTTTTGGGTGCCTTAATGAGATAACCCAGCTAAGTTTAATGTATTTTTTAAAAAAAATGAAATATGCCGTACTATATATTTGGTACCTCTCTCAATGACAGCTGTCAGGTTCCCAAGAGAATTCAACAGAGAAAATAAATCATTCTACCAGCCTGTTGTGTTGTGGTGCCTTTGGATCTGTGCGTGTTGCTGGAATGTACGTGAGCTAAAGTAGGTGAACTTCTGTCTGTGTGAGCTTGTGCTTTTCGTTTCCATTGAACAGGTGAAACCAGGGCTACATAGGCGCTGCTCTGCAGTTACCTTGTGGCTCTGTGACAGTTTCACGCTGGGGTATCTGTGTTCCCGTTCCATACTTAGCATAAGGATGTAAGAGAGTTATAGGAATAATGGCCAGTTGCTTTTACAATGTTTTCTTAGTGAAGCAGATTCTGCGTCACTCAGTAAGGCACTACTTATTTTTTATGCCTCAGGCTACTATGGCACGGACTTACATTAAGCACTCATCGGAGTTTGTAGCTGGACTTAAAAATGTTGAACATGAGCCTCGGTGATTTCTGAACTGGGATCTTTCAATATCAAAAGTGTTTCTTTCAAGGGGGTGCACCAAGTAAAAAAGAGCATCATGCAGTGATTTCACAAAGAGGTAAATCTGGTTTAAGGCCATCCAGAACCAGATGAAAAATGCCAGGTAAGTGGTGCAAATCAGTGAAATGACATCAAACTACTCTAGTGATTTAGCTAGGTCGAGAGAAATACAACTGCATGCTTTTCTCCCAGAGCAAATCGTACTGCTGTGTAAACTGGGGATATGCAGACATGGTGTTAATGGTTGTGGAACCACGACTGTAATCTTTGTGGATTATACAAAGAAAATATAGAGGATCAATTATGTTGTACGTCATGGAAAAAAATAACTTGATGAGCTGACTCAAGCTTTTGTGTTGTTCAGCTGTTCCCAGTTGGGACTGCACAGCATCCTGGTGGTACACACCCACGCAAGAAGCTGGATATACAGCAAAGCCTGGGCTAATAAATCTGCTGGCCTTATTAGCACGGGCTCTACAGTGGCACCGCAGGAGGCAGCAGGAGGGATGCAGGGGTAAAAGGATGCTGAGGAATCGGCAGCATGACTCTTTTAGGATGAGGAAACATCTGTGAAGCTTTTCGGGGGTGGTGTGTGTGTGTAGGTGAGAAAAACGATTCAGTCATGGATATTTGCTGACATTATGAACTTTCACACACCGTTCTGTTTTTTCTTTGGAGTGGGTCATTGTCTGCTGCTATCACAGTAGGGGTGTTTGACAAGTCCTAGTAAAAGAGAACTGTGTTTGTGGAAGCTGCTGTGAGGGTTTGATAGGATATTGGGATGGAGAGGCAGAACAATCAATTGGCAGAGACATACTATTAGGCAAAAATGAAGTGACGATAAATACATTTTTTCTCTTTGATACAGAGTAAAACTTTGTACCGGGGAGCTCAGCTGTTGAACAACTTGCATTTTACTTCCAGGATGTCTGCTTTTGACCATGATGGTTTCAGAACAATCTCTCTAATACTCCATAAGACACAGTGGCTGCAAAAGTAGTGCTAAGGAATTGGTAATCCTCTCCGAACTGCAGTCCTACCGTGTTAGTGGGTAGCACAGTGCTCTTGCTTTACATTTTCTCCTTTGTAATATGTGCTTCACTGGATTTTGAAAAATGCAGCAAAAGCTTTGAAAATGGCTAACACGATTCCCTTTTCACAGCACAAAAAGCCTGCATTGTGGATGCAAGAGGCAATGAAGGATTCAAGCAGGAAACATGTTTAGTGGATAAATGGGCAAGACATCTGTTCAAATGTATTTATAAGAGTTGACCAGAAGAAGGAGGAGGATAGTGGTATAGTACTGAGGCTTTTATTGCCTACAGACCCTATCCCACAGGCTCCTCTACTTCTGGTTGCTCGCAGTGGCAGGCCAGACTGGTTCTGAATCCATATCCAGAACCATGGGAAAGGGCCTGTACCACCACGTAGGGTTTGTGGTGCTCAGCCCAGCAGGTTCAGCACAGACGGCTTCTGTGGGCCAGCCCAGCACCTCGCAGAGAGATTGCTGAAGGTTGGGTTAGCAGTTTCAAACCCCAGAACTAAAACTGTCAAATGCAATTTTTTTCTATTGCAAGGCTATAGTAATGATATTCACAGTTTATTTAAACCATAACTTAAAGACTGCAGTTTGATTTCCAAAGTCAGAGACTAAAATGAGAACGCTTGATCATTTTGTCAATTTACATGAACATGTCAATTATTAATATATATGGAACAGAGATGTAGACATAGAAAAATATACTTGTACACTAACTGAATTATTCCCTTCTGAATTCTTTTTGGTGGGAAATTATACAAGATGCCATGAAGTCTTGGAGTGGAAATCAAAGAAACGTCACCCTGTATGATTGGGTGTTGGCACCAAGGGATCCTGAAAATATTGTCTCAATTTATGATTTCCAAGACAAGTGCCTTGCATTTTAAATGAAGTGAGCAAGCCTTTAGAAGTGTTCTTTCAACAACTCCACTTCAGCATTTGTTACTTTCATAGTATATTTGAATTCTTGGCTTTTGAAATATTATTTCGGTTGCACTGACTCACTGCTGGTCAATCATATATTTCCAGCTAAAAAAAGAAACTAAAAATTCCCTTCCACTCTGCACCAAATAAAAACCACTAACTAAAAATGTTGATCTTCCTTAAGAGTTTTGTCTGATTAAGACCCATAGAATAAGGGTCAGCACGAATGCCTCTGGGGTTTTTTGACAGCTCAATATTTTTTTATGCTGATATACCTCATATCTCATGTGTTCTCCTTTTTACTGGTGGTTTTCTATCCTATGGCCCATTATAATAAGAATATTTTAAATTACCCATTCATTTACTTCTTCATTTCCTATCGACTGCTAAGGTGTAAAAAGTGAGCTTTCGTGTTTGCCTTTTCCCCCTGCTTCCCTCCTGCCTTCACTTCCACTGCTCTTTATAAAAAATCTACTGAAATACACAGCTAAAACGAGTTATTTTTCTGAAAACCTTCCTCTGCTCTTGTGCACGTTCTGCTCTGAGATTGCTCCTGGGGAGAGCTGTGGTGGTTGTTGCGTTGATTAAAAAGCCCTGTGAATTTGGTGGAGGGCTATCTCCTATTCATAGACTTCTTAAAGCAGCTCATGGGATTTAAAAGGGTAATGTCTCTCTGCTATAGAATTCAGTTAGTTACATAAATATTTTGTGAACTCTTCTATGACCCATACGTTGTTTAGAGTAATTTCTTATAGTTTGTTTAATTTATTTCAAACTCTTATTGGTTTCAACCTTATTATATTTGATGGGAATATCCCATGAGAAGAGGTTAAAAAGCCAATGAAGTATGACTTGAGAAAAATACCCTCTAGTTGTATACGTTCTTTGTAGAAGAAATGTAGAACTGAGTCCTTAATTGGTAACATAATAAATTGATGTATCTGCCTGTGTTCTTTTAGGCTTATACTGTATTTGGGAAAAAACGTGAAATCACGAATGTTTTTCAAGGTATAAATAATCTTGCTAAACAATAGAGTAAAAACTTTTCTTAAAAAAATATGAATTCATAATGGAGCACTGAGGTGTCTGCACTATTTTTCTCTACTTCTTGAGCTTTAGATTTATGTCATGTTGCTCAATATGCCACAGTATAAACAATATGTACTTTCTAAGATAAAATATTATATCAGAGTAAGTGAAAGGCAGGATAACAATACAGGCTGTAGCACTGTATCATTAGTATCACTCATTGTTTCCTATACTTTTTAATATAAATGTAAATGCAGAGACTGCCTATTCTGAAAGTGGTGATTTTTGTTGTCTGTTGCACTTTCCTCTGAAATTCTGAAGGCAAGACATACAGCGTCCTATCCAGTTTGAAGCTATTACTGACTTTTTAAGTGTAGGGAGAGCTTTGGATTGTGGATGGGAGCACAAAGGAAAGGTTTATCCTTGGGTGCCTCCATCCCCTGATGCAGCCACTTGCTCGCTCCCCCCCCTGATGGGATGGGGGTAGAGGGGAGGATAGGAAGAGTAAGATGAGAAAACTCCTGAGCTGGGGTAAGAACAGTTTAGGAAGTAAAGCAAAAGTCACATACACAAGCGAAGCAAAACAAGGCATTCATTCACCCCTTCCATGGGCAGGGAGGCATTCAGCCATCCCCAGGACAGCAGGGCTTCATCATGCCTGATGGTGACCTAGGAAGCCAACTGCCATCACTCCAAACAGCCCTCCGCTTCCTTCTTCCCTCAGCTTTATATGCTGAGCACGATGTCATATGGCGTGGAGTATCCCTGGGGTCAGTCAGGGTCAGCTGTCCTGGCTGTGCCCCCTCCCAGCTCCTTGTGCCCCCCCAGCCCACTGGCTGGTGGGGTGGGGTGAGAAGCAGCAAAGGCCTTGGCTCTGTGTAAGCCCAGCTCAGCAGTAACGAAAACATCCCTGTGTCATCAACGCTGTTTCCAGCACAAATCCCAAACCGAGCCCCATAGCCGCTGCCGTGGAGAAAATTAACTCTATCCCAGCCAGAAGCATCACACAAATACACTCAGTCTCCTGTACTGGCAGCTTATATCATGCCTTTGTTGCACATATTCAAGTAATATATGGCCAAGCTATGTCACTGGAGCTGCAAGTGCAGTGTTTTCCATTAAAATATTTCACATATATTTGCACATTCAAGCCAGTGAGATCTGTCATGCAACAGTGCTTTTTGTTGATCTAGGATAAAATAATCATATTTTAGATACCATTAATATAAAAGCATAATTTGTTTGTGTTTGCTTTCTTTTTAAAAGAACTAATCTAGGGTTGCTGTAACTTTCTTTGCATCTTGGACACTGTGCAAAGCCAGCCATGCGACCGTGCGCGTGGGCTGAACCAGAAGCCAGTGTGCACATACTGACTGGTTTGAACTGGAAGTATGACTTTCCCATACCAGAGTTTGAATTTCCAAGGCAAACCTGAGTACCGAGGTCCAACAAAGCAAGACTTCTTAGAGTTCTCAGGGCATTCAACAGTTTTTGATACCTTATAGAAACATATCTAGTAGAGGAAAACACATAAACTTTACCGGTTGACCCTGTGGTTTCTGTTTATGTCAAGACTGCAAACCCTGTGCTTCTTAGCACTTTTTTATGCAGCACATAGGTGGTGTTTCACATAATTTACAGTCCCTTCAAGTAATAAGTTTGCACTTCATGGCCAATTAATCTGGGAGGGAAATGAAGAAATTTACAGAACATTTAACATGATAAAACTTTACAAAATCTACAAGTGTAGGAGAAGATTTAAGGTTGAACATATAAGATAGTAAGTCAGTAAAAATGTAGACAACTGTTTTGTATAGATCCTATATGGAACAACCAAGCCCAGAAAGGTCAGCAGTTCAGCTTACCCACCTTCTCTAATGGAAAAGGCCTTTGGAGAAGGAGAAATGTGGCTATTGCAAACCTACTGATACTTTAATGTAGGTGAAGTAGGAGACTGAAATGAACGTGTGACTCTGTCTCGGCTGGTTGAAGTTCTTTTGTCTCAGGCTCTTTCCTTTGAAGGGCTTTTGTTCCTGCCACCTATGGCTTGCCCTCAGTACCGCCGTACCACAGAGGATGGGTGCCATATCTCACTACTTGCATTTTCAACTTCATTATTCTTGTGTGATCAGAGAAGCTAGAAATTCAATTGGAAATGCTGAGGGCCTCTAAAATGAAAATCCAGGCAGAGATGCTAAGGTTATCGCTATCAGCTCTGTATGCCTAATTAGCAATTCACTGACAGATTACCATTTACGTTACCAGTGTCAAAACCTTCATTAGAAATTAAACGGTGATGTAGAGGAGTGTGTGGCAAACTGGGTCTGTGAACCGTGATTAAGGGCTGTTCATCTGGGGCAACTGTTGGGGAGAACGAGAGGAGGGAAATGCTGGGGCTGGCGCTGCACTGATTGAAATGAGGAATTTAAGTTGGTCCTTCTGTGGGGCTGTTGAAACCAGCCTTTTAGGGGGAGCGGGGAGGGGATGGTTTTCAAGGCATTGTGCTTTTCCATTGCTGCCATTTCCTTTTTCCTTAAAGCAAAGAATGTAAAGACTGGACAGAAATAATAGGAGTCCAATGGGGAACCAGTGCCCGGATAGGAACCGTGGGATGAAGGTGAATAACGTTCTGTGTCTGTGGGCAGGGGATGGAGCTGGGTGATTTTCCTCTCTACAGGGATGCTGTGTCACTTTGGAGCCCTTGTTCTAAACCCCAGCTCCTCAGCTCCCCCCAGTACCACACTGAGCTCCATTCTACCTGTTCAGAGATGTTCATATCACCTTAAAAAAACCCTCATCCTGAGCTTGAATTGTGAGAACAAAGGAGTAGAGTGTGCCGGGGCTGGACACGACAGAGCCTTCCCAAGCCTCGGTGAGCAAGGCAGCCCAAAGCGCCTGCAAGGGCTGCAGCAGCCTGGCCCTGTTAGCTCTGATAACCACCGCATCTGCATTTTCACCCTCGGCTGCTGATTTACTCCAGTGCTTTTACATCAGATAACTTACTGAAATAATGCTAACAGACAGGCGAGGAGCAGCCACTGAGAAAGCTGCAACGGCTTAGGTAGGTGGAGGGAGATTTGTGGGTAAAGATATTTAAGGAAAGCAGATTTTAGTTAAAATCATTAACCACTGGATGCAGAGAGAGGCGTACTGCCAGACAGTTTTCGTCGTGTTTTTTAGTGTTTCTTCCATCTCTGGTACATCTCTGGTGTATGTCAGCAACAGTGGGAGATCCCCATTTTCCCTTAGCACAGGCTGTTATATAGCAAAGCAATTCCGAACAACAGGAACTGCCTCTTGAAAATAGTGAGTGGCAAGAGCTGGGTGTGTGATTTGGATTTCAATCCTGCTCCTAATGTTAGCGCTGCGCCTAGCTTTAATGGGAGCATTTTAATGTAGATCAAAATAGGGGAGACGAGGTTCCTTCTGAGCGGAGCAGCGAGGCGGATGGAAGTCCTGCAGCAGTGTTCTGGGAGCAGGTGCTGTGCGTGTGTGCTAGTGTGAGCAGGAACGGCATTACTCATTCCCCTTGCTGCTCATTCTCAAACATCAGCCTTTCACCTGAGATTTACTGCTGGGGTTCCTCTTAAGAAACGTTGCCCCAAATAAGCAAGTATGTGTCATCCATCCCTGTTCGGGAATTGCCTTTACTTATCCCCAAAGTGAATTATCCTCAGAGCTGTGGAGATCTAAATTTACTGGGGTTTTTATCACTGATTTAAGGAAGGAAACTTACTAGTTTCATGAAGTCCTTCTCTGTATGCTTCTGTTCCCAGAGAAGGCTTTGGCTGCAAATGTATCAAGGTTAATTAGCTGAGACCTGTGGTGCAGAGAGATTTGCTTGTTCCCTTTGCTTGTATCAGGGTGAGGAGGTCTAAGAAGAGCAGATGACACACCAAGCAGACAAAAGCCTGCATCCCAAAAGCTGTGTCATGTCTTGATGGTGCCTGGATAGCAATGATGCCCATTCTTTTTTGCAGGTACCCATGGCCCGATGTCGTGTCTCCCCTCACAGGACTGAACATGATTCCATCCCTAGATCAGCCTGTAGGTCGCACCCATAATTTCACAATGCTGACCTGTGTCTTGGTGATGTGATGGATGTGCACATGGCCATGTAACAGGGGGAGGCAGCAGAGCCCTTGGGCAAGACAGTGGCCAGGATTTGGCTGATGACACCAGAACAATTCATCTTCCTACAGCCTACTCCCTGCCCCTGTCTGAAGGCCCTGCAAGAAAACAAGGGTGGTGGAAAATCATCGTAGGTGGACTTCATGCCTGCGGTCTGTAGGTGTGGTGTGTGCTAGTACCCTGGGCATCTCTCCTCTCTTCAGCTTTTTGAACTTTCTGGGTTGGTGGCAGTGGTGTGGTGATGCTACTGCGGATGATGCTGGTGGGGGTAAGAGTATTTTTTGCTGAACTCCTAACAGTATCAAAAGTTCAACAGAAGTAATGTGAATAGCATCTGGTCTACTACCTGTTAACGTATTGAATGGCTTGAGTATGTTGGCAGTGCTTTTGGTATTATTGCCAGCAGCTTGTCAAATCTGACTTGATTTTCTTTTGGAACCCTCAGAAAAATATCCAGGAGTACCTTGTGGCTTATGTCATCCTCAAACTCCATCGCAGCAGATACAGGATCCTCCCAGCTCTGGGATAATGCTGATTTAGAAAGGCTGAGTTGTTACATTCTCAAGCATCTGTGAGCTGATGAAAGTGCAGGAAGATGCTCTAGCCCCAAGTGACAGAGTAGGTAATTGCCTCGTGCTTTATAAGCATGTCGAGTGGATGCCAAAGGTGTCAGCTTTGCTGGCATGCCCCTCCTTTGTTTGTTTGTTTATTTGTTAATTGCTTTTTTTTGTTTCTGCATGCTGCAGAATGTGTACACAGCTGGGGCTACTAGCCATTTTCCTTAGTCTTAACTGAAAGCAAGCTCTTTAATGAAACTTTAAATTAAATTCTCCCCTTTCCATTGGAAGTTTTTAAGTTTTTCTATTTAATGAAAAAAGATCCCATATGTGGAGAGGAAAACATTCTCCACTCAAAAGTGTTCGGTTTTGTTATGGACCATATATAGATGGCTCAAAAATTTTTTTAGACATAGATAATTTGTTTCTGAAATTGTGATTTTTCTTTATCATATAAAATATCTTAGGCAAATATTTGAACATGCTTAAATGCATGCATAGTGCATTTTATGGTTCATGGCCAGTAAAACTGGGGTTTACAGTCATCATCTGTATTGCAGTAGATACTACTTGTGCTTAGTGGCAGTGGTGTATTGTGACTGATTTGGTTTTCATGCATATTAACTATCTACCTGGTAACATATGTATCCCATCAATGTTCTGAGTAGCTCCACAGGGTTTAAAAATGAAGCTTAGAGCTGTCAGCCTTAGAAGACTGGAAGAGACTGCTGCAGTGAATGAATATTTTTTTCCCTAATGTGTTTAAACCATCCATGATATCTCAACAGGAGGTGTGGGCTCGTAGCAGTACTTGCCCAGTGAGGTTCTGTGGCCTGTGTTGTTCAGGAGGTCAGACAGGATTGCAGGATGATGCTTTTGACTTTAATAACAAAAAAATCTCTTCTATAACATAGCTCCTTCAGAAAGTTACTCAACTCTGCCCTTCTCCTTTGCAGAATTTCACGAATTAGGCTTGTATTATTGCATCCCACTGTTTTCATACAAGATTTAAAAAGGCAGATTCAAGCGCAGACTGTGCTTTGAAAGGAGTGTTTGTATGCTCGTTACACATTTGGCAGTTGCCATGGTTAGTTATTGTCAGTGTAACTCAGTTTACAATACAGTGAGCTATTTTTGAGAGAAAATTCATTTGCTGCAGAGTGTGAGTCGGTTCATATGAGCTCGTGCACATGCGTGCATGCCAGCATATGCCAGCACATAGCCACGGACACCCCTACGTGCCCCTGTCCCAGACATCCAGTTTTTAATGCCAGGTTCAGTGAACCAGCCTGTTACTTTATGGATACGTGTTTAGAAAGGAATAACATCGCTTGATGTATTTGGAAATTGTCCCTATCTTACAGCAAGAGGTATGACATAGCTCATGAATGCTCCCACCAACATTTGACATAATTCTGTGTTATAGTTATTCTGCATTACACAAGATAAGAGGGGAACTGCAACACCCTGAAAACACCAGATAATGCCGTACTAAGGGCAGACAGCTGAGTGACCATTATGCACAGCCAATGCATCCCGAATTTGGATAGCTTTGTGCTGGAGCTACTCATCCAATGCTGACTTCTGCGGAGCAGATGGGAGGCCAGCGTTGTTTGCTCAGCCAGAGCATTCATCTGTGCTGCTCTTCATTGCAGCTAAGATGATTTCCAAGAACCTACAGATCTAGGAAGCACTGCCTGAGCAGCTCGTGTGGAGGGATGTCAGCTTGGGTCTGGCTGTCTTGTTAGCTCCAGGTGCCCTTCTGTGACTGCTTTCAGCAGGAGATCATCTCTTGTCCTGTGCTTCAAGGGCACTCGTGGTTGGTGTCGTGCGTTTAGTGGAGCACCAGGGCTGGTAGCTTAGGTGGGCTTGGGGTGGCAGGGCAGAAGGTCACTTTGGGAGGCCCTGGGTCTGTGCTGCTGTTGCTCTGAGATGGTTAAATGGTCCTGAAAGACTGACCGAACTTACAGACTGGTGACTAAGCACTAGCAGCTTTGGATTCAGAAACCCCATTTTGTTACTTGAGCTAAAGGAATGAGTCCGTTAACTGTATACAAGTAGTAGGTGTGAATACTTGTTAAATTCAGCCACTGGAATGAGAGATGTGATCTTGTGCTTTAAAGCCAGTACAACACAAAAAAAAGATTGCACTTTGGACTTTTTGTAGCATGTCTTTATTTCCAGAGCAGATGTGAACAGGGCTTGTCTGAAAAACAATGTATGTAGGTGTGTTTCATGAAAATGTAAAAATTTTATTGCTGTCTGAATTTTATATTGGATGTTGTATTTTATATTAAGCTTTTTTTAAAGAAGCAGCCCTTCCTCTCTCTTCCTTTAAAAAAAATAGAAAAAAGAAAGATTTTGGTAAAAAAAATGATGCTGGAAACTAATTGGAACTTTGTGTGCCTCACCAGAATTCTGATTTCTTCCTTTTATGTGGGCTGAATTTTCTACCTGGACTGGGTATTACTGATGGTACAAAGCTTGTGTGTGCATTCTGTGAAGGAAAGATGTCCAGTAAATGACCCCAACCATTTACATTTTCTTAAAATATTTTTTTTGTTAAATCTCTTCCACAAGGATTGTTTTTGACCAGCCATGCTCACAAAAGACATGGAAAAAAAATTAGGTACTCCCAAGAAGAGTTTCTCGGGATTCCCTGACTGCAAGGAGAACTGAAGACATTGTACCAAATAGTGCACAATTTCAGGAAAGGGATAAAGAGCCTTATTCCCTATTTTTAGACTCTCTTGAGTACTCCAGAGGCTTGTAGATGTTATGTCTTTGACAGTCCAGATTTTCACGACACACACAGTCTATTCTGGAGAGCATCCACTCAGTGATAGCTGCTGAGGATCATAGCAGTATTGTTCAGTGGAACAAGGGTACGATCTGGTCTGAACTGGAATTTCTGATTATTTCTCCATATGTCTGTTATGGATCATTCCACTGTATTGGTTAATTGTGGTCTAGTGATGTAATTGGAATTCTGGAAACATAAATTAGTGTCATCTTCAAAAAGAAGCAGAGCAAAGTGACATGTTTTATTGGTTGTTCCATTTAGATGTAATGTAATTTCAGATACTTGTAGGATTATAACGTTGAAGCCTAATATAATAGAGTCTGTAAGTGGCTAGATTGGGTGCTTGATAAAAATTAATATTGAGACAGGCCTTTTGGTCCGTGGCAGGAAAGATCCTCTCAGTTAAGTCTGAAGATTCCCCAAATACTGATATTACTACTTCACCAATCAAACATGAATCAATCAGTATTTTAAAATTTGAAAAACTAGAAGAGTAATACAAACAGCTTAAATAAATGTGGTTTTCCCCACTCTTTCTTTTCTTGAAAATAGTCTGTGAGCTCTCAGTGTCCACTGGAACAGACCCCTATGTAGTTGACGTAAGAAATAGAAGTTGCCAATCCTGCTTCAGATTCCAACTCGAGTTAACAAAACAGGTCATTATTTAAAGAAAAATATATAAGTGAACAAGTAGATAATGATGTTCTTTCCTCTGATTAGTTTCCCTAGTTCCCTTTCTACAGTGCACTTGATTGCGCTGTCCATCAGGCGTGATATGAGAAGAGGAATAATTGGAAATGAGAGAAGATGGGACCTGAGAGCACGGCATGCAAAGGTGACTGGCAGAGCCAAAGGCAGGGGAGTGAGTTCAGTATTTTCTTTGTGTGGTTTCTGTCAAGTGGAGTTCTGCTTAGCACGCTGCTGCACTCCTGACAGCTCCCAGGATTCTGCTCATTCTCATCCTAAATTGGTTTCTGCAGTTACAAATCCAAGAGGAAAAGTAAAGCTACTAATTGAATGTAAAGGCTTTCTGACTTGGCTCACAGCTTACTCCAGGGCTGCCGAGTGTCTACTTGCAGGCCATAAGTAGGAATGAGCTTTCTGTTTACAAACAGTGCATTTGGCTTGGCTGAGACTGCCCATTAAAAAAAAATAAATTCATATATATATATTCAAAATGCAGTGTCGTGACTTATTTGAAACATGAAATGGTATGTAATCCGCGGAAGCAACACTGAGATCTTACCACACTTAGGTTATGCTGCAGTCTAAACTCACTGTGCTTTCTTTATAGGCACATTATCAAGGGAAAAAATGCAGAGTTGTTTTTAATCTTCAGAGCAGCAACTGTTTTCTGCTTCTAAGATTTACTGTCTGGAAGCCCTGAACAGTACAAGTAGTATTTCCAGAGTTAAAACAGCTGGCTTGAAAGAGTAAGATAACACTCCTGAAGTGGGAATAAGAAGAAAAACAAAGAACAGCCCTCCCCCCCCCCCCAACAACTAGCAATAAAAAAATAAGGCATCATTTTGCTTAGTTTCAAATGTAGTATGAGGTCTGAGTATAGGTTTTAAGACTCCCTCTTCCCTCCTTTGAGGCTCCCCTGATGGTCAGTGCCTGCTGCTGTCCTGCCATGGGGCAGGGGCCAGTGGGTGCTGCTGGGGAGGGAATTTGCAGGGCAGCCACCCCTGCCCCCCTCCTCCCTACGCTTCCCTACCCAGAAGCTGTTTTCTTCTTACTTTTGGGGCAGCAAGAGGCAGTGTTCAGTGCTGACGCAGGCGTTCCCTATCCACCAGGTTGAATTCTCTCTCTGGGCAACCAGCCAGGGTCGCGCCAAAATGGTTTGAATGGAAAAAAAAAAAAGGTGCTATCTTCACATGCTTACAAGCTTTGTCCTTCCTTCTGTTCCCAGGCATGCACCAACAAATCCTTAAAACCTCCTGCCACCCCCATTTCCCACAGCCTTCTGTTTCCTTATGGACCTCCTGACTGTCCCGTGGATGGGCATGGGCAGTTGCGTGTGATGCTCAAGAGTTGGCGTGGGCGTTGGGCACTCTCCTGGAGAAAACCTAGGCATGGCTCACAGGTTAGCATAGACCAGAGATCATCACCCAGTGGCTCCATTTGGATACAGGCACCCCATTCTAAGGGCTGTGGGCATTTAGGTGAATGCTCTACCAGCTAGCCTTGAGGCCAAGATGCGATTCCTTGCCTGTTTTATGTACCAGTATAGGCACAGCGGTGGGTTTCAGTCATCTAAGTGGCAGGTGACAAAGACTTGTACTAACGTGACTTCTGCACGTGCTGCAGGAGAGGACTTTTGCTCTTGTCCTGGCCTGACTTGGGCTCTGGCTGAAGTAATTGGTGAAGTTCCCTTGATCTTTGTTGTGGATACAAAGTTGTACCATAACCAAAAGCTTAAAACAAAATAGTACCCTCATCTGCCATGTTTGATAGTAGAAATTTTATTTTTTTTTTTCAATTCCAAAGGATTGCCAGGGTATTCTTCAGACATGGGATAAGCACACTGAGCGGTGGTGAACACTGATCCTCAGCAAAACAGCTGAAACTGTCTCTGGGCTGAAAGAATGCTTCACTTGAGTGATAGAGACTGGGTTTCTAGAAGTTTGGGTTGGAGCACTTAAAGCAGCAGATTAAAAGAGCATACAAGTGTTTCTTAAGCATTTTTGTAAAAAACTCAGGCTTCCATATTTAGTGCCAGCCACTTTTTACCTCTTGTGAATCTGAAGACGAGAGTTGTGTTTTCTTTCTGTGTGTTTACAGGGTGGTGGAGCACACAACAGGGAAATAGGAAAAACCTGGTAGCTACAACCAACCTCTGGCTACGGTGAGAGTCATCATGTCTGGGCTCTTTGCTTCCAGCCAGAGGTGGACAAACTGGGAGGAGGACAGAGGAGGGTGGTGAGAAGGATCATATCTAGAAAAAAAATCCCCAAGGATATGCCAAAAAAACCCAGAGCTATTTAAAGAGGAGACTGAGGAGGAGGTTGATAATGGTCTAAAAAAGTAGGACAGAATAGTTCCACTATGATGAATGTGACAAATTATAGCAAAGATGTTTCAGATTGTACATTTGGAAAACTTCCTATATAGTAAGGATAATGGAGCACCTGGGTAGATGGCCTAGGAAGGTTGTGGATTTGCCATCATAGGGATGTCTTAAGACAAGATAGGAGCAGAATGGGTAAGCATCTATCAGAAGTGTCAACTGTGGTTGGAAAATTTGGATCTGTCAGTATAAAGAAGATGAAAACTTTCTGAGCCAGGTTTTCACAATACAAAAATCAATAAATAGGTTCTCTCTGCTGAAACTGTTATTCATGTAATCAAGTGACTGGAATATGAAGATATAACTGAGGGAAATAGTGCTTAAGAATAACATTATTGCAGTTTTTATTTGGCTTTGAGTGGTTTTACACTGTGGCTGTCTACAAAGAATGATTTAGATGATGCAGATAATTGCAAATGGAATTTTCTGCAAACTTTTGGCAAACCCGTTCATTCACTGTGAGTGGATTTTGCTGCTGAAAGGTTTTTCCACGTGCAAAGGGAGTTTATGATGAAAGATTTCTGTGTGAAGGTGTTTCTGCAGAGGGGCTGCTCTGTTATTCTGTTTTGGGAAAGCTCTACACAGAAAGTGTTTTCTGACAGTGAATTGACTGTGGATGCAATATGCATTAGAATTTCAGTGGATAAATCATTCCAGATCAGGCAGGTAATGTCAGCTCAGACTGCTCAATGACAAACTGCATCGTGACACATTTTCACTGCTCCTCCATGATTTCTTTTGCAGTCAGTTGCCTTTGCTTGCCTCTGCTGTGATTTATAAGTCACATCACTACGCTTCTGACCCTTATTCTCTTCACGTGTGTTGTGGTTGTCTCCTTGCTTCTGTTCCTTTTCCATGGCCCCAGCGTAGCAG
Source organism: Falco rusticolus (assembly GCF_015220075.1). Lineage (NCBI taxonomy): Eukaryota > Metazoa > Chordata > Aves > Falconiformes > Falconidae > Falco > Falco rusticolus. The sequence continues at coordinate 4,605,927 of NC_051192.1, read as the reverse complement.
GCTGTGTGTCGCTGGTGCACCAGATGCTGTGGCATCCTGCTCTCCCTATATTTCCTTGGAATTCCAGTGGTAGCACCTGCAGTCCAAACCTCAGTGGCACTGGACCTGTCTGTGAAAAAAACTGTGAAGACAACCTCTATGGTTAGTTCTGGTATTTTAAGATATCACTTGAAGTTTCAGTGGTTAGCTGTCAGTGGTCCAGGAATGGAAGCACTAAGTAGGATAAAAATCAGTAATCACGTATGTTCCTGTTCCTGCTGCTGTGCTTAAAACTAAATATTTTACTTCTTGAGCTGTGGGTGTACATTTGATTAAGGTGCCAATATGAAAGAAAAACTGAATTTTGAGTCAGCAACAGAAAACTGATTTCTTGGAAGACAGATGTTTTGGAAAAATTATTATAAAGGGCAGCAGATACTTAAAGGTGCTTCTGAGGCTGAAGATGCAGAGAAACCTGCACGTGTGACTAAGAACAGAAGCGACAGCCTTGTGATTTTCTGAGTCTCCGGAGGACATGGTATCAGTTATATGCTGTAGTATTAAAATAATTTGTATGTAATGAAGGATATTCTTACTAAACCAGCCTCTGAAATTCTCATCGATGGAGAAGCTGAACTCCTACAGTCATCAGCTTAGAGCAGGAGCACAATATAGATGCTCTTAATGTCTTTTAGAGTTTACCTCCTTCCATGGACTGTAGAGAAGCTAGAGATACTGTTTGTTTGGACAGCCAGATCAGGTTTACGTGGTTTAGCATGATGTGTACACCTAATTGTTGTCTATGCACTTCCCCTCACTGGAGGTGACACAAATGTGAATTTATGTGCAGATCTGGGAGGAGAAAAGAAAGTTACTGATTCAGCATTTGGCACTCTAATTATTTGTTGCTGCAGTCAGAACAACCCTTCTAGAAGGAGCCTAACTGTGACTTTTGCTCTTGGGCTGCTTTGTGTGTTAGACCAAGTCTACTCATACACTGTGGCTGCTGTTTTAAACCTAAGGCATACCCGAAAGAAAATGTTAGCAATTTTAATAAAAACTCTTAAATAATGTTCTCCACAGATTGCAATTAGAACAGTTGCCTCTAAACAGTGTCTCCGCTGATTGCTACTACATTACTCATTGCAAATTTCTTTCTTTTCCTATGTTCTTTTCAGAATGTAAATTAACTGAGATTATTAGAATAATTTGCCTCAGATCCTACCAATTAAAAAAAGAAGAAAGATGGAATAGAAGTGTTTTGCGACTGACAATTAGATATCTTGTACTACCTTAGGTTGCATTTCTGTTTGTTTTCCTGCTTGCCTTTGAATGCAGTTTCACGTTTCTCTTTCTTTTCACTTCTTTTATCTTTCAGGGGGATTGTCAGCAGAAAATTCTAATCTAATTATTTGTGGATCATATTCTTGCTGTGGAATGCCTTTCTTGCCCCAAAGCCCTTTGATGGGTTTCCCGTGGTATTTCTGGCTGACATCTTCCTAGCCCTGGCATTTTCCTATCCACATCCTGGTCATGTTATTGAGGAGAAAGTATAAAACAAGCTCTTTCACTAAGAGATCTGTAGCATGTTAACTTTTGTATGGCTTGACTGGTGGACGCGAAATGCTGCTTGTACCCCCATGCAACGCAAAATGTCAGAGGTCCACTGTGGGCTTTGAACAGCCCTACTGAGTAGCCAGATGGTGGTCACACTGTTACAGCGCTATCATGACTTACATATATTGCTGCGGTCACGCCTGCCAAATCAGAGCTATGCTCTTACGAAGTAAAACCCACAGCAGCTAGTGAAGCGAAGGATGCATCATTGCAGTAGAGCCAAAGTAGTCTCAAAGGGCACAAGTTACTGCAGAGCAGGACGTATGCTGGCATGTCCCCCCAGTGGTGGTGAGTTGTCTTAAGCAGCAGTTGGTGCAGAACAGAAATAACTTCTGGATGAAGTTCACACTTATTTAGTGCACTGTCCTTCTTATAGCCAGCAGCTTGCAACTTCTGAGGAAATGCAAGAAATTCTGTAGGGGCCAGGCACAAACACATCTTCTGGCTGCTAGTGCAGCACTGGGTGCTCGGTTTGAGCTGGCAATCCATGCATCATCGTCAGCTTGGCCGGCCAAGTGGTGCACAGTGTATTCCTGGCCGAGAGCAGTGGCTGCACGCTGTGGCTGTTCCCTAATGGACCACAGCAAGGGAAGAAATACCCTGCAGAAACGAAGGAAATGTGTGTGCATGCAAGTCCTCAGCTAGGCTGGAATGGGATTTCTTCAACAGTCTGAATTTTAGGACTTAAGGTTTGTAATTTTAGTAACTCAACTGTAGAGAACGTGTTAAGCTGTGAACAGCACTTAACTGCCTTTCTTCTTATTTCTTAAGGTTTAAGCTTCATTATTTAATATTCTAGTTCACAACAGATTTTTCACCAAATTAGCCAAAATTTTGTTAGAAATGTTAAAAAAAAAAAAAAAAAAGCTGTAAACATTAGATGGAATGAAAATCTTCATTTTGGAAAAAGCTTTTTTTTTTTCTTTTCTTTTTTTTTTTTAACAACAACAAAGCCCAGATCCCTTTGTCAAAAGGACTTCTGCAATAGAGCAATTGCTGGAATATATCAGCGTTATATGTTACAGTTTGCCATCTCATACTTGTAGACAACTCCAGTCAAATCAGAGAAAAATGTTGTAGACCTGGAAGGTAGGATCTAAAAAAACCTTAGGAGATTTTTTTACAGAGACAGAGACTAGCGCATGAAAGATAAAACGTGGCATGTATCTGAAGCTAAGTCACAGGTTAGTGACAGTGAGCACAGGCACAGGATATGTTGCTACCATTTGGACTTCGTAATATAAATGGCCAGAACAGTGAGGTTTCTGCTAAAGGAAGAAGTGTTATACCAGCATAAGAGAATATTTGGTTGATCTTTTGACCCACTATTTCATAGTGATGAAAACGTTAAGAATGCCAGCGGAAAACAAGGTCCTTCACTGACGGAACCGTCAAGGTTCCTCAGCACTTTATTGTCTCTCTGGCATACTCTGACATCGTAGCACCTGGGAAAGGACCGGTTGACCTGTCAGTTAAATTTGGATCTAGTAAATGTATCCTTGGGCAGCACTTCATCGTTTCATCCTAGTCAGGGACTGTTATTTTTGTAGCCATGGACGAGATACAGCCTCCATACTCTTCGCCAAGGCTGCTCTGTAAGAGTGGGGCTTCTTTTTCTGACAAATGTTTTTCCATTAACCACCAGGACTGCTCAGTGGATGAGTATTTATGTCACCACCTCTCACCTTGGCAGGCTTTGATTTGCCTTCTCTTGCCACTTAGGTTGCAGAGGTCTCTGCCTAAGCTTTATTTACAGAGGTGTGCACTGAGGCTGCCAAAGGAATGGGTCAGGAAGCTCCTTTTCACCTGCACACACTGGAAAGAGAGAAGTCGGTTCACATTACCTTCTCCTTCTTACCTTTTTACCTTTTTACCTCTCCAAAGCATCCCCACGGGCGGAGAAAGGGATAAGGATATCTTCTTCACTCAGTGTCTCGACATATGCTGTAGCCATTGAGAAGGACTGGTTCTGTGGGAGGTAAGATGTACCCCAGAAATTTACGCTGTAGCTGTTCCCCAGTCCTTGCCTCTATACCCACCTCCCGAGTCAGTGTGATCCAGAGCCACCTCCTTAACACCGCAGAGCTTTTAATGGCATGAGCCAAAGCCACTGATACCAGCAGTGAATCCTTATTGTTTCAAAATTAGTACTTTTATTAAGTACTAGCTGATTATTAAAAGCATTACTTGCAGCACAGCACTGCTGTTGCTTTTTAAAAGTCGGGGTTTTTTTTACAGCCAACACTTACAGAAAGTGTTCATGGTGCCTGAACCGTTGCATTTCTAAAAATAAAGCAGGGCAGTGGTGGTACGTAATTGTGCCTACCTTGTTACTGGAACTAAAGTGTGCAGCACTGACAATACTGTACTTGGAAAGAAAATTGATTCCTAAATATCTGCCTATGAGTTGTCTACAATGTATTGCCTGAAGCACAATACCTAGTTAACAGTACTTAAACCAGATTTTAGGTATTTAAGATGCTTAACATTCAGTGGCCTTCCATAATACTGAAACTGTGTAGAAACCATTAAAAACTGGGCCCTTTTATTACTGCGAAAGTGAACATGGTACTAAACCTTTAGAGAGTGAGAAATGAATTAAAAACAAAAAAAATAAAGGCTAAGAGAAGCAAAGAGTGTTTCAGATGGAGGAGAAAGCAGCTCTTAATCCTATTTGTGGGCTTTGCTCCAGTTGGGCTAGCTGTATGGGTAAGGGAATCCGCATTTGGCACTGGGAAGCAATAATGCTGAAGAAGACCTGAGGATGGAGAGATGCAGTACGCAACAGCTAAACTATATTCTATATTTCCAGAAACACTGGGATGCAGAAAGGAGAGTTCCTCTCTTCAGTGTTATGGTGCAGGAACGTGGGGAATACTGGCTGCACTGTCGTGAGAGAGCCTGAGAAATCAGGGAGTTCGGAAGAGGGGATTAAGAATAATTAACGAGTCCTAATAGAAAGGACTAAATGTGTATGGTTTGGCTAAATGGTGACTAATGTGACCTGAGGGATAAAACAGCCCACAGATATTTGAGGGATGTAACTCCCCCAAAGAGGGAGAGAAGTATAATTATTCAGCATAAAGGATGAGTTGTAGCTATAAGTAAACAGAGGAAATAAAACAAAGAAAAACTTAATCTGAATATTGGGAACAATTTCTTGAATGAGTGTTATTCCCCGCTGGAATAATCGTCCCAAAGAAGTGTGGGAGCCTGACTTTTCCCTGTATCAAACACTTGGCTGGAAAAATACCACACACACAATTGGAGCAATCTTAGTCTTAGTGTGAGAGGAGAGGAGGTCTGGGGGTCCACCACCCCTAGGCTCTCTGAAGGAATAACCTGTTCCTGGATCTGGTTTTCTTCCCTGAAGTTTATGTTTGTTATTTTTTTATTATTATCTGAGAAGCCCCTGCAAATTTCAAAGTATATGGGCAGATAGACCTGTGTAGATGGAGCTGCCCTGGGCAGGATGAAGCCCTGGTGTCATGGCAGGCCAGCTCTGGGTTGCCTGGGGAGCAGCTCTGCAGAAGAGGACCTGTGTCCTGCTGGGCAGCGCTGTGCCCTGGCAGCGAGGGAGGGCACCATCATCCCGGGCTGTGCTGACAGCAGAGCTGCAGGACAAGGGTGGTGATTGTCCCTCCTGGCTCAGCACTCGTTGGTCTAGGCATGTGTCCCACCTGGGACCTGTGCAAGAGAGATGGACAAGCTGGGGGGAGCTCAGTGGGGGCCACCAAGGCAGGGGGATGGACTAGAGGCCACCCTTCCAGCCTGAATTAGCCTATGATCTTACGTAGTATCAGTCTGGTTTTGCTAGGGAGAGTGATGTGCTTCAGACAGCCTTTAGGGGTTTTTGTAGGAAGTTTATTCTGGTTAGTTTTACAGAGAAGTATGAGATGATGTACAAGTTTAAGAAAAAGATGTAGAATAGTACTGTGGTGGTTTTTTTTAAATAAAATACAACAGTGTCAGTGGCACCTTGCACAACCATAATAATATGTAATGCAATTTGACATACATTGACTCCTTGAGATTGTTCTGCCTGTTTAAGCCACGGTTACATCTGAGGAGTGTGTGGCTTCCCCACTGTCCTGGTCCTCTGTGAGCCACGGATCCCTGGCACTGCTTTCAGTCACATCCTCTCTGTGCTGGTGATGCCACTGGCAATGCCTTTCTTCTGAGCAGACTGTGGTGTGCTTGCTGCACATGCTGCACACAGTGCCATGCTGCCGGGAGCTTACGCAGATGTACGCGATGCCATGCTACCGGGAGCTTACACAGATGCCATCACTTCAGGTCCCTGCAACTGTGGGGAGGTGGTACGGTGTTGCTCAGTGTCTCTTTGCTGCTCAGAGGGCGTGCTCTGCTTGCTCTGACATTCTGCCTCTTGTGCCAACATTTATACCCTGGCCAACTGAGGTTAAAATGCTTCCACACCTGGATTTTAGGCAGGTGTAAACAATGAGGTTGCAAGGTAGTGAAAAATCAGGCCTCAGGTCCTCCGGCCCCCATGCTATATCACCAACCCTGAGCAGGTTCCATCATCAATTGAATAAGAAGACATGCAACAGCGATTCTAAAATCTCAGGAGAGTTTTTGCAAACATGCTTAAATCAAACTGTAGTTAAAGGAATGAAATTGAAAGTCACATTACGGCAACAGCTGGGAGAACATTAATGGGCTGGGGGGAAGAGGAAGGAAGGAACCAGGGTGGCACAGAAAAAGAGAGAGGGGACACAGGGAATCACTCCTCATCACACATCTGCCTACGCCTTGACTTCATGCCATGGTTTACTGACCCCTTTCCCCTGCCTTCCCCATGTGCCAGCATAGCTCTTCGTGGGTCCATCGGGTCACAGGGTGAAGAGGCAGCTCCCCAGGGGTGTGCTGGCTCCCCGACACAACAAGCTGTGACCAGCAGGGCAGCAGAGGTAGATGTAGATGACTCTTCCCTTCCTTCTGGCTTTGCACCATCACTGTGGATTTGGGATCTTTACGGCTGGCTGTCTCCACCTCCATACTGTTGCACTTCTGCGAGGGAACCTGCAGCTCTAACCAGGAACATCTGGGCAAAACTTTTTATTATCAGACATGAAGAAAAGTTTCTTGCATTTGATTATCTAGCCATAATGTAGTAATGGTAATGATGGAATGGAAGGCAGTGTAAGCAATGTAATTATAGCTATTTGGATGGCAGATCAGAGGAGTTTTATTACCTTCTTTGCTTCTTCTATAACTTTCAATATGCCCATTTTAAAAGTATAATCAAAACAATATGTTTGCTTGGTTAGTCACTATGAAAAATTCCTAGCATTGAGATATGCAGATGTTTTTTCATGAAGGGAAGGCTTAATATGACATGTGAAAGACGTGCCTAGATGGATCTTTCTCTTTTTGAATCAGCATACTGACAATTAAATGGATAAAAACCAGTAAAGCATTACATAACCTTTAGTAATATTCAGTTAATGTAATTTGCTATATTTATTTATACTTTTATTAGCTGAGCTAACTTTTATCCTTTGATCTTTTTTCTCCTATTTTTAACAATCATTTGTGGATTAGGAGGCTTTTAGCTTTGTATCTAATTGGCATAAAGAGTGGGACAAATTTCAAGCTTTCCATGAACCAGCTGCTATGAAATCATGCAGAAATATGTGGAGCAACACTAACTTAGATTTCCTGAAAATTTGCCCCAGATGTGTTATGCACAGTTATATGTTGGTGCCTAAATTATGCTTTTTTTCCTTGAAGTTTGCAAGGTTTCTCTGTGGCGTTGCATTTCTGGATGCATGCAACTTTTGGTCTATACACCTGACCAGCCTTGGGAGAAGCAGGGAGTGGCTGGTTGAGCTAAAGCTCCACAAACCTGCGTAGTGTCCACAAAATTCCTCCTTTGATTCTCATCAGGTTAGTAACTCAAGCTATGTGAACAACGGGGTTTTTTTTTTTTTTGCTTTGACATCAAAAATGAAAGCAACAGAATTCTGGTTTGAGTTAGACACAACATTCTCTTCAATCTGATACAGACAATTTTATTTCTCTTTCCTTGTATGCTAAAGCTTAAAAACCCCCACGCATATGTGGTTTTAAGAGACTGAAACGTTTCACTGGTCTTTTTGAAATTCCAGTACATCCCTTCATCCTGAACACTGTTTGTGACCAAAGCTACTGGCCAAATTCTAAATGCCTAACCTAGAAACCTTAAGAAACTGTGGACCATGTCCTACACTGTGTTACATGTCTGGGCTAGTAGAGAGAAATGGTAGAGGGAGTGTGTTAAACCTGGGCACCAGCAGCTCTGGGCAGTACTGGGGCACTCACAGGCTAAGCTGGGGCAGTGACTAAGGAGCCAGCTGTATACCACAACCTGTAGAGCCCCTTCTAAATTTCTGGATAAATTGTACATCAATAGCTGATGCTTCACTTGTTAGTTTTTGGGCAGAAAAGTGTTCCTTCCCTTGTCCCCCGCCTCCCTGAAAGTGTATATTCCTGCTCTGAAGAATTCAGACCAGTGTTAGTGGCTGGTGCTTGTAAATACCCCACACTGGCTGCCCCCGTCATCCCTGAGCTTGCCATGTGCAAGCAAAGACCTCTTAGCTTTGGAATGAGTTAGATATTATGTAGGTTTAATCTCCATGGCATTTTCTTCTTCTAATTCAACCTGCAAGGATTTATGTAACCGATATTATTACAGACTAATTAAAACTAACAGTCTTCAAATGGTCACACATACTTCTTTATACTTCTTTTGCTTGTGGCAATGTGACAGACGGTGTTCAAGCATCCAGAACAACTGTGCTTGCTTCCTGTTATATAAGATGACTCCCTAAAATAGACTACTGAGAGAATTTTTTTGCGTTGGTGCCTTTTTTTTAATTTTTCCTTCCCTCCAACCAGCTTCACAAAATCTCAGCATTGTCCTCATATAAGAGAGTATGAGTACGCTTCTCCTTCTGCTGCAAACTTATTTAATCTTGGTAGAAAAGAACATGAAAATCAGCTTTGTTTTTTGTCGTTCCACTTTTTCCTGTGGCATCAGATAGAGAAGGGGAGATGGCATGGTTGCATGCCTTATATTTATACTCCTCTAATTGCCAGATATGTTGTTCTGGAAGTTCTCGTGGTAGTGGGTTCACCTGCAGCAGTGGCAGCCAGCCTCCCTGTGCTTGTGAACTCCCAGCCAGATGTTCAAAGGCTGATACGATTCAGTCGTGCTTGAAAACATTCTGCCTCTTGCTTGGTAAATAATGATAGCCTAATCATCTCTTGCGCTCCTAACGCACAGCGTGGTAACCCCAGTTTGGCTGGCTGCCCCACCAGCAGCAAACTTCCCTGAGCACCTCCCAACAGTTGTATTAACAAGCTCCATTGCTGAGCTGGTGGTCTTCTGTTCCAAAATTAGGGTTCCCGTAATCTCCTCCTCCGAGAGAATAAGTGTTTTCCTCTTCTGCTTCCTTCAGAAGCAATACACGGTGTAGGATTAGGCCCACAGACAGGAATCCCTTTAATAACTCCAAAAACGCTTGTTCCTGAGATCTGTCCAGCCCTGTAAGGTCCTGTGGCCTCAGCAGGAGCTGAAGGTGTGCAGCGCACATCACAGGAGGCGTTTAGGTCCTTGCCAAACTGAACTGCCACAGCAAATTTATCATGCGTTCAGAAACAAGGCATCTAAGACTGGCCTCAGTGAGCTTCAGAGCATGATCTTATCTCCTGAGATTCACTGAAACTGCCCCTAACGTTATTGATCTGCATTTGCTGTGATCCTAGTGTGTCTCCACGCAGCATTAGGGATGTGAAATATAACAGATACGTGGTTTCTCCCGGTATTGAATGCTGTCTAATTATGTGTCATGTAGTCCTTGGGTCTGCTTTCCATGTCTTCATTTTCAGAGGTAGATATCTAGACCAGAAAATAAATCCAAAGGGAACTATAAATGCACTTTAGCCTGGGGAACAGACTGGCAAGTGGAACTTAGTACAGAGGGCAGGAGCTAATAACAGAGTAAGGATGGCAACATCACCCCCGCATGGGCATCAGCGTGTCGTCAGTGGTGAGCTGGGTCTGTTTCATCCACCTGCTGCCTTTCCAATATTATTGGATTAAATGAATCAACGGGGCAGTAACCAGACAAAGTAAAAAATAGGTAATACGACATGTATGTGAAATAGGTACAAGAGCACATACTGACATGAAAGAAAAAAGGAAGTCAGGGTGTTGGCGACTGAAGGAGAGATCTGTGGGCTGGTATGTGTGTGATGATGTTTGCCCAGGCTCACGAGGCCCCAGATTGACTCCCTGTCCTGTGCCCCACAGCGCTTCTGTTCCTTGGCTTGTGCATGCAGGGCTGGTGTGGGGGCTGGTCTGCACGGGGGAAAGTCAACTGGCTGTATTGCATGTGCATGGTCCAGTCGGTTTTTGTTGTAGAGCATACTTCTTGCCAAAATAATTGTATCAGTGCAGCTGCTCTTGTGTAATTGCAATTTTATCATTAGGTAGCACTTTACATTATATTCCCTTTGCTGTTGGCAAATAAACCGTACCAGGATAAATACTTGGATACTAGGAAGTTGTTTTTGCTATAACTAGACTGCTGAAATTACAGTGGGATAATTTATGCTTAGACAGGGACAAAAAAATTTATATTTATATGGCATAAGTTAAGGCTGGTCTGTCTGTATCAGATTTACAGTGCTTTTGCCCTGTACACACACAGTGTACGCCTGTCGATTTCCCACTGAAGCACCACATCAGGGAGAAGAATAAAATGTATATTTAGAAATTTAACGAAATATTTCTTGTGGTGTAAAAAGGTGATGCTATCAGCTACTTTAAGCTAAAGTACTTGCTCGCCTCCCCTGCCCTCCAATATTTGTGCGCTTCTGAGTTGTAACATCCATTCTTGAATGACTGCTTGAGTGAGGCTCCTTTGGCGATGCCTACAGTTTATGGTGATGCTGCAAGTGGAAAAAATAGAAGATTTACTAAAAATAGCAGTTCGGAGAGCATGGGAGGCTGTGCGGCTGTGTGTCAAGGTGTGCAGAGGAGTCCCTGGCTGCTCCATCAGCCTCACTGCACTGTGAGTCTGATGGGTCCTGTTAAAGCCAAAGCACTGATTTTAAACTGCGGCTCGGTGAGAGGGTGCAGGGTGGGTTTGGGTTTGGTTTTTTTTTGGCTATGAGAAAGTGCTATGATATGCTGGTATCTGCAAGCAGCCTTTTAGAGAGGGCTGATTGCTATCTAAATTTGCCTGGTATTGGGACACAGAAAAAAATCAGGGTGGGAGGGTGAAGGGAGAGTCTGCCTGAGGCTCCTCAGAGAGTACTGCATAATTTTGTTTGAGCCCAGGAGGCCTGAACTGATAAAGCTAAGCAGCTTAAATAAGTCCCAAATGGATCAATACCTTACAGATAGAATGGAGTTTTCATTTTGATCTGAAGCTTCAACAGGAGAACGTTTTACTCTGAAGGAGCTGGAGAGTTCTTTAATACAAGGAGGCAGCCCCAGACATGCCAGATTGGTTGGGAAACTTCATTTTAGCTACACTACTCACTCAATAGAGTTTCCATCCTCTCTTGTTTAAATCAGATACAAGCATTTCAAGTGAGAGCAGAGTCTTGTGACATTGGAAACTAAATTCCAAGTGTTATGTTCTGGCTAGCCATTGTGATGTGGGGTTGTTGGTTATTTAAAATAACGAATATACTGGATGTGTCAGGGTGATCAGATTTTCAGAATGGAAAACCAAGGGCTTCTCTTGCTGCAAACACAGGGTGAGGGAACATTTGGACTGTTTGTGCCTTGCTGCAGGTAGCTTTAGTAGGGCAAAAGGAATAAATTAATCTCTCTGTTATCTTCTGGTCTGGAAAGGAAAGTATATTCAATTTTTTCTGTATGCAGGATGTGCTTTTCCAGATAATCAACAATCCAGACTGCAGGGCATCAATATCCACAACTGACTTTCTCAAAATGATGTGAAAAGCTACACTGCTATAGTTCTAATATCAGCTGATGGTTTTGGGGGTCCTTCCCTAAGGCCAAACTGATTCCTTGTAGTACTCTAGGCAGTGTGTACTCTAGACCTTCTTCCATAAAGCTCTTATTCTGAAAAAATATCCCCCAAAGGTGAGCAAACTTTCTTGAGAGGAACCACAATGAAAGGCATTTGACTAGAAAGCTCTATCCATGGAAACATGAGGCAATCTGAGCTTAGAAAATGGAAATTTCTGGAAGAAGGTTACATCCCTCTGCCTCTTGTAAGTAGGAAGAAATAAAATGCTTCAGTTTCAAAAATCAACAGTAAGAGAAATTGTGCAAAACCAGATTGATTTTTTGAGGTAGCTGCATAAAACCATTTAAGAAAGTTGAATCATAACCTCTTCGCTGGTGGGTTTCTCAAGCGACACCATCTACTCTATAATGGGATGCATAAGAAGTCTTTGATCAGTAAACAGCTTCATCATTCAACTCACAAAAAGCTGGATGCAACCAAACTATAAGCATCTGTGTGGTATGGAAGTAGGCTGGTGATAAGGTGACTTTCCCTTGGATACCGTCCGCTGTCTGTGGATGCACAAGCTATTTGCTGACCTCCTCCCCCATTTCTCTGATTTGCGGGTATGACCAAGGTTTCGCTCTGAACGTGTTGCAGTAGTGCACAAAGGCAGCTGTGAGATTTGGCGTGGTCTCTCAAGCTACAGGATTTGCTCAGGGGGCTTTACCAGGGCGCCTGGCTGATGCCCAGCTGCCTGCTCTGTGGCAGAAGAAGAAGCCACAGCACGTGACTGATTTTCAGAAATTCAGCTCAAGTGGTTTTAGCTTTGACATTACAGCGATGCTGTTTTCTGTACCTTTTTAGGTGATATCTGTCTCTCCTTCCCCCCTCCTCTTTTCTCCTGCCTGTGCGTTTTCATCTTCAATTTCACAGGCTGACTTCTACAAAACACATCATTGTACTCTCTTCATTGCAGAGGGCTTGATCTACCACCACTGCATTCCAGACCTCTGATGATGTATTCCTTTCAAAGCGGTAGAGATCTACCATTCCAACCCAGAGCATCACAGTGCTGAGCTTATCCTAGGTGCTGCCTTTCTCCAGTTCTTCTCCTGCGCTTTGTCAGGCATAAAAGAAATACAGTAAGAAATGCATCTTTTGTCTTATTCTTAGGGTGCTATGTGACAGGGGCCAAAGGGTGGCTGTTTGTTACAGAAAAGAGAGGTGGTAGGATCTGGCAGCAGGCTGTCCCACACCTCACTTTCTGCATTCATCAGCTTTTTCTGTATAGCAAATGGGAGAGTAGGGTAAAATATATTGTAGAACCATATAGGTGTACTTTGGCAACTATAGGAATTTCTGAGGTAGGTGTGCAGAGAAAGAAGAATCGGAAACTTTTTCCAAGTCCAACAGAAAACTCTGTCCATAAAATTCCTAGCTTGACACTCTGGTTTGCTGACTATGGGCTATTTATTATGAAGCAGGTGGCTGTAGATGAACTGATTTTCCAGACCTTCTCACGAAAGAAAGAACTTCACAGAGAAGTGATTCTGCTGTGATGAAGGCAATGCATTGGCCTGATCTCTTGTGTCAGGGAGCTGCATCACTGAGTGAGAGGTCTCTTGGAACAGTAATTTTGCTCCCGTTTTTTCAGGTATTCTCTGAATGGTTGGTAATTTTTAGCCTACTGCTTGCTTTGATGATGACGACAGGGATTTTTAGAAGAATATGCTTTGTACCATGATGCTGTCAAATAGGGGATGTGCTTTTTGACAGGACTGCACCAAGCAGCAGGTGCTGTGGGTCAGGAACGTGTGGGTCACGGGTGAGGGAGCAGCCAGGAGAGCCCAGCACTGAGCTGGCTTTCAGTAAACCAGCTCTCCAGGAAAAAAAGCTTCAGGTGCAGACATTCTGTGAAAGCTTCAGGTATTTATTGAGCATGATCTGTCTCGTGAAAAGCAAGGAACAGAAAGTTTATCATTCTGCTAACCCTTGGACTACAGAATGGTGGGGAAAGGCAATCAGATGGCAAGAGGAGGGCTTGCGGACATGGCTGGATGCCCCAGCTGGGGAAATGAGCTTCCATTGCCACTGCACAGAGCGGAACATTCACACCTAGCTTTCATTAGAGCAAACAGCAATATTCTGGCCAGCAGATAATAAAAATATACCGCAACAGCAAGGTCTGTATCCAAAAAGAAAGAAAACTATCAGTTTTCTATGCATTTTAAGAGGAGAAAAGATTTTTCTGGCTAATAATTGCTGCTTGTATTTGTCATACCTACCACGGACCCACGAGGCTCGGAGACTGCAGCCCCTTTGGTGATCTGAAAGCAGATGAGTCCCTGGCTAATTCCTCTGGTTTCCCTCCTCCCTGTACCCATCAGTCTGAGCTGCATGTTATCAATATTTAACATGAGTTACTGGCACTTTATTCAGGTGGAACAGAGGGATGAATATGGGTATTATAAAAAAACACAAAAGAGGCTGGGATCCAAGTGAAATCAAACAGCAAATACATTTCTCCATCATCTTTATATGTGACAGGATGCATTTAGAGGAACACTTTTGCCATAAAATTTTAAACCATTGTAAATAATTTATTTTTTCATTTTTAGAGGTATTTTCAAAAATTTACTTCTGCTAAGAAACAATATAAGTGTCAAATACTTGTTCAGTTTAGCAGTGTGACTGACTGTTTCAGAAGTGCCCTCAGAACTGGAAAAGAATTGGCTTTCACTGAAATTTGTACAAGTAATAAACAAAAAGCTGCAGATTAAAGGCTCTACATCTCTTAAATTCTGCTTGTCGGTGTCTGTGCCACACGTCTCACTTCTTTCTGGCCAATGTCTTACTACTTTGTGTGGTGTCTTTAATTTCATGTTGTTTTTTATTTCGCTTTACTGGAAACAGAAAAATCAAGAACAGTTTTGTTTAAAAAATAACAGTAATTGCCTACAGTAATAGTGTTTTCCAGTTTCATAATTTTTCATAATACATTTTGGGCTGTGATTACAGTAGGTTCAATACTAAGGTCAGCTCCCAGAGGAGGGGGGGTCCGAGCGAGCAGAATGCTGAGCATTCCTGCGAGAGGCTGGGCACGTAGGACTTGCCCTGCACATGGCAGGGTATGAGGGTGTGTGGTGTTATGTAGAATTGCTTCCTGAATCTTCAGCACAGATAGAAGGTCTTACACTAAACATTGAAGGTGACTTGGGTGAAATTTTTGTCAATCTTTTTCCCCAGCCAGAAATGTGGATTTTATTAAAATTAAATTACTTCATCAGCTTCTGCTGATTTAGCTTATGTCCTCCCAGAAAGCAAACAACTCACAAGAATTTTTTTGATGTGTTTTGGTTACAGCCTTGCAAAAAGAAGTAGTTATTGGCTTCTTCACTTCGACATTGTAGTTTGGCATTTGCTTCAATTCCATTTAAATTGATATTCTAAAATTTAAAACTTTACTTTTGGATTGAATGAATCAGTGAGACTGATACGAAGTGATTTGTTGGAACTTTTCAGAGAAAAGACATTTTGAAAGAAAAAATAAAGCATAATGATTTATTGCTTTCAGAATTGTAGTGACATTTTTTTCATAGCATCATTGGATCGGAGAGGCTGGAAGGGACTTGGGATGTTTCTAATCCAATCCCCCGATGAAAGGAGGCTCAGCTCTGATGTCAGACAGGTTGCCCAGGACTTTATCTGTCTGGTTCTTAAACCTCCCCAAGGACAAAGACTGCACAACCCTGCTTGGTTGTCCTCAGGGTGAAAACATTTTCCTTATTCCCTGCCCAAACTTCTGACACATGCCCATTAGCTATTCTTCTCCTTCCATGCCCAGGTTCAAAAAGCCTGACTGCGTCATCTTGGTACCATCCTCGTGTACTGGGGGGATGCTGATGGGCACCACCAAAACCACAGTCACTATTTGTGTGAATCTGCTGAGGAGTTCTAGATTAAATTACTATTTTCCTACTGTTCATTAATTTCTTTGTGCTTCAGCATATCTCTGTGAAGGTGGGATCATAACATTTCTTTCGTTTTGTCTTTGTTGCTTACAAGCTGCTGGGGTTGCACCGATTTTGGCATGTGTGCAGTCTTTTGGAGGACCTCCGTCTTGGACCTTAGCCTATGTGACAGCAATGCTGATAGTCTTCAGTAGCTGAAAACAACTTGTCTCGAACAATTGTCACTAACTTATGGTGGTGACTTAAATAAGTATAAGGCAGGGCTAACAGGAACTCTTAGAGGAAATATTTTTATACTATGACAGGATATTGCTTGTCAAAGCCGGGCTTAAGTGCACTGAATTTTGGTGCCTCTGCGTTGTCAGAACAGTTTACCATTTGTATGCTGGTGTTATTTTAAATGTGCTGGCTTCCAAAATATTGATGAGGCAAAAAATCCTGTAAATCTTACCTGTCTTTTGGCCTTTTAATGTATCTGTTTAATTCTTCTGCCAACTGGCGAGTTAAACAATGACAAAACGGGCTGTGAAGCCGTGTGCTGGCTACTTTCCCTCCTGGTGTTAAGCGAGGGTTTTGCTGAATGGGACAGAGATGAAGCAAAATAGCTTTCCACATAGCGTGTGGTCAGGCTTTAGCATCCAAGGTAATAGAATAACTGTAATCATATAAGCTCTGTAAAACTTACAGTTAAAGAAATGGCTTTATGTGATTTTAAGGACTGTTATTAAATGGCCAGCGGTTTGTGGGCCTCTCATTGCAAGGCTGCTGTTAGTTTTTCAGTTGTTGTGACTGTCATTACCTCTTGTTCAGGAGGACAGCCAGCCTGGGGCTCTCTAACCAGAAGTGCTGTCCCATGGTTTGAAGTTTGCTAGGTTGTCTCAGACACGGGGAAAATCTGTTTGCCAGCCGCCCCTGGTGGTGCTTCCAGGAGAAGGCAGTGTAACAGTACATCTACGCCCCTAATATTTTCCAGCTGACACTTGAAGCCTGACTGATCTGTTGATAATTCTTGTTTCCCACAATGACAGTACAAATATAAACCAGGGCACATCTCCTCATTACTTAGTGGCAGTGCTGGTGTCTGACCATCTAAATCTTCAGTATATACAGACAATACTTCTTGACACTCCAAGCTTCAGCTGGGTGGAGCTTGTTTCTGACCTTACCTTGAAAGATACTAGTGCTCTTGCACTGTGCAACTGGAATGAAGGTTACTCTGGTCTGTGGCTGTCAGGCTGCCTGTGCAGTTTTCCCGTGGGACTTGAAGATGCATTGCCAAGTAACCATGACAGTAATTGGTAAGTGCTTACATTTGAATTCATTTGAGTTATAGGAAATGTAGCTGGTTTATTTCCCATATTAAACTTGTGGTAAACATCTGATTTTACTTTAGCAAGTATAATGGCTCGGCTTGCTTCATGCATTAAGCATGCAGTGACGCATACCCAACTCATCCTCGGAGCTTTCCAAGAACGGGATAATGCTGAGAGCACTGTCATCTGACTACCATTTTTTAATAAAAGCATCTTTTAAGAGAGAAAAATAAGCTAGATCAGTAATAAAAACCTCTACCCACTCTTAAAAAAAAAAAAATGACCAGTGATTTTTCTTCTGTTTTCAAGTGCTGAACATTTCCTTAAAGTTGGGCCCTTCTGCTGGTCACTGTAATCACTCTTTTCTCTAAAAATGCAGGTTGATTAAGTGTGTCTGCAATCAATAACACAGCAGGAAAGGTGAATCGGGTCATTTTTACAGTGTGTGTGGTGACCTGGATCAGTAATGCCTGAAATTTAGGAATAGTAATAAGAGAGTGAGGAGAAAAGGAAAGGAAAGAAAGCAGAAGTGATCTTTCTCTAGCTAAATGTATCAAGTTATTGAGTCAAGATGTAGTTTTCTTGATGGGCACTACTGAAGGGCAAGGATAATTTCTTGTAGAAAATCCAAATGTGATCGTTCATTTGATTTGTGGCTTTTTTGGCCAACGCTACTTCTGTGCAGGAGAGCTAATTAATGAACCTGTTGCCAAAGGCAGAAGGACTGTCATTGAATCAGGGATTTTCAGGAACTTTTAGGTTAGGTAAAAAGATCTTTACTGGAATACAGTGATACCTGGTGAAGAGAATCTTGTGGATCAAAGAGTAATGACTTGAGAAGTGGTTGGTTTCTATCTTGTTGTATCCGTCTCGAAAGCTGGGAGTTTCACCCAAATGACAGCTGTGTCCAATATCAGGCCTCAGGCCTGCAATATGTACTTGTGCAGGATTTTGAGCTTCTCATTAAGCTATCGGTCTTCAAACATATTCATCTTCATTTTGACACAACCTGGGAACAGCCCTGCTGCCAGTGGATTGGCACTCAAATTTGAACTCAATATAAGAGCAGACCCGAACTGTTAATTTTGCTTAAGATTGCATATACAACAACCTCAGATTTTATATGACCTGTCCTTAATGAAGTTTGAAGCCCTGTTGTGACTCTGTTTGAATTAAATAAGTTAAAAATAATGAGTTTCTGGATAGTTACAACGTAGTTCCAGGGGAAAGCACAGTCACTAAGGCGCTGTGGCCAAACCATCTGAATTAACCACCCAAGAAGTGAAAGATTGCAGCCTGGGACAGCTTTATTGTTGCTATGAAATTGAATGCATGCATAAAAATAAAGAGAACAATAAGGGGCAAGTGTTTACTGGGCATTAGAGAGATGTTTATTATACCTTCTACAGCCTAAGCAGAAAGCTCAAATTATCTCCAGATTTTAAAGGCATTGTAAAATAATTAAACACAAATACTAAGAATCTTACTGGAACTACAAATCCAAGAAATGTTCCTCTGAGGATTCTTATTTCATTCTTTACATGTCTTACTAGGCTGCAATACCACAGCCCTGGGTTTGACCACACAGAGGACTGAAGTGGGATAAAGTTGCCCTGGTTCTTGTTCATAGCTCCTAATTCCTGCTGGAAGGCAGGGAATGCGGGCTGGGAATAGACATGGCAAGCCAACTGCAAGATCTGTTGCTCTGTCTTTTTGCTTTCAGTCTGGGTGAGAAAAACTGTTCATGTAGAGGTATGAGAAAAAGCCCCTGGAGGTTGTTCTCGCTCTACTTCTCGGGTGGTACCCTGGGATGCAGCAGAGGGGGGGGAGGCAGCCCAGCCCCTCACAGCAGGGCAAGGCTGTTAGCTTGTTGGCTAAACATCCCGTAAAGCATCTCTCTTCTCTTTATGCATCGTTATGCATCTTTAGAAGATGCAAAGAAAGGCATGGCACAAAGGAAGCCATGGCTCTTGGCCAGATCATCACCCTCCAAATAGATGAGATTTTGCACGAGTTTAATTCCGCGTTTAATACCACGTGCCTCAGATTTAACGGTCAGCAAAGTGCTTGCCGTAGTAATTCAGGCATATTAGCCATGTCAGGTAAGTGTGATTTAGAGCACCCTTCGGCACAAGCCAGTTCAGGAGGTTAAAGCAGTAGCTACCAAGGCAAAAAATGTGAGGGAAGAAGCAAGGGAGGGAAGGGAAGTATGCCGGCAGGTATGGGGCCTCCCCCCTTGGTGGGAGTACTCAGGTCGACTTGGCTGTAATGCCACCTTAGTGAGCCTGCACCACCTCTACAGGCAACTGGGAGAAAGGGAACCACTGTTAGTGATGACTCAGAGAAGCTAGGTTAGATCCCTGCAATTAGAAAAGTTGAACATCCCATTCAGTGCCCGTGTCCAGTCTGCAGGTGGCCCTGACACAATTCAGTCACTAAAGATCCTGGAGAAGAAGCAACTGTTGAGTGACCCTGTGTAACCAAAAATCAAGACTGGCTTTTCTCATAGAAAATGGTTATAATTGTTGTATTGTTATAATTTTGCTGTATCCCATTGGTTTTCCTTACAGCTACATGGCAACCTATATGATACGATGACTCATTTCATACAAACATATTTACCCAAAACAGAAAATACACCGTGTACCCACATTTGGGTTGGAAATGATCAAAACTAATGGCAGGCTTCCAGCATTTTTTTGTCCGACATTCCGTCAGTTAATCAAAATACCCTGCAGACTGAGTTTTATTTAGTAGGTGACAGTCAATAATTTCTACTTTTTCTACAGGAAGAATTATGGCTGGGATTTAAAAAAAAAAAAAAAAAAGAAAAGTAATTGGTAAGGCTTTCATTTTGAGGGTGGGGCTGGGTAATGGTGACTTTCACTTTTATGTGCCCAGCCTGAGACATGGGATATGAGTGTTTCACGCTGGGTAACCCACTCCGTTGGTCACATATGTAGATGAATTTGATAATGAGTGTTACATCTGCACAAATGTGCTTAAAGGGTTTCTTCAGAAGACTCATTTCCAAACTAAACTTCCATCTGTTTTCCAACCCAGCACTAAGATACAGCAGGAAAGGCAGCTTTAGGTAAGTAAAGATAGTGTTTTAATTACTAGGAAAGATCATTAATCTCCTTTGGGCTTGTCAAACCAGCACATCCTGGGGTAAGCCATCCCTTGCACATATATGAAGTTCATACCATACTCCTTAAGCGGTGCACCCAGTGAAGAGTATTTGTCATATAAAATGAAATGTATGCCTCCAAGTAAGTAAGAAAAAGAGATTTTTTGATTTAATGAAAATTGCAAGTGCTTACACCATTAAAGTTAGCTAATACGTGACTGTTTGGCCTCCACGGCTTGAGAGCCGCTTTCTCTGTGGCAAAGATGGTGTGGAAGTGAGTATAGTTTCCATTTTTATTTTGACACAGAAACTGATATGCCAGCTCACTGGCCCCTAAGATCTGGAATTTTGTTTCCAAGGGTGATAAGGAGTGGGTACATCGTAGTGTAATATGGAACTGCAGTGATGAATAATCATAGAGATATGCAGCCAAGGAAATTCCTTCAGATGTCAGTGGTGAAGGGGTGTGTCAGGTACTGACGTGTGAGAGTCACTTTTACTTATCAATTATGATCTTTGCTGTCACAAGTGTGAATAACATTTTCAATATTCACTTAAATGTCTAATCTCCTGAACCTAATGAACCTGCTGGCCTTACTGACCTCTGCTTTGACAGTGAGTCCTGAAGTTTTAATTTTGCCTTGGGTGATGTGTTGGTGAAAAAATAATTTCTTTTATCAAGCTAAAGAAATGTTCCTTGAATTTTATCAGCAGTGTCTGTTTTCTTACTTAAGTGAGAGGAAACAAATGTGCCACGAGTTGGCATAGCCAGGCTCACTGGAGTTCATGACCTTATGTGAATTTATGCCAAATGAGGTCCCAATGCACTCGGTTCGAGTTGGAGGCACGTGAGCATTATGTATCACAGGGAGACTTTATTTATTGTTCTTTTCTTTAAGTGCTGCATCACATCATTTTGTTTAGTTGATTTCTTTTTTTCTCCCCTGACTACCGCTTAATAACAAATGGATGTATGGATTTTTCCCCCGTTTTTGAAGTTGGTTTTTGTGAGCGGCCAGAGCTGTCTCTCTAGACAAGTTTCCAAAGAGCATGCTTTGCCTCCCTCGCATCTCAGAATTACCTCTAAGCTGGCTTGCTTCCATTTCTTCAACGAATCCCACAGAGGATCTTCGGCTTTCAGAAAGTTCGTATCAGTCATGAATTGGCTTCCAGTGTAGGGAGTTAGCGCTACAATGAATGTGTTGGAAAATCCCAGCCTGCCCATGGAGTTTTAAAGGAAAAAGTGTATTGCCATTGCTGCGTAGGTGGGAGGTGAAAAGTGTTCTGACTGCCCAAGGATACACCTTAATAAACTTTTAAAAAACAACAAGCAAGAACATCCTTTCAAGAAACGACCTCAGTCTTTGCTATGGATTAGGTGGACATTTGAAGCAGTTCCCCTTTCCTGCCAGCAATCCATCCCTTTTATTTGGATTGAACTCTAATCAGCTTCTAATGCCCCTCCTGCGATCTCAGATCTTGATCTTGTGACGATTTCCTCTGCCACAAATCTTGTAAGCTTTCAGAAGGTCTCCAGCTGCTTGTTTACATAGGGATGCTCAGTAAAGAAATAATCCACATTAACTGGAGGTCTGAATCCAAAGTATACTAGCTAAACTGGATTAAATATAGATTATTGTGGAAAATAAGTCAATAAAATGACATTACAACCAGTTCTGTTGTGAGTGAGTGTGTCCACATGGTTAAAATTGCATACTTCAAAAATTTAATTTTGATCCAGTTCTCTGTGTGTCTTTGTGGACAAAATCCCTGCCGCAGCCATACGGCACAATGTGGGAAACTGG
Organism: Falco rusticolus; assembly: GCF_015220075.1. Classification (NCBI taxonomy): domain Eukaryota; kingdom Metazoa; phylum Chordata; class Aves; order Falconiformes; family Falconidae; genus Falco; species Falco rusticolus. The sequence continues at coordinate 4,584,117 of NC_051192.1, read as the reverse complement.
TTTGCATTGCACTGGAGCCCACTGGGCATCCCACATAGTCCATGGCTGATAGCACTTGGCTCAAGTGGGATGCAATGTAAGTTGGGAGTACGAGCAGCTTATTGTCAATAAGGAAAGCCATCCTGCCATCATCGCCGTTACTGCAGTAGTATGAATCATCATCTCAAGTGGAAATCAGAGTCGTATTATACTAGATAATAAATGAGAACAAATTAGCTGGCTCCTGTACAAAAAGCAGAGCCTAAACATCTGTTGGCTGGGCTGGGCAGGCCAGGTGCTGCAGCAGCATCAGGTCTCCCAGGTCTAGCCTGGTTCTTTGCCTGAGAAGTCTGGCGATCCAGAGGGTCTGTCTGGGAGAGCCAGGCATCTGGCTTGCCTTGGAAAGTAAAATGTGAGAATTTCTAACCTCCTGTGCTAGATTGCAGGGCCAAATCAGCATCAGCTGGCATGACCGCCTGCGTTCAGAGCAATGCTAACCACCCAAGCTGGATGATGTCACTTGTGCAAATGTGCTCGCAAGAAAGCCACACTGTACATGTTTGTGTCGTGCTGCAGCCTACATCTGTTTAAAATATCTTTCTCTCCTCAGTTAAATGCTATGGGAATTACCTGAGGCGTATTGCCATTTTGATCCCCTTCAAAATTCAGTCAGGTCTGATAAGGCTTGTAAATGATTTTCTAGCCTGCCATGAGTTGATTTTTCTCTCCGTGGGGAAAAACACAAAACCTCATAAAGTTGTGAGAAATAGTTCATCGCTTTTTCATACATTTTGCCAGTCACAGTCCAAAAATACAAAGGAAAATGCAGGTTCTTCCATTTGAATGTAATCTCGGAGGTTATAACTGTCAAACTAGAATGTAGTTCCAAAGTTTTGAAAAAGCCAGGTACCTCCAACAACGTCTTTCCTTCAAGAAAATGCCAGCTATAGGCTTGGTTGGGTCAAGAAGTGGTTTGTGTCACACTACCAGCTTTGCAAAAGGAACAGCAAATGCTGGAGAAGCATTTAGTGGCAAGGGGGATAATGGCTCTGTCAGTCAACTTAGAAAATTGCTTTTAGGGAATGTATTTTCAGCCAAGGTGAGTCAATGAGACCCGATCTGTGACCAGAGTGGGTGGACCCACTGTCTGTATTTAAGGCCACGCTGCTGAGCTTGACCACAGGGTTAAATTTTTCAGTGTGTTTGGCCAACATTAGTATTTTCAATTGTTGCACAGAGTACAAGATTTTTTTTTAAAAACAATTTTATAGTGAAGCTAAGACATAGAGAAAATCTTGATTCAGCATGGACACCTTTATAAAAGCATTAGTGATGGACAGCGTGGAAGATGAAATCATTGAATCCTCTCTAACCATTGAAATGTTGCTAGGAAAAGGAAAAAATTGTGCTTTTTGCTTTGGTTTTGACCAACACATTTTAATTATGTTTTCTATGAAAAAGAAAGCAGACTCATAAAAGAGAGGTCCAGGTTATGAACTGCAGTCTTTAAGCCAGAGGGGAAGGGAAGGACAAGGACAAGGAGGTGGTACAGAAACTTCTGGGTCGTAATTCTGTGTCAGACCAATTACAATCTCTTAGTGATTTTCTTTTATTAAAGACTAATCTGTCTGGAACTGCTTTGCACTTGCCATAGGCTAGAAGAATACATACTGGCGGTGCACACAGTGTGCACACGACTGGCTGACATATGGCAACTTCGTGCCCAGCAGTAATTTGTTCACGTGTCTGAGACATCTGATACAAACACAAGGTATTTGTATACTGAAATGAGAGTGTGTTTATATATAAATAGCTATATATCTATATTCAATCTTTTTTTTTTCCTGACTCCTCAGGATAAAATAATGTAATTACTTTTGTAAGTTTAATGTTGGATAATATATCCCGATACCAGTGTAATGGAGCTAAAGCTTCTTAAAACTCAGGAGGATTTTGAATTATTGGTCTTAACGGTCACACTTCAGCAAAGTAAGGAGCGCTACTGTCAGCACAGACTACTTTTATACCTACCTTAAGTCATAATTTGTCTGTCAAACCAAACAACGTGAAAGTAGCCTCATGAATTGTTATACCCATCTCTCCTTTGAGATGGTGCTCCAGTTGACCTGCTCTGTTTAAAGTGCTCGTTTTACAAAAGGGAAGCCATGGGACAGCATGATTAAGGTGAGCATTACCCTTGGGCAGTGCAGAATGCACAAGTATTGGTACAAAACAGCCACAACAAAGGCTGAATGTTGAATCGTCGCGCAAAACAAAGCATTTTGCGAAAGAAAAGTACCAAATGTTTCTGTTCCAGAAAGGTTTAGCTTTTTAATCAAAGTCTATACAAACTTCAGCATTCTTATCTAGCAATAATGTAGTATAAAAAATAGTCTTAATTGTCTTCCCTGCTTAGTGATTAATGCAGCTGTAGTTGGTATGTGTCTCCGTTGCATTGTGAACAGCAGTATTTTCACTGGTCGCCGTTTGTGCAGTTTTTAGATTGGCTTATGCTTTAACAGGTGATAAAAATTTAAAACAGCTAACACAAGGCTTCTTACACCTCAGCAAGTTCACCTGAGCATTTAATACTAAGTAACAGTGGCTGCTTACATCCAAACATTGCACAAGTATTCATTTTCTAATCAGAGGCTTATGAATGAGACACAATTTTGTGTGAACCATTTGGTGACTGAACTTAATTTTAGAACAGAAATTGCCACGTAACACATATTTAATGGGAGGTTTTGGAGCTTTCTTGCAGGCTGAATTGTTTCAACAGATGAGAGAGTGACAGAGGCCTGATTGTGACCCTACTTGACTAAAAGTGTGTAAATTTGGAGCAACTTCATGAATCCGGTGGCTTTAAGCTTGTGATAATGAGTGAAGAACAAGAATTATAGAACTGTTGGGATCAATGAGGTCAAAACTGTTATTCTACATAAATAGTAACCTGACAAATACCTTTATTCTTGACTGCTTGTGTTGGTGAGTTTGGGGTTGGTTTGCCTTACTCTCATCATTTTTCCCACAGAGCCGCTCAGAAATTGAACCTGTCTTCCAAAAAGAAGAAGCACAGGCCTTCTGCATCATCTGTTCCTGAATCTCCTCTCTTCTCTACCAGCTTCAGCAGCATCCTTCAGGCTTCCCCACCCCCTGCACCACCATGTTTGCTGAGGGCAGTCAGCAAAGTGAAAGACACCCCTGGTTTGGGCAAGGTAGGCATTGCGACTATCACTGAAACTTGTTTTCTTTGGGAAAAGATTTTATCCTCATGACAAATATTATGGGAATTGGAAGACCGTGCCCTTTCTCGGTTGGCTTTGCTGCGGCTGGTCCCTGAACATGCGTACAAAGGCCTGACAACATAAGTTACTTAATGTAAGGGAACTTCTGATAAAGGTGAAGTTGACTTAAACAGCTCCAGAGCTAACTGTGCAGCAGTAATACGCTTCGAAGCCCTGCTGGGCTAAACGCACCTGCGTCGGGACCACAGTGCCACTGGGTGCTGGTGGTGCCCGTGCTGCCAGGCTTGCTGGAGGAGCTGGTCTCTGTGTCTGAACTGCACAGCACTCGCTTGCTGTGGCGTGTTCTGGGTTCCTGCTCCCCTCGCTGTCCAGGCTGGTGTCTCAGCTGGACATGCTGTAATTTGCTTCTGGCCCATGTTCCCTGGCTTTCTTCCAGTACAGTCAGGACAAGGTTGGACCAGGTACCTGGGCAAATCCCGTGCTGATAATGATGAATTGGTCCTTTTTCCTTCCATCAAATTATTTCCTCCCATTCTCCATAATCATACCCTCTTAAAATGCTGTTTAGGTGCATACTTATAACGGAAAATGGCTGAGGCGATGGTGGAGGTAGGTAGCTATACAGTTTGCTGTTGCTTTGTTATTTGTCTGAATGGCTCTTCCTTTTTCCCTGCCACAAACGGAGAGCCTGGCTTATTACATCTGGGAATACACACATGTGGTTGCTGAGGACAGCAGTTTGCTTTAATCAAGGTAGTTTCTTATGCAACCATCTGTGTGCTTTGCTGAATTCATTGAATCCTAAGCAGTGACAATGAGTTTGGTGAAAATCTTTGTGTTGAGAAGAGAAATTGTAACGTATGATCTGGGAGTGCTGAGCATAGGATGGGCTTCAGAGCTTGCTTTGCTGATTTTGGATACTCACTTTCTTACATTGTGCAGTTTCAGTTTGTTGGCGGTTTTTGTTCCCCTCCCCACCCCCCACCCCCCCACCCCCCAGCGAACAATGGTATTACTTTCATGGATGGTTTAATTCCTGTTTGAACAGGGATTCTCTCCACACAGGGCTCCCTTCCTTTCCTCTGGCTGCTAGGTGGAAAGAAATGTACAAATCTCATGATCTTATAAAAGTTAACAGTGATGCATACTCTGACTTTAGTGGGATGAGAAGTAAACTTGAACCTGTTCATTGTTGTAAGAAGCTGCTATGGAAAATATTTACGATAGAAGCTATCCTGTCAGGATTCTTAATTTTCTGTGCTTGGGACAGGTTATATTGGGAAAAAAAAATAAAATTCCATTGAGGAATAATGAAGGGTGCGTTCATGAAAACAAGGGGCTAATCTCCCTTTTTGAACGGTGTGAGCACTTTTCCTGGTCATTGGTTTTCAATCTTCCCAGGAAAAGGGTCCGCACATGCACAGAGACAAACGTAGCTCTGTCAAAGCACTGCAGGCTTGAGCTGAGCCTTCTGTGCTTCCCGCATCACTGGTTTCCAGTAGTAGGGCTTGGGAAGCAGTTTTGCAATATTCCCAGGCAGACTTACAGTTTGCTGCTTCATCAATACCATGTACCGGAACGTTCCAGGCTTTCCAGCTGTGTAAGTAAAACTGAAGTTTTGCAGTCCAGCTGATGAAGAAGAATATTTCTTTTCAGTTTCGATTCACCATCCCGTAGCTATCAGAGTATATGAGAAATAGCTAAGAGGTTTTAAAAAATATTTTAGCACATGCTTCTCCAAAGTAGTAAAACATATTACGTCAATTCATGTAGTCAAAATAGAGATTTTTTTTTTCTTCCCCCCCCACATTTCCATTAGCAAAAATATGTCTAACCTGCAGTTTCTGGAATTCAGTTTCATTTTTCACCTCTTTGGTTTCCTCTTGGAGCCACCCTATAATTATGACCTGGAGCTTTTCTACTTCCATCAAAGTTTCTCATCAGTTTGCCTCTGTAGCACAATTTTCCTTCTAATATGTCAGAAATAGGTGCAAGGCACAGTAAGTAAATAATGGCAGGAAAAAAATGTAATTTATTTGTCAGGCTGGGAAAACTTCAGAGGAGGTAATGGAATTTCCAGCTTGCTTGCTTTTGATTTTTATTATTGTTATTTATACATGCTCTGTTCAGTTTTGTTGGCATATGGTTTGATAGAAGCATGCTAAAAACCGAATTACTTTTTTCCGTGTTGTCTCTCAATATAGTGTTTTCTGGAAGAATATAAATTTATAAAATGCGGACCCATGTGGAGGAAGCGGGTTCAGGGAAGCTAAATGTTATTTTCAGTCACTTAGGGTTTTTTTCTGGTCGGTGTTTAAATAGCATCTCACCAGCAGTCCCAGTGCTGGTATTCAGCGCTGAAGAAATTCTTGTTTCACATTGGGTGTGAGTGGGCTGGACCATTTCCAACATGATAGTTTGTTACTGGCAAGTCTGGTTCACCAGAACGGGAAGGCTGGCTGTTGCCAAGTATCCCGGATTTCCGAGCCTGCCGGGAACAGCTGTGCACAGAGTGCCCTGGCACGGGCATCCTGGAGGGCAGGCTCTTTCCCGAGGGCTGGGAGCCCCGGCACAGATGCTGGGGATGCTGGCTCTCTGCCAGCTTGCCAGGGTAGGTGGGTATCCGAGATGCAGCAGGGTAGGAAGTCAGGAACGTCAAAGCTTAGACTTTGAGGTTAAATTTCATTTCACAGTTTTCTAAAATGAACGTGCCACCAAACAGTTGCCATTTCATATTTTCACTTCTACTAGAAATTTCAAAGATTCTACTTCTCGTTGCAAAATTGATAATGATCTCGTTAAAACTGTAGAGTTTCTCAGCTGTCATGTGTGGACATATAATTTTTGTGAGTTAAACTGGGAAGATTTCCTATCAGCAACATATTTAAACCTTAATTAGCAGCTCAGTTAGTACAGATATGGGTACAACCGAAGACTCTAAACTGACGAATTCGAGAGTGTGTATTGAGGTGTATGCTTCATACCTTCTCTTACAAAAGGTCTTGCAATCAAACCGTACCAGCCTGGAAATGGGAAGAAGTATTATTTGAGAGCTAAAGCTCAGCATCGCAGAAGGAGGAAGATGATATAAATAATGAAATGCTGGGACTGCACAATCAGCATTTTACTTCATTGTTGGATACACCATTGAGCCTAGCAGAAATACAGCAGTGTCAAAGTGAAATAAAGTAATAAAGGGCCAGATTCATTGTTGCACTCATTTCCCAAAAGCTCTCCCTGCTGTAAAAGGTTTGTGACCATGTCGCAAATATCTTAGCAGTGGTGCTTGTGTGGCTCATAATGTACACGTGTTCTTTGGGTTTGCATTTGCTGCCAGAGGGAGCTGATCCCAGGTGGGTGTGTGCTGTCCCCACAGCTGTGTCTTGAGAGCAGAGAGTTTTCTTGTGGGCTGAGCGACAGTTCTCGCTCCCTAAACTGCTACAGCTTGAGCATCACTTTCCTTCTCTCTCTGCTGTCTTTGAATCATCATGTTCTGGAGAGTGGCAGACTGCTTTTGCTGGGTTTACACACTGGTCTGAATGACTGTATGTGCAATTTCCCCAAGTCCCATAATTTTCTGCAAGATACTCCTCAAGTCAGTTTTGTCCTTCGTGACAATGAGCCAAGAAACAGTGCAAAAAGGCTTTTCGTGCAGATATAACGGAAATAATGGCTTGTTCCATGCCTGCACTCAAATTGACTAATGTAAGGGCATCCTAGTAAGATTTGCTTAGATTTGCTCCCTAATCCTCTTCTCTCCTTCTTCCCCCTGCCCCTCCCCTTCCATTTTCTTTCAAACAAAAACAAAACTAGACCAATACTTTTGATGAAAAACTGAAATGTTCTTTCTGTGAAATATGTTGTTTTGCAGAATCTCACATTACGCATGAAAAACATCTTGAATGAAAAATTTTCTGCCAGTTTTAATAAATAGGTTGTTTTCAGGTGGCACAGGGCTTAGGATGAATGGATGTGGTCTCTGTGCTTCCTCCCATTTATTATTTTTCTCTGTGTAGCCTTATAAAACTCTGTCACTGAGAGATATTTGTTATATTTGGGCAGAGATTAGTTTGCTTTTTCTTATATATATTTTTTTTGGTGCAAATTGTTGTTTGTCGGTACTTGTTCATCTCAAAATAAAATAGCGATATTTGTGCATTGAAATCATCCCTATGCAAAAAGTTTCCACCAAGGAGAAACACAGCATCACTGAACCTTCTCTGGGCAGTCATGTCAACCTATTAGCAAAAGGGACTAATTTTTGATACTGTGTTTTATTTTTCGGTGGTATCAAGACTCCTGTTTGCAGACCCTAGCCCTACTTTGTTAAATTATGTATCAATTCAGATACCCCCTACCCCGTTTCTGTCCCAGAACACTTGTGATCTCAGTACAGGGAGGAAGAGCAGACAGACAGAGGGAGGGGAAGCAAGAAGAAACGACGAGGTATTATCGGTCATCTTGATAGTGGTGTCCTCAGCCCATCAGCAGTCTAATATTAGATACCCCTTGTCAAGCTTTGGTAGGTGTTTTAGAAGAGGAGATTATCAAAGACTTTGAAGGGGGGGTAATAGGTTACACTGCAGCTGCTTCTGAGGAGCCCTTTCCATGTGTGTAGGGCAGGGTAGGAAGCAGCACAGACAGGTTTTTGAGAGTCTAGTGAGTGAGAGATGCAGGAGCCGCTGTCCTGGCAGGGGCTGAGCATGGAGCCTGACTGGGAAGTGCCAAGAATGGTAGCCAAGCCGTGGCCAAATGCCAGGAATTCCCACAAAATGCTGGTAGGAGGTTGGTGGTGTGATGGACACTCCTGAGTCATACACCTTTCTCCTACAGATCTGTGTCACATAGTAAAGAAGGTTCAGTTAAAATAATCTTTCAGTGCCTGGCTGTAAGAATTTAATCTTCTATTAAAGCACAATATTTCCTTGAACTCACCCTAAAATCTACTATTTGCTTTACATTAGTCTGCAGCTTACCTTTTCCCACATTGATTTCTGTAAAACTCTGTATCTGGGAGCATCAGAAAGATTTTGTCTGACCTGCAAGTGCATCCACCGAAACAGCAGAGGCTTTTCAGAGGCACTCAGCGGTGACATTCCTTTGACTTTTTGCTAGTGTCACTGGGAGCCAGTACCCACCTCCCCAGGCCCCAGTGAAGGTTCCCACCGTACAGGCTACCTGGTGAGTGTATCATTCAGTGAAGGAGATCACATTTGTGCGGGGAGAAGTGTGGCAGTCCTTGCCTCTTTGGAGGCAGGCGGTCCACGAAGGCAGAATGCCATGGATGATCAACAGCAGAATCTTATGCCTTTGGCCTGAAAAAGGCAGTGGTAGTATCATTGTTAAAAATCAAAAGATGGTCTCATGTCATACCTTCCCACTTTGTGTATTGATCGTATAACACGCTCTAACCTTTTGATCCAAGTGCCTAGTCAAGACTCGGTACTTTGCAGTTTTTTTCCAGCTAGGGAAAGAGATTATGAAGGGAATGGATCATAGAATCATAGAATCGTTTAGGTTGGAAAAGACCCTTAAGGTCATTGAGTCTAACCATTAACGTAGTACTGCCAAGTCCACCACTAAACCATGTCTTAGGATACATGTATAAAGGCATTTTGCCGCCTTATTCCACATTGTTCTTTCAGCTAGGACTTCACTGTCTCATTCCTTCCTTGGTTTAAGGGCATTTCTTTGTCCTACAGTACCAATGTTTGTTCAAGTTCTTCTTCTCCCTGTTGTTCTTTCTGTCCCTGCTTCTCTACTTGTGTTGTTCCTTGCTTATACGTACCCCTGCCACAGGGAATGGTGAAGGAAGCCCTACTGCCCAAGCAGTTCAGTCTTCTGAGTAAATTCAGAACTGTCTTTTGGGGCAAAAGAAGTTTCAGCCAATGCTTTGGGTTCACAAACTGGTAGTATTTCAGCTATCCATTGCCTTAAAATAGTTTATTGGGCTTTTCACCAAGTAGAGTAACGATTATTGCACTGGCCTTGATGTGCTTCAATCCAAGATGTAACAGCGCGATACGGATGTTAATAATGAGTAAGTACCCTGCTGGCTATAGCCTGAATGAAGCACGATTGGAATAGTTTTTGTTAAAAGATATTTTCAGTAGCTGTGTCAACTCTTTGTACCAGCGCAGTGGAAAGTAAACAGATACTCTTAGACTCATGTGATTTGCCGAGTAGATTTGAAGGCAACAAAATTGACGCACATCTTGATTAAGTCCAAAAAATATAGGTCACCTCCTTTTCTACCATCAGGATGTGGGTTTTGGATGTGAAGACTTTTTTTTGGCAACATTATGGTAAACATTAAGCAGGTGTTTATGAAAACCTGTGCTAAGGTCAGTGAAAAAACAAGCACAACTTGTAAAATATGTTGTGTATTTCACTGCCATCCATCATGAAGGTTTTTCAGACAGAATCGGAAGAGGTTCTCTTTCCTTTGTAAAGCAGAGGTTCTCTCTCCTTCATCACTCAGGTGTATAGGGGGAAAAAGTTAATGGTTGGATGACAAATGTGATTTTAAATCCTTCATCACAGAAAACAATTTCTGAGGTGAAAGCCGGGTTTGCCCAAAGTTACCATGGTTACTGAAATGGGGGGGGGGAAGGATGATACCTGGAGGCATTTAAAGGAGACATATGTGTTCATCTTTGTCAACATGATGGTTGTACAAATTAAATAGTTAGTTCTACTTGGAATGAAATCCAGGTGACCTTTTGCCCTTCAGAGTTGCTCAGAACTGAGGTTTTCCTCACCAAATGTGCTGTTTGGACGCGGCAGAGCCTTTCACACTCTTCGGCAAGATCCCTGCTAGGTGGGCTTTTCTGGGAGGAGCTTTAATACCTCAAGCTGCTTTATAAAAAAAGTGACATTAATAGAAAAAGGTGAAAGAATAGAAAATAATAGAGTGTAAAAAAATAACAGAAGAATTGCTATAAACAATAGTCTCTTACCTCCCTCAATCATATTTTCTACGCATACTTCGTTTATCTTTCTCTAAAGTAAAGCTTTTCATGGATGTGGAAGTACCAACCCAAGCATGCTAGGAGTTTGCAATTTGGTTGGCTGGCAGGCTTAAAGACAGACGTATTTTAAAGAAATTTCTATGCAGTTATGTTTCCACAATTTAGAGAACAGCTGTAATTGCTGTTCCTTTTCTTTGGGAAGTGCAGAAGCTGCTACTTCATGGGAGCTGGCAGCACGTATCAGCCAAGCCTGCAAAGGGAAAGCCTGGCCCATTCCCTAAATTTTACACCATGCAAGAGAGGATTCCTGCACGAAGAAGCAGGGCTGCATTTCTGCTATAGGATCTAGCCAACCCCTTTAGGAGGAGAAGATTAGGGCTTTCCCCACCTATTAACGAGCCAATTTAAGGGCAGTGGGTCCATTTTGGCCCACCTGCAAGCTATTAAAAGCTTAAGAACTGGCTCCACAGTTCCTGGACTGACAAGCTGTCATTCCTGGTAATGGGATTCCTCAGGTCAGCTGGCAAGGAGCAGACCCCAGCGAGAGGTGCTTGTGGCAAGTGGTTATTAGCCTAATGGTTTCCTGGAGCATTGCAGATGCAGGCAAGTAAATGCAAGTGGACACCAAGGAATAGGCTTGTCTCCGAACTGGGAAAATGGAAGGCAGAAACTGTTGGTATACTTACCTCTGACTCCACAGAATGGAGCAGCTCTGCTGCGTGGCACTGGGAGTGCTTCACCCATCTGGGCACCATGTGGGCAAGTGTGATGCTAAGGTATCTTTCTCTTCTGTTAATTCCTTCACCTCTGCTGATTTTTCCATAGAATCAAGGCATCTTTCAAGCTTGAAGATGTCTGCCTTTTCACTGGGGTGTGTGTGTTTGTGTGAAAACAGCAACATAGAAAGTGAGGTTTTTCTAGAGAGTAGCTTACAGTCCTTTAATGAAAATCTTGGCTTTGGGGGAAAAAAAAAAGCATCTCTTCCCATATGTCATAGAGGAAGACTTGTACCCTAACCTGAGAACCAGCTATCTGTGATAGCAAATATGCGTGAGACTGTTGTTCAGTAAATTTCTTTTTTGCTTCAAAGAATACAAAAAATGGTGTTCTTCCACTTAATGACGTTCTCGTATGTGTATTCAGAAAGTGTACTGATGAGTGAGCTCATGAGCCTGAGAGGATAGAGGAGATTTCCAAGTGGAATTGAACTGGCCAGACAAAATAGGCGAAAGGCTGTCCCTCACTTTGATAACATTACTTATTTCTGTGTTAGAAAAAGCAATCATTTCTGTGATTCCTTTGTAGTACATTTCACTCAGGGAAAGAGCTGTAAAGCCTAGCTTTGTGTTGTTTACCTTGGTCTGATTTGATTAATCTTTCTCTAGACTAGAAGATCAAAAGAAAATTAGCTTGTCCAAATCACTTCAGGCTGGTGCCAGTAGGTTTTGTACGTTCATAAGTGACTATTTATCCAGTGCCCTCTGCATTGTCATAGATGCATGATTTTATGCCCAGCAATCTATAATGTTTATGTTAGTTGACTGTTTTCTTGATTGAAGTCACTTATTGGCATGACTGACCATACTTTGTAGACTTCTGGTTGCCCATGTGCCTTATACACATGGGTCAATTAATTTGACTGTTTCAAAGTTGTCAACCTAATGAAGCTATGGAGATATTTAATATCGGTCACCTGGTAAGCATGCTTTAAACATACTCTCCTGTTGTTGAAATAGTATGACAGTACAGTGGCCACATTTTAAAAATCTCTTGAGCATTGAAGGTTATGCAATTTGAATGATAATTACTGGATTTTTCTAGACTATAAAAATTTACTGCTTTTAACACTTTGATTTCTTCAAAGTTTTACTGAGCTATTGTATTTTTATTGCCTTTGCTTTTCAATTTAGGTTGTACTGCTGGCTGATTTTTTTGGGGACTCTATGGTAGTTCTAATTAATCCCTTCCACTTCATTTCTGAGTCTGTCAGCAGTACTCCCCCACACCTCTTACCCCATTACGTGCGTTTTTGAATCCATGAAGAACAGGTTAATGTGAATCAGGAAAGTCAAGATGAGGGAAACTGAAAATTACAAGGGTGTTTGCCAGGTGATGCTGAGGGAGGAATAGTTTGCTAAACTTGGGACCATGGTAAGTTTCCCGAGAACTCATGTGAATTGCAGGCATTGTACTTTAAGCAATCTGCTGTAGGCCTTATTACAGTTCTTTTCCCCCCCTTTCTTTTTCTTTAAAACTTCCTAAATCTCTTCTCCTCTCAGCCTTTCCCTTTTGTGCTTGCCTCCTGTCAGCGTGTGCCCGAGAGCAGTGCTCAGCGGTGCAGGCAGGATGGTGACACCGCAGGTGGCTTCGCTGCGGCACTGCTGAACCCTCGTGGGCTAACGGCTCAGCTGAGCCTCTGCATTCAGCTGCCAGGTTATTCTGCTTTCCATCATCCTAAAGGTTTGGGCTTTACCTCGTTCCTCTGGTACAACATGGACTTAGATAACCAGGTTAGCTGAGGAAGAGCCTGGCTTGAACTGTATTTTAATACTGAGAATACCATTAGACGTATCTCTTCTCATTCAGTCTTCCTTCTTTTTTGCCTTTTCCTTTAGGAGTCAAACCCATTTTGGGGAATATCTCTCTGAAGACATTTATCCATTTTTTTGTGCTTTTATGAGAAGCCTGTATCCCTGCGCTCCAAGTGGTTGTCTTCCCATCTCTTTCCTCACTGTGTAGTGCCACCATTGTTGCGCTCCCTGAGGCTGCCGTTCACGTTGCTAGCTTCAGGGAGCTGACTGCCATCTGTCTGAGCTAGGGCGTAGGGATTCCTCCCATGGAGGAACGGAGAAAAGTGCTACCTGTATTCGCATGGGCTGACTTGCCTACCATTTGTTCCTTCCTTTCTCAGTTGATTATAGAAGCAACCTGGATAGCTGCCTTAGGACAAGGTATCTGTTTTGGCTGGCTCAAGTAAGGAATATGGTCTCTTCTTGGGTTCTGCTCAGAACCGTTAATAGTAAGTCAGCTACTGGGAGATGTAGTAACAAGATGGTTGCAGAAAGTTCTAGGTACTTGCATCTCTTCTGCAGTGGAAGTCTGCATCCTCTGCTTGGCAGCCTAAGAAGGGCCAGAGTCTCGCTGTGCAGCACCTGGTGGGGTCGAGCAGAGCAGCGTGGGAGCGCACAGGCTGCGTGAAGCAGCCAGACCTCCAAGGGAAGGGACCAAGCGGGCTTTGACACATGTGGCCCTATGCAAAGCACAGGGAAGTTGAATGGATCCTTACTCATTTAAGGACTGGAGACATCCAGCTTTTCTTCTGCCCGCACGGGTCTGTAGAGCTGGTCGCAGTGTGCACCCCTGGGGTCGGAGCCTCCAGCCCTCAGGCGCCCCAGTTCTCATCGCTCTGTTGTGCGACCTGTGAATTGCTTCAGCGACGACTCCATCCCAGAAGGGCAGGCAGCGTGGCTTGGGATCTGGGAACGTTTCATTAGTGCGTCTGGATTTCTGACACCCGAATGCCATTTTGTTTTCCAAATGTAAATAGACTTTTTCTTCTATATCGTCGCTAAAGTGATTAGCAGTTAGATCTTTCATTGGATAGTGAGACAGGAAAAGCGATACTTTAATGTTCTGATTTTTCTTTATGAAAGAGTCTTTCTAGATGTTGAAGGTAAAAACAAAGTTTGAAATCACTGACCTGTTTGATCTTAAAGAATCGGGAGGTAGGCTAATACACTTTTAAGGCCCTTGACCCTCAAATCCTCCCCTGTAGCACTCAGAGGTGAGAGGCGGCATGGGTGCAGTGCCGGTGGGTGGGTGGGTGGGTAGGTAGAAGTGTCATTCACACAATACATACTGTGTGTACATTTGCATCTAGAAATATATATCTGGGTGTGCACATGTATATCTGTGTATAAATGTATTCATCTCACCCTCCCCACCAGTATGGTGGGAATACATAGGAAAAAGTTATATATGGAGTTTTGAGAAAGTTATCTGAAAAAATTGGAAAGGCTAACTAGCTATAGATTCGCTCTTGTTTATAAATTACTGGATTTTTTTTTTTTTAAAGTGAGAGAACTCAACATTCCATTAGCGCATTGCCAGTAATCTCTCATGGATTTTAATCAAGAATAATATCCTTCTTCTTGCTTAGCTCAGTCCTTCTATACAGTGCATGATCTTTTTTCTCCTATGAGGTGATTGAAAATGCTCATACAAATAGCAGAATTTTACATTAAATTCTCGAGGTATCATTGAGGCTCTGTTGCATTTCTGTACATTTCAGTTGCTCTTATCCATGTTAATTGCTGCTGGATTTTCCACAGATCTGCTCAATTTACAGTGTTTTTACTGAAAGGGAAAGGAAGATGTAGTGTCACAATGTGGTGTGTGCTAAAACCCCAGGAGGAAATCTATACAATAACCTTTACAGCATCACATACTCCATTTTGGAAACATAGATGTGGGAAAACTTAAAAACTGTTGATCCTTTATTCCCTGCCCCCTTTTACCACAGAAAATATGATATATGTATTTCAAACTGTATAGTGTGAGCATCATAATCTTTGCTTTAATGTCTTACCTCCTTCTTTCTACCATTCAGTATTGTTGGAGCTTTATCTCAATTTGCAACGTTTTGTTTTTTTTGCAAAATTGCAAAATCCTGTTCTTGACTACCCCGGCCACAGCACCTGAGCCCAGATTCTGGAAGCAGTGGCTAGGAAAGCTGCCCTCCTTTCCCCACCCCGCCAAGCACATACCTTCAGCACCGTGTGTGTGACAGCCGTGGGGAGCAGTGCTAAGGTACGTACTGGCATGAGATGCGACAGAGGCTGCCGGGATGCCTATCACCTGGCCGCGCAGGCGGGGAGGGCATGCACCCTGGTGGATACCAGCCTGTGCAGATGTGATAAGCACGAGGAGGCCCAAGCTGCTTTTGGGAAACAGAACAGTGACACGGAGGAGGAAGCAGGATTCCCCCAGGGCCTCGTACTCTGTGAGTGGTGGGAATTGTGAATCTCCTCGGATGGGAGGGAGTTATTCATCATAAAGGCTATTACACTGTGCAAGACGATGATGCTGTTGCTGAAACAGAACACCACCGAGCTATTTCCTATCTTATCAGGGTGTATTAATAATGCAGCAGTAATAATAGAAGTACAAATTAAAAATAACTGGATAGGCAGATAAGCAGAGTTCTTAAGATTAAGGGGATCGGGAATTGCTTCAAACAGTTAATTGCAGAGCTGCACATAGGGGAAAATTTGCCTTTGCTGTTTTGCCTTTCTTATTTTCTTATTCACAGTCTTATCTCTGTGAGCATTATTTTTAGGGCTTTTACATAGACACTAATAGGCACAATATTTCCTCAAGATTTCAGGCTGTTCTTTATCTCCAAAGAAATGATGTATCTTTTGCTGATCCGTCTAATTCAGTAGGGACTAATAATGCTGAATAAGAAGAGTATCCTGATTATTAGCCTTCCTCTACATAAACCTCTTATCATCTTCTCCTCCCACTCCCAGCCCACAATATAAAGGCAGACAAGACATTACAAGCGCCAAATATTCAGGCTTCAGGATGAATTGATGCAGACTCTTCCCTGGAGGCTTGTAAGCTCCTTCCAGATTGCAGTGGCATGAAATCCACAGCAACCCCAAGTCTCTTGAGGTGCAATAGCTAGGCTGGGCAAAGAGAAACGTATCCAGTTCTCCGGCACTGGGTGACTGTGCTCCCCCCAGTCCTTTCTTGCACCGCCTGTGTTGGTCTGTCACTGACCTGGCAGGGCTTTCCCTGATTTGGGGGCTCTGCATGATTCCTTTAAATAGAATTAAAATAATGACTCAGAACTACACTTTGGTCCCCTGCTGCGTACCAAAATGTGCCTTAGTTAGGGCATGAGACTACTGTCGCTTTGATTTCAAGTTCTATTTGCTAAGCAATAGTCAGGATGCTCAAATTCTGCTCCCAGTGAAAGAGCTTGTGCCACGTGCAGCTATTTCACACAGCTCCATCCAAGCAACCCTGGCCCCCTGAGAGATAAGGCTATCAAGGGATGCCCATTTGATTGAACACCTGATACACTGATAGAGCAGAAGCTTAG
Source organism: Falco rusticolus (assembly GCF_015220075.1). Classification (NCBI taxonomy): domain Eukaryota; kingdom Metazoa; phylum Chordata; class Aves; order Falconiformes; family Falconidae; genus Falco; species Falco rusticolus. The sequence goes on along the minus strand of NC_051192.1, from coordinate 4,567,810 downwards.
CAAAGAGCTGCAGCACAACTATTATTCCACCGTTTTTCTGGAAAGCAACATCGTTTGTGAAACCAGCAGTATGGGAGTTCAGTGTCCAAGACTGTAAATCATGTGTCATCCTTTGAATATGGGTTTAGCAGTCCAAAAAGCTTCTCCATGTAATATTGTTAATACTGAAGAATTCAATCTACTGTACAGAATGGTTCATCACAGTTGGCTGCCACAGGAATATCCTCTGTAATTTGTCAGATTAAAAGGGTGGAGAAAGCTGTTGCTTAAATATTGGTTTCTTCAGTGACAGCAGAAGAAGAAAGTCCTTTGGAGGGGAGGGGATGTGAGAGGACAAACAATGGTACCATCTGATCCAAAGATCACACTGATCCTGGACTTTTTGTGCATGTTATTAGTATCGTAAGTGTTAATGATGGTTAATCTACTGTAACAGAGTGGTACCCTGTTGGCTGGTCACTCTTCATCATTCAGGTTGTACATCCAGTAATGTAAATGGTGTAGATGAGAGCATCAGGCACAAATTCACCAGCTTCATGCTCAAGGTGAAGCAGTGACAGTAGGTAAACTACACTGGCCAAATGAGAAGTGGGCAGGCTCCATTCACCCGTGCTTACCCTTGACAAAAGCAGCACGGGGAACACTTTCATCTCATGAACCAGTGACTGAAATGTTCTGAGTGCATGAATTCATGTGGATGGTGGAACTTTCAGGATTCATAGGCGTTTGAATACCCGTGATACTTGTAGCCCACGGTAATAGCTGCTGTCATGCTATTAAGCCTACCAATCCAAATCCAGAATCTTTTCCTTTTGTTTCCTCTCCAGAAATGCTTTACAATGTTTTCCATTCCTCTGTCCATGTCTCTGAGGTGCATCTTATTGTCCCTAACTGCCACCCATGTCTCTTACCTCAGTTTTGCACCTCTGTTAGCTGGGTTACTCTTCTCACCATCGCTGCACCCTCAGGTGGCCTCTCCCCTGAACCTGCAACCCTTCTACCTGTGCCTGGTCTGGTCTGAGCACTGCATCTTAAATACCATCATTTCTTCTCATTCAGGAAGGCTTTATTTTTTTTTTTTCCCCCTGATGTGATTTAAATACACATCATAAAATGGTTTGCTTTTATGTTGCATCTAAAGGGAGACAAAGGGGAAAAAAACATGCAATCAGTTACCAAAAACTAGAAGTTAAAAGTACAAAAACTGAAACTGCTGTTCTCATATGTCTGGGTCTCCCTTCACTCAGTTCTCCAGCAATAATCACAAAATAGCAATAAACGAGACAATCCTTGTGTTCAGGCATTGTTGGCACCCACTGGCTCTCAGGGCTAGGCTGTGGGGGTTTGGCCAGGGGGCTAAGCAGACCCGCAGAGTACCACGGTGGCAGGCTATTCATATTTTCTTGCAGATTTCCCAGTTACTGTCTAGACAGAAAATATACAAGGTGGGTGCCTGCACTGCATTTATTTCCCCCCTCCCTCATTTTTTCAAGGAAGCTTTCTAAGAGCTGAAAATACCTTTGAGGCTCTAGTTTTCATAGGAAGCCTTTTGCGTCCCAGTGGAGTTTTTGTGGTTTTTTTTCTGGGTTTCTTTTGGTGTGTTACACAATGATTTCTGTCAGTCTCTTACTGGGTAGTCCTAGAGCATATGGAAACAAGACAGGGAGGATTTGTCCTAGGTAGCAAGTGAGTCTAAAATCCCAGACTCTCAACAAAGCTCAATTTCCTTTCACTGCAAGTTACACTTACCTCTATCTCTCTCAACTGCCCTCCCACTTCTGTTTAATTTGCTCCCTCATAGTCAAATTTTCCCCCCCTTTATTTTTAGCTTCTTTTACTACTGTGGGATACAAGAGTATTTCCCAAATTCTCTGCACCCCCACCCCCACCCCACCCCGAAATCTTTTAAAAATACACTACTAAGAAAACATGTCCATTACTTAGTCCAGGATCAAATGACCTTACAAGACAAAGCAAAGCTGTGGTAACGTGCTCTCACCCTCCCTCGCTCCTGACACCTTAATCCTACAGCACTGCTGCCCACCCAAACCTCTCGATTGTCTCCTTGGAGTGTTAGCATCTTCCTCCCAGCTGGCAGAGGCAAAATGCCCACAGCCTTACGCTGCGACGTGCTTGCTTGTTTTGAAGTAAATGATTCAGTCCAATTTTTATGGTGGTTCGAAGTCCAGCTGGTAACAAACTCCAGCTGTGGATAGTTAAAGGCTGGTTGATTTTGATGCTTTCTGGAGAGGGACCTTTTGTACCTTGTAACAAGCTACTTTTTAGCAAATTGTGGAAATGCAACAAATAACTAAGATCTGAATCAGAAGCTGAATTGAGTATTTGGCATGTAAATGTTACCATCTGAAGTGGATTTCTTTAGAATTAAATATTAAAACAAGCTTCTGAATGGGAGGCAAAAGGTTGTAAGTCTCTGTAGGAATGACTGCTTTCTGAAAAAAATAGGAACCAAATTCAGCTACAAGTCTCAGAAGCAGAAGGCAAATCTGGATTAAAATGTTTGTTTTGTGAATGCTGTGTGTTCCTGCTGCTGGGATTTTTAAGAATGGAAAGGAATTGTACCTGGCTTTTGCCTGGCTGTGCAAGCCTTGGGGGGTGTTTGCAGATCTGCTGCCCTCATACCCGTCACATAACACCACACGTAAGAGCAACTTACGTGTGGTAAGTGGAGCCCAAGGGTTATTTGGGACAGCAGTCACCCCCCAGGGGCAGGGGCCCCTCCAGCAACTGCCTTTTCCTGGGTGGACACATGCAGGAATTCTGGATTCTTACGTATATGTTATGCTGGAGAAATCAATTTTTCGAAAAGACCACAGAAGCCTGGTTCATTTGTTTAGTTGGTACTATATCCCCAAACAGAGGCAGAACGGGGAGATACTGTCTTAAAAGGAGAGCTTTAGGACCTGGTATTTTCAAAATCCAGACAGCTAGAGATCCAGAGCAGTGAAGGGAAGGCTGTTGGTGGTCTCTCAGTGAATAGACAAAAAGATCAGGAAAACCAGTCTGTGAATTAGCATTAGCAGTCTTGACTGAGAGCCCAGGATTAAATGGGCACAGGCACCAAACAATCTTCTTGCCCCTGGAAATGGCTCTAGTCAAACAGAGCTGAGCTATGTTAATAGGTAAACCGAGCTGGATACGGTTTATGCAGTACCTGGTCTGTTTCAAGAACAAAATTGTCAACATGGCATCTTCTGCGGTTTTTAATTCACTTCATTTAACAACGAAAAAAATTGATGAAAATAAATCTTGGTTTATGCACATTGGGCAGACTGTCCCAGCAGTCATGCCTTCGGTTCACATCCCAGCCTGTGCATGCAGGAGTCAAAGAAAAACATGTCTGTCATGCGGTGGTGCCTTTTAATTTAAGCAAACCAAATAGCTGCCAGAGACCACATCAAGTTCAAGAGTACAGGGGAGGAGGAGAAAGGATGAGGAGGATTAGAGACTGGCAAGGAGAGCTTCATATTAAGTGAGATGTTAATTTGCATTTGCTGCTATTTAGTTGAGCTTGAAAGTAAAGGCTGTTGCAACACCACAGTGTAAAAATGCTTTTGCTTGTGCTTTTTTTCCTCAATTAAGAAGCCAATTTGTCTGTGTTGTACTGATCTTACAGATAAGACAGGTAAGGAAAGAAGTGAACCTTCCTTTCAATACAGACTGGAAAAAACCCCAGTGTTACTCCTAGCTCCATCTAGACATGCCTTTGTCATCACGGTTCAGATCTGGTCCCTTTGAAGAATTTCTTTTGAGTAGATGTTAAAAATGTCACAAAAGAATGAAGGGAGGAAAGTAAGAATGAATTGGAAATTCTTAGACCTTGCCTGGCTCAGAACTTTGCTTTCACAGAAAGTACACAAGGTGGTAGATAAATCATTATCACAGATTAAACAAAAACTTTTATGTTGTTGTGTAAATGTCTTTATTTTATCAGTTATGCTCATCTGACCCTTATACTTGTGGATCTGTAAGGATGTCACATGTAATTCATGGATTTTCTTTCCTTTGAATTACCAGGCAGCGCAAGCAGATGAGACCATACTAAAAAACTTAACTGTTAATAGAAAGTAGTGTCATTTAGTATAAATCAGATACAGAACCCAGTTTAGAGATTAAAGCAGAGTAATGTGATTATGAAGAGTCCTTTGGAAAAAATTCTTCCTTTTCTCTTGTCCATAGGGTTTTTTTTCCCTCTTTAAAAATAATTGTAGTTAATACAGCTGATGAGGTGCAGAAGGGAATACAGGCTAAGCAGAGGAGACTGACAGGAGTGGCATCAAAAGTGTAAATGAAGGTGTGTGAGGGCCAGTGTGCTGGGCTCATCTTCTTCCCTTTGTTGTTGTTTTCAGCTACTCCATATCACAAATACTCTGTTTTTTATTTTGGTTGGCTGTAGAAAGGATACAAGGATACTTCTGATGTATTTGCATTGATTCTGCTTTAAGCCACTGAATATTGTTCTCGGAGGACCTGCATTGCTATGTGCTGCTGACAGACCCAGAGAAATAATTTCCAACTGAGAAATAAGGTGCTCCTGTGGACCAGCCTATCGGACTAGTGTCTGCAGTCAGAAAGGCTAACCCTCCACATGATGGACATGCATGGCTGACTGGCCTCTTTGCCTGCTCTCTCAGAAGGCTTGTTCTCACAGGACCAACAGGGCTGGGAGGCCCGGAGTACCTGCAAACAGAAGAGAGCCAAATGTCCTGTGAGGACTGCTGCTTGTTATACCCAAACAAGAGACGTGATCACCTCCTGGTGAAGTGAAATACAGCACTATCTTCTTTCCATTCCATTTCTGATAGAGCAGTTTCGTCTGTGGCCGCTGCAGCCTCTTGCCCTCTAGTTTTCTTGCTTTTTATCTTTTCTATTTCTGTTGTTAACTGACAGCAGCTGCCAAAACCGTATCCCACTGCATTTCTTACATACTTTATAATAGCTGCACAACAAGTACATAGTCTGTGATGTGCTGGTCTTCAGATCTGTGTCTCTTTGGATATATTTCATGGTGGTGAAGGCTCTCATTCTAATTGCTTACAGTCTCATAAGCAGAAATGGTCTCTGCAGTGAAATGAAGAGGCAGGGCATCATTACCGCAATGGGTGACAGATCTGAAAGGATTTATGATCTAATTTCACTTCATTAATGACTGTGATATTTAACTCTTCCAGCCTGCCCTTTTACTAGCTGTGTCTAGTTTTCTGGACTGCAGTACCACTCTCACTTTGTGGACTACAGCCTGCCCCTCATTGCCTTATGTCTTTGCTTCCAGGAATACGGTCCATCCGCATTGTCTTCCTTAGCACCACTTTTTCATCCTCCCACATTTATCTCAGGGCTGTCTTCCATGTTGTCTCCCTTTTCTTGGAATCTGTCTTTTCCTCTTCCACCAGCCTGTGCCTTCACTCCCACCCACCTTCCCCCAGCTCTCCCGCTGACCTTACTCTGTTCTAAAAGGGGGGGAAGATGCCTGAGCCACAGCAGAAGACGATGATCGAGTAGATCAGGGCAGAGGTCTGTGAGAGCAGCTCTGCTGATTGGTGCTTATTTACATCTCCTAAAGATCTGATGCCTAAAACCTTAGGAACTTGCACCTAATTCATCATGTCTTATTTTCTTTATAGATAGAAGAAGTAGACGAGTACTCGGTTTCACGTTGCTCACGTGCAGAGGTATACAAAAGAACTCTTAATTGGTCCAGATGCCATTACTGCAATATCAGATGTCTGTATTAGCTGATATTTGAGAGATCGCTTGCTAGAAACAGCATTTTAACAGACTTCCCAGAGACAGAAGCTTGACATTCTTTTCCCTCTTGTTCAGCTAAGGCTGCTGCTAGCTCTGGGTGGGCCAGAGCTGGGCTGCCAGCTCCCCCATACCCTTCCTTCCCGACCTCTCTCCGCTGCCTTCTTTCTAATGTGAAGATCTGCTACAAGTTCTCCCATAATGCTTTTTATTTCTGCTGATGCCATGAGCTCTATTGTACCTTTAGGAAGTATTTATATGTTATGAATTATGTTTTACTCCCATGCTGGCTTTTCTTTTCATAAACAAGCCTTACAAGAATCTCTGCATCGGGCAGTTACATATAAATTTGATCCTTTTGTTTTGCTCACAGAGAGGATAAGGTAAATGATGGATTGCATTAATAAAAAAAAAAAAGGGAATGGCTGTATGTAAACTGGTCCCTTACGGTATAATATCCCTCTCTTCAGACCTGTATCAACAATGTGTTGAACAAGGCGTTCATTTAGAAAAGGGAAAAAATATCACCTAGCCTGAAAGTTCAAGCCTAGAGTTAGTACAGCGCGAGGGTTAGTGAAGCATACAGGCACTGCTTTGTCTAAACAGTGTGCCGAGGAGAAAAAGGCCAGAAATGACCCACCTGGAATGTGGAAACTTTGGGACCATAAATGAAGAACCCGATTTTCCCTTTAACAAAGAGTGTGTTTAGAGGTATGCTCATTATTTATTAGTATGTTCACCCAGAAAGCAACACAAAAGCTGAATAGGCTGTTCTGGCTTATGCACACAGTGGGACATGACAGGGTTCTCATGCTTTTCTGTTGAAAGAACTGTAGATGTTGTGTCAGGATGCATGCTAGTAATCCTAGAGAATAATCCAGGCAAATCCTGGCCTCTCCCAGCCCACCCCTCTGTCAAGAGAACTGTTGTCATGTGGAATTAAACTACTCCTGAAATGACTTACCATGGCTGTTACATCATGTTCCTATTTGCAACTCTCCGGAGGTTATCAGCACAGTTAATTCATGTGTCATGGATATTCTTGAAGTTAACATCACAAATCAAAGTATATTTATAATATTGGTTTAGAAGGTAGATATTTAGAAATGTGTATTTACTAAAAAAAGAAAACCTTCATCGTTCAGCCAAAAAAGTAATGCTGGGTTTTCTGTCGTTAAACTGACAGGATGTTATAGCTGCTGTAAATAACAGTGACTGCTAAAATCTTTTGGCCTCCCCAGTGTACAAATCAACTATACACGGATTAACTAGTTTCCTCTGATGTGGTTTGAACTAATCCAATATCCTCTGATAACAGGAGAAGGCCTTTAATTACACCATTTTGCTTTCTCTTCTGTGTGTGCTGTGGCTTCTCAGAAAAAACTCTTGCTTTATGGAGTTCAAAGTCAACTTTAAAAATCTGTTACCTGAGTGATGCCTGGGGACATCCGTGCCGGGCTTTTGCTGGGATGCTGGGGCTGGATGCATGTGCCTTGTGGCTTGGGTGAGAAGAGGTTGGGACGTCACCAGAAACAAGATGGACAGATTCCTCCTCCCCCTTTGGTCTGTGGCTGGGTGGTACTGTGCCACATCCTCAGTCCCTCACGTGCTTCACTTCGTACGAGAGCAATGTGAGGGATAACAGGGGCTCCAGGTGGCTCCTGCCCTTCCTCGTGTGTTTGCACTACCTTTTGTTCTCAGTCGCAGGAGCTGAGCAGCCGCAGGGCTGCCCTTGGCGTGCTTTCGGTGGCCCTGCCAGCAGCCCTTGCTTTTGCCTGAGATTTTTTGGAGTGGTGCATGCTCCTGCAGCATTTCCTTCACTCGTGGCGTGCCTTTGTCACAGGGATCCCATCTGGGGCTGGGAAAACAGATTTCCTAGATATGCTGCTCTACCTTGGGAGCCCGTCACACTGCGGGTATTGCATGAATATTGTATTCAGCAGCTCAGTGACTTTGTCATGCTGCTGCAGAGAAATACAGAAACCAAGCCATTCTCAGGCTGACAGGCAGACAGGCTGCCAGCAGCTATCTGAGATGAATGGTTTCGTTTTCATGTTTTAACAAAAAGCAAGATGAAAGTTGACATTAGTAGAAGACAGGTTCTTTGGCAATCTCTGCACTTTCACCCTTCCCTAGATGTCATTATGTACTTCAACCAGTAACCACTTTGCTTTCTGGTAGTCACCTCTGCTTGCTTCTGCCCCTTTTGGTCATCAGATTTATAGCAAAATGATTAGGGGTGGGAGAGAAAGAGATGGAGAGAGAGAAGAGGCTGAACAGGAGAAGCAACAGTAAGTTACTTCACTGGAATACGGGCAGGCTGGTGGCTGAATGGCTTCACTGAATTTTTCTTGTAACAAAACTGAAAACTGCCCATCAACAAGGGTGCCTGAAATACCTCTCAGTTCTTGCTGAGGATGGGGAAGTGTTTAGCATCTAATAGCTAAATATTCTCAAGAACCTCAGAAGATGACTGTTACATAGCTTGTGTTTGGGCCTGTTAGGATTTTCATGTTTGTGATTAGCTGAAGCCTTCAAAGATTGGTGTTCCTGGAAAACCAGGCTTGCTCCTATTTAGCGGTTCTATAGGTTTTCCCCACTTTGGGAGAATCAACAGCTGGTCAGGGAGCACCTTCACATGGCTGCAGTGCTGGAGATGTGCCAAACAATTTTGATGGGGTTTAAGGTTGAAGCAAGGTTGTCAAGTCTCACATGAGACATGAAACTGGCTGCAGCTGAACCTCGTTCCAAGCTCCCCTGTGCCCAAGGGTGCATCTCCTAGTTTTGAAGGCTGGTGAAGCCTCCTTTGTACCTTCTGACCTGCCGAGTGATGTGCTAACAGGCTGTGCCTGGTGTGCTTCAAGGAGCAGGAGAGGTGAGGCTGGAGCAGTACTAGTTGCTCACACTAGCCCTGGGGCTCTTGCACCATGTGGATGGATGTGCAGCTGTCCTGTGCACACAACGTGCTGGTGTGTGTCTCGGCACATGGAGTTTCATGCACTGGAACAGGCAGATGATGAATCTAACCAGACATCTGGTTTTGACTCCCTCAACAGACATTTTACACCTTCAAGAAGTACGTTATACCCATGTGGGTTTTCTCTTGGCTACCTCAGCGTGCACTTATGGTCCTTCACCGCATAAACCAGCCTTCCACATCAGTTGTGAACTTGGCTCTGGGGCAGAGCAGTAATGATTTGAGCAGCTGGGAATCAGAGAAAGGAGGAAGAGTGAGAAGGGGAAGTGACATTTCTGCCTTAATGAACACAGGCATTTTAAAGACTTTACTGGGGAGAAAAATATTTATTTGATACACAGTATTTTTGCAGTGTAAATTATCATCCCTGATGAACTTATCCTAAAAAATAACCTCTCTTTCTTTTTTTTTTTCTTTCCTTCAGTTTTAAAATACATTTGGATCTTTCAAGAAGGCTGTGTGTAAAAGTGAAACTCACAGCTTGGTGGAGAGAACATTGATTTTAACATGTTGTATAGACACATGCAGGCACAGACAGGAGCCAAGTCACTGAAATTGTCTGTAACAAATGGATAAGATCCAGAAAAGTCTATGTAATTAGATTAGCCTTTGGCCTGGCAAACACTTAATAAAGTTCCTTTAATACAATGTGAGAGAGCTAGTAAAATAAAGATAAATTTATCATGGCCTAAAGTTGGGGAAAAAAATAAAGCAACCCTATTACTTTTTAATTTCAAGGCAATGAATCCACTGGCTAAATGTATTTATCGGTTGGTCACAACAGGAGTGTTAAACAAGGAATGCTCAACCAACAGTCTCCATATTTTCTTAAAGCAGTGTTTTAAAAATCCTTACAGTGCTCAGATAAGACAGGTTTCCATTCCATCATGCACTGAAAAACTGAGCGTTAGTGGCAGTTATTGTTGTTTTTATCTTTGCCATCAGTTTGTTCAAGGTTATTTCAATGATCTTCTCTTCTAAATCAGACTGGAAAAACAGATGACATATAGGACCAGGTTATGGACCGGGTCCAAATGACCAGAGAAAAGAGTCTGAGCTGTGACAAAACACATGGGTGAGAGAGCAGGAGCTTTGGCAGAGCACAGCAAGGACCCATCTCTGTTCCTGTTCCTCTAAAGGCACCAGGAATTTTATCACTGGCTTCAGTGGCAGCCTAATTAGGTCTCTGAAGGCTTTTGAAAAATCCCCCTTGACATCTGATGGCTGTTCCCTGCGGTGTCAGTGGAAAAGTATGCATCTTTTGTCAGTGCAGAAGATGGCTCCACGTGGAACTCCCCCCCCCCCCCCCCCCCCCCCCCCCCTACAAATTAATGTTATAGCACTTCTTTTGTCAGCCTGTGGCTGAAGTGCAGCCTTGTCCATGAAATACAGCGTGAGTTTGTTATGGACACAGACGAACGGTGCAGTAGGTTAATGCAATAGTCTATCTCTAGGCATCTGGGTTCACACCCTTGCTCAGACCTTGTGTAAAGATGAGTTTGTAGTCTCAGCAGACTCTTTAGCACACCTCATTCACAGCACTTCTGCGTGTTTTGGCGGTTTTCCATCTCTGGCCAGAAAAGGCTTAGGACTGGAATAGCAGTAGAGCTTTTCCAGGTGAGAAATGAAAAGCGCTGATAGAGAACTGCAAGGAAACTGTTCAGACTGTGTCTGTGGCGGATGAACAGAAATACCACCAACCCCGTGCAACGTTTTCAGTGCTTGTTTGGACACTTCCACAGTGCCGTTAGTTCCAGGCTGTTACAGTTCTGCACCTTTATGCCCTCCCTGTGTGTCTAAATGGTGAGGTCCTACAAGAGGTCCTCTGACTACTTAACACTTAGTAATTTAAGGAGCAATTTTGAAATTTGAGGGTATATTGAGCAATGCCTTACTTTAAAAAAAAATAAATATACAATTCCATAGAATGTAGCAGGATAGAGTAGTATTCAGCCTGATTAAGTGTTGGATTCATCGATTGTTAGATGCTGAGGGCAAAACCCCAATCTTTTCTTCTCAAGACACTGGAGTATCATGCAAAGTAATTAATAGTATGTACATAATGAGTCACAGTAAGGCCCAGAGAACTGAGTTGTGTATGAATGTAAAATGGAATGGAGGGAAGGAGGAGAAATCCTGCTCTTGAAGGCACTGAGCGCTTGAGGAGGTGCAAGGATATTGGGTAGATCCATGCAAACTCATGAACATGCCTACATGTATTTGGCAAAGATTAGGTCAGTGGTCTATACAGTCCAGTCTCCTGCTGCCTCTATCGAAGGTCATTGCCTGGTGATTTAAAGGATATCTTAAACTAAGTTGCAAACTGTGCAGCAGCGTTGGCTGGGGAAAAGGAGAGGAAGGATTCTTTCCAAATACTGTGGACAATTAGATGACACAGTGTGGTAGGAGGTTTGATTATTTGAAGCATCCCTTTGGGACCACAACTGCAGAACAAATCCTGTAAAGGTCGAACCATCATCCAGACTAAAAAATAAAAATAAAAAAAATCCAGTTACAGTGTTTACCTTAATAGCCTTATGTAGTAGTGCTGCATGCTGAAGAGAAATGCTTGTTAATATCATTCCCAGAGTTACTTTCCCTGCTTGAGAATTCAAAGTGAATTTTTTATTTAAGCATTTATCGTGGGATGTTAGAACTAGAAAAGCCAGCTTCATCTTCCTGTCACTTGTAAACCTTTCCCTTGCTATAGTCCCTAGTATTTCAACAGCAAAGTTCCCAATGTATGGAAGGTGGCTGAACCTCAGCACAGGGATGGTGTCCTATTTGGGGGAATTATATTACTGGCTACACTGATGTTTTTGTTTTTAAAGTGTTTTGATTGCTTGGCCATGTGTAGGCTTTCTTCCTTCTTTTCACCAAGGGCGTCAGTACCCGGCTGTGTTGAAGCCCTGGGGAAGAGCTCAGCTCTCACAGTGGTCCCCAGCCAGCCGTCCTCTTTCTCTTCTGAGGCAGAAGGTGTGAATTAGGCAGAGGACACTCAAAGGCTGAGCCCAGCCCCTGATGCCCAGCCCCATGTACCCTCTTCTTTTCAAAGAGTTTGACTATTGCTCTGCATAGTTTCCTCTGAGACACATGCTTTTTGGGTTACTGTGACCATGATCTTCCCTTACCTTTGTTCATTCCTTCAAGTGAAACCTTTTCCTTCCAGCCTGACAAGATCCCGTTCATCTTCAAAAGCTGAACTGCCTTAAACAAATCAAGGTCCTATGATTAACTACTCTGTCTGAAAGAGCTTGTGGCGAGTCAGTGGGCCAGGAGTTCATCTTGCATATTTTGGCTGGTCTATGAACAAATATTGACAAATATTTTAACAACATTTTAAATATCTACCCATCATTTTTCTTTCGGGCAGTTCTGCGTACTCCTGCTCTACATTTTTATTCTTATGCGAGAGCTATTTGCAAAAGGTTTATGATAACGATTTCTAGATGGTTTTCAATGTTTATACATGAAAAGCATTCCGGCTTTTCCTTTGCAGACTCTCTGGAAAGTGTAAATACAGGAGAGTGTGCCACGTATACCTACAGAAACTTCAAAGTTTTCTGCACAAAAACATGTTGGCTTTTAGGCTAGATATCCTTTTTTTTTTTTAACATGTTTTGTTTCATATTAAGATAATGAATTGTTTTTAGTAATGTGGAAATGCAGTGGATGTAGGTAGACTTTGCTCCGAGTGAGCATTTCTAGAGGGAGTAACAAAGTATAGATTAGCTCTACAAAATACATGTTACACTACTTGAAAAATAGAATATAATTGCCTGATTAGAACTCTTTGTAGATATCAATTTGCTCAGTCTTATTTTCCTCAGTTTTATGGATTCTAATTTAAAGGTTTTAATTTTGGTTTTCTACTGTGCTTTTATTAACTCTTTCGGTACTTAAGTGTTCAATACACACCCATTTAGTAGGTCTAGTTCTACCAAAAGAACAACTTAATTATCTAATGGTTTGGTTTTTTTGGTATTAGTAGCTATATTTCAGGATAGCTACTCCTTGCCAGGTCATTCTAGTTCCCAATGTTCATTTAATGGTATAATTTTAAAACTGATGGAATTAATTGAAAGTTATCAATCAGTTTTTGTTTGTCTGGGTTTTTTTGTTTGGTTGTTCTTTTGTTTGTTTGTGGGGGTTTTTTTCCCCAAAATACAAATTTGGGTTAACTGTACTCCATAGTTATGGAATACTTTAGTTTAAAAATTACTTTTTAAAATCATATTTAAATACTTTGAAAATGTAGTTTAGGTCAGTGAGAAGAAAACACTTTGGTTTACTGACAGACTTTTCAAATGAATCCAAAATAATTTCAGCGTTTCTCAGAAAATTTTAGTCCTGCAGTTTTTTATTTCTGTTCAAAACAAAATTGTTTTTTGAAACATCAAAGTTTCTGTCCCGATAAAATACAAATTCTAAATGTTGGCTCTTTAAAGATGTAACTCAAAGTTGTCAAGTTAAAATGTAGTTGTGACTTCTTGTAACCAAAATAGCTTCAACTGTGTATCTTGCAATAAGATACAAATTTTCAGTGTAGGTATGTGTGAGAGTCCTTCTTTTACTAAAGGGAAAAGAAGGCATTCTGCAAAATATGCTGGCTTATCTGAGTTTGGAATTTTAAATTCAGGGGAAGAAATCTCCATTGCAGAGGTTCGGCAAGACAGGCTCTGAGTTATCGGCATCCTTTGGGGGAGAGGGGCTACGCTTTAATGCCTTTTGTATGTATTTGCAACAGTGTCGGTTACCAGAACTGAGCAGCTTGACCCAGTTGAATCTGTACGGTCTATAAGGGCTGAGCTCCATAGGATCTGGAATGCCTTCTTTGCCTGCAGTGTCTGAGATTTCCTATTTGATGAGCTGAGGTTTGCTCCAGCCTTCAGAGGTAATTAAAGGTGATTAAAATATATCCAGATAAGACATTTTGGGTTCAAGTGGGTTTTTGAGGCTCATGTTAACATAGCAGTCTAGGTGTAATCTGCTATGTATTAGAAATCTCTCTCCTGTGTTAGGGCCATAGATATAATGGCACCCAGAAACAGCAAATAAACCCACTTTTCCTGATGGAAATCGCTGAAGGGCCAAGGTAGCTGATGCATAAAGCAGATTCCATGTAGCATATTCAGGCATTGGTGTTCGTTAATGGTAGAAACTTTTCTGCCAGGTGAGCTGGTGGGAGGGATTCTGTGTTACTCTGTCTGGAAGTCATTATAGATTTTCTTCCTTGGGCCTTTGTCCATCTGGTCACTTGCAATATTTCAGAGTACATTTCAGAGGATGTTGCAGTCCGTGGGTGTTCATGCAGTAAGAGACATAGTAAATTAGACTTACCGTGCATGTCAGTGAACGATACAGAAAAGATTTGAACCATAGACCAAAATAGTTTGGAAAGAGTTATTATGATCTGTCAAGTCCATAATTCACATTTTAGAAAAGCCCTCAGTATAAATTTACAGTTTGGATTCGTTTTACAACCTATCAGGCCATTAATCAGGGCTTTGTAAGGTCCCCTACTGCAGTTTTATATAATCTGTATTTTTATGTTTTGACATGATGGACGGTAACAGCTTAATTAAAATAATATTAAGAGGTTTACTGAATCCCACGCTATCTGAGGACATCCAGAGATAGTCACTCCGTTGAAAATGTACCCTGTTCTATCTTGTTATTGAACAGAGGACGGGGTATGACCTGATCTTGACAGGGACCAAGTTTCTTGCAACATCTACGCAAATTGGTAGAAATGAATGACAGAATTAATTTCCTTTACTTTGGCAAGTTCATATGAAATATTCACCTTACCAACACTTGTATGGAATATTAGCTAATGTACATTTGCGTGCAGCAGGTAAGATGTGCAGCCTTTAACAGATATACAGTAAGAGCAGTGGTGTAGGCAAAGTTGTGTGAACCGTGACACATTACCATTTATTAGGCTTTATGTTACTGAATAATCTGAATCAAAAGCCAGGTGTAAATACACCCAAATTTGAGATGCACACTGTCCAAAGTAAGATCTATGTCCCAATTTTTTTCTTTGTATAGTGAAAATACTATGTAAGAATGAAAGGTACCTGGCTATTGAAGAGGTGAGCACCGAGCTGCATGGTTGGCAGTGCCCAGAGCTGAGCGCTGCTGTGAGGATAAAAAAATGAAGGGCTGTTGTACAGCTGTAGTACTGGATGACAAGTGATAAAGACAGCTTTAGAAATGCAATAAAAATCCCACATTGTTAATTTTTCACCGTAATAGTTGTCGTTATGCCTATGACCGTACCTGAGGCTTCCCAGCTGGACAGATTTGTGGTCCGTTCTGTCTAAATGTGGTACTGTCAATTCCAGGAACTATTTGGAAGGATTTTATGTACTGAAAGAAGTGAGGGAGGAAAAACCAAGTTGATGCAAGTTAGGGCTTTGACTCCACCAGTGAAAATCTAAATATTGTTGTGGTTGGCATGACTTTCCTTTGGATTATGGCCTAACCCTGGCCACACTCACTTTCCATGCTTCTCACATGTTGTATTGATGTATATGATCAGCCTGTACTCAAGCAGTCCCACTTACTTCAAGACATACCTTTTCCAGGTTTTGTGGTGTCAAGCCACCCTTCAGCAGACAGACAGGCAGTGGAGCTGTCTCCTTCCCTACCACGCAGTGCTGGTGTAGGCTTATGTTTAGATTTGAAGTTTGAATATTTCATCAGGCTTCATTCTGTGCTGCACATTAAAAATCACTCTAAGTGTAATTTTTGTGGTACCTTCTCCCTTTTGTCATTCTGATATATTTTATCTTGCTTATTTGTTCTGCTTGTGCTCTAATCTACTGTGGGAAGATGATTCTTAAAAAAACCACAACACCTCACCCAAAAGTGACCACCAAAGTGGAAATCATAAGATTTTAGAGGAGATGACCAAGGTGGAAATCATAAGATTTTAGAGGAGATGAAGCAGCCAGCTCTGTTGCTCACCTCTGAGAGATAAAAAGGCTGGAGCTGTAGAATTGTCAGCTGCCCAGCCTCAGCAAGGTCCTCCGCTTGTTCTTGTCCCCCAGCCGATCACTCTGCTTGCCTGCATGTGGAAAGAGAAATCATAATGTTGGTGTAGTTCAGGCTAGCTAAGGGTGAAGCCTTCTTAAGCAGCTCCTAAGTGATCAAGTGCCTGACCTTTAGAAAGTAACCTTATGTGGCTGAGGCAGTCCCCATCCTGGGGTCAGATGCAATGGAAGGAGCCTTGCTTGGATTTGTAGAGTCTGGAATGAGATTATTCTTAGCTACTTAAATAGCATGCCTAGAAAACTGATCACACTGGACTTCATATTTGACAAGGAGGGATCACTTTGGCACTTACAATGAGGGTTTTTAAGCTGTGAGGGACTAAAGCAAACTGCACGGAACTTCTGTTTTCATAATTTTGTTCATATTTGTCAATAGTGATTATAGCCTTTAATTATTTGTACTCTATTTACTGCCAGATGTGAATTACCAGCAAAGGAGCTGGAGTTGCCCTATGCTTCTCTGTTAGATCATTCATTAAGGAATGTAAAAGCTTTCCAAATCAGTCACAACTGCTTGCTCCTTTGATACGAGCTTCACCTAGATACCCAGAAGAGGTAAAGTGCTTACCATTGTCTCGGTTTGTGATGTTTGTCCAACTGCCTTGTTAATCTGAGGTTCTGAAACCCAAATACAAATGCATTTTTGCGTTTGCGTTAAGCAGCTCAGCTTGTCTAGAGTTACAGTGAGGATTGTTTTAAACGTGCACCTGGAAACAAAGATAAAATAATCCTGTATAAGTAGCAGCTTAGGGACAAAGTACTATTATAGCAAAGTTTTACTTTAAAAAGCTCTGGTAATGACCATTGGGTTCATACTCAATAAGTCCCTATTTTGTGTTTTGGTCATGGAAAGAGCTAATTATAGTCAATACAAAAAACATATTTGCAGGACTCAACAAAGTTCATTTTTATAGTTCTTATAGACAGCAGCTGCAGGCTATCAGCCTGGACCCTTGATAAATGGTTTTGACATTTCCTACAGACACCCCTCATGAAAAAGGCCTTTTATTTATTCTCAAATGTTGAATTCTGCATTATTGATCAGGTGCCATTCATTAAAGGCTGCTACTTGCTAGAAGAATTACACAGCCTCTAAGCTACACATAACATAATGAATTATTCTGTTGACAAACAGCAACGTTAAAGGAATGTTAAGGTTGCATGGTTAAGTGCTCAAAAGTCAGGAAATGGCAGCTGAGGTTGGAGATGATGGGAATTTTTCCCAAATTAAGATTGCAGAATTACAGCTGAAGGCATGTACAAAGACCACTAACAAGCAGTGGATATTTGTTCTAGGGCAAGTGGTTTGCTACTGGGTCTACTCACAAACACTGCTGTTATTCATTGCAGTGTTTAACAAGGCAGCAAGCAGTGGATGAAATCATTAGTAGCAGGGGTCACTAGGCAGATGGGCATTTTGTTGGCTGGTTCTCATTGCATTCGTCAAGGAAGAGGGTCAGTAGTAATGTTATGCTGTATACTACAGCTGAGGGTAAAAGTTAGTGATTCCCTGTGACATGAAGCAAGTTTAATTTGTCAAAGTACTGTTTCCATTTAGTTCTCATGTGGGGGCTCCTGGTTAGTTTTATTTCTGCATTTTCCATCTGTCTGCCCCTCTGATTTAGTATCATTTTCTTCTGTTATTTAGCTAGTTATTTTCAGTACAAAAACCCCAAGAAAACATTACAGTCCTGATATCTCTAGTCTGTGATCAGACAGACCAGGATCAGTGCATACCGTACACATACGCAGTGCATACAATGCTTCCTTGCCTGCTTGCCTGGATTTCTTCCCCTGGGAACAGAGGGTGCAGCGGAGATGAGCTGCGCTGGACCTGTCAGATGCATGCCCAGGAACCAATACCGCAGAGTACGCAACACAGAGGCCATTTGCACCAGTGGTGTAGGGTTAGTCAATATGTCTTTGGATTTTTGCCGGTAAGAGCATCCTTGTACCATCAGACGCTGCTTTTGCTGATCCCCAGCTTTTAGGAACAGATTTGCTCACATATATGACTTCCTTGGATTTGCTTTCCTTCTGGAGTAAGTCAGGTTGTAGTGCCTTCTAGAGGCTACTGAAAATACCAACACATTGTTCACTACTGGGCAGAAAGCAGTCGGATATTAGGACTGGGGAAGGAATTAAATAAATATAAAAAAACCCAACAACACCCCCCCCCCCCCCCAATAATAATAATAATAAAAAAAAACACTAAGGGAAATCTGAGGAAGTACAAACAACCAGAGCCTCAGCAACATATTCTGGAAGAGCTGAGAGAGTCAGCTTTGTGTGCTCTATGTACCCAGCAGAGACCTTTCTGGGACATTTCCCACCCTTCAGAGGAGTGACGACATCCCACAAATGGCACTATGAACATGCTCAAGCCCAGTTATGTCTCCAACGGGCTGTAGATTTTATTCAGAATGCAAGTTGGCTCATCAGAGCCTGTGATGCTCTCCTGATAACAGAAGTTCCCCCCAGTTTGTGTCTTGGTAGGATGCAAGTGGCACATGAGCCATGGGGGTATTGGCAAAGCACAGCTTGGAGGGGACTGGTGGGATGCCAGTGCAGCCCACCACAGTGGGAGGCTCACAGGGGCAGGCTCTTGGGTCACTGTTGGAGATGGGATATTTTGGAATTATGTGAACTTTTAGATGCGTCTTGTATGGTCTTGTCTTCTATTCTCTTGTCCCAGGCACAATAAATAATCCTGGTTGGTTTTTTTTTCAGAGGCATGCAGAATCAAGTCCACAATAAAAATCTGTTCCGCAGATTTCTGCTAAGGCTCAAAAAACCTGCATTTTTAGTTGGAGATAATATATAGCATTACAAATGAATCTCATTAATTCTATGTGACTGGCTGCTTGGGCTCTGTAGTAATTGTACCTCCCTGTACCACTGCCAAAGATAGAAGCATGCAGGTAGTATTAAATAGGATACAACATGAAAGAAAAACTAAATTTAATGTCATGTTTATGCCCTTGTAAACATTCTAGCCTACGGTTATGGGATAAGCAAAGGAAGAACTAGAGTTCAAGTTCCTTTCCTGGGATCTTAGATGTTTCATTTATTCTTATGCTTTATTTCTGCAGTTGAAAAATGAGCATAATTGTAAATGTATGTCTTAATCCTGTTGGAAGCCTTTGCAAAGCCCTGTAAGATGTTCAGGTGAAAGGTTCACTAACAATATAAATCATATCATTGCTTGGATCCCGGTTTTATCATTTCCTCCTTTTTCAAGTTTCATTTTGTTGGTGGTTGTTCCTAACTAAGGTCAAATTCTCATCTCATGTACTTGCAGGTAGATAAGGAATTATTGATGAATTCAATGGCGTTATGATGTATTCCATTTCTCACTAAAGCATCTAGCTCTAATCCCTGAAGTTTCTGCTGATTTGTTTCGTGTGACGTATGGCGCTGGAGGCTGGTTATACTTCCCTTCTGGAGACTAGATTTCTCCTCTGAATACCCAAACACTTACTAGATATCACACTTATATTGCCTAATATGATAATTGCACCTCCTTCCATTTATATAGACTCTTCTTAGCTATGCAGCCCCTCGCTTTCTTTGAGATTTTTCTCCTCCCTGTGAATTCCCAAATCGTTTTCCTAGTTGGTAGCATGAATTAACCCTTTTATTTAATAGCTGTCATTACCAACCACCACTCCAAAGCTTTACACGTCTTTTTCCATGTTTATCTGCATTAAACTGCAATTCGTCACTTCTTCTAGCTTGGCTTAAATAATGTAAATCCTCCTTATCTGATTGCATTGCTGCTCATTATTTATGGTGCTATGCCATATACTGTTATGTGTAGACTGGGGAATCTTCTTTCGTATGCAGTCATGGAGATCATCTTTATAAATAATGGAAAAGCTTACAATTGTGATTATACATCTTCTGTGCAATACCTGTATATCCTTTGTTTCCCTAGCACTGAAAAGGCATCTCAAAGACATGCGTAAGGGAAACTTTGTCTTTTATCTGCCTTCTTTCCATAGACATTCTTGTTTCCTTTAGACAAAAAAGCAGAGAGCCTGGTTCATCCAGGAGTTTCTGTTCTCCTGAGAACGTATAATGCAAAGCCCTTGGTGCCACCCTTTCCCTAATCAGGGATGAGATGATCTGCCTGCTTAATCTTACCAAGTTGCATCCTATGCACCTTTTTCACAACTTCATAAAAAGGGAGACCAGGGCTCTAAGAAGTAATATGGCAGGCATAATTATCAATGCACATGCTTGAGATATTGCTACTGTTGATAGAAAGCAGTAGCAGTACCAACACCTGTCCTTGCGGCGGCCGAGGCAGTATAGCCATGTTTTGCTAGAAGGGTAGGTTTCCAAAAGGAAACTTTAATGAGTGAAGCCAAGTTCTTTCCAGTCTTTCTGCCTCGCTGGTGCCACAAATGTGTGTGATGGATTTGGCCGGTTTGTCTGTGGGATCTGTAGATATCAAGCCAGGTTGGAAGAGAACAGAGTAGCATGGCACATCACATGCTTGGGAGGTCACTACTGCACCATCTGAGTTTCTTGTATTTAACTTAATGGAAAATATGGCTAAACTGTGCAACGTTCTGTGGCTGGGACCATGTCGTGGTTTAACCCTGGTAGGTAGCTCAGCACCACGCAGCCGCTTGCTCACTCTCTGCCAGTGGGATGCATGACAGTCTTGGAAGGGTAAAAGTGAAAACTCGTGGGTCATTTCATGATAAAGTCAGTTTACTAGAAAGAGCAAAAGCTGTGTGCACAAGCAAAGATAAGAAATTCATTCACCGCTTCCCATCAGCAAGCAGATGTTCAGCCATCTCCAGGAAAGCCATCATGTGTAATGGTTACTTGGGAAGACAAGCACTGTAATTCTGAATGTTCTCCTCTTCCTCCTTCTTTCTCCAGTTTTCATTGCTGAACATGATGTCCTATGGTATGGGCTATCCCTTGGGTCAGTTGGCGTCAGCTGTCCCAGCTGTGTCCCCTCCCAACTTCTTGTGCCCCCCGCAGCCTGCTTGCTGGTGGGGTGGGGTGAGAAGCAGCAAAGGGCTTGGTGCTGTGTAAGCCCAGCTCAGCAGTAACGAAAACATCCCTGTGTCATCAACACTGTTCTCATCACCAATCCAAACCACAGCACCATAGAAGCTACTATGAAGAAAATTAATGATCCCAGCTAAAACCAGCACAGACTATAAAGTAAATTACACAGGAGCAGGTCATGTTCCTGGGCACTGGTACTCAGTCATCCATACTCCTGCATTGTTAACAAGGTCCCTGGCATGGTGTTGGGCCACTAGACTGCTCTCCCAGACAATTCCGGGCATGGTGTTTAAATTCTCATGGGCAAGGGACCATCTTGGCAGACCATTGGATATGGCCACACCATAGCAAGGGATGAGAATTACAGGGAACGATGCTGGGCATTTTGTGCCGGGGAGCAGGTTTTGCCTTGTTTAATTTACTAGATAGGTACTTTTTATCTAAAGACCCTTTTGAAAATGTTGTATTAAGCAGAAAAAACAGAAGGGGAAAACCTTCTACTCTAAATAGCTGCTGAAGCAAAGCAAAATATCTGATGATTTTGAAAGATAATGAGATTTACATCAAGGAAATGAGATCTTGAAATTTGTAGCAGCCAACTGTATTTGCTACTCAGCACAGAAAAATAAATTCTTACTGAAGTGAGAGAAGCAGAGCAAATTTTTGCAGTAGCATGTTCGAGGTTTCGGTAAGGCATCTGCTGACCGTGCCAGTAGGTGCACGCTGGCAGATCTGCAGATCCACCACAGGGAAGACCAAATTTACCAGCTGATCCTGTGTTGTTCATGCTGGGATTATGGAAGGATGTTTTGGTTTGTTTAGGTTTTATGAAAATGCCACTACCAGTGATGTTTAAAGGTATTGAAAAAAAAAAAAGTGCTGCAGTTTCATCCCCACACACAGCTGAGTGAGACTATTCTTGGCCTCACCATAGATGCAGGTATGCTTCTGTGGATCTCTGGGCACATCTGTGGAGAGTGGCAGAAGGTGGGAAAATTCCTCCTGCTTAAAATGACACGCTCCTGTCCCAGCTATGAAGGACTGAAATGCCAATTTCCCCAAAATTATTAGCAGGAAGCAAAAGGAAAACCAGGAACACAGTCTGCTGCATGTGGTGAACTGTAGGGAAAGATTGTTTCCATGACAGGATGATCCTTGTATCTTTTTTTTTTTTTTTCTTTTAAAAATATATTTTTTAAAGAGCAGAAGAAAATTGCAGTGCTCTGTGTTAATCTAGCAAATGCTGAAGTAGCAATGTGGCAGCGGCATGGCCGGGCTGATGGATGTGCTGGTTTCCGACAGCATCGATGTTCAGTGCTGCCCTTCAGCCTTACCAAACCACAGTGACAAAACTCAAAGCCACTGCTGACATGGACAGGACAAGAGGTCACTTAGCCGTGCCCTGTGACCTGAGTGTATTTCATACCAGATTTTACTGGATTTATGAATAAAGTCACATCATCAATTGTAAAAGGGAACAATCCTGGCAAGGGCAAGCTTTCTGAATGCTGTGACTGGCATTTGGGTGCAGGACACTGACGCTGTTTCCCGTTATCACGGCAAGCACTGGCAAGTTCAGCTGCTGTGCGGGTCAGGGCTGACAAGCCGGCAAAGTTTTAGCAATCGCACAAGAAAGGAACAGAGGGGACAGTGACAAAAAAGAGGAGGCCTGCAAGCCCTCATGGTATTGCTTTTTGAATTATTTCCACTGCCTTTCCAAAGCAGCAGTAGCAGTAACAGCATTCCCACAAAGAGCGATCAAGCCTGAGTTTTTTCTAATTTGTGCTGAAGCGAAGCGATTTGTGAAAAGAACAAGGGAGGACAGTGAGGCCTGTTCACACGTGCTTCCCAACCAATTTACACTGATATAATTTACCTGAGTTTGCACTTTTTTCCCCAAATGTGACTAGACTTCCATTAAAGCAATGCCTGCTCATGCAATTCTGTATTTGTCTCATTGCCCCAGTCCGTCTGTCTTGACCTCCTAGATTTCGTGTTAGAACAATCAGTTAATTGTCCCATGATCTGTCAGAAAGTTCCTTTAAAATGCTTAACAGACTGTTTCCATATTCTCTGGGCATTATAGAAAGGCTTCCAGCTATGCATCCCTCATGCAAAAGCATGTATGTGCATGAGCATTTGCCATGTCATAGATTTTCTTGTGCTGTAGTACCTTGTGGCTGGCTCCAGCAAAAAATGTGTGCCTGCCACTATTATTTACAACTGTAACAGTGAGAAATTACAACCCCCACTCTTCATTAACCTCCAATAAGGCTGTTCCTGCAGCCAGTGGTTGCCATTACATTGATGGAGTGCTAATACAGCTCAATAGCCCTGGCTGGCCCAGCTTGCCCGTGACTGCACCACAGCTCCTGCCTCCCACCGCTACCCAGCACACATCCAACAAGCTGCTGGTATGATGGATGAGAAAAGCAGCTCAGAAAGGCACGCACAGTGCCCAAAGCAACAGCTGTCTAGCCCTGTCCCTGCAGTAATTAGATAAATGAACCCCAAACGAAATCTTAGAAGTAGAAGGATGTGAGAGTATCCTCGGTGTCAGTCCCCAGTTGCTTGCGTTGCCTTGTTCAAGCTTCTGTTTGTAGTTATTTGTGTGTGCTACAGATTTGACACAGCTTACCTCTCCCATCTTCTGTGCTCATTTTGCTGCCAGTCCTCCAGACAGACCCCTGTGGGCCAAGGAGACACGGGGGTGTCAGTGACCGGAACTGGGCTCTGTTGTCTTTTTTTTTTTTTTTTTTTTTTTTTTGCTGTGGCATCAGTTCTACTTTGCAGAGCGTGCTGAACCTTTGTCCTGCTCCACAGAGCAAGAACATAACAAAAGGTCTGTGGTGGTAGGTCACAAATTGTGTTCAGCTGGGGAAAATCCTGCAATTAGCAAATTGACTCTTCAAGAAATAGTTGATGTGTAATAGGGATGCACTAAATAATAACAAAGGAGAACCAAAGGGACGTGGTTCAGAAATTGCAACAGAGCTGACGAAAAGGTCTGTGCTTATTTTAACGGTACAGAAGTATAGTGATAGTACAGCAATTCCCCTGTATCTGCCCTTGATGCCACTGAATGGTACCCATGAAGGAACTCTTCAGTGCCAATGATTACCATGTAGAGATAAATTTATGAAAAGTGTATACATTATTTTTATATATATTCAGAAAACGTGTATGCTTTTTACAAATAATGTATACAATTTAAATACACACACATATAAAATAAATGCATATATATAGTTGTGTATATTATTGTATATGTATGTAGATTATATACATAATATGCATATAAAATTCATATACAAAAATGCAAAGAAACTTTGTTGTTAAAACCTGAACAGCAGAGCTCTGATTCTGCTTTCATTTGTGGCATTGCACATCAGGAGTAATATTGTGGGATTCAGTGACGGTAGAACAGGACAAATCTTTGCAGGGGGGGACTGAAATCCAGAGTAAATGAGGGTCCTGTTGGACTGCGTAGTTGTCAAATGAAATCCTGTGGACTCAGAGGAGAAAACACATTAAAAAATACCTGAGCCTGAGCAGAATGAAGAGGTGAAGTTTTATCGTCGAAAAGGCACAATAGTGATGCAGAGCAAGTGACCTTTTCTTTTATCCTCTCTCTCCATTCTTAACCTAAGGTAATTCTTCATGGGTTCAGCCAGATTGGCATGAGTGTAAAATTCGATCAAAATTAGGCCCAGGCTGTTTGTTTTGTTTGTTTTTCCGATAGTGCGTATCTCAAGAAACTGCTTCCATGTTTTCCTGTAGGAATGGTCAGAGGTGCGTCCGAGGCTGGGTGCTGCCAAGACCCGGTCGCTGGGGTTCGAGTAAGAATTTCTGGCAGCCTGAGTGGTCCCATTAATCGCAAGCGGTCTCTCTTAAATGCTTCAATTACAAGAGATTAGTGGGAAACTGTAGCATTGGACTAAAGGAGTAATGACACATAGGAACTGAAGCAGAAAACCTGCTTTCTTCTTTTTAAGGAGATGTTCAATTCACAATTTATTTAAATATAAATT
The DNA here is from genome assembly GCF_015220075.1 of Falco rusticolus. Taxonomy (NCBI): domain Eukaryota; kingdom Metazoa; phylum Chordata; class Aves; order Falconiformes; family Falconidae; genus Falco; species Falco rusticolus. The sequence goes on along the minus strand of NC_051192.1, from coordinate 4,542,944 downwards.
GCAAGCATAAAGTATTAGAGTTCTTAAACGTCACTGTTCAGTTGGTTTCAAATTAACCGCACTGTATTTCTGCCTTCCACAGAGCATCACGGTGAACTTCAGCCCGTCTGTTCCTTAAATTGAACTGAAGTCTTTTAAGTCCACTAAGTTCCTGAGCTACCCCGTAGCTGGCAGAGTCCTGTGTGCCTGTCCTGGCGCTGCTTCTCCCGCGGCATGGACTGAGGGGGCCAGCACGGGCTCTGAGCCCCTCCGCTCCCCCCCGCTATACATCACCCACAGGAGTGTGAAACGGCAGGGCAGGAGGACATGGTCCCCCATCGTTTCTACTGCTGTAGCTTGGTTGATTTACTCTTGTCATAACCCCCACTAGGAGATGCTTTGCGCGGATCCTTGGGTTTAGGTTACATGCATAGTAATGGTTAATAACGGAGTGCCTACCTAATGGCGACTGCCCGTCCTTGAGGGCCAGTAATGATGGTGTGCCTGCTGGTGGAGGAAGCTCGATTTAGCCCGTTGTGCAGGTGGGGAGGGTGAAACGGACTGCATCACTGGCTCACAATCCTACAGCACCCGAGGCACAGCCGCTGGGAGGGGTCCCAGCTCCCCAGGCTCAGCCCCATTTCCAGACCACAAGCGTGCCAGTCTCCTTGGGTGATATATCTAGCTCAGGTGTTTTAAAATCTGTTTTGGTCCACCTAGCTCATTGTGCCACAGTCACTATGCAGTCTGAATCCCTATATATGTTTCTCCAGACTGAAGTTTGCCTGTATCTTGCCTGTTTGTTGGGTTTTTGCTATAGTCACAGCTCTGTGGCATGTAGTGGATGTGTTTTTCGCACAGCCAGGATATAACTGTCTTCTCAATTAACATACATAAATCAGGAGTAATCTGGAAGAGTTACACTGGTGTGAAACTTGCCTGGAAGAATACTCTAGGCTCTACAAATTACCAGATGAGCTCAAATAATTTAGTGTTACTACTTGTGTTCAATTTCCATCACACTCATGCATTCATCTTTATTTTTGCTAGCCCATAATTTTTGCTGAAGACTTTCACACAGATTTGTGCGTGCTGCTGAATTCGGGCCAGGGACTGTACTTCCCAGGACAAGCATTTTTATTCTGCCTACAGCAAAAAGAATAACTTTAGACAGCTTGCAGTGTAGGCACCTACATCTCAGGTAATCATTTCAGATGCCTGTGGTGGTATTGGGAAAGCAAGAAGCGTTCGCGGTGTGCAACGCATCTTATCTGGAAGGCAGGTCTATAAAACAGACCCCATGAATAAGTGCTGGAAGTGCCTGTTTCTCTCTGTTGTCTACAGAGGGGTCAGACAACTGGCTCAGATGGAGACAGCTCCTGCAGGCTGGTCTAAATGGAGGTGAGAGGAATTACCAAGGTGCACAGACGTCACGTCAGCTGCAAACAAGCTAGCTCCAGAGTAAGAAGTGGTCCAGCTATCGGGATACCCCCATGCTATCAATATGATATTTCTCTGCCCTAACACACAAACATGGTCATTTCCAACCAAAATGCTTCTGCGATTCTACGTAGATGCAGTGCTTAGGGATATGGTTTAGTGGTGGACTTGGCAGTGTTAGGTTAAAGGTTGGACTCGGTCTTAAGGGTCTTTTCCAACCTAAGTGATTCTATGATTCTATGAACCATTAAGTCCCAAAACAAAAATCCTACAGGAAATACAGAGGTCCACAGGAAATGCACAGGGTCATGGCAATAGCAGTATTTTTCTTAAGAAATTTCTGTATTTGCCAGAGTGGAGGAGCCAAATGGTCACAAAATGTATGTATAGACAACTCCTGGGACTTCTGAGTTGAGCATTTTTTTTATAGCAGTTCATTCAGTTTATCTGATGCTGGTAAATTTTTAGGATTTCAGTTAAATTGGTCTTTTACTTCAGGGAAAGATAAACCTTCCATCACTATAGCTGTTGGGAGTTAGGAGGATTTGCAGTATTACTTCAGTAAGAAGTAACAGGAATTAATCTGATTTTGTGTGAACAGGTTTAAATCAGGACCCAAGCCAGTGATATTAAAATGTAACAAAACTGGTGTAGCTGAAGTTAAAACTGAATGCCCATACAGTTTGAGGCAAGAAAGAACTCTTAGACTGCCTGTATGAAGGGTTGTTAAATTTCATGCATTATCCATTCTCCAAAACCCAAAGAAACGTAGCCCCAGGGTTATTCAGTTAACTCTCCTTTGCACACGGGGATCAAGGATCTGGAAGACATGAATTCATAGCAGCCAGAAATACACATAAAACTTCTGGGGGAAGACCTTTTTAAAGCAGAGCAAGTATTTTATTTCAAATAGTTGAAGAATACTTTTTATTTTGGTTTTCAACAGATTAGTCTAATGCTCTTGATATTGGCATCTGTTTAAAAATGTGGGGCACGGTAGAAAAAGCCAAAGGCATCCAAGGTGGAAAACAGATCAAGGCTGCTATTGCCCTTTGTTTTCTTGCTCTTCTGGGACTTGCAGTGTTGTACTCCCTCCCTTCCTTGCTAATTCAGCTAGTGCCTCCCTTCTGAGCTACCAGGAGACCTAGAGCTGGAATAAACATTCCAACATTCCAGCCTTGCCCAGTTCATGTGGACTGACCAAGGGTGTTGACTGCCTTTGTCCTTAGTAGAAATCAGCTCTGCTTTGGGTTTAGTAGAATGCTTTGGCAAAATATTAGAAGTGGCTTTTTTAGTTAGAGGTTAGGTTTCATAAACAGCTTAACTGAGCAGTTAAGAGAAACCGTTCACACCCAAGCTGTATTTTTCCTTTTTCCCCTCAACTATATTGCATAACACTGAAATCATGTTCACAGATTCATGGCCTTTTCACCATCTAACCACAACTTGTTTTCTCAGGTTAAAATGCAAAGAGTCAAATCACCAGCTGGACTCACAGATATCACAAAAAATACCGAATAATTCCCATTAATCTCTGGCCTCATTCCGTTTTCTTCAAAGGAGTTGTGTTCCAAATGAAATTTCCCAGATTTTACCTCTCAAAGCAGCTGACTTATTTCCATGTGGGATGATCTTAGGCCAGCATGAAATGAGATCTGCATGCAAAGAGCTCCGGTCTCCATGAGGCCAACTGGGACTGCAGCCACCTTTGACTTACAGGGTTCTGACCTCCTTGCAGGGTGCCCCTGCCACGCCAGCAGCAGGCGTGCTCTCCCCCTCTGCTGGGGTGACACTTCGTGGTCCCTGGCGTGCCAACCCAAAGTGGGTTTGGTACAAGTGCTGTACAATTAAGGAGCACCGATGTAGAAGTTCTGCCTGGCTGGAAGTCAGTCTGCTGTAGGCCGCAGCCTGCGCCGCATGGCTGGAGCTGTTGGAGAGGGGACGTTTGCCCTGTGAAGTTCAGGAACTCGTCTGTTTGGTGGATTCACGGGGAGAACCAAAGCCAGACTGATCGTAGTCACTTTTACTTACTCTAAATTGCTTACCAACTGGGCTAAGGATGCAGCATAACCTCATTAAACCCATGAAGATGTATTTTTGTCTTAGGAATAACGCTTTATTATGTAGCCGTTTAATGAGTTGTGAGCTAACATGTTTTAACAAATCTTTCATCGCTTATTACATTCCACTCCCTCGATGATAATTTCAAAACCTGATTGTTAAAACAGGGCTCTTTTCACGACTCGTTGATGATGACACTTAGAACTGAACACTTCATCTTTTCACGTTTGGATTAGAATTGGAAAGGTGTAAATTATGGATCTGGCTTTTATGTGTTTTTATCGATCAGATTGCTTCGTAGAAACCACAACAGTTCTGATAGCTTAGCAGTCTAGATTACCTTTCAGTTTTCTTAATTGGGCCACTGGGGTACAGTTAATATTCAATTTATATTGAGAGTAAGACAAGGTGGTGTAACGCTTCATCATTGTACATGCATAACATCGATGCTTAAACACCATGGAAGTGCCTTGTAAGTCTCAATACACAAGTTGCTTGTTGAAATAGACGGAGATGAGTTCTGGCTTTGTTCACTGTGTATTTTAGGCCAAATTCTGCCTATAATAATTCCTGTGTCTTCACTGACTTCCACCGAGATGCTACAGCAAGCGTGATATGGTCGAGTGTAACTGGAAAATTCATTCAACATACCAGTCCAGAGCATCCAACAGACTAATCAAATGTGATCATCTTTTTGTGTGTTTGCTGACAGGTCAAAGTCATGGTGCGCATCTCTTCCACGCTTGCCAGAGACACATCTGAGTCCAGCTCTTTCTTAAAAGTTGACCCCCGTAAGAAGCAAATCACACTGTACGACCCATTGGCTTGTGGAGGTCAGAATGCTTTCCAGAAAAGGGGCAACCAGGTTCCACCCAAGATGTTTGCTTTCGATGCGGTTTTCCCCCAGGATGCATCACAGGTAGGCGATGTGTGATCAGAACAGTTATCTAGACAACAGCAGGCACCAGAGCCAAATTAGTTTGTGCTGCAACGATGGTACTTCCAGTGCAGTTAGAGCAGGGCTCAATTTGGCCCACCGATGTCATCAATAACGATACCGGCTTATTAAATCATATTTTGGTAATGGTGTGTTTTCTTTATTCTTTAAATAACTGCACTTAAAATTATATGTGCAGGGTATGTGCTAAATGGTACCTAGTGGGCAAATCCTCAATATCAACAAGTTATTGTATATTGTAAGATCTTATTATCTGGTGTATACAGTAATCTGATCAGAACTGCAGTTATCCAATGCAGTCCTCTATTCATTAAAAACTCAAGGATTATTTATTCAGTATTCTATTGTACAGTTTACAGTAGGAGCATGGGGATTTTAACCCACGAACCGTTAATCATGTGTAAATATTCCGATTTCTTATTTTATTAGATTTCTTTGGTTTGATAAACTATGTTACCCAAACGTCACGAGGAGGACAGAAGAAGAGTAAAGTAACATTGCAAAGTATAATTAGAAAACTGTGCTGTAAGACTGTTTCTGCACACTTAACTAGACAGAGGTAGGACACAGGGCCAGCTAAAGCACCCTCATATGATTGTACCATTAGAGCAGTCCCTGACCTAATTCTGGTCCCTGCAGCAAGCACCTCCCATTCTAATGCCAGGATGCCTGTGAACAGTCCCTTTCTTGGCCCATTTTATTTACAATTATAGAGACAGTCAAGAAACGCCTATGAACGAGGTGAATTTACATGATTTAGTACCAAATGCGAAGCGCTTTACATTCACCTGAACTGCTAATTCTAATTTCGTTTCACCCATTGTTGATGGGCAGACGCACTGCAGACCATTCAGCCTGCTGGAACTTTAAATCTAAGAATGCCCAGGTTAAATCTGTGTGTTGTACTTCTTAAACTACTGCTACAGCCTTCAGGATAGAGCCTACTGCTGCAAAAACCTCAGACAGCTCATAATAACATAGAGAAATTAAGAAATGTCACCTAGCTAATTCCAAAGTGGCTGTGTGTTCCCCTTACATTCCTTACCCACCTGCTAGTAGAATTGAACTCAGGGGAGTTCAATATTTGGGGAATAATTGGGGAAATAATAGAGCCTGTAAAAATTCTTAGTATTGGTTGTTTTTTCTCTTTTTTTTTTAAGTCCCCTAAATAGGCAATTCTAACAAACCATCTGCATCCCCTTACAGTGTGTGTATTTTGCTTAACTCCACAAAGGATGTTGATGCTTCAGCAAATGAAACTTACTTGACACAGAACAAAAGTCCTGCTTTGTGTGCTTACACAAGTAACGCCATTCCCAGCAACAGCATAGGGCACATGAATGAGACAAGCAAGATTAAACTATTTGATATTTCAACATGCTAGCTGGGACACTGATGATCTTACAACCATTTTCTAGTAAAAATACTCTGTTGATTTTCCTTATTATTGTTAATGGGTTTATTTTCTTTCTTTTTTTTCCTTCTTTTTTTTCTGTTTTTGTTTGTTTGTTTTTTTTTTGTTGTTTTGTTTTGTTTTGTTTTTTCTTTGTTTTTTAATACCTGTTACAGGCTGAAGTATGTGCTGGGACTGTGGCTGAGGTGATCCAGTCTGTGGTCAATGGGGCAGATGGCTGTGTGTTCTGCTTTGGCCATGCCAAGCTTGGTTGGTATTGTTAAATTTCCTTACTCAAGCAGCAAAGTGAATATTTTTAACCCAAGACTGCTAGTTCATTAGATTAGGGAAAACAAATTTTCATTTGTCTGTGCATAGTAATTGTATTTGAAAGTGGTACACTGTGCATGACCTTGTACTACACCTTCACCTTCTGCTTACACATCTATTCACTTTGCATATTGTCTAAATGTTGGGCAGCATGCTCTTTGAAACAGAAGTTATCTTTGAGTTGTTGCTTCATTCTGTCCCCTGAGTACTATAGCAATTTTTAGCACTGTCTTCAATTGTTAATGAATGATCCAACAGTGAATTGCTAATGAATGATCTGACAGTGATCTGCAGTTTTACAAATGTGCTTGGTGTTGGAGACTCTTTGCCAAAATACCACTTCTATCAGGCTGTGTAAAGGCTGGAAACAACCACTCAAGTACTTGACGTTTGTGATGGCACAATTCAAGTGCTGTGACTGGGCACTTGCAATGTTTGATTTATATTCTATTCCCTAATTAGACAATTCCCTCATTATGAACCTCTTCCTATTCTGTCTCCAACAAATCCTGTTCTAATGATTTACTGAATGTTACCAGTGGGTCAAAGCTCGCACTTTGCAAACGCATCAACAGCATTTCAGGTATTTGTGGAAAGACAATAAAAAGAAGAATCATCATCATTAACACACCATTCTTTTGAAATAAGTGGATTTCAAGAGTAGTCATGGGTTTTGTTCATGCTTATCTACTAGTATTTTGAAAATACTGTATCTGTAATTAAGAGCATTGTATTGTGTGTGTACAATGATCCCTGTTCTTTACCATCTCAAAGAAGCATTACATATATCATTTAAAAGAATAAATCAGTTTTTCAGATGATAAAGAAATCAAGCTGTAATCAGGCCATGATTATCCCAAATTATAGGCAACAAAGACTGGAGAGTCCCGAGTGCTGTAATGCCACCAGCTCGGGTACAATGAAGGGAGCAGGGCCACTGGTCCAACTTACCACAAAGCCCCTCTGGGCCAGCCAGGAGTGACACTTGGATATTGAACCCCCTGTGACCTGCCAAACAGGGGATGGTAAATAAGAAGGAGAAGAAAGCCGCCAGGTAAGTGTCTCACAAGTGCACGGTGCCCTTTAGAGAGGTGGCCCAGCTGGGGCTCTGCTGGAGCAGGAGCTTCGGTGCCTGCACTGCCCTGTGCCACCAGCCACAGGCACACCCGGACCTCGCCACAGGCACGTGCATAGACATACTTTCCTCACTCATCTTTTTCCACAGAGATTCAACATGAGGAAGTCAACAAGGTAAAGAATCCATAAGTATTTGCCTGAAACTGTGTATACCTTTATCATTTGGCTTATAAATTTAGGAGCTTTAGAAAAGTTGTCTAAAAGTGTTATACGTCGTGACACCTAAAGCGGTATCAGATAGTACTGTGTGTCTGTTCATAATCAGCAAACGTTTTAGAGGAGAGACAAGCCAGAGCTATAATTGCAAAGTCAAATGATAGCAAACCAGGGGCAAGTTTTGACCCAGGAGAAACATTTCTTGTTGTGGACACACTTCTGCACTAAAAGAGCACATGCAGCTGTTGGGGTTTTTCTGGATGAAGTTATATCTGTATGATCCTGGGAGCAGGTTTCCAGCAATCCCAACCGAAGCGTAATAGACTGTTTGAAGTAAAATGCTATTCAAAGAACACTAAACGCACAGTAGGGATTTTTAGAGACCATGGCAGTCCTGCCCTGCTCAATTCCCCCCGCCACCCACCCACGGCAGGGGCTACAGTGTTGTGTGGTTGGGACCTGAAGCACCCTGCCTGGGGGATGGGAGATGTCAGGGGAATGCACGAGGAAATGATTTTTGAAAACAGCTCAAGATTTCATCTGCATGTTCCATGTCCTATTTGTCTGCCTGCCTATCTTTCTCCCTTGCTGACTGTCCTTATTGTAATGAAGAAGTCGCTTTCATGAGGCTGTGCAAGATAATCTCTCTTGGCAGAAGGCTGTGAAGGTCCTGGGAGTGATGTTGTTATCTCTTCTCCATCCCCCCATTCCTGACAGGAAAGTCATACACCATGATCGGGAAGGATGATTCCATGCAAAACCTCGGCATAATCCCTTGTGCCATCTCCTGGCTCTTCAAGTTGATTAACGAACGCAAAGAGAAGACGGGAGCCCGCTTCTCGGTCCGAATTTCTGCGGTGGAAGTATGGGGGAAGGAAGAAAATCTGAGAGACCTGTTGTCAGAAGTGGCCACAGGCAGCCTGCAAGATGGCCAGTCCCCAGGTGTCTACCTTTGTGAAGACCCCATTTGTGGCATGCAGGTGAATCCAAGGTTCATTTTACACTGAAACAAGCAATGTGATTTTTTTTTTTTTTTTCTGTTAAGATGGTTCAAATTCAAGAACTACCCAGAGCATAAAGTTCATAGACTTGAAAGTGTTTACTATAAAACATGCAAGAACATGATGACCTGCAGCTGCAGGGCCATCTGCTCTCCTGGCCTAAATATTTGTACCTCTGGTATAACTGGTATTGAGCAGGGGCTTGTGTTTGCAATAAAATACGAAAACATTCAGTGCAAACTAAAATTCACCTCATTCTTAAAAAAAAAAAAAAAAAGGAAAAAGTGTGATCTCTTTTTTGTAAAACAACAAGCTAAAATATTTACAGTACTGCACAAATAGCTGAAGGCCATTAATATGGCTGTTTATCTCTTTATAAACTACATTATTTATAACCTTTTCATTAGCAATGTTGTAGGAAGCATTAATTGCTACTTATTAATTGCTGCCAAGAAATAAATTTGTGAGCTGGGCAAGCCAAGAATAACTCAAACTCTTCTCAGGTTTGGAGGTTTAGCAGGAATGAGTAAGTGGCTGGTGTATTTCCTGGGTAACCACTAGAAAGTCTCAGCAGCCCTATTTTTTCCCCCCTCTTGGTTTGAGGGGAAAAGAACTTATTCTTTTATTTTGCTGTCTCTGAAGGAGTAAATCTGCAGTTTGCGTGAGTAGATGAAGAGGGAGCAAACCAGCAGGATGGAGCTTGAATCCATTCTTTCAACCTTAAAAGCAAAGGCTGCTTCGGGAGAACCTGCAGGACACTGGCTGTCCAAGGCTGGGGAATGGAGGAAGCAGGGAACAGACCTACAGGGTCACGTACCCTATTTCCAGCTCCAAGCGTCTAGAAATCATGATTCACATCCACAAAAGTAATGAATCATGAGATTTTAAATAGCAAGTAATAAATTTTGTGGTTTATCTCTTTGTGGTTTATGGCTTTTAGACATACTTAGGTCATATTTTCCATTCTTTTCCATTCTACCCAGGGACTACAAAGTTATGTCTTGATTAAAAATAACAATTAAGGTTCTCGTTCTCCCTTGACTCCTGGCTTTGGTGCTGTATGAAAAACATAAGAGTATCACGAGATCTCACCCTCTGGTATCTAGAATGGGTGCAGTCTAGTGAATAAAAGGTGGGAGACTTGAGTCTTCACAGTTCCCATTGGGGTGATAGAAGGGCCAGTTAAGATCTGAATTAGCATATGTAGATTACATCCGTTACATAACCGTGTAACCACTGGCCTCTCCTTCAACTATTCTTTACTAAGGTATTTAAGCACAGCAACAACAATAATAATAAATATCCCATTTGTGTTGCTTATTTTCATTTAGATACAGAACAGCTATATGCAAAATTATTTTAGATCGGTGGAGAAAAGGTAGCTCCATGAGACACCTGTGTATCTCTGCAGTGTAAGATACTGCATCGATTTGCAAGAAAAGAAGCCTTTTATGTGTGTTCACAAGACATAGTGATATTCTGGAGTCCTGTGTCCTACACCTGAATTCTCAAAATGCTCAGATGAAGGGAAGATATTATATTGTAGCCACGCAGATACGCAAAATCAGCAGTGTGTGTAGTAAATGAATAATCACCATATGTCATACTGTCTGTCATTGGGCCTTTCCAAGTATGCACATTTTCTTGTTGCTTACATTAGTGAGATCAGCCCACAGACTGGCCTGCCTTCTGCTTGCCTGGTTAACCCCTTCCTGCTCCTCTCCCTCTTTCTAGAGAGAGCTTAGCCTTCAGCTGTGTCACCCCCTCCCATGCACAGTGTTGCCTTTATCCCTCCTCAGGCTGATCAATGGTCAGGAAGAGAAGACAGGAGGACTGTCTTCTTTAGGAGAACCTGACTTCTAGCTGTATTACACAGTAGGGGAACAAACCCTGCAGATGGGAGCTTGTCCCTGTTTTTACACCAGGCAAAACAAGCCTATCCTATGGGCTGCAGGCCATCTCTGCATACTACCAGAACTGATGCCATAAGATCGCACAGTCACATGTCCCTTCCACTGAAAAACTAATCTTGGGTGACACGAAACATGCATGCATTCCTAACATTGCGGGGCGGGGGCGGGGGGCGGGTAATAATGCCTGCCCTCCTATGCTGTCTATCACTTGAGACAGATAAGAGGAGGCTGGTGACTGGGGTTGAGGTCCAGCAAATGTGACTGTATGTGCATTACCTGCCTTGTTCCCTTTAATGGATTGCCCTGGCTTGTCAGCAGATGCATAAGCTTGTGGTATGAAGGGGCAAAAAAGAGGCTTCTCTTCTGTGCTGCTCCCCACATGCTGTGGGGCTTCAGTCTTGTTATTTATCTGTGGACTGCTCCCTTTTAACACTTTCTGAAGGGTAATGCACAGTCCTGCCCCTGCCCGTCTCCACCAGCTGTTGATTCTGGGATCGGTGTTTCTCACACAATTTTTTTCCCCCCACTTCTGATTATCAGAAGGACATAGTGATTGCCAGAACCAGCAATGCAGGGGGAAAAAAGGCAGTAAAAATAATGAAAATAATGAATAAGTAATAAGCATAAATGGCTTAAAATTCTGGGAAAGCAAAGGAAGAAATTTATGCACCTGTCCGGCCCGTGGAACGGTTCCCAGTTTGCTGGGGTTTATGTGTAGCAGCTTCAACCAGAGATACCCCAAGAGAGAACACTCAAAAGCCAGGATTCCATCATGGGGCTCCTGGAGGACATGCTGGTGTCAGGAGGGTCTCATTCCATGGGCACCTCCTCCTTCCTGGTGCCCTCAGATCCAGCGTGCCGACAGTGTGCCCTGACTAAGGGAGGTTGTCTGGTGGTGTTGCCTTGTGTGGGAGCTTCTCGGTCATTTCTCCCTTGTCTTAACTGCAGCTTCAGAACCAGAGTGAGCTCCGTGCCCCTACAGCAGAGAAGGCTGCCTTCTTCCTGGATGCTGCCATCGCCTCACGCCGCAGCAGCCAGCGGGACTGCGATGAGGAGGACCACCGCAACTCCCACATGCTCTTCACCCTGCACATCTACCAGTACCGCATGGAGAAGAGCGGCAAAGGAGGAAGTAAGCTGTCCCCTTGCTCCCTTCTGTCCCCTCCAAACCTGACTCAAATGGGCTTTAAACAATATTCTTTAGCCATGAAAATTAGCAGGTTTCTGCATTCAGCACAGGGTGGAGTCATTCATACCAGGCTCTTCACCTGCCTGGTGAAGACCCACCAACAGCCATCAAATGCCACTGGGGATTATCACCATCACTTCTCAGTTTAATTGCTGTTGTGGAGATACTAACAGTTAGTCCTCAGCACTGTCTGGGCCTCTCTATGTTAAAAAAAAAAAAAAAAGAAATTTCCAACTGGCTTTTAACATTATCTTTACCGACAGTGTTGAGGTCATGGAGTAAAATATTGTGGTGATGGGAATTCCTAGCCACCCTCACGTTAGCTGCTCCTCCGGCATCTAAATAGGGCAGTGTGTGTGTGGAAGCTGATGCTGGCAATCCATAAACTGTACCTTTTCATGGAGATACAAAATATTTTAGTTGCCAGCCCAGCTACATGTGTACAAAGGACTCTTGTGGTTCTTTGTAAAGGCTCTGGGCTTTTCAGGTTGCCTTGCTCCCTCTCTTTGCCACAGGTGTTTTCTCTGGCTTGTGTCATTCCTTCCATCTCTCAATTGTAAATGAGGAAAAGATGCTTCCATTCCTACTTACATGTTTTTATATTTTTCAAAGGTTTCATTTGACTTGCACTATTTCTATTTTTTTATTGTATTTATCTTCTGTTCCAAGCCTCCTGGATTGTTTATAACCAGAGACAGAAGTTTGTTTGCTTTTTACTAAGTTCCAGTGATAACAGATTTGTATAATATAAGCACCCCCACCGAAAAAGAAAACTTTCACATTAAAATTCTTTTTTTTTTAATAATCATTTTTTACAGGGGAAAAAATGTTTGTTTGAAAGACACCAGAGACCTCTGCTTCTTTAAATTTGTGGACTTAAGCAATTCTGCAGAAACAGCATATGTTTCAGCTCCTGTCTCTGCATAGGTTATTTGTAATAAGGAATAGATTGCAAGCTATGATGTGCAGTGGGTGAACACCACTGCAGTATTAATGTCTAATGTTCAAATGCAGAAAATTTACATTGTCTGTAGCTACAAGAGAGAAAACCAGAAAGTTGCTCTAAATGGAAATGCAGTTTGCATGTGTTTAAGTAATAACGCCTGTGGAACTGGCAGGCAGAAATCTCAATTAACTGAAGGTTTCTTAATTAACCACTCTGCGGTGGAAAGGAAGACTGAATGCTCAGACAGACTGCTTCATAGGAATAAAGATGGCTGATTTTGAGGGAATTATTAATCCTCCATGCTTTTTACTGCATGCATGTACATGTACGCACAGTCCTTTTCTACTGTTTTCAAACACAATTAATAAAAGGGAAAATTTATTTTCCTGTGGCTATAATGACCCATTTTCAAAAAATGAGACATGACCCTGTTGGATTATAATATGGCATGCTTTACGCACTGCCTTTAGTTATATCTTTGTCTTGTGGCCACACCACCTCCTGTCTTCAAGTTCCCATATCTGAGTGGCCTCACAAGCCAGGCAGGGTCAGATCTCACTGATAATTGAATGAGGGGGGAATTCCAGCTGCTCCGAAAGGGCGCCTAGTGATTACCACTGGCTCCTGCTGTAATGAAGGACTTTTCAGAAAAAAAAACCCACAAAAAACCCCCACGTGAAGATAGTAGAGATACATAGATTCCAGTAACAGGATTAAAAAAGGAGAGGGGAAAAAAAAAAACCCCAAAACCCCCCAAAGAAACAGCTTCTAAAGCACAAGAGATTAAAGGGTTGGCCAACGTTATGATTTTAGTATAAAATGACTTAGAATAACGCATTGGTATTGTACTTACCTCCTTGTTAGATTCATTACCAGGAATGTCATGAAGCAGGCTCAGCACCACTGAAATAAATGGCATTGTGGCAGAGCTGGCACCATCATTTTTCACCTGTCAGCTCTCCGAAGCCTCTGTGGCCACAGACAAAACCAAGTGTCAGGGTGTTCCACTTCTTTTCTCTATAGCTGCCAGGCACATTAGTGGAGAACTTGCCTAATAACTTCATTTTCAGATCAAGCAAGTAGATCTGCCATCCTAAACATGTCTGTCTTTGACTTGTAAACTAAATAAGAAGAAAAAATCCGGTTATTTCTCTTAATTCTAGATTTCCTCAGCCTCTGTAATTGGAGTGTCTTTGGAAACAATATGACTGTGATTTTGAAGGGCAGTGATTTTTTCAATTTTCTTTCATTTCCCCAATGTCCGGTAATCTTAGCAACAGAAATATTTATTGTATATAATTCAGTCAAGTCACCTGCAGTCATTTTCAGTAGCCGCTAAACACATTTTGTTTTTCAAAGGAAATCACTGGGGGATACTAAAAAAAAGGTAGTTTCAGCTTTCTGAGTGTAGCAGTCTTAGAGGACTCAGGGACTCCACAGTCTAATTGCTTTAAGGACTTTTAGCATTGAGGCAAAAGTGCTCCACGAATGTTGCAGGGTGAAAGGGCAGCTGCCTGGATGGGTCCCAGGGCAGCCTGACCTTCTGCAGTGAGTGCGGGAGCCCGTCGTGCCTCTGGATGCTTCCCCATGAGAAGTGTCCCACCTCTTCCCACCACTCGGAGCACGGTGCTGAAACTTCCACGGACACCTTTCATGGGTTGTCGTGTAATCTGTGTTTTGAATGCCTAGCCACCAACATTAATTTTAATCAGATGTCAATCCTTCACTTCTGTTTCGTGATACTCAGCATGACTTAACCAATGTCACAGTATAATTTAATACATGGAAATCCTCTGTTGCCTAATACCTGATGTAGCTGAAGAACTGACAGGACTTGAAAGAAGCCCAAGTTATTGTATTTTAAGAATTGTTGACAGAGATGCTGGCTACATTTTTGGAATATTATTCTCAAATCCCATAGCAGAAACCACTTTCAGAAAAAGTCTTCTCTATTTGTTCTTTTCTTTTCTTTCTTCTTTCTTTTTTTTTCTCTCTCTGCTTTTCTTTGTTTTTCTTTGCTTCTCTTTGCTTTTCTTTCTCTTTGTTTCTTTTGTCTTTTATCATAAAAAATCTACTTGTTTTATTGTTGTTCATTTTAATTAGCTATCACCTACAATTACAGCATTGTATGTAACACATTGTACAGAAAGGATGGATATTTTTACAGAATGTTTAGCATCATGCAAGATGCCAGGCAGTAAGACTAACCAGTGAGCCCTGTGTTTTGCAGTGCTTGCAAAATGAAATCCCTCTCTCATTTTTTTCAGTGTAAGTTAACATGTTTTAAGTTACAGCTAATAGTGACGTGTATCTTTAGGAGCCATATATTTTCTAAGTTTTATATGCATTTTTCATAGTAGACTTTCTGTGAGCAAATCTGCAAAATGATATGATTGTGTATCACCTGTTTATATGCAGAAGTTTTACCAAGTGTCTTCTTCACATCTCTGTGTAAGCTTGTTTCCTTCTTCCTCCTATGGCACCTACACACCTGTGTACCATGGCATGGTACCACAGCTACTGAATGCAGGGTCATTGAAAAAACATACTTCCGGTTGATAAGACATTTCCAAATTAAATGTATCTGGAAAATACTTTTCTAAGGTCCCCATCATGCAGTTTCTCCCATCACCATCTTTCCTTGTGAACTGATCTTCCCCCACTGCTCATACATTTCTTTACCAGATGCATAAGCTGAGGTCCTGTGTCAAAATGACTGTGAATATATTTGCATAGAGGTAAACTCTGATGTGAAAGTATTTCCACTCCTGTTTGAGTTATGTGTTGTCCTCAAATAGTGCTCTGAACTATTGAGTTAAGATCCTAGAACTAAAACTGCCTTTTCCTACAGATTGCTTCTAAATTAACTCTCGAGAATAGGGAGGAGTGG
This sequence comes from Falco rusticolus, assembly GCF_015220075.1. Taxonomy (NCBI): domain Eukaryota; kingdom Metazoa; phylum Chordata; class Aves; order Falconiformes; family Falconidae; genus Falco; species Falco rusticolus. Next base: position 4,527,551 of record NC_051192.1, on the reverse strand, counting down.
TCAAGAGCAGACGCAGAAAAACCCAGCTAGGGAATTGTCTTGAGGGAGTAGAGAACTAGAAGCACTTCTGTAAAGCCTATAGAATCCCTGTCCTGGGTTCACAAGCATAGCTTTTGAAGAGATCAAATGTCAGCTCATCTTGATTTTTCAACTTTAGCACCTTTTCACATTAAAGGTAGTGTGTTGATACAGAGAAAACAAGGAAAAACACGGGGATCCACTGACAGTTTTACAGGAACAATTTTCAGAGCAGGGCAGTGTGTTGACAGTCCGTTACCCATGGCATGGCAAACCTTCTCTTAGCCCAAATGCAAATGTAGAAGTATATCGATTTAAACCAAAGCTGAAAGTCCCGCTGATGCCACAGATTCTTCTGACGATCAAGATGGGAAAGATAAGAGAGGCTACCACAGGGCCAATGTTCACCAAGCAGCAATTCCCAGCCTGGAGTTTTCTGGGCAGAGGAAGAGAAATGACAGAGACAAAACAGAGCCAACTCAGGTACAGGCTAACAGAGCTGTATTAAAAAAAAAAGGGGGGGGGGGGGGGGGGGGGGGGGAAACACCCAAAACAACAAAAACCCACAATGATCACTCACAAAGTGAAATCTGCGGGAGCTGGTGAGTACTGAAAGCCTCAGCAATTTGTAAGCTAGTCTGGAGTGGACAGTGATGTGCAGCAATCAAAGCTGACAGCGAGTTAACAGAACCCCCACCGTCTGTTGCTGCTGACACAAATTAGGAGAAGTTTCTGGGCTGTGTTCCTCTTTGCAGGTGGTGGCCAGGCTTCTGCCTTGCTGAGAGGCTGCTGCTGGAGTCCCACGCTAACTGTTCGTTTTGTTTGTGGCAGTGTCGGGAGGTCGCAGCCGCTTGCACCTGATTGACCTGGGGAGCTGCGTGAAAGTGCTCAGCAAAAACCGGGAGGGCAGCCCTGCCCTCTGCCTCTCCTTGTCAGCACTGGGCAACGTCATCCTCGCTCTAGTCAACGGAAGCAAGCACATCCCATACAAGTAAGTGGTGTTCTGTGTCACACCTAGCGAGAGATGCT